>NC_071993.2:42897500-44302500 GCF_028885655.2 Pongo abelii
TCTTCAAGTAAAAACTACAGAGAAGTATTCTCAGAAAGTTCTTCACGATGCATTCATTCAACTCACAGAGTTGAACCTTCCTTTTGATAGAACAGTTTTGAAACACTCTTTTTGTAGAATCTGCAAGAGGATATTTGGAGCGTTTTGAGGCCTATGCTGGAAAAGGAAATATCTTCACCTAAAAACTAGACAGAAGCATTCTCAGAAACTTCTGTGTGATGAGTGCATTCAACTCACAGACTTGAACGTTTCTTTTGATAGAACAGTTTTGAAACATTACGTTTGTAGAATCTCCAAGTGTTTATTCGGAGCACTTTGAGGCCTATGTTGGAAAAGGAAATATCTTCACATAAAAACTATAGAGAAGGATTCTCAGAAACTACTTTGTGATGAGTTCATTCAACTCACAGAGTTGAACCTACCAATTGATAGAGAAGTTTGGAAACACTCTTTTTGTAGAATCTGCAAGTGGATATTTGGAGCCGTTTGAGGTCTATGCTGGAAAAGGAAATATCTTCACATAAAAACTGAACAGAAGCATTCTCAGAAACTTCTTTGTGTTGAGTGCATTCAACTCACAGACTTGAACTTACCTGTAGAAAGAGCAGTTTTGAAACACTCTTTTGGTGAAATCTGCAAGTGGTTATTTGGAGCACTTCGAGGCCTGTGCTGGGATATGGAATATCTTCACCTAAAAACTACAGAGAAGCATTCTCAGAAAGTTCTTCACGATGCATTCATTCAACTCACAGAGTTGAACCTTCCTTTTGATAGAACAGTTTTGAAACACTCTTTTTGTAGAATCTGCAAGAGGATATTTGGAGCGTTTTGAGGCCTATGCTGGAAAAGGAAATATCTTCACCTAAAAACTAGACAGAAGCATTCTCAGAAACTTCTGTGTGATGAGTGCATTCAACTCACAGACTTGAACGTTCCTCTTGAAAGAGCAGTTTTGAAACACTCCTTTTGTAGAATCTGCACGTGTTCATTTGGAGCGCTCTGAGGCCTATGTTGGAAAAGGAAATATCTTCACATAAAAACTAGACAGAAGCATTCTCAGAAACTTCTTTGTGATGAGTGCATTCTACTCACAGTGTTGAAGCTTGCGCTTGATAGAGCAGTTTTGAAACACTCTTTTGCTAGAATCTGCAAGTGGATATTTGGAGCGCTTTGAGGCCTATGCTGGAAAAGGAAATGTCTTCGCATAAAAACTAGACAGAAGCATTCCAGGAAACTTCTGTATGATAAGTGCATTCAACTCACAGACTTGAACGTTCCTTTTGATAGAACAGTTTTGAAACATTACGTTTGTAGAATCTGCAAGTGTTTATTCGGAGCACCTTGAGGCCTATGTTGGAAAAGGAAATATCTTCACATAAAAACTAGAGAGAAGGATTCTCAGAAACTTCTTTGTGATGAGTTCATTCAACTCACAGAGTTGAACCTACCAATTGATAGAGAAGTTTGGAAACACTCTTTTTGTAGAATCTGCAAGTGGATATTTAGAGCCGTTTGAGGCCTATGCTGGAAAAGGAAATATCTTCACATAAAAACTGAACAGAAGCATTATCAGAAACTTCTTTGTGTTGAGTGCATTCAACTCACAGACTTGAACTTACCTGTAGAAAGAGCAGTTTTGAAACACTCTTTTGGTAAAATCTGCAAGTGGTTATTTGGAGCACTTCGAGGCCTGTGCTGGGATATGGAAAATCTTCACCTAAAAACTACAGAGAAGCATTCTCAGAAAGTTCTTCACGATGCATTCATTCAACTCACAGAGTTGAACCTTCCTTTTGATAGAACAGTTTTGAAACACTCTTTTTGTAGAATCTGCAAGAGGATATTTGGAGCGTTTTGAGGCCTATGCTGGAAAAGGAAATATCTTCACCTAAAAACTAGACAGAAGCATTCTCAGAAACTTCTGTGTGATGAGTGCATTCAACTCACAGACTTGAACGTTTCTTTTGATAGAACAGTTTTGAAACATTACGTTTGTAGAATCTGCAAGTGTTTATTCGGAGCACCTTGAGGCCTATGTTGGAAAAGGAAATATCTTCACATAAAAACTAGAGAGAAGGATTCTCAGAAACTTCTTTGTGATGAGTTCATTCAACTCACAGAGTTGAACCTACCAATTGATAGAGAAGTTTGGAAACACTCTTTTTGTAGAATCTGCAAGTGGATATTTGGAGCCGTTTGAGGCCTATGCTGGAAAAGGAAATATCTTCACATAAAAACTGAACAGAAGCATTCTCAGAAACTTCTTTGTGTTGAGTGCATTCAACTCACAGACTTGAACTTACCTGTAGAAAGAGCAGTTTTGAAACACCCTATTGGTGAAATCTGCAAGTGGTTATTTGGAGCACTTCGAGGCCTGTGCTGGGATATGGAATATCTTCACCTAAAAACTACAGAGAAGCATTCTCAGAAAGTTCTTCATGATGCATTCATTCAACTCACAGAGTTTAACCTTCCTTTTCATAGAACAGTTTTGAAACACTCTTTTTGTAGAATCTGCAAGAGGATATTTGGAGCGTTTTGAGGCCTATGCTGGAAAAGGAAATATCTTCACCTAAAAACTAGACAGAAGCATTCTCAGAAACTTCTGTGTGATGAGTGCATTCAACTCACAGACTTGAACGTTTCTTTTGATAGAACAGTTTTGAAACCTTACGTTTGTAGAATCTGCAAGTGTTTATTCGGAGCACCTTGAGGCCTATGTTGGAACAGGAAATCTCTTCACATAAAAACTAGAGAGAAGGATTCTCAGAAACTTCTTTGTGATGAGTTCATTCAACTCACAGAGTTGAACCTACCAATTGATAGAGAAGTTTGGAAACACTCTTTTTGTAGAATCTGCAAGTGGATATTTGGAGCCGTTTGAGGCCTATGCTGGAAAAGGAAATATCTTCACATAAAAACTGAACAGAAGCATTCTCAGAAACTTCTTTGTGTTGAGTGCATTCAACTCACGGACTTGAACTTACCTGTAGAAAGAGCAGTTTTGAAACACTCTTTTGGTAAAATCTGCAAGTGGTTATTTGGAGCACTTCGAGGCCTGTGCTGGGATATGGAATATCTTCACCTAAAAACTACAGAGAAGCATTCTCAGAAAGTTCTTCACGATGCATTCATTCAACTCACAGAGTTGAACCTTCCTTTTGATAGAACAGTTTTGAAACACTCTTTTTGTAGAATCTGCAAGAGGATATTTGGAGCGTTTCGAGGCCTATGCTGGAAAAGGAAATATCTTCACCTAAAAACTAGACAGAAGCATTCTCAGAAACTTCTGTGTGATGAGTGCATTCAACTCACAGACTTGAACGTTTCTTTTGATAGAACAGTTTTGAAACATTACGTTTGTAGAATCTGCAAGTGTTTATTCGGAGCACCTTGAGGCCTATGTTGGAAAAGGAAATATCTTCACATAAAAACTAGAGAGAAGGATTCTCAGAAACTTCTTTGTGATGAGTTCATTCAACTCACAGAGTTGAACCTACCAATTGATAGAGAAGTTTGGAAACACTCTTTTTGTAGAATCTGCAAGTGGATATTTGGAGCCGTTTGAGGCCTATGCTGGAAAAGGAAATATCTTCACATAAAAACTGAACAGAAGCATTCTCAGAAACTTCTTTGTGTTGAGTGCATTCAACTCACGGACTTGAACTTACCTGTAGAAAGAGCAGTTTTGAAACACTCTTTTGGTGAAATCTGCAAGTGGTTATTTGGAACACTTCGAGGCCTGTGCTGGGATATGGAATATCTTCACCTAAAAACTACAGAGAAGCATTCTCAGAAAGTTCTTCACGATGCATTCATTCAACTCACAGAGTTGAAGCTTCCTTTTGATAGAACAGTTTTGAAACACTCTTTTTGTAGAATCTGCAAGAGGATATTTGGAGCGTTTTGAGGCCTATGCTGGAAAAGGAAATATCTTCACCTAAAAACTAGACAGAAGCATTCTCAGAAACTTCTGTGTGATGAGTGCATTCAACTCACAGACTTGAACGTTTCTTTTGATAGAACAGTTTTGAAACATTACGTTTGTAGAATCTGCAATTGTTTACTCGGAACACCTTGAGGCCTATGTTGGAAAAGGAAATATCTTCACATAAAAACTAGAGAGAAGGATTCTCAGAAACTTCTTTGTGATGAGTTCATTCAACTCACAGAGTTGAACCTACCAATTGATAGAGAAGTTTGGAAACACTCTTTTTGTAGAATCTGCAAGTGGATATTTAGAGCCGTTTGAGGCCTATGCTGGAAAAGGAAATATCTTCACATAAAAACTGAACAGAAGCATTCTCAGAAACTTCTTTGTGTTGAGTGCATTCAACTCACGGACTTGAACTTACCTGTAGAAAGAGCAGTTTGAAACACTCTTTTGGTAAAATCTGCAAGTGGTTATTTGGAGCACTTCGAGGCCTGTGCTGGGATATGGAATATCTTCACCTAAAAACTACAGAGAAGCATTCTCAGAAAGTTCTTCACGATGCATTCATTCAACTCACAGAGTTGAACCTTCCTTTTGATAGAACAGTTTTGAAACACTCTTTTTGTAGAATCTGCAAGAGGATATTTGGAGCGTTTCGAGGCCTATGCTGGAAAAGGAAATATCTTCACCTAAAAACTAGACAGAAGCATTCTCAGAAACTTCTGTGTGATGAGTGCATTCAACTCACAGACTTGAACGTTCCTCTTGAAAGAGCAGTTTTGAAACACTCCTTTTGTAGAATCTGCACGTGTTCATTTGGAGCGCTCTGAGGCCTATGTTGGAAAAGGAAATATCTTCACATAAAAACTAGACAGAAGCATTCTCAGAAACTTCTTTGTGATGAGTGCATTCTACTCACAGTGTTGAAGCTTGCGCTTGATAGAGCAGTTTTGAAACACTCTTTTGCTAGAATCTGCAAGTGGATATTTGGAGCGCTTTGAGGCCTATGCTGGAAAAGGAAATGTCTTCGCATAAAAACTAGACAGAAGCATTCCAGGAAACTTCTGTATGATAAGTGCATTCAACTCACAGACTTGAACGTTCCTTTTGATAGAACAGTTTTGAAACATTACGTTTGTAGAATCTGCAAGTGTTTATTCGGAGCACCTTGAGGCCTATGTTGGAAAAGGAAATATCTTCACATAAAAACTAGAGAGAAGGATTCTCAGAAACTTCTTTGTGATGAGTTCATTCAACTCACAGAGTTGAACCTACCAATTGATAGAGAAGTTTGGAAACACTCTTTTTGTAGAATCTGCAAGTGGATATTTAGAGCCGTTTGAGGCCTATGCTGGAAAAGGAAATATCTTCACATAAAAACTGAACAGAAGCATTATCAGAAACTTCTTTGTGTTGAGTGCATTCAACTCACAGACTTGAACTTACCTGTAGAAAGAGCAGTTTTGAAACACTCTTTTGGTAAAATCTGCAAGTGGTTATTTGGAGCACTTCGAGGCCTGTGCTGGGATATGGAATATCTTCACCTAAAAACTACAGAGAAGCATTCTCAGAAAGTTCTTCACGATGCATTCATTCAACTCACAGAGTTGAACCTTCCTTTTGATAGAACAGTTTTGAAACACTCTTTTTGTAGAATCTGCAAGAGGATATTTGGAGCGTTTTGAGGCCTATGCTGGAAAAGGAAATATCTTCACCTAAAAACTAGACAGAAGCATTCTCAGAAACTTCTGTGTGATGAGTGCATTCAACTCACAGACTTGAACGTTTCTTTTGATAGAACAGTTTTGAAACATTACGTTTGTAGAATCTGCAAGTGTTTATTCGGAGCACCTTGAGGCCTAGGTTGGAAAAGGAAATCTCTTCACATAAAAACTAGAGAGAAGGATTCTCAGAAACTTCTTTGTGATGAGTTCATTCAACTCACAGAGTTGAACCTACCAATTGATAGAGAAGTTTGGAAACACTCTTTTTGTAGAATCTGCAAGTGGATATTTGGAGCCGTTTGAGGCCTATGCTGGAAAAGGAAATATCTTCACATAAAAACTGAACAGAAGCATTCTCAGAAACTTCTTTGTGTTGAGTGCATTCAACCCACGGACTTGAACTCACCTGTAGAAAGAGCAGTTTTGAAACACTCTTTTGGTAAAATCTGCAAGTGGTTATTTGGAGCACTTCGAGGCCTGTGCTGGGATATGGAATATCTTCACCTAAAAACTACAGAGAAGCATTCTCAGAAAGTTCTTCACGATGCATTCATTCAACTCACAGAGTTGAACCTTCCTTTTGATAGAACAGTTTTGAAACACTCTTTTTGTAGAATCTGCAAGAGGATATTTGGAGCGTTTTGAGGCCTATGCTGGAAAAGGAAATATCTTCACCTAAAAACTAGACAGAAGCATTCTCAGAAACTTCTGTGTGATGAGTGCATTCAACTCACAGACTTGAACGTTTCTTTTGACAGAACAGTTTTGAAACATTACGTTTGTAGAATCTGCAAGTGTTTATTCGGAGCACCTTGAGGCCTATGTTGGAAAAGGAAATATCTTCACATAAAAACTAGAGAGAAGGATTGTCAGAAACTTCTTTGTGATGAGTTCATTCAACTCACAGAGTTGAACCTACCATTGATAGAGAAGTTTGGAAACACTCTTTTTGTAGAATCTGAAAGTGGATATTTGGAGCCGTTTAAGGCCTATGCTGGAAAAGGAAATACTTTCACATAAAAACTGAACAGAAGCATTCTCAGAAACTTCTTTGTGTTGAGTGCATTCAACTCACAGACTTGAACTTACCTGTAGAAAGAGCAGTTTTGAAACACTCTTTTGGTAAAATCTGCAAGTGGTTATTTGGAGCACTTCGAGGCCTGTGCTGGGATATGGAATATCTTCACCTAAAAACTACAGAGAAGCATTCTCAGAAAGTTCTTCACGATGCATTCATTCAACTCACAGAGTTGAACCTTCCTTTTGATAGAACAGTTTTGAAACACTCTTTTTGTAGAATCTGCAAGAGGATATTTGGAGCGTTTCGAGGCCTATGCTGGAAAAGGAAATATCTTCACCTAAAAACTAGACAGAAGCATTCTCAGAAACTTCTGTGTGATGAGTGCATTCAACTCACAGACTTGAACGTTTCTTTTGATAGAACAGTTTTGAAACATTACGTTTGTAGAATCTGCAAGTGTTTATTCGGAGCACCTTGAGGCCTATGTTGGAAAAGGAAATATCTTCACATAAAAACTAGAGAGAAGGATTCTCAGAAACTTCTTTGCGATGAGTTCATTCAACTCACAGAGTTGAACCTACCATTGATAGAGAAGTTTGGAAACACTCTTTTTGTAGAATCTGAAAGTGGATATTTGGAGCCGTTTGAGGCCTATGCTGGAAAAGGAAATACTTTCACATGAAAACTGAACAGAAGCATTCTCAGAAACTTCTTTGTGTTGAGTGCATTCAACTCACAGACTTGAACTTACCTGTAGAAAGAGCAGTTTTGAAACACTCTTTTGGTAAAATCTGCAAGTGGTTATTTGGAGCACTTCGAGGCCTGTGCTGGGATATGGAAAATCTTCACCTAAAAACTACAGAGAAGCATTCTCAGAAAGTTCTTCACGATGCATTCATTCAACTCACAGAGTTGAACCTTCCTTTTGATAGAACAGTTTTGAAACACTCTTTTTGTAGAATCTGCAAGAGGATATTTGGAGCGTTTTGAGGCCTATGCTGGAAAAGGAAATATCTTCACCTAAAAACTAGACAGAAGCATTCTCAGAAACTTCTGTGTGATGAGTGCATTCAACTCACAGACTTGAACGTTTCTTTTGATAGAACAGTTTTGAAACATTACGTTTGTAGAATCTCCAAGTGTTTATTCGGAGCACTTTGAGGCCTATGTTGGAAAAGGAAATATCTTCACATAAAAACTAGAGAGAAGGATTCTCAGAAACTACTTTGTGATGAGTTCATTCAACTCACAGAGTTGAACCTACCAATTGATAGAGAAGTTTGGAAACACTCTTTTTGTAGAATCTGCAAGTGGATATTTGGAGCCGTTTGAGGTCTATGCTGGAAAAGGAAATATCTTCACATAAAAACTGAACAGAAGCATTCTCAGAAACTTCTTTGTGTTGAGTGCATTCAACTCACAGACTTGAACTTACCTGTAGAAAGAGCAGTTTTGAAACACTCTTTTGGTGAAATCTGCAAGTGGTTATTTGGAGCACTTCGAGGCCTGTGCTGGGATATGGAATATCTTCACCTAAAAACTACAGAGAAGCATTCTCAGAAAGTTCTTCACGATGCATTCATTCAACTCACAGAGTTGAACCTTCCTTTTGATAGAACAGTTTTGAAACACTCTTTTTGTAGAATCTGCAAGAGGATATTTGGAGCGTTTTGAGGCCTATGCTGGAAAAGGAAATATCTTCACCTAAAAACTAGACAGAAGCATTCTCAGAAACTTCTGTGTGATGAGTGCATTCAACTCACAGACTTGAACGTTCCTCTTGAAAGAGCAGTTTTGAAACACTCCTTTTGTAGAATCTGCACGTGTTCATTTGGAGCGCTCTGAGGCCTATGTTGGAAAAGGAAATATCTTCACATAAAAACTAGACAGAAGCATTCTCAGAAACTTCTTTGTGATGAGTGCATTCTGCTCACAGTGTTGAAGCTTGCGCTTGATAGAGCAGTTTTGAAACACTCTTTTGCTAGAATCTGCAAGTGGATATTTGGAGCGCTTTGAGGCCTATGCTGGAAAAGGAAATGTCTTCGCATAAAAACTAGACAGAAGCATTCCAGGAAACTTCTGTATGATAAGTGCATTCAACTCACAGACTTGAACGTTCCTTTTGATAGAACAGTTTTGAAACATTACGTTTGTAGAATCTGCAAGTGTTTATTCGGAGCACCTTGAGGCCTATGTTGGAAAAGGAAATATCTTCACATAAAAACTAGAGAGAAGGATTCTCAGAAACTTCTTTGTGATGAGTTCATTCAACTCACAGAGTTGAACCTACCAATTGATAGAGAAGTTTGGAAACACTCTTTTTGTAGAATCTGCAAGTGGATATTTGGAGCCGTTTGAGGCCTATGCTGGAAAAGGAAATATCTTCACATAAAAACTGAACAGAAGCATTCTCAGAAACTTCTTTGTGTTGAGTGCATTCAACCCACGGACTTGAACTCACCTGTAGAAAGAGCAGTTTTGAAACACTCTTTTGGTAAAATCTGCAAGTGGTTATTTGGAGCACTTCGAGGCCTGTGCTGGGATATGGAATATCTTCACCTAAAAACTACAGAGAAGCATTCTCAGAAAGTTCTTCACGATGCATTCATTCAACTCACACAGTTGAACCTTCCTTTTGATAGAACAGTTTTGAAACACTCTTTTTGTAGAATCTGCAAGAGGATATTTGGAGCGTTTTGAGGCCTATGCTGGAAAAGGAAATATCTTCACCTAAAAACTAGACAGAAGCATTCTCAGAAACTTCTGTGTGATGAGTGCATTCAACTCACAGACTTGAACGTTTCTTTTGACAGAACAGTTTTGAAACATTACGTTTGTAGAATCTGCAAGTGTTTATTCGGAGCACCTTGAGGCCTATGTTGGAAAAGGAAATATCTTCACATAAAAACTAGAGAGAAGGATTGTCAGAAACTTCTTTGTGATGAGTTCATTCAACTCACAGAGTTGAACCTACCATTGATAGAGAAGTTTGGAAACACTCTTTTTGTAGAATCTGAAAGTGGATATTTGGAGCCGTTTGAGGCCTAAGCTGGAAAAGGAAATACTTTCACATAAAAACTGAACAGAAGCATTCTCAGAAACTTCTTTGTGTTGAGTGCATTCAACTCACAGACTTGAACTTACCTGTAGAAAGAGCAGTTTTGAAACACTCTTTTGGTAAAATCTGCAAGTGGTTATTTGGAGCACTTCGAGGCCTGTGCTGGGATATGGAAAATCTTCACCTAAAAACTACAGAGAAGCATTCTCAGAAAGTTCTTCACGATGCATTCATTCAACTCACAGAGTTGAACCTTCCTTTTGATAGAACAGTTTTGAAACACTCTTTTTGTAGAATCTGCAAGAGGATATTTGGAGCGTTTTGAGGCCTATGCTGGAAAAGGAAATATCTTCACCTAAAAACTAGACAGAAGCATTCTCAGAAACTTCTGTGTGATGAGTGCATTCAACTCACAGACTTGAACGTTTCTTTTGATAGAACAGTTTTGAAACATTACGTTTGTAGAATCTGCAAGTGTTTATTCGGAGCACCTTGAGGCCTATGTTGGAAAAGGAAATATCTTCACATAAAAACTAGAGAGAAGGATTCTCAGAAACTTCTTTGTGATGAGTTCATTCAACTCACAGAGTTGAACCTACCAATTGATAGAGAAGTTTGGAAACACTCTTTTTGTAGAATCTGCAAGTGGATATTTGGAGCCGTTTGAGGCCTATGTTGGAAAAGGAAATATCTTCACATAAAAACTGAACAGAAGCATTCTCAGAAACTTCTTTGTGTTGAGTGCATTCAACTCACAGACTTGAACTTACCTGTAGAAAGAGCAGTTTTGAAACACCCTATTGGTGAAATCTGCAAGTGGTTATTTGGAGCACTTCGAGGCCTGTGCTGGGATATGGAATATCTTCACCTAAAAACTACAGAGAAGCATTCTCAGAAAGTTCTTCATGATGCATTCATTCAACTCACAGAGTTTAACCTTCCTTTTCATAGAACAGTTTTGAAACACTCTTTTTGTAGAATCTGCAAGAGGATATTTGGAGCGTTTTGAGGCCTATGCTGGAAAAGGAAATATCTTCACCTAAAAACTAGACAGAAGCATTCTCAGAAACTTCTGTGTGATGAGTGCATTCAACTCACAGACTTGAACGTTTCTTTTGATAGAACAGTTTTGAAACATTACGTTTGTAGAATCTGCAAGTGTTTATTCGGAGCACCTTGAGGCCTATGTTGGAACAGGAAATATCTTCACATAAAAACTAGAGAGAAGGATTCTCAGAAACTTCTTTGTGATGAGTTCATTCAACTCACAGAGTTGAACCTACCAATTGATAGAGAAGTTTGGAAACACTCTTTTTGTAGAATCTGCAAGTGGATATTTGGAGCCGTTTGAGGCCTATGCTGGAAAAGGAAATATCTTCACATAAAAACTGAACAGAAGCATTCTCAGAAACTTCTTTGTGTTGAGTGCATTCAACTCACGGACTTGAACTTACCTGTAGAAAGAGCAGTTTTGAAACACTCTTTTGGTAAAATCTGCAAGTGGTTATTTGGAGCACTTCGAGGCCTGTGCTGGGATATGGAATATCTTCACCTAAAAACTACAGAGAAGCATTCTCAGAAAGTTCTTCACGATGCATTCATTCAACTCACAGAGTTGAACCTTCCTTTTGATAGAACAGTTTTGAAACACTCTTTTTGTAGAATCTGCAAGAGGATATTTGGAGCGTTTCGAGGCCTATGCTGGAAAAGGAAATATCTTCACCTAAAAACTAGACAGAAGCATTCTCAGAAACTTCTGTGTGATGAGTGCATTCAACTCACAGACTTGAACGTTTCTTTTGATAGAACAGTTTTGAAACATTACGTTTGTAGAATCTGCAAGTGTTTATTCGGAGCACCTTGAGGCCTATGTTGGAAAAGGAAATATCTTCACATAAAAACTAGAGAGAAGGATTCTCAGAAACTTCTTTGCGATGAGTTCATTCAACTCACAGAGTTGAACCTACCATTGATAGAGAAGTTTGGAAACACTCTTTTTGTAGAATCTGAAAGTGGATATTTGGAGCCGTTTGAGGCCTATGCTGGAAAAGGAAATACTTTCACATAAAAACTGAACAGAAGCATTCTCAGAAACTTCTTTGTGTTGAGTGCATTCAACTCACAGACTTGAACTTACCTGTAGAAAGAGCAGTTTTGAAACACTCTTTTGGTAAAATCTGCAAGTGGTTATTTGGAGCACTTCGAGGCCTGTGCTGGGATATGGAAAATCTTCACCTAAAAACTACAGAGAAGCATTCTCAGAAAGTTCTTCACGATGCATTCATTCAACTCACAGAGTTGAACCTTCCTTTTGATAGAACAGTTTTGAAACACTCTTTTTGTAGAATCTGCAAGAGGATATTTGGAGTGTTTTGAGGCCTATGCTGGAAAAGGAAATATCTTCACCTAAAAACTAGACAGAAGCATTCTCAGAAACTTCTGTGTGATGAGTGCATTCAACTCACAGACTTGAACGTTTCTTTTGATAGAACAGTTTTGAAACATTACGTTTGTAGAATCTCCAAGTGTTTATTCGGAGCATTTTGAGGCCTATGTTGAAAATGGAAATATCTTCACATAAAAACTAGAGAGAAGGATTCTCAGAAACTACTTTGTGATGAGTTCATTCAACTCACAGAGTTGAACCTACCAATTGATAGAGAAGTTTGGAAACACTCTTTTTGTAGAATCTGCAAGTGGATATTTGGAGCCGTTTGAGGTCTATGCTGGAAAAGGAAATATCTTCACATAAAAACTGAACAGAAGCATTCTCAGAAACTTCTTTGTGTTGAGTGCATTCAACTCACAGACTTGAACTTACCTGTAGAAAGAGCAGTTTTGAAACACTCTTTTGGTGAAATCTGCAAGTGGTTATTTGGAGCACTTCGAGGCCTGTGCTGGGATATGGAATATCTTCACCTAAAAACTACAGAGAAGCATTCTCAGAAAGTTCTTCACGATGCATTCATTCAACTCACAGAGTTGAACCTTCCTTTTGATAGAACAGTTTTGAAACACTCTTTTTGTAGAATCTGCAAGAGGATATTTGGAGCGTTTTGAGGCCTATGCTGGAAAAGGAAATATCTTCACCTAAAAACTAGACAGAAGCATTCTCAGAAACTTCTGTGTGATGAGTGCATTCAACTCACAGACTTGAACGTTCCTCTTGAAAGAGCAGTTTTGAAACACTCCTTTTGTAGAATCTGCACGTGTTCATTTGGAGCGCTCTGAGGCCTATGTTGGAAAAGGAAATATCTTCACATAAAAACTAGACAGAAGCATTCTCAGAAACTTCTTTGTGATGAGTGCATTCTACTCACAGTGTTGAAGCTTGCGCTTGATAGAGCAGTTTTGAAACACTCTTTTGCTAGAATCTGCAAGTGGATATTTGGAGCGCTTTGAGGCCTATGCTGGAAAAGGAAATGTCTTCGCATAAAAACTAGACAGAAGCATTCCAGGAAACTTCTGTATGATAAGTGCATTCATCTCACAGACTTGAACGTTCCTTTTGATAGAACAGTTTTGAAACATTACGTTTGTAGAATCTGCAAGTGTTTATTCGGAGCACCTTGAGGCCTATGTTGGAAAAGGAAATATCTTCACATAAAAACTAGAGAGAAGGATTCTCAGAAACTTCTTTGTGATGAGTTCATTCAACTCACAGAGTTGAACCTACCAATTGATAGAGAAGTTTGGAAACACTCTTTTTGTAGAATCTGCAAGTGGATATTTAGAGCCGTTTGAGGCCTATGCTGGAAAAGGAAATATCTTCACATAAAAACTGAACAGAAGCATTATCAGAAACTTCTTTGTGTTGAGTGCATTCAACTCACAGACTTGAACTTGCCTGTAGAAAGAGCAGTTTTGAAACACTCTTTTGGTAAAATCTGCAAGTGGTTATTTGGAGCACTTCGAGGCCTGTGCTGGGATATGGAAAATCTTCACCTAAAAACTACAGAGAAGCATTCTCAGAAAGTTCTTCACGATGCATTCATTCAACTCACAGAGTTGAACCTTCCTTTTGATAGAACAGTTTTGAAACACTCTTTTTGTAGAATCTGCAAGAGGATATTTGGAGCGTTTTGAGGCCTATGCTGGAAAAGGAAATATCTTCACCTAAAAACTAGACAGAAGCATTCTCAGAAACTTCTGTGTGATGAGTGCATTCAACTCACAGACTTGAACGTTTCTTTTGATAGAACAGTTTTGAAACATTACGTTTGTAGAATCTGCAAGTGTTTATTCGGAGCACCTTGAGGCCTATGTTGGAAAAGGAAATATCTTCACATAAAAACTAGAGAGAAGGATTCTCAGAAACTTCTTTGTGATGAGTTCATTCAACTCACAGAGTTGAACCTACCAATTGATAGAGAAGTTTGGAAACACTCTTTTTGTAGAATCTGCAAGTGGATATTTGGAGCCGTTTGAGGCCTATGCTGGAAAAGGAAATATCTTCACATAAAAACTGAACAGAAGCATTCTCAGAAACTTCTTTGTGTTGAGTGCATTCAACTCACAGACTTGAACTTACCTGTAGAAAGAGCAGTTTTGAAACACCCTATTGGTGAAATCTGCAAGTGGTTATTTGGAGCACTTCGAGGCCTGTGCTGGGATATGGAATATCTTCACCTAAAAACTACAGAGAAGCATTCTCAGAAAGTTCTTCACGATGCATTCATTCAACTCACAGAGTTGAACCTTCCTTTTCATAGAACAGTTTTGAAACACTCTTTTTGTAGAATCTGCAAGAGGATATTTGGAGCGTTTTGAGGCCTATGCTGGAAAAGGAAATATCTTCACCTAAAAACTAGACAGAAGCATTCTCAGAAACTTCTGTGTGATGAGTGCATTCAACTCACAGACTTGAACGTTTCTTTTGATAGAACAGTTTTGAAACATTACGTTTGTAGAATCTGCAAGTGTTTATTAGGAGCACCTTGAGGCCTATGTTGGAACAGGAAATATCTTCACATAAAAACTAGAGAGAAGGATTCTCAGAAACTTCTTTGTGATGAGTTCATTCAACTCACAGAGTTGAACCTACCAATTGATAGAGAAGTTTGGAAACACTCTTTTTGTAGAATCTGCAAGTGGATATTTGGAGCCGTTTGAGGCCTATGCTGGAAAAGGAAATATCTTCACATAAAAACTGAACAGAAGCATTCTCAGAAACTTCTTTGTGTTGAGTGCATTCAACTCACGGACTTGAACTTACCTGTAGAAAGAGCAGTTTTGAAACACTCTTTTGGTAAAATCTGCAAGTGGTTATTTGGAGCACTTCGAGGCCTGTGCTGGGATATGGAATATCTTCACCTAAAAACTACAGAGAAGCATTCTCAGAAAGTTCTTCACGATGCATTCATTCAACTCACAGAGTTGAACCTTCCTTTTGATAGAACAGTTTTGAAACACTCTTTTTGTAGAATCTGCAAGAGGATATTTGGAGCGTTTCGAGGCCTATGCTGGAAAAGGAAATATCTTCACCTAAAAACTAGACAGAAGCATTCTCAGAAACTTCTGTGTGATGAGTGCATTCAACTCACAGACTTGAACGTTTCTTTTGATAGAACAGTTTTGAAACATTACGTTTGTAGAATCTGCAAGTGTTTATTCGGAGCACCTTGAGGCCTATGTTGGAAAAGGAAATATCTTCACATAAAAACTAGAGAGAAGGATTCTCAGAAACTTCTTTGTGATGAGTTCATTCAACTCACAGAGTTGAACCTACCAATTGATAGAGAAGTTTGGAAACACTCTTTTTGTAGAATCTGCAAGTGGATATTTGGAGCCGTTTGAGGCCTATGCTGGAAAAGGAAATATCTTCACATAAAAACTGAACAGAAGCATTCTCAGAAACTTCTTTGTGTTGAGTGCATTCAACTCACGGACTTGAACTTACCTGTAGAAAGAGCAGTTTTGAAACACTCTTTTGGTGAAATCTGCAAGTGGTTATTTGGAGCACTTCGAGGCCTGTGCTGGGATATGGAATATCTTCACCTAAAAACTACAGAGAAGCATTCTCAGAAAGTTCTTCACGATGCATTCATTCAACTCACAGAGTTGAAGCTTCCTTTTGATAGAACAGTTTTGAAACACTCTTTTTGTAGAATCTGCAAGAGGATATTTGGAGCGTTTTGAGGCCTATGCTGGAAAAGGAAATATCTTCACCTAAAAACTAGACAGAAGCATTCTCAGAAACTTCTGTGTGATGAGTGCATTCAACTCACAGACTTGAACGTTTCTTTTGATAGAACAGTTTTGAAACATTACGTTTGTAGAATCTGCAAGTGTTTACTCGGAGCACCTTGAGGCCTATGTTGGAAAAGGAAATATCTTCACATAAAAACTAGAGAGAAGGATTCTCAGAAACTTCTTTGTGATGAGTTCATTCAACTCACAGAGTTGAACCTACCAATTGATAGAGAAGTTTGGAAACACTCTTTTTGTAGAATCTGCAAGTGGATATTTGGAGCCGTTTGAGGCCTATGCTGGAAAAGGAAATATCTTCACATAAAAACTGAACAGAAGCATTCTCAGAAACTTCTTTGTGTTGAGTGCATTCAACTCACGGACTTGAACTAACCTGTAGAAAGAGCAGTTTGAAACACTCTTTTGGTAAAATCTGCAAGTGGTTATTTGGAGCACTTCGAGGCCTGTGCTGGGATATGGAATATCTTCACCTAAAAACTACAGAGAAGCATTCTCAGAAAGTTCTTCATGATGCATTCATTCAACTCACAGAGTTGAACCTTCCTTTTGATAGAACAGTTTTGAAACACTCTTTTTGTAGAATCTGCAAGAGGATATTTGGAGCGTTTTGAGGCCTATGCTGGAAAAGGAAATATCTTCACCTAAAAACTAGACAGAAGCATTCTCAGAAACTTCTGTGTGATGAGTGCATTCAACTCACAGACTTGAACGTTTCTTTTGATAGAACAGTTTTGAAACATTACGTTTGTAGAATCTGCAAGTGTTTATTCGGAGCACCTTGAGGCCTATGTTGGAAAAGGAAATATCTTCACATAAAAACTAGAGAGAAGGATTCTCAGAAACTTCTTTGTGATGAGTTCATTCAACTCACAGAGTTGAACCTACCAATTGATAGAGAAGTTTGGAAACACTCTTTTTGTAGAATCTGCAAGTGGATATTTGGAGCCGTTTGAGGCCTATGCTGGAAAAGGAAATATCTTCACATAAAAACTGAACAGAAGCATTCTCAGAAACTTCTTTGTGTTGAGTGCATTCAACTCACGGACTTGAACTTACCTGTAGAAAGAGCAGTTTTGAAACACTCTTTTGGTGAAATCTGCAAGTGGTTATTTGGAGCACTTCGAGGCCTGTGCTGGGATATGGAATATCTTCACCTAAAAACTACAGAGAAGCATTCTCAGAAAGTTCTTCACGATGCATTCATTCAACTCACAGAGTTGAACCTTCCTTTTGATAGAACAGTTTTGAAACACTCTTTTTGTAGAATCTGCAAGAGGATATTTGGAGCGTTTTGAGGCCTATGCTGGAAAAGGAAATATCTTCACCTAAAAACTAGACAGAAGCATTCTCAGAAACTTCTGTGTGATGAGTGCATTCAACTCACAGACTTGAACGTTTCTTTTGATAGAACAGTTTTGAAACATTACGTTTGTAGAATCTGCAAGTGTTTATTCGGAGCACCTTGAGGCCTATGTTGGAAAAGGAAATATCTTCACATAAAAACTAGAGAGAAGGATTCTCAGAAACTTCTTTGCGATGAGTTCATTCAACTCACAGAGTTGAACATACCATTGATAGAGAAGTTTGGAAACACTCTTTTTGTAGAATCTGAAAGTGGATACTTGGAGCCGTTTGAGGCCTATGCTGGAAAAGGAAATATTTTCACATAAAAACTGAACAGAAGCATTCTCAGAAACTTCTTTGTGTTGAGTGCATTCAACTCACAGACTTGAACTTACCTGTAGAAAGAGCAGTTTTGAAACACTCTTTTGGTAAAATCTGCAAGTGGTTATTTGGAGCACTTCGAGGCCTGTGCTGGGATATGGAAAATCTTCAAGTAAAAACTACAGAGAAGTATTCTCAGAAAGTTCTTCACGATGCATTCATTCAACTCACAGAGTTGAACCTTCCTTTTGATAGAACAGTTTTGAAACACTCTTTTTGTAGAATCTGCAAGAGGATATTTGGAGCGTTTTGAGGCCTATGCTGGAAAAGGAAATATCTTCACCTAAAAACTAGACAGAAGCATTCTCAGAAACTTCTGTGTGATGAGTGCATTCAACTCACAGACTTGAACGTTTCTTTTGATAGAACAGTTTTGAAACATTACGTTTGTAGAATCTCCAAGTGTTTATTCGGAGCACTTTGAGGCCTATGTTGGAAAAGGAAATATCTTCACATAAAAACTATAGAGAAGGATTCTCAGAAACTACTTTGTGATGAGTTCATTCAACTCACAGAGTTGAACCTACCAATTGATAGAGAAGTTTGGAAACACTCTTTTTGTAGAATCTGCAAGTGGATATTTGGAGCCGTTTGAGGTCTATGCTGGAAAAGGAAATATCTTCACATAAAAACTGAACAGAAGCATTCTCAGAAACTTCTTTGTGTTGAGTGCATTCAACTCACAGACTTGAACTTACCTGTAGAAAGAGCAGTTTTGAAACACTCTTTTGGTGAAATCTGCAAGTGGTTATTTGGAGCACTTCGAGGCCTGTGCTGGGATATGGAATATCTTCACCTAAAAACTACAGAGAAGCATTCTCAGAAAGTTCTTCACGATGCATTCATTCAACTCACAGAGTTGAACCTTCCTTTTGATAGAACAGTTTTGAAACACTCTTTTTGTAGAATCTGCAAGAGGATATTTGGAGCGTTTTGAGGCCTATGCTGGAAAAGGAAATATCTTCACCTAAAAACTAGACAGAAGCATTCTCAGAAACTTCTGTGTGATGAGTGCATTCAACTCACAGACTTGAACGTTCCTCTTGAAAGAGCAGTTTTGAAACACTCCTTTTGTAGAATCTGCACGTGTTCATTTGGAGCGCTCTGAGGCCTATGTTGGAAAAGGAAATATCTTCACATAAAAACTAGACAGAAGCATTCTCAGAAACTTCTTTGTGATGAGTGCATTCTACTCACAGTGTTGAAGCTTGCGCTTGATAGAGCAGTTTTGAAACACTCTTTTGCTAGAATCTGCAAGTGGATATTTGGAGCGCTTTGAGGCCTATGCTGGAAAAGGAAATGTCTTCGCATAAAAACTAGACAGAAGCATTCCAGGAAACTTCTGTATGATAAGTGCATTCAACTCACAGACTTGAACGTTCCTTTTGATAGAACAGTTTTGAAACATTACGTTTGTAGAATCTGCAAGTGTTTATTCGGAGCACCTTGAGGCCTATGTTGGAAAAGGAAATATCTTCACATAAAAACTAGAGAGAAGGATTCTCAGAAACTTCTTTGTGATGAGTTCATTCAACTCACAGAGTTGAACCTACCAATTGATAGAGAAGTTTGGAAACACTCTTTTTGTAGAATCTGCAAGTGGATATTTAGAGCCGTTTGAGGCCTATGCTGGAAAAGGAAATATCTTCACATAAAAACTGAACAGAAGCATTATCAGAAACTTCTTTGTGTTGAGTGCATTCAACTCACAGACTTGAACTTACCTGTAGAAAGAGCAGTTTTGAAACACTCTTTTGGTGAAATCTGCAAGTGGTTATTTGGAGCACTTCGAGGCCTGTGCTGGGATATGGAAAATCTTCACCTAAAAACTACAGAGAAGCATTCTCAGAAAGTTCTTCACGATGCATTCATTCAACTCACAGAGTTGAACCTTCCTTTTGATAGAACAGTTTTGAAACACTCTTTTTGTAGAATCTGCAAGAGGATATTTGGAGCGTTTTGAGGCCTATGCTGGAAAAGGAAATATCTTCACCTAAAAACTAGACAGAAGCATTCTCAGAAACTTCTGTGTGATGAGTGCATTCAACTCACAGACTTGAACGTTTCTTTTGATAGAACAGTTTTGAAACATTACGTTTGTAGAATCTGCAAGTGTTTATTCGGAGCACCTTGAGGCCTATGTTGGAAAAGGAAATATCTTCACATAAAAACTAGAGAGAAGGATTCTCAGAAACTTCTTTGTGATGAGTTCATTCAACTCACAGAGTTGAACCTACCAATTGATAGAGAAGTTTGGAAACACTCTTTTTGTAGAATCTGCAAGTGGATATTTGGAGCCGTTTGAGGCCTATGCTGGAAAAGGAAATATCTTCACATAAAAACTGAACAGAAGCATTCTCAGAAACTTCTTTGTGTTGAGTGCATTCAACTCACAGACTTGAACTTACCTGTAGAAAGAGCAGTTTTGAAACACCCTATTGGTGAAATCTGCAAGTGGTTATTTGGAGCACTTCGAGGCCTGTGCTGGGATATGGAATATCTTCACCTAAAAACTACAGAGAAGCATTCTCAGAAAGTTCTTCATGATGCATTCATTCAACTCACAGAGTTTAACCTTCCTTTTCATAGAACAGTTTTGAAACACTCTTTTTGTAGAATCTGCAAGAGGATATTTGGAGCGTTTTGAGGCCTATGCTGGAAAAGGAAATATCTTCACCTAAAAACTAGACAGAAGCATTCTCAGAAACTTCTGTGTGATGAGTGCATTCAACTCACAGACTTGAACGTTTCTTTTGATAGAACAGTTTTGAAACCTTACGTTTGTAGAATCTGCAAGTGTTTATTCGGAGCACCTTGAGGCCTATGTTGGAACAGGAAATCTCTTCACATAAAAACTAGAGAGAAGGATTCTCAGAAACTTCTTTGTGATGAGTTCATTCAACTCACAGAGTTGAACCTACCAATTGATAGAGAAGTTTGGAAACACTCTTTTTGTAGAATCTGCAAGTGGATATTTGGAGCCGTTTGAGGCCTATGCTGGAAAAGGAAATATCTTCACATAAAAACTGAACAGAAGCATTCTCAGAAACTTCTTTGTGTTGAGTGCATTCAACTCACGGACTTGAACTTACCTGTAGAAAGAGCAGTTTTGAAACACTCTTTTGGTAAAATCTGCAAGTGGTTATTTGGAGCACTTCGAGGCCTGTGCTGGGATATGGAATATCTTCACCTAAAAACTACAGAGAAGCATTCTCAGAAAGTTCTTCACGATGCATTCATTCAACTCACAGAGTTGAACCTTCCTTTTGATAGAACAGTTTTGAAACACTCTTTTTGTAGAATCTGCAAGAGGATATTTGGAGCGTTTCGAGGCCTATGCTGGAAAAGGAAATATCTTCACCTAAAAACTAGACAGAAGCATTCTCAGAAACTTCTGTGTGATGAGTGCATTCAACTCACAGACTTGAACGTTTCTTTTGATAGAACAGTTTTGAAACATTACGTTTGTAGAATCTGCAAGTGTTTATTCGGAGCACCTTGAGGCCTATGTTGGAAAAGGAAATATCTTCACATAAAAACTAGAGAGAAGGATTCTCAGAAACTTCTTTGTGATGAGTTCATTCAACTCACAGAGTTGAACCTACCAATTGATAGAGAAGTTTGGAAACACTCTTTTTGTAGAATCTGCAAGTGGATATTTGGAGCCGTTTGAGGCCTATGCTGGAAAAGGAAATATCTTCACATAAAAACTGAACAGAAGCATTCTCAGAAACTTCTTTGTGTTGAGTGCATTCAACTCACGGACTTGAACTTACCTGTAGAAAGAGCAGTTTTGAAACACTCTTTTGGTGAAATCTGCAAGTGGTTATTTGGAACACTTCGAGGCCTGTGCTGGGATATGGAATATCTTCACCTAAAAACTACAGAGAAGCATTCTCAGAAAGTTCTTCACGATGCATTCATTCAACTCACAGAGTTGAAGCTTCCTTTTGATAGAACAGTTTTGAAACACTCTTTTTGTAGAATCTGCAAGAGGATATTTGGAGCGTTTTGAGGCCTATGCTGGAAAAGGAAATATCTTCACCTAAAAACTAGACAGAAGCATTCTCAGAAACTTCTGTGTGATGAGTGCATTCAACTCACAGACTTGAACGTTTCTTTTGATAGAACAGTTTTGAAACATTACGTTTGTAGAATCTGCAATTGTTTACTCGGAACACCTTGAGGCCTATGTTGGAAAAGGAAATATCTTCACATAAAAACTAGAGAGAAGGATTCTCAGAAACTTCTTTGTGATGAGTTCATTCAACTCACAGAGTTGAACCTACCAATTGATAGAGAAGTTTGGAAACACTCTTTTTGTAGAATCTGCAAGTGGATATTTAGAGCCGTTTGAGGCCTATGCTGGAAAAGGAAATATCTTCACATAAAAACTGAACAGAAGCATTCTCAGAAACTTCTTTGTGTTGAGTGCATTCAACTCACGGACTTGAACTTACCTGTAGAAAGAGCAGTTTGAAACACTCTTTTGGTAAAATCTGCAAGTGGTTATTTGGAGCACTTCGAGGCCTGTGCTGGGATATGGAATATCTTCACCTAAAAACTACAGAGAAGCATTCTCAGAAAGTTCTTCACGATGCATTCATTCAACTCACAGAGTTGAACCTTCCTTTTGATAGAACAGTTTTGAAACACTCTTTTTGTAGAATCTGCAAGAGGATATTTGGAGCGTTTCGAGGCCTATGCTGGAAAAGGAAATATCTTCACCTAAAAACTAGACAGAAGCATTCTCAGAAACTTCTGTGTGATGAGTGCATTCAACTCACAGACTTGAACGTTCCTCTTGAAAGAGCAGTTTTGAAACACTCCTTTTGTAGAATCTGCACGTGTTCATTTGGAGCGCTCTGAGGCCTATGTTGGAAAAGGAAATATCTTCACATAAAAACTAGACAGAAGCATTCTCAGAAACTTCTTTGTGATGAGTGCATTCTACTCACAGTGTTGAAGCTTGCGCTTGATAGAGCAGTTTTGAAACACTCTTTTGCTAGAATCTGCAAGTGGATATTTGGAGCGCTTTGAGGCCTATGCTGGAAAAGGAAATGTCTTCGCATAAAAACTAGACAGAAGCATTCCAGGAAACTTCTGTATGATAAGTGCATTCAACTCACAGACTTGAACGTTCCTTTTGATAGAACAGTTTTGAAACATTACGTTTGTAGAATCTGCAAGTGTTTATTCGGAGCACCTTGAGGCCTATGTTGGAAAAGGAAATATCTTCACATAAAAACTAGAGAGAAGGATTCTCAGAAACTTCTTTGTGATGAGTTCATTCAACTCACAGAGTTGAACCTACCAATTGATAGAGAAGTTTGGAAACACTCTTTTTGTAGAATCTGCAAGTGGATATTTAGAGCCGTTTGAGGCCTATGCTGGAAAAGGAAATATCTTCACATAAAAACTGAACAGAAGCATTATCAGAAACTTCTTTGTGTTGAGTGCATTCAACTCACAGACTTGAACTTACCTGTAGAAAGAGCAGTTTTGAAACACTCTTTTGGTAAAATCTGCAAGTGGTTATTTGGAGCACTTCGAGGCCTGTGCTGGGATATGGAATATCTTCACCTAAAAACTACAGAGAAGCATTCTCAGAAAGTTCTTCACGATGCATTCATTCAACTCACAGAGTTGAACCTTCCTTTTGATAGAACAGTTTTGAAACACTCTTTTTGTAGAATCTGCAAGAGGATATTTGGAGCGTTTTGAGGCCTATGCTGGAAAAGGAAATATCTTCACCTAAAAACTAGACAGAAGCATTCTCAGAAACTTCTGTGTGATGAGTGCATTCAACTCACAGACTTGAACGTTTCTTTTGATAGAACAGTTTTGAAACATTACGTTTGTAGAATCTGCAAGTGTTTATTCGGAGCACCTTGAGGCCTAGGTTGGAAAAGGAAATCTCTTCACATAAAAACTAGAGAGAAGGATTCTCAGAAACTTCTTTGTGATGAGTTCATTCAACTCACAGAGTTGAACCTACCAATTGATAGAGAAGTTTGGAAACACTCTTTTTGTAGAATCTGCAAGTGGATATTTGGAGCCGTTTGAGGCCTATGCTGGAAAAGGAAATATCTTCACATAAAAACTGAACAGAAGCATTCTCAGAAACTTCTTTGTGTTGAGTGCATTCAACCCACGGACTTGAACTCACCTGTAGAAAGAGCAGTTTTGAAACACTCTTTTGGTAAAATCTGCAAGTGGTTATTTGGAGCACTTCGAGGCCTGTGCTGGGATATGGAATATCTTCACCTAAAAACTACAGAGAAGCATTCTCAGAAAGTTCTTCACGATGCATTCATTCAACTCACAGAGTTGAACCTTCCTTTTGATAGAACAGTTTTGAAACACTCTTTTTGTAGAATCTGCAAGAGGATATTTGGAGCGTTTTGAGGCCTATGCTGGAAAAGGAAATATCTTCACCTAAAAACTAGACAGAAGCATTCTCAGAAACTTCTGTGTGATGAGTGCATTCAACTCACAGACTTGAACGTTTCTTTTGACAGAACAGTTTTGAAACATTACGTTTGTAGAATCTGCAAGTGTTTATTCGGAGCACCTTGAGGCCTATGTTGGAAAAGGAAATATCTTCACATAAAAACTAGAGAGAAGGATTGTCAGAAACTTCTTTGTGATGAGTTCATTCAACTCACAGAGTTGAACCTACCATTGATAGAGAAGTTTGGAAACACTCTTTTTGTAGAATCTGAAAGTGGATATTTGGAGCCGTTTAAGGCCTATGCTGGAAAAGGAAATACTTTCACATAAAAACTGAACAGAAGCATTCTCAGAAACTTCTTTGTGTTGAGTGCATTCAACTCACAGACTTGAACTTACCTGTAGAAAGAGCAGTTTTGAAACACTCTTTTGGTAAAATCTGCAAGTGGTTATTTGGAGCACTTCGAGGCCTGTGCTGGGATATGGAATATCTTCACCTAAAAACTACAGAGAAGCATTCTCAGAAAGTTCTTCACGATGCATTCATTCAACTCACAGAGTTGAACCTTCCTTTTGATAGAACAGTTTTGAAACACTCTTTTTGTAGAATCTGCAAGAGGATATTTGGAGCGTTTCGAGGCCTATGCTGGAAAAGGAAATATCTTCACCTAAAAACTAGACAGAAGCATTCTCAGAAACTTCTGTGTGATGAGTGCATTCAACTCACAGACTTGAACGTTTCTTTTGATAGAACAGTTTTGAAACATTACGTTTGTAGAATCTGCAAGTGTTTATTCGGAGCACCTTGAGGCCTATGTTGGAAAAGGAAATATCTTCACATAAAAACTAGAGAGAAGGATTCTCAGAAACTTCTTTGCGATGAGTTCATTCAACTCACAGAGTTGAACCTACCATTGATAGAGAAGTTTGGAAACACTCTTTTTGTAGAATCTGAAAGTGGATATTTGGAGCCGTTTGAGGCCTATGCTGGAAAAGGAAATACTTTCACATGAAAACTGAACAGAAGCATTCTCAGAAACTTCTTTGTGTTGAGTGCATTCAACTCACAGACTTGAACTTACCTGTAGAAAGAGCAGTTTTGAAACACTCTTTTGGTAAAATCTGCAAGTGGTTATTTGGAGCACTTCGAGGCCTGTGCTGGGATATGGAAAATCTTCACCTAAAAACTACAGAGAAGCATTCTCAGAAAGTTCTTCACGATGCATTCATTCAACTCACAGAGTTGAACCTTCCTTTTGATAGAACAGTTTTGAAACACTCTTTTTGTAGAATCTGCAAGAGGATATTTGGAGCGTTTTGAGGCCTATGCTGGAAAAGGAAATATCTTCACCTAAAAACTAGACAGAAGCATTCTCAGAAACTTCTGTGTGATGAGTGCATTCAACTCACAGACTTGAACGTTTCTTTTGATAGAACAGTTTTGAAACATTACGTTTGTAGAATCTCCAAGTGTTTATTCGGAGCACTTTGAGGCCTATGTTGGAAAAGGAAATATCTTCACATAAAAACTAGAGAGAAGGATTCTCAGAAACTACTTTGTGATGAGTTCATTCAACTCACAGAGTTGAACCTACCAATTGATAGAGAAGTTTGGAAACACTCTTTTTGTAGAATCTGCAAGTGGATATTTGGAGCCGTTTGAGGTCTATGCTGGAAAAGGAAATATCTTCACATAAAAACTGAACAGAAGCATTCTCAGAAACTTCTTTGTGTTGAGTGCATTCAACTCACAGACTTGAACTTACCTGTAGAAAGAGCAGTTTTGAAACACTCTTTTGGTGAAATCTGCAAGTGGTTATTTGGAGCACTTCGAGGCCTGTGCTGGGATATGGAATATCTTCACCTAAAAACTACAGAGAAGCATTCTCAGAAAGTTCTTCACGATGCATTCATTCAACTCACAGAGTTGAACCTTCCTTTTGATAGAACAGTTTTGAAACACTCTTTTTGTAGAATCTGCAAGAGGATATTTGGAGCGTTTTGAGGCCTATGCTGGAAAAGGAAATATCTTCACCTAAAAACTAGACAGAAGCATTCTCAGAAACTTCTGTGTGATGAGTGCATTCAACTCACAGACTTGAACGTTCCTCTTGAAAGAGCAGTTTTGAAACACTCCTTTTGTAGAATCTGCACGTGTTCATTTGGAGCGCTCTGAGGCCTATGTTGGAAAAGGAAATATCTTCACATAAAAACTAGACAGAAGCATTCTCAGAAACTTCTTTGTGATGAGTGCATTCTGCTCACAGTGTTGAAGCTTGCGCTTGATAGAGCAGTTTTGAAACACTCTTTTGCTAGAATCTGCAAGTGGATATTTGGAGCGCTTTGAGGCCTATGCTGGAAAAGGAAATGTCTTCGCATAAAAACTAGACAGAAGCATTCCAGGAAACTTCTGTATGATAAGTGCATTCAACTCACAGACTTGAACGTTCCTTTTGATAGAACAGTTTTGAAACATTACGTTTGTAGAATCTGCAAGTGTTTATTCGGAGCACCTTGAGGCCTATGTTGGAAAAGGAAATATCTTCACATAAAAACTAGAGAGAAGGATTCTCAGAAACTTCTTTGTGATGAGTTCATTCAACTCACAGAGTTGAACCTACCAATTGATAGAGAAGTTTGGAAACACTCTTTTTGTAGAATCTGCAAGTGGATATTTGGAGCCGTTTGAGGCCTATGCTGGAAAAGGAAATATCTTCACATAAAAACTGAACAGAAGCATTCTCAGAAACTTCTTTGTGTTGAGTGCATTCAACCCACGGACTTGAACTCACCTGTAGAAAGAGCAGTTTTGAAACACTCTTTTGGTAAAATCTGCAAGTGGTTATTTGGAGCACTTCGAGGCCTGTGCTGGGATATGGAATATCTTCACCTAAAAACTACAGAGAAGCATTCTCAGAAAGTTCTTCACGATGCATTCATTCAACTCACACAGTTGAACCTTCCTTTTGATAGAACAGTTTTGAAACACTCTTTTTGTAGAATCTGCAAGAGGATATTTGGAGCGTTTTGAGGCCTATGCTGGAAAAGGAAATATCTTCACCTAAAAACTAGACAGAAGCATTCTCAGAAACTTCTGTGTGATGAGTGCATTCAACTCACAGACTTGAACGTTTCTTTTGACAGAACAGTTTTGAAACATTACGTTTGTAGAATCTGCAAGTGTTTATTCGGAGCACCTTGAGGCCTATGTTGGAAAAGGAAATATCTTCACATAAAAACTAGAGAGAAGGATTGTCAGAAACTTCTTTGTGATGAGTTCATTCAACTCACAGAGTTGAACCTACCATTGATAGAGAAGTTTGGAAACACTCTTTTTGTAGAATCTGAAAGTGGATATTTGGAGCCGTTTGAGGCCTAAGCTGGAAAAGGAAATACTTTCACATAAAAACTGAACAGAAGCATTCTCAGAAACTTCTTTGTGTTGAGTGCATTCAACTCACAGACTTGAACTTACCTGTAGAAAGAGCAGTTTTGAAACACTCTTTTGGTAAAATCTGCAAGTGGTTATTTGGAGCACTTCGAGGCCTGTGCTGGGATATGGAAAATCTTCACCTAAAAACTACAGAGAAGCATTCTCAGAAAGTTCTTCACGATGCATTCATTCAACTCACAGAGTTGAACCTTCCTTTTGATAGAACAGTTTTGAAACACTCTTTTTGTAGAATCTGCAAGAGGATATTTGGAGCGTTTTGAGGCCTATGCTGGAAAAGGAAATATCTTCACCTAAAAACTAGACAGAAGCATTCTCAGAAACTTCTGTGTGATGAGTGCATTCAACTCACAGACTTGAACGTTTCTTTTGATAGAACAGTTTTGAAACATTACGTTTGTAGAATCTGCAAGTGTTTATTCGGAGCACCTTGAGGCCTATGTTGGAAAAGGAAATATCTTCACATAAAAACTAGAGAGAAGGATTCTCAGAAACTTCTTTGTGATGAGTTCATTCAACTCACAGAGTTGAACCTACCAATTGATAGAGAAGTTTGGAAACACTCTTTTTGTAGAATCTGCAAGTGGATATTTGGAGCCGTTTGAGGCCTATGTTGGAAAAGGAAATATCTTCACATAAAAACTGAACAGAAGCATTCTCAGAAACTTCTTTGTGTTGAGTGCATTCAACTCACAGACTTGAACTTACCTGTAGAAAGAGCAGTTTTGAAACACCCTATTGGTGAAATCTGCAAGTGGTTATTTGGAGCACTTCGAGGCCTGTGCTGGGATATGGAATATCTTCACCTAAAAACTACAGAGAAGCATTCTCAGAAAGTTCTTCATGATGCATTCATTCAACTCACAGAGTTTAACCTTCCTTTTCATAGAACAGTTTTGAAACACTCTTTTTGTAGAATCTGCAAGAGGATATTTGGAGCGTTTTGAGGCCTATGCTGGAAAAGGAAATATCTTCACCTAAAAACTAGACAGAAGCATTCTCAGAAACTTCTGTGTGATGAGTGCATTCAACTCACAGACTTGAACGTTTCTTTTGATAGAACAGTTTTGAAACATTACGTTTGTAGAATCTGCAAGTGTTTATTCGGAGCACCTTGAGGCCTATGTTGGAACAGGAAATATCTTCACATAAAAACTAGAGAGAAGGATTCTCAGAAACTTCTTTGTGATGAGTTCATTCAACTCACAGAGTTGAACCTACCAATTGATAGAGAAGTTTGGAAACACTCTTTTTGTAGAATCTGCAAGTGGATATTTGGAGCCGTTTGAGGCCTATGCTGGAAAAGGAAATATCTTCACATAAAAACTGAACAGAAGCATTCTCAGAAACTTCTTTGTGTTGAGTGCATTCAACTCACGGACTTGAACTTACCTGTAGAAAGAGCAGTTTTGAAACACTCTTTTGGTAAAATCTGCAAGTGGTTATTTGGAGCACTTCGAGGCCTGTGCTGGGATATGGAATATCTTCACCTAAAAACTACAGAGAAGCATTCTCAGAAAGTTCTTCACGATGCATTCATTCAACTCACAGAGTTGAACCTTCCTTTTGATAGAACAGTTTTGAAACACTCTTTTTGTAGAATCTGCAAGAGGATATTTGGAGCGTTTCGAGGCCTATGCTGGAAAAGGAAATATCTTCACCTAAAAACTAGACAGAAGCATTCTCAGAAACTTCTGTGTGATGAGTGCATTCAACTCACAGACTTGAACGTTTCTTTTGATAGAACAGTTTTGAAACATTACGTTTGTAGAATCTGCAAGTGTTTATTCGGAGCACCTTGAGGCCTATGTTGGAAAAGGAAATATCTTCACATAAAAACTAGAGAGAAGGATTCTCAGAAACTTCTTTGCGATGAGTTCATTCAACTCACAGAGTTGAACCTACCATTGATAGAGAAGTTTGGAAACACTCTTTTTGTAGAATCTGAAAGTGGATACTTGGAGCCGTTTGAGGCCTATGCTGGAAAAGGAAATACTTTCACATGAAAACTGAACAGAAGCATTCTCAGAAACTTCTTTGTGTTGAGTGCATTCAACTCACAGACTTGAACTTACCTGTAGAAAGAGCAGTTTTGAAACACTCTTTTGGTAAAATCTGCAAGTGGTTATTTGGAGCACTTCGAGGCCTGTGCTGGGATATGGAAAATCTTCACCTAAAAACTACAGAGAAGCATTCTCAGAAAGTTCTTCACGATGCATTCATTCAACTCACAGAGTTGAACCTTCCTTTTGATAGAACAGTTTTGAAACACTCTTTTTGTAGAATCTGCAAGAGGATATTTGGAGCGTTTTGAGGCCTATGCTGGAAAAGGAAATATCTTCACCTAAAAACTAGACAGAAGCATTCTCAGAAACTTCTGTGTGATGAGTGCATTCAACTCACAGACTTGAACGTTTCTTTTGATAGAACAGTTTTGAAACATTACGTTTGTAGAATCTCCAAGTGTTTATTCGGAGCACTTTGAGGCCTATGTTGGAAAAGGAAATATCTTCACATAAAAACTAGAGAGAAGGATTCTCAGAAACTACTTTGTGATGAGTTCATTCAACTCACAGAGTTGAACCTACCAATTGATAGAGAAGTTTGGAAACACTCTTTTTGTAGAATCTGCAAGTGGATATTTGGAGCCGTTTGAGGTCTATGCTGGAAAAGGAAATATCTTCACATAAAAACTGAACAGAAGCATTCTCAGAAACTTCTTTGTGTTGAGTGCATTCAACTCACAGACTTGAACTTACCTGTAGAAAGAGCAGTTTTGAAACACTCTTTTGGTGAAATCTGCAAGTGGTTATTTGGAGCACTTCGAGGCCTGTGCTGGGATATGGAATATCTTCACCTAAAAACTACAGAGAAGCATTCTCAGAAAGTTCTTCACGATGCATTCATTCAACTCACAGAGTTGAACCTTCCTTTTGATAGAACAGTTTTGAAACACTCTTTTTGTAGAATCTGCAAGAGGATATTTGGAGCGTTTTGAGGCCTATGCTGGAAAAGGAAATATCTTCACCTAAAAACTAGACAGAAGCATTCTCAGAAACTTCTGTGTGATGAGTGCATTCAACTCACAGACTTGAACGTTCCTCTTGAAAGAGCAGTTTTGAAACACTCCTTTTGTAGAATCTGCACGTGTTCATTTGGAGCGCTCTGAGGCCTATGTTGGAAAAGGAAATATCTTCACATAAAAACTAGACAGAAGCATTCTCAGAAACTTCTTTGTGATGAGTGCATTCTACTCACAGTGTTGAAGCTTGCGCTTGATAGAGCAGTTTTGAAACACTCTTTTGCTAGAATCTGCAAGTGGATATTTGGAGCGCTTTGAGGCCTATGCTGGAAAAGGAAATGTCTTCGCATAAAAACTAGACAGAAGCATTCCAGGAAACTTCTGTATGATAAGTGCATTCAACTCACAGACTTGAACGTTCCTTTTGATAGAACAGTTTTGAAACATTACGTTTGTAGAATCTGCAAGTGTTTATTCGGAGCACCTTGAGGCCTATGTTGGAAAAGGAAATATCTTCACATAAAAACTAGAGAGAAGGATTCTCAGAAACTTCTTTGTGATGAGTTCATTCAACTCACAGAGTTGAACCTACCAATTGATAGAGAAGTTTGGAAACACTCTTTTTGTAGAATCTGCAAGTGGATATTTAGAGCCGTTTGAGGCCTATGCTGGAAAAGGAAATATCTTCACATAAAAACTGAACAGAAGCATTATCAGAAACTTCTTTGTGTTGAGTGCATTCAACTCACAGACTTGAACTTACCTGTAGAAAGAGCAGTTTTGAAACACTCTTTTGGTAAAATCTGCAAGTGGTTATTTGGAGCACTTCGAGGCCTGTGCTGGGATATGGAAAATCTTCACCTAAAAACTACAGAGAAGCATTCTCAGAAAGTTCTTCACGATGCATTCATTCAACTCACAGAGTTGAACCTTCCTTTTGATAGAACAGTTTTGAAACACTCTTTCTGTAGAATCTGCAAGAGGATATTTGGAGCGTTTTGAGGCCTATGCTGGAAAAGGAAATATCTTCACCTAAAAACTAGACAGAAGCATTCTCAGAAACTTCTGTGTGATGAGTGCATTCAACTCACAGACTTGAACGTTTCTTTTGATAGAACAGTTTTGAAACATTACGTTTGTAGAATCTGCAAGTGTTTATTCGGAGCACCTTGAGGCCTATGTTGGAAAAGGAAATATCTTCACATAAAAACTAGAGAGAAGGATTCTCAGAAACTTCTTTGTGATGAGTTCATTCAACTCACAGAGTTGAACCTACCAATTGATAGAGAAGTTTGGAAACACTCTTTTTGTAGAATCTGCAAGTGGATATTTGGAGCCGTTTGAGGCCTATGCTGGAAAAGGAAATATCTTCACATAAAAACTGAACAGAAGCATTCTCAGAAACTTCTTTGTGTTGAGTGCATTCAACTCACAGACTTGAACTTACCTGTAGAAAGAGCAGTTTTGAAACACCCTATTGCTGAAATCTGCAAGTGGTTATTTGGAGCACTGCGAGGCCTGTGCTGGGATATGGAATATCTTCACCTAAAAACTACAGAGAAGCATTCTCAGAAAGTTCTTCGCGATGCATTCATTCAACTCACAGAGTTGAACCTTCCTTTTCATAGAACAGTTTTGAAACACTCTTTTTGTAGAATCTGCAAGAGGATATTTGGAGCGTTTTGAGGCCTATGCTGGAAAAGGAAATATCTTCACCTAAAAACTAGACAGAAGCATTCTCAGAAACTTCTGTGTGATGAGTGCATTCAACTCACAGACTTGAACGTTTCTTTTGATAGAACAGTTTTGAAACATTACGTTTGTAGAATCTGCAAGTGTTTATTCGGAGCACCTTGAGGCCTATGTTGGAACAGGAAATATCTTCACATAAAAACTAGAGAGAAGGATTCTCAGAAACTTCTTTGTGATGAGTTCATTCAACTCACAGAGTTGAACCTACCAATTGATAGAGAAGTTTGGAAACACTCTTTTTGTAGAATCTGCAAGTGGATATTTGGAGCCGTTTGAGGCCTATGCTGGAAAAGGAAATATCTTCACATAAAAACTGAACAGAAGCATTCTCAGAAACTTCTTTGTGTTGAGTGCATTCAACTCACGGACTTGAACTTACCTGTAGAAAGAGCAGTTTTGAAACACTCTTTTGGTAAAATCTGCAAGTGGTTATTTGGAGCACTTCGAGGCCTGTGCTGGGATATGGAATATCTTCACCTAAAAACTACAGAGAAGCATTCTCAGAAAGTTCTTCACGATGCATTCATTCAACTCACAGAGTTGAACCTTCCTTTTGATAGAACAGTTTTGAAACACTCTTTTTGTAGAATCTGCAAGAGGATATTTGGAGCGTTTCGAGGCCTATGCTGGAAAAGGAAATATCTTCACCTAAAAACTAGACAGAAGCATTCTCAGAAACTTCTGTGTGATGAGTGCATTCATCTCACAGACTTGAACGTTTCTTTTGATAGAACAGTTTTGAAACATTACGTTTGTAGAATCTGCAAGTGTTTATTCGGAGCACCTTGAGGCCTATGTTGGAAAAGGAAATATCTTCACATAAAAACTAGAGAGAAGGATTCTCAGAAACTTCTTTGTGATGAGTTCATTCAACTCACAGAGTTGAACCTACCAATTGATAGAGAAGTTTGGAAACACTCTTTTTGTAGAATCTGCAAGTGGATATTTGGAGCCGTTTGAGGCCTATGCTGGAAAAGGAAATATCTTCACATAAAAACTGAACAGAAGCATTCTCAGAAACTTCTTTGTGTTGAGTGCATTCAACTCACGGACTTGAACTTACCTGTAGAAAGAGCAGTTTTGAAACACTCTTTTGGTGAAATCTGCAAGTGGTTATTTGGAGCACTTCGAGGCCTGTGCTGGGATATGGAATATCTTCACCTAAAAACTACAGAGAAGCATTCTCAGAAAGTTCTTCACGATGCATTCATTCAACTCACAGAGTTGAAGCTTCCTTTTGATAGAACAGTTTTGAAACACTCTTTTTGTAGAATCTGCAAGAGGATATTTGGAGCGTTTTGAGGCCTATGCTGGAAAAGGAAATATCTTCACCTAAAAACTAGACAGAAGCATTCTCAGAAACTTCTGTGTGATGAGTGCATTCAACTCACAGACTTGAACGTTTCTTTTGATAGAACAGTTTTGAAACATTACGTTTGTAGAATCTGCAAGTGTTTACTCGGAGCACCTTGAGGCCTATGTTGGAAAAGGAAATATCTTCACATAAAAACTAGAGAGAAGGATTCTCAGAAACTTCTTTGTGATGAGTTCATTCAACTCACAGAGTTGAACCTACCAATTGATAGAGAAGTTTGGAAACACTCTTTTTGTAGAATCTGCAAGTGGATATTTGGAGCCGTTTGAGGCCTATGCTGGAAAAGGAAATATCTTCACATAAAAACTGAACAGAAGCATTCTCAGAAACTTCTTTGTGTTGAGTGCATTCAACTCACGGACTTGAACTTACCTGTAGAAAGAGCAGTTTGAAACACTCTTTTGGTAAAATCTGCAAGTGGTTATTTGGAGCACTTCGAGGCCTGTGCTGGGATATGGAATATCTTCACCTAAAAACTACAGAGAAGCATTCTCAGAAAGTTCTTCACGATGCATTCATTCAACTCACAGAGTTGAACCTTCCTTTTGATAGAACAGTTTTGAAACACTCTTTTTGTAGAATCTGCAAGAGGATATTTGGAGCGTTTTGAGGCCTATGCTGGAAAAGGAAATATCTTCACCTAAAAACTAGACAGAAGCATTCTCAGAAACTTCTGTGTGATGAGTGCATTCAACTCACAGACTTGAACGTTTCTTTTGATAGAACAGTTTTGAAACATTACGTTTGTAGAATCTGCAAGTGTTTATTCGGAGCACCTTGAGGCCTATGTTGGAAAAGGAAATATCTTCACATAAAAACTAGAGAGAAGGATTCTCAGAAACTTCTTTGTGATGAGTTCATTCAACTCACAGAGTTGAACCTACCAATTGATAGAGAAGTTTGGAAACACTCTTTTTGTAGAATCTGCAAGTGGATATTTGGAGCCGTTTGAGGCCTATGCTGGAAAAGGAAATATCTTCACATAAAAACTGAACAGAAGCATTCTCAGAAACTTCTTTGTGTTGAGTGCATTCAACTCACGGACTTGAACTTACCTGTAGAAAGAGCAGTTTTGAAACACTCTTTTGGTAAAATCTGCAAGTGGTTATTTGGAGCACTTCGAGGCCTGTGCTGGGATATGGAATATCTTCACCTAAAACTACAGAGAAGCATTCTCAGAAAGTTCTTCACGATGCATTCATTCAACTCACAGAGTTGAACCTTCCTTTTGATAGAACAGTTTTGAAACACTCTTTTTGTAGAATCTGCAAGAGGATATTTGGAGCGTTTTGAGGCCTATGCTGGAAAAGGAAATATCTTCACCTAAAAACTAGACAGAAACATTCTCAGAAACTTCTGTGTGATGAGTGCATTCAACTCACAGACTTGAACGTTCCTCTTGAAAGAGCAGTTTTGAAACACTCCTTTTGTAGAATCTGCACGTGTTCATTTGGAGCGCTCTGAGGCCTATGTTGGAAAAGGAAATATCTTCACATAAAAACTAGACAGAAGCATTCTCAGAAACTTCTTTGTGATGAGTGCATTCTACTCACAGTGTTGAAGCTTGCGCTTGATAGAGCAGTTTTGAAACACTCTTTTGCTAGAATCTGCAAGTGGATATTTGGAGCGCTTTGAGGCCTATGCTGGAAAAGGAAATGTCTTCGCATAAAAACTAGACAGAAGCATTCCAGGAAACTTCTGTATGATAAGTGCATTCAACTCACAGACTTGAACGTTCCTTTTGATAGAACAGTTTTGAAACATTACGTTTGTAGAATCTGCAAGTGTTTATTCGGAGCACCTTGAGGCCTATGTTGGAAAAGGAAATATCTTCACATAAAAACTAGAGAGAAGGATTCTCAGAAACTTCTTTGTGATGAGTTCATTCAACTCACAGAGTTGAACCTACCATTGATAGAGAAGTTTGGAAACACTCTTTTTGTAGAATCTGAAAGTGGATATTTGGAGCCGTTTGAGGCCTATGCTGGAAAAGGAAATACTTTCACATAAAACTGAACAGAAGCATTCTCAGAAACTTCTTTGTGTTGAGTGCATTCAACTCACAGACTTGAACTTACCTGTAGAAAGAGCAGTTTTGAAACACTCTTTTGGTAAAATCTGCAAGTGGTTATTTGGAGCACTTCGAGGCCTGTGCTGGGATATGGAAAATCTTCACCTAAAAACTACAGAGAAGCATTCTCAGAAAGTTCTTCACGATGCATTCATTCAACTCACAGAGTTGAACCTTCCTTTTGATAGAACAGTTTTGAAACACTCTTTTTGTAGAATCTGCAAGAGGATATTTGGAGCGTTTTGAGGCCTATGCTGGAAAAGGAAATATCTTCACCTAAAAACTAGACAGAAGCATTCTCAGAAACTTCTGTGTGATGAGTGCATTCAACTCACAGACTTGAACGTTTCTTTTGATAGAACAGTTTTGAAACATTACGTTTGTAGAATCTCCAAGTGTTTATTCGGAGCACTTTGAGGCCTATGTTGGAAAAGGAAATATCTTCACATAAAAACTAGAGAGAAGGATTCTCAGAAACTACTTTGTGATGAGTTCATTCAACTCACAGAGATGAACCTACCAATTGATAGAGAAGTTTGGAAACACTCTTTTTGTAGAATCTGCAAGTGGATATTTGGAGCCGTTTGGGGTCTATGCTGGAAAAGGAAATATCTTCACATAAAAACTGAACAGAAGCATTCTCAGAAACTTCTTTGTGTTGAGTGCATTCAACTCACAGACTTGAACTTACCTGTAGAAAGGGCAGTTTTGAAACACTCTTTTGGTGAAATCTGCAAGTGGTTATTTGGAGCACTTCGAGGCCTGTGCTGGGATATGGAATATCTTCACCTAAAAACTACAGAGAAGCATTCTCAGAAAGTTCTTCACGATGCATTCATTCAACTCACAGAGTTGAACCTTCCTTTTGATAGAACAGTTTTGAAACACTCTTTTTGTAGAATCTGCAAGAGGATATTTGGAGCGTTTTGAGGCCTATGCTGGAAAAGGAAATATCTTCACCTAAAAACTAGACAGAAGCATTCTCAGAAACTTCTGTGTGATGAGTGCATTCAACTCACAGACTTGAACGTTCCTCTTGAAAGAGCAGTTTTGAAACACTCCTTTTGTAGAATCTGCACGTGTTCATTTGGAGCGCTCTGAGGCCTATGTTGGAAAAGGAAATATCTTCACATAAAAACTAGACAGAAGCATTCTCAGAAACTTCTTTGTGATGAGTGCATTCTACTCACAGTGTTGAAGCTTGCGCTTGATAGAGCAGTTTTGAAACACTCTTTTGCTAGAATCTGCAAGTGGATATTTGGAGCGCTTTGAGGCCTATGCTGGAAAAGGAAATGTCTTCGCATAAAAACTAGACAGAAGCATTCCAGGAAACTTCTGTATGATAAGTGCATTCAACTCACAGACTTGAACGTTCCTTTTGATAGAACAGTTTTGAAACATTACGTTTGTAGAATCTGCAAGTGTTTATTCGGAGCACCTTGAGGCCTATGTTGGAAAAGGAAATATCTTCACATAAAAACTAGAGAGAAGGATTCTCAGAAACTTCTTTGTGATGAGTTCATTCAACTCACAGAGTTGAACCTACCAATTGATAGAGAAGTTTGGAAACACTCTTTTTGTAGAATCTGCAAGTGGATATTTAGAGTCGTTTGAGGCCTATGCTGGAAAAGGAAATATCTTCACATAAAAATTGAACAGAAGCATTATCAGAAACTTCTTTGTGTTGAGTGCATTCAACTCACAGACTTGTACTTACCTGTAGAAAGAGCAGTTTTGAAACACTCTTTTGGTAAAATCTGCAAGTGGTTATTTGGAGCACTTCGAGGCCTGTGCTGGGATATGGAAAATCTTCACCTAAAAACTACAGAGAAGCATTCTCAGAAAGTTCTTCACGATGCATTCATTCAACTCACAGAGTTGAACCTTCCTTTTGATAGAACAGTTTTGAAACACTCTTTTTGTAGAATCTGCAAGAGGATATTTGGAGCGTTTTGAGGCCTATGCTGGAAAAGGAAATATCTTCACCTAAAAACTAGACAGAAGCATTCTCAGAAACTTCTGTGTGATGAGTGCATTCAACTCACAGACTTGAACGTTTCTTTTGATAGAACAGTTTTGAAACATTACGTTTGTAGAATCTGCAAGTGTTTATTCGGAGCACCTTGAGGCCTATGTTGGAAAAGGAAATATCTTCACATAAAAACTAGAGAGAAGGATTCTCAGAAACTTCTTTGTGATGAGTTCATTCAACTCACAGAGTTGAACCTACCAATTGATAGAGAAGTTTGGAAACACTCTTTTTGTAGAATGTGCAAGTGGATATTTGGAGCCGTTTGAGGCCTATGCTGGAAAAGGAAATATCTTCACATAAAAACTGAACAGAAGCATTCTCAGAAACTTCTTTGTGTTGAGTGCATTCAACTCACAGACTTGAACTTACCTGTAGAAAGAGCAGTTTTGAAACACTCTATTGGTGAAATCTGCAAGTGGTTATTTGGAGCACTTCGAGGCCTGTGCTGGGATATGGAATATCTTCACCTAAAAACTACAGAGAAGCATTCTCAGAAAGTTCTTCACGATGCATTCATTCAACTCACAGAGTTGAACCTTCCTTTTGATAGAACAGTTTTGAAACACTCTTTTTGTAGAATCTGCAAGAGGATATTTGGAGCGTTTTGAGGCCTATGCTGGAAAAGGAAATATCTTCACCTAAAAACTAGACAGAAGCATTCTCAGAAACTTCTGTGTGATGAGTGCATTCAACTCACAGACTTGAACGTTTCTTTTGATAGAACAGTTTTGAAACATTACGTTTGTAGAATCTGCAAGTGTTTATTCGGAGCACCTTGAGGCCTATGTTGGAAAAGGAAATATCTTCACATAAAAACTAGAGAGAAGGATTCTCAGAAACTTCTTTGTGATGAGTTCATTCAACTCACAGAGTTGAACCTACCAATTGATAGAGAAGTTTGGAAACACTCTTTTTGTAGAATCTGCAAGTGGATATTTGGAGCCGTTTGAGGTCTATGCTGGAAAAGGAAATATCTTCACATAAAAACTGAACAGAAGCATTCTCAGAAACTTCTTTGTGTTGAGTGCATTCAACTCACAGACTTGAACTTACCTGTAGAAAGAGCAGTTTTGAAACACTCTTTTGGTGAAATCTGCAAGTGGTTATTTGGAGCACTTCGAGGCCTGTGCTGGGATATGGAATATCTTCACCTAAAAACTACAGAGAAGCATTCTCAGAAAGTTCTTCACGATGCATTCATTCAACTCACAGAGTTGAACCTTCCTTTTGATAGAACAGTTTTGAAACACTCTTTTTGTAGAATCTGCAAGAGGATATTTGGAGCGTTTTGAGGCCTATGCTGGAAAAGGAAATATCTTCACCTAAAAACTAGACAGAAGCATTCTCAGAAACTTCTGTGTGATGAGTGCATTCAACTCACAGACTTGAACGTTCCTCTTGAAAGAGCAGTTTTGAAACACTCCTTTTGTAGAATCTGCACGTGTTCATTTGGAGCGCTCTGAGGCCTATGTTGGAAAAGGAAATATCTTCACATAAAAACTAGACAGAAGCATTCTCAGAAACTTCTTTGTGATGAGTGCATTCTACTCACAGTGTTGAAGCTTGCGCTTGATAGAGCAGTTTTGAAACACTCTTTTGCTAGAATCTGCAAGTGGATATTTGGAGCGCTTTGAGGCCTATGCTGGAAAAGGAAATGTCTTCGCATAAAAACTAGACAGAAGCATTCCAGGAAACTTCTGTATGATAAGTGCATTCAACTCACAGACTTGAACGTTCCTTTTGATAGAACAGTTTTGAAACATTACGTTTGTAGAATCTGCAAGTGTTTATTCGGAGCACCTTGAGGCCTATGTTGGAAAAGGAAATATCTTCACATAAAAACTAGAGAGAAGGATTCTCAGAAACTTCTTTGTGATGAGTTCATTCAACTCACAGAGTTGAACCTACCAATTGATAGAGAAGTTTGGAAACACTCTTTTTGTAGAATCTGCAAGTGGATATTTAGAGCCGTTTGAGGCCTATGCTGGAAAAGGAAATATCTTCACATAAAAACTGAACAGAAGCATTATCAGAAACTTCTTTGTGTTGAGTGCATTCAACTCACAGACTTGAACTTACCTGTAGAAAGAGCAGTTTTGAAACACTCTTTTGGTAAAATCTGCAAGTGGTTATTTGGAGCACTTCGAGGCCTGTGCTGGGATATGGAAAATCTTCACCTAAAAACTACAGAGAAGCATTCTCAGAAAGTTCTTCACGATGCATTCATTCAACTCACAGAGTTGAACCTTCCTTTTGATAGAACAGTTTTGAAACACTCTTTTTGTAGAATCTGCAAGAGGATATTTGGAGCGTTTTGAGGCCTATGCTGGAAAAGGAAATATCTTCACCTAAAAACTAGACAGAAGCATTCTCAGAAACTTCTGTGTGATGAGTGCATTCAACTCACAGACTTGAACGTTTCTTTTGATAGAACAGTTTTGAAACATTACGTTTGTAGAATCTGCAAGTGTTTATTCGGAGCACCTTGAGGCCTATGTTGGAAAAGGAAATATCTTCACATAAAAACTAGAGAGAAGGATTCTCAGAAACTTCTTTGTGATGAGTTCATTCAACTCACAGAGTTGAACCTACCAATTGATAGAGAAGTTTGGAAACACTCTTTTTGTAGAATCTGCAAGTGGATATTTGGATCCGTTTGAGGCCTATGCTGGAAAAGGAAATATCTTCACATAAAAACTGAACAGAAGCATTCTCAGAAACTTCTTTGTGTTGAGTGCATTCAACTCACAGACTTGAACTTACCTGTAGAAAGAGCAGTTTTGAAACACCCTATTGGTGAAATCTGCAAGTGGTTATTTGGAGCACTGCGAGGCCTGTGCTGGGATATGGAATATCTTCACCTAAAAACTACAGAGAAGCATTCTCAGAAAGTTCTTCACGATGCATTCATTCAACTCACAGAGTTGAACCTTCCTTTTCATAGAACAGTTTTGAAACACTCTTTTTGTAGAATCTGCAAGAGGATATTTGGAGCGTTTTGAGGCCTATGCTGGAAAAGGAAATATCTTCACCTAAAAACTAGACAGAAGCATTCTCAGAAACTTCTGTGTGATGAGTGCATTCAACTCACAGACTTGAACGTTTCTTTTGATAGAACAGTTTTGAAACATTACGTTTGTAGAATCTGCAAGTGTTTATTCGGAGCACCTTGAGGCCTATGTTGGAACAGGAAATATCTTCACATAAAAACTAGAGAGAAGGATTCTCAGAAACTTCTTTGTGATGAGTTCATTCAACTCACAGAGTTGAACCTACCAATTGATAGAGAAGTTTGGAAACACTCTTTTTGTAGAATCTGCAAGTGGATATTTGGAGCCGTTTGAGGCCTATGCTGGAAAAGGAAATATCTTCACATAAAAACTGAACAGAAGCATTCTCAGAAACTTCTTTGTGTTGAGTGCATTCAACTCACGGACTTGAACTTACCTGTAGAAAGAGCAGTTTTGAAACACTCTTTTGGTAAAATCTGCAAGTGGTTATTTGGAGCACTTCGAGGCCTGTGCTGGGATATGGAATATCTTCACCTAAAAACTACAGAGAAGCATTCTCAGAAAGTTCTTCACGATGCATTCATTCAACTCACAGAGTTGAACCTTCCTTTTGATAGAACAGTTTTGAAACACTCTTTTTGTAGAATCTGCAAGAGGATATTTGGAGCGTTTCGAGGCCTATGCTGGAAAAGGAAATATCTTCACCTAAAAACTAGACAGAAGCATTCTCAGAAACTTCTGTGTGATGAGTGCATTCAACTCACAGACTTGAACGTTTCTTTTGATAGAACAGTTTTGAAACATTACGTTTGTAGAATCTGCAAGTGTTTATTCGGAGCACCTTGAGGCCTATGTTGGAAAAGGAAATATCTTCACATAAAAACTAGAGAGAAGGATTCTCAGAAACTTCTTTGTGATGAGTTCATTCAACTCACAGAGTTGAACCTACCAATTGATAGAGAAGTTTGGAAACACTCTTTTTGTAGAATCTGCAAGTGGATATTTGGAGCCGTTTGAGGCCTATGCTGGAAAAGGAAATATCTTCACATAAAAACTGAACAGAAGCATTCTCAGAAACTTCTTTGTGTTGAGTGCATTCAACTCACGGACTTGAACTTACCTGTAGAAAGAGCAGTTTTGAAACACTCTTTTGGTGAAATCTGCAAGTGGTTATTTGGAGCACTTCGAGGCCTGTGCTGGGATATGGAATATCTTCACCTAAAAACTACAGAGAAGCATTCTCAGAAAGTTCTTCACGATGCATTCATTCAACTCACAGAGTTGAAGCTTCCTTTTGATAGAACAGTTTTGAAACACTCTTTTTGTAGAATCTGCAAGAGGATATTTGGAGCGTTTTGAGGCCTATGCTGGAAAAGGAAATATCTTCACCTAAAAACTAGACAGAAGCATTCTCAGAAACTTCTGTGTGATGAGTGCATTCAACTCACAGACTTGAACGTTTCTTTTGATAGAACAGTTTTGAAACATTACGTTTGTAGAATCTGCAAGTGTTTACTCGGAGCACCTTGAGGCCTATGTTGGAAAAGGAAATATCTTCACATAAAAACTAGAGAGAAGGATTCTCAGAAACTTCTTTGTGATGAGTTCATTCAACTCACAGAGTTGAACCTACCAATTGATAGAGAAGTTTGGAAACACTCTTTTTGTAGAATCTGCAAGTGGATATTTGGAGCCGTTTGAGGCCTATGCTGGAAAAGGAAATATCTTCACATAAAAACTGAACAGAAGCATTCTCAGAAACTTCTTTGTGTTGAGTGCATTCAACTCACGGACTTGAACTTACCTGTAGAAAGAGCAGTTTGAAACACTCTTTTGGTAAAATCTGCAAGTGGTTATTTGGAGCACTTCGAGGCCTGTGCTGGGATATGGAATATCTTCACCTAAAAACTACAGAGAAGCATTCTCAGAAAGTTCTTCACGATGCATTCATTCAACTCACAGAGTTGAACCTTCCTTTTGATAGAACAGTTTTGAAACACTCTTTTTGTAGAATCTGCAAGAGGATATTTGGAGCGTTTTGAGGCCTATGCTGGAAAAGGAAATATCTTCACCTAAAAACTAGACAGAAGCATTCTCAGAAACTTCTGTGTGATGAGTGCATTCAACTCACAGACTTGAACGTTTCTTTTGATAGAACAGTTTTGAAACATTACGTTTGTAGAATCTGCAAGTGTTTATTCGGAGCACCTTGAGGCCTATGTTGGAAAAGGAAATATCTTCACATAAAAACTAGAGAGAAGGATTCTCAGAAACTTCTTTGTGATGAGTTCATTCAACTCACAGAGTTGAACCTACCAATTGATAGAGAAGTTTGGAAACACTCTTTTTGTAGAATCTGCAAGTGGATATTTGGAGCCGTTTGAGGCCTATGCTGGAAAAGGAAATATCTTCACATAAAAACTGAACAGAAGCATTCTCAGAAACTTCTTTGTGTTGAGTGCATTCAACTCACGGACTTGAACTTACCTGTAGAAAGAGCAGTTTTGAAACACTCTTTTGGTAAAATCTGCAAGTGGTTATTTGGAGCACTTCGAGGCCTGTGCTGGGATATGGAATATCTTCACCTAAAACTACAGAGAAGCATTCTCAGAAAGTTCTTCACGATGCATTCATTCAACTCACAGAGTTGAACCTTCCTTTTGATAGAACAGTTTTGAAACACTCTTTTTGTAGAATCTGCAAGAGGATATTTGGAGCGTTTTGAGGCCTATGCTGGAAAAGGAAATATCTTCACCTAAAAACTAGACAGAAACATTCTCAGAAACTTCTGTGTGATGAGTGCATTCAACTCACAGACTTGAACGTTCCTCTTGAAAGAGCAGTTTTGAAACACTCCTTTTGTAGAATCTGCACGTGTTCATTTGGAGCGCTCTGAGGCCTATGTTGGAAAAGGAAATATCTTCACATAAAAACTAGACAGAAGCATTCTCAGAAACTTCTTTGTGATGAGTGCATTCTACTCACAGTGTTGAAGCTTGCGCTTGATAGAGCAGTTTTGAAACACTCTTTTGCTAGAATCTGCAAGTGGATATTTGGAGCGCTTTGAGGCCTATGCTGGAAAAGGAAATGTCTTCGCATAAAAACTAGACAGAAGCATTCCAGGAAACTTCTGTATGATAAGTGCATTCAACTCACAGACTTGAACGTTCCTTTTGATAGAACAGTTTTGAAACATTACGTTTGTAGAATCTGCAAGTGTTTATTCGGAGCACCTTGAGGCCTATGTTGGAAAAGGAAATATCTTCACATAAAAACTAGAGAGAAGGATTCTCAGAAACTTCTTTGTGATGAGTTCATTCAACTCACAGAGTTGAACCTACCATTGATAGAGAAGTTTGGAAACACTCTTTTTGTAGAATCTGAAAGTGGATATTTGGAGCCGTTTGAGGCCTATGCTGGAAAAGGAAATACTTTCACATAAAACTGAACAGAAGCATTCTCAGAAACTTCTTTGTGTTGAGTGCATTCAACTCACAGACTTGAACTTACCTGTAGAAAGAGCAGTTTTGAAACACTCTTTTGGTAAAATCTGCAAGTGGTTATTTGGAGCACTTCGAGGCCTGTGCTGGGATATGGAAAATCTTCACCTAAAAACTACAGAGAAGCATTCTCAGAAAGTTCTTCACGATGCATTCATTCAACTCACAGAGTTGAACCTTCCTTTTGATAGAACAGTTTTGAAACACTCTTTTTGTAGAATCTGCAAGAGGATATTTGGAGCGTTTTGAGGCCTATGCTGGAAAAGGAAATATCTTCACCTAAAAACTAGACAGAAGCATTCTCAGAAACTTCTGTGTGATGAGTGCATTCAACTCACAGACTTGAACGTTTCTTTTGATAGAACAGTTTTGAAACATTACGTTTGTAGAATCTCCAAGTGTTTATTCGGAGCACTTTGAGGCCTATGTTGGAAAAGGAAATATCTTCACATAAAAACTAGAGAGAAGGATTCTCAGAAACTACTTTGTGATGAGTTCATTCAACTCACAGAGATGAACCTACCAATTGATAGAGAAGTTTGGAAACACTCTTTTTGTAGAATCTGCAAGTGGATATTTGGAGCCGTTTGGGGTCTATGCTGGAAAAGGAAATATCTTCACATAAAAACTGAACAGAAGCATTCTCAGAAACTTCTTTGTGTTGAGTGCATTCAACTCACAGACTTGAACTTACCTGTAGAAAGGGCAGTTTTGAAACACTCTTTTGGTGAAATCTGCAAGTGGTTATTTGGAGCACTTCGAGGCCTGTGCTGGGATATGGAATATCTTCACCTAAAAACTACAGAGAAGCATTCTCAGAAAGTTCTTCACGATGCATTCATTCAACTCACAGAGTTGAACCTTCCTTTTGATAGAACAGTTTTGAAACACTCTTTTTGTAGAATCTGCAAGAGGATATTTGGAGCGTTTTGAGGCCTATGCTGGAAAAGGAAATATCTTCACCTAAAAACTAGACAGAAGCATTCTCAGAAACTTCTGTGTGATGAGTGCATTCAACTCACAGACTTGAACGTTCCTCTTGAAAGAGCAGTTTTGAAACACTCCTTTTGTAGAATCTGCACGTGTTCATTTGGAGCGCTCTGAGGCCTATGTTGGAAAAGGAAATATCTTCACATAAAAACTAGACAGAAGCATTCTCAGAAACTTCTTTGTGATGAGTGCATTCTACTCACAGTGTTGAAGCTTGCGCTTGATAGAGCAGTTTTGAAACACTCTTTTGCTAGAATCTGCAAGTGGATATTTGGAGCGCTTTGAGGCCTATGCTGGAAAAGGAAATGTCTTCGCATAAAAACTAGACAGAAGCATTCCAGGAAACTTCTGTATGATAAGTGCATTCAACTCACAGACTTGAACGTTCCTTTTGATAGAACAGTTTTGAAACATTACGTTTGTAGAATCTGCAAGTGTTTATTCGGAGCACCTTGAGGCCTATGTTGGAAAAGGAAATATCTTCACATAAAAACTAGAGAGAAGGATTCTCAGAAACTTCTTTGTGATGAGTTCATTCAACTCACAGAGTTGAACCTACCAATTGATAGAGAAGTTTGGAAACACTCTTTTTGTAGAATCTGCAAGTGGATATTTAGAGTCGTTTGAGGCCTATGCTGGAAAAGGAAATATCTTCACATAAAAATTGAACAGAAGCATTATCAGAAACTTCTTTGTGTTGAGTGCATTCAACTCACAGACTTGTACTTACCTGTAGAAAGAGCAGTTTTGAAACACTCTTTTGGTAAAATCTGCAAGTGGTTATTTGGAGCACTTCGAGGCCTGTGCTGGGATATGGAAAATCTTCACCTAAAAACTACAGAGAAGCATTCTCAGAAAGTTCTTCACGATGCATTCATTCAACTCACAGAGTTGAACCTTCCTTTTGATAGAACAGTTTTGAAACACTCTTTTTGTAGAATCTGCAAGAGGATATTTGGAGCGTTTTGAGGCCTATGCTGGAAAAGGAAATATCTTCACCTAAAAACTAGACAGAAGCATTCTCAGAAACTTCTGTGTGATGAGTGCATTCAACTCACAGACTTGAACGTTTCTTTTGATAGAACAGTTTTGAAACATTACGTTTGTAGAATCTGCAAGTGTTTATTCGGAGCACCTTGAGGCCTATGTTGGAAAAGGAAATATCTTCACATAAAAACTAGAGAGAAGGATTCTCAGAAACTTCTTTGTGATGAGTTCATTCAACTCACAGAGTTGAACCTACCAATTGATAGAGAAGTTTGGAAACACTCTTTTTGTAGAATCTGCAAGTGGATATTTGGAGCCGTTTGAGGCCTATGCTGGAAAAGGAAATATCTTCACATAAAAACTGAACAGAAGCATTCTCAGAAACTTCTTTGTGTTGAGTGCATTCACCTCACGGACTTGAACTTACCTGTAGAAAGAGCAGTTTTGAAACACTCTTTTGGTGAAATCTGCAAGTGGTTATTTGGAGCACTTCGAGGCCTGTGCTGGGATATGGAATATCTTCACCTAAAAACTACAGAGAAGCATTCTCAGAAAGTTCTTCACGATGCATTCATTCAACTCACAGAGTTGAACCTTCCTTTTGATAGAACAGTTTTGAAACACTCTTTTTGTAGAATCTGCAAGAGGATATTTGGAGCGTTTTGAGGCCTATGCTGGAAAAGGAAATATCTTCACCTAAAAACTAGACAGAAGCATTCTCAGAAACTTCTGTGTGATGAGTGCATTCAACTCACAGACTTGAACGTTTCTTTTGATAGAACAGTTTTGAAACATTACGTTTGTAGAATCTGCAAGTGTTTATTCGGAGCACCTTGAGGCCTATGTTGGAAAAGGAAATATCTTCACATAAAAACTAGAGAGAAGGATTCTCAGAAACTTCTTTGCGATGAGTTCATTCAACTCACAGAGTTGAACATACCATTGATAGAGAAGTTTGGAAACACTCTTTTTGTAGAATCTGAAAGTGGATATTTGGAGCCGTTTGAGGCCTATGCTGGAAAAGGAAATATTTTCACATAAAAACTGAACAGAAGCATTCTCAGAAACTTCTTTGTGTTGAGTGCATTCAACTCACAGGCTTGAACTTACCTGTAGAAAGAGCAGTTTTGAAACACTCTTTTGGTAAAATCTGCAAGTGGTTATTTGGAGCACTTCGAGGCCTGTGCTGGGATATGGAAAATCTTCACCTAAAAACTACAGAGAAGCATTCTCAGAAAGTTCTTCACGATGCATTCATTCAACTCACAGAGTTGAACCTTCCTTTTGATAGAACAGTTTTGAAACACTCTTTTTGTAGAATCTGCAAGAGGATATTTGGAGCGTTTTGAGGCCTATGCTGGAAAAGGAAATATCTTCACCTAAAAACTAGACAGAAGCATTCTCAGAAACTTCTGTGTGATGAGTGCATTCAACTCACAGACTTGAACGTTTCTTTTGATAGAACAGTTTTGAAACATTACGTTTGTAGAATCTGCAAGTGTTTATTCGGAGCACTTTGAGGCCTATGTTGGAAAAGGAAATATCTTCACATAAAAACTAGAGAGAAGGATTCTCAGAAACTACTTTGTGATGAGTTCATTCAACTCACAGAGTTGAACCTACCAATTGATAGAGAAGTTTGGAAACACTCTTTTTGTAGAATCTGCAAGTGGATATTTGGAGCCGTTTGAGGTCTATGCTGGAAAAGGAAATATCTTCACATAAAAACTGAACAGAAGCATTCTCAGAAACTTCTTTGTGTTGAGTGCATTCAACTCACAGACTTGAACTTACCTGTAGAAAGAGCAGTTTTGAAACACTCTTTTGGTAAAATCTGCAAGTGGTTATTTGGAGCACTTCGAGGCCTGTGCTGGGATATGGAATATCTTCACCTAAAACTACAGAGAAGCATTCTCAGAAAGTTCTTCACGATGCATTCATTCAACTCACAGAGTTGAACCTTCCTTTTGATAGAACAGTTTTGAAACACTCTTTTTGTAGAATCTGCAAGAGGATATTTGGAGCGTTTTGAGGCCTATGCTGGAAAAGGAAATATCTTCACCTAAAAACTAGACAGAAACATTCTCAGAAACTTCTGTGTGATGAGTGCATTCAACTCACAGACTTGAACGTTCCTCTTGAAAGAGCAGTTTTGAAACACTCCTTTTGTAGAATCTGCACGTGTTCATTTGGAGCGCTCTGAGGCCTATGTTGGAAAAGGAAATATCTTCACATAAAAACTAGACAGAAGCATTCTCAGAAACTTCTTTGTGATGAGTGCATTCTACTCACAGTGTTGAAGCTTGCGCTTGATAGAGCAGTTTTGAAACACTCTTTTGCTAGAATCTGCAAGTGGATATTTGGAGCGCTTTGAGGCCTATGCTGGAAAAGGAAATGTCTTCGCATAAAAACTAGACAGAAGCATTCCAGGAAACTTCTGTATGATAAGTGCATTCAACTCACAGACTTGAACGTTCCTTTTGATAGAACAGTTTTGAAACATTACGTTTGTAGAATCTGCAAGTGTTTATTCGGAGCACCTTGAGGCCTATGTTGGAAAAGGAAATATCTTCACATAAAAACTAGAGAGAAGGATTCTCAGAAACTACTTTGTGATGAGTTCATTCAACTCACAGAGTTGAACCTACCAATTGATAGAGAAGTTTGGAAACACTCTTTTTGTAGAATCTGCAAGTGGATATTTGGAGCCGTTTGAGGCCTATGCTGGAAAAGGAAATATCTTCACATAAAAACTGAACAGAAGCATTCTCAGAAACTTCTTTGTGTTGAGTGCATTCAACTCACGGACTTGAACTTACCTGTAGAAAGAGCAGTTTGAAACACTCTTTTGGTAAAATCTGCAAGTGGTTATTTGGAGCACTTCGAGGCCTGTGCTGGGATATGGAATATCTTCACCTAAAAACTACAGAGAAGCATTCTCAGAAAGTTCTTCACGATGCATTCATTCAACTCACAGAGTTGAACCTTCCTTTTGATAGAACAGTTTTGAAACACTCTTTTTGTAGAATCTGCAAGAGGATATTTGGAGCGTTTTGAGGCCTATGCTGGAAAAGGAAATATCTTCACCTAAAAACTAGACAGAAGCATTCTCAGAAACTTCTGTGTGATGAGTGCATTCAACTCACAGACTTGAACGTTTCTTTTGATAGAACAGTTTTGAAACATTACGTTTGTAGAATCTGCAAGTGTTTATTCGGAGCACCTTGAGGCCTAGGTTGGAAAAGGAAATATCTTCACATAAAAACTAGAGAGAAGGATTCTCAGAAACTTCTTTTTGATGAGTTCATTCAACTCACAGAGTTGAGCCTACCAATTGATAGAGAAGTTTGGAAACACTCTTTTTGTAGAATCTGCAAGTGGATATTTGGAGCCGTTTGAGGCCTATGCTGGAAAAGGAAATATCTTCACATAAAAACTGAACAGAAGCATTCTCAGAAACTTCTTTGTGTTGAGTGCATTCAACTCACGGACTTGAACTTACCTGTAGAAAGAGCAGTTTGAAACACTCTTTTGGTAAAATCTGCAAGTGGTTATTTGGAGCACTTCGAGGCCTGTGCTGGGATATGGAATATCTTCACCTAAAAACTACAGAGAAGCATTCTCAGAAAGTTCTTCACGATGCATTCATTCAACTCACAGAGTTGAACCTTCCTTTTGATAGAACAGTTTTGAAACACTCTTTTTGTAGAATCTGCAAGAGGATATTTGGAGCGTTTCGAGGCCTATGCTGGAAAAGGAAATATATTCACCTAAAAACTAGACAGAAGCATTCTCAGAAACTTCTGTGTGATGAGTGCATTCAACTCACAGACTTGAACGTTTCTTTTGATAGAACAGTTTTGAAACATTACGTTTGTAGAATCTGCAAGTGTTTATTCCGAGCACCTTGAGGCCTATGTTGGAAAAGGAATATCTTCACATAAAAACAAGAGAGAAGGATTCTCAGAAACTTCTTTGTGATGAGTTCATTCAACTCACAGAGTTGAACCTACCAATTGATAGAGAAGTTTGGAAACACTCTTTTTGTAGAATCTGCAAGTGGATATTTGGAGCCGTTTGAGGCCTATGCTGGGAAAGGAAATATCTTCACATAAAAACTGAACAGAAGCATTCTCAGAAACTTCTTTGTGTTGAGTGCATTCAACTCACAGACATGAACTTACCTGTAGAAAGAGCAGTTTTGAAACACTCTTTTGGTAAAATCTGCAAGTGGTTATTTGGAGCACTTCGAGGCCTGTGCTGGGATTTGGAATATCTTCACCTAAAAACTACAGAGAAGCATTCTCAGAAAGTTCTTCACGATGCATTCATTCAACTCACAGAGTTGAACCTTCCTTTTGATAGAACAGTTTTGAAACACTCTTTTTGTAGAATCTGCAAGAGGATATTTGGAGCGTTTTGAGGCCTATGCTGGAAAAGGAAATATCTTCACCTAAAAACTAGACAGAAGCATTCTCAGAAACTTCTGTGTGATGAGTGCATTCAACTCACAGACTTGAACGTTTCTTTTGATAGAACAGTTTTGAAACATTACGTTTGTAGAATCTCCAAGTGTTTATTCGGAGCACTTTGAGGCCTATGTTGGAAAAGGAAATATCTTCACATAAAAACTAGAGAGAAGGATTCTCAGAAACTACTTTGTGATGAGTTCATTCAACTCACAGAGTTGAACCTACCAATTGATAGAGAAGTTTGGAAACACTCTTTTTGTAGAATCTGCAAGTGGATATTTGGAGCCGTTTGAGGTCTATGCTGGAAAAGGAAATATCTTCACATAAAAACTGAACAGAAGCATTCTCAGAAACTTCTTTGTGTTGAGTGCATTCAACTCACAGACTTGAACTTACCTGTAGAAAGAGCAGTTTTGAAACACTCTTTTGGTGAAATCTGCAAGTGGTTATTTGGAGCACTTCGAGGCCTGTGCTGGGATATGGAATATCTTCACCTAAAAACTACAGAGAAGCATTCTCAGAAAGTTCTTCACGATGCATTCATTCAACTCACAGAGTTGAACCTTCCTTTTGATAGAACAGTTTTGAAACACTCTTTTTGTAGAATCTGCAAGAGGATATTTGGAGCGTTTTGAGGCCTATGCTGGAAAAGGAAATATCTTCACCTAAAAACTAGACAGAAGCATTCTCAGAAACTTCTGTGTGATGAGTGCATTCAACTCACAGACTTGAACGTTCCTCTTGAAAGAGCAGTTTTGAAACACTCCTTTTGTAGAATCTGCACGTGTTCATTTGGAGCGCTCTGAGGCCTATGTTGGAAAAGGAAATATCTTCACATAAAAACTAGACAGAAGCATTCTCAGAAACTTCTTTGTGATGAGTGCATTCTACTCACAGTGTTGAAGCTTGCGCTTGATAGAGCAGTTTTGAAACACTCTTTTGCTAGAATCTGCAAGTGGATATTTGGAGCGCTTTGAGGCCTATGCTGGAAAAGGAAATGTCTTCGCATAAAAACTAGACAGAAGCATTCCAGGAAACTTCTGTATGATAAGTGCATTCAACTCACAGACTTGAACGTTCCTTTTGATAGAACAGTTTTGAAACATTACGTTTGTAGAATCTGCAAGTGTTTATTCGGAGCACCTTGAGGCCTATGTTGGAAAAGGAAATATCTTCACATAAAAACTAGAGAGAAGGATTCTCAGAAACTTCTTTGTGATGAGTTCATTCAACTCACAGAGTTGAACCTACCATTGATAGAGAAGTTTGGAAACACTCTTTTTGTAGAATCTGAAAGTGGATATTTGGAGCCGTTTGAGGCCTATGCTGGAAAAGGAAATACTTTCACATAAAAACTGAACAGAAGCATTCTCAGAAACTTCTTTGTGTTGAGTGCATTCAACTCACAGACTTGAACTTACCTGTAGAAAGAGCAGTTTTGAAACACTCTATTGGTGAAATCTGCAAGTGGTTATTTGGAGCACTTCGAGGCCTGTGCTGGGATATGGAATATCTTCACCTAAAAACTACAGAGAAGCATTCTCAGAAAGTTCTTCACGATGCATTCATTCAACTCACAGAGTTGAACCTTCCTTTTGATAGAACAGTTTTGAAACACTCTTTTTGTAGAATCTGCAAGAGGATATTTGGAGCGTTTTGAGGCCTATGCTGGAAAAGGAAATATCTTCACCTAAAAACTAGACAGAAGCATTCTCAGAAACTTCTGTGTGATGAGTGCATTCAACTCACAGACTTGAACGTTTCTTTTGATAGCACAGTTTTGAAACATTACGTTTGTAGAATCTGCAAGTGTTTATTCGGAGCACCTTGAGGCCTATGTTGGAAAAGGAAATATCTTCACATAAAAACTAGAGAGAAGGATTCTCAGAAACTACTTTGTGATGAGTTCATTCAACTCACAGAGTCGAACCTACCAATTGATAGAGAAGTTTGGAAACACTCTTTTTGTAGAATCTGCAAGTGGATATTTGGAGCCGTTTGAGGTCTATGCTGGAAAAGGAAATATCTTCACATAAAAACTGAACAGAAGCATTCTCAGAAACTTCTTTGTGTTGAGTGCATTCAACTCACGGACTTGAACTTACCTGTAGAAAGAGCAGTTTTGAAACACTCTTTTGGTAAAATCTGCAAGTGGTTATTTGGAGCACTTCGAGGCCTGTGCTGGGATATGGAATATCTTCACCTAAAAACTACAGAGAAGCATTCTCAGAAAGTTCTTCACGATGCATTCATTCAACTCACAGAGTTGAACCTTCCTTTTGATAGAACAGTTTTGAAACACTCTTTTTGTAGAATCTGCAGGAGGATATTTGGAGCGTTTTGAGGCCTATGCTGGAAAAGGAAATATCTTCACCTAAAAACTAGACAGAAGCATTCTCAGAAACTTCTGTGTGATGAGTGCATTCAACTCACAGACTTGAACGTTCCTCTTTAAAGAGCAGTTTTGAAACACTCCTTTTGTAGAATCTGCACGTGTTCATTTGGAGCGCTCTGAGGCCTATGTTGGAAAAGGAAATATCTTCACATAAAAACTAGACAGAAGCATTCTCAGAAACTTCTTTGTGATGAGTGCATTCTACTCACAGTGTTGAAGCTTGCGCTTGATAGAGCAGTTTTGAAACACTCTTTTGCTAGAATCTGCAAGTGGATATTTGGAGCGCTTTGAGGCCTATGCTGGAAAAGGAAATGTCTTCGCATAAAAACTAGACAGAAGCATTCCAGGAAACTTCTGTATGATAAGTGCATTCAACTCACAGACTTGAACGTTCCTTTTGATGGAACTCTTTGGAAACACTCCTTTTGTGGAATTTGCAAGGGTTTATTTGGAGCGCTTTGAGGCCTAAGCTGGAAAAGGAAATATCTTCACGTAAGGTCTAGACAGAAGAATTCTCAGAAACTTCTTTCGGATGAGTGCATTCAACACACAGACTTGAACCTTGCTCTTGAAAGAGCAGCTTTGAAACACTCTTTTCGTAGAATCTGCAAGTGGATATTTGGAGCGTTTTGAGGCCTATGCTGGAAAAGGAAATATCTTCACCTAAAAACTAGACAGAAGCATTCTGAGAAACTTCTGTGTGATGAGTGCATTCAACTCACAGACTTGAACGTTTCTTTTGATAGAACAGTTTTGAAACATTACGTTTGTAGAATCTGCAAGTGTTTATTCGGAGCACCTTGAGGCCTATGTTGGAAAAGGAAATATCTTCACATAAAAACTAGAGAGAAGGATTCTCAGAAACTTCTTTGTGATGAGTTCATTCAACTCACAGAGTTGAACCTACCAATTGATAGAGAAGTTTGGAAACACTCTTTTTGTAGAATCTGCAAGTGGATATTTGGAGCCGTTTGAGGCCTATGCTGGAAAAGGAAATATCTTCACATAAAAACTGAACAGAAGCATTCTCAGAAACTTCTTTGTGTTGAGCGCATTCAACTGACGGACTTGAACTTACCTGTAGAAAGAGCAGTTTTGAAACACTCTTTTGGTAAAATCTGCAAGTGGTTATTTGGAGCACTTCGAGGCCTGTGCTGTGATATGGAATATCTTCACCTGAAAACTACAGAGAAGCATTCTCAGAAAGTTCCTCACGATGCATTCATTCAACTCACAGACTTGAACCTTCCTTTTGATAGAACAGTTTTGAAACACTCTTTTTGTAGAATCTGCAAGAGGATATTTGGAGCGTTTTGAGGCCTATGCTGGAAAAGGAAATATCTTCACCTAAAAACTAGACAGAAGCATTCTCAGAAACTTCTGTGTGATGAGTGCATTCAACTCACAGACTTGAACGTTTCTTTTGATAGAACAGTTTTGAAACATTACGTTTGTAGAATCTGCAAGTGTTTATTCGGAGCACCTTGAGGCCTATGTTGGAAAAGGAAATATCTTCACATAAAAACTAGAGAGAAGGATTCTCAGAAACTTCTTTGTGATGAGTTCATTCAACTCACAGAGTTGAACCTACCAATTGATAGAGAAGTTTGGAAACACTCTTTTTGTAGAATCTGCAAGTGGATATTTGGAGCCGTTTGAGGCCTATGCTGGAAAAGGAAATATCTTCACATAAAAACTGAACAGAAGCATTCTCAGAAACTTCTTTGTGTTGAGTGCATTCAACTCACGGACTTGAACTTACCTGTAGAAAGAGCAGTTTTGAAACACTCTTTTGGTAAAATCTGCAAGTGGTTATTTGGAGCACTTCGAGGCCTGTGCTGGGATATGGAATATCTTCACCTAAAAACTACAGAGAAGCATTCTCAGAAAGTTCTTCACGATGCATTCATTCAACTCACAGAGTTGAACCTTCCTTTTGATAGAACAGTTTTGAAACACTCTTTTTGTAGAATCTGCAAGAGGATATTTGGAGCGTTTCGAGGCCTATGCTGGAAAAGAAATATCTTCACCTAAAAACTAGACAGAAGCATTCTCAGAAACTTCTGTGTGATGAGTGCATTCAACTCACAGACTTGAACGTTTCTTTTGATAGAACAGTTTTGAAACATTACGTTTGTAGAATCTGCAAGTGTTTATTCGGAGCACCTTGAGGCCTATGTTGGAAAAGGAAATATCTTCACATAAAAACTAGAGAGAAGGATTCTCAGAAACTTCTTTGTGATGAGTTCATTCAACTCACAGAGTTGAACCTACCAATTGATAGAGAAGTTTGGAAACACTCTTTTTGTAGAATCTGCAAGTGGATATTTGGAGCCGTTTGAGGTCTATGCTGGAAAAGGAAATATATTCACATAAAAACTGAACAGAAGCATTCTCAGAAACTTCTTTGTGTTGAGTGCATTCAACTCACAGACTTGAACTTATCTGTAGAAAGAGCCGTTTTGAAACACTCTTTTGGTGAAATCTGCAAGTGGTTATTTGGAGCACTTCGAGGCCTGTGCTGGGATATGGAATATCTTCACCTAAAAACTACAGAGAAGCATTCTCAGAAAGTTCTTCACGATGCATTCATTCAACTCACAGAGTTGAACCTTCCTTTTGATAGAACAGTTTTGAAACACTCTTTTTGTAGAATCTGCAAGAGGATATTTGGAGCGTTTTGAGGCCTATGCTGGAAAAGGAAATATCTTCACCTAAAAACTAGACAGAAGCATTCTCAGAAACTTCTGTGTGATGAGTGCATTCAACTCACAGACTTGAACGTTTCTTTTGATAGAACAGTTTTGAAACATTACGTTTGTAGAATCTGCAAGTGTTTATTCGGAGCACCTTGAGGCCTATGTTGGAAAAGGAAATATCTTCACATAAAAACTAGAGAGAAGGATTCTCAGAAACTTCTTTGTGATGAGTTCATTCAACTCACAGAGTTGAACCTACCAATTGATAGAGAAGTTTGGAAACACTCTTTTTGTAGAATCTGCAAGTGGATATTTGGAGCCGTTTGAGGCCTATGCTGGAAAAGGAAATATCTTCACATAAAAACTGAACAGAAGCATTCTCAGAAACTTCTTTGTGTTGAGTGCATTCAACTCACAGACTTGAACTTACCTGTAGAAAGAGCAGTTTTGAAACACTCTTTTGGTGAAATCTGCAAGTGGTTATTTGGAGCACTTCGAGGCCTGTGCTGGGATATGGAATATCTTCACCTAAAAACTACAGAGAAGCATTCTCAGAAAGTTCTTCACGATGCATTCATTCAACTCACAGAGTTGAACCTTCCTTTTGATAGAACAGTTTTGAAACACTCTTTTTGTAGAATCTGCAAGAGGATATTTGGAGCGTTTTGAGGCCTATGCTGGAAAAGGAAATATCTTCACCTAAAAACTAGACAGAAGCATTCTCAGAAACTTCTGTGTGATGAGTGCATTCAACTCACAGACTTGAACGTTTCTTTTGATAGAACAGTTTTGAAACATTACGTTTGTAGAATCTGCAAGTGTTTATTCGGAGCACCTTGAGGCCTATGTTGGAAAAGGAAATATCTTCACATAAAAACTAGAGAGAAGGATTCTCAGAAACTTCTTTGTGATGAGTTCATTCAACTCACAGAGTTGAACCTACCAATTGATAGAGAAGTTTGGAAACACTCTTTTTGTAGAATCTGCAAGTGGATATTTGGAGCCGTTTGAGGCCTATGCTGGAAAAGGAAATATCTTCACATAAAAACTGAACAGAAGCATTCTCAGAAACTTCTTTGTGTTGAGTGCATTCAACTCACGGACTTGAACTTACCTGTAGAAAGAGCAGTTTGAAACACTCTTTTGGTAAAATCTGCAAGTGGTTATTTGGAGCACTTCGAGGCCTGTGCTGGGATATGGAATATCTTCACCTAAAAACTACAGAGAAGCATTCTCAGAAAGTTCTTCACGATGCATTCATTCAACTCACAGAGTTGAACCTTCCTTTTGATAGAACAGTTTTGAAACACTCTTTTTGTAGAATCTGCAAGAGGATATTTGGAGCGTTTTGAGGCCTATGCTGGAAAAGGAAATATCTTCACCTAAAAACTAGACAGAAGCATTCTCAGAAACTTCTGTGTGATGAGTGCATTCAACTCACAGACTTGAACGTTTCTTTTGATAGAACAGTTTTGAAACATTACGTTTGTAGAATCTGCAAGTGTTTATTCGGAGCACCTTGAGGCCTAGGTTGGAAAAGGAAATATCTTCACATAAAAACTAGAGAGAAGGATTCTCAGAAACTTCTTTGTGATGAGTTCATTCAACTCACAGAGTTGAACCTACCCATTGATAGAGAAGTTTGGAAACACTCTTTTTGTAGAATCTGCAAGTGGATATTTGGAGCCGTTTGAGGCCTATGCTGGAAAAGGAAATATCTTCACATAAAAACTAAACAGAAGCATTCTCAGAAACTTCTTTGTGTTGAGTGCATTCAACTCACGGACTTGAACTTACCTGTAGAAAGAGCAGTTTTGAAACACTCTTTTGGTAAAATCTGCAAGTGGTTATTTGGAGCACTTCGAGGCCTGTGCTGGGATATGGAATATCTTCACCTAAAAACTACAGAGAAGCATTCTCAGAAAGTTCTTCACGATGCATTCATTCAACTCACAGAGTTGAACCTTCCTTTTGATAGAACAGTTTTGAAACACTCTTTTTGTAGAATCTGCAAGAGGATATTTGGAGCGTTTCGAGGCCTATGCTGGAAAAGGAAATATCTTCACCTAAAAACTAGACAGAAGCATTCTCAGAAACTTCTGTGTGATGAGTGCATTCAACTCACAGACTTGAACGTTTCTTTTGATAGAACAGTTTTGAAACATTACGTTTGTAGAATCTGCAAGTGTTTATTCGGAGCACCTTGAGGCCTATGTTGGAAAAGGAAATATCTTCACATAAAAACAAGAGAGAAGGATTCTCAGAAACTTCTTTGTGATGAGTTCATTCAACTCACAGAGTTGAACCTACCAATTGATAGAGAAGTTTGGAAACACTCTTTTTGTAGAATCTGCAAGTGGATATTTGGAGCCGTTTGAGGCCTATGCTGGGAAAGGAAATATCTTCACATAAAAACTGAACAGAAGCATTCTCAGAAACTTCTTTGTGTTGAGTGCATTCAACTCACAGACATGAACTTACCTGTAGAAAGAGCAGTTTTGAAACACTCTTTTGGTAAAATCTGCAAGTGGTTATTTGGAGCACTTCGAGGCCTGTGCTGGGATTTGGAATATCTTCACCTAAAAACTACAGAGAAGCATTCTCAGAAAGTTCTTCACGATGCATTCATTCAACTCACAGAGTTGAACCTTCCTTTTGATAGAACAGTTTTGAAACACTCTTTTTGTAGAATCTGCAAGAGGATATTTGGAGCGTTTTGAGGCCTATGCTGGAAAAGGAAATATCTTCACCTAAAAACTAGACAGAAGCATTCTCAGAAACTTCTGTGTGATGAGTGCATTCAACTCACAGACTTGAACGTTTCTTTTGATAGAACAGTTTTGAAACATTACGTTTGTAGAATCTCCAAGTGTTTATTCGGAGCACTTTGAGGCCTATGTTGGAAAAGGAAATATCTTCACATAAAAACTAGAGAGAAGGATTCTCAGAAACTACTTTGTGATGAGTTCATTCAACTCACAGAGTTGAACCTACCAATTGATAGAGAAGTTTGGAAACACTCTTTTTGTAGAATCTGCAAGTGGATATTTGGAGCCGTTTGAGGTCTATGCTGGAAAAGGAAATATCTTCACATAAAAACTGAACAGAAGCATTCTCAGAAACTTCTTTGTGTTGAGTGCATTCAACTCACAGACTTGAACTTACCTGTAGAAAGAGCAGTTTTGAAACACTCTTTTGGTGAAATCTGCAAGTGGTTATTTGGAGCACTTCGAGGCCTGTGCTGGGATATGGAATATCTTCACCTAAAAACTACAGAGAAGCATTCTCAGAAAGTTCTTTATGATGCATTCATTCAACTCACAGAGTTGAACCTTCCTTTTGATAGAACAGTTTTGAAACACTCTTTTTGTAGAATCTGCAAGAGGATATTTGGAGCGTTTTGAGGCCTATGCTGGAAAAGGAAATATCTTCACCTAAAAACTAGACAGAAGCATTCTCAGAAACTTCTGTGTGATGAGTGCATTCAACTCACAGACTTGAACGTTCCTCTTGAAAGAGCAGTTTTGAAACACTCCTTTTGTAGAATCTGCACGTGTTCATTTGGAGCGCTCTGAGGCCTATGTTGGAAAAGGAAATATCTTCACATAAAAACTAGACAGAAGCATTCTCAGAAACCTCTTTGTGATGAGTGCATTCTACTCACAGTGTTGAAGCTTGCGCTTGATAGAGCAGTTTTGAAACACTCTTTTGCTAGAATCTGCAAGTGGATATTTGGAGCGCTTTGAGGCCTATGCTGGAAAAGGAAATGTCTTCGCATAAAAACTAGACAGAAGCATTCCAGGAAACTTCTGTATGATAAGTGCATTCAACTCACAGACTTGAACGTTCCTTTTGATAGAACAGTTTTGAAACATTACGTTTGTAGAATCTGCAAGTGTTTATTCGGAGCACCTTGAGGCCTATGTTGGAAAAGGAAATATCTTCACATAAAAACTAGAGAGAAGGATTCTCAGAAACTTCTTTGTGATGAGTTCATTCAACTCACAGAGTTGAACTTACCATTGATAGAGAAGTTTGGAAACACTCTTTTTGTAGAATCTGAAAGTGGATATTTGGAGCCGTTTGAGGCCTATGCTGGAAAAGGAAATACTTTCACATAAAAACTGAACAGAAGCATTCTCAGAAACTTCTTTGTGTTGAGTGCATTCAACTCACAGACTTGAACTTACCTGTAGAAAGAGCAGTTTTGAAACACTCTTTTGGTAAAATCTGCAAGTGGTTATTTGGAGCACTTCGAGGCCTGTGCTGGGATATGGAAAATCTTCACCTAAAAACTACAGAGAAGCATTCTCAGAAAGTTCTTCACGATGCATTCATTCAACTCACAGAGTTGAACCTTCCTTTTGATAGAACAGTTTTGAAACACTCTTTTTGTAGAATCTGCAAGAGGATATTTGGAGCGTTTTGAGGCCTATGCTGGAAAAGGAAATATCTTCACCTAAAAACTAGACAGAAGCATTCTCAGAAACTTCTGTGTGATGAGTGCATTCAACTCACAGACTTGAACGTTTCTTTTGATAGAACAGTTTTGAAACATTACGTTTGTAGAATCTCCAAGTGTTTATTCGGAGCACTTTGAGGCCTATGTTGGAAAAGGAAATATCTTCACATAAAAACTAGAGAGAAGGATTCTCAGAAACTACTTTGTGATGAGTTCATTCAACTCACAGAGTTGAACCTACCAATTGATAGAGAAGTTTGGAAACACTCTTTTTGTAGAATCTGCAAGTGGATATTTGGAGCCGTTTGAGGCCTATGCTGGAAAAGGAAATATCTTCACATAAAAACTGAACAGAAGCATTCTCAGAAACTTCTTTGTGTTGAGTGCATTCAACTCACAGACTTGAACTTACCTGTAGAAAGAGCAGTTTTGAAACACTCTTTTGGTAAAATCTGCAAGTGGTTATTTGGAGCACTTCGAGGCCTGTGCTGGGATATGGAAAATCTTCACCTAAAAACTACAGAGAAGCATTCTCAGAAAGTACTTCACGATGCATTCATTCAACTCACAGAGTTGAACCTTCCTTTTGATAGAACAGTTTTGAAACACTCTTTTTGTAGAATCTGCAGGAGGATATTTGGAGCGTTTTGAGGCCTATGCTGGAAAAGGAAATATCTTCACCTAAAAACTAGACAGAAGCATTCTCAGAAACTTCTGTGTGATGAGTGCATTCAACTCACAGACTTGAACGTTTCTTTGGACAGAACAGTTTTGAAACATTACGTTTGTAGAATCTGCAAGTGTTTATTCGGAGCACCTTGAGGCCTATGTTGGAAAAGGAAATATCTTCACATAAAAACTAGAGAGAAGGATTGTCAGAAACTTCTTTGCGATGAGTTCATTCAACTCACAGAGTTGAACCTACCATTGATAGAGAAGTTTGGAAACACTCTTTTTGTAGAATCTGAAAGTGGATATTTGGAGCCGTTTGAGGCCTATGCTGGAAAAGGAAATACTTTCACATAAAAACTGAACAGAAGCATTCTCAGAAACTTCTTTGTGTTGAGTGCATTCAACTCACAGACTTGAACTTACCTGTAGAAAGAGCAGTTTTGAAACACTCTTTTGGTAAAATCTGCAAGTGGTTATTTGGAGCACTTCGAGGTCTGTGCTGGGATATGGAAAATCTTCACCTAAAAACTACAGAGAAGCATTCTCAGAAAGTTCTTCACGATGCATTCATTCAACTCACAGAGTTGAACCTTCCTTTTGATAGAACAGTTTTGAAACACTCTTTTTGTAGAATCTGCAAGAGGATATTTGGAGCGTTTTGAGGCCTATGCTGGAAAAGGAAATATCTTCACCTAAAAACTAGACAGAAGCATTCTCAGAAACTTCTGTGTGATGAGTGCATTCAACTCACAGACTTGAACGTTTCTTTTGATAGAACAGTTTTGAAACATTACGTTTGTATAATCTCCAAGTGTTTATACGGAGCACTTTGAGGCCTATGTTGGAAAAGGAAATATCTTCACATAAAAACTAGAGAGAAGGATTCTCAGAAACTACTTTGTGATGAGTTCATTCAACTCACAGAGTTGAACCTACCAATTGATAGAGAAGTTTGGAAACACTCTTTTTGTAGAATCTGCAAGTGGATATTTGGAGCCGTTTGAGGTCTATGCTGGAAAAGGAAATATCTTCACATAAAAACTGAACAGAAGCATTCTCAGAAACTTCTTTGTGTTGAGTGCATTCAACTCACAGACTTGAACTTACCTGTAGAAAGAGCAGTTTTGAAACACTCTTTTGGTGAAATCTGCAAGTGGTTATTTGGAGCACTTCGAGGCCTGTGCTGGGATATGGAATATCTTCACCTAAAAACTACAGAGAAGCATTCTCAGAAAGTTCTTCACGATGCATTCATTCAACTCACAGAGTTGAACCTTCCTTTTGATAGAACAGTTTTGAAACACTCTTTTTGTAGAATCTGCAAGAGGATATTTGGAGCGTTTTGAGGCCTATGCTGGAAAAGGAAATATCTTCACCTAAAAACTAGACAGAAGCATTCTCAGAAACTTCTGTGTGATGAGTGCATTCAACTCACAGACTTGAACGTTCCTCTTGAAAGAGCAGTTTTGAAACACTCCTTTTGTAGAATCTGCACGTGTTCATTTGGAGCGCTCTGAGGCCTATGTTGGAAAAGGAAATATCTTCACATAAAAACTAGACAGAAGCATTTTCAGAAACTTCTTTGTGATGAGTGCATTCTACTCACAGTGTTGAAGCTTGCGCTTGATAGAGCAGTTTTGAAACACTCTTTTGCTAGAATCTGCAAGTGGATATTTGGAGCGCTTTGAGGCCTATGCTGGAAAAGGAAATGTCTTCGCATAAAAACTAGACAGAAGCATTCCAGGAAACTTCTGTATGATAAGTGCATTCAACTCACAGACTTGAACGTTCCTTTTGATAGAACAGTTTTGAAACATTACGTTTGTAGAATCTGCAAGTGTTTATTCGGAGCACCTTGAGGCCTATGTTGGAAAAGGAAATATCTTCACATAAAAACTAGAGAGAAGGATTCTCAGAAACTTCTTTGTGATGAGTTCATTCAACTCACAGAGTTGAACCTACCATTGATAGAGAAGTTTGGAAACACTCTTTTTGTAGAATCTGAAAGTGGATATTTGGAGCCGTTTGAGGCCTATGCTGGAAAAGGAAATACTTTCACATAAAACTGAACAGAAGCATTCTCAGAAACTTCTTTGTGTTGAGTGCATTCAACTCACAGACTTGAACTTACCTGTAGAAAGAGCAGTTTTGAAACACTCTTTTGGTAAAATCTGCAAGTGGTTATTTGGAGCACTTCGAGGCCTGTGCTGGGATATGGAAAATCTTCACCTAAAAACTACAGAGAAGCATTCTCAGAAAGTTCTTCACGATGCATTCATTCAACTCACAGAGTTGAACCTTCCTTTTGATAGAACAGTTTTGAAACACTCTTTTTGTAGAATCTGCAAGAGGATATTTGGAGCGTTTTGAGGCCTATGCTGGAAAAGGAAATATCTTCACCTAAAAACTAGACAGAAGCATTCTCAGAAACTTCTGTGTGATGAGTGCATTCAACTCACAGACTTGAACGTTTCTTTTGATAGAACAGTTTTGAAACATTACGTTTGTAGAATCTCCAAGTGTTTATTCGGAGCACTTTGAGGCCTATGTTGGAAAAGGAAATATCTTCACATAAAAACTAGAGAGAAGGATTCTCAGAAACTACTTTGTGATGAGTTCATTCAACTCACAGAGTTGAACCTACCAATTGATAGAGAAGTTTGGAAACACTCTTTTTGTAGAATCTGCAAGTGGATATTTGGAGCCGTTTGGGGTCTATGCTGGAAAAGGAAATATCTTCACATAAAAACTGAACAGAAGCATTCTCAGAAACTTCTTTGTGTTGAGTGCATTCAACTCACAGACTTGAACTTACCTGTAGAAAGAGCAGTTTTGAAACACTCTTTTGGTGAAATCTGCAAGTGGTTATTTGGAGCACTTCGAGGCCTGTGCTGGGATATGGAATATCTTCACCTAAAAACTACAGAGAAGCATTCTCAGAAAGTTCTTCACGATGCATTCATTCAACTCACAGAGTTGAACCTTCCTTTTGATAGAACAGTTTTGAAACACTCTTTTTGTAGAATCTGCAGGAGGATATTTGGAGCGTTTTGAGGCCTATGCTGGAAAAGGAAATATCTTCACCTAAAAACTAGACAGAAGCATTCTCAGAAACTTCTGTGTGATGAGTGCATTCAACTCACAGACTTGAACGTTCCTCTTGAAAGAGCAGTTTTGAAACACTCCTTTTGTAGAATCTGCACGTGTTCATTTGGAGCGCTCTGAGGCCTATGTTGGAAAAGGAAATATCTTCACATAAAAACTAGACAGAAGCATTCTCAGAAACTTCTTTGTGATGAGTGCATTCTACTCACAGTGTTGAAGCTTGCGCTTGATAGAGCAGTTTTGAAACACTCTTTTGCTAGAATCTGCAAGTGGATATTTGGAGCGCTTTGAGGCCTATGCTGGAAAAGGAAATGTCTTCGCATAAAAACTAGACAGAAGCATTCCAGGAAACTTCTGTATGATAAGTGCATTCAACTCACAGACTTGAACGTTCCTTTTGATAGAACAGTTTTGAAACATTACGTTTGTAGAATCTGCAAGTGTTTATTCGGAGCACCTTGAGGCCTATGTTGGAAAAGGAAATATCTTCACATAAAAACTAGAGAGAAGGATTCTCAGAAACTTCTTTGTGATGAGTTCATTCAACTCACAGAGTTGAACCTACCAATTGATAGAGAAGTTTGGAAACACTCTTTTTGTAGAATCTGCAAGTGGATATTTAGAGCCGTTTGAGGCCTATGCTGGAAAAGGAAATATCTTCACATAAAAACTGAACAGAAGCATTGTCAGAAACTTCTTTGTGTTGAGTGCATTCAACTCACAGACTTGTACTTACCTGTAGAAAGAGCAGTTTTGAAACACTCTTTTGGTAAAATCTGCAAGTGGTTATTTGGAGCACTTCGAGGCCTGTGCTGGGATATGGAAAATCTTCACCTAAAAACTACAGAGAAGCATTCTCAGAAAGTTCTTCACGATGCATTCATTCAACTCACAGAGTTGAACCTTCCTTTTGATAGAACAGTTTTGAAACACTCTTTTTGTAGAATCTGCAAGAGGATATTTGGAGCGTTTTGAGGCCTATGCTGGAAAAGGAAATATCTTCACCTAAAAACTAGACAGAAGCATTCTCAGAAACTTCTGTGTGATGAGTGCATTCAACTCACAGACTTGAACGTTTCTTTTGATAGAACAGTTTTGAAACATTACGTTTGTAGAATCTGCAAGTGTTTATTCGGAGCACCTTGAGGCCTATGTTGGAAAAGGAAATATCTTCACATAAAAACTAGAGAGAAGGATTCTCAGAAACTTCTTTGTGATGAGTTCATTCAACTCACAGAGTTGAACCTACCAATTGATAGAGAAGTTTGGAAACACTCTTTTTGTAGAATGTGCAAGTGGATATTTGGAGCCGTTTGAGGCCTATGCTGGAAAAGGAAATATCTTCACATAAAAACTGAACAGAAGCATTCTCAGAAACTTCTTTGTGTTGAGTGCATTCAACTCACAGACTTGAACTTACCTGTAGAAAGAGCAGTTTTGAAACACTCTATTGGTGAAATCTGCAAGTGGTTATTTGGAGCACTTCGAGGCCTGTGCTGGGATATGGAATATCTTCACCTAAAAACTACAGAGAAGCATTCTCAGAAAGTTCTTCACGATGCATTCATTCAACTCACAGAGTTGAACCTTCCTTTTGATAGAACAGTTTTGAAACACTCTTTTTGTAGAATCTGCAAGAGGATATTTGGAGCGTTTTGAGGCCTATGCTGGAAAAGGAAATATCTTCACCTAAAAACTAGACAGAAGCATTCTCAGAAACTTCTGTGTGATGAGTGCATTCAACTCACAGACTTGAACGTTTCTTTTGATAGAACAGTTTTGAAACATTACGTTTGTAGAATCTGCAAGTGTTTATTCGGAGCACCTTGAGGCCTATGTTGGAAAAGGAAATATCTTCACATAAAAACTAGAGAGAAGGATTCTCAGAAACTTCTTTGTGATGAGTTCATTCAACTCACAGAGTTGAACCTACCAATTGATAGAGAAGTTTGGAAACACTCTTTTTGTAGAATCTGCAAGTGGATATTTGGAGCCGTTTGAGGCCTATGCTGGAAAAGGAAATATCTTCACATAAAAACTGAACAGAAGCATTCTCAGAAACTTCTTTGTGTTGAGTGCATTCAACTCACGGACTTGAACTTACCTGTAGAAAGAGCAGTTTTGAAACACTCTTTTGGTGAAATCTGCAAGTGGTTATTTGGAGCACTTCGAGGCCTGTGCTGGGATATGGAATATCTTCACCTAAAAACTACAGAGAAGCATTCTCAGAAAGTTCTTCACGATGCATTCATTCAACTCACAGAGTTGAACCTTCCTTTTGATAGAACAGTTTTGAAACACTCTTTTTGTAGAATCTGCAAGAGGATATTTGGAGCGTTTTGAGGCCTATGCTGGAAAAGGAAATATCTTCACCTAAAAACTAGACAGAAGCATTCTCAGAAACTTCTGTGTGATGAGTGCATTCAACTCACAGACTTGAACGTTTCTTTTGATAGAACAGTTTTGAAACATTACGTTTGTAGAATCTGCAAGTGTTTATTCGGAGCACCTTGAGGCCTATGTTGGAAAAGGAAATATCTTCACATAAAAACTAGAGAGAAGGATTGTCAGAAACTTCTTTGCGATGAGTTCATTCAACTCACAGAGTTGAACCTACCATTGATAGAGAAGTTTGGAAACACTCTTTTTGTAGAATCTGAAAGTGGATATTTGGAGCCGTTTGAGGCCTATGCTGGAAAGGGAAATACTTTCACATAAAAACTGAACAGAAGCATTCTCAGAAACTTCTTTGTGTTGAGTGCATTCAACTCACAGACTTGAACTTACCTGTAGAAAGAGCAGTTTTGAAACACTCTTTTGGTAAAATCTGCAAGTGGTTATTTGGAGCACTTCGAGGTCTGTGCTGGGATATGGAAAATCTTCACCTAAAAACTACAGAGAAGCATTCTCAGAAAGTTCTTCACGATGCATTCATTCAACTCACAGAGTTGAACCTTCCTTTTGATAGAACAGTTTTGAAACACTCTTTTTGTAGAATCTGCAAGAGGATATTTGGAGCGTTTTGAGGCCTATGCTGGAAAAGGAAATATCTTCACCTAAAAACTAGACAGAAGCATTCTCAGAAACTTCTGTGTGATGAGTGCATTCAACTCACAGACTTGAACGTTTCTTTTGATAGAACAGTTTTGAAACATTACGTTTGTATAATCTCCAAGTGTTTATACGGAGCACTTTGAGGCCTATGTTGGAAAAGGAAATATCTTCACATAAAAACTAGAGAGAAGGATTCTCAGAAACTACTTTGTGATGAGTTCATTCAACTCACAGAGTTGAACCTACCAATTGATAGAGAAGTTTGGAAACACTCTTTTTGTAGAATCTGCAAGTGGATATTTGGAGCCGTTTGAGGTCTATGCTGGAAAAGGAAATATCTTCACATAAAAACTGAACAGAAGCATTCTCAGAAACTTCTTTGTGTTGAGTGCATTCAACTCACAGACTTGAACTTACCTGTAGAAAGAGCAGTTTTGAAACACTCTTTTGGTGAAATCTGCAAGTGGTTATTTGGAGCACTTCGAGGCCTGTGCTGGGATATGGAATATCTTCACCTAAAAACTACAGAGAAGCATTCTCAGAAAGTTCTTCACGATGCATTCATTCAACTCACAGAGTTGAACCTTCCTTTTGATAGAACAGTTTTGAAACACTCTTTTTGTAGAATCTGCAAGAGGATATTTGGAGCGTTTTGAGGCCTATGCTGGAAAAGGAAATATCTTCACCTAAAAACTAGACAGAAGCATTCTCAGAAACTTCTGTGTGATGAGTGCATTCAACTCACAGACTTGAACGTTCCTCTTGAAAGAGCAGTTTTGAAACACTCCTTTTGTAGAATCTGCACGTGTTCATTTGGAGCGCTCTGAGGCCTATGTTGGAAAAGGAAATATCTTCACATAAAAACTAGACAGAAGCATTCTCAGAAACTTCTTTGTGATGAGTGCATTCTACTCACAGTGTTGAAGCTTGCGCTTGATAGAGCAGTTTTGAAACACTCTTTTGCTAGAATCTGCAAGTGGATATTTGGAGCGCTTTGAGGCCTATGCTGGAAAAGGAATTGTCTTCGCATAAAAACTAGACAGAAGCATTCCAGGAAACTTCTGTATGATAAGCGCATTCAACTCACAGACTTGAACGTTCCTTTTGATAGAACAGTTTTGAAACATTACGTTTGTAGAATCTGCAAGTGTTTATTCGGAGCACCTTGAGGCCTATGTTGGAAAAGGAAATATCTTCACATAAAAACTAGAGAGAAGGATTCTCAGAAACTTCTTTGTGATGAGTTCATTCAACTCACAGAGTTGAACCTACCATTGATAGAGAAGTTTGGAAACACTCTTTTTGTAGAATCTGAAAGTGGATATTTGGAGCCGTTTGAGGCCTATGCTGGAAAAGGAAATACTTTCACATAAAACTGAACAGAAGCATTCTCAGAAACTTCTTTGTGTTGAGTGCATTCAACTCACAGACTTGAACTTACCTGTAGAAAGAGCAGTTTTGAAACACTCTTTTGGTAAAATCTGCAAGTGGTTATTTGGAGCACTTCGAGGCCTGTGCTGGGATATGGAATATCTTCACCTAAAAACTACAGAGAAGCATTCTCAGAAAGTTCTTCACGATGCATTCATTCAACTCACAGAGTTGAACCTTCCTTTTGATAGAACAGTTTTGAAACACTCTTTTTGTAGAATCTGCAAGAGGATATTTGGAGCGTTTTGAGGCCTATGCTGGAAAAGGAAATATCTTCACCTAAAAACTAGACAGAAGCATTCTCAGAAACTTCTGTGTGATGAGTGCATTCAACTCACAGACTTGAACGTTTCTTTTGATAGAACAGTTTTGAAACATTACGTTTGTAGAATCTCCAAGTGTTTATTCGGAGCACTTTGAGGCCTATGTTGGAAAAGGAAATATCTTCACATAAAAACTAGAGAGAAGGATTCTCAGAAACTACTTTGTGATGAGTTCATTCAACTCACAGAGTTGAACCTACCAATTGATAGAGAAGTTTGGAAACACTCTTTTTGTAGAATCTGCAAGTGGATATTTGGAGCCGTTTGGGGTCTATGCTGGAAAAGGAAATATCTTCACATAAAAACTGAACAGAAGCATTCTCAGAAACTTCTTTGTGTTGAGTGCATTCAACTCACAGACTTGAACTTACCTGTAGAAAGAGCAGTTTTGAAACACTCTTTTGGTGAAATCTGCAAGTGGTTATTTGGAGCACTTCGAGGCCTGTGCTGGGATATGGAATATCTTCACCTAAAAACTACAGAGAAGCATTCTCAGAAAGTTCTTCACGATGCATTCATTCAACTCACAGAGTTGAACCTTCCTTTTGATAGAACAGTTTTGAAACACTCTTTTTGTAGAATCTGCAGGAGGATATTTGGAGCGTTTTGAGGCCTATGCTGGAAAAGGAAATATCTTCATCTAAAAACTAGACAGAAGCATTCTCAGAAACTTCTGTGTGATGAGTGCATTCAACTCACAGACTTGAACGTTCCTCTTGAAAGAGCAGTTTTGAAACACTCCTTTTGTAGAATCTGCACGTGTTCATTTGGAGCGCTCTGAGGCCTATGTTGGAAAAGGAAATATCTTCACATAAAAACTAGACAGAAGCATTCTCAGAAACTTCTTTGTGATGAGTGCATTCTACTCACAGTGTTGAAGCTTGCGCTTGATAGAGCAGTTTTGAAACACTCTTTTGCTAGAATCTGCAAGTGGATATTTGGAGCGCTTTGAGGCCTATGCTGGAAAAGGAAATGTCTTCGCATAAAAACTAGACAGAAGCATTCCAGGAAACTTCTGTATGATAAGTGCATTCAACTCACAGACTTGAACGTTCCTTTTGATAGAACAGTTTTGAAACATTACGTTTGTAGAATCTGCAAGTGTTTATTCGGAGCACCTTGAGGCCTATGTTGGAAAAGGAAATATCTTCACATAAAAACTAGAGAGAAGGATTCTCAGAAACTTCTTTGTGATGAGTTCATTCAACTCACAGAGTTGAACCTACCAATTGATAGAGAAGTTTGGAAACACTCTTTTTGTAGAATCTGCAAGTGGATATTTAGAGCCGTTTGAGGCCTATGCTGGAAAAGGAAATATCTTCACATAAAAACTGAACAGAAGCATTATCAGAAACTTCTTTGTGTTGAGTGCATTCAACTCACAGACTTGTACTTACCTGTAGAAAGAGCAGTTTTGAAACACTCTTTTGGTAAAATCTGCAAGTGGTTATTTGGAGCACTTCGAGGCCTGTGCTGGGATATGGAAAATCTTCACCTAAAAACTACAGAGAAGCATTCTCAGAAAGTTCTTCACGATGCATTCATTCAACTCACAGAGTTGAACCTTCCTTTTGATAGAACAGTTTTGAAACACTCTTTTTGTAGAATCTGCAAGAGGATATTTGGAGCGTTTTGAGGCCTATGCTGGAAAAGGAAATATCTTCACCTAAAAACTAGACAGAAGCATTCTCAGAAACTTCTGTGTGATGAGTGCATTCAACTCACAGACTTGAACGTTTCTTTTGATAGAACAGTTTTGAAACATTACGTTTGTAGAATCTGCAAGTGTTTATTCGGAGCACCTTGAGGCCTATGTTGGAAAAGGAAATATCTTCACATAAAAACTAGAGAGAAGGATTCTCAGAAACTTCTTTGGATGAGTTCATTCAACTCACAGAGTTGAACCTACCAATTGATAGAGAAGTTTGGAAACACTCTTTTTGTAGAATGTGCAAGTGGATATTTGGAGCCGTTTGAGGCCTATGCTGGAAAAGGAAATATCTTCACATAAAAACTGAACAGAAGCATTCTCAGAAACTTCTTTGTGTTGAGTGCATTCAACTCACAGACTTGAACTTACCTGTAGAAAGAGCAGTTTTGAAACACTCTATTGGTGAAATCTGCAAGTGGTTATTTGGAGCACTTCGAGGCCTGTGCTGGGATATGGAATATCTTCACCTAAAAACTACAGAGAAGCATTCTCAGAAAGTTCTTCATGATGCATTCATTCAACTCACAGAGTTGAACCTTCCTTTTGATAGAACAGTTTTGAAACACTCTTTTTGTAGAATCTGCAAGAGGATATTTGGAGCGTTTTGAGGCCTATGCTGGAAAAGGAAATATCTTCACCTAAAAACTAGACAGAAGCATTCTCAGAAACTTCTGTGTGATGAGTGCATTCAACTCACAGACTTGAACGTTTCTTTTGATAGAACAGTTTTGAAACATTACGTTTGTAGAATCTGCAAGTGTTTATTCGGAGCACCTTGAGGCCTATGTTGGAAAAGGAAATATCTTCACATAAAAACTAGAGAGAAGGATTCTCAGAAACTTCTTTGTGATGAGTTCATTCAACTCACAGAGTTGAACCTACCAATTGATAGAGAAGTTTGGAAACACTCTTTTTGTAGAATCTGCAAGTGGATATTTGGAGCCGTTTGAGGCCTATGCTGGAAAAGGAAATATCTTCACATAAAAACTGAACAGAAGCATTCTCAGAAACTTCTTTGTGTTGAGTGCATTCAACTCACGGACTTGAACTTACCTGTAGAAAGAGCAGTTTTGAAACACTCTTTTGGTGAAATCTGCAAGTGGTTATTTGGAGCACTTCGAGGCCTGTGCTGGGATATGGAATATCTTCACCTAAAAACTACAGAGAAGCATTCTCAGAAAGTTCTTCACGATGCATTCATTCAACTCACAGAGTTGAACCTTCCTTTTGATAGAACAGTTTTGAAACACTCTTTTTGTAGAATCTGCAAGAGGATATTTGGAGCGTTTTGAGGCCTATGCTGGAAAAGGAAATATCTTCACCTAAAAACTAGACAGAAGCATTCTCAGAAACTTCTGTGTGATGAGTGCATTCAACTCACAGACTTGAACGTTTCTTTTGATAGAACAGTTTTGAAACATTACGTTTGTAGAATCTGCAAGTGTTTATTCGGAGCACCTTGAGGCCTATGTTGGAAAAGGAAATATCTTCACATAAAAACTAGAGAGAAGGATTCTCAGAAACTTCTTTGCGATGAGTTCATTCAACTCACAGAGTTGAACATACCATTGATAGAGAAGTTTGGAAACACTCTTTTTGTAGAATCTGAAAGTGGATATTTGAAGCCGTTTGAGGCCTATGCTGGAAAAGGAAATATTTTCACATAAAAACTGAACAGAAGCATTCTCAGAAACTTCTTTGTGTTGAGTGCATTCAACTCACAGACTTGAACTTACCTGTAGAAAGAGCAGTTTTGAAACACTCTTTTGGTAAAATCTGCAAGTGGTTATTTGGAGCACTTCGAGGCCTGTGCTGGGATATGGAAAATCTTCACCTAAAAACTACAGAGAAGCATTCTCAGAAAGTTCTTCACGATGCATTCATTCAACTCACAGAGTTGAACCTTCCTTTTGATAGAACAGTTTTGAAACACTCTTTTTGTAGAATCTGCAAGAGGATATTTGGAGCGTTTTGAGGCCTATGCTGGAAAAGGAAATATCTTCACCTAAAAACTAGACAGAAGCATTCTCAGAAACTTCTGTGTGATGAGTGCATTCAACTCACAGACTTGAACGTTTCTTTTGATAGAACAGTTTTGAAACATTACGTTTGTAGAATCTCCAAGTGTTTATTCGGAGCACTTTGAGGCCTATGTTGGAAAAGGAAATATCTTCACATAAAAACTAGAGAGAAGGATTCTCAGAAACTACTTTGTGATGAGTTCATTCAACTCACAGAGTTGAACCTACCAATTGATAGAGAAGTTTGGAAACACTCTTTTTGTAGAATCTGCAAGTGGATATTTGGAGCCGTTTGAGGTCTATGCTGGAAAAGGAAATATCTTCACATAAAAACTGAACAGAAGCATTCTCAGAAACTTCTTTGTGTTGAGTGCATTCAACTCACAGACTTGAACTTACCTGTAGAAAGAGCAGTTTTGAAACACTCTTTTGGTAAAATCTGCAAGTGGTTATTTGGAGCACTTCGAGGCCTGTGCTGGGATATGGAAAATCTTCACCTAAAAACTACAGAGAAGCATTCTCAGAAAGTTCTTCACGATGCATTCATTCAACTCACAGAGTTGAACCTTCCTTTTGATAGAACAGTTTTGAAACACTCTTTTTGTAGAATCTGCAAGAGGATATTTGGAGCGTTTTGAGGCCTATGCTGGAAAAGGAAATATCTTCACCTAAAAACTAGACAGAAACATTCTCAGAAACTTCTGTGTGATGAGTGCATTCAACTCACAGACTTGAACGTTCCTCTTTAAAGAGCAGTTTTGAAACACTCCTTTTGTAGAATCTGCACGTGTTCATTTGGAGCGCTCTGAGGCCTATGTTGGAAAAGGAAATATCTTCACATAAAAACTAGACAGAAGTATTCTCAGAAACTTCTTCGTGATGAGTGCATTCTACTCACAGTGTTGAAGCTTGCGCTTGATAGAGCAGTTTTGAAACACTCTTTTGCTAGAATCTGCAAGTGGATATTTGGAGCGCTTTGAGGCCTATGCTGGAAAAGGAAATGTCTTCGCATAAAAACTAGACAGAAGCATTCCAGGAAACTTCTGTATGATAAGTGCATTCAACTCACAGACTTGAACGTTCCTTTTGATAGAACAGTTTTGAAACATTACGTTTGTAGAATCTGCAAGTGTTTATTCGGAGCACCTTGAGGCCTATGTTGGAAAAGGAAATATCTTCACATAAAAACTAGAGAGAAGGATTCTCAGAAACTTCTTTGTGATGAGTTCATTCAACTCACAGAGTTGAACCTACCAATTGATAGAGAAGTTTGGAAACACTCTTTTTGTAGAATCTGCAAGTGGATATTTTGAGCCGTTTGAGGCCTATGCTGGAAAAGGAAATATCTTCACATAAAAACTGAACAGAAGCATTCTCAGAAACTTCTTTGTGTTGAGTGCATTCAACCCACGGACTTGAACTCACCTGTAGAAAGAGCAGTTTTGAAACACTCTTTTGGTAAAATCTGCAAGTGGTTATTTGGAGCACTTCGAGGCCTGTGCTGGGATATGGAATATCTTCACCTAAAAACTACAGAGAAACATTCTCAGAAAGTTCTTCACGATGCATTCATTCAACTCACAGAGTTGAACCTTCCTTTTGATAGAACAGTTTTGAAACACTCTTTTTGTAGAATCTGCAAGAGGATATTTGGAGCGTTTTGAGGCCTATGCTGGAAAAGGAAATATCTTCACCTAAAAACTAGACAGAAGCATTCTCAGAAACTTCTGTGTGATGAGTGCATTCAACTCACAGACTTGAACGTTTCTTTTGACAGAACAGTTTTGAAACATTACGTTTGTAGAATCTGCAAGTGTTTATTAGGAGCACCTTGAGGCCTATGTTGGAAAAGGAAATATCTTCACATAAAAACTAGAGAGAAGGATTGTCAGAAACTTCTTTGCGATGAGTTCATTCAACTCACAGAGTTGAACCTACCATTGATAGAGAAGTTTGGAAACACTCTTTTTGTAGAATCTGAAAGTGGATATTTGGAGCCGTTTGAGGCCTATGCTGGAAAAGGAAATACTTTCACATAAAAACTGAACAGAAGCATTCTCAGAAACTTCTTTGTGTTGAGTGCATTCAACTCACAGACTTGAACTTACCTGTAGAAAGAGCAGTTTTGAAACACTCTTTTGGTAAAATCTGCAAGTGGTTATTTGGAGCACTTCGAGGTCTGTGCTGGGATATGGAAAATCTTCACCTAAAAACTACAGAGAAGCATTCTCAGAAAGTTCTTCACGATGCATTCATTCAACTCACAGAGTTGAACCTTCCTTTTGATAGAACAGTTTTGAAACACTCTTTTTGTAGAATCTGCAAGAGGATATTTGGAGCGTTTTGAGGCCTATGCTGGAAAAGGAAATATCTTCACCTAAAAACTAGACAGAAGCATTCTCAGAAACTTCTGTGTGATGAGTGCATTCAACTCACAGACTTGAACGTTTCTTTTGATAGAACAGTTTTGAAACATTACGTTTGTATAATCTCCAAGTGTTTATTCGGAGCACTTTGAGGCCTATGTTGGAAAAGGAAATATCTTCACATAAAAACTAGAGAGAAGGATTCTCAGAAACTACTTTGTGATGAGTTCATTCAACTCACAGAGTTGAACCTACCAATTGATAGAGAAGTTTGGAAACACTCTTTTTGTAGAATGTGCAAGTGGATATTTGGAGCCGTTTGAGGCCTATGCTGGAAAAGGAAATATCTTCACATAAAAACTGAACAGAAGCATTCTCAGAAACTTCTTTGTGTTGAGTGCATTCAACTCACGGACTTGAACTTACCTGTAGAAAGAGCAGTTTGAAACACTCTTTTGGTAAAATCTGCAAGTGGTTATTTGGAGCACTTCGAGGCCTGTGCTGGGATATGGAATATCTTCACCTAAAAACTACAGAGAAGCATTCTCAGAAAGTTCTTCACGATGCATTCATTCAACTCACAGAGTTGAACCTTCCTTTTGATAGAACAGTTTTGAAACACTCTTTTTGTAGAATCTGCAAGAGGATATTTGGAGCGTTTTGAGGCCTATGCTGGAAAAGGAAATATCTTCACCTAAAAACTAGACAGAAGCATTCTCAGAAACTTCTGTGTGATGAGTGCATTCAACTCACAGACTTGAACGTTTCTTTTGATAGAACAGTTTTGAAACATTACGTTTGTAGAATCTGCAAGTGTTTATTCGGAGCACCTTGAGGCCTAGGTTGGAAAAGGAAATATCTTCACATAAAAACTAGAGAGAAGGATTCTCAGAAACTTCTTTTTGATGAGTTCATTCAACTCACAGAGTTGAGCCTACCAATTGATAGAGAAGTTTGGAAACACTCTTTTTGTAGAATCTGCAAGTGGATATTTGGAGCCGTTTGAGGCCTATGCTGGAAAAGGAAATATCTTCACATAAAAACTGAACAGAAGCATTCTCAGAAACTTCTTTGTGTTGAGTGCATTCAACTCACGGACTTGAACTTACCTGTAGAAAGAGCAGTTTGAAACACTCTTTTGGTAAAATCTGCAAGTGGTTATTTGGAGCACTTCGAGGCCTGTGCTGGGATATGGAATATCTTCACCTAAAAACTACAGAGAAGCATTCTCAGAAAGTTCTTCACGATGCATTCATTCAACTCACAGAGTTGAACCTTCCTTTTGATAGAACAGTTTTGAAACACTCTTTTTGTAGAATCTGCAAGAGGATATTTGGAGCGTTTCGAGGCCTATGCTGGAAAAGGAAATATCTTCACCTAAAAACTAGACAGAAGCATTCTCAGAAACTTCTGTGTGATGAGTGCATTCAACTCACAGACTTGAACGTTTCTTTTGATAGAACAGTTTTGAAACATTACGTTTGTAGAATCTGCAAGTGTTTATTCGGAGCACCTTGAGGCCTATGTTGGAAAAGGAAATATCTTCACATAAAAACAAGAGAGAAGGATTCTCAGAAACTTCTTTGTGATGAGTTCATTCAACTCACAGAGTTGAACCTACCAATTGATAGAGAAGTTTGGAAACACTCTTTTTGTAGAATCTGCAAGTGGATATTTGGAGCCGTTTGAGGCCTATGCTGGGAAAGGAAATATCTTCACATAAAAACTGAACAGAAGCATTCTCAGAAACTTCTTTGTGTTGAGTGCATTCAACTCACAGACATGAACTTACCTGTAGAAAGAGCAGTTTTGAAACACTCTTTTGGTAAAATCTGCAAGTGGTTATTTGGAGCACTTCGAGGCCTGTGCTGGGATTTGGAATATCTTCACCTAAAAACTACAGAGAAGCATTCTCAGAAAGTTCTTCACGATGCATTCATTCAACTCACAGTGTTGAACCTTCCTTTTGATAGAACAGTTTTGAAACACTCTTTTTGTAGAATCTGCAAGAGGATATTTGGAGCGTTTTGAGGCCTATGCTGGAAAAGGAAATATCTTCACCTAAAAACTAGACAGAAGCATTCTCAGAAACTTCTGTGTGATGAGTGCATTCAACTCACAGACTTGAACGTTTCTTTTGATAGAACAGTTTTGAAACATTACGTTTGTAGAATCTCCAAGTGTTTATTCGGAGCACTTTGAGGCCTATGTTGGAAAAGGAAATATCTTCACATAAAAACTAGAGAGAAGGATTCTCAGAAACTACTTTGTGATGAGTTCATTCAACTCACAGAGTTGAACCTACCAATTGATAGAGAAGTTTGGAAACACTCTTTTTGTAGAATCTGCAAGTGGATATTTGGAGCCGTTTGAGGTCTATGCTGGAAAAGGAAATATCTTCACATAAAAACTGAACAGAAGCATTCTCAGAAACTTCTTTGTGTTGAGTGCATTCAACTCACAGACTTGAACTTACCTGTAGAAAGAGCAGTTTTGAAACACTCTTTTGGTGAAATCTGCAAGTGGTTATTTGGAGCACTTCGAGGCCTGTGCTGGGATATGGAATATCTTCACCTAAAAACTACAGAGAAGCATTCTCAGAAAGTTCTTCACGATGCATTCATTCAACTCACAGAGTTGAACCTTCCTTTTGATAGAACAGTTTTGAAACACTCTTTTTGTAGAATCTGCAAGAGGATATTTGGAGCGTTTTGAGGCCTATGCTGGAAAAGGAAATATCTTCACCTAAAAACTAGACAGAAGCATTCTCAGAAACTTCTGTGTGATGAGTGCATTCAACTCACAGACTTGAACGTTCCTCTTGAAAGAGCAGTTTTGAAACACTCCTTTTGTAGAATCTGCACGTGTTCATTTGGAGCGCTCTGAGGCCTATGTTGGAAAAGGAAATATCTTCACATAAAAACTAGACAGAAGCATTCTCAGAAACTTCTTTGTGATGAGTGCATTCTACTCACAGTGTTGAAGCTTGCGCTTGATAGAGCAGTTTTGAAACACTCTTTTGCTAGAATCTGCAAGTGGATATTTGGAGCGCTTTGAGGCCTATGCTGGAAAGGGAAATGTCTTCGCATAAAAACTAGACAGAAGCATTCCAGGAAACTTCTGTATGATAAGTGCATTCAACTCACAGACTTGAACGTTCCTTTTGATGGAACTCTTTGGAAACACTCCTTTTGTGGAATTTGCAAGGGTTTATTTGGAGCGCTTTGAGGCCTAAGCTGGAAAAGGAAATATCTTCACGTAAGGTCTAGACAGAAGAATTCTCAGAAACTTCTTTCTGATGAGTGCATTCAACACACAGACTTGAACCTTGCTCTTGAAAGAGCAGCTTTGAAACACTCTTTTCGTAGAATCTGCAAGTGGATATTTGGAGCGTTTTGAGGCCTATGCTGGAAAAGGAAATATCTTCACCTAAAAACTAGACAGAAGCATTCTGAGAAACTTCTGTGTGATGAGTGCATTCAACTCACAGACTTGAACGTTTCTTTTGATAGAACAGTTTTGAAACATTACGTTTGTAGAATCTGCAAGTGTTTATTCGGAGCACCTTGAGGCCTATGTTGGAAAAGGAAATATCTTCACATAAAAACTAGAGAGAAGGATTCTCAGAAACTTCTTTGTGATGAGTTCATTCAACTCACAGAGTTGAACCTACCAATTGATAGAGAAGTTTGGAAACACTCTTTTTGTAGAATCTGCAAGTGGATATTTGGAGCCGTTTGAGGCCTATGCTGGAAAAGGAAATATCTTCACATAAAAACTGAACAGAAGCATTCTCAGAAACTTCTTTGTGTTGAGCGCATTCAACTGACGGACTTGAACTTACCTGTAGAAAGAGCAGTTTTGAAACACTCTTTTGGTAAAATCTGCAAGTGGTTATTTGGAGCACTTCGAGGCCTGTGCTGTGATATGGAATATCTTCACCTGAAAACTACAGAGAAGCATTCTCAGAAAGTTCCTCACGATGCATTCATTCAACTCACAGACTTGAACCTTCCTTTTGATAGAACAGTTTTGAAACACTCTTTTTGTAGAATCTGCAAGAGGATATTTGGAGCGTTTTGAGGCCTATGCTGGAAAAGGAAATATCTTCACCTAAAAACTAGACAGAAGCATTCTCAGAAACTTCTGTGTGATGAGTGCATTCAACTCACAGACTTGAACGTTCCTCTTGAAAGAGCAGTTTTGAAACACTCCTTTTGTAGAATCTGCACGTGTTCATTTGGAGCGCTCTGAGGCCTATGTTGGAAAAGGAAATATCTTCACATAAAAACTAGACAGAAGCATTCTCAGAAACTTCTTTGTGATGAGTGCATTCTACTCACAGTGTTGAAGCTTGCGCTTGATAGAGCAGTTTTGAAACACTCTTTTGCTAGAATCTGCAAGTGGATATTTGGAGCGCTTTGAGGCCTATGCTGGAAAAGGAAATGTCTTCGCATAAAAACTAGACAGAAGCATTCCAGGAAACTTCTGTATGATAAGTGCATTCAACTCACAGACTTGAACGTTCCTTTTGATGGAACTCTTTGGAAACACTCCTTTTGTGGAATTTGCAAGGGTTTATTTGGAGCGCTTTGAGGCCTAAGCTGGAAAAGGAAATATCTTCACGTAAGGTCTAGACAGAAGAATTCTCAGAAACTTCTTTCTGATGAGTGCATTCAACACACAGACTTGAACCTTGCTCTTGAAAGAGCAGCTTTGAAACACTCTTTTCGTAGAATCTGCAAGTGGATATTTGGAGCGTTTTGAGGCCTATGCTGGAAAAGGAAATATCTTCACCTAAAAACTAGACAGAAGCATTCTGAGAAACTTCTGTGTGATGAGTGCATTCAACTCACAGACTTGAACGTTTCTTTTGATAGAACAGTTTTGAAACATTACGTTTGTAGAATCTGCAAGTGTTTATTCGGAGCACCTTGAGGCCTATGTTGGAAAAGGAAATATCTTCACATAAAAACTAGAGAGAAGGATTCTCAGAAACTTCTTTGTGATGAGTTCATTCAACTCACAGAGTTGAACCTATCAATTGATAGAGAAGTTTGGAAACACTCTTTTTGTAGAATCTGCAAGTGGATATTTGGAGCCGTTTGAGGCCTATGCTGGAAAAGGAAATATCTTCACATAAAAACTGAACAGAAGCATTCTCAGAAACTTCTTTGTGTTGAGCGCATTCAACTGACGGACTTGAACTTACCTGTAGAAAGAGCAGTTTTGAAACACTCTTTTGGTAAAATCTGCAAGTGGTTATTTGGAGCACTTCGAGGCCTGTGCTGTGATATGGAATATCTTCACCTGAAAACTACAGAGAAGCATTCTCAGAAAGTTCCTCACGATGCATTCATTCAACTCACAGACTTGAACCTTCCTTTTGATAGAACAGTTTTGAAACACTCTTTTTGTAGAATCTGCAAGAGGATATTTGGAGCGTTTTGAGGCCTATGCTGGAAAAGCAAATATCTTCACCTAAAAACTAGACAGAAGCATTCTCAGAAACTTCTGTGTGATGAGTGCATTCAACTCACAGACTTGAACGTTTCTTTTGATAGAACAGTTTTGAAACATTACGTTTGTAGAATCTGCAAGTGTTTATTCGGAGCACCTTGAGGCCTATGTTGGAAAAGGAAATATCTTCACATAAAAACTAGAGAGAAGGATTCTCAGAAACTTCTTTGTGATGAGTTCATTCAACTCACAGAGTTGAACCTACCAATTGATAGAGAAGTTTGGAAACACTCTTTTTGTAGAATCTGCAAGTGGATATTTGGAGCCGTATGAGGCCTATGCTGGAAAAGGAAATATATTCACATAAAAACTGAACAGAAGCATTCTCAGAAACTTCTTTGTGTTGAGTGCATTCAACTCACAGACTTGAACTTATCTGTAGAAAGAGCCGTTTTGAAACACTCTTTTGGTGAAATCTGCAAGTGGTTATTTGGAGCACTTCGAGGCCTGTGCTGGGATATGGAATATCTTCACCTAAAAACTACAGAGAAGCATTCTCAGAAAGTTCTTCACGATGCATTCATTCAACTCACAGAGTTGAACCTTCCTTTTGATAGAACAGTTTTGAAACACTCTTTTTGTAGAATCTGCAAGAGGATATTTGGAGCGTTTTGAGGCCTATGCTGGAAAAGGAAATATCTTCACCTAAAAACTAGACAGAAGCATTCTCAGAAACTTCTGTGTGATGAGTGCATTCAACTCACAGACTTGAACGTTTCTTTTGATAGAACAGTTTTGAAACATTACGTTTGTAGAATCTGCAAGTGTTTATTCGGAGCACCTTGAGGCCTATGTTGGAAAAGGAAATATCTTCACATAAAAACTAGAGAGAAGGATTCTCAGAAACTTCTTTGTGATGAGTTCATTCAACTCACAGAGTTGAACCTACCAATTGATAGAGAAGTTTGGAAACACTCTTTTTGTAGAATCTGCAAGTGGATATTTGGAGCCGTTTGAGGCCTATGCTGGAAAAGGAAATATCTTCACATAAAAACTGAACAGAAGCATTCTCAGAAACTTCTTTGTGTTGAGTGCATTCAACTCACAGACTTGAACTTACCTGTAGAAAGAGCAGTTTTGAAACACTCTTTTGGTAAAATCTGCAAGTGGTTATTTGGAGCACTTCGAGGCCTGTGCTGGGATATGGAATATCTTCACCTAAAAGCTACAGAGAAGCATTCTCAGAAAGTTCTTCACGATGCATTCATTCAACTCACAGAGTTGAACCTTCCTTTTGATAGAACAGTTTTGAAACACTCTTTTTGTAGAATCTGCAAGAGGATATTTGGAGCGTTTTGAGGCCTATGCTGGAAAAGGAAATATCTTCACCTAAAAACTAGACAGAAGCATTCTCAGAAACTTCTGTGTGATGAGTGCATTCAACTCACAGACTTGAACGTTCCTCTTTAAAGAGCAGTTTTGAAACACTCCTTTTGTAGAATCTGCACGTGTTCATTTGGAGCGCTCTGAGGCCTATGTTGGAAAAGGAAATATCTTCACATAAAAACTAGACAGAAGCATTCTCAGAAACTTCTTTGTGATGAGTGCATTCTACTCACAGTGTTGAAGCTTGCGCTTGATAGAGCAGTTTTGAAACACTCTTTTGCTAGAATCTGCAAGTGGATATTTGGAGCGCTTTGAGGCCTATGCTGGAAAAGGAAATGTCTTCGCATAAAAACTAGACAGAAGCATTCCAGGAAACTTCTGTATGATAAGTGCATTCAACTCACAGACTTGAACGTTCCTTTTGATGGAACTCTTTGGAAACACTCCTTTTGTGGAATTTGCAAGGGTTTATTTGGAGCGCTTTGAGGCCTAAGCTGGAAAAGGAAATATCTTCACGTAAGGTCTAGACAGAAGAATTCTCAGAAACTTCTTTCTGATGAGTGCATTCAACACACAGACTTGAACCTTGCTCTTGAAAGAGCAGCTTTGAAACACTCTTTTCGTAGAATCTGCAAGTGGATATTTGGAGCGTTTTGAGGCCTATGCTGGAAAAGGAAATATCTTCACCTAAAAACTAGACAGAAGCATTCTGAGAAACTTCTGTGTGATGAGTGCATTCAACTCACAGACTTGAACGTTTCTTTTGATAGAACAGTTTTGAAACATTACGTTTGTAGAATCTGCAAGTGTTTATTCGGAGCACCTTGAGGCCTATGTTGGAAAAGGAAATATCTTCACATAAAAACTAGAGAGAAGGATTCTCAGAAACTTCTTTGTGATGAGTTCATTCAACTCACAGAGTTGAACCTACCAATTGATAGAGAAGTTTGGAAACACTCTTTTTGTAGAATCTGCAAGTGGATATTTGGAGCCGTTTGAGGCCTATGCTGGAAAAGGAAATATCTTCACATAAAAACTGAACAGAAGCATTCTCAGAAACTTCTTTGTGTTGAGCGCATTCAACTGACGGACTTGAACTTACCTGTAGAAAGAGCAGTTTTGAAACACTCTTTTGGTAAAATCTGCAAGTGGTTATTTGGAGCACTTCGAGGCCTGTGCTGTGATATGGAATATCTTCACCTGAAAACTACAGAGAAGCATTCTCAGAAAGTTCCTCACGATGCATTCATTCAACTCACAGACTTGAACCTTCCTTTTGATAGAACAGTTTTGAAACACTCTTTTTGTAGAATCTGCAAGAGGATATTTGGAGCGTTTTGAGGCCTATGCTGGAAAAGGAAATATCTTCACCTAAAAACTAGACAGAAGCATTCTCAGAAACTTCTGTGTGATGAGTGCATTCAACTCACAGACTTGAACGTTTCTTTTGATAGAACAGTTTTGAAACATTACGTTTGTAGAATCTGCAAGTGTTTATTCGGAGCACCTTGAGGCCTATGTTGGAAAAGGAAATATCTTCACATAAAAACTAGAGAGAAGGATTCTCAGAAACTTCTTTGTGATGAGTTCATTCAACTCACAGAGTTGAACCTACCAATTGATAGAGAAGTTTGGAAACACTCTTTTTGTAGAATCTGCAAGTGGATATTTGGAGCCGTTTGAGGCCTATGCTGGAAAAGGAAATATCTTCACATAAAAACTGAACAGAAGCATTCTCAGAAACTTCTTTGTGTTGAGTGCATTCAACTCACGGACTTGAACTTACCTGTAGAAAGAGCAGTTTTGAAACACTCTTTTGGTAAAATCTGCAAGTGGTTATTTGGAGCACTTCGAGGCCTGTGCTGGGATATGGAATATCTTCACCTAAAAACTACAGAGAAGCATTCTCAGAAAGTTCTTCACGATGCATTCATTCAACTCACAGAGTTGAACCTTCCTTTTGATAGAACAGTTTTGAAACACTCTTTTTGTAGAATCTGCAAGAGGATATTTGGAGCGTTTCGAGGCCTATGCTGGAAAAGAAATATCTTCACCTAAAAACTAGACAGAAGCATTCTCAGAAACTTCTGTGTGATGAGTGCATTCAACTCACAGACTTGAACGTTTCTTTTGATAGAACAGTTTTGAAACATTACGTTTGTAGAATCTGCAAGTGTTTATTCGGAGCACCTTGAGGCCTATGTTGGAAAAGGAAATATCTTCACATAAAAACTAGAGAGAAGGATTCTCAGAAACTTCTTTGTGATGAGTTCATTCAACTCACAGAGTTGAACCTACCAATTGATAGAGAAGTTTGGAAACACTCTTTTTGTAGAATCTGCAAGTGGATATTTGGAGCCGTATGAGGCCTATGCTGGAAAAGGAAATATATTCACATAAAAACTGAACAGAAGCATTCTCAGAAACTTCTTTGTGTTGAGTGCATTCAACTCACAGACTTGAACTTACCTGTAGAAAGTGCAGTTTTGAAACACTCTTTTGGTGAAATCTGCAAGTGGTTATTTGGAGCACTTCGAGGCCTGTGCTGGGATATGGAATATCTTCACCTAAAAACTACAGAGAAGCATTCTCAGAAAGTTCTTCACGATGCATTCATTCAACTCACAGAGTTGAACCTTCCTTTTGATAGAACAGTTTTGAAACACTCTTTTTGTAGAATCTGCAAGAGGATATTTGGAGCGTTTTGAGGCCTATGCTGGAAAAGGAAATATCTTCACCTAAAAACTAGACAGAAGCATTCTCAGAAACTTCTGTGTGATGAGTGCATTCAACTCACAGACTTGAACGTTTCTTTTGATAGAACAGTTTTGAAACATTACGTTTGTAGAATCTGCAAGTGTTTATTCGGAGCACCTTGAGGCCTATGTTGGAAAAGGAAATATCTTCACATAAAAACTAGAGAGAAGGATTCTCAGAAACTTCTTTGTGATGAGTTCATTCAACTCACAGAGTTGAACCTACCAATTGATAGAGAAGTTTGGAAACACTCTTTTTGTAGAATCTGCAAGTGGATATTTGGAGCCGTTTGAGGCCTATGCTGGAAAAGGAAATATCTTCACATAAAAACTGAACAGAAGCATTCTCAGAAACTTCTTTGTGTTGAGTGCATTCAACTCACAGACTTGAACTTACCTGTAGAAAGAGCAGTTTTGAAACACTCTTTTGGTGAAATCTGCAAGTGGTTATTTGGAGCACTTCGAGGCCTGTGCTGGGATATGGAATATCTTCACCTAAAAACTACAGAGAAGCATTCTCAGAAAGTTCTTCACGATGCATTCATTCAACTCACAGAGTTGAACCTTCCTTTTGATAGAACAGTTTTGAAACACTCTTTTTGTAGAATCTGCAAGAGGATATTTGGAGCGTTTTGAGGCCTATGCTGGAAAAGGAAATATCTTCACCTAAAAACTAGACAGAAGCATTCTCAGAAACTTCTGTGTGATGAGTGCATTCAACTCACAGACTTGAACGTTTCTTTTGATAGAACAGTTTTGAAACATTACGTTTGTAGAATCTGCAAGTGTTTATTCGGAGCACCTTGAGGCCTATGTTGGAAAAGGAAATATCTTCACATAAAAACTAGAGAGAAGGATTCTCAGAAACTTCTTTGTGATGAGTTCATTCAACTCACAGAGTTGAACCTACCAATTGATAGAGAAGTTTGGAAACACTCTTTTTGTAGAATCTGCAAGTGGATATTTGGAGCCGTTTGAGGCCTATGCTGGAAAAGGAAATATCTTCACATAAAAACTGAACAGAAGCATTCTCAGAAACTTCTTTGTGTTGAGTGCATTCAACTCACGGACTTGAACTTACCTGTAGAAAGAGCAGTTTTGAAACACTCTTTTGGTGAAATCTGCAAGTGGTTATTTGGAGCACTTCGAGGCCTGTGCTGGGATATGGAATATCTTCACCTAAAAACTACAGAGAAGCATTCTCAGAAAGTTCTTCACGATGCATTCATTCAACTCACAGAGTTGAACCTTCCTTTTGATAGAACAGTTTTGAAACACTCTTTTTGTAGAATCTGCAAGAGGATATTTGGAGCGTTTTGAGGCCTATGCTGGAAAAGGAAATATCTTCACCTAAAAACTAGACAGAAGCATTCTCAGAAACTTCTGTGTGATGAGTGCATTCAACTCACAGACTTGAACGTTTCTTTTGATAGAACAGTTTTGAAACATTACGTTTGTAGAATCTGCAAGTGTTTATTCGGAGCACCTTGAGGCCTATGTTGGAAAAGGAAATATCTTCACATAAAAACTAGAGAGAAGGATTCTCAGAAACTTCTTTGCGATGAGTTCATTCAACTCACAGAGTTGAACATACCATTGATAGAGAAGTTTGGAAACACTCTTTTTGTAGAATCTGAAAGTGGATATTTGAAGCCGTTTGAGGCCTATGCTGGAAAAGGAAATATTTTCACATAAAAACTGAACAGAAGCATTCTCAGAAACTTCTTTGTGTTGAGTGCATTCAACTCACAGACTTGAACTTACCTGTAGAAAGAGCAGTTTTGAAACACTCTTTTGGTAAAATCTGCAAGTGGTTATATGGAGCACTTCGAGGCCTGTGCTGGGATATGGAAAATCTTCACCTAAAAACTACAGAGAAGCATTCTCAGAAAGTTCTTCACGATGCATTCATTCAACTCACAGAGTTGAACCTTCCTTTTGATAGAACAGTTTTGAAACACTCTTTTTGTAGAATCTGCAAGAGGATATTTGGAGCGTTTTGAGGCCTATGCTGGAAAAGGAAATATCTTCACCTAAAAACTAGACAGAAGCATTCTCAGAAACTTCTGTGTGATGAGTGCATTCAACTCACAGACTTGAACGTTTCTTTTGATAGAACAGTTTTGAAACATTACGTTTGTAGAATCTCCAAGTGTTTATTCGGAGCACTTTGAGGCCTATGTTGGAAAAGGAAATATCTTCACATAAAAACTAGAGAGAAGGATTCTCAGAAACTACTTTGTGATGAGTTCATTCAACTCACAGAGTTGAACCTACCAATTGATAGAGAAGTTTGGAAACACTCTTTTTGTAGAATCTGCAAGTGGATATTTGGAGCCGTTTGAGGTCTATGCTGGAAAAGGAAATATCTTCACATAAAAACTGAACAGAAGCATTCTCAGAAACTTCTTTGTGTTGAGTGCATTCAACTCACAGACTTGAACTTACCTGTAGAAAGAGCAGTTTTGAAACACTCTTTTGGTAAAATCTGCAAGTGGTTATTTGGAGCACTTCGAGGCCTGTGCTGGGATATGGAAAATCTTCACCTAAAAACTACAGAGAAGCATTCTCAGAAAGTTCTTCACGATGCATTCATTCAACTCACAGAGTTGAACCTTCCTTTTGATAGAACAGTTTTGAAACACTCTTTTTGTAGAATCTGCAAGAGGATATTTGGAGCGTTTTGAGGCCTATGCTGGAAAAGGAAATATCTTCACCTAAAAACTAGACAGAAACATTCTCAGAAACTTCTGTGTGATGAGTGCATTCAACTCACAGACTTGAACGTTCCTCTTTAAAGAGCAGTTTTGAAACACTCCTTTTGTAGAATCTGCACGTGTTCATTTGGAGCGCTCTGAGGCCTATGTTGGAAAAGGAAATATCTTCACATAAAAACTAGACAGAAGTATTCTCAGAAACTTCTTCGTGATGAGTGCATTCTACTCACAGTGTTGAAGCTTGCGCTTGATAGAGCAGTTTTGAAACACTCTTTTGCTAGAATCTGCAAGTGGATATTTGGAGCGCTTTGAGGCCTATGCTGGAAAAGGAAATGTCTTCGCATAAAAACTAGACAGAAGCATTCCAGGAAACTTCTGTATGATAAGTGCATTCAACTCACAGACTTGAACGTTCCTTTTGATAGAACAGTTTTGAAACATTACGTTTGTAGAATCTGCAAGTGTTTATTCGGAGCACCTTGAGGCCTATGTTGGAAAAGGAAATATCTTCACATAAAAACTAGAGAGAAGGATTCTCAGAAACTTCTTTGTGATGAGTTCATTCAACTCACAGAGTTGAACCTACCAATTGATAGAGAAGTTTGGAAACACTCTTTTTGTAGAATCTGCAAGTGGATATTTTGAGCCGTTGGAGGCCTATGCTGGAAAAGGAAATATCTTCACATAAAAACTGAACAGAAGCATTCTCAGAAACTTCTTTGTGTTGAGTGCATTCAACCCACGGACTTGAACTCACCTGTAGAAAGAGCAGTTTTGAAACACTCTTTTGGTAAAATCTGCAAGTGGTTATTTGGAGCACTTCGAGGCCTGTGCTGGGATATGGAATATCTTCACCTAAAAACTACAGAGAAACATTCTCAGAAAGTTCTTCACGATGCATTCATTCAACTCACAGAGTTGAACCTTCCTTTTGATAGAACAGTTTTGAAACACTCTTTTTGTAGAATCTGCAAGAGGATATTTGGAGCGTTTTGAGGCCTATGCTGGAAAAGGAAATATCTTCACCTAAAAACTAGACAGAAGCATTCTCAGAAACTTCTGTGTGATGAGTGCATTCAACTCACAGACTTGAACGTTTCTTTTGACAGAACAGTTTTGAAACATTACGTTTGTAGAATCTGCAAGTGTTTATTAGGAGCACCTTGAGGCCTATGTTGGAAAAGGAAATATCTTCACATAAAAACTAGAGAGAAGGATTGTCAGAAACTTCTTTGCGATGAGTTCATTCAACTCACAGAGTTGAACCTACCATTGATAGAGAAGTTTGGAAACACTCTTTTTGTAGAATCTGAAAGTGGATATTTGGAGCCGTTTGAGGCCTATGCTGGAAAAGGAAATACTTTCACATAAAAACTGAACAGAAGCATTCTCAGAAACTTCTTTGTGTTGAGTGCATTCAACTCACAGACTTGAACTTACCTGTAGAAAGAGCAGTTTTGAAACACTCTTTTGGTAAAATCTGCAAGTGGTTATTTGGAGCACTTCGAGGTCTGTGCTGGGATATGGAAAATCTTCACCTAAAAACTACAGAGAAGCATTCTCAGAAAGTTCTTCACGATGCATTCATTCAACTCACAGAGTTGAACCTTCCTTTTGATAGAACAGTTTTGAAACACTCTTTTTGTAGAATCTGCAAGAGGATATTTGGAGCGTTTTGAGGCCTATGCTGGAAAAGGAAATATCTTCACCTAAAAACTAGACAGAAGCATTCTCAGAAACTTCTGTGTGATGAGTGCATTCAACTCACAGACTTGAACGTTTCTTTTGATAGAACAGTTTTGAAACATTACGTTTGTATAATCTCCAAGTGTTTATTCGGAGCACTTTGAGGCCTATGTTGGAAAAGGAAATATCTTCACATAAAAACTAGAGAGAAGGATTCTCAGAAACTACTTTGTGATGAGTTCATTCAACTCACAGAGTTGAACCTACCAATTGATAGAGAAGTTTGGAAACACTCTTTTTGTAGAATGTGCAAGTGGATATTTGGAGCCGTTTGAGGCCTATGCTGGAAAAGGAAATATCTTCACATAAAAACTGAACAGAAGCATTCTCAGAAACTTCTTTGTGTTGAGTGCATTCAACTCACGGACTTGAACTTACCTGTAGAAAGAGCAGTTTGAAACACTCTTTTGGTAAAATCTGCAAGTGGTTATTTGGAGCACTTCGAGGCCTGTGCTGGGATATGGAATATCTTCACCTAAAAACTACAGAGAAGCATTCTCAGAAAGTTCTTCACGATGCATTCATTCAACTCACAGAGTTGAACCTTCCTTTTGATAGAACAGTTTTGAAACACTCTTTTTGTAGAATCTGCAAGAGGATATTTGGAGCGTTTTGAGGCCTATGCTGGAAAAGGAAATATCTTCACCTAAAAACTAGACAGAAGCATTCTCAGAAACTTCTGTGTGATGAGTGCATTCAACTCACAGACTTGAACGTTTCTTTTGATAGAACAGTTTTGAAACATTACGTTTGTAGAATCTGCAAGTGTTTATTCGGAGCACCTTGAGGCCTAGGTTGGAAAAGGAAATATCTTCACATAAAAACTAGAGAGAAGGATTCTCAGAAACTTCTTTTTGATGAGTTCATTCAACTCACAGAGTTGAGCCTACCAATTGATAGAGAAGTTTGGAAACACTCTTTTTGTAGAATCTGCAAGTGGATATTTGGAGCCGTTTGAGGCCTATGCTGGAAAAGGAAATATCTTCACATAAAAACTGAACAGAAGCATTCTCAGAAACTTCTTTGTGTTGAGTGCATTCAACTCACGGACTTGAACTTACCTGTAGAAAGAGCAGTTTGAAACACTCTTTTGGTAAAATCTGCAAGTGGTTATTTGGAGCACTTCGAGGCCTGTGCTGGGATATGGAATATCTTCACCTAAAAACTACAGAGAAGCATTCTCAGAAAGTTCTTCACGATGCATTCATTCAACTCACAGAGTTGAACCTTCCTTTTGATAGAACAGTTTTGAAACACTCTTTTTGTAGAATCTGCAAGAGGATATTTGGAGCGTTTCGAGGCCTATGCTGGAAAAGGAAATATCTTCACCTAAAAACTAGACAGAAGCATTCTCAGAAACTTCTGTGTGATGAGTGCATTCAACTCACAGACTTGAACGTTTCTTTTGATAGAACAGTTTTGAAACATTACGTTTGTAGAATCTGCAAGTGTTTATTCGGAGCACCTTGAGGCCTATGTTGGAAAAGGAAATATCTTCACATAAAAACAAGAGAGAAGGATTCTCAGAAACTTCTTTGTGATGAGTTCATTCAACTCACAGAGTTGAACCTACCAATTGATAGAGAAGTTTGGAAACACTCTTTTTGTAGAATCTGCAAGTGGATATTTGGAGCCGTTTGAGGCCTATGCTGGGAAAGGAAATATCTTCACATAAAAACTGAACAGAAGCATTCTCAGAAACTTCTTTGTGTTGAGTGCATTCAACTCACAGACATGAACTTACCTGTAGAAAGAGCAGTTTTGAAACACTCTTTTGGTAAAATCTGCAAGTGGTTATTTGGAGCACTTCGAGGCCTGTGCTGGGATTTGGAATATCTTCACCTAAAAACTACAGAGAAGCATTCTCAGAAAGTTCTTCACGATGCATTCATTCAACTCACAGTGTTGAACCTTCCTTTTGATAGAACAGTTTTGAAACACTCTTTTTGTAGAATCTGCAAGAGGATATTTGGAGCGTTTTGAGGCCTATGCTGGAAAAGGAAATATCTTCACCTAAAAACTAGACAGAAGCATTCTCAGAAACTTCTGTGTGATGAGTGCATTCAACTCACAGACTTGAACGTTTCTTTTGATAGAACAGTTTTGAAACATTACGTTTGTAGAATCTCCAAGTGTTTATTCGGAGCACTTTGAGGCCTATGTTGGAAAAGGAAATATCTTCACATAAAAACTAGAGAGAAGGATTCTCAGAAACTACTTTGTGATGAGTTCATTCAACTCACAGAGTTGAACCTACCAATTGATAGAGAAGTTTGGAAACACTCTTTTTGTAGAATCTGCAAGTGGATATTTGGAGCCGTTTGAGGTCTATGCTGGAAAAGGAAATATCTTCACATAAAAACTGAACAGAAGCATTCTCAGAAACTTCTTTGTGTTGAGTGCATTCAACTCACAGACTTGAACTTACCTGTAGAAAGAGCAGTTTTGAAACACTCTTTTGGTGAAATCTGCAAGTGGTTATTTGGAGCACTTCGAGGCCTGTGCTGGGATATGGAATATCTTCACCTAAAAACTACAGAGAAGCATTCTCAGAAAGTTCTTCACGATGCATTCATTCAACTCACAGAGTTGAACCTTCCTTTTGATAGAACAGTTTTGAAACACTCTTTTTGTAGAATCTGCAAGAGGATATTTGGAGCGTTTTGAGGCCTATGCTGGAAAAGGAAATATCTTCACCTAAAAACTAGACAGAAGCATTCTCAGAAACTTCTGTGTGATGAGTGCATTCAACTCACAGACTTGAACGTTCCTCTTGAAAGAGCAGTTTTGAAACACTCCTTTTGTAGAATCTGCACGTGTTCATTTGGAGCGCTCTGAGGCCTATGTTGGAAAAGGAAATATCTTCACATAAAAACTAGACAGAAGCATTCTCAGAAACTTCTTTGTGATGAGTGCATTCTACTCACAGTGTTGAAGCTTGCGCTTGATAGAGCAGTTTTGAAACACTCTTTTGCTAGAATCTGCAAGTGGATATTTGGAGCGCTTTGAGGCCTATGCTGGAAAGGGAAATGTCTTCGCATAAAAACTAGACAGAAGCATTCCAGGAAACTTCTGTATGATAAGTGCATTCAACTCACAGACTTGAACGTTCCTTTTGATGGAACTCTTTGGAAACACTCCTTTTGTGGAATTTGCAAGGGTTTATTTGGAGCGCTTTGAGGCCTAAGCTGGAAAAGGAAATATCTTCACGTAAGGTCTAGACAGAAGAATTCTCAGAAACTTCTTTCTGATGAGTGCATTCAACACACAGACTTGAACCTTGCTCTTGAAAGAGCAGCTTTGAAACACTCTTTTCGTAGAATCTGCAAGTGGATATTTGGAGCGTTTTGAGGCCTATGCTGGAAAAGGAAATATCTTCACCTAAAAACTAGACAGAAGCATTCTGAGAAACTTCTGTGTGATGAGTGCATTCAACTCACAGACTTGAACGTTTCTTTTGATAGAACAGTTTTGAAACATTACGTTTGTAGAATCTGCAAGTGTTTATTCGGAGCACCTTGAGGCCTATGTTGGAAAAGGAAATATCTTCACATAAAAACTAGAGAGAAGGATTCTCAGAAACTTCTTTGTGATGAGTTCATTCAACTCACAGAGTTGAACCTACCAATTGATAGAGAAGTTTGGAAACACTCTTTTTGTAGAATCTGCAAGTGGATATTTGGAGCCGTTTGAGGCCTATGCTGGAAAAGGAAATATCTTCACATAAAAACTGAACAGAAGCATTCTCAGAAACTTCTTTGTGTTGAGCGCATTCAACTGACGGACTTGAACTTACCTGTAGAAAGAGCAGTTTTGAAACACTCTTTTGGTAAAATCTGCAAGTGGTTATTTGGAGCACTTCGAGGCCTGTGCTGTGATATGGAATATCTTCACCTGAAAACTACAGAGAAGCATTCTCAGAAAGTTCCTCACGATGCATTCATTCAACTCACAGACTTGAACCTTCCTTTTGATAGAACAGTTTTGAAACACTCTTTTTGTAGAATCTGCAAGAGGATATTTGGAGCGTTTTGAGGCCTATGCTGGAAAAGGAAATATCTTCACCTAAAAACTAGACAGAAGCATTCTCAGAAACTTCTGTGTGATGAGTGCATTCAACTCACAGACTTGAACGTTCCTCTTGAAAGAGCAGTTTTGAAACACTCCTTTTGTAGAATCTGCACGTGTTCATTTGGAGCGCTCTGAGGCCTATGTTGGAAAAGGAAATATCTTCACATAAAAACTAGACAGAAGCATTCTCAGAAACTTCTTTGTGATGAGTGCATTCTACTCACAGTGTTGAAGCTTGCGCTTGATAGAGCAGTTTTGAAACACTCTTTTGCTAGAATCTGCAAGTGGATATTTGGAGCGCTTTGAGGCCTATGCTGGAAAAGGAAATGTCTTCGCATAAAAACTAGACAGAAGCATTCCAGGAAACTTCTGTATGATAAGTGCATTCAACTCACAGACTTGAACGTTCCTTTTGATGGAACTCTTTGGAAACACTCCTTTTGTGGAATTTGCAAGGGTTTATTTGGAGCGCTTTGAGGCCTAAGCTGGAAAAGGAAATATCTTCACGTAAGGTCTAGACAGAAGAATTCTCAGAAACTTCTTTCTGATGAGTGCATTCAACACACAGACTTGAACCTTGCTCTTGAAAGAGCAGCTTTGAAACACTCTTTTCGTAGAATCTGCAAGTGGATATTTGGAGCGTTTTGAGGCCTATGCTGGAAAAGGAAATATCTTCACCTAAAAACTAGACAGAAGCATTCTGAGAAACTTCTGTGTGATGAGTGCATTCAACTCACAGACTTGAACGTTTCTTTTGATAGAACAGTTTTGAAACATTACGTTTGTAGAATCTGCAAGTGTTTATTCGGAGCACCTTGAGGCCTATGTTGGAAAAGGAAATATCTTCACATAAAAACTAGAGAGAAGGATTCTCAGAAACTTCTTTGTGATGAGTTCATTCAACTCACAGAGTTGAACCTATCAATTGATAGAGAAGTTTGGAAACACTCTTTTTGTAGAATCTGCAAGTGGATATTTGGAGCCGTTTGAGGCCTATGCTGGAAAAGGAAATATCTTCACATAAAAACTGAACAGAAGCATTCTCAGAAACTTCTTTGTGTTGAGCGCATTCAACTGACGGACTTGAACTTACCTGTAGAAAGAGCAGTTTTGAAACACTCTTTTGGTAAAATCTGCAAGTGGTTATTTGGAGCACTTCGAGGCCTGTGCTGTGATATGGAATATCTTCACCTGAAAACTACAGAGAAGCATTCTCAGAAAGTTCCTCACGATGCATTCATTCAACTCACAGACTTGAACCTTCCTTTTGATAGAACAGTTTTGAAACACTCTTTTTGTAGAATCTGCAAGAGGATATTTGGAGCGTTTTGAGGCCTATGCTGGAAAAGCAAATATCTTCACCTAAAAACTAGACAGAAGCATTCTCAGAAACTTCTGTGTGATGAGTGCATTCAACTCACAGACTTGAACGTTTCTTTTGATAGAACAGTTTTGAAACATTACGTTTGTAGAATCTGCAAGTGTTTATTCGGAGCACCTTGAGGCCTATGTTGGAAAAGGAAATATCTTCACATAAAAACTAGAGAGAAGGATTCTCAGAAACTTCTTTGTGATGAGTTCATTCAACTCACAGAGTTGAACCTACCAATTGATAGAGAAGTTTGGAAACACTCTTTTTGTAGAATCTGCAAGTGGATATTTGGAGCCGTATGAGGCCTATGCTGGAAAAGGAAATATATTCACATAAAAACTGAACAGAAGCATTCTCAGAAACTTCTTTGTGTTGAGTGCATTCAACTCACAGACTTGAACTTATCTGTAGAAAGAGCCGTTTTGAAACACTCTTTTGGTGAAATCTGCAAGTGGTTATTTGGAGCACTTCGAGGCCTGTGCTGGGATATGGAATATCTTCACCTAAAAACTACAGAGAAGCATTCTCAGAAAGTTCTTCACGATGCATTCATTCAACTCACAGAGTTGAACCTTCCTTTTGATAGAACAGTTTTGAAACACTCTTTTTGTAGAATCTGCAAGAGGATATTTGGAGCGTTTTGAGGCCTATGCTGGAAAAGGAAATATCTTCACCTAAAAACTAGACAGAAGCATTCTCAGAAACTTCTGTGTGATGAGTGCATTCAACTCACAGACTTGAACGTTTCTTTTGATAGAACAGTTTTGAAACATTACGTTTGTAGAATCTGCAAGTGTTTATTCGGAGCACCTTGAGGCCTATGTTGGAAAAGGAAATATCTTCACATAAAAACTAGAGAGAAGGATTCTCAGAAACTTCTTTGTGATGAGTTCATTCAACTCACAGAGTTGAACCTACCAATTGATAGAGAAGTTTGGAAACACTCTTTTTGTAGAATCTGCAAGTGGATATTTGGAGCCGTTTGAGGCCTATGCTGGAAAAGGAAATATCTTCACATAAAAACTGAACAGAAGCATTCTCAGAAACTTCTTTGTGTTGAGTGCATTCAACTCACAGACTTGAACTTACCTGTAGAAAGAGCAGTTTTGAAACACTCTTTTGGTAAAATCTGCAAGTGGTTATTTGGAGCACTTCGAGGCCTGTGCTGGGATATGGAATATCTTCACCTAAAAGCTACAGAGAAGCATTCTCAGAAAGTTCTTCACGATGCATTCATTCAACTCACAGAGTTGAACCTTCCTTTTGATAGAACAGTTTTGAAACACTCTTTTTGTAGAATCTGCAAGAGGATATTTGGAGCGTTTTGAGGCCTATGCTGGAAAAGGAAATATCTTCACCTAAAAACTAGACAGAAGCATTCTCAGAAACTTCTGTGTGATGAGTGCATTCAACTCACAGACTTGAACGTTCCTCTTTAAAGAGCAGTTTTGAAACACTCCTTTTGTAGAATCTGCACGTGTTCATTTGGAGCGCTCTGAGGCCTATGTTGGAAAAGGAAATATCTTCACATAAAAACTAGACAGAAGCATTCTCAGAAACTTCTTTGTGATGAGTGCATTCTACTCACAGTGTTGAAGCTTGCGCTTGATAGAGCAGTTTTGAAACACTCTTTTGCTAGAATCTGCAAGTGGATATTTGGAGCGCTTTGAGGCCTATGCTGGAAAAGGAAATGTCTTCGCATAAAAACTAGACAGAAGCATTCCAGGAAACTTCTGTATGATAAGTGCATTCAACTCACAGACTTGAACGTTCCTTTTGATGGAACTCTTTGGAAACACTCCTTTTGTGGAATTTGCAAGGGTTTATTTGGAGCGCTTTGAGGCCTAAGCTGGAAAAGGAAATATCTTCACGTAAGGTCTAGACAGAAGAATTCTCAGAAACTTCTTTCTGATGAGTGCATTCAACACACAGACTTGAACCTTGCTCTTGAAAGAGCAGCTTTGAAACACTCTTTTCGTAGAATCTGCAAGTGGATATTTGGAGCGTTTTGAGGCCTATGCTGGAAAAGGAAATATCTTCACCTAAAAACTAGACAGAAGCATTCTGAGAAACTTCTGTGTGATGAGTGCATTCAACTCACAGACTTGAACGTTTCTTTTGATAGAACAGTTTTGAAACATTACGTTTGTAGAATCTGCAAGTGTTTATTCGGAGCACCTTGAGGCCTATGTTGGAAAAGGAAATATCTTCACATAAAAACTAGAGAGAAGGATTCTCAGAAACTTCTTTGTGATGAGTTCATTCAACTCACAGAGTTGAACCTACCAATTGATAGAGAAGTTTGGAAACACTCTTTTTGTAGAATCTGCAAGTGGATATTTGGAGCCGTTTGAGGCCTATGCTGGAAAAGGAAATATCTTCACATAAAAACTGAACAGAAGCATTCTCAGAAACTTCTTTGTGTTGAGCGCATTCAACTGACGGACTTGAACTTACCTGTAGAAAGAGCAGTTTTGAAACACTCTTTTGGTAAAATCTGCAAGTGGTTATTTGGAGCACTTCGAGGCCTGTGCTGTGATATGGAATATCTTCACCTGAAAACTACAGAGAAGCATTCTCAGAAAGTTCTTCACGATGCATTCATTCAACTCACAGAGTTGAACCTTCCTTTTGATAGAACAGTTTTGAAACACTCTTTTTGTAGAATCTGCAAGAGGATATTTGGAGCGTTTCGAGGCCTATGCTGGAAAAGAAATATCTTCACCTAAAAACTAGACAGAAGCATTCTCAGAAACTTCTGTGTGATGAGTGCATTCAACTCACAGACTTGAACGTTTCTTTTGATAGAACAGTTTTGAAACATTACGTTTGTAGAATCTGCAAGTGTTTATTCGGAGCACCTTGAGGCCTATGTTGGAAAAGGAAATATCTTCACATAAAAACTAGAGAGAAGGATTCTCAGAAACTTCTTTGTGATGAGTTCATTCAACTCACAGAGTTGAACCTACCAATTGATAGAGAAGTTTGGAAACACTCTTTTTGTAGAATCTGCAAGTGGATATTTGGAGCCGTATGAGGCCTATGCTGGAAAAGGAAATATATTCACATAAAAACTGAACAGAAGCATTCTCAGAAACTTCTTTGTGTTGAGTGCATTCAACTCACAGACTTGAACTTACCTGTAGAAAGTGCAGTTTTGAAACACTCTTTTGGTGAAATCTGCAAGTGGTTATTTGGAGCACTTCGAGGCCTGTGCTGGGATATGGAATATCTTCACCTAAAAACTACAGAGAAGCATTCTCAGAAAGTTCTTCACGATGCATTCATTCAACTCACAGAGTTGAACCTTCCTTTTGATAGAACAGTTTTGAAACACTCTTTTTGTAGAATCTGCAAGAGGATATTTGGAGCGTTTTGAGGCCTATGCTGGAAAAGGAAATATCTTCACCTAAAAACTAGACAGAAGCATTCTCAGAAACTTCTGTGTGATGAGTGCATTCAACTCACAGACTTGAACGTTTCTTTTGATAGAACAGTTTTGAAACATTACGTTTGTAGAATCTGCAAGTGTTTATTCGGAGCACCTTGAGGCCTATGTTGGAAAAGGAAATATCTTCACATAAAAACTAGAGAGAAGGATTCTCAGAAACTTCTTTGTGATGAGTTCATTCAACTCACAGAGTTGAACCTACCAATTGATAGAGAAGTTTGGAAACACTCTTTTTGTAGAATCTGCAAGTGGATATTTGGAGCCGTTTGAGGCCTATGCTGGAAAAGGAAATATCTTCACATAAAAACTGAACAGAAGCATTCTCAGAAACTTCTTTGTGTTGAGTGCATTCAACTCACAGACTTGAACTTACCTGTAGAAAGAGCAGTTTTGAAACACTCTTTTGGTGAAATCTGCAAGTGGTTATTTGGAGCACTTCGAGGCCTGTGCTGGGATATGGAATATCTTCACCTAAAAACTACAGAGAAGCATTCTCAGAAAGTTCTTCACGATGCATTCATTCAACTCACAGAGTTGAACCTTCCTTTTGATAGAACAGTTTTGAAACACTCTTTTTGTAGAATCTGCAAGAGGATATTTGGAGCGTTTTGAGGCCTATGCTGGAAAAGGAAATATCTTCACCTAAAAACTAGACAGAAGCATTCTCAGAAACTTCTGTGTGATGAGTGCATTCAACTCACAGACTTGAACGTTTCTTTTGATAGAACAGTTTTGAAACATTACGTTTGTAGAATCTGCAAGTGTTTATTCGGAGCACCTTGAGGCCTATGTTGGAAAAGGAAATATCTTCACATAAAAACTAGAGAGAAGGATTCTCAGAAACTTCTTTGTGATGAGTTCATTCAACTCGCAGAGTTGAACCTACCAATTGATAGAGAAGTTTGGAAACACTCTTTTTGTAGAATCTGCAAGTGGATATTTGGAGCCGTTTGAGGCCTATGCTGGAAAAGGAAATATCTTCACATAAAAACTGAACAGAAGCATTCTCAGAAACTTCTTTGTGTTGAGTGCATTCAACTCACGGACTTGAACTTACCTGTAGAAAGAGCAGTTTGAAACACTCTTTTGGTAAAATCTGCAAGTGGTTATTTGGAGCACTTCGAGGCCTGTGCTGGGATATGGAATATCTTCACCTAAAAACTACAGAGAAGCATTCTCAGAAAGTTCTTCACGATGCATTCATTCAACTCACAGAGTTGAACCTTCCTTTTGATAGAACAGTTTTGAAACACTCTTTTTGTAGAATCTGCAAGAGGATATTTGGAGCGTTTTGAGGCCTATGCTGGAAAAGGAAATATCTTCACCTAAAAACTAGACAGAAGCATTCTCAGAAACTTCTGTGTGATGAGTGCATTCAACTCACAGACTTGAACGTTTCTTTTGATAGAACAGTTTTGAAACATTACGTTTGTAGAATCTGCAAGTGTTTATTCGGAGCACCTTGAGGCCTAGGTTGGAAAAGGAAATATCTTCACATAAAAACTAGAGAGAAGGATTCTCAGAAACTTCTTTTTGATGAGTTCATTCAACTCACAGAGTTGAGCCTACCAATTGATAGAGAAGTTTGGAAACACTCTTTTTGTAGAATCTGCAAGTGGATATTTGGAGCCGTTTGAGGCCTATGCTGGAAAAGGAAATATCTTCACATAAAAACTGAACAGAAGCATTCTCAGAAACTTCTTTGTGTTGAGTTCATTCAACTCACGGACTTGAACTTACCTGTAGAAAGAGCAGTTTGAAACACTCTTTTGGTAAAATCTGCAAGTGGTTATTTGGAGCACTTCGAGGCCTGTGCTGGGATATGGAATATCTTCACCTAAAAACTACAGAGAAGCATTCTCAGAAAGTTCTTCACGATGCATTCATTCAACTCACAGAGTTGAACCTTCCTTTTGATAGAACAGTTTTGAAACACTCTTTTTGTAGAATCTGCAAGAGGATATTTGGAGCGTTTTGAGGCCTATGCTGGAAAAGGAAATATCTTCACCTAAAAACTAGACAGAAGCATTCTCAGAAACTTCTGTGTGATGAGTGCATTCAACTCACAGACTTGAACGTTTCTTTTGATAGAACAGTTTTGAAATATTACGTTTGTAGAATCTGCAAGTGTTTATTCGGAGCACCTTGAGGCCTATGTTGGAAAAGGAAATCTCTTCACATAAAAACTAGAGAGAAGGATTCTCAGAAACTTCTTTGTGATGAGTTCATTCAACTCACAGAGTTGAACCTACCAATTGATAGAGAAGTTTGGAAACACTCTTTTTGTAGAATCTGCAAGTGGAAATTTGGAGCCGTTTGAGGCCTATGCTGGAAAAGGAAATATCTTCACATAAAAACTGAACAGAAGCATTCTCAGAAACTTCTTTGTGTTGAGTGCATCCAACTCACGGACTTGAACTTACCTGTAGAAAGAGCAGTTTTGAAACACTCTTTTGGTAAAATCTGCAAGTGGTTATTTGGAGCACTTCGAGGCCTGTGCTGGGATATGGAATATCTTCACCTAAAAACTACAGAGAAGCATTCTCAGAAAGTTCTTCACGATGCATTCATTCAACTCACAGAGTTGAACCTTCCTTTTGATAGAACAGTTTTGAAACACTCTTTTTGTGGAATCTGCAAGAGGATATTTGGAGCGTTTCGAGGCCTATGCTGGAAAAGAAATATCTTCACCTAAAAACTAGACAGAAGCATTCTCAGAAACTTCTGTGTGATGAGTGCATTCAACTCACAGACTTGAACGTTTCTTTTGATAGAACAGTTTTGAAACATTACGTTTGTAGAATCTGCAAGTGTTTATTCGGAGCACCTTGAGGCCTATGTTGGAAAAGGAAATATCTTCACATAAAAACTAGAGAGAAGGATTCTCAGAAACTTCTTTGTGATTAGTTCATTCAACTCACAGAGTTGAACCTACCAATTGATAGAGAAGTTTGGAAACACTCTTTTTGTAGAATCTGCAAGTGGATATTTGGAGCCGTTTGAGGCCTATGCTGGAAAAGGAAATATATTCACATAAAAACTGAACAGAAGCATTCTCAGAAACTTCTTTGTGTTGAGTGCATTCAACTCACAGTCTTGAACTTATCTGTAGAAAGAGCCGTTTTGAAACACTCTTTTGGTGAAATCTGCAAGTGGTTATTTGGAGCACTTCGAGGCCTGTGCTGGGATATGGAATATCTTCACCTAAAAACTACAGAGAAGCATTCTCAGAAAGTTCTTCACGATGCATTCATTCAACTCACAGAGTTGAACCTTCCTTTTGATAGAACAGTTTTGAAACACTCTTTTTGTAGAATCTGCAAGAGGATATTTGGAGCGTTTTGAGGCCTATGCTGGAAAAGGAAATATCTTCACCTAAAAACTAGACAGAAGCATTCTCAGAAACTTCTGTGTGATGAGTGCATTCAACTCACAGACTTGAACGTTTCTTTTGATAGAACAGTTTTGAAACATTACGTTTGTAGAATCTGCAAGTGTTTATTCGGAGCACCTTGAGGCCTATGTTGGAAAAGGAAATATCTTCACATAAAAACTAGAGAGAAGGATTCTCAGAAACTTCTTTGTGATGAGTTCATTCAACTCACAGAGTTGAACCTACCAATTGATAGAGAAGTTTGGAAACACTCTTTTTGTAGAATCTGCAAGTGGATATTTGGAGCCGTTTGAGGCCTATGCTGGAAAAGGAAATATCTTCACATAAAAACTGAACAGAAGCATTCTCAGAAACTTCTTTGTGTTGAGTGCATTCAACTCACAGACTTGAACTTACCTGTAGAAAGAGCAGTTTTGAAACACTCTTTTGGTGAAATCTGCAAGTGGTTATTTGGAGCACTTCGAGGCCTGTGCTGGGATATGGAATATCTTCACCTAAAAACTACAGAGAAGCATTCTCAGAAAGTTCTTCACGATGCATTCATTCAACTCACAGAGTTGAACCTTCCTTTTGATAGAACAGTTTTGAAACACTCTTTTTGTAGAATCTGCAAGAGGATATTTGGAGCGTTTTGAGGCCTATGCTGGAAAAGGAAATATCTTCACCTAAAAACTAGACAGAAGCATTCTCAGAAACTTCTGTGTGATGAGTGCATTCAACTCACAGACTTGAACGTTTCTTTTGATAGAACAGTTTTGAAACATTACGTTTGTAGAATCTGCAAGTGTTTATTCGGAGCACCTTGAGGCCTATGTTGGAAAAGGAAATATCTTCACATAAAAACTAGAGAGAAGGATTCTCAGAAACTTCTTTGTGATGAGTTCATTCAACTCACAGAGTTGAACCTACCAATTGATAGAGAAGTTTGGAAACACTCTTTTTGTAGAATCTGCAAGTGGATATTTGGAGCCGTTTGAGGCCTATGCTGGAAAAGGAAATATCTTCACATAAAAACTGAACAGAAGCATTCTCAGAAACTTCTTTGTGTTGAGTGCATTCAACTCACGGACTTGAACTTACCTGTAGAAAGAGCAGTTTGAAACACTCTTTTGGTAAAATCTGCAAGTGGTTATTTGGAGCACTTCGAGGCCTGTGCTGGGATATGGAATATCTTCACCTAAAAACTACAGAGAAGCATTCTCAGAAAGTTCTTCACGATGCATTCATTCAACTCACAGAGTTGAACCTTCCTTTTGATAGAACAGTTTTGAAACACTCTTTTTGTAGAATCTGCAAGAGGATATTTGGAGCGTTTTGAGGCCTATGCTGGAAAAGGAAATATCTTCACCTAAAAACTAGACAGAAGCATTCTCAGAAACTTCTGTGTGATGAGTGCATTCAACTCACAGACTTGAACGTTTCTTTTGATAGAACAGTTTTGAAACATTACGTTTGTAGAATCTGCAAGTGTTTATTCGGAGCACCTTGAGGCCTATGTTGGAAAAGGAAATATCTTCACATAAAAACGAGAGAGAAGGATTCTCAGAAACTTCTTTGTGATGAGTTCATTCAACTCACAGAGTTGAACCTACCAATTGATAGAGAAGTTTGGAAACACTCTTTTTGTAGAATCTGCAAGTGGATATTTGGAGCCGTTTGAGGCCTATGCTGGAAAAGGAAATATCTTCACATAAAAACTGAACAGAAGCATTCTCAGAAACTTCTTTGTGTTGAGTGCATTCAACTCACGGACTTGAACTTACCTGTAGAAAGAGCAGTTTGAAACACTCTTTTGGTAAAATCTGCAAGTGGTTATTTGGAGCACTTCGAGGCCTGTGCTGGGATATGGAATATCTTCACCTAAAAACTACAGAGAAGCATTCTCAGAAAGTTCTTCACGATGCATTCATTCAACTCACAGAGTTGAACCTTCCTTTTGATAGAACAGTTTTGAAACACTCTTTTTGTAGAATCTGCAGGAGGATATTTGGAGCGTTTTGAGGCCTATGCTGGAAAAGGAAATATCTTCACCTAAAAACTAGACAGAAGCATTCTCAGAAACTTCTGTGTGATGAGTGCATTCAACTCACAGACTTGAACGTTCCTCTTGAAAGAGCAGTTTTGAAACACTCCTTTTGTAGAATCTGCACGTGTTCGTTTGGAGCGCTCTGAGGCCTCTGTTGGAAAAGGAAATATCTTCACATAAAAACTAGACAGAAGCATTCTCAGAAACTTCTTTGTGATGAGTGCATTCTACTCACAGTGTTGAAGCTTGCGCTTGATAGAGCAGTTTTGAAACACTCTTTTGCTAGAATCTGCAAGTGGATATTTGGAGCGCTTTGAGGCCTATGCTGGAAAAGGAAATGTCTTCGCATAAAAACTAGACAGAAGCATTCCAGGAAACTTCTGTATGATAAGTGCATTCAACTCACAGACTTGAACGTTCCTTTTGATAGAACAGTTTTGAAACATTACGTTTGTAGAATCTGCAAGTGTTTATTCGGAGCACCTTGAGGCCTATGTTGGAAAAGGAAATATCTTCACATAAAAACTAGAGAGAAGGATTCTCAGAAACTTCTTTGTGATGAGTTCATTCAACTCACAGAGTTGAACCTACCAATTGATAGAGAAGTTTGGAAACACTCTTTTTGTAGAATCTGCAAGTGGATATTTAGAGCCGTTTGAGGCCTATGCTGGAAAAGGAAATATCTTCACATAAAAACTGAACAGAAGCATTATCAGAAACTTCTTTGTGTTGAGTGCATTCAACTCACAGACTTGAACTTACCTGTAGAAAGAGCAGTTTTGAAACACTCTTTTGGTAAAATCTGCAAGTGGTTATTTGGAGCACTTCGAGGCCTGTGCTGGGATATGGAAAATATTCACCTAAAAACTACAGAGAAGCATTCTCAGAAAGTTCTTCACGATGCATTCATTCAACTCACAGAGTTGAACCTTCCTTTTGATAGAACAGTTTTGAAACACTCTTTTTGTAGAATCTGCAAGAGGATATTTGGAGCGTTTTGAGGCCTATGCTGGAAAAGGAAATATCTTCACCTAAAAACTAGACAGAAGCATTCTCAGAAACTTCTGTGTGATGAGTGCATTCAACTCACAGACTTCAACGTTTCTTTTGATAGAACAGTTTTGAAACATTACGTTTGTAGAATCTCCAAGTGTTTATTCGGAGCACTTTGAGGCCTATGTTGGAAAAGGAAATATCTTCACATAAAAACTAGAGAGAAGGATTCTCAGAAACTACTTTGTGATGAGTTCATTCAACTCACAGAGTTGAACCTACCAATTGATAGAGAAGTTTGGAAACACTCTTTTTGTAGAATCTGCAAGTGGATATTTGGAGCCGTTTGAGGTCTATGCTGGAAAAGGAAATATCTTCACATAAAAACTGAACAGAAGCATTCTCAGAAACTTCTTTGTGTTGAGTGCATTCAACTCACAGACTTGAACTTACCTGTAGAAAGAGCAGTTTTGAAACACTCTTTTTAAAATCTGCAAGTGGTTATTTGGAGCATTTCGAGGCCTGGGCTGGGATATGGAATATCTTCACCTAAAAACTACAGAGAAGCATTCTCAGAAAGTTCTTCACGATGCATTCATTCAACTCACAGAGTTGAACCTTCCTTTTGATAGAACAGTTTTGAAACACTCTTTTTGTAGAATCTGCAAGAGGATATTTGGAGCGTTTTGAGGCCTATGCTGGAAAAGGAAATATCTTCACCTAAAAACTAGACAGAAGCATTCTCAGAAACTTCTGTGTGATGAGTGCATTCAACTCACAGACTTGAACGTTCCTCTTGAAAGAGCAGTTTTGAAACACTCCTTTTGTAGAATCTGCACGTGTTCATTTGGAGCGCTCTGAGGCCTATGTTGGAAAAGGAAATATCTTCACATAAAAACTAGACAGAAGCATTCTCAGAAACTTCTTTGTGATGAGTGCATTCTACTCACAGTGTTGAAGCTTGCGCTTGATAGAGCAGTTTTGAAACACTCTTTTGCTAGAATCTGCAAGTGGATATTTGGAGCGCTTTGAGGCCTATGCTGGAAAAGGAAATGTCTTCGCATAAAAACTAGACAGAAGCATTCCAGGAAACTTCTGTATGATAAGTGCATTCAACTCACAGACTTGAACGTTCCTTTTGATAGAAATCTTTGGAAACACTCCTTTTGTAGAATTTGCAAGGGTTTATTTGGAGCGCTATGAGGCCTAAGCTGGAAAAGGAAATATCTTCACGTAAGGTCTAGACAGAAGAATTCTCAGAAACTTCTTTCTGATGAGTGCATTCAACACACAGACTTGAACCTTGCTCTTGAAAGAGCAGCTTTGAAACACTCTTTTCGTAGAATCTGCAAGTGGATATTTGGAGCGTTTTGAGGCCTATGCTGGAAAAGGAAATATCTTCACCTAAAAACTAGACAGAAGCATTCTCAGAAACTTCTGTGTGATGAGTGCATTCAACTCACAGACTTGAACGTTTCTTTTGATAGAACAGTTTTGAAACATTACGTTTGTAGAATCTGCAAGTGTTTATTCGGAGCACCTTGAGGCCTATGTTGGAAAAGGAAATATCTTCACATAAAAACTAGAGAGAAGGATTCTCAGAAACTTCTTTGTGATGAGTTCATTCAACTCACAGAGTTGAACCTACCAATTGATAGAGAAGTTTGGAAACACTCTTTTTGTAGAATCTGCAAGTGGATATTTGGAGCCGTTTGAGGCCTATGCTGGAAAAGGAAATATCTTCACATAAAAACTGAACAGAAGCATTCTCAGAAACTTCTTTGTGTTGAGTGCATTCAACTCACGGACTTGAACTTACCTGTAGAAAGAGCAGTTTGAAACACTCTTTTGGTAAAATCTGCAAGTGGTTATTTGGAGCACTTCGAGGCCTGTGCTGGGATATGGAATATCTTCACCTAAAAACTACAGAGAAGCATTCTCAGAAAGTTCTTCACGATGCATTCATTCAACTCACAGAGTTGAACCTTCCTTTTGATAGAACAGTTTTGAAACACTCTTTTTGTAGAATCTGCAAGAGGATATTTGGAGCGTTTTGAGGCCTATGCTGGAAAAGGAAATATCTTCACCTAAAAACTAGACAGAAGCATTCTCAGAAACTTCTGTGTGATGAGTGCATTCAACTCACAGACTTGAACGTTTCTTTTGATAGAACAGTTTTGAAACATTACGTTTGTAGAATCTGCAAGTGTTTATTCGGAGCACCTTGAGGCCTATGTTGGAAAAGGAAATACCTTCACATAAAAACTAGAGAGAAGGGTTCTCAGAAACTTCTTTGTGATGAGTTCATTCAACTCACAGAGTTGAACCTACCAATTGATAGAGAAGTTTGGAAACACTCTTTTTGTAGAATCTGCAAGTGGATATTTGGCGCCGTTTGAGGCCTATGCTGGAAAAGGAAATATCTTCACATAAAAACTGAACAGAAGCATTCTCAGAAACTTCTTTGTGTTGAGTGCATTCAACTCACGGACTTGAACTTACCTGTAGAAAGAGCAGTTTTGAAACACTCTTTTGGTGAAATCTGCAAGTGGTTATTTGGAGCACTTCGAGGCCTGTGCTGGGATATGGAATATCTTCACCTAAAAACTACAGAGAAGCATTCTCAGAAAGTTCTTCACGATGCATTCATTCAACTCACAGAGTTGAAGCTTCCTTTTGATAGAACAGTTTTGAAACACTCTTTTTGTAGAATCTGCAAGAGGATATTTGGAGCGTTTTGAGGCCTATGCTGGAAAAGGAAATATCTTCACCTAAAAACTAGACAGAAGCATTCTCAGAAACTTCTGTGTGATGAGTGCATTCAACTCACAGACTTGAACGTTTCTTTTGATAGAACAGTTTTGAAACATTACGTTTGTAGAATCTGCAAGTGTTTATTCGGAGCACCTTGAGGCCTATGTTGGAAAAGGAAATATCTTCACATAAAAACTAGAGAGAAGGATTCTCAGAAACTTCTTTGTGATGAGTTCATTCAACTCACAGAGTTGAACCTACCAATTGATAGAGAAGCTTGGAAACACTCTTTTTGTAGAATCTGCAAGTGGATATTTAGAGCCGTTTGAGGCCTATGCTGGAAAAGGAAATATCTTCACATAAAAACTGAACAGAAGCATTATCAGAAACTTCTTTGTGTTGAGTGCATTCAACTCACAGACTTGAACTTACCTGTAGAAAGAGCAGTTTTGAAACACTCTTTTGGTAAAATCTGCAAGTGGTTATTTGGAGCACTTCGAGGCCTGTGCTGGGATATGGAAAATATTCACCTAAAAACTACAGAGAAGCATTCTCAGAAAGTTCTTCACGATGCATTCATTCAACCATCAGAGTTGAACCTTCCTTTTGATAGAACAGTTTTGAAACACTCTTTTTGTAGAATCTGCAAGAGGATATTTGGAGCGTTTTGAGGCCTATGCTGGAAAAGGAAATATCTTCACCTAAAAACTAGACAGAAGCATTCTCAGAAACTTCTGTGTGATGAGTGCATTCAACTCACAGACTTGAACGTTTCTTTTGATAGAACAGTTTTGAAACATTACGTTTGTAGAATCTCCAAGTGTTTATTCGGAGCACTTTGAGGCCTATGTTGGAAAAGGAAATATCTTCACATAAAAACTAGAGAGAAGGATTCTCAGAAACTACTTTGTGATGAGTTCATTCAACTCACAGAGTTGAACCTACCAATTGATAGAGAAGTTTGGAAACACTCTTTTTGTAGAATCTGCAAGTGGATATTTGGAGCCGTTTGAGGTCTATGCTGGAAAAGGAAATATCTTCACATAAAAACTGAACAGAAGCATTCTCAGAAACTTCTTTGTGTTGAGTGCATTCAACTCACAGACTTGAACTTACCTGTAGAAAGAGCAGTTTTGAAACACTCTTTTGGTAAAATCTGCAAGTGGTTATTTGGAGCACTTCGAGGCCTGTGCTGGGATATGGAAAATCTTCACCTAAAAACTACAGAGAAGCATTCTCAGAAAGTTCTTCACGATGCATTCATTCAACTCACAGAGTTGAACCTTCCTTTTGATAGAACAGTTTTGAAACACTCTTTTTGTAGAATCTGCAAGAGGATATTTGGAGCGTTTTGAGGCCTATGCTGGAAAAGGAAATATCTTCACCTAAAAACTAGACAGAAACATTCTCAGAAACTTCTGTGTGATGAGTGCATTCAACTCACAGACTTGAACGTTCCTCTTTAAAGAGCAGTTTTGAAACACTCCTTTTGTAGAATCTGCACGTGTTCATTTGGAGCGCTCTGAGGCCTATGTTGGAAAAGGAAATATCTTCACATAAAAACTAGACAGAAGCATTCTCAGAAACTTCTTCGTGATGAGTGCATTCTACTCACAGTGTTGAAGCTTGCGCTTGATAGAGCAGTTTTGAAACACTCTTTTGCTAGAATCTGCAAGTGGATATTTGGAGCGCTTTGAGGCCTATGCTGGAAAAGGAAATGTCTTCGCATAAAAACTAGACAGAAGCATTCCAGGAAACTTCTGTATGATAAGTGCATTCAACTCACAGACTTGAACGTTCCTTTTGATAGAACAGTTTTGAAACATTACGTTTGTAGAATCTGCAAGTGTTTATTCGGAGCACCTTGAGGCCTATGTTGGAAAAGGAAATATCTTCACATAAAAACTAGAGAGAAGGATTCTCAGAAACTTCTTTGTGATGAGTTCATTCAACTCACAGAGTTGAACCTACCAATTGATAGAGAAGTTTGGAAACACTCTTTTTGTAGAATCTGCAAGTGGATATTTTGAGCCGTTTGAGGCCTATGCTGGAAAAGGAAATATCTTCACATAAAAACTGAACAGAAGCATTCTCAGAAACTTCTTTGTGTTGAGTGCATTCAACCCACGGACTTGAACTCACCTGTAGAAAGAGCAGTTTTGAAACACTCTTTTGGTAAAATCTGCAAGTGGTTATTTGGAGCACTTCGAGGCCTGTGCTGGGATATGGAATATCTTCACCTAAAAACTACAGAGAAACATTCTCAGAAAGTTCTTCACGATGCATTCATTCAACTCACAGAGTTGAACCTTCCTTTTGATAGAACAGTTTTGAAACACTCTTTTTGTAGAATCTGCAAGAGGATATTTGGAGCGTTTTGAGGCCTATGCTGGAAAAGGAAATATCTTCACCTAAAAACTAGACAGAAGCATTCTCAGAAACTTCTGTGTGATGAGTGCATTCAACTCACAGACTTGAACGTTTCTTTTGACAGAACAGTTTTGAAACATTACGTTTGTAGAATCTGCAAGTGTTTATTAGGAGCACCTTGAGGCCTATGTTGGAAAAGGAAATATCTTCACATAAAAACTAGAGAGAAGGATTGTCAGAAACTTCTTTGCGATGAGTTCATTCAACTCACAGAGTTGAACCTACCATTGATAGAGAAGTTTGGAAACACTCTTTTTGTAGAATCTGAAAGTGGATATTTGGAGCCGTTTGAGGCCTATGCTGGAAAAGGAAATACTTTCACATAAAAACTGAACAGAAGCATTCTCAGAAACTTCTTTGTGTTGAGTGCATTCAACTCACAGACTTGAACTTACCTGTAGAAAGAGCAGTTTTGAAACACTCTTTTGGTAAAATCTGCAAGTGGTTATTTGGAGCACTTCGAGGTCTGTGCTGGGATATGGAAAATCTTCACCTAAAAACTACAGAGAAGCATTCTCAGAAAGTTCTTCACGATGCATTCATTCAACTCACAGAGTTGAACCTTCCTTTTGATAGAACAGTTTTGAAACACTCTTTTTGTAGAATCTGCAAGAGGATATTTGGAGCGTTTTGAGGCCTATGCTGGAAAAGGAAATATCTTCACCTAAAAACTAGACAGAAGCATTCTCAGAAACTTCTGTGTGATGAGTGCATTCAACTCACAGACTTGAACGTTTCTTTTGATAGAACAGTTTTGAAACATTACGTTTGTATAATCTCCAAGTGTTTATTCGGAGCACTTTGAGGCCTATGTTGGAAAAGGAAATATCTTCACATAAAAACTAGAGAGAAGGATTCTCAGAAACTACTTTGTGATGAGTTCATTCAACTCACAGAGTTGAACCTACCAATTGATAGAGAAGTTTGGAAACACTCTTTTTGTAGAATCTGCAAGTGGATATTTGGAGCCGTTTGAGGCCTATGCTGGAAAAGGAAATATCTTCACATAAAAACTGAACAGAAGCATTCTCAGAAACTTCTTTGTGTTGAGTGCATTCAACTCACGGACTTGAACTTACCTGTAGAAAGAGCAGTTTGAAACACTCTTTTGGTAAAATCTGCAAGTGGTTATTTGGAGCACTTCGAGGCCTGTGCTGGGATATGGAATATCTTCACCTAAAAACTACAGAGAAGCATTCTCAGAAAGTTCTTCACGATGCATTCATTCAACTCACAGAGTTGAACCTTCCTTTTGATAGAACAGTTTTGAAACACTCTTTTTGTAGAATCTGCAAGAGGATATTTGGAGCGTTTTGAGGCCTATGCTGGAAAAGGAAATATCTTCACCTAAAAACTAGACAGAAGCATTCTCAGAAACTTCTGTGTGATGAGTGCATTCAACTCACAGACTTGAACGTTTCTTTTGATAGAACAGTTTTGAAACATTACGTTTGTAGAATCTGCAAGTGTTTATTCGGAGCACCTTGAGGCCTAGGTTGGAAAAGGAAATATCTTCACATAAAAACTAGAGAGAAGGATTCTCAGAAACTTCTTTTTGATGAGTTCATTCAACTCACAGAGTTCAGCCTACCAATTGATAGAGAAGTTTGGAAACACTCTTTTTGTAGAATCTGCAAGTGGATATTTGGAGCCGTTTGAGGCCTATGCTGGAAAAGGAAATATCTTCACATAAAAACTGAACAGAAGCATTCTCAGAAACTTCTTTGTGTTGAGTGCATTCAACTCACGGACTTGAACTTACCTGTAGAAAGAGCAGTTTGAAACACTCTTTTGGTAAAATCTGCAAGTGGTTATTTGGAGCACTTCGAGGCCTGTGCTGGGATATGGAATATCTTCACCTAAAAACTACAGAGAAGCATTCTCAGAAAGTTCTTCACGATGCATTCATTCAACTCACAGAGTTGAACCTTCCTTTTGATAGAACAGTTTTGAAACACTCTTTTTGTAGAATCTGCAAGAGGATATTTGGAGCGTTTCGAGGCCTATGCTGGAAAAGGAAATATCTTCACCTAAAAACTAGACAGAAGCATTCTCAGAAACTTCTGTGTGATGAGTGCATTCAACTCACAGACTTGAACGTTTCTTTTGATAGAACAGTTTTGAAACATTACGTTTGTAGAATCTGCAAGTGTTTATTCGGAGCACCTTGAGGCCTATGTTGGAAAAGGAAATATCTTCACATAAAAACAAGAGAGAAGGATTCTCAGAAACTTCTTTGTGATGAGTTCATTCAACTCACAGAGTTGAACCTACCAATTGATAGAGAAGTTTGGAAACACTCTTTTTGTAGAATCTGCAAGTGGATATTTGGAGCCGTTTGAGGCCTATGCTGGGAAAGGAAATATCTTCACATAAAAACTGAACAGAAGCATTCTCAGAAACTTCTTTGTGTTGAGTGCATTCAACTCACAGACATGAACTTACCTGTAGAAAGAGCAGTTTTGAAACACTCTTTTGGTAAAATCTGCAAGTGGTTATTTGGAGCACTTCGAGGCCTGTGCTGGGATATGGAATATCTTCACCTAAAAACTACAGAGAAGCATTCTCAGAAAGTTCTTCACGATGCATTCATTCAACTCACAGAGTTGAACCTTCCTTTTGATAGAACAGTTTTGAAACACTCTTTTTGTAGAATCTGCAAGAGGATATTTGGAGCGTTTTGAGGCCTATGCTGGAAAAGGAAATATCTTCACCTAAAAACTAGACAGAAGCATTCTCAGAAACTTCTGTGTGATGAGTGCATTCAACTCACAGACTTGAACGTTTCTTTTGATAGAACAGTTTTGAAACATTACGTTTGTAGAATCTCCAAGTGTTTATTCGGAGCACTTTGAGGCCTATGTTGGAAAAGGAAATATCTTCACATAAAAACTAGAGAGAAGGATTCTCAGAAACTACTTTGTGATGAGTTCATTCAACTCACAGAGTTGAACCTACCAATTGATAGAGAAGTTTGGAAACACTCTTTTTGTAGAATCTGCAAGTGGATATTTGGAGCCGTTTGAGGTCTATGCTGGAAAAGGAAATATCTTCACATAAAAACTGAACAGAAGCATTCTCAGAAACTTCTTTGTGTTGAGTGCATTCAACTCACAGACTTGAACTTACCTGTAGAAAGAGCAGTTTTGAAACACTCTTTTGGTGAAATCTGCAAGTGGTTATTTGGAGCACTTCGAGGCCTGTGCTGGGATATGGAATATCTTCACCTAAAAACTACAGAGAAGCATTCTCAGAAAGTTCTTCACGATGCATTCATTCAACTCACAGAGTTGAACCTTCCTTTTGATAGAACAGTTTTGAAACACTCTTTTTGTAGAATCTGCAAGAGGATATTTGGAGCGTTTTGAGGCCTATGCTGGAAAAGGAAATATCTTCACCTAAAAACTAGACAGAAGCATTCTCAGAAACTTCTGTGTGATGAGTGCATTCAACTCACAGACTTGAACGTTCCTCTTGAAAGAGCAGTTTTGAAACACTCCTTTTGTAGAATCTGCACGTGTTCATTTGGAGCGCTCTGAGGCCTATGTTGGAAAAGGAAATATCTTCACATAAAAACTAGACAGAAGCATTCTCAGAAACTTCTTTGTGATGAGTGCATTCTACTCACAGTGTTGAAGCTTGCGCTTGATAGAGCAGTTTTGAAACACTCTTTTGCTAGAATCTGCAAGTGGATATTTGGAGCGCTTTGAGGCCTATGCTGGAAAAGGAAATGTCTTCGCATAAAAACTAGACAGAAGCATTCCAGGAAACTTCTGTATGATAAGTGCATTCAACTCACAGACTTGAACGTTCCTTTTGATGGAACTCTTTGGAAACACTCCTTTTGTGGAATTTGCAAGGGTTTATTTGGAGCGCTTTGAGGCCTAAGCTGGAAAAGGAAATATCTTCACGTAAGGTCTAGACAGAAGAATTCTCAGAAACTTCTTTCTGATGAGTGCATTCAACACACAGACTTGAACCTTGCTCTTGAAAGAGCAGCTTTGAAACACTCTTTTCGTAGAATCTGCAAGTGGATATTTGGAGCGTTTTGAGGCCTATGCTGGAAAAGGAAATATCTTCACCTAAAAACTAGACAGAAGCATTCTGAGAAACTTCTGTGTGATGAGTGCATTCAACTCACAGACTTGAACGTTTCTTTTGATAGAACAGTTTTGAAACATTACGTTTGTAGAATCTGCAAGTGTTTATTCGGAGCACCTTGAGGCCTATGTTGGAAAAGGAAATATCTTCACATAAAAACTAGAGAGAAGGATTCTCAGAAACTTCTTTGTGATGAGTTCATTCAACTCACAGAGTTGAACCTACCAATTGATAGAGAAGTTTGGAAACACTCTTTTTGTAGAATCTGCAAGTGGATATTTGGAGCCGTTTGAGGCCTATGCTGGAAAAGGAAATATCTTCACATAAAAACTGAACAGAAGCATTCTCAGAAACTTCTTTGTGTTGAGCGCATTCAACTGACGGACTTGAACTTACCTGTAGAAAGAGCAGTTTTGAAACACTCTTTTGGTAAAATCTGCAAGTGGTTATTTGGAGCACTTCGAGGCCTGTGCTGTGATATGGAATATCTTCACCTGAAAACTACAGAGAAGCATTCTCAGAAAGTTCCTCACGATGCATTCATTCAACTCACAGACTTGAACCTTCCTTTTGATAGAACAGTTTTGAAACACTCTTTTTGTAGAATCTGCAAGAGGATATTTGGAGCGTTTTGAGGCCTATGCTGGAAAAGGAAATATCTTCACCTAAAAACTAGACAGAAGCATTCTCAGAAACTTCTGTGTGATGAGTGCATTCAACTCACAGACTTGAACGTTCCTCTTGAAAGAGCAGTTTTGAAACACTCCTTTTGTAGAATCTGCACGTGTTCATTTGGAGCGCTCTGAGGCCTATGTTGGAAAAGGAAATATCTTCACATAAAAACTAGACAGAAGCATTCTCAGAAACTTCTTTGTGATGAGTGCATTCTACTCACAGTGTTGAAGCTTGCGCTTGATAGAGCAGTTTTGAAACACTCTTTTGCTAGAATCTGCAAGTGGATATTTGGAGCGCTTTGAGGCCTATGCTGGAAAAGGAAATGTCTTCGCATAAAAACTAGACAGAAGCATTCCAGGAAACTTCTGTATGATAAGTGCATTCAACTCACAGACTTGAACGTTCCTTTTGATGGAACTCTTTGGAAACACTCCTTTTGTGGAATTTGCAAGGGTTTATTTGGAGCGCTTTGAGGCCTAAGCTGGAAAAGGAAATATCTTCACGTAAGGTCTAGACAGAAGAATTCTCAGAAACTTCTTTCTGATGAGTGCATTCAACACACAGACTTGAACCTTGCTCTTGAAAGAGCAGCTTTGAAACACTCTTTTCGTAGAATCTGCAAGTGGATATTTGGAGCGTTTTGAGGCCTATGCTGGAAAAGGAAATATCTTCACCTAAAAACTAGACAGAAGCATTCTGAGAAACTTCTGTGTGATGAGTGCATTCAACTCACAGACTTGAACGTTTCTTTTGATAGAACAGTTTTGAAACATTACGTTTGTAGAATCTGCAAGTGTTTATTCGGAGCACCTTGAGGCCTATGTTGGAAAAGGAAATATCTTCACATAAAAACTAGAGAGAAGGATTCTCAGAAACTTCTTTGTGATGAGTTCATTCAACTCACAGAGTTGAACCTACCAATTGATAGAGAAGTTTGGAAACACTCTTTTTGTAGAATCTGCAAGTGGATATTTGGAGCCGTTTGAGGCCTATGCTGGAAAAGGAAATATCTTCACATAAAAACTGAACAGAAGCATTCTCAGAAACTTCTTTGTGTTGAGCGCATTCAACTGACGGACTTGAACTTACCTGTAGAAAGAGCAGTTTTGAAACACTCTTTTGGTAAAATCTGCAAGTGGTTATTTGGAGCACTTCGAGGCCTGTGCTGTGATATGGAATATCTTCACCTGAAAACTACAGAGAAGCATTCTCAGAAAGTTCCTCACGATGCATTCATTCAACTCACAGACTTGAACCTTCCTTTTGATAGAACAGTTTTGAAACACTCTTTTTGTAGAATCTGCAAGAGGATATTTGGAGCGTTTTGAGGCCTATGCTGGAAAAGCAAATATCTTCACCTAAAAACTAGACAGAAGCATTCTCAGAAACTTCTGTGTGATGAGTGCATTCAACTCACAGACTTGAACGTTTCTTTTGATAGAACAGTTTTGAAACATTACGTTTGTAGAATCTGCAAGTGTTTATTCGGAGCACCTTGAGGCCTATGTTGGAAAAGGAAATATCTTCACATAAAAACTAGAGAGAAGGATTCTCAGAAACTTCTTTGTGATGAGTTCATTCAACTCACAGAGTTGAACCTACCAATTGATAGAGAAGTTTGGAAACACTCTTTTTGTAGAATCTGCAAGTGGATATTTGGAGCCGTATGAGGCCTATGCTGGAAAAGGAAATATATTCACATAAAAACTGAACAGAAGCATTCTCAGAAACTTCTTTGTGTTGAGTGCATTCAACTCACAGACTTGAACTTATCTGTAGAAAGAGCCGTTTTGAAACACTCTTTTGGTGAAATCTGCAAGTGGTTATTTGGAGCACTTCGAGGCCTGTGCTGGGATATGGAATATCTTCACCTAAAAACTACAGAGAAGCATTCTCAGAAAGTTCTTCACGATGCATTCATTCAACTCACAGAGTTGAACCTTCCTTTTGATAGAACAGTTTTGAAACACTCTTTTTGTAGAATCTGCAAGAGGATATTTGGAGCGTTTTGAGGCCTATGCTGGAAAAGGAAATATCTTCACCTAAAAACTAGACAGAAGCATTCTCAGAAACTTCTGTGTGATGAGTGCATTCAACTCACAGACTTGAACGTTTCTTTTGATAGAACAGTTTTGAAACATTACGTTTGTAGAATCTGCAAGTGTTTATTCGGAGCACCTTGAGGCCTATGTTGGAAAAGGAAATATCTTCACATAAAAACTAGAGAGAAGGATTCTCAGAAACTTCTTTGTGATGAGTTCATTCAACTCACAGAGTTGAACCTACCAATTGATAGAGAAGTTTGGAAACACTCTTTTTGTAGAATCTGCAAGTGGATATTTGGAGCCGTTTGAGGCCTATGCTGGAAAAGGAAATATCTTCACATAAAAACTGAACAGAAGCATTCTCAGAAACTTCTTTGTGTTGAGTGCATTCAACTCACAGACTTGAACTTACCTGTAGAAAGAGCAGTTTTGAAACACTCTTTTGGTAAAATCTGCAAGTGGTTATTTGGAGCACTTCGAGGCCTGTGCTGGGATATGGAATATCTTCACCTAAAAGCTACAGAGAAGCATTCTCAGAAAGTTCTTCACGATGCATTCATTCAACTCACAGAGTTGAACCTTCCTTTTGATAGAACAGTTTTGAAACACTCTTTTTGTAGAATCTGCAAGAGGATATTTGGAGCGTTTTGAGGCCTATGCTGGAAAAGGAAATATCTTCACCTAAAAACTAGACAGAAGCATTCTCAGAAACTTCTGTGTGATGAGTGCATTCAACTCACAGACTTGAACGTTCCTCTTGAAAGAGCAGTTTTGAAACACTCCTTTTGTAGAATCTGCACGTGTTCATTTGGAGCGCTCTGAGGCCTATGTTGGAAAAGGAAATATCTTCACATAAAAACTAGACAGAAGCATTCTCAGAAACTTCTTTGTGATCAGTGCATTCTACTCACAGTGTTGAAGCTTGCGCTTGATAGAGCAGTTTTGAAACACTCTTTTGCTAGAATCTGCAAGTGGATATTTGGAGCGCTTTGAGGCCTATGCTGGAAAAGGAAATGTCTTCGCATAAAAACTAGACAGAAGCATTCCAGGAAACTTCTGTATGATAAGTGCATTCAACTCACAGACTTGAACGTTCCTTTTGATGGAACTCTTTGGAAACACTCCTTTTGTGGAATTTGCAAGGGTTTATTTGGAGCGCTTTGAGGCCTAAGCTGGAAAAGGAAATATCTTCACGTAAGGTCTAGACAGAAGAATTCTCAGAAACTTCTTTCTGATGAGTGCATTCAACACACAGACTTGAACCTTGCTCTTGAAAGAGCAGCTTTGAAACACTCTTTTCGTAGAATCTGCAAGTGGATATTTGGAGCGTTTTGAGGCCTATGCTGGAAAAGGAAATATCTTCACCTAAAAACTAGACAGAAGCATTCTGAGAAACTTCTGTGTGATGAGTGCATTCAACTCACAGACTTGAACGTTTCTTTTGATAGAACAGTTTTGAAACATTACGTTTGTAGAATCTGCAAGTGTTTATTCGGAGCACCTTGAGGCCTATGTTGGAAAAGGAAATATCTTCACATAAAAACTAGAGAGAAGGATTCTCAGAAACTTCTTTGTGATGAGTTCATTCAACTCACAGAGTTGAACCTACCAATTGATAGAGAAGTTTGGAAACACTCTTTTTGTAGAATCTGCAAGTGGATATTTGGAGCCGTTTGAGGCCTATGCTGGAAAAGGAAATATCTTCACATAAAAACTGAACAGAAGCATTCTCAGAAACTTCTTTGTGTTGAGCGCATTCAACTGACGGACTTGAACTTACCTGTAGAAAGAGCAGTTTTGAAACACTCTTTTGGTAAAATCTGCAAGTGGTTATTTGGAGCACTTCGAGGCCTGTGCTGTGATATGGAATATCTTCACCTGAAAACTACAGAGAAGCATTCTCAGAAAGTTCCTCACGATGCATTCATTCAACTCACAGACTTGAACCTTCCTTTTGATAGAACAGTTTTGAAACACTCTTTTTGTAGAATCTGCAAGAGGATATTTGGAGCGTTTTGAGGCCTATGCTGGAAAAGGAAATATCTTCACCTAAAAACTAGACAGAAGCATTCTCAGAAACTTCTGTGTGATGAGTGCATTCAACTCACAGACTTGAACGTTTCTTTTGATAGAACAGTTTTGAAACATTACGTTTGTAGAATCTGCAAGTGTTTATTCGGAGCACCTTGAGGCCTATGTTGGAAAAGGAAATATCTTCACATAAAAACTAGAGAGAAGGATTCTCAGAAACTTCTTTGTGATGAGTTCATTCAACTCACAGAGTTGAACCTACCAATTGATAGAGAAGTTTGGAAACACTCTTTTTGTAGAATCTGCAAGTGGATATTTGGAGCCGTTTGAGGCCTATGCTGGAAAAGGAAATATCTTCACATAAAAACTGAACAGAAGCATTCTCAGAAACTTCTTTGTGTTGAGTGCATTCAACTCACGGACTTGAACTTACCTGTAGAAAGAGCAGTTTTGAAACACTCTTTTGGTAAAATCTGCAAGTGGTTATTTGGAGCACTTCGAGGCCTGTGCTGGGATATGGAATATCTTCACCTAAAAACTACAGAGAAGCATTCTCAGAAAGTTCTTCACGATGCATTCATTCAACTCACAGAGTTGAACCTTCCTTTTGATAGAACAGTTTTGAAACACTCTTTTTGTAGAATCTGCAAGAGGATATTTGGAGCGTTTCGAGGCCTATGCTGGAAAAGAAATATCTTCACCTAAAAACTAGACAGAAGCATTCTCAGAAACTTCTGTGTGATGAGTGCATTCAACTCACAGACTTGAACGTTTCTTTTGATAGAACAGTTTTGAAACATTACGTTTGTAGAATCTGCAAGTGTTTATTCGGAGCACCTTGAGGCCTATGTTGGAAAAGGAAATATCTTCACATAAAAACTAGAGAGAAGGATTCTCAGAAACTTCTTTGTGATGAGTTCATTCAACTCACAGAGTTGAACCTACCAATTGATAGAGAAGTTTGGAAACACTCTTTTTGTAGAATCTGCAAGTGGATATTTGGAGCCGTTTGAGGCCTATGCTGGAAAAGGAAATATCTTCACATAAAAACTGAACAGAAGCATTCTCAGAAACTTCTTTGTGTTGAGTGCATTCAACTCACAGACTTGAACTTACCTGTAGAAAGAGCAGTTTTGAAACACTCTTTTGGTGAAATCTGCAAGTGGTTATTTGGAGCACTTCGAGGCCTGTGCTGGGATATGGAATATCTTCACCTAAAAACTACAGAGAAGCATTCTCAGAAAGTTCTTCACGATGCATTCATTCAACTCACAGAGTTGAACCTTCCTTTTGATAGAACAGTTTTGAAACACTCTTTTTGTAGAATCTGCAAGAGGATATTTGGAGCGTTTTGAGGCCTATGCTGGAAAAGGAAATATCTTCACCTAAAAACTAGACAGAAGCATTCTCAGAAACTTCTGTGTGATGAGTGCATTCAACTCACAGACTTGAACGTTTCTTTTGATAGAACAGTTTTGAAACATTACGTTTGTAGAATCTGCAAGTGTTTATTCGGAGCACCTTGAGGCCTATGTTGGAAAAGGAAATATCTTCACATAAAAACTAGAGAGAAGGATTCTCAGAAACTTCTTTGTGATGAGTTCATTCAACTCACAGAGTTGAACCTACCAATTGATAGAGAAGTTTGGAAACACTCTTTTTGTAGAATCTGCAAGTGGATATTTGGAGCCGTTTGAGGCCTATGCTGGAAAAGGAAATATCTTCACATAAAAACTGAACAGAAGCATTCTCAGAAACTTCTTTGTGTTGAGTGCATTCAACTCACGGACTTGAACTTACCTGTAGAAAGAGCAGTTTGAAACACTCTTTTGGTAAAATCTGCAAGTGGTTATTTGGAGCACTTCGAGGCCTGTGCTGGGATATGGAATATCTTCACCTAAAAACTACAGAGAAGCATTCTCAGAAAGTTCTTCACGATGCATTCATTCAACTCACAGAGTTGAACCTTCCTTTTGATAGAACAGTTTTGAAACACTCTTTTTGTAGAATCTGCAAGAGGATATTTGGAGCGTTTTGAGGCCTATGCTGGAAAAGGAAATATCTTCACCTAAAAACTAGACAGAAGCATTCTCAGAAACTTCTGTGTGATGAGTGCATTCAACTCACAGACTTGAACGTTTCTTTTGATAGAACAGTTTTGAAACATTACGTTTGTAGAATCTGCAAGTGTTTATTCGGAGCACCTTGAGGCCTATGTTGGAAAAGGAAATATCTTCACATAAAAACGAGAGAGAAGGATTCTCAGAAACTTCTTTGTGATGAGTTCATTCAACTCACAGAGTTGAACCTACCAATTGATAGAGAAGTTTGGAAACACTCTTTTTGTAGAATCTGCAAGTGGATATTTGGAGCCGTTTGAGGCCTATGCTGGAAAAGGAAATATCTTCACATAAAAACTGAACAGAAGCATTCTCAGAAACTTCTTTGTGTTGAGTGCATTCAACTCACGGACTTGAACTTACCTGTAGAAAGAGCAGTTTGAAACACTCTTTTGGTAAAATCTGCAAGTGGTTATTTGGAGCACTTCGAGGCCTGTGCTGGGATATGGAATATCTTCACCTAAAAACTACAGAGAAGCATTCTCAGAAAGTTCTTCACGATGCATTCATTCAACTCACAGAGTTGAACCTTCCTTTTGATAGAACAGTTTTGAAACACTCTTTTTGTAGAATCTGCAGGAGGATATTTGGAGCGTTTTGAGGCCTATGCTGGAAAAGGAAATATCTTCACCTAAAAACTAGACAGAAGCATTCTCAGAAACTTCTGTGTGATGAGTGCATTCAACTCACAGACTTGAACGTTCCTCTTGAAAGAGCAGTTTTGAAACACTCCTTTTGTAGAATCTGCACGTGTTCATTTGGAGCGCTCTGAGGCCTCTGTTGGAAAAGGAAATATCTTCACATGAAAACTAGACAGAAGCATTCTCAGAAACTTCTTTGTGATGAGTGCATTCTACTCACAGTGTTGAAGCTTGCGCTTGATAGAGCAGTTTTGAAACACTCTTTTGCTAGAATCTGCAAGTGGATATTTGGAGCGCTTTGAGGCCTATGCTGGAAAAGGAAATGTCTTCGCATAAAAACTAGACAGAAGCATTCCAGGAAACTTCTGTATGATAAGTGCATTCAACTCACAGACTTGAACGTTCCTTTTGATAGAACAGTTTTGAAACATTACGTTTGTAGAATCTGCAAGTGTTTATTCGGAGCACCTTGAGGCCTATGTTGGAAAAGGAAATATCTTCACATAAAAACTAGAGAGAAGGATTCTCAGAAACTTCTTTGTGATGAGTTCATTCAACTCACAGAGTTGAACCTACCAATTGATAGAGAAGTTTGGAAACACTCTTTTTGTAGAATCTGCAAGTGTATATTTAGAGCCGTTTGAGGCCTATGCTGGAAAAGGAAATATCTTCACATAAAAACTGAACAGAAGCATTATCAGAAACTTTTTTGTGTTGAGTGCATTCAACTCACAGACTTGAACTTACCTGTAGAAAGAGCAGTTTTGAAACACTCTTTTGGTAAAATCTGCAAGTGGTTATTTGGAGCACTTCGAGGCCTGTGCTGGGATATGGAAAATATTCACCTAAAAACTACAGAGAAGCATTCTCAGAAAGTTCTTCACGATGCATTCATTCAACTCACAGAGTTGAACCTTCCTTTTGATAGAACAGTTTTGAAACACTCTTTTTGTAGAATCTGCAAGAGGATATTTGGAGCGTTTTGAGGCCTATGCTGGAAAAGGAAATATCTTCACCTAAAAACTAGACAGAAGCATTCTCAGAAACTTCTGTGTGATGAGTGCATTCAACTCACAGACTTCAACGTTTCTTTTGATAGAACAGTTTTGAAACATTACGTTTGTAGAATCTCCAAGTGTTTATTCGGAGCACTTTGAGGCCTATGTTGGAAAAGGAAATATCTTCACATAAAAACTAGAGAGAAGGATTCTCAGAAACTACTTTGTGATGAGTTCATTCAACTCACAGAGTTGAACCTACCAATTGATAGAGAAGTTTGGAAACACTCTTTTTGTAGAATCTGCAAGTGGATATTTGGAGCCGTTTGAGGTCTATGCTGGAAAAGGAAATATCTTCACATAAAAACTGAACAGAAGCATTCTCAGAAACTTCTTTGTGTTGAGTGCATTCAACTCACAGACTTGAACTTACCTGTAGAAAGAGCAGTTTTGAAACACTCTTTTTAAAATCTGCAAGTGGTTATTTGGAGCATTTCGAGGCCTGGGCTGGGATATGGAATATCTTCACCTAAAAACTACAGAGAAGCATTCTCAGAAAGTTCTTCACGATGCATTCATTCAACTCACAGAGTTGAACCTTCCTTTTGATAGAACAGTTTTGAAACACTCTTTTTGTAGAATCTGCAAGAGGATATTTGGAGCGTTTTGAGGCCTATGCTGGAAAAGGAAATATCTTCACCTAAAAACTAGACAGAAGCATTCTCAGAAACTTCTGTGTGATGAGTGCATTCAACTCACAGACTTGAACGTTCCTCTTGAAAGAGCAGTTTTGAAACACTCCTTTTGTAGAATCTGCACGTGTTCATTTGGAGCGCTCTGAGGCCTATGTTGGAAAAGGAAATATCTTCACATAAAAACTAGACAGAAGCATTCTCAGAAACTTCTTTGTGATGAGTGCATTCTACTCACAGTGTTGAAGCTTGCGCTTGATAGAGCAGTTTTGAAACACTCTTTTGCTAGAATCTGCAAGTGGATATTTGGAGCGCTTTGAGGCCTATGCTGGAAAAGGAAATGTCTTCGCATAAAAACTAGACAGAAGCATTCCAGGAAACTTCTGTATGATAAGTGCATTCAACTCACAGACTTGAACGTTCCTTTTGATAGAAATCTTTGGAAACACTCCTTTTGTAGAATTTGCAAGGGTTTATTTGGAGCGCTATGAGGCCTAAGCTGGAAAAGGAAATATCTTCACGTAAGGTCTAGACAGAAGAATTCTCAGAAACTTCTTTCTGATGAGTGCATTCAACACACAGACTTGAACCTTGCTCTTGAAAGAGCAGCTTTGAAACACTCTTTTCGTAGAATCTGCAAGTGGATATTTGGAGCGTTTTGAGGCCTATGCTGGAAAAGGAAATATCTTCACCTAAAAACTAGACAGAAGCATTCTCAGAAACTTCTGTGTGATGAGTGCATTCAACTCACAGACTTGAACGTTTCTTTTGATAGAACAGTTTTGAAACATTACGTTTGTAGAATCTGCAAGTGTTTATTCGGAGCACCTTGAGGCCTATGTTGGAAAAGGAAATATCTTCACATAAAAACTAGAGAGAAGGATTCTCAGAAACTTCTTTGTGATGAGTTCATTCAACTCACAGAGTTGAACCTACCAATAGATAGAGAAGTTTGGAAACACTCTTTTTGTAGAATCTGCAAGTGGATATTTGGAGCCGTTTGAGGCCTATGCTGGAAAAGGAAATATCTTCACATAAAAACTGAACAGAAGCATTCTCAGAAACTTCTTTGTGTTGAGTGCATTCAACTCACGGACTTGAACTTACCTGTAGAAAGAGCAGTTTGAAACACTCTTTTGGTAAAATCTGCAAGTGGTTATTTGGAGCACTTCGAGGCCTGTGCTGGGATATGGAATATCTTCACCTAAAAACTACAGAGAAGCGTTCTCAGAAAGTTCTTCACGATGCATTCATTCAACTCACAGAGTTGAACCTTCCTTTTGATAGAACAGTTTTGAAACACTCTTTTTGTAGAATCTGCAAGAGGATATTTGGAGCGTTTTGAGGCCTATGCTGGAAAAGGAAATATCTTCACCTAAAAACTAGACAGAAGCATTCTCAGAAACTTCTGTGTGATGAGTGCATTCAACTCACAGACTTGAACGTTTCTTTTGATAGAACAGTTTTGAAACATTACGTTTGTAGAATCTGCAAGTGTTTATTCGGAGCACCTTGAGGCCTATGTTGGAAAAGGAAATACCTTCACATAAAAACTAGAGAGAAGGGTTCTCAGAAACTTCTTTGTGATGAGTTCATTCAACTCACAGAGTTGAACCTACCAATTGATAGAGAAGTTTGGAAACACTCTTTTTGTAGAATCTGCAAGTGGATATTTGGCGCCGTTTGAGGCCTATGCTGGAAAAGGAAATATCTTCACATAAAAACTGAACAGAAGCATTCTCAGAAACTTCTTTGTGTTGAGTGCATTCAACTCACGGACTTGAACTTACCTGTAGAAAGAGCAGTTTTGAAACACTCTTTTGGTGAAATCTGCAAGTGGTTATTTGGAGCACTTCGAGGCCTGTGCTGGGATATGGAATATCTTCACCTAAAAACTACAGAGAAGCATTCTCAGAAAGTTCTTCACGATGCATTCATTCAACTCACAGAGTTGAAGCTTCCTTTTGATAGAACAGTTTTGAAACACTCTTTTTGTAGAATCTGCAAGAGGATATTTGGAGCGTTTTGAGGCCTATGCTGGAAAAGGAAATATCTTCACCTAAAAACTAGACAGAAGCATTCTCAGAAACTTCTGTGTGATGAGTGCATTCAACTCACAGACTTGAACGTTTCTTTTGATAGAACAGTTTTGAAACATTACGTTTGTAGAATCTGCAAGTGTTTATTCGGAGCACCTTGAGGCCTATGTTGGAAAAGGAAATATCTTCACATAAAAACTAGAGAGAAGGATTCTCAGAAACTTCTTTGTGATGAGTTCATTCAACTCACAGAGTTGAACCTACCAATTGATAGAGAAGTTTGGAAACACTCTTTTTGTAGAATCTGCAAGTGGATATTTGGAGCCGTCTGAGGCCTATGCTGGAAAAGGAAATATCTTCACATAAAAACTGAACAGAAGCATTCTCAGAAACTTCTTTGTGTTGAGTGCATTCAACTCACGGACTTGAACTTACCTGTAGAAAGAGCAGTTTGAAACACTCTTTTGGTAAAATCTGCAAGTGGTTATTTGGAGCACTTCGAGGCCTGTGCTGGGATATGGAATATCTTCACCTAAAAACTACAGAGAAGCATTCTCAGAAAGTTCTTCACGATGCATTCATTCAACTCACAGAGTTGAACCTTCCTTTTGATAGAACAGTTTTGAAACACTCTTTTTGTAGAATCTGCAAGAGGATATTTGGAGCGTTTTGAGGCCTATGCTGGAAAAGGAAATATCTTCACCTAAAAACTAGACAGAAGCATTCTCAGAAACTTCTGTGTGATGAGTGCATTCAACTCACAGACTTGAACGTTTCTTTTGATAGAACAGTTTTGAAATATTACGTTTGTAGAATCTGCAAGTGTTTATTCGGAGCACCTTGAGGCCTATGTTGGAAAAGGAAATCTCTTCACATAAAAACTACAGAGAAGGATTCTCAGAAACTTCTTTGTGATGAGTTCATTCAACTCACAGAGTTGAACCTACCAATTGATAGAGAAGTTTGGAAACACTCTTTTTGTAGAATCTGCAAGTGGAAATTTGGAGCCGTTTGAGGCCTATGCTGGAAAAGGAAATATCTTCACATAAAAACTGAACAGAAGCATTCTCAGAAACTTCTTTGTGTTGAGTGCATTCAACCCACGGACTTGAACTCACCTGTAGAAAGAGCAGTTTTGAAACACTCTTTTGGTAAAATCTGCAAGTGGTTATTTGGAGCACTTCGAGGCCTGTGCTGGGATATGGAATATCTTCAACTAAAAACTACAGAGAAGCATTCTCAGAAAGTTCTTCACGATGCATTCATTCAACTCACAGAGTTGAACCTTCCTTTTGATAGAACGGTTTTGAAACACTCTTTTTGTAGAATCTGCAAGAGGATATTTGGAGCGTTTTGAGGCCTATGCTGGAAAAGGAAATATCTTCACCTAAAAACTAGACAGAAGCATTCTCAGAAACTTCTGTGTGATGAGTGCATTCAACTCACAGACTTGAACGTTTCTTTTGATAGAACAGTTTTGAAACATTACGTTTGTAGAATCTGCAAGTGTTTATTCGGAGCACCTTGAGGCCTATGTTGGAAAAGGAAATATCTTCACATAAAAACTAGAGAGAAGGATTCTCAGAAACTTCTTTGCGATGAGTTCATTCAACTCACAGAGTTGAACCTACCATTGATAGAGAAGTTTGGAAACACTCTTTTTGTAGAATCTGAAAGTGGATATTTGGAGCCGTTTGAGGCCTATGCTGGAAAAGGAAATACTTTCACATAAAAACTGAACAGAAGCATTCTCAGAAACTTCTTTGTGTTGAGTGCATTCAACTCACAGACTTGAACTTACCTGTAGAAAGAGCAGTTTTGAAACACTCTTTTGGTAAAATCTGCAAGTGGTTATTTGGAGCACTTTGAGGCCTGTGCTGGGATATGGAAAATCTTCACCTAAAAACTACAGAGAAGCATTCTCAGAAAGTTCTTCACGATGCATTCATTCAAATCACAGAGTTGAACCTTCCTTTTGATAGAACAGTTTTGAAACACTCTTTTTGTAGAATCTGCAAGAGGATATTTGGAGCGTTTTGAGGCCTATGCTGGAAAAGGAAATATCTTCACCTAAAAACTAGACAGAAGCATTCTCAGAAACTTCTGTGTGATGAGTGCATTCAACTCACAGACTTGAACGTTTCTTTTGATAGAACAGTTTTGAAACATTACGTTTGTAGAATCTCCAAGTGTTTATTCGGAGCACTTTGAGGCCTATGTTGGAAAAGGAAATATCTTCACATAAAAACTAGAGAGAAGGATTCTCAGAAACTACTTTGTGATGAGTTCATTCAACTCACAGAGTTGAACATACCAATTGATAGAGAAGTTTGGAAACACTCTTTTTGTAGAATCTGCAAGTGGATATTTGGAGCCGTTTGAGGTCTATGCTGGAAAAGGAAATATCTTCACATAAAAACTGAACAGAAGCATTCTCAGAAACTTCTTTGTGTTGAGTGCATTCAACTCACAGACTTGAACTTACCTGTAGAAAGAGCAGTTTTGAAACACTCTTTTGGTAAAATCTGCAAGTGGTTATTTGGAGCACTTCGAGGCCTGTGCTGGGATATGGAATATCTTCACCTAAAAACTACAGAGAAGCATTCTCAGAAAGTTCTTCACGATGCATTCATTCAACTCACAGAGTTGAACCTTCCTTTTGATAGAACAGTTTTGAAACACTCTTTTTGTAGAATCTGCAGGAGGATATTTGGAGCGTTTTGAGGCCTATGCTGGAAAAGGAAATATCTTCACCTAAAAACTAGACAGAAGCATTCTCAGAAACTTCTGTGTGATGAGTGCATTCAACTCACAGACTTGAACGTTCCTCTTGAAAGAGCAGTTTTGAAACACTCCTTTTGTAGAATCTGCACGTGTTCATTTGGAGCGCTCTGAGGCCTCTGTTGGAAAAGGAAATATCTTCACATAAAAACTAGACAGAAGCATTCTCAGAAACTTCTTTGTGATGAGTGCATTCTACTCACAGTGTTGAAGCTTGCGCTTGATAGAGCAGTTTTGAAACACTCTTTTGCTAGAATCTGCAAGTGGATATTTGGAGCGCTTTGAGGCCTATGCTGGAAAAGGAAATGTCTTCGCATAAAAACTAGACAGAAGCATTCCAGGAAACTTCTGTATGATAAGTGCATTCAACTCACAGACTTGAACGTTCCTTTTGATAGAACAGTTTTGAAACCTTACGTTTGTAGAATCTGCAAGTGTTTATTCGGAGCACCTTGAGGCCTATGTTGGAAAAGGAAATATCTTCACATAAAAACTAGAGAGAAGGATTCTCAGAAACTTCTTTGTGATGAGTTCATTCAACTCACAGAGTTGAACCTACCAATTGATAGAGAAGTTTGGAAACACTCTTTTTGTAGAATCTGCAAGTGGATATTTAGAGCCGTTTGAGGCCTATGCTGGAAAAGGAAATATCTTCACATAAAAACTGAACAGAAGCATTATCAGAAACTTCTTTGTGTTGAGTGCATTCAACTCACAGACTTGAACTTACCTGTAGAAAGAGCAGTTTTGAAACACTCTTTTGGTAAAATCTGCAAGTGGTTATTTGGAGCACTTCGAGGCCTGTGCTGGGATATGGAAAATATTCACCTAAAAACTACAGAGAAGCATTCTCAGAAAGTTCTTCACGATGCATTCATTCAACTCACAGAGTTGAACCTTCCTTTTGATAGAACAGTTTTGAAACACTCTTTTTGTAGAATCTGCAAGAGGATATTTGGAGCGTTTTGAGGCCTATGCTGGAAAAGGAAATATCTTCACCTAAAAACTAGACAGAAGCATTCTCAGAAACTTCTGTGTGATGAGTGCATTCAACTCACAGACTTCAACGTTTCTTTTGATAGAACAGTTTTGAAACATTACGTTTGTAGAATCTCCAAGTGTTTATTCGGAGCACTTTGAGGCCTATGTTGGAAAAGGAAATATCTTCACATAAAAACTAGAGAGAAGGATTCTCAGAAACTACTTTGTGATGAGTTCATTCAACTCACAGAGTTGAACCTACCAATTGATAGAGAAGTTTGGAAACACTCTTTTTGTAGAATCTGCAAGTGGATATTTGGAGCCGTTTGAGGTCTATGCTGGAAAAGGAAATATCTTCACATAAAAACTGAACAGAAGCATTCTCAGAAACTTCTTTGTGTTGAGTGCATTCAACTCACAGACTTGAACTTACCTGTAGAAAGAGCAGTTTTGAAACACTCTTTTTAAAATCTGCAAGTGGTTATTTGGAGCATTTCGAGGCCTGGGCTGGGATATGGAATATCTTCACCTAAAAACTACAGAGAAGCATTCTCAGAAAGTTCTTCACGATGCATTCATTCAACTCACAGAGTTGAACCTTCCTTTTGATAGAACAGTTTTGAAACACTCTTTTTGTAGAATCTGCAAGAGGATATTTGGAGCGTTTTGAGGCCTATGCTGGAAAAGGAAATATCTTCACCTAAAAACTAGACAGAAGCATTCTCAGAAACTTCTGTGTGATGAGTGCATTCAACTCACAGACTTGAACGTTCCTCTTGAAAGAGCAGTTTTGAAACACTCCTTTTGTAGAATCTGCACGTGTTCATTTGGAGCGCTCTGAGGCCTATGTTGGAAAAGGAAATATCTTCACATAAAAACTAGACAGAAGCATTCTCAGAAACTTCTTTGTGATGAGTGCATTCTACTCACAGTGTTGAAGCTTGCGCTTGATAGAGCAGTTTTGAAACACTCTTTTGCTAGAATCTGCAAGTGGATATTTGGAGCGCTTTGAGGCCTATGCTGGAAAAGGAAATGTCTTCGCATAAAAACTAGACAGAAGCATTCCAGGAAACTTCTGTATGATAAGTGCATTCAACTCACAGACTTGAACGTTCCTTTTGATAGAAATCTTTGGAAACACTCCTTTTGTAGAATTTGCAAGGGTTTATTTGGAGCGCTATGAGGCCTAAGCTGGAAAAGGAAATATCTTCACGTAAGGTCTAGACAGAAGAATTCTCAGAAACTTCTTTCTGATGAGTGCATTCAACACACAGACTTGAACCTTGCTCTTGAAAGAGCAGCTTTGAAACACACTTTTCGTAGAATCTGCAAGTGGATATTTGGAGCGTTTTGAGGCCTATGCTGGAAAAGGAAATATCTTCACCTAAAAACTAGACAGAAGCATTCTCAGAAACTTCTGTGTGATGAGTGCATTCAACTCACAGACTTGAACGTTTCTTTTGATAGAACAGTTTTGAAACATTACGTTTGTAGAATCTGCAAGTGTTTATTCGGAGCACCTTGAGGCCTATGTTGGAAAAGGAAATATCTTCACATAAAAACTAGAGAGAAGGATTCTCAGAAACTTCTTTGTGATGAGTTCATTCAACTCACAGAGTTGAACCTATCAATTGATAGAGAAGTTTGGAAACACTCTTTTTGTAGAATCTGCAAGTGGATATTTGGAGCCGTTTGAGGCCTATGCTGGAAAAGGAAATATCTTCACATAAAAACTGAACAGAAGCATTCTCAGAAACTTCTTTGTGTTGAGTGCATTCAACTCACGGACTTGAACTTACCTGTAGAAAGAGCAGTTTGAAACACTCTTTTGGTAAAATCTGCAAGTGGTTATTTGGAGCACTTCGAGGCCTGTGCTGGGATATGGAATATCTTCACCTAAAAACTACAGAGAAGCATTCTCAGAAAGTTCTTCACGATGCATTCATTCAACTCACAGAGTTGAACCTTCCTTTTGATAGAACAGTTTTGAAACACTCTTTTTGTAGAATCTGCAAGAGGATATTTGGAGCGTTTTGAGGCCTATGCTGGAAAAGGAAATATCTTCACCTAAAAACTAGACAGAAGCATTCTCAGAAACTTCTGTGTGATGAGTGCATTCAACTCACAGACTTGAACGTTTCTTTTGATAGAACAGTTTTGAAACATTACGTTTGTAGAATCTGCAAGTGTTTATTCGGAGCACCTTGAGGCCTATGTTGGAAAAGGAAATATCTTCACATAAAAACTAGAGAGAAGGATTCTCAGAAACTTCTTTGTGATGAGTTCATTCAACTCACAGAGTTGAACCTACCAATTGATAGAGAAGTTTGGAAACACTCTTTTTGTAGAATCTGCAAGTGGATATTTGGCGCCGTTTGAGGCCTATGCTGGAAAAGGAAATATCTTCACATAAAAACTGAACAGAAGCATTCTCAGAAACTTCTTTGTGTTGAGTGCATTCAACTCACGGACTTGAACTTACCTGTAGAAAGAGCAGTTTTGAAACACTCTTTTGGTGAAATCTGCAAGTGGTTATTTGGAGCACTTCGAGGCCTGTGCTGGGATATGGAATATCTTCACCTAAAAACTACAGAGAAGCATTCTCAGAAAGTTCTTCACGATGCATTCATTCAACTCACAGAGTTGAAGCTTCCTTTTGATAGAACAGTTTTGAAACACTCTTTTTGTAGAATCTGCAAGAGGATATTTGGAGCGTTTTGAGGCCTATGCTGGAAAAGGAAATATCTTCACCTAAAAACTAGACAGAAGCATTCTCAGAAACTTCTGTGTGATGAGTGCATTCAACTCACAGACTTGAACGTTTCTTTTGATAGAACAGTTTTGAAACATTACGTTTGTAGAATCTGCAAGTGTTTATTCGGAGCACCTTGAGGCCTATGTTGGAAAAGGAAATATCTTCACATAAAAACTAGAGAGAAGGATTCTCAGAAACTTCTTTGTGATGAGTTCATTCAACTCACAGAGTTGAACCTACCAATTGATAGAGAAGTTTGGAAACACTCTTTTTGTAGAATCTGCAAGTGGATATTTGGAGCCGTCTGAGGCCTATGCTGGAAAAGGAAATATCTTCACATAAAAACTGAACAGAAGCATTCTCAGAAACTTCTTTGTGTTGAGTGCATTCAACTCACGGACTTGAACTTACCTGTAGAAAGAGCAGTTTGAAACACTCTTTTGGTAAAATCTGCAAGTGGTTATTTGGAGCACTTCGAGGCCTGTGCTGGGATTTGGAATATCTTCACCTAAAAACTACAGAGAAGCATTCTCAGAAAGTTCTTCATGATGCATTCATTCAACTCACAGAGTTGAACCTTCCTTTTGATAGAACAGTTTTGAAACACTCTTTTTGTAGAATCTGCAAGAGGATATTTGGAGCGTTTTGAGGCCTATGCTGGAAAAGGAAATATCTTCACCTAAAAACTAGACAGAAGCATTCTCAGAAACTTCTGTGTGATGAGTGCATTCAACTCACAGACTTGAACGTTTCTTTTGATAGAACAGTTTTGAAACATTACGTTTGTAGAATCTGCAAGTGTTTATTCGGAGCACCTTGAGGCCTATGTTGGAAAAGGAAATATCTTCACATAAAAACTAGAGAGAAGGATTCTCAGAAACTTCTTTGTGATGAGTGCATTCAACTCACAGAGTTGAACCTACCAATTGATAGAGAAGTTTGGAAACACTCTTTTTGTAGAATCTGCAAGTGGATATTTGGAGCCGTTTGAGGCCTATGCTGGAAAAGGAAATATCTTCACATAAAAACTGAACAGAAGCATTCTCAGAAACTTCTTTGTGTTGAGTGCATTCAACTCACGGACTTGAACTTACCTGTAGAAAGAGCAGTTTTGAAACACTCTTTTGGTAAAATCTGCAAGTGGTTATTTGGAGCACTTCGAGGCCTGTGCTGGGATATGGAATATCTTCACCTAAAAACTACAGAGAAGCATTCTCAGAAAGTTCTTCACGATGCATTCATTCAACTCACAGAGTTGAACCTTCCTTTTGATAGAACAGTTTTGAAACACTCTTTTTGTAGAATCTGCAAGAGGATATTTGGAGCGTTTTGAGGCCTATGCTGGAAAAGGAAATATCTTCACCTAAAAACTAGACAGAAGCATTCTCAGAAACTTCTGTGTGATGAGTGCATTCAACTCACAGACTTGAACGTTTCTTTTGATAGAACAGTTTTGAAATATTACGTTTGTAGAATCTGCAAGTGTTTATTCGGAGCACCTTGAGGCCTATGTTGGAAAAGGAAATATCTTCACATAAAAACTAGAGAGAAGGATTCTCAGAAAATTCTTTGTGATGAGTTCATTCAACTCACAGAGTTGAACCTACCAATTGATAGAGAAGTTTGGAAACACTCTTTTTGTAGAATCTGCAAGTGGAAATTTGGAGCCGTTTGAGGCCTATGCTGGAAAAGGAAATATCTTCACATAAAAACTGAACAGAAGCATTCTCAGAAACTTCTTTGTGTTGAGTGCATTCAACCCACGGACTTGAACTCACCTGTAGAAAGAGCAGTTTTGAAACACTCTTTTGGTAAAATCTGCAAGTGGTTATTTGGAGCACTTCGAGGCCTGTGCTGGGATATGGAATATCTTCAACTAAAAACTACAGAGAAGCATTCTCAGAAAGTTCTTCACGATGCATTCATTCAACTCACAGAGTTGAACCTTCCTTTTGATAGAACGGTTTTGAAACACTCTTTTTGTAGAATCTGCAAGAGGATATTTGGAGCGTTTTGAGGCCTATGCTGGAAAAGCAAATATCTTCACCTAAAAACTAGACAGAAGCATTCTCAGAAACTTCTGTGTGATGAGTGCATTCAACTCACAGACTTGAACGTTTCTTTTGATAGAACAGTTTTGAAACATTACGTTTGTAGAATCTGCAAGTGTTTATTCGGAGCACCTTGAGGCCTATGTTGGAAAAGGAAATATCTTCACATAAAAACTAGAGAGAAGGATTCTCAGAAACTTCTTTGCGATGAGTTCATTCAACTCACAGAGTTGAACCTACCATTGATAGAGAAGTTTGGAAACACTCTTTTTGTAGAATCTGAAAGTGGATATTTGGAGCCGTTTGAGGCCTATGCTGGAAAAGGAAATACTTTCACATAAAAACTGAACAGAAGCATTCTCAGAAACTTCTTTGTGTTGAGTGCATTCAACTCACAGACTTGAACTTACCTGTAGAAAGAGCAGTTTTGAAACACTCTTTTGGTAAAATCTGCAAGTGGTTATTTGGAGCACTTTGAGGCCTGTGCTGGGATATGGAAAATCTTCACCTAAAAACTACAGAGAAGCATTCTCAGAAAGTTCTTCACGATGCATTCATTCAAATCACAGAGTTGAACCTTCCTTTTGATAGAACAGTTTTGAACCACTCTTTTTGTAGAATCTGCAAGAGGATATTTGGAGCGTTTTGAGGCCTATGCTGGAAAAGGAAATATCTTCACCTAAAAACTAGACAGAAGCATTCTCAGAAACTTCTGTGTGATGAGTGCATTCAACTCACAGACTTGAACGTTTCTTTTGATAGAACAGTTTTGAAACATTACGTTTGTAGAATCTCCAAGTGTTTATTCGGAGCACTTTGAGGCCTATGTTGGAAAAGGAAATATCTTCACATAAAAACTAGAGAGAAGGATTCTCAGAAACTACTTTGTGATGAGTTCATTCAACTCACAGAGTTGAACCTACCAATTGATAGAGAAGTTTGGAAACACTCTTTTTGTAGAATCTGCAAGTGGATATTTGGAGCCGTTTGAGGTCTATGCTGGAAAAGGAAATATCTTCACATAAAAACTGAACAGAAGCATTCTCAGAAACTTCTTTGTGTTGAGTGCATTCAACTCACAGACTTGAACTTACCTGTAGAAAGAGCAGTTTTGAAACACTCTTTTGGTAAAATCTGCAAGTGGTTATTTGGAGCACTTCGAGGCCTGTGCTGGGATATGGAATATCTTCACCTAAAAACTACAGAGAAGCATTCTCAGAAAGTTCTTCACGATGCATTCATTCAACTCACAGAGTTGAACCTTCCTTTTGATAGAACAGTTTTGAAACACTCTTTTTGTAGAATCTGCAGGAGGATATTTGGAGCGTTTTGAGGCCTATGCTGGAAAAGGAAATATCTTCACCTAAAAACTAGACAGAAGCATTCTCAGAAACTTCTGTGTGATGAGTGCATTCAACTCACAGACTTGAACGTTCCTCTTGAAAGAGCAGTTTTGAAACACTCCTTTTGTAGAATCTGCACGTGTTCATTTGGAGCGCTCTGAGGCCTATGTTGGAAAAGGAAATATCTTCACATAAAAACTAGACAGAAGCATTCTCAGAAACTTCTTTGTGATGAGTGCATTCTACTCACAGTGTTGAAGCTTGCGCTTGATAGAGCAGTTTTGAAACACTCTTTTGCTAGAATCTGCAAGTGGATATTTGGAGCGCTTTGAGGCCTATGCTGGAAAAGGAAATGTCTTCGCATAAAAACTAGACAGAAGCATTCCAGGAAACTTCTGTATGATAAGTGCATTCAACTCACAGACTTGAACGTTCCTTTTGATAGAACAGTTTTGAAACATTACGTTTGTAGAATCTGCAAGTGTTTATTCGGAGCACCTTGAGGCCTATGTTGGAAAAGGAAATATCTTCACATAAAAACTAGAGAGAAGGATTCTCAGAAACTTCTTTGTGATGAGTTCATTCAACTCACAGAGTTGAGCCTACCAATTGATAGAGAAGTTTGGAAACACTCTTTTTGTAGAATCTGCAAGTGGATATTTAGAGCCGTTTGAGGCCTATGCTGGAAAAGGAAATATCTTCACATAAAAACTGAACAGAAGCATTATCAGAAACTTCTTTGTGTTGAGTGCATTCAACTCACAGACTTGAACTTACCTGTAGAAAGAGCAGTTTTGAAACACTCTTTTGGTAAAATCTGCAAGTGGTTATTTGGAGCACTTCGAGGCCTGTGCTGGGATATGGAAAATCTTCACCTAAAAACTACAGAGAAGCATTCTCAGAAAGTTCTTCACGATGCATTCATTCAACTCACAGAGTTGAACCTTCCTTTTGATAGAACAGTTTTGAAACACTCTTTTTGTAGAATCTGCAAGAGGATATTTGGAGCGTTTTGAGGCCTATGCTGGAAAAGGAAATATCTTCACCTAAAAACTAGACAGAAGCATTCTCAGAAACTTCTGTGTGATGAGTGCATTCAACTCACAGACTTCAACGTTTCTTTTGATAGAACAGTTTTGAAACATTACGTTTGTAGAATCTCCAAGTGTTTATTCGGAGCACTTTGAGGCCTATGTTGGAAAAGGAAATATCTTCACATAAAAACTAGAGAGAAGGATTCTCAGAAACTACTTTGTGATGAGTTCATTCAACTCACAGAGTTGAACCTACCAATTGATAGAGAAGTTTGGAAACACTCTTTTTGTAGAATCTGCAAGTGGATATTTGGAGCCGTTTGAGGTCTATGCTGGAAAAGGAAATATCTTCACATAAAAACTGAACAGAAGCATTCTCAGAAACTTCTTTGTGTTGAGTGCATTCAACTCACAGACTTGAACTTACCTGTAGAAAGAGCAGTTTTGAAACACTCTTTTTAAAATCTGCAAGTGGTTATTTGGAGCATTTCGAGGCCTGGGCTGGGATATGGAATATCTTCACCTAAAAACTACAGAGAAGCATTCTCAGAAAGTTCTTCACGATGCATTCATTCAACTCACAGAGTTGAACCTTCCTTTTGATAGAACAGTTTTGAAACACTCTTTTTGTAGAATCTGCAAGAGGATATTTGGAGCGTTTTGAGGCCTATGCTGGAAAAGGAAATATCTTCACCTAAAAACTAGACAGAAGCATTCTCAGAAACTTCTGTGTGATGAGTGCATTCAACTCACAGACTTGAACGTTCCTCTTGAAAGAGCAGTTTTGAAACACTCCTTTTGTAGAATCTGCACGTGTTCATTTGGAGCGCTCTGAGGCCTATGTTGGAAAAGGAAATATCTTCACATAAAAACTAGACAGAAGCATTCTCAGAAACTTCTTTGTGATGAGTGCATTCTACTCACAGTGTTGAAGCTTGCGCTTGATAGAGCAGTTTTGAAACACTCTTTTGCTAGAATCTGCAAGTGGATATTTGGAGCGCTTTGAGGCCTATGCTGGAAAAGGAAATGTCTTCGCATAAAAACTAGACAGAAGCATTCCAGGAAACTTCTGTATGATAAGTGCATTCAACTCACAGACTTGAACGTTCCTTTTGATAGAAATCTTTGGAAACACTCCTTTGGTAGAATTTGCAAGGGTTTATTTGGAGCGCTATGAGGCCTAAGCTGGAAAAGGAAATATCTTCACGTAAGGTCTAGACAGAAGAATTCTCAGAAACTTCTTTCTGATGAGTGCATTCAACACACAGACTTGAACCTTGCTCTTGAAAGAGCAGCTTTGAAACACACTTTTCGTAGAATCTGCAAGTGGATATTTGGAGCGTTTTGAGGCCTATGCTGGAAAAGGAAATATCTTCACCTAAAAACTAGACAGAAGCATTCTCAGAAACTTCTGTGTGATGAGTGCATTCAACTCACAGACTTGAACGTTTCTTTTGATAGAACAGTTTTGAAACATTACGTTTGTAGAATCTGCAAGTGTTTATTCGGAGCACCTTGAGGCCTATGTTGGAAAAGGAAATATCTTCACATAAAAACTAGAGAGAAGGATTCTCAGAAACTTCTTTGTGATGAGTTCATTCAACTCACAGAGTTGAACCTACCAATTGATAGAGAAGTTTGGAAACACTCTTTTTGTAGAATCTGCAAGTGGATATTTGGAGCCGTTTGAGGCCTATGCTGGAAAAGGAAATATCTTCACATAAAAACTGAACAGAAGCATTCTCAGAAACTTCTTTGTGTTGAGTGCATTCAACTCACGGACTTGAACTTACCTGTAGAAAGAGCAGTTTGAAACACTCTTTTGGTAAAATCTGCAAGTGGTTATTTGGAGCACTTCGAGGCCTGTGCTGGGATATGGAATATCTTCACCTAAAAACTACAGAGAAGCATTCTCAGAAAGTTCTTCACGATGCATTCATTCAACTCACAGAGTTGAACCTTCCTTTTGATAGAACAGTTTTGAAACACTCTTTTTGTAGAATCTGCAAGAGGATATTTGGAGCGTTTTGAGGCCTATGCTGGAAAAGGAAATATCTTCACCTAAAAACTAGACAGAAGCATTCTCAGAAACTTCTGTGTGATGAGTGCATTCAACTCACAGACTTGAACGTTTCTTTTGATAGAACAGTTTTGAAACATTACGTTTGTAGAATCTGCAAGTGTTTATTCGGAGCACCTTGAGGCCTATGTTGGAAAAGGAAATATCTTCACATAAAAACTAGAGAGAAGGATTCTCAGAAACTTCTTTGTGATGAGTTCATTCAACTCACAGAGTTGAACCTACCAATTGATAGAGAAGTTTGGAAACACTCTTTTTGTAGAATCTGCAAGTGGATATTTGGCGCCGTTTGAGGCCTATGCTGGAAAAGGAAATATCTTCACATAAAAACTGAACAGAAGCATTCTCAGAAACTTCTTTGTGTTGAGTGCATTCAACTCACGGACTTGAACTTACCTGTAGAAAGAGCAGTTTTGAAACACTCTTTTGGTGAAATCTGCAAGTGGTTATTTGGAGCACTTCGAGGCCTGTGCTGGGATATGGAATATCTTCACCTAAAAACTACAGAGAAGCATTCTCAGAAAGTTCTTCACGATGCATTCATTCAACTCACAGAGTTGAAGCTTCCTTTTGATAGAACAGTTTTGAAACACTCTTTTTGTAGAATCTGCAAGAGGATATTTGGAGCGTTTTGAGGCCTATGCTGGAAAAGGAAATATCTTCACCTAAAAACTAGACAGAAGCATTCTCAGAAACTTCTGTGTGATGAGTGCATTCAACTCACAGACTTGAACGTTTCTTTTGATAGAACAGTTTTGAAACATTACGTTTGTAGAATCTGCAAGTGTTTATTCGGAGCACCTTGAGGCCTATGTTGGAAAAGGAAATATCTTCACATAAAAACTAGAGAGAAGGATTCTCAGAAACTTCTTTGTGATGAGTTCATTCAACTCACAGAGTTGAACCTACCAATTGATAGAGAAGTTTGGAAACACTCTTTTTGTAGAATCTGCAAGTGGATATTTGGAGCCGTCTGAGGCCTATGCTGGAAAAGGAAATATCTTCACATAAAAACTGAACAGAAGCATTCTCAGAAACTTCTTTGTGTTGAGTGCATTCAACTCACGGACTTGAACTTACCTGTAGAAAGAGCAGTTTGAAACACTCTTTTGGTAAAATCTGCAAGTGGTTATTTGGAGCACTTCGAGGCCTGTGCTGGGATTTGGAATATCTTCACCTAAAAACTACAGAGAAGCATTCTCAGAAAGTTCTTCACGATGCATTCATTCAACTCACAGAGTTGAACCTTCCTTTTGATAGAACAGTTTTGAAACACTCTTTTTGTAGAATCTGCAAGAGGATATTTGGAGCGTTTTGAGGCCTATGCTGGAAAAGGAAATATCTTCACCTAAAAACTAGACAGAAGCATTCTCAGAAACTTCTGTGTGATGAGTGCATTCAACTCACAGACTTGAACGTTTCTTTTGATAGAACAATTTTGAAATATTACGTTTGTAGAATCTGCAAGTGTTTATTCGGAGCACCTTGAGGCCTATGTTGGAAAAGGAAATATCTTCACATAAAAACTAGAGAGAAGGATTCTCAGAAACTTCTTTGTGATGAGTTCATTCAACTCACAGAGTTGAACCTACCAATTGATAGAGAAGTTTGGAAACACTCTTTTTGTAGAATCTGCAAGTGGATATTTGGAGCCGTTTGAGGCCTATGCTGGAAAAGGAAATATATTCACATAAAAACTGAACAGAAGCATTCTCAGAAACTTCTTTGTGTTGACTGCATTCAACTCACAGACTTGAACTTATCTGTAGAAAGAGCCGTTTTGAAACACTCTTTTGGTGAAATCTGCAAGTGGTTATTTGGAGCACTTCGAGGCCTGTGCTGGGATATGGAATATCTTCACCTAAAAACTACAGAGAAGCATTCTCAGAAAGTTCTTCATGATGCATTCATTCAACTCACAGAGTTGAACCTTCCTTTTGATAGAACAGTTTTGAAACACTCTTTTTGTAGAATCTGCAAGAGGATATTTGGAGCGTTTTGAGGCCTATGCTGGAAAAGGAAATATCTTCACCTAAAAACTAGACAGAAGCATTCTCAGAAACTTCTGTGTGATGAGTGCATTCAACTCACAGACTTGAACGTTTCTTTTGATAGAACAGTTTTGAAACATTACGTTTGTAGAATCTGCAAGTGTTTATTCGGAGCACCTTGAGGCCTATGTTGGAAAAGGAAATATCTTCACATAAAAACTAGAGAGAAGGATTCTCAGAAACTTCTTTGTGATGAGTGCATTCAACTCACAGAGTTGAACCTACCAATTGATAGAGAAGTTTGGAAACACTCTTTTTGTAGAATCTGCAAGTGGATATTTGGAGCCGTTTGAGGCCTATGCTGGAAAAGGAAATATCTTCACATAAAAACTGAACAGAAGCATTCTCAGAAACTTCTTTGTGTTGAGTGCATTCAACTCACGGACTTGAACTTACCTGTAGAAAGAGCAGTTTTGAAACACTCTTTTGGTAAAATCTGCAAGTGGTTATTTGGAGCACTTCGAGGCCTGTGCTGGGATATGGAATATCTTCACCTAAAAACTACAGAGAAGCATTCTCAGAAAGTTCTTCACGATGCATTCATTCAACTCACAGAGTTGAACCTTCCTTTTGATAGAACAGTTTTGAAACACTCTTTTTGTAGAATCTGCAAGAGGATATTTGGAGCGTTTTGAGGCCTATGCTGGAAAAGGAAATATCTTCACCTAAATACTAGACAGAAGCATTCTCAGAAACTTCTGTGTGATGAGTGCATTCAACTCACAGACTTGAACGTTTCTTTTGATAGAACAGTTTTGAAATATTACGTTTGTAGAATCTGCAAGTGTTTATTCGGAGCACCTTGAGGCCTATGTTGGAAAAGGAAATATCTTCACATAAAAACTAGAGAGAAGGATTCTCAGAAACTTCTTTGTGATGAGTTCATTCAACTCACAGAGTTGAACCTACCAATTGATAGAGAAGTTTGGAAACACTCTTTTTGTAGAATCTGCAAGTGGAAATTTGGAGCCGTTTGAGGCCTATGCTGGAAAAGGAAATATCTTCACATAAAAACTGAACAGAAGCATTCTCAGAAACTTCTTTGTGTTGAGTGCATTCAACCCACGGACTTGAACTCACCTGTAGAAAGAGCAGTTTTGAAACACTCTTTTGGTAAAATCTGCAAGTGGTTATTTGGAGCACTTCGAGGCCTGTGCTGGGATATGGAATATCTTCAACTAAAAACTACAGAGAAGCATTCTCAGAAAGTTCTTCACGATGCATTCATTCAACTCACAGAGTTGAACCTTCCTTTTGATAGAACGGTTTTGAAACACTCTTTTTGTAGAATCTGCAAGAGGATATTTGGAGCGTTTTGAGGCCTATGCTGGAAAAGGAAATATCTTCACCTAAAAACTAGACAGAAGCATTCTCAGAAACTTCTGTGTGATGAGTGCATTCAACTCACAGACTTGAACGTTTCTTTTGATAGAACAGTTTTGAAACATTACGTTTGTAGAATCTGCAAGTGTTTATTCGGAGCACCTTGAGGCCTATGTTGGAAAAGGAAATATCTTCACATAAAAACTAGAGAGAAGGATTCTCAGAAACTTCTTTGCGATGAGTTCATTCAACTCACAGAGTTGAACCTACCATTGATAGAGAAGTTTGGAAACACTCTTTTTGTAGAATCTGCAAGTGGATATTTGGAGCCGTTTGAGGCCTATGCTGGAAAAGGAAATACTTTCACATAAAAACTGAACAGAAGCATTCTCAGAAACTTCTTTGTGTTGAGTGCATTCAACTCACAGACTTGAACTTACCTGTAGAAAGAGCAGTTTTGAAACACTCTTTTGGTAAAATCTGCAAGTGGTTATTTGGAGCACTTTGAGGCCTGTGCTGGGATATGGAAAATCTTCACCTAAAAACTACAGAGAAGCATTCTCAGAAAGTTCTTCACGATGCATTCATTCAAATCACAGAGTTGAACCTTCCTTTTGATAGAACAGTTTTGAAACACTCTTTTTGTAGAATCTGCAAGAGGATATTTGGAGCGTTTTGAGGCCTATGCTGGAAAAGGAAATATCTTCACCTAAAAACTAGACAGAAGCATTCTCAGAAACTTCTGTGTGATGAGTGCATTCAACTCACAGACTTGAACGTTTCTTTTGATAGAACAGTTTTGAAACATTACGTTTGTAGAATCTCCAAGTGTTTATTCGGAGCACTTTGAGGCCTATGTTGGAAAAGGAAATATCTTCACATAAAAACTAGAGAGAAGGATTCTCAGAAACTACTTTGTGATGAGTTCATTCAACTCACAGAGTTGAACCTACCAATTGATAGAGAAGTTTGGAAACACTCTTTTTGTAGAATCTGCAAGTGGATATTTGGAGCCGTTTGAGGTCTATGCTGGAAAAGGAAATATCTTCACATAAAAACTGAACAGAAGCATTCTCAGAAACTTCTTTGTGTTGAGTGCATTCAACTCACAGACTTGAACTTACCTGTAGAAAGAGCAGTTTTGAAACACTCTTTTGGTAAAATCTGCAAGTGGTTATTTGGAGCACTTCGAGGCCTGTGCTGGGATATGGAATATCTTCACCTAAAAACTACAGAGAAGCATTCTCAGAAAGTTCTTCACGATGCATTCATTCAACTCACAGAGTTGAACCTTCCTTTTGATAGAACAGTTTTGAAACACTCTTTTTGTAGAATCTGCAGGAGGATATTTGGAGCGTTTTGAGGCCTATGCTGGAAAAGGAAATATCTTCACCTAAAAACTAGACAGAAGCATTCTCAGAAACTTCTGTGTGATGAGTGCATTCAACTCACAGACTTGAACGTTCCTCTTGAAAGAGCAGTTTTGAAACACTCCTTTTGTAGAATCTGCACGTGTTCATTTGGAGCGCTCTGAGGCCTATGTTGGAAAAGGAAATATCTTCACATAAAAACTAGACAGAAGCATTCTCAGAAACTTCTTTGTGATGAGTGCATTCTACTCACAGTGTTGAAGCTTGCGCTTGATAGAGCAGTTTTGAAACACTCTTTTGCTAGAATCTGCAAGTGGATATTTGGAGCGCTTTGAGGCCTATGCTGGAAAAGGAAATGTCTTCGCATAAAAACTAGACAGAAGCATTCCAGGAAACTTCTGTATGATAAGTGCATTCAACTCACAGACTTGAACGTTCCTTTTGATAGAACAGTTTTGAAACATTACGTTTGTAGAATCTGCAAGTGTTTATTCGGAGCACCTTGAGGCCTATGTTGGAAAAGGAAATATCTTCACATAAAAACTAGAGAGAAGGATTCTCAGAAACTTCTTTGTGATGAGTTCATTCAACTCACAGAGTTGAGCCTACCAATTGATAGAGAAGTTTGGAAACACTCTTTTTGTAGAATCTGCAAGTGGATATTTAGAGCCGTTTGAGGCCTATGCTGGAAAAGGAAATATCTTCACATAAAAACTGAACAGAAGCATTATCAGAAACTTCTTTGTGTTGAGTGCATTCAACTCACAGACTTGAACTTACCTGTAGAAAGAGCAGTTTTGAAACACTCTTTTGGTAAAATCTGCAAGTGGTTATTTGGAGCACTTCGAGGCCTGTGCTGGGATATGGAAAATATTCACCTAAAAACTACAGAGAAGCATTCTCAGAAAGTTCTTCACGATGCATTCATTCAACTCACAGAGTTGAACCTTCCTTTTGATAGAACAGTTTTGAAACACTCTTTTTGTAGAATCTGCAAGAGGATATTTGGAGCGTTTTGAGGCCTATGCTGGAAAAGGAAATATCTTCACCTAAAAACTAGACAGAAGCATTCTCAGAAACTTCTGTGTGATGAGTGCATTCAACTCACAGACTTCAACGTTTCTTTTGATAGAACAGTTTTGAAACATTACGTTTGTAGAATCTCCAAGTGTTTATTCGGAGCACTTTGAGGCCTATGTTGGAAAAGGAAATATCTTCACATAAAAACTAGAGAGAAGGATTCTCAGAAACTACTTTGTGATGAGTTCATTCAACTCACAGAGTTGAACCTACCAATTGATAGAGAAGTTTGGAAACACTCTTTTTGTAGAATCTGCAAGTGGATATTTGGAGCCGTTTGAGGTCTATGCTGGAAAAGGAAATATCTTCACATAAAAACTGAACAGAAGCATTCTCAGAAACTTCTTTGTGTTGAGTGCATTCAACTCACAGACTTGAACTTACCTGTAGAAAGAGCAGTTTTGAAACACTCTTTTTAAAATCTGCAAGTGGTTATTTGGAGCATTTCGAGGCCTGGGCTGGGATATGGAATATCTTCACCTAAAAACTACAGAGAAGCATTCTCAGAAAGTTCTTCACGATGCATTCATTCAACTCACAGAGTTGAACCTTCCTTTTGATAGAACAGTTTTGAAACACTCTTTTTGTAGAATCTGCAAGAGGATATTTGGAGCGTTTTGAGGCCTATGCTGGAAAAGGAAATATCTTCACCTAAAAACTAGACAGAAGCATTCTCAGAAACTTCTGTGTGATGAGTGCATTCAACTCACAGACTTGAACGTTCCTCTTGAAAGAGCAGTTTTGAAACACTCCTTTTGTAGAATCTGCACGTGTTCATTTGGAGCGCTCTGAGGCCTATGTTGGAAAAGGAAATATCTTCACATAAAAACTAGACAGAAGCATTCTCAGAAACTTCTTTGTGATGAGTGCATTCTACTCACAGTGTTGAAGCTTGCGCTTGATAGAGCAGTTTTGAAACACTCTTTTGCTAGAATCTGCAAGTGGATATTTGGAGCGCTTTGAGGCCTATGCTGGAAAAGGAAATGTCTTCGCATAAAAACTAGACAGAAGCATTCCAGGAAACTTCTGTATGATAAGTGCATTCAACTCACAGACTTGAACGTTCCTTTTGATAGAAATCTTTGGAAACACTCCTTTGGTAGAATTTGCAAGGGTTTATTTGGAGCACTTTGAGGCCTGTGCTGGGATATGGAATATCTTCACCTAAAAACTACAGAGAAGCATTCTCAGAAAGTTCTTCACGATGCATTCATTCAACTCACAGAGTTGAACCTTCCTTTTGATAGAACAGTTTTGAAACACTCTTTTTGTGGAATCTGCAAGAGGATATTTGGAGCGTTTTGAGGCCTATGCTGGAAAAGGAAATATCTTCACCTAAAAACTAGACAGAAGCATTCTCAGAAACTTCTGTGTGATGAGTGCATTCAACTCACAGACTTGAACGTTTCTTTTGATAGAACAGTTTTGAAACATTACGTTTGTAGAATCTGCAAGTGTTTATTCGGAGCACCTTGAGGCCTATGTTGGAACAGGAAATATCTTCACATAAAAACTAGAGAGAAGGATTCTCAGAAACTTCTTTGTGATGAGTTCATTCAACTCACAGAGTTGAACCTACCAATTGATAGAGAAGTTTGGAAACACTCTTTTTGTAGAATCTGCAAGTGGATATTTGGAGCCGTTTGAGGCCTATGCTGGAAAAGGAAATATCTTCACATAAAAACTGAACAGAAGCATTCTCAGAAACTTCTTTGTGTTGAGTGCATTCAACTCACGGACTTGAACTTACCTGTAGAAAGAGCAGTTTTGAAACACTCTTTTGGTAAAATCTGCAAGTGGTTATTTGGAGCACTTCGAGGCCTGTGCTGGGATATGGAATATCTTCACCTAAAAACTACAGAGAAGCATTCTCAGAAAGTTCTTCACGATGCATTCATTCAACTCACAGAGTTGAACCTTCCTTTTGATAGAACAGTTTTGAAACACTCTTTTTGTAGAATCTGCAAGAGGATATTTGGAGCGATTCGAGGCCTATGCTGGAAAAGGAAATATCTTCACCTAAAAACTAGACAGAAGCATTCTCAGAAACTTCTGTGTGATGAGTGCATTCAACTCACAGACTTGAACGTTTCTTTTGATAGAACAGTTTTGAAACATTACGTTTGTAGAATCTGCAAGTGTTTATTCGGAGCACCTTGAGGCCTATGTTGGAAAAGGAAATATCTTCACATAAAAACTAGAGAGAAGGATTCTCAGAAACTTCTTTGTGATGAGTTCATTCAACTCACAGAGTTGAACCTACCAATTGATAGAGAAGTTTGGAAACACTCTTTTTGTAGAATCTGCAAGTGGATATTTGGAGCCGTTTGAGGTCTATGCTGGAAAAGGAAATATCTTCACATAAAAACTGAACAGAAGCATTCTCAGAAACTTCTTTGTGTTGAGTGCATTCAACTCACAGACTTGAACTTACCTGTAGAAAGAGCAGTTTTGAAACACTCTTTTTAAAATCTGCAAGTGGTTATTTGGAGCATTTCGAGGCCTGGGCTGGGATATGGAATATCTTCACCTAAAAACTACAGAGAAGCATTCTCAGAAAGTTCTTCACGATGCATTCATTCAACTCACAGAGTTGAACCTTCCTTTTGATAGAACAGTTTTGAAACACTCTTTTTGTAGAATCTGCAAGAGGATATTTGGAGCGTTTTGAGGCCTATGCTGGAAAAGGAAATATCTTCACCTAAAAACTAGACAGAAGCATTCTCAGAAACTTCTGTGTGATGAGTGCATTCAACTCACAGACTTGAACGTTCCTCTTGAAAGAGCAGTTTTGAAACACTCCTTTTGTAGAATCTGCACGTGTTCATTTGGAGCGCTCTGAGGCCTATGTTGGAAAAGGAAATATCTTCACATAAAAACTAGACAGAAGCATTCTCAGAAACTTCTTTGTGATGAGTGCATTCTACTCACAGTGTTGAAGCTTGCGCTTGATAGAGCAGTTTTGAAACACTCTTTTGCTAGAATCTGCAAGTGGATATTTGGAGCGCTTTGAGGCCTATGCTGGAAAAGGAAATGTCTTCGCATAAAAACTAGACAGAAGCATTCCAGGAAACTTCTGTATGATAAGTGCATTCAACTCACAGACTTGAACGTTCCTTTTGATAGAAATCTTTGGAAACACTCCTTTGGTAGAATTTGCAAGGGTTTATTTGGAGCGCTATGAGGCCTAAGCTGGAAAAGGAAATATCTTCACGTAAGGTCTAGACAGAAGAATTCTCAGAAACTTCTTTCTGATGAGTGCATTCAACACACAGACTTGAACCTTGCTCTTGAAAGAGCAGCTTTGAAACACACTTTTCGTAGAATCTGCAAGTGGATATTTGGAGCGTTTTGAGGCCTATGCTGGAAAAGGAAATATCTTCACCTAAAAACTAGACAGAAGCATTCTCAGAAACTTCTGTGTGATGAGTGCATTCAACTCACAGACTTGAACGTTTCTTTTGATAGAACAGTTTTGAAACATTACGTTTGTAGAATCTGCAAGTGTTTATTCGGAGCACCTTGAGGCCTATGTTGGAAAAGGAAATATCTTCACATAAAAACTAGAGAGAAGGATTCTCAGAAACTTCTTTGTGATGAGTTCATTCAACTCACAGAGTTGAACCTACCAATTGATAGAGAAGTTTGGAAACACTCTTTTTGTAGAATCTGCAAGTGGATATTTGGAGCCGTTTGAGGCCTATGCTGGAAAAGGAAATATCTTCACATAAAAACTGAACAGAAGCATTCTCAGAAACTTCTTTGTGTTGAGTGCATTCAACTCACGGACTTGAACTTACCTGTAGAAAGAGCAGTTTGAAACACTCTTTTGGTAAAATCTGCAAGTGGTTATTTGGAGCACTTCGAGGCCTGTGCTGGGATATGGAATATCTTCACCTAAAAACTACAGAGAAGCATTCTCAGAAAGTTCTTCACGATGCATTCATTCAACTCACAGAGTTGAACCTTCCTTTTGATAGAACAGTTTTGAAACACTCTTTTTGTAGAATCTGCAAGAGGATATTTGGAGCGATTCGAGGCCTATGCTGGAAAAGGAAATATCTTCACCTAAAAACTAGACAGAAGCATTCTCAGAAACTTCTGTGTGATGAGTGCATTCAACTCACAGACTTGAACGTTTCTTTTGATAGAACAGTTTTGAAACATTACGTTTGTAGAATCTGCAAGTGTTTATTCGGAGCACCTTGAGGCCTATGTTGGAAAAGGAAATATCTTCACATAAAAACTAGAGAGAAGGATTCTCAGAAACTTCTTTGTGATGAGTTCATTCAACTCACAGAGTTGAACCTACCAATTGATAGAGAAGTTTGGAAACACTCTTTTTGTAGAATCTGCAAGTGGATATTTGGAGCCGTTTGAGGCCTATGCTGGAAAAGGAAATATCTTCACATAAAAACTGAACAGAAGCATTCTCAGAAACTTCTTTGTGTTGAGTGCATTCAACTCACGGACTTGAACTTACCTGTAGAAAGAGCAGTTTGAAACACTCTTTTGGTAAAATCTGCAAGTGGTTATTTGGAGCACTTCGAGGCCTGTGCTGGGATATGGAATATCTTCACCTAAAAACTACAGAGAAGCATTCTCAGAAAGTTCTTCACGATGCATTCATTCAACTCACAGAGTTGAACCTTCCTTTTGATAGAACAGTTTTGAAACACTCTTTTTGTAGAATCTGCAAGAGGATACTTGGAGCGTTTTGAGGCCTATGCTGGAAAAGGAAATATCTTCACCTAAAAACTAGACAGAAGCATTCTCAGAAACTTCTGTGTGATGAGTGCATTCAACTCACAGACTTGAACGTTTCTTTTGATAGAACAGTTTTGAAACATTACGTTTGTAGAATCTGCAAGTGTTTATTCGGAGCACCTTGAGGCCTATGTTGGAAAAGGAAATATCTTCACATAAAAACTAGAGAGAAGGATTCTCAGAAACTTCTTTGTGATGAGTTCATTCAACTCACAGAGTTGAACCTACCAATTGATAGAGAAGTTTGGAAACACTCTTTTTGTAGAATCTGCAAGTGGATATTTGGAGCCGTTTGAGGCCTATGCTGGAAAAGGAAATATCTTCACATAAAAACTGAACAGAAGCATTCTCAGAAACTTCTTTGTGTTGAGTGCATTCAACTCACGGACTTGAACTTACCTGTAGAAAGAGCAGTTTTGAAACACTCTTTTGGTAAAATCTGCAAGTGGTTATTTGGAGCACTTCGAGGCCTGTGCTGGGATATGGAATATCTTCACCTAAAAACTACAGAGAAGCATTCTCAGAAAGTTCTTCACGATGCATTCATTCAACTCACAGAGTTGAACCTTCCTTTTGATAGAACAGTTTTGAAACACTCTTTTTGTAGAATCTGCAAGAGGATATTTGGAGCGTTTTGAGGCCTATGCTGGAAAAGGAAATATCTTCACCTAAATACTAGACAGAAGCATTCTCAGAAACTTCTGTGTGATGAGTGCATTCAACTCACAGACTTGAACGTTTCTTTTGATAGAACAGTTTTGAAATATTACGTTTGTAGAATCTGCAAGTGTTTATTCGGAGCACCTTGAGGCCTATGTTGGAAAAGGAAATATCTTCACATAAAAACTAGAGAGAAGGATTCTCAGAAACTTCTTTGTGATGAGTTCATTCAACTCACAGAGTTGAACCTACCAATTGATAGAGAAGTTTGGAAACACTCTTTTTGTAGAATCTGCAAGTGGAAATTTGGAGCCGTTTGAGGCCTATGCTGGAAAAGGAAATATCTTCACATAAAAACTGAACAGAAGCATTCTCAGAAACTTCTTTGTGTTGAGTGCATTCAACCCACGGACTTGAACTCACCTGTAGAAAGAGCAGTTTTGAAACACTCTTTTGGTAAAATCTGCAAGTGGTTATTTGGAGCACTTCGAGGCCTGTGCTGGGATATGGAATATCTTCAACTAAAAACTACAGAGAAGCATTCTCAGAAAGTTCTTCACGATGCATTCATTCAACTCACAGAGTTGAACCTTCCTTTTGATAGAACGGTTTTGAAACACTCTTTTTGTAGAATCTGCAAGAGGATATTTGGAGCGTTTTGAGGCCTATGCTGGAAAAGGAAATATCTTCACCTAAAAACTAGACAGAAGCATTCTCAGAAACTTCTGTGTGATGAGTGCATTCAACTCACAGACTTGAACGTTTCTTTTGATAGAACAGTTTTGAAACATTACGTTTGTAGAATCTGCAAGTGTTTATTCGGAGCACCTTGAGGCCTATGTTGGAAAAGGAAATATCTTCACATAAAAACTAGAGAGAAGGATTCTCAGAAACTTCTTTGCGATGAGTTCATTCAACTCACAGAGTTGAACCTACCATTGATAGAGAAGTTTGGAAACACTCTTTTTGTAGAATCTGCAAGTGGATATTTGGAGCCGTTTGAGGCCTATGCTGGAAAAGGAAATACTTTCACATAAAAACTGAACAGAAGCATTCTCAGAAACTTCTTTGTGTTGAGTGCATTCAACTCACAGACTTGAACTTACCTGTAGAAAGAGCAGTTTTGAAACACTCTTTTGGTAAAATCTGCAAGTGGTTATTTGGAGCACTTTGAGGCCTGTGCTGGGATATGGAAAATCTTCACCTAAAAACTACAGAGAAGCATTCTCAGAAAGTTCTTCACGATGCATTCATTCAAATCACAGAGTTGAACCTTCCTTTTGATAGAACAGTTTTGAAACACTCTTTTTGTAGAATCTGCAAGAGGATATTTGGAGCGTTTTGAGGCCTATGCTGGAAAAGGAAATATCTTCACCTAAAAACTAGACAGAAGCATTCTCAGAAACTTCTGTGTGATGAGTGCATTCAACTCACAGACTTGAACGTTTCTTTTGATAGAACAGTTTTGAAACATTACGTTTGTAGAATCTCCAAGTGTTTATTCGGAGCACTTTGAGGCCTATGTTGGAAAAGGAAATATCTTCACATAAAAACTAGAGAGAAGGATTCTCAGAAACTACTTTGTGATGAGTTCATTCAACTCACAGAGTTGAACCTACCAATTGATAGAGAAGTTTGGAAACACTCTTTTTGTAGAATCTGCAAGTGGATATTTGGAGCCGTTTGAGGTCTATGCTGGAAAAGGAAATATCTTCACATAAAAACTGAACAGAAGCATTCTCAGAAACTTCTTTGTGTTGAGTGCATTCAACTCACAGACTTGAACTTACCTGTAGAAAGAGCAGTTTTGAAACACTCTTTTGGTAAAATCTGCAAGTGGTTATTTGGAGCACTTCGAGGCCTGTGCTGGGATATGGAATATCTTCACCTAAAAACTACAGAGAAGCATTCTCAGAAAGTTCTTCACGATGCATTCATTCAACTCACAGAGTTGAACCTTCCTTTTGATAGAACAGTTTTGAAACACTCTTTTTGTAGAATCTGCAGGAGGATATTTGGAGCGTTTTGAGGCCTATGCTGGAAAAGGAAATATCTTCACCTAAAAACTAGACAGAAGCATTCTCAGAAACTTCTGTGTGATGAGTGCATTCAACTCACAGACTTGAACGTTCCTCTTGAAAGAGCAGTTTTGAAACACTCCTTTTGTAGAATCTGCACGTGTTCATTTGGAGCGCTCTGAGGCCTATGTTGGAAAAGGAAATATCTTCACATAAAAACTAGACAGAAGCATTCTCAGAAACTTCTTTGTGATGAGTGCATTCTACTCACAGTGTTGAAGCTTGCGCTTGATAGAGCAGTTTTGAAACACTCTTTTGCTAGAATCTGCAAGTGGATATTTGGAGCGCTTTGAGGCCTATGCTGGAAAAGGAAATGTCTTCGCATAAAAACTAGACAGAAGCATTCCAGGAAACTTCTGTATGATAAGTGCATTCAACTCACAGACTTGAACGTTCCTTTTGATAGAACAGTTTTGAAACATTACGTTTGTAGAATCTGCAAGTGTTTATTCGGAGCACCTTGAGGCCTATGTTGGAAAAGGAAATATCTTCACATAAAAACTAGAGAGAAGGATTCTCAGAAACTTCTTTGTGATGAGTTCATTCAACTCACAGAGTTGAGCCTACCAATTGATAGAGAAGTTTGGAAACACTCTTTTTGTAGAATCTGCAAGTGGATATTTAGAGCCGTTTGAGGCCTATGCTGGAAAAGGAAATATCTTCACATAAAAACTGAACAGAAGCATTATCAGAAACTTCTTTGTGTTGAGTGCATTCAACTCACAGACTTGAACTTACCTGTAGAAAGAGCAGTTTTGAAACACTCTTTTGGTAAAATCTGCAAGTGGTTATTTGGAGCACTTCGAGGCCTGTGCTGGGATATGGAAAATATTCACCTAAAAACTACAGAGAAGCATTCTCAGAAAGTTCTTCACGATGCATTCATTCAACTCACAGAGTTGAACCTTCCTTTTGATAGAACAGTTTTGAAACACTCTTTTTGTAGAATCTGCAAGAGGATATTTGGAGCGTTTTGAGGCCTATGCTGGAAAAGGAAATATCTTCACCTAAAAACTAGACAGAAGCATTCTCAGAAACTTCTGTGTGATGAGTGCATTCAACTCACAGACTTCAACGTTTCTTTTGATAGAACAGTTTTGAAACATTACGTTTGTAGAATCTCCAAGTGTTTATTCGGAGCACTTTGAGGCCTATGTTGGAAAAGGAAATATCTTCACATAAAAACTAGAGAGAAGGATTCTCAGAAACTACTTTGTGATGAGTTCATTCAACTCACAGAGTTGAACCTACCAATTGATAGAGAAGTTTGGAAACACTCTTTTTGTAGAATCTGCAAGTGGATATTTGGAGCCGTTTGAGGTCTATGCTGGAAAAGGAAATATCTTCACATAAAAACTGAACAGAAGCATTCTCAGAAACTTCTTTGTGTTGAGTGCATTCAACTCACAGACTTGAACTTACCTGTAGAAAGAGCAGTTTTGAAACACTCTTTTTAAAATCTGCAAGTGGTTATTTGGAGCATTTCGAGGCCTGGGCTGGGATATGGAATATCTTCACCTAAAAACTACAGAGAAGCATTCTCAGAAAGTTCTTCACGATGCATTCATTCAACTCACAGAGTTGAACCTTCCTTTTGATAGAACAGTTTTGAAACACTCTTTTTGTAGAATCTGCAAGAGGATATTTGGAGCGTTTTGAGGCCTATGCTGGAAAAGGAAATATCTTCACCTAAAAACTAGACAGAAGCATTCTCAGAAACTTCTGTGTGATGAGTGCATTCAACTCACAGACTTGAACGTTCCTCTTGAAAGAGCAGTTTTGAAACACTCCTTTTGTAGAATCTGCACGTGTTCATTTGGAGCGCTCTGAGGCCTATGTTGGAAAAGGAAATATCTTCACATAAAAACTAGACAGAAGCATTCTCAGAAACTTCTTTGTGATGAGTGCATTCTACTCACAGTGTTGAAGCTTGCGCTTGATAGAGCAGTTTTGAAACACTCTTTTGCTAGAATCTGCAAGTGGATATTTGGAGCGCTTTGAGGCCTATGCTGGAAAAGGAAATGTCTTCGCATAAAAACTAGACAGAAGCATTCCAGGAAACTTCTGTATGATAAGTGCATTCAACTCACAGACTTGAACGTTCCTTTTGATAGAAATCTTTGGAAACACTCCTTTGGTAGAATTTGCAAGGGTTTATTTGGAGCGCTATGAGGCCTAAGCTGGAAAAGGAAATATCTTCACGTAAGGTCTAGACAGAAGAATTCTCAGAAACTTCTTTCTGATGAGTGCATTCAACACACAGACTTGAACCTTGCTCTTGAAAGAGCAGCTTTGAAACACACTTTTCGTAGAATCTGCAAGTGGATATTTGGAGCGTTTTGAGGCCTATGCTGGAAAAGGAAATATCTTCACCTAAAAACTAGACAGAAGCATTCTCAGAAACTTCTGTGTGATGAGTGCATTCAACTCACAGACTTGAACGTTTCTTTTGATAGAACAGTTTTGAAACATTACGTTTGTAGAATCTGCAAGTGTTTATTCGGAGCACCTTGAGGCCTATGTTGGAAAAGGAAATATCTTCACATAAAAACTAGAGAGAAGGATTCTCAGAAACTTCTTTGTGATGAGTTCATTCAACTCACAGAGTTGAACCTACCAATTGATAGAGAAGTTTGGAAACACTCTTTTTGTAGAATCTGCAAGTGGATATTTGGAGCCGTTTGAGGCCTATGCTGGAAAAGGAAATATCTTCACATAAAAACTGAACAGAAGCATTCTCAGAAACTTCTTTGTGTTGAGTGCATTCAACTCACGGACTTGAACTTACCTGTAGAAAGAGCAGTTTGAAACACTCTTTTGGTAAAATCTGCAAGTGGTTATTTGGAGCACTTCGAGGCCTGTGCTGGGATATGGAATATCTTCACCTAAAAACTACAGAGAAGCATTCTCAGAAAGTTCTTCACGATGCATTCATTCAACTCACAGAGTTGAACCTTCCTTTTGATAGAACAGTTTTGAAACACTCTTTTTGTAGAATCTGCAAGAGGATATTTGGAGCGATTCGAGGCCTATGCTGGAAAAGGAAATATCTTCACCTAAAAACTAGACAGAAGCATTCTCAGAAACTTCTGTGTGATGAGTGCATTCAACTCACAGACTTGAACGTTTCTTTTGATAGAACAGTTTTGAAACATTACGTTTGTAGAATCTGCAAGTGTTTATTCGGAGCACCTTGAGGCCTATGTTGGAAAAGGAAATATCTTCACATAAAAACTAGAGAGAAGGATTCTCAGAAACTTCTTTGTGATGAGTTCATTCAACTCACAGAGTTGAACCTACCAATTGATAGAGAAGTTTGGAAACACTCTTTTTGTAGAATCTGCAAGTGGATATTTGGAGCCGTTTGAGGCCTATGCTGGAAAAGGAAATATCTTCACATAAAAACTGAACAGAAGCATTCTCAGAAACTTCTTTGTGTTGAGTGCATTCAACTCACGGACTTGAACTTACCTGTAGAAAGAGCAGTTTGAAACACTCTTTTGGTAAAATCTGCAAGTGGTTATTTGGAGCACTTCGAGGCCTGTGCTGGGATATGGAATATCTTCACCTAAAAACTACAGAGAAGCATTCTCAGAAAGTTCTTCACGATGCATTCATTCAACTCACAGAGTTGAACCTTCCTTTTGATAGAACAGTTTTGAAACACTCTTTTTGTAGAATCTGCAAGAGGATACTTGGAGCGTTTTGAGGCCTATGCTGGAAAAGGAAATATCTTCACCTAAAAACTAGACAGAAGCATTCTCAGAAACTTCTGTGTGATGAGTGCATTCAACTCACAGACTTGAACGTTTCTTTTGATAGAACAGTTTTGAAACATTACGTTTGTAGAATCTGCAAGTGTTTATTCGGAGCACCTTGAGGCCTATGTTGGAAAAGGAAATATCTTCACATAAAAACTAGAGAGAAGGATTCTCAGAAACTTCTTTGTGATGAGTTCATTCAACTCACAGAGTTGAACCTACCAATTGATAGAGAAGTTTGGAAACACTCTTTTTGTAGAATCTGCAAGTGGATATTTGGAGCCGTTTGAGGCCTATGCTGGAAAAGGAAATATCTTCACATAAAAACTGAACAGAAGCATTCTCAGAAACTTCTTTGTGTTGAGTGCATTCAACTCACGGACTTGAACTTACCTGTAGAAAGAGCAGTTTTGAAACACTCTATTGGTGAAATCTGCAAGTGGTTATTTTGAGCACTTCGAGGCCTGTGCTGGGATATGGAATATCTTCACCTAAAAACTACAGAGAAGCATTCTCAGAAAGTTCTTCACGATGCATTCATTCAACTCACAGAGTTGAACCTTCCTTTTGATAGAACAGTTTTGAAACACTCTTTTTGTGGAATCTGCAAGAGGATATTTGGAGCGTTTTGAGGCCTATGCTGGAAAAGGAAATATCTTCACCTAAAAACTAGACAGAAGCATTCTCAGAAACTTCTGTGTGATGAGTGCATTCAACTCACAGACTTGAACGTTTCTTTTGATAGAACAGTTTTGAAACATTACGTTTGTAGAATCTGCAAGTGTTTATTCGGAGCACCTTGAGGCCTATGTTGGAACAGGAAATATCTTCACATAAAAACTAGAGAGAAGGATTCTCAGAAACTTCTTTGTGATGAGTTCATTCAACTCACAGAGTTGAACCTACCAATTGATAGAGAAGTTTGGAAACACTCTTTTTGTAGAATCTGCAAGTGGATATTTGGAGCCGTTTGAGGCCTATGCTGGAAAAGGAAATATCTTCACATAAAAACTGAACAGAAGCATTCTCAGAAACTTCTTTGTGTTGAGTGCATTCAACTCACGGACTTGAACTTACCTGTAGAAAGAGCAGTTTTGAAACACTCTTTTGGTAAAATCTGCAAGTGGTTATTTGGAGCACTTCGAGGCCTGTGCTGGGATATGGAATATCTTCACCTAAAAACTACAGAGAAGCATTCTCAGAAAGTTCTTCACGATGCATTCATTCAACTCACAGAGTTGAACCTTCCTTTTGATAGAACAGTTTTGAAACACTCTTTTTGTAGAATCTGCAAGAGGATATTTGGAGCGATTCGAGGCCTATGCTGGAAAAGGAAATATCTTCACCTAAAAACTAGACAGAAGCATTCTCAGAAACTTCTGTGTGATGAGTGCATTCAACTCACAGACTTGAACGTTTCTTTTGATAGAACAGTTTTGAAACATTACGTTTGTAGAATCTGCAAGTGTTTATTCGGAGCACCTTGAGGCCTATGTTGGAAAAGGAAATATCTTCACATAAAAACTAGAGAGAAGGATTCTCAGAAACTTCTTTGTGATGAGTTCATTCAACTCACAGAGTTGAACCTACCAATTGATAGAGAAGTTTGGAAACACTCTTTTTGTAGAATCTGCAAGTGGATATTTGGAGCCGTTTGAGGTCTATGCTGGAAAAGGAAATATCTTCACATAAAAACTGAACAGAAGCATTCTCAGAAACTTCTTTGTGTTGAGTGCATTCAACTCACAGACTTGAACTTACCTGTAGAAAGAGCAGTTTTGAAACACTCTTTTTAAAATCTGCAAGTGGTTATTTGGAGCATTTCGAGGCCTGGGCTGGGATATGGAATATCTTCACCTAAAAACTACAGAGAAGCATTCTCAGAAAGTTCTTCACGATGCATTCATTCAACTCACAGAGTTGAACCTTCCTTTTGATAGAACAGTTTTGAAACACTCTTTTTGTAGAATCTGCAAGAGGATATTTGGAGCGTTTTGAGGCCTATGCTGGAAAAGGAAATATCTTCACCTAAAAACTAGACAGAAGCATTCTCAGAAACTTCTGTGTGATGAGTGCATTCAACTCACAGACTTGAACGTTCCTCTTGAAAGAGCAGTTTTGAAACACTCCTTTTGTAGAATCTGCACGTGTTCATTTGGAGCGCTCTGAGGCCTATGTTGGAAAAGGAAATATCTTCACATAAAAACTAGACAGAAGCATTCTCAGAAACTTCTTTGTGATGAGTGCATTCTACTCACAGTGTTGAAGCTTGCGCTTGATAGAGCAGTTTTGAAACACTCTTTTGCTAGAATCTGCAAGTGGATATTTGGAGCGCTTTGAGGCCTATGCTGGAAAAGGAAATGTCTTCGCATAAAAACTAGACAGAAGCATTCCAGGAAACTTCTGTATGATAAGTGCATTCAACTCACAGACTTGAACGTTCCTTTTGATAGAAATCTTTGGAAACACTCCTTTGGTAGAATTTGCAAGGGTTTATTTGGAGCGCTATGAGGCCTAAGCTGGAAAAGGAAATATCTTCACGTAAGGTCTAGACAGAAGAATTCTCAGAAACTTCTTTCTGATGAGTGCATTCAACACACAGACTTGAACCTTGCTCTTGAAAGAGCAGCTTTGAAACACACTTTTCGTAGAATCTGCAAGTGGATATTTGGAGCGTTTTGAGGCCTATGCTGGAAAAGGAAATATCTTCACCTAAAAACTAGACAGAAGCATTCTCAGAAACTTCTGTGTGATGAGTGCATTCAACTCACAGACTTGAACGTTTCTTTTGATAGAACAGTTTTGAAACATTACGTTTGTAGAATCTGCAAGTGTTTATTCGGAGCACCTTGAGGCCTATGTTGGAAAAGGAAATATCTTCACATAAAAACTAGAGAGAAGGATTCTCAGAAACTTCTTTGTGATGAGTTCATTCAACTCACAGAGTTGAACCTACCAATTGATAGAGAAGTTTGGAAACACTCTTTTTGTAGAATCTGCAAGTGGATATTTGGAGCCGTTTGAGGCCTATGCTGGAAAAGGAAATATCTTCACATAAAAACTGAACAGAAGCATTCTCAGAAACTTCTTTGTGTTGAGTGCATTCAACTCACGGACTTGAACTTACCTGTAGAAAGAGCAGTTTGAAACACTCTTTTGGTAAAATCTGCAAGTGGTTATTTGGAGCACTTCGAGGCCTGTGCTGGGATATGGAATATCTTCACCTAAAAACTACAGAGAAGCATTCTCAGAAAGTTCTTCACGATGCATTCATTCAACTCACAGAGTTGAACCTTCCTTTTGATAGAACAGTTTTGAAACACTCTTTTTGTAGAATCTGCAAGAGGATATTTGGAGCGATTCGAGGCCTATGCTGGAAAAGGAAATATCTTCACCTAAAAACTAGACAGAAGCATTCTCAGAAACTTCTGTGTGATGAGTGCATTCAACTCACAGACTTGAACGTTTCTTTTGATAGAACAGTTTTGAAACATTACGTTTGTAGAATCTGCAAGTGTTTATTCGGAGCACCTTGAGGCCTATGTTGGAAAAGGAAATATCTTCACATAAAAACTAGAGAGAAGGATTCTCAGAAACTTCTTTGTGATGAGTTCATTCAACTCACAGAGTTGAACCTACCAATTGATAGAGAAGTTTGGAAACACTCTTTTTGTAGAATCTGCAAGTGGATATTTGGAGCCGTTTGAGGCCTATGCTGGAAAAGGAAATATCTTCACATAAAAACTGAACAGAAGCATTCTCAGAAACTTCTTTGTGTTGAGTGCATTCAACTCACGGACTTGAACTTACCTGTAGAAAGAGCAGTTTGAAACACTCTTTTGGTAAAATCTGCAAGTGGTTATTTGGAGCACTTCGAGGCCTGTGCTGGGATATGGAATATCTTCACCTAAAAACTACAGAGAAGCATTCTCAGAAAGTTCTTCACGATGCATTCATTCAACTCACAGAGTTGAACCTTCCTTTTGATAGAACAGTTTTGAAACACTCTTTTTGTAGAATCTGCAAGAGGATACTTGGAGCGTTTTGAGGCCTATGCTGGAAAAGGAAATATCTTCACCTAAAAACTAGACAGAAGCATTCTCAGAAACTTCTGTGTGATGAGTGCATTCAACTCACAGACTTGAACGTTTCTTTTGATAGAACAGTTTTGAAACATTACGTTTGTAGAATCTGCAAGTGTTTATTCGGAGCACCTTGAGGCCTATGTTGGAAAAGGAAATATCTTCACATAAAAACTAGAGAGAAGGATTCTCAGAAACTTCTTTGTGATGAGTTCATTCAACTCACAGAGTTGAACCTACCAATTGATAGAGAAGTTTGGAAACACTCTTTTTGTAGAATCTGCAAGTGGATATTTGGAGCCGTTTGAGGCCTATGCTGGAAAAGGAAATATCTTCACATAAAAACTGAACAGAAGCATTCTCAGAAACTTCTTTGTGTTGAGTGCATTCAACTCACGGACTTGAACTTACCTGTAGAAAGAGCAGTTTTGAAACACTCTATTGGTGAAATCTGCAAGTGGTTATTTTGAGCACTTCGAGGCCTGTGCTGGGATATGGAATATCTTCACCTAAAAACTACAGAGAAGCATTCTCAGAAAGTTCTTCACGATGCATTCATTCAACTCACAGAGTTGAACCTTCCTTTTGATAGAACAGTTTTGAAACACTCTTTTTGTGGAATCTGCAAGAGGATATTTGGAGCGTTTTGAGGCCTATGCTGGAAAAGGAAATATCTTCACCTAAAAACTAGACAGAAGCATTCTCAGAAACTTCTGTGTGATGAGTGCATTCAACTCACAGACTTGAACGTTTCTTTTGATAGAACAGTTTTGAAACATTACGTTTGTAGAATCTGCAAGTGTTTATTCGGAGCACCTTGAGGCCTATGTTGGAACAGGAAATATCTTCACATAAAAACTAGAGAGAAGGATTCTCAGAAACTTCTTTGTGATGAGTTCATTCAACTCACAGAGTTGAACCTACCAATTGATAGAGAAGTTTGGAAACACTCTTTTTGTAGAATCTGCAAGTGGATATTTGGAGCCGTTTGAGGCCTATGCTGGAAAAGGAAATATCTTCACATAAAAACTGAACAGAAGCATTCTCAGAAACTTCTTTGTGTTGAGTGCATTCAACTCACGGACTTGAACTTACCTGTAGAAAGAGCAGTTTTGAAACACTCTTTTGGTAAAATCTGCAAGTGGTTATTTGGAGCACTTCGAGGCCTGTGCTGGGATATGGAATATCTTCACCTAAAAACTACAGAGAAGCATTCTCAGAAAGTTCTTCACGATGCATTCATTCAACTCACAGAGTTGAACCTTCCTTTTGATAGAACAGTTTTGAAACACTCTTTTTGTAGAATCTGCAAGAGGATATTTGGAGCGATTCGAGGCCTATGCTGGAAAAGGAAATATCTTCACCTAAAAACTAGACAGAAGCATTCTCAGAAACTTCTGTGTGATGAGTGCATTCAACTCACAGACTTGAACGTTTCTTTTGATAGAACAGTTTTGAAACATTACGTTTGTAGAATCTGCAAGTGTTTATTCGGAGCACCTTGAGGCCTATGTTGGAAAAGGAAATATCTTCACATAAAAACTAGAGAGAAGGATTCTCAGAAACTTCTTTGTGATGAGTTCATTCAACTCACAGAGTTGAACCTACCAATTGATAGAGAAGTTTGGAAACACTCTTTTTGTAGAATCTGCAAGTGGATATTTGGAGCCGTTTGAGGCCTATGCTGGAAAAGGAAATATCTTCACATAAAAACTGAACAGAAGCATTCTCAGAAACTTCTTTGTGTTGAGTGCATTCAACTCACGGACTTGAACTTACCTGTAGAAAGAGCAGTTTGAAACACTCTTTTGGTAAAATCTGCAAGTGGTTATTTGGAGCACTTCGAGGCCTGTGCTGGGATATGGAATATCTTCACCTAAAAACTACAGAGAAGCATTCTCAGAAAGTTCTTCACGATGCATTCATTCAACTCACAGAGTTGAACCTTCCTTTTGATAGAACAGTTTTGAAACACTCTTTTTGTAGAATCTGCAAGAGGATATTTGGAGCGTTTTGAGGCCTATGCTGGAAAAGGAAATATCTTCACCTAAAAACTAGACAGAAGCATTCTCAGAAACTTCTGTGTGATGAGTGCATTCAACTCACAGACTTGAACGTTTCTTTTGATAGAACAGTTTTGAAACATTACGTTTGTAGAATCTGCAAGTGTTTATTCGGAGCACCTTGAGGCCTATGTTGGAAAAGGAAATATCTTCACATAAAAACTAGAGAGAAGGATTCTCAGAAACTTCTTTTTGATGAGTTCATTCAACTCACAGAGTTGAACCTACCAATTGATAGAGAAGTTTGGAAACACTCTTTTTGTAGAATCTGCAAGTGGATATTTGGAGCCGTTTGAGGCCTATGCTGGAAAAGGAAATATCTTCACATAAAAACTGAACAGAAGCATTCTCAGAAACTTCTTTGTGTTGAGTGCATTCAACTCACGGACTTGAACTTACCTGTAGAAAGAGCAGTTTGAAACACTCTTTTGGTAAAATCTGCAAGTGGTTATTTGGAGCACTTCGAGGCCTGTGCTCGGATATGGAATATCTTCACCTAAAAACTACAGAGAAGCATTCTCAGAAAGTTCTTCACGATGCATTCATTCAACTCACAGAGTTGAACCTTCCTTTTGATAGAACAGTTTTGAAACACTCTTTTTGTGGAATCTGCAAGAGGATATTTGGAGCGTTTTGAGGCCTATGCTGGAAAAGGAAATATCTTCACCTAAAAACTAGACAGAAGCATTCTCAGAAACTTCTGTGTGATGAGTGCATTCAACTCACAGACTTGAACGTTTCTTTTGATAGAACAGTTTTGAAACATTACGTTTGTAGAATCTGCAAGTGTTTATTCGGAGCACCTTGAGGCCTATGTTGGAACAGGAAATATCTTCACATAAAAACTAGAGAGAAGGATTCTCAGAAACTTCTTTGTGATGAGTTCATTCAACTCACAGAGTTGAACCTACCAATTGATAGAGAAGTTTGGAAACACTCTTTTTGTAGAATCTGCAAGTGGATATTTGGAGCCGTTAGAGGCCTATGCTGGAAAAGGAAATATCTTCACATAAAAACTGAACAGAAGCATTCTCAGAAACTTCTTTGTGTTGAGTGCATTCAACTCACGGACTTGAACTTACCTGCAGAAAGAGCAGTTTTGAAACACTCTTTTGGTAAAATCTGCAAGTGGTTATTTGGAGCACTTCGAGGCCTGTGCTGGGATATGGAATATCTTCACCTAAAAACTACAGAGAAGCATTCTCAGAAAGTTCTTCACGATGCATTCATTCAACTCACAGAGTTGAACCTTCCTTTTGATAGAACAGTTTTGAAACACTCTTTTTGTAGAATCTGCAAGAGGATATTTGGAGCGATTCGAGGCCTATGCTGGAAAAGGAAATATCTTCACCTAAAAACTAGACAGAAGCATTCTCAGAAACTTCTGTGTGATGAGTGCATTCAACTCACAGACTTGAACGTTTCTTTAGATAGAACAGTTTTGAAACATTACGTTTGTAGAATCTGCAAGTATTTATTCGGAGCACCTTGAGGCCTATGTTGGAAAAGGAAATATCTTCACATAAAAACTAGAGAGAAGGATTCTCAGAAACTTCTTTGTGATGAGTTCATTCAACTCACAGAGTTGAACCTACCAATTGATAGAGAAGTTTGGAAACACTCTTTTTGTAGAATCTGCAAGTGGATATTTGGAGCCGTTTGAGGCCTATGCTGGAAAAGGAAATATCTTCACATAAAAACTGAACAGAAGCATTCTCAGAAACTTCTTTGTGTTGAGTGCATTCAACTCACAGACTTGAACTTACCTGTAGAAAGAGCAGTTTTGAAACACTCTTTTGGTGAAATCTGCAAGTGGTTATTTGGAGCACTTCGAGGCCTGTGCTGGGATATGGAATATCTTCACCTAAAAACTACAGAGAAGCATTCTCAGAAAGTTCTTCACGATGCATTCATTCAACTCACAGAGTTGAACCTTCCTTTTGATAGAACAGTTTTGAAACACTCTTTTTGTAGAGTCTGCAAGAAGATATTTGGAACGTTTTGAGGCCTATGCTGGAAAAGGAAATATCTTCACCTAAAAACTAGACAGAAGCATTCTCAGAAACTTCTGTGTGATGAGTGCATTCAACTCACAGACTTGAACGTTTCTTTTGATAGAACAGTTTTGAAACATTACGTTTGTAGAATGTGCAAGTGTTTATTCGGAGCACCTTGAGGCCTATGTTGGAAAAGGAAATATCTTCACATAAAAACTAGAGAGAAGGATTCTCAGAAACTTCTTTGTGATGAGTTCATTCAACTCACAGAGTTGAACCTACCAATTGATAGAGAAGTTTGGAAACACTCTTTTTGTAGAATCTGCAAGTGGATATTTGGAGCCGTTTGAGGCCTATGCTGGAAAAGGAAATATCTTCACATAAAAACTGAACAGAAGCATTCTCAGAAACTTCTTTGTGTTGAGTGCATTCAACTCACGGACTTGAACTTACCTGTAGAAAGAGCAGTTTGAAACACTCTTTTGGTAAAATCTGCAAGTGGTTATTTTGAGCACTTCGAGGCCTGTGCTGGGATATGGAATATCTTCACCTAAAAACTACAGAGAAGCATTCTCAGAAAGTTCTTCACGATGCATTCATTCAACTCACAGAGTTGAACCTTCCTTTTGATAGAACAGTTTTGAAACACTCTTTTTGTAGAATCTGCAAGAGGATATTTGGAGCGTTTTGAGGCCTATGCTGGAAAAGGAAATATCTTCACCTAAAAACTAGACAGAAGCATTCTCAGAAACTTCTGTGTGATGAGTGCATTCAACTCACAGACTTGAACGTTTCTTTTGATAGAACAGTTTTGAAACATTACGTTTGTAGAATCTGCAAGTGTTTATTCGGAGCACCTTGAGGCCTATGTTGGAAAAGGAAATATCTTCACATAAAAACTAGAGAGAAGGATTCTCAGAAACTTCTTTGTGATGAGTTCATTCAACTCACAGAGTTGAACCTACCAATTGATAGAGAAGTTTGGAAACACTCTTTTTGTAGAATCTGCAAGTGGATATTTGGAGCCGTTTGAGGCCTATGCTGGAAAAGGAAATATCTTCACATAAAAACTGAACAGAAGCATTCTCAGAAACTTCTTTGTGTTGAGTGCATTCAACTCACGGACTTGAACTTACCTGTAGAAAGAGCAGTTTTGAAACACTCTTTTGGTGAAATCTGCAAGTGGTTATTTGGAGCATTTCGAGGCCTGTGCTGGGATATGGAATATCTTCACCTAAAAACTACAGAGAAGCATTCTCAGAAAGTTCTTCACGATGCATTCATTCAACTCACAGAGTTGAACCTTCCTTTTGATAGAACAGTTTTGAAACACTGTTTTTGTAGAATCTGCAAGAGGATATTTGGAGCGTTTTGAGGCCTATGCTGGAAAAGGAAATATCTTCACCTAAAAACTAGACAGAAGCATTCTCAGAAACTTCTGTGTGATGAGTGCATTCAACTCACAGACTTGAACGTTTCTTTTGATAGAACAGTTTTGAAACATTACGTTTGTAGAATCTGCAAGTGTTTATTCGGAGCACCTTGAGGCCTATGTTGGAAAAGGAAATATCTTCACATAAAAACTAGAGAGAAGGATTCTCAGAAACTTCTTTGTGATGAGTTCATTCAACTCACAGAGTTGAACCTACCAATTGATAGAGAAGTTTGGAAACACTCTTTTTGTAGAATCTGCAAGTGGATATTTGGAGCCGTCTGAGGCCTATGCTGGAAAAGGAAATATCTTCACATAAAAACTGAACAGAAGCATTCTCAGAAACTTCTTTGTGTTGAGTGCATTCAACTCACGGACTTGAACTTACCTGTAGAAAGAGCAGTTTGAAACACTCTTTTGGTAAAATCTGCAAGTGGTTATTTGGAGCACTTCGAGGCCTGTGCTGGGATATGGAATATCTTCACCTAAAAACTACAGAGAAGCATTCTCAGAAAGTTCTTCACGATGCATTCATCCAACTCACAGAGTTGAACCTTCCTTTTGATAGAACAGTTTTGAAACACTCTTTTTGTAGAATCTGCAAGAGGATATTTGGAGCGTTTTGAGGCCTATGCTGGAAAAGGAAATATCTTCACCTAAAAACTAGACAGAAGCATTCTCAGAAACTTCTGTGTGATGAGTGCATTCAACTCACAGACTTGAACGTTTCTTTTGATAGAACAGTTTTGAAACATTACGTTTGTAGAATCTGCAAGTGTTTATTCGGAGCACCTTGAAGCCTATGTTGGAAAAGGAAATATCTTCACATAAAAACTAGAGAGAAGGATTCTCAGAAACTTCTTTTTGATGAGTTCATTCAACTCACAGAGTTGAACCTACCAATTGATAGAGAAGTTTGGAAACACTCTTTTTGTAGAATCTGCAAGTGGATATTTGGAGCCGTTTGAGGCCTCTGCTGGAAAAGGAAATATCTTCACATAAAAACTGAACAGAAGCATTCTCAGAAACTTCTTTGTGTTGAGTGCATTCAACTCACGGACTTGAACTTACCTGTAGAAAGAGCAGTTTGAAACACTCTTTTGGTAAAATCTGCAAGTGGTTATTTGGAGCACTTCGAGGCCTGTGCTGGGATATGGAATATCTTCACCTAAAAACTACAGAGAAGCATTCTCAGAAAGTTCTTCACGATGCATTCATTCAACTCACAGAGTTGAACCTTCCTTTTGATAGAACAGTTTTGAAACACTCTTTTTGTGGAATCTGCAAGAGGATATTTGGAGCGTTTTGAGGCCTATGCTGGAAAAGGAAATATCTTCACCTAAAAACTAGACAGAAGCATTCTCAGAAACTTCTGTGTGATGAGTGCATTCAACTCACAGACTTGAACGTTTCTTTTGATAGAACAGTTTTGAAACATTACGTTTGTAGAATCTGCAAGTGTTTATTCGGAGCACCTTGAGGCCTATGTTGGAACAGGAAATATCTTCACATAAAAACTAGAGAGAAGGATTCTCAGAAACTTCTTTGTGATGAGTTCATTCAACTCACAGAGTTGAACCTACCAATTGATAGAGAAGTTTGGAAACACTCTTTTTGTAGAATCTGCAAGTGGATATTTGGAGCCGTTTGAGGCCTATGCTGGAAAAGGAAATATATTCACATAAAAACTGAACAGAAGCATTCTCAGAAACTTCTTTGTGTTGACTGCATTCAACTCACAGACTTGAACTTATCTGTAGAAAGAGCCGTTTTGAAACACTCTTTTGGTGAAATCTGCAAGTGGTTATTTGGAGCACTTCGAGGCCTGTGCTGGGATATGGAATATCTTCACCTAAAAACTACAGAGAAGCATTCTCAGAAAGTTCTTCATGATGCATTCATTCAACTCACAGAGTTGAACCTTCCTTTTGATAGAACAGTTTTGAAACACTCTTTTTGTAGAATCTGCAAGAGGATATTTGGAGCGTTTTGAGGCCTATGCTGGAAAAGGAAATATCTTCACCTAAAAACTAGACAGAAGCATTCTCAGAAACTTCTGTGTGATGAGTGCATTCAACTCACAGACTTGAACGTTTCTTTTGATAGAACAGTTTTGAAACATTACGTTTGTAGAATCTGCAAGTGTTTATTCGGAGCACCTTGAGGCCTATGTTGGAAAAGGAAATATCTTCACATAAAAACTAGAGAGAAGGATTCTCAGAAACTTCTTTGTGATGAGTGCATTCAACTCACAGAGTTGAACCTACCAATTGATAGAGAAGTTTGGAAACACTCTTTTTGTAGAATCTGCAAGTGGATATTTGGAGCCGTTTGAGGCCTATGCTGGAAAAGGAAATATCTTCACATAAAAACTGAACAGAAGCATTCTCAGAAACTTCTTTGTGTTGAGTGCATTCAACTCACGGACTTGAACTTACCTGTAGAAAGAGCAGTTTTGAAACACTCTTTTGGTAAAATCTGCAAGTGGTTATTTGGAGCACTTCGAGGCCTGTGCTGGGATATGGAATATCTTCACCTAAAAACTACAGAGAAGCATTCTCAGAAAGTTCTTCACGATGCATTCATTCAACTCACAGAGTTGAACCTTCCTTTTGATAGAACAGTTTTGAAACACTCTTTTTGTAGAATCTGCAAGAGGATATTTGGAGCGTTTTGAGGCCTATGCTGGAAAAGGAAATATCTTCACCTAAATACTAGACAGAAGCATTCTCAGAAACTTCTGTGTGATGAGTGCATTCAACTCACAGACTTGAACGTTTCTTTTGATAGAACAGTTTTGAAATATTACGTTTGTAGAATCTGCAAGTGTTTATTCGGAGCACCTTGAGGCCTATGTTGGAAAAGGAAATATCTTCACATAAAAACTAGAGAGAAGGATTCTCAGAAACTTCTTTGTGATGAGTTCATTCAACTCACAGAGTTGAACCTACCAATTGATAGAGAAGTTTGGAAACACTCTTTTTGTAGAATCTGCAAGTGGAAATTTGGAGCCGTTTGAGGCCTATGCTGGAAAAGGAAATATCTTCACATAAAAACTGAACAGAAGCATTCTCAGAAACTTCTTTGTGTTGAGTGCATTCAACCCACGGACTTGAACTCACCTGTAGAAAGAGCAGTTTTGAAACACTCTTTTGGTAAAATCTGCAAGTGGTTATTTGGAGCACTTCGAGGCCTGTGCTGGGATATGGAATATCTTCAACTAAAAACTACAGAGAAGCATTCTCAGAAAGTTCTTCACGATGCATTCATTCAACTCACAGAGTTGAACCTTCCTTTTGATAGAACGGTTTTGAAACACTCTTTTTGTAGAATCTGCAAGAGGATATTTGGAGCGTTTTGAGGCCTATGCTGGAAAAGGAAATATCTTCACCTAAAAACTAGACAGAAGCATTCTCAGAAACTTCTGTGTGATGAGTGCATTCAACTCACAGACTTGAACGTTTCTTTTGATAGAACAGTTTTGAAACATTACGTTTGTAGAATCTGCAAGTGTTTATTCGGAGCACCTTGAGGCCTATGTTGGAAAAGGAAATATCTTCACATAAAAACTAGAGAGAAGGATTCTCAGAAACTTCTTTGCGATGAGTTCATTCAACTCACAGAGTTGAACCTACCATTGATAGAGAAGTTTGGAAACACTCTTTTTGTAGAATCTGCAAGTGGATATTTGGAGCCGTTTGAGGCCTATGCTGGAAAAGGAAATACTTTCACATAAAAACTGAACAGAAGCATTCTCAGAAACTTCTTTGTGTTGAGTGCATTCAACTCACAGACTTGAACTTACCTGTAGAAAGAGCAGTTTTGAAACACTCTTTTGGTAAAATCTGCAAGTGGTTATTTGGAGCACTTTGAGGCCTGTGCTGGGATATGGAAAATCTTCACCTAAAAACTACAGAGAAGCATTCTCAGAAAGTTCTTCACGATGCATTCATTCAAATCACAGAGTTGAACCTTCCTTTTGATAGAACAGTTTTGAAACACTCTTTTTGTAGAATCTGCAAGAGGATATTTGGAGCGTTTTGAGGCCTATGCTGGAAAAGGAAATATCTTCACCTAAAAACTAGACAGAAGCATTCTCAGAAACTTCTGTGTGATGAGTGCATTCAACTCACAGACTTGAACGTTTCTTTTGATAGAACAGTTTTGAAACATTACGTTTGTAGAATCTCCAAGTGTTTATTCGGAGCACTTTGAGGCCTATGTTGGAAAAGGAAATATCTTCACATAAAAACTAGAGAGAAGGATTCTCAGAAACTACTTTGTGATGAGTTCATTCAACTCACAGAGTTGAACCTACCAATTGATAGAGAAGTTTGGAAACACTCTTTTTGTAGAATCTGCAAGTGGATATTTGGAGCCGTTTGAGGTCTATGCTGGAAAAGGAAATATCTTCACATAAAAACTGAACAGAAGCATTCTCAGAAACTTCTTTGTGTTGAGTGCATTCAACTCACAGACTTGAACTTACCTGTAGAAAGAGCAGTTTTGAAACACTCTTTTGGTAAAATCTGCAAGTGGTTATTTGGAGCACTTCGAGGCCTGTGCTGGGATATGGAATATCTTCACCTAAAAACTACAGAGAAGCATTCTCAGAAAGTTCTTCACGATGCATTCATTCAACTCACAGAGTTGAACCTTCCTTTTGATAGAACAGTTTTGAAACACTCTTTTTGTAGAATCTGCAGGAGGATATTTGGAGCGTTTTGAGGCCTATGCTGGAAAAGGAAATATCTTCACCTAAAAACTAGACAGAAGCATTCTCAGAAACTTCTGTGTGATGAGTGCATTCAACTCACAGACTTGAACGTTCCTCTTGAAAGAGCAGTTTTGAAACACTCCTTTTGTAGAATCTGCACGTGTTCATTTGGAGCGCTCTGAGGCCTATGTTGGAAAAGGAAATATCTTCACATAAAAACTAGACAGAAGCATTCTCAGAAACTTCTTTGTGATGAGTGCATTCTACTCACAGTGTTGAAGCTTGCGCTTGATAGAGCAGTTTTGAAACACTCTTTTGCTAGAATCTGCAAGTGGATATTTGGAGCGCTTTGAGGCCTATGCTGGAAAAGGAAATGTCTTCGCATAAAAACTAGACAGAAGCATTCCAGGAAACTTCTGTATGATAAGTGCATTCAACTCACAGACTTGAACGTTCCTTTTGATAGAACAGTTTTGAAACATTACGTTTGTAGAATCTGCAAGTGTTTATTCGGAGCACCTTGAGGCCTATGTTGGAAAAGGAAATATCTTCACATAAAAACTAGAGAGAAGGATTCTCAGAAACTTCTTTGTGATGAGTTCATTCAACTCACAGAGTTGAGCCTACCAATTGATAGAGAAGTTTGGAAACACTCTTTTTGTAGAATCTGCAAGTGGATATTTAGAGCCGTTTGAGGCCTATGCTGGAAAAGGAAATATCTTCACATAAAAACTGAACAGAAGCATTATCAGAAACTTCTTTGTGTTGAGTGCATTCAACTCACAGACTTGAACTTACCTGTAGAAAGAGCAGTTTTGAAACACTCTTTTGGTAAAATCTGCAAGTGGTTATTTGGAGCACTTCGAGGCCTGTGCTGGGATATGGAAAATATTCACCTAAAAACTACAGAGAAGCATTCTCAGAAAGTTCTTCACGATGCATTCATTCAACTCACAGAGTTGAACCTTCCTTTTGATAGAACAGTTTTGAAACACTCTTTTTGTAGAATCTGCAAGAGGATATTTGGAGCGTTTTGAGGCCTATGCTGGAAAAGGAAATATCTTCACCTAAAAACTAGACAGAAGCATTCTCAGAAACTTCTGTGTGATGAGTGCATTCAACTCACAGACTTCAACGTTTCTTTTGATAGAACAGTTTTGAAACATTACGTTTGTAGAATCTCCAAGTGTTTATTCGGAGCACTTTGAGGCCTATGTTGGAAAAGGAAATATCTTCACATAAAAACTAGAGAGAAGGATTCTCAGAAACTACTTTGTGATGAGTTCATTCAACTCACAGAGTTGAACCTACCAATTGATAGAGAAGTTTGGAAACACTCTTTTTGTAGAATCTGCAAGTGGATATTTGGAGCCGTTTGAGGTCTATGCTGGAAAAGGAAATATCTTCACATAAAAACTGAACAGAAGCATTCTCAGAAACTTCTTTGTGTTGAGTGCATTCAACTCACAGACTTGAACTTACCTGTAGAAAGAGCAGTTTTGAAACACTCTTTTTAAAATCTGCAAGTGGTTATTTGGAGCATTTCGAGGCCTGGGCTGGGATATGGAATATCTTCACCTAAAAACTACAGAGAAGCATTCTCAGAAAGTTCTTCACGATGCATTCATTCAACTCACAGAGTTGAACCTTCCTTTTGATAGAACAGTTTTGAAACACTCTTTTTGTAGAATCTGCAAGAGGATATTTGGAGCGTTTTGAGGCCTATGCTGGAAAAGGAAATATCTTCACCTAAAAACTAGACAGAAGCATTCTCAGAAACTTCTGTGTGATGAGTGCATTCAACTCACAGACTTGAACGTTCCTCTTGAAAGAGCAGTTTTGAAACACTCCTTTTGTAGAATCTGCACGTGTTCATTTGGAGCGCTCTGAGGCCTATGTTGGAAAAGGAAATATCTTCACATAAAAACTAGACAGAAGCATTCTCAGAAACTTCTTTGTGATGAGTGCATTCTACTCACAGTGTTGAAGCTTGCGCTTGATAGAGCAGTTTTGAAACACTCTTTTGCTAGAATCTGCAAGTGGATATTTGGAGCGCTTTGAGGCCTATGCTGGAAAAGGAAATGTCTTCGCATAAAAACTAGACAGAAGCATTCCAGGAAACTTCTGTATGATAAGTGCATTCAACTCACAGACTTGAACGTTCCTTTTGATAGAAATCTTTGGAAACACTCCTTTGGTAGAATTTGCAAGGGTTTATTTGGAGCGCTATGAGGCCTAAGCTGGAAAAGGAAATATCTTCACGTAAGGTCTAGACAGAAGAATTCTCAGAAACTTCTTTCTGATGAGTGCATTCAACACACAGACTTGAACCTTGCTCTTGAAAGAGCAGCTTTGAAACACACTTTTCGTAGAATCTGCAAGTGGATATTTGGAGCGTTTTGAGGCCTATGCTGGAAAAGGAAATATCTTCACCTAAAAACTAGACAGAAGCATTCTCAGAAACTTCTGTGTGATGAGTGCATTCAACTCACAGACTTGAACGTTTCTTTTGATAGAACAGTTTTGAAACATTACGTTTGTAGAATCTGCAAGTGTTTATTCGGAGCACCTTGAGGCCTATGTTGGAAAAGGAAATATCTTCACATAAAAACTAGAGAGAAGGATTCTCAGAAACTTCTTTGTGATGAGTTCATTCAACTCACAGAGTTGAACCTACCAATTGATAGAGAAGTTTGGAAACACTCTTTTTGTAGAATCTGCAAGTGGATATTTGGAGCCGTTTGAGGCCTATGCTGGAAAAGGAAATATCTTCACATAAAAACTGAACAGAAGCATTCTCAGAAACTTCTTTGTGTTGAGTGCATTCAACTCACGGACTTGAACTTACCTGTAGAAAGAGCAGTTTGAAACACTCTTTTGGTAAAATCTGCAAGTGGTTATTTGGAGCACTTCGAGGCCTGTGCTGGGATATGGAATATCTTCACCTAAAAACTACAGAGAAGCATTCTCAGAAAGTTCTTCACGATGCATTCATTCAACTCACAGAGTTGAACCTTCCTTTTGATAGAACAGTTTTGAAACACTCTTTTTGTAGAATCTGCAAGAGGATATTTGGAGCGATTCGAGGCCTATGCTGGAAAAGGAAATATCTTCACCTAAAAACTAGACAGAAGCATTCTCAGAAACTTCTGTGTGATGAGTGCATTCAACTCACAGACTTGAACGTTTCTTTTGATAGAACAGTTTTGAAACATTACGTTTGTAGAATCTGCAAGTGTTTATTCGGAGCACCTTGAGGCCTATGTTGGAAAAGGAAATATCTTCACATAAAAACTAGAGAGAAGGATTCTCAGAAACTTCTTTGTGATGAGTTCATTCAACTCACAGAGTTGAACCTACCAATTGATAGAGAAGTTTGGAAACACTCTTTTTGTAGAATCTGCAAGTGGATATTTGGAGCCGTTTGAGGCCTATGCTGGAAAAGGAAATATCTTCACATAAAAACTGAACAGAAGCATTCTCAGAAACTTCTTTGTGTTGAGTGCATTCAACTCACGGACTTGAACTTACCTGTAGAAAGAGCAGTTTGAAACACTCTTTTGGTAAAATCTGCAAGTGGTTATTTGGAGCACTTCGAGGCCTGTGCTGGGATATGGAATATCTTCACCTAAAAACTACAGAGAAGCATTCTCAGAAAGTTCTTCACGATGCATTCATTCAACTCACAGAGTTGAACCTTCCTTTTGATAGAACAGTTTTGAAACACTCTTTTTGTAGAATCTGCAAGAGGATACTTGGAGCGTTTTGAGGCCTATGCTGGAAAAGGAAATATCTTCACCTAAAAACTAGACAGAAGCATTCTCAGAAACTTCTGTGTGATGAGTGCATTCAACTCACAGACTTGAACGTTTCTTTTGATAGAACAGTTTTGAAACATTACGTTTGTAGAATCTGCAAGTGTTTATTCGGAGCACCTTGAGGCCTATGTTGGAAAAGGAAATATCTTCACATAAAAACTAGAGAGAAGGATTCTCAGAAACTTCTTTGTGATGAGTTCATTCAACTCACAGAGTTGAACCTACCAATTGATAGAGAAGTTTGGAAACACTCTTTTTGTAGAATCTGCAAGTGGATATTTGGAGCCGTTTGAGGCCTATGCTGGAAAAGGAAATATCTTCACATAAAAACTGAACAGAAGCATTCTCAGAAACTTCTTTGTGTTGAGTGCATTCAACTCACGGACTTGAACTTACCTGTAGAAAGAGCAGTTTTGAAACACTCTATTGGTGAAATCTGCAAGTGGTTATTTTGAGCACTTCGAGGCCTGTGCTGGGATATGGAATATCTTCACCTAAAAACTACAGAGAAGCATTCTCAGAAAGTTCTTCACGATGCATTCATTCAACTCACAGAGTTGAACCTTCCTTTTGATAGAACAGTTTTGAAACACTCTTTTTGTGGAATCTGCAAGAGGATATTTGGAGCGTTTTGAGGCCTATGCTGGAAAAGGAAATATCTTCACCTAAAAACTAGACAGAAGCATTCTCAGAAACTTCTGTGTGATGAGTGCATTCAACTCACAGACTTGAACGTTTCTTTTGATAGAACAGTTTTGAAACATTACGTTTGTAGAATCTGCAAGTGTTTATTCGGAGCACCTTGAGGCCTATGTTGGAACAGGAAATATCTTCACATAAAAACTAGAGAGAAGGATTCTCAGAAACTTCTTTGTGATGAGTTCATTCAACTCACAGAGTTGAACCTACCAATTGATAGAGAAGTTTGGAAACACTCTTTTTGTAGAATCTGCAAGTGGATATTTGGAGCCGTTTGAGGCCTATGCTGGAAAAGGAAATATCTTCACATAAAAACTGAACAGAAGCATTCTCAGAAACTTCTTTGTGTTGAGTGCATTCAACTCACGGACTTGAACTTACCTGTAGAAAGAGCAGTTTTGAAACACTCTTTTGGTAAAATCTGCAAGTGGTTATTTGGAGCACTTCGAGGCCTGTGCTGGGATATGGAATATCTTCACCTAAAAACTACAGAGAAGCATTCTCAGAAAGTTCTTCACGATGCATTCATTCAACTCACAGAGTTGAACCTTCCTTTTGATAGAACAGTTTTGAAACACTCTTTTTGTAGAATCTGCAAGAGGATATTTGGAGCGATTCGAGGCCTATGCTGGAAAAGGAAATATCTTCACCTAAAAACTAGACAGAAGCATTCTCAGAAACTTCTGTGTGATGAGTGCATTCAACTCACAGACTTGAACGTTTCTTTTGATAGAACAGTTTTGAAACATTACGTTTGTAGAATCTGCAAGTGTTTATTCGGAGCACCTTGAGGCCTATGTTGGAAAAGGAAATATCTTCACATAAAAACTAGAGAGAAGGATTCTCAGAAACTTCTTTGTGATGAGTTCATTCAACTCACAGAGTTGAACCTACCAATTGATAGAGAAGTTTGGAAACACTCTTTTTGTAGAATCTGCAAGTGGATATTTGGAGCCGTTTGAGGCCTATGCTGGAAAAGGAAATATCTTCACATAAAAACTGAACAGAAGCATTCTCAGAAACTTCTTTGTGTTGAGTGCATTCAACTCACGGACTTGAACTTACCTGTAGAAAGAGCAGTTTGAAACACTCTTTTGGTAAAATCTGCAAGTGGTTATTTGGAGCACTTCGAGGCCTGTGCTGGGATATGGAATATCTTCACCTAAAAACTACAGAGAAGCATTCTCAGAAAGTTCTTCACGATGCATTCATTCAACTCACAGAGTTGAACCTTCCTTTTGATAGAACAGTTTTGAAACACTCTTTTTGTAGAATCTGCAAGAGGATATTTGGAGCGTTTTGAGGCCTATGCTGGAAAAGGAAATATCTTCACCTAAAAACTAGACAGAAGCATTCTCAGAAACTTCTGTGTGATGAGTGCATTCAACTCACAGACTTGAACGTTTCTTTTGATAGAACAGTTTTGAAACATTACGTTTGTAGAATCTGCAAGTGTTTATTCGGAGCACCTTGAGGCCTATGTTGGAAAAGGAAATATCTTCACATAAAAACTAGAGAGAAGGATTCTCAGAAACTTCTTTTTGATGAGTTCATTCAACTCACAGAGTTGAACCTACCAATTGATAGAGAAGTTTGGAAACACTCTTTTTGTAGAATCTGCAAGTGGATATTTGGAGCCGTTTGAGGCCTATGCTGGAAAAGGAAATATCTTCACATAAAAACTGAACAGAAGCATTCTCAGAAACTTCTTTGTGTTGAGTGCATTCAACTCACGGACTTGAACTTACCTGTAGAAAGAGCAGTTTGAAACACTCTTTTGGTAAAATCTGCAAGTGGTTATTTGGAGCACTTCGAGGCCTGTGCTCGGATATGGAATATCTTCACCTAAAAACTACAGAGAAGCATTCTCAGAAAGTTCTTCACGATGCATTCATTCAACTCACAGAGTTGAACCTTCCTTTTGATAGAACAGTTTTGAAACACTCTTTTTGTGGAATCTGCAAGAGGATATTTGGAGCGTTTTGAGGCCTATGCTGGAAAAGGAAATATCTTCACCTAAAAACTAGACAGAAGCATTCTCAGAAACTTCTGTGTGATGAGTGCATTCAACTCACAGACTTGAACGTTTCTTTTGATAGAACAGTTTTGAAACATTACGTTTGTAGAATCTGCAAGTGTTTATTCGGAGCACCTTGAGGCCTATGTTGGAACAGGAAATATCTTCACATAAAAACTAGAGAGAAGGATTCTCAGAAACTTCTTTGTGATGAGTTCATTCAACTCACAGAGTTGAACCTACCAATTGATAGAGAAGTTTGGAAACACTCTTTTTGTAGAATCTGCAAGTGGATATTTGGAGCCGTTAGAGGCCTATGCTGGAAAAGGAAATATCTTCACATAAAAACTGAACAGAAGCATTCTCAGAAACTTCTTTGTGTTGAGTGCATTCAACTCACGGACTTGAACTTACCTGCAGAAAGAGCAGTTTTGAAACACTCTTTTGGTAAAATCTGCAAGTGGTTATTTGGAGCACTTCGAGGCCTGTGCTGGGATATGGAATATCTTCACCTAAAAACTACAGAGAAGCATTCTCAGAAAGTTCTTCACGATGCATTCATTCAACTCACAGAGTTGAACCTTCCTTTTGATAGAACAGTTTTGAAACACTCTTTTTGTAGAATCTGCAAGAGGATATTTGGAGCGATTCGAGGCCTATGCTGGAAAAGGAAATATCTTCACCTAAAAACTAGACAGAAGCATTCTCAGAAACTTCTGTGTGATGAGTGCATTCAACTCACAGACTTGAACGTTTCTTTAGATAGAACAGTTTTGAAACATTACGTTTGTAGAATCTGCAAGTATTTATTCGGAGCACCTTGAGGCCTATGTTGGAAAAGGAAATATCTTCACATAAAAACTAGAGAGAAGGATTCTCAGAAACTTCTTTGTGATGAGTTCATTCAACTCACAGAGTTGAACCTACCAATTGATAGAGAAGTTTGGAAACACTCTTTTTGTAGAATCTGCAAGTGGATATTTGGAGCCGTTTGAGGCCTATGCTGGAAAAGGAAATATCTTCACATAAAAACTGAACAGAAGCATTCTCAGAAACTTCTTTGTGTTGAGTGCATTCAACTCACAGACTTGAACTTACCTGTAGAAAGAGCAGTTTTGAAACACTCTTTTGGTGAAATCTGCAAGTGGTTATTTGGAGCACTTCGAGGCCTGTGCTGGGATATGGAATATCTTCACCTAAAAACTACAGAGAAGCATTCTCAGAAAGTTCTTCACGATGCATTCATTCAACTCACAGAGTTGAACCTTCCTTTTGATAGAACAGTTTTGAAACACTCTTTTTGTAGAGTCTGCAAGAAGATATTTGGAACGTTTTGAGGCCTATGCTGGAAAAGGAAATATCTTCACCTAAAAACTAGACAGAAGCATTCTCAGAAACTTCTGTGTGATGAGTGCATTCAACTCACAGACTTGAACGTTTCTTTTGATAGAACAGTTTTGAAACATTACGTTTGTAGAATGTGCAAGTGTTTATTCGGAGCACCTTGAGGCCTATGTTGGAAAAGGAAATATCTTCACATAAAAACTAGAGAGAAGGATTCTCAGAAACTTCTTTGTGATGAGTTCATTCAACTCACAGAGTTGAACCTACCAATTGATAGAGAAGTTTGGAAACACTCTTTTTGTAGAATCTGCAAGTGGATATTTGGAGCCGTTTGAGGCCTATGCTGGAAAAGGAAATATCTTCACATAAAAACTGAACAGAAGCATTCTCAGAAACTTCTTTGTGTTGAGTGCATTCAACTCACGGACTTGAACTTACCTGTAGAAAGAGCAGTTTGAAACACTCTTTTGGTAAAATCTGCAAGTGGTTATTTTGAGCACTTCGAGGCCTGTGCTGGGATATGGAATATCTTCACCTAAAAACTACAGAGAAGCATTCTCAGAAAGTTCTTCACGATGCATTCATTCAACTCACAGAGTTGAACCTTCCTTTTGATAGAACAGTTTTGAAACACTCTTTTTGTAGAATCTGCAAGAGGATATTTGGAGCGTTTTGAGGCCTATGCTGGAAAAGGAAATATCTTCACCTAAAAACTAGACAGAAGCATTCTCAGAAACTTCTGTGTGATGAGTGCATTCAACTCACAGACTTGAACGTTTCTTTTGATAGAACAGTTTTGAAACATTACGTTTGTAGAATCTGCAAGTGTTTATTCGGAGCACCTTGAGGCCTATGTTGGAAAAGGAAATATCTTCACATAAAAACTAGAGAGAAGGATTCTCAGAAACTTCTTTGTGATGAGTTCATTCAACTCACAGAGTTGAACCTACCAATTGATAGAGAAGTTTGGAAACACTCTTTTTGTAGAATCTGCAAGTGGATATTTGGAGCCGTTTGAGGCCTATGCTGGAAAAGGAAATATCTTCACATAAAAACTGAACAGAAGCATTCTCAGAAACTTCTTTGTGTTGAGTGCATTCAACTCACGGACTTGAACTTACCTGTAGAAAGAGCAGTTTTGAAACACTCTTTTGGTGAAATCTGCAAGTGGTTATTTGGAGCATTTCGAGGCCTGTGCTGGGATATGGAATATCTTCACCTAAAAACTACAGAGAAGCATTCTCAGAAAGTTCTTCACGATGCATTCATTCAACTCACAGAGTTGAACCTTCCTTTTGATAGAACAGTTTTGAAACACTGTTTTTGTAGAATCTGCAAGAGGATATTTGGAGCGTTTTGAGGCCTATGCTGGAAAAGGAAATATCTTCACCTAAAAACTAGACAGAAGCATTCTCAGAAACTTCTGTGTGATGAGTGCATTCAACTCACAGACTTGAACGTTTCTTTTGATAGAACAGTTTTGAAACATTACGTTTGTAGAATCTGCAAGTGTTTATTCGGAGCACCTTGAGGCCTATGTTGGAAAAGGAAATATCTTCACATAAAAACTAGAGAGAAGGATTCTCAGAAACTTCTTTGTGATGAGTTCATTCAACTCACAGAGTTGAACCTACCAATTGATAGAGAAGTTTGGAAACACTCTTTTTGTAGAATCTGCAAGTGGATATTTGGAGCCGTCTGAGGCCTATGCTGGAAAAGGAAATATCTTCACATAAAAACTGAACAGAAGCATTCTCAGAAACTTCTTTGTGTTGAGTGCATTCAACTCACGGACTTGAACTTACCTGTAGAAAGAGCAGTTTGAAACACTCTTTTGGTAAAATCTGCAAGTGGTTATTTGGAGCACTTCGAGGCCTGTGCTGGGATATGGAATATCTTCACCTAAAAACTACAGAGAAGCATTCTCAGAAAGTTCTTCACGATGCATTCATCCAACTCACAGAGTTGAACCTTCCTTTTGATAGAACAGTTTTGAAACACTCTTTTTGTAGAATCTGCAAGAGGATATTTGGAGCGTTTTGAGGCCTATGCTGGAAAAGGAAATATCTTCACCTAAAAACTAGACAGAAGCATTCTCAGAAACTTCTGTGTGATGAGTGCATTCAACTCACAGACTTGAACGTTTCTTTTGATAGAACAGTTTTGAAACATTACGTTTGTAGAATCTGCAAGTGTTTATTCGGAGCACCTTGAAGCCTATGTTGGAAAAGGAAATATCTTCACATAAAAACTAGAGAGAAGGATTCTCAGAAACTTCTTTTTGATGAGTTCATTCAACTCACAGAGTTGAACCTACCAATTGATAGAGAAGTTTGGAAACACTCTTTTTGTAGAATCTGCAAGTGGATATTTGGAGCCGTTTGAGGCCTCTGCTGGAAAAGGAAATATCTTCACATAAAAACTGAACAGAAGCATTCTCAGAAACTTCTTTGTGTTGAGTGCATTCAACTCACGGACTTGAACTTACCTGTAGAAAGAGCAGTTTGAAACACTCTTTTGGTAAAATCTGCAAGTGGTTATTTGGAGCACTTCGAGGCCTGTGCTGGGATATGGAATATCTTCACCTAAAAACTACAGAGAAGCATTCTCAGAAAGTTCTTCACGATGCATTCATTCAACTCACAGAGTTGAACCTTCCTTTTGATAGAACAGTTTTGAAACACTCTTTTTGTGGAATCTGCAAGAGGATATTTGGAGCGTTTTGAGGCCTATGCTGGAAAAGGAAATATCTTCACCTAAAAACTAGACAGAAGCATTCTCAGAAACTTCTGTGTGATGAGTGCATTCAACTCACAGACTTGAACGTTTCTTTTGATAGAACAGTTTTGAAACATTACGTTTGTAGAATCTGCAAGTGTTTATTCGGAGCACCTTGAGGCCTATGTTGGAACAGGAAATATCTTCACATAAAAACTAGAGAGAAGGATTCTCAGAAACTTCTTTGTGATGAGTTCATTCAACTCACAGAGTTGAACCTACCAATTGATAGAGAAGTTTGGAAACACTCTTTTTGTAGAATCTGCAAGTGGATATTTGGAGCCGTTTGAGGCCTATGCTGGAAAAGGAAATATCTTCACATAAAAACTGAACAGAAGCATTCTCAGAAACTTCTTTGTGTTGAGTGCATTCAACTCACGGACTTGAACTTACCTGTAGAAAGAGCAGTTTTGAAACACTCTTTTGGTAAAATCTGCAAGTGGTTATTTGGAGCACTTCGAGGCCTGTGCTGGGATATGGAATATCTTCACCTAAAAACTACAGAGAAGCATTCTCAGAAAGTTCTTCACGATGCATTCATTCAACTCACAGAGTTGAACCTTCCTTTTGATAGAACAGTTTTGAAACACTCTTTTTGTAGAATCTGCAAGAGGATATTTGGAGCGATTCGAGGCCTATGCTGGAAAAGGAAATATCTTCACCTAAAAACTAGACAGAAGCATTCTCAGAAACTTCTGTGTGATGAGTGCATTCAACTCACAGACTTGAACGTTTCTTTTGATAGAACAGTTTTGAAACATTACGTTTGTAGAATCTGCAAGTGTTTATTCGGAGCACCTTGAGGCCTATGTTGGAAAAGGAAATATCTTCACATAAAAACTAGAGAGAAGGATTCTCAGAAACTTCTTTGTGATGAGTTCATTCAACTCACAGAGTTGAACCTACCAATTGATAGAGAAGTTTGGAAACACTCTTTTTGTAGAATCTGCAAGTGGATATTTGGAGCCGTTTGAGGCCTATGCTGGAAAAGGAAATATCTTCACATAAAAACTGAACAGAAGCATTCTCAGAAACTTCTTTGTGTTGAGTGCATTCAACTCACGGACTTGAACTTACCTGTAGAAAGAGCAGTTTGAAACACTCTTTTGGTAAAATCTGCAAGTGGTTATTTGGAGCACTTCGAGGCCTGTGCTGGGATATGGAATATCTTCACCTAAAAACTACAGAGAAGCATTCTCAGAAAGTTCTTCACGATGCATTCATTCAACTCACAGAGTTGAACCTTCCTTTTGATAGAACAGTTTTGAAACACTCTTTTTGTGGAATCTGCAAGAGGATATTTGGAGCGTTTTGAGGCCTATGCTGGAAAAGGAAATATCTTCACCTAAAAACTAGACAGAAGCATTCTCAGAAACTTCTGTGTGATGAGTGCATTCAACTCACAGACTTGAACGTTTCTTTTGATAGAACAGTTTTGAAACATTACGTTTGTAGAATCTGCAAGTGTTTATTCGGAGCACCTTGAGGCCTATGTTGGAACAGGAAATATCTTCACATAAAAACTAGAGAGAAGGATTCTCAGAAACTTCTTTGTGATGAGTTCATTCAACTCACAGAGTTGAACCTACCAATTGATAGAGAAGTTTGGAAACACTCTTTTTGTAGAATCTGCAAGTGGATATTTGGAGCCGTTTGAGGCCTATGCTGGAAAAGGAAATATCTTCACATAAAAACTGAACAGAAGCATTCTCAGAAACTTCTTTGTGTTGAGTGCATTCAACTCACGGACTTGAACTTACCTGTAGAAAGAGCAGTTTTGAAACACTCTTTTGGTAAAATCTGCAAGTGGTTATTTGGAGCACTTCGAGGCCTGTGCTGGGATATGGAATATCTTCACCTAAAAACTACAGAGAAGCATTCTCAGAAAGTTCTTCACGATGCATTCATTCAACTCACAGAGTTGAACCTTCCTTTTGATAGAACAGTTTTGAAACACTCTTTTTGTAGAATCTGCAAGAGGATATTTGGAGCGATTCGAGGCCTATGCTGGAAAAGGAAATATCTTCACCTAAAAACTAGACAGAAGCATTCTCAGAAACTTCTGTGTGATGAGTGCATTCAACTCACAGACTTGAACGTTTCTTTTGATAGAACAGTTTTGAAACATTACGTTTGTAGAATCTGCAAGTGTTTATTCGGAGCACCTTGAGGCCTATGTTGGAAAAGGAAATATCTTCACATAAAAACTAGAGAGAAGGATTCTCAGAAACTTCTTTGTGATGAGTTCATTCAACTCACAGAGTTGAACCTACCAATTGATAGAGAAGTTTGGAAACACTCTTTTTGTAGAATCTGCAAGTGGATATTTGGAGCCGTTTGAGGCCTATGCTGGAAAAGGAAATATCTTCACATAAAAACTGAACAGAAGCATTCTCAGAAACTTCTTTGTGTTGAGTGCATTCAACTCACGGACTTGAACTTACCTGTAGAAAGAGCAGTTTGAAACACTCTTTTGGTAAAATCTGCAAGTGGTTATTTGGAGCACTTCGAGGCCTGTGCTGGGATATGGAATATCTTCACCTAAAAACTACAGAGAAGCATTCTCAGAAAGTTCTTCACGATGCATTCATTCAACTCACAGAGTTGAACCTTCCTTTTGATAGAACAGTTTTGAAACACTCTTTTTGTGGAATCTGCAAGAGGATATTTGGAGCGTTTTGAGGCCTATGCTGGAAAAGGAAATATCTTCACCTAAAAACTAGACAGAAGCATTCTCAGAAACTTCTGTGTGATGAGTGCATTCAACTCACAGACTTGAACGTTTCTTTTGATAGAACAGTTTTGAAACATTACGTTTGTAGAATCTGCAAGTGTTTATTCGGAGCACCTTGAGGCCTATGTTGGAAGAGGAAATATCTTCACATAAAAACTAGAGAGAAGGATTCTCAGAAACTTCTTTGTGATGAGTTCATTCAACTCACAGAGTTGAACCTACCAATTGATAGAGAAGTTTGGAAACACTCTTTTTGTAGAATCTGCAACTGGATATTTGGAGCCGTTTGAGGCCTATGCTGGAAAAGGAAATATCTTCACATAAAAACTGAACAGAAGCATTCTCAGAAACTTCTTTGTGTTGAGTGCATTCAACTCACGGACTTGAACTTACCTGTAGAAAGAGCAGTTTTGAAACACTCTTTTGGTAAAATCTGCAAGTGGTTATTTGGAGCACTTCGAGGCCTGTGCTGGGATATGGAATATCTTCACCTAAAAACTACAGAGAAGCATTCTCAGAAAGTTCTTCACGATGCATTCATTCAACTCACAGAGTTGAACCTTCCTTTTGATAGAACAGTTTTGAAACACTCTTTTTGTAGAATCTGCAAGAGGATATTTGGAGCGATTCGAGGCCTATGCTGGAAAAGGAAATATCTTCACCTAAAAACTAGACAGAAGCATTCTCAGAAACTTCTGTGTGATGAGTGCATTCAACTCACAGACTTGAACGTTTCTTTTGATAGAACAGTTTTGAAACATTACGTTTGTAGAATCTGCAAGTGTTTATTCGGAGCACCTTGAGGCCTATGTTGGAAAAGGAAATATCTTCACATAAAAACTAGAGAGAAGGATTCTCAGAAACTTCTTTGTGATGAGTTCATTCAACTCACAGAGTTGAACCTACCAATTGATAGAGAAGTTTGGAAACACTCTTTTTGTAGAATCTGCAAGTGGATATTTGGAGCCGTTTGAGGCCTATGCTGGAAAAGGAAATATCTTCACATAAAAACTGAACAGAAGCATTCTCAGAAACTTCTTTGTGTTGAGTGCATTCAACTCACAGACTTGAACTTACCTGTAGAAAGAGCAGTTTTGAAACACTCTTTTGGTGAAATCTGCAAGTGGTTATTTGGAGCACTTCGAGGCCTGTGCTGGGATATGGAATATCTTCACCTAAAAACTACAGAGAAGCATTCTCAGAAAGTTCTTCACGATGCATTCATTCAACTCACAGAGTTGAACCTTCCTTTTGATAGAACAGTTTTGAAACACTCTTTTTGTAGAGTCTGCAAGAAGATATTTGGAACGTTTTGAGGCCTATGCTGGAAAAGGAAATATCTTCACCTAAAAACTAGACAGAAGCATTCTCAGAAACTTCTGTGTGATGAGTGCATTCAACTCACAGACTTGAACGTTTCTTTTGATAGAACAGTTTTGAAACATTACGTTTGTAGAATCTGCAAGTGTTTATTCGGAGCACCTTGAGGCCTATGTTGGAAAAGGAAATATCTTCACATAAAAACTAGAGAGAAGGATTCTCAGAAACTTCTTTGTGATGAGTTCATTCAACTCACAGAGTTGAACCTACCAATTGATAGAGAAGTTTGGAAACACTCTTTTTGTAGAATCTGCAAGTGGATATTTGGAGCCGTTTGAGGCCTATGCTGGAAAAGGAAATATCTTCACATAAAAACTGAACAGAAGCATTCTCAGAAACTTCTTTGTGTTGAGTGCATTCAACTCACGGACTTGAACTTACCTGTAGAAAGAGCAGTTTGAAACACTCTTTTGGTAAAATCTGCAAGTGGTTATTTGGAGCACTTCGAGGCCTGTGCTGGGATATGGAATATCTTCACCTAAAAACTACAGAGAAGCATTCTCAGAAAGTTCTTCACGATGCATTCATTCAACTCACAGAGTTGAACCTTCCTTTTGATAGAACAGTTTTGAAACACTCTTTTTGTAGAATCTGCAAGAGGATATTTGGAGCGTTTTGAGGCCTATGCTGGAAAAGGAAATATCTTCACCTAAAAACTAGACAGAAGCATTCTCAGAAACTTCTGTGTGATGAGTGCATTCAACTCACAGACTTGAACGTTTCTTTTGATAGAACAGTTTTGAAACATTACGTTTGTAGAATCTGCAAGTGTTTATTCGGAGCACCTTGAGGCCTATGTTGGAAAAGGAAATATCTTCACATAAAAACTAGAGAGAAGGATTCTCAGAAACTTCTTTGTGATGAGTTCATTCAACTCACAGGGTTGAACCTACCAATTGATAGAGAAGTTTGGAAACACTCTTTTTGTAGAATCTGCAAGTGGATATTTGGAGCCGTTTGAGGCCTATGCTGGAAAAGGAAATATCTTCACATAAAAACTGAACAGAAGCATTCTCAGAAACTTCTTTGTGTTGAGTGCATTCAACTCACGGACTTGAACTTACCTGTAGAAAGAGCAGTTTGAAACACTCTTTTGGTAAAATCTGCAAGTGGTTATTTGGAGCACTTCGAGGCCTGTGCTGGGATATGGAATATCTTCACCTAAAAACTACAGAGAAGCATTCTCAGAAAGTTCTTCACGATGCATTCATTCAACTCACAGAGTTGAACCTTCCTTTTGATAGAACAGTTTTGAAACACTCTTTTTGTAGAATCTGCAAGAGGATATTTGGAGCGTTTTGAGGCCTATGCTGGAAAAGGAAATATCTTCACCTAAAAACTAGACAGAAGCATTCTCAGAAACTTCTGTGTGATGAGTGCATTCAACTCACAGACTTGAACGTTTCTTTTGATAGAACAGTTTTGAAACATTACGTTTGTAGAATCTGCAAGTGTTTATTCGGAGCACCTTGAGGCCTATGTTGGAAAAGGAAATATCTTCACATAAAAACTAGAGAGAAGGATTCTCAGAAACTTCTTTTTGATGAGTTCATTCAACTCACAGAGTTGAACCTACCAATTGATAGAGAAGTTTGGAAACACTCTTTTTGTAGAATCTGCAAGTGGATATTTGGAGCCGTTTGAGGCCTATGCTGGAAAAGGAAATATCTTCACATAAAAACTGAACAGAAGCATTCTCAGAAACTTCTTTGTGTTGAGTGCATTCAACTCACGGACTTGAACTTACCTGTAGAAAGAGCAGTTTGAAACACTCTTTTGGTAAAATCTGCAAGTGGTTATTTGGAGCACTTCGAGGCCTGTGCTGGGATATGGAATATCTTCACCTAAAAACTACAGAGAAGCATTCTCAGAAAGTTCTTCACGATGCATTCATTCAACTCACAGAGTTGAACCTTCCTTTTGATAGAACAGTTTTGAAACACTCTTTTTGTGGAATCTGCAAGAGGATATTTGGAGCGTTTTGAGGCCTATGCTGGAAAAGGAAATATCTTCACCTAAAAACTAGACAGAAGCATTCTCAGAAACTTCTGTGTGATGAGTGCATTCAACTCACAGACTTGAACGTTTCTTTTGATAGAACAGTTTTGAAACATTACGTTTGTAGAATCTGCAAGTGTTTATTCGGAGCACCTTGAGGCCTATGTTGGAACAGGAAATATCTTCACATAAAAACTAGAGAGAAGGATTCTCAGAAACTTCTTTGTGATGAGTTCATTCAACTCACAGAGTTGAACCTACCAATTGATAGAGAAGTTTGGAAACACTCTTTTTGTAGAATCTGCAAGTGGATATTTGGAGCCGTTTGAGGCCTATGCTGGAAAAGGAAATATCTTCACATAAAAACTGAACAGAAGCATTCTCAGAAACTTCTTTGTGTTGAGTGCATTCAACTCACGGACTTGAACTTACCTGTAGAAAGAGCAGTTTTGAAACACTCTTTTGGTAAAATCTGCAAGTGGTTATTTGGAGCACTTCGAGGCCTGTGCTGGGATATGGAATATCTTCACCTAAAAACTACAGAGAAGCATTCTCAGAAAGTTCTTCATGATGCATTCATTCAACTCACAGAGTTGAACCTTCCTTTTGATAGAACAGTTTTGAAACACTCTTTTTGTAGAATCTGCAAGAGGATATTTGGAGCGATTCGAGGCCTATGCTGGAAAAGGAAATATCTTCACCTAAAAACTAGACAGAAGCATTCTCAGAAACTTCTGTGTGATGAGTGCATTCAACTCACAGACTTGAACGTTTCTTTTGATAGAACAGTTTTGAAACATTACGTTTGTAGAATCTGCAAGTGTTTATTCGGAGCACCTTGAGGCCTATGTTGGAAAAGGAAATATCTTCACATAAAAACTAGAGAGAAGGATTCTCAGAAACTTCTTTGTGATGAGTTCATTCAACTCACAGAGTTGAACCTACCAATTGATAGAGAAGTTTGGAAACACTCTTTTTGTAGAATCTGCAAGTGGATATTTGGAGCCGTTTGAGGCCTATGCTGGAAAAGGAAATATCTTCACATAAAAACTGAACAGAAGCATTCTCAGAAACTTCTTTGTGTTGAGTGCATTCAACTCACAGACTTGAACTTACCTGTAGAAAGAGCAGTTTTGAAACACTCTTTTGGTGAAATCTGCAAGTGGTTATTTGGAGCACTTCGAGGCCTGTGCTGGGATATGGAATATCTTCACCTAAAAACTACAGAGAAGCATTCTCAGAAAGTTCTTCACGATGCATTCATTCAACTCACAGAGTTGAACCTTCCTTTTGATAGAACAGTTTTGAAACACTCTTTTTGTAGAGTCTGCAAGAAGATATTTGGAACGTTTTGAGGCCTATGCTGGAAAAGGAAATATCTTCACCTAAAAACTAGACAGAAGCATTCTCAGAAACTTCTTTGTGATGAGTGCATTCAACTCACAGACTTGAACGTTTCTTTTGATAGAACAGTTTTGAAACATTACGTTTGTAGAATCTGCAAGTGTTTATTCGGAGCACCTTGAGGCCTATGTTGGAAAAGGAAATATCTTCACATAAAAACTAGAGAGAAGGATTCTCAGAAACTTCTTTGTGATGAGTTCATTCAACTCACAGAGTTGAACCTACCAATTGATAGAGAAGTTTGGAAACACTCTTTTTGTAGAATCTGCAAGTGGATATTTGGAGCCGTTTGAGGCCTATGCTGGAAAAGGAAATATCTTCACATAAAAACTGAACAGAAGCATTCTCAGAAACTTCTTTGTGTTGAGTGCATTCAACTCACGGACTTGAACTTACCTGTAGAAAGAGCAGTTTGAAACACTCTTTTGGTAAAATCTGCAAGTGGTTATTTGGAGCACTTCCAGGCCTGTGCTCGATATGGAATATCTTCACCTAAAAACTACAGAGAAGCATTCTCAGAAAGTTCTTCACGATGCATTCATTCAACTCACAGAGTTGAACCTTCCTTTTGATAGAACAGTTTTGAAACACTCTTTTTGTAGAATCTGCAAGAGGATATTTGGAGCGTTTTGAGGCCTATGCTGGAAAAGGAAATATCTTCACCTAAAAACTAGACAGAAGCATTCTCAGAAACTTCTGTGTGATGAGTGCATTCAACTCACAGACTTGAACGTTTCTTTTGATAGAACAGTTTTGAAACATTACGTTTGTAGAATCTGCAAGTGTTTATTCGGAGCACCTTGAGGCCTATGTTGGAAAAGGAAATATCTTCACATAAAAACTAGAGAGAAGGATTCTCAGAAACTTCTTTGTGATGAGTTCATTCAACTCACAGAGTTGAACCTACCAATTGATAGAGAAGTTTGGAAACACTCTTTTTGTAGAATCTGCAAGTGGATATTTGGAGCCGTTTGAGGCCTATGCTGGAAAAGGAAATATCTTCACATAAAAACTGAACAGAAGCATTCTCAGAAACTTCTTTGTGTTGAGTGCATTCAACTCACGGACTTGAACTTACCTGTAGAAAGAGCAGTTTTGAAACACTCTTTTGGTGAAATCTGCAAGTGGTTATTTGGAGCATTTCGAGGCCTGTGCTGGGATATGGAATATCTTCACCTAAAAACTACAGAGAAGCATTCTCAGAAAGTTCTTCATGATGCATTCATTCAACTCACAGAGTTGAACCTTCCTTTTGATAGAACAGTTTTGAAACACTCTTTTTGTAGAATCTGCAAGAGGATATTTGGAGCGTTTTGAGGCCTATGCTGGAAAAGGAAATATCTTCACCTAAAAACTAGACAGAAGCATTCTCAGAAACTTCTGTGTGATGAGTGCATTCAACTCACAGACTTGAACGTTTCTTTTGATAGAACAGTTTTGAAACATTACGTTTGTAGAATCTCCAAGTGTTTATTCGGAGCACCTTGAGGCTTATGTTGGAACAGGAAATATCTTCACATAAAAACTAGAGAGAAGGATTCTCAGAAACTTCTTTGTCATGAGTTCATTCAACTCACAGAGTTGAACCTACCAATTGATAGAGAAGTTTGGAAACACTCTTTTTGTAGAATCTGCAAGTGGATACTTGTAGCCGTTTGAGGCCTATGCTGGAAAAGGAAATATCTTCACATAAAACCTGAACAGAAGCATTCTCAGAAACTTCTTTGTGTTGAGCGCATTCAACTCACGGACTTGAACTTACCTGTAGAAAGAGCAGTTTTGAAACACTCTTTTGGTAAAATCTGCAAGTGGTTATTTGGAGCACTTCGAGGCCTGTGCTGGGATATGGAATATCTTCACCTAAAAACTACAGAGAAGCATTCTCAGAAAGTTCTTCACGATGCATTCATTCAACTCACAGAGTTGAACCTTCCTTTTGATAGAACAGTTTTGAAACACTCTTTTTGTGGAATCTGCAAGAGGATACTTGGAGCGTTTTGAGGCCTATGCTGGAAAAGGAAATATCTTCACCTAAAAACTAGACAGAAGCATTCTCAGAAACTTCTGTGTGATGAGTGCATTCAACTCACAGACTTGAACGTTTCTTTTGATAGAACAGTTTTGAAACATTACGTTTGTAGAATCTGCAAGTGTTTATTCGGAGCACCTTGAGGCCTATGTTGGAAAAGGAAATATCTTCACATAAAAACTGAACAGAAGCATTCTCAGAAACTTCTTTGTGTTGAGTGCATTCAGCTCACAGACTTGAACTTACCTGTAGAAAGAGCAGTTTTGAAACACTCTATTGGTGAAATCTGCAAGTGGTTATTTTGAGCACTTCGAGGCCTGTGCTGGGATATGGAATATCTTCACCTAAAAACTACAGAGAAGCATTCTCAGAAAGTTCTTCACGATGCATTCATTCAACTCACAGAGTTGAACCTTCCTTTTGATAGAACAGTTTTGAAACACTCTTTTTGTAGAATCTGCAAGAGGATATTTGGAGCGTTTTGAGGCCTATGCTGGAAAAGGAAATATCTTCACCTAAAAACTAGACAGAAGCATTCTCAGAAACTTCTGTGTGATGAGTGCATTCAACTCACAGACTTGAACGTTTCTTTTGATAGAACAGTTTTGAAACATTACGTTTGTAGAATCTGCAAGTGTTTATTCGGAGCACCTTGAGGCCTATGTTGGAACAGGAAATATCTTCACATAAAAACTAGAGAGAAGGATTCTCAGAAACTTCTTTGTGATGAGTTCATTCAACTCACAGAGTTGAACCTACCAATTGATAGAGAAGTTTGGAAACACTCTTTTTGTAGAATCTGCAAGTGGATATTTGGAGCCGTTTGAGGCATATGCTGGAAAAGGAAATATCTTCACATAAAAACTGAACAGAAGCATTCTCAGAAACTTCTTTGTGTTGAGTTCATTCAACTCACGGACTTGAACTTACCTGTAGAAAGAGCAGTTTGAAACACTCTTTTGGTAAAATCTGCAAGTGGTTATTTGGAGCACTTCCAGGCCTGTGCTGGGATATGGAATATCTTCACCTAAAAACTACAGAGAAGCATTCTCAGAAAGTTCTTCACGATGCATTCATTCAACTCACAGAGTTGAACCTTCCTTTTGATAGAACAGTTTTGAAACACTCTTTTTGTAGAATCTGCAAGAGGATATTTGGAGCGTTTTGAGGCCTATGCTGGAAAAGGAAATATCTTCACCTAAAAACTAGACAGAAGCATTCTCAGAAACTTCTGTGTGATGAGTGCATTCAACTCACAGACTTGAACGTTTCTTTTGATAGAACAGTTTTGAAACATTACGTTTGTAGAATCTGCAAGTGTTTATTCGGAGCACCTTGAGGCCTATGTTGGAAAAGGAAATATATTCACATAAAAACTAGAGAGAAGGATTCTCAGAAACTTCTTTGTGATGAGTTCATTCAACTCACAGAGTTGAACCTACCAATTGATAGAGAAGTTTGGAAACACTCTTTTTGTAGAATCTGCAAGTGGATATTTGGAGCCGTTTGAGGCCTATGCTGGAAAAGGAAATATCTTCACATAAAAACTGAACAGAAGCATTATCAGAAACTTCTTTGTGTTGAGTGCATTCAACTCACAGACTTGAACTTACCTGTAGAAAGAGCAGTTTTGAAACACTCTTTTGGTAAAATCTGCAAGTGGTTATTTGGAGCACTTCGAGGCCTGTGCTGGGATATGGAAAATCTTCACCTAAAAACTACAGAGAAGCATTCTCAGAAAGTTCTTCACGATGCTTTCATTCAACTCACAGAGTTGAACCTTCCTTTTGATAGAGCAGTTTTGAAACACTCTTTTTGTAGAATCTGCAAGAGGATATTTGGAGCGTTTTGAGGCCTATGCTGGAAAAGGAAATATCTTCACCTAAAAACTAGACAGAAGCATTCTCAGAAACTTCTGTGTGATGAGTGCATTCAACTCACAGACTTGAACGTTTCTTTTGATAGAACAGTTTTGAAACATTACGTTTGTAGAATCTGCAAGTGTTTATTCGGAGCACCTTGAGGCCTATGTTGGAAAAGGAAATATCTTCACATAAAAACTAGAGAGAAGGATTCTCAGAAACTTCTTTGTGATGAGTTCATTCAACTCACAGAGTTGAACCTACCAATTGATAGAGAAGTTTGGAAACACTCTTTTTGTAGAATCTGCAAGTGGATATTTGGAGCCGTTTGAGGCCTATGCTGGAAAAGGAAATATCTTCACATAAAAACTGAACAGAAGCATTCTCAGAAACTTCTTTGTGTTGAGTGCATTCAACTCACAGACTTGAACTTACCTGTAGAAAGAGCAGTTCTGAAACACTCTATTGGTGAAATCTGCAAGTGGTTATTTGGAGCACTTCGAGGCCTGTGCTGGGATATGGAATATCTTCACCTAAAAACTACAGAGAAGCATTCTCAGAAAGTTCTTCACGATGCATTCATTCAACTCACAGAGTTGAACCTTCCTTTTGATAGAACAGTTTTGAAACACTCTTTTTGTAGAATCTGCAAGAGGATATTTGGAGCGTTTTGAGGCCTATGCTGGAAAAGGAAATATCTTCACCTAAAAACTAGACAGAAGCATTCTCAGAAACTTCTGTGTGATGAGTGCATTCAACTCACAGACTTGAACGTTTCTTTTGATAGAACAGTTTTGAAACATTACGTTTGTAGAATCTGCAAGTGTTTATTCGGAGCACCTTGAGGCCTATGTTGGAAAAGGAAATATCTTCACATAAAAACTAGAGAGAAGGATTCTCAGAAACTTCTTTGTGATGAGTTCATTCAACTCACAGAGTTGAACCTACCAATTGATAGAGAAGTTTGGAAACACTCTTTTTGTAGAATCTGCAAGTGGATATTTGGAGCCGTTTGAGGCCTATGCTGGAAAAGGAAATATCTTCACATAAAAACTGAACAGAAGCATTCTCAGAAACTTCTTTGTGTTGAGTGCATTCAACTCACGGACTTGAACTTACCTGTAGAAAGAGCAGTTTTGAAACACTCTTTTGGTAAAATCTGCAAGTGGTTATTTGGAGCACTTCGAGGCCTGTGCTGGGATATGGAATATCTTCACCTAAAACTACAGAGAAGCATTCTCAGAAAGTTCTTCACGATGCATTCATTCAACTCACAGAGTTGAACCTTCCTTTTGATAGAACAGTTTTGAAACACTCTTTTTGTAGAATCTGCAGGAGGATATTTGGAGCGTTTTGAGGCCTATGCTGGAAAAGGAAATATCTTCACCTAAAAACTAGACAGAAGCATTCTCAGAAACTTCTGTGTGATGAGTGCATTCAACTCACAGACTTGAACGTTCCTCTTGAAAGAGCAGTTTTGAAACACTCCTTTTGTATCATCTGCACGTGTTCATTTGGAGCGCTCTGAGGCCTATGTTGGAAAAGGAAATATCTTCACATAAAAACTAGACAGAAGCATTCTCAGAAACTTCTTTGTGATGAGTGCATTCTACTCACAGTGTTGAAGCTTGCGCTTGATAGAGCAGTTTTGAAACACTCTTTTGCTAGAATCTGCAAGTGGATATTTGGAGCGCTTTGAGGCCTATGCTGGAAAAGGAAATGTCTTCGCATAAAAACTAGACAGAAGCATTCCAGGAAACTTCTGTATGATAAGTGCATTCAACTCACAGACTTGAACGCTCCTTTTGATGGAACTCTTTGGAAACACTCCTTTTGTGGAATTTGCATGGGTTTATTTGGAGCGCTTTGAGGCCTAAGCTGGAAAAGGAAATATCTTCACGTAAGGTCTAGACAGAAGAATTCTCAGAAACTTCTTTCTGATGAGTGCATTCAACACACAGACTTGAACCTTGCTCTTGAAAGAGCAGCTTTGAAACACTCTTTTCGTAGAATCTGCAAGTGGATATTTGGAGCGTTTTGAGGCCTATGCTGGAAAAGGAAATATCTTCACCTAAAAACTAGACAGAAGCATTCTGAGAAACTTCTGTGTGATGAGTGCATTCAACTCACAGACTTGAACGTTTCTTTTGATAGAACAGTTTTGAAACATTACGTTTGTAGAATCTGCAAGTGTTTATTCGGAGCACCTTGAGGCCTATGTTGGAAAAGGAAATATCTTCACATAAAAACTAGAGAGAAGGATTCTCAGAAACTTCTTTGTGATGAGTTCATTCAACTCACAGAGTTGAACCTACCAATTGATAGAGAAGTTTGGAAACACTCTTTTTGTAGAATCTGCAAGTGGATATTTGGAGCCGTTTGAGGCCTATGCTGGAAAAGGAAATATCTTCACATAAAAACTGAACAGAAGCATTCTCAGAAACTTCTTTGTGTTGAGTGCATTCAACTCACGGACTTGAACTTACCTGTAGAAAGAGCAGTTTTGAAACACTCTTTTGGTAAAATCTGCAAGTGGTTATTTGGAGCACTTCGAGGCCTGTGCTGGGATATGGAATATCTTCACCTAAAAACTACAGAGAAGCATTCTCAGAAAGTTCTTCACGATGCATTCATTCAACTCACAGAGTTGAACCTTCCTTTTGATAGAACAGTTTTGAAACACTCTTTTTGTAGAATCTGCAAGAGGATATTTGGAGCGTTTCGAGGCCTATGCTGGAAAAGAAATATCTTCACCTAAAAACTAGACAGAAGCATTCTCAGAAACTTCTGTGTGATGAGTGCATTCAACTCACAGACTTGAACGTTTCTTTTGATAGAACAGTTTTGAAACATTACGTTTGTAGAATCTGCAAGTGTTTATTCGGAGCACCTTGAGGCCTATGTTGGAAAAGGAAATATCTTCACATAAAAACTAGAGAGAAGGATTCTCAGAAACTTCTTTGTGATGAGTTCATTCAACTCACAGAGTTGAACCTACCAATTGATAGAGAAGTTTGGAAACACTCTTTTTGTAGAATCTGCAAGTGGATATTTGGAGCCGTTTGAGGCCTATGCTGGAAAAGGAAATATATTCACATAAAAACTGAACAGAAGCATTCTCAGAAACTTCTTTGTGTTGAGTGCATTCAACTCACAGACTTGAACTTATCTGTAGAAAGAGCCGTTTTGAAACACACTTTTGGTGAAATCTGCAAGTGGTTATTTGGAGCACTTCGAGGCCTGTGCTGGGATATGGAATATCTTCACCTAAAAACTACAGAGAAGCATTCTCAGAAAGTTCTTCACGATGCATTCATTCAACTCACAGAGTTGAACCTTCCTTTTGATAGAACAGTTTTGAAACACTCTTTTTGTAGAATCTGCAAGAGGATATTTGGAGCGTTTTGAGGCCTATGCTGGAAAAGGAAATATCTTCACCTAAAAACTAGACAGAAGCATTCTCAGAAACTTCTGTGTGATGAGTGCATTCAACTCACAGACTTGAACGTTTCTTTTGATAGAACAGTTTTGAAACATTACGTTTGTAGAATCTGCAAGTGTTTATTCGGAGCACCTTGAGGCCTATGTTGGAAAAGGAAATATCTTCACATAAAAACTAGAGAGAAGGATTCTCAGAAACTTCTTTGTGATGAGTTCATTCAACTCACAGAGTTGAACCTACCAATTGATAGAGAAGTTTGGAAACACTCTTTTTGTAGAATCTGCAAGTGGATATTTGGAGCCGTTTGAGGCCTATGCTGGAAAAGGAAATATCTTCACATAAAAACTGAACAGAAGCATTCTCAGAAACTTCTTTGTGTTGAGTGCATTCAACTCACAGACTTGAACTTACCTGTAGAAAGAGCAGTTTTGAAACACTCTTTTGGTGAAATCTGCAAGTGGTTATTTGGAGCACTTCGAGGCCTGTGCTGGGATATGGAATATCTTCACCTAAAAACTACAGAGAAGCATTCTCAGAAAGTTCTTCACGATGCATTCATTCAACTCACAGAGTTGAACCTTCCTTTTGATAGAACAGTTTTGAAACACTCTTTTTGTAGAATCTGCAAGAGGATATTTGGAGCGTTTTGAGGCCTATGCTGGAAAAGGAAATATCTTCACCTAAAAACTAGACAGAAGCATTCTGAGAAACTTCTGTGTGATGAGTGCATTCAACTCACAGACTTGAACGTTTCTTTTGATAGAACAGTTTTGAAACATTACGTTTGTAGAATCTGCAAGTGTTTATTCGGAGCACCTTGAGGCCTATGTTGGAAAAGGAAATATCTTCACATAAAAACTAGAGAGAAGGATTCTCAGAAACTTCTTTGTGATGAGTTCATTCAACTCACAGAGTTGAACCTACCAATTGATAGAGAAGTTTGGAAACACTCTTTTTGTAGAATCTGCAAGTGGATATTTGGAGCCGTTTGAGGCCTATGCTGGAAAAGGAAATATCTTCACATAAAAACTGAACAGAAGCATTCTCAGAAACTTCTTTGTGTTGAGTGCATTCAACTCACGGACTTGAACTTACCTGTAGAAAGAGCAGTTTGAAACACTCTTTTGGTAAAATCTGCAAGTGGTTATTTGGAGCACTTCGAGGCCTGTGCTGGGATATGGAATATCTTCACCTAAAAACTACAGAGAAGCATTCTCAGAAAGTTCTTCACGATGCATTCATTCAACTCACAGAGTTGAACCTTCCTTTTGATAGAACAGTTTTGAAACACTCTTTTTGTAGAATCTGCAAGAGGATATTTGGAGCGTTTTGAGGCCTATGCTGGAAAAGGAAATATCTTCACCTAAAAACTAGACAGAAGCATTCTCAGAAACTTCTGTGTGATGAGTGCATTCAACTCACAGACTTGAACGTTTCTTTTGATAGAACAGTTTTGAAACATTACGTTTGTAGAATCTGCAAGTGTTTATTCGGAGCACCTTGAGGCCTATGTTGGAAAAGGAAATATCTTCACATAAAAACTAGAGAGAAGGATTCTCAGAAACTTCTTTGTGATGAGTTCATTCAACTCACAGAGTTGAACCTACCAATTGATAGAGAAGTTTGGAAACACTCTTTTTGTAGAATCTGCAAGTGGATATTTGGAGCCGTTTGAGGCCTATGCTGGAAAAGGAAATATCTTCACATAAAAACTGAACAGAAGCATTCTCAGAAACTTCTTTGTGTTGAGTGCATTCAACTCACGGACTTGAACTTACCTGTAGAAAGAGCAGTTTGAAACACTCTTTTGGTAAAATCTGCAAGTGGTTATTTGGAGCACTTCGAGGCCTGTGCTGGGATATGGAATATCTTCACCTAAAAACTACAGAGAAGCATTCTCAGAAAGTTCTTCACGATGCATTCATTCAACTCACAGAGTTGAACCTTCCTTTTGATAGAACAGTTTTGAAACACTCTTTTTGTAGAATCTGCAGGAGGATATTTGGAGCGTTTTGAGGCCTATGCTGGAAAAGGAAATATCTTCACCTAAAAACTAGACAGAAGCATTCTCAGAAACTTCTGTGTGATGAGTGCATTCAACTCACAGACTTGAACGTTCCTCTTGAAAGAGCAGTTTTGAAACACTCCTTTTGTAGAATCTGCACGTGTTCATTTGGAGCGCTCTGAGGCCTATGTTGGAAAAGGAAATATCTTCACATAAAAACTAGACAGAAGCATTCTCAGAAACTTCTTTGTGATGAGTGCATTCTACTCACAGTGTTGAAGCTTGCGCTTGATAGAGCAGTTTTGAAACACTCTTTTGCTAGAATCTGCAAGTGGATATTTGGAGCGCTTTGAGGCCTATGCTGGAAAAGGAAATGTCTTCGCATAAAAACTAGACAGAAGCATTCCAGGAAACTTCTGTATGATAAGTGCATTCAACTCACAGACTTGAACGTTCCTTTTGATAGAACAGTTTTGAAACATTACGTTTGTAGAATCTGCAATTGTTTATTCGGAGCACCTTGAGGCCTATGTTGGAAAAGGAAATATCTTCACATAAAAACTAGAGAGAAGGATTCTCAGAAACTTCTTTGTGATGAGTTCATTCAACTCACAGAGTTGAACCTACCAATTGATAGAGAAGCTTGGAAACACTCTTTTTGTAGAATCTGCAAGTGGATATTTAGAGCCGTTTGAGGCCTATGCTGGAAAAGGAAATATCTTCACATAAAAACTGAACAGAAGCATTATCAGAAACTTCTTTGTGTTGAGTGCATTCAACTCACAGACTTGAACTTACCTGTAGAAAGAGCAGTTTTGAAACACTCTTTTGGTAAAATCTGCAAGTGGTTATTTGGAGCACTTCGAGGCCTTTGCTGGGATATGGAATATCTTCACCTAAAAACTACAGAGAAGCATTCTCAGAAAGTTCTTCACGATGCATTCATTCAACTCACAGAGTTGAACCTTCCTTTTGATAGAACAGTTTTGAAACACTCTTTTTGTAGAATCTGCAAGAGGATATTTGGAGCGTTTTGAGGCCTATGCTGGAAAAGGAAATATCTTCACCTAAAAACTAGACAGAAGCATTCTCAGAAACTTCTGTGTGATGAGTGCATTCAACTCACAGACTTGAACGTTTCTTTTGATAGAACAGTTTTGAAATATTACGTTTGTAGAATCTGCAAGTGTTTATTCGGAGCACCTTGAGGCCTATGTTGGAAAAGGAAATCTCTTCACATAAAAACTAGAGAGAAGGATTCTCAGAAACTTCTTTGTGATGAGTTCATTCAACTCACAGAGTTGAACCTACCAATTGATAGAGAAGTTTGGAAACACTCTTTTTGTAGAATCTGCAAGTGGAAATTTGGAGCCGTTTGAGGCCTATGCTGGAAAAGGAAATATCTTCACATAAAAACTGAACAGAAGCATTCTCAGAAACTTCTTTGTGTTGAGTGCATTCAACCCACGGACTTGAACTCACCTGTAGAAAGAGCAGTTTTGAAACACTCTTTTGGTAAAATCTGCAAGTGGTTATTTGGAGCACTTCGAGGCCTGTGCTGGGATATGGAATATCTTCAACTAAAAACTACAGAGAAGCATTCTCAGAAAGTTCTTCACGATGCATTCATTCAACTCACCGAGTTGAACCTTCCTTTTGATAGAACGGTTTTGAAACACTCTTTTTGTAGAATCTGCAAGAGGATATTTGGAGCGTTTTGAGGCCTATGCTGGAAAAGGAAATATCTTCACCTAAAAACTAGACAGAAGCATTCTCAGAAACTTCTGTGTGATGAGTGCATTCAACTCACAGACTTGAACGTTTCTTTTGATAGAACAGTTTTGAAACATTACGTTTGTAGAATCTGCAAGTGTTTATTCGGAGCACCTTGAGGCCTATGTTGGAAAAGGAAATATCTTCACATAAAAACTAGAGATAAGGATTCTCAGAAACTTCTTTGCGATGAGTTCATTCAACTCACAGAGTTGAACCTACCATTGATAGAGAAGTTTGGAAGCACTCTTTTTGTAGAATCTGAAAGTGGATATTTGGAGCCGTTTGAGGCCTATGCTGGAAAAGGAAATACTTTCACATAAAAACTGAACAGAAGCATTCTCAGAAACTTCTTTGTGTTGAGTGCATTCAACTCACAGACTTGAACTTACCTGTAGAAAGAGCAGTTTTGAAACACTCTTTTGGTAAAATCTGCAAGTGGTTATTTGGAGCACTTTGAGGCCTGTGCTGGGATATGGAAAATCTTCACCTAAAAACTACAGAGAAGCATTCTCAGAAAGTTCTTCACGATGCATTCATTCAAATCACAGAGTTGAACCTTCCTTTTGATAGAACAGTTTTGAAACACTCTTTTTGTAGAATCTGCAAGAGGATATTTGGAGCGTTTTGAGGCCTATGCTGGAAAAGGAAATATCTTCACCTAAAAACTAGACAGAAGCATTCTCAGAAACTTCTGTGTGATGAGTGCATTCAACTCACAGACTTGAACGTTTCTTTCGATAGAACAGTTTTGAAACATTACGTTTGTAGAATCTCCAAGTGTTTATTCGGAGCACTTTGAGGCCTATGTTGGAAAAGGAAATATCTTCACATAAAAACTAGAGAGAAGGATTCTCAGAAACTACTTTGTGATGAGTTCATTCAACTCACAGAGTTGAACCTACCAATTGATAGAGAAGTTTGGAAACACTCTTTTTGTAGAATCTGCAAGTGGATATTTGGAGCCGTTTGAGGTCTATGCTGGAAAAGGAAATATCTTCACATAAAAACTGAACAGAAGCATTCTCAGAAACTTCTTTGTGTTGAGTGCATTCAACTCACAGACTTGAACTTACCTGTAGAAAGAGCAGTTTTGAAACACTCTTTTGGTAAAATCTGCAAGTGGTTATTTGGAGCACTTCGAGGCCTGTGCTGGGATATGGAATATCTTCACCTAAAAACTACAGAGAAGCATTCTCAGAAAGTTCTTCACGATGCATTCATTCAACTCACAGAGTTGAACCTTCCTTTTGATAGAACAGTTTTGAAACACTCTTTTTGTAGAATCTGCAGGAGGATATTTGGAGCGTTTTGAGGCCTATGCTGGAAAAGGAAATATCTTCACCTAAAAACTAGACAGAAGCATTCTCAGAAACTTCTGTGTGATGAGTGCATTCAACTCACAGACTTGAACGTTCCTCTTGAAAGAGCAGTTTTGAAACACTCCTTTTGTAGAATCTGCACGTATTCATTTGGAGCGCTCTGAGGCCTATGTTGGAAAAGGAAATATCTTCACATAAAAACTAGACAGAAGCATTCTCAGAAACTTCTTTGTGATGAGTGCATTCTACTCACAGTGTTGAAGCTTGCGCTTGATAGAGCAGTTTTGAAACACTCTTTTGCTAGAATCTGCAAGTGGATATTTGGAGCGCTTTGAGGCCTATGCTGGAAAAGGAAATGTCTTCGCATAAAAACTAGACAGAAGCATTCCAGGAAACTTCTGTATGATAAGTGCATTCAACTCACAGACTTGAACGTTCCTTTTGATAGAACAGTTTTGAAACATTACGTTTGTAGAATCTGCAAGTGTTTATTCGGAGCACCTTGAGGCCTATGTTGGAAAAGGAAATATCTTCACATAAAAACTAGAGAGAAGGATTCTCAGAAACTTCTTTGTGATGAGTTCATTCAACTCACAGAGTTGAACCTACCAATTGATAGAGAAGCTTGGAAACACTCTTTTTGTAGAATCTGCAAGTGGATATTTAGAGCCGTTTGAGGCCTATGCTGGAAAAGGAAATATCTTCACATAAAAACTGAACAGAAGCATTATCAGAAACTTCTTTGTGTTGAGTGCATTCAACTCACAGACTTGAACTTACCTGTAGAAAGAGCAGTTTTGAAACACTCTTTTGGTAAAATCTGCAAGTGGTTATTTGGAGCACTTCGAGGCCTGTGCTGGGATATGGAAAATATTCACCTAAAAACTACAGAGAAGCATTCTCAGAAAGTTCTTCACGATGCATTCATTCAACCATCAGAGTTGAACCTTCCTTTTGATAGAACAGTTTTGAAACACTCTTTTTGTAGAATCTGCAAGAGGATATTTGGAGCGTTTTGAGGCCTATGCTGGAAAAGGAAATATCTTCACCTAAAAACTAGACAGAAGCATTCTCAGAAACTTCTGTGTGATGAGTGCATTCAACTCACAGACTTCAACGTTTCTTTTGATAGAACAGTTTTGAAACATTACGTTTGTAGAATCTCCAAGTGTTTATTCGGAGCACTTTGAGGCCTATGTTGGAAAAGGAAATATCTTCACATAAAAACTAGAGAGAAGGATTCTCAGAAACTACTTTGTGATGAGTTCATTCAACTCACAGAGTTGAACCTACCAATTGATAGAGAAGTTTGGAAACACTCTTTTTGTAGAATCTGCAAGTGGATATTTGGAGCCGTTTGAGGTCTATGCTGGAAAAGGAAATATCTTCACATAAAAACTGAACAGAAGCATTCTCAGAAACTTCTTTGTGTTGAGTGCATTCAACTCACAGACTTGAACTTACCTGTAGAAAGAGCAGTTTTGAAACACTCTTTTTAAAATCTGCAAGTGGTTATTTGGAGCATTTCGAGGCCTGGGCTGGGATATGGAATATCTTCACCTAAAAACTACAGAGAAGCATTCTCAGAAAGTTCTTCACGATGCATTCATTCAACTCACAGAGTTGAACCTTCCTTTTGATAGAACAGTTTTGAAACACTCTTTTTGTAGAATCTGCAAGAGGATATTTGGAGCGTTTTGAGGCCTATGCTGGAAAAGGAAATATCTTCACCTAAAAACTAGACAGAAGCATTCTCAGAAACTTCTGTGTGATGAGTGCATTCAACTCACAGACTTGAACGTTTCTTTTGATAGAACAGTTTTGAAATATTACGTTTGTAGAATCTGCAAGTGTTTATTCGGAGCACCTTGAGGCCTATGTTGGAAAAGGAAATCTCTTCACGTAAAAACTAGAGAGAAGGATTCTCAGAAACTTCTTTGTGATGAGTTCATTCAACTCACAGAGTTGAACCTACCAATTGATAGAGAAGTTTGGAAACACTCTTTTTGTAGAATCTGCAAGTGGAAATTTGGAGCCGTTTGAGGCCTATGCTGGAAAAGGAAATATCTTCACATAAAAACTGAACAGAAGCATTCTCAGAAACTTCTTTGTGTTGAGTGCATTCAACTCACGGACTTGAACTTACCTGTAGAAAGAGCAGTTTTGAAACACTCTTTTGGTAAAATCTGCAAGTGGTTATTTGGAGCACTTCGAGGCCTGTGCTGGGATATGGAATATCTTCACCTAAAAACTACAGAGAAGCATTCTCAGAAAGTTCTTCACGATGCATTCATTCAACTCACAGAGTTGAACCTTCCTTTTGATAGAACAGTTTTGAAACACTCTTTTTGTAGAATCTGCAAGAGGATATTTGGAGCGTTTCGAGGCCTATGCTGGAAAAGAAATATCTTCACCTAAAAACTAGACAGAAGCATTCTCAGAAACTTCTGTGTGATGAGTGCATTCAACTCACAGACTTGAACGTTTCTTTTGATAGAACAGTTTTGAAACATTACGTTTGTAGAATCTGCAAGTGTTTATTCGGAGCACCTTGAGGCCTATGTTGGAAAAGGAAATATCTTCACATAAAAACTAGAGAGAAGGATTCTCAGAAACTTCTTTGTGATGAGTTCATTCAACTCACAGAGTTGAACCTACCAATTGATAGAGAAGTTTGGAAACACTCTTTTTGTAGAATCTGCAAGTGGATATTTGGAGCCGTTTGAGGCCTATGCTGGAAAAGGAAATATATTCACATAAAAACTGAACAGAAGCATTCTCAGAAACTTCTTTGTGTTGAGTGCATTCAACTCACAGACTTGAACTTATCTGTAGAAAGAGCCGTTTTGAAACACTCTTTTGGTGAAATCTGCAAGTGGTTATTTGGAGCACTTCGAGGCCTGTGCTGGGATATGGAATATCTTCACCTAAAAACTACAGAGAAGCATTCTCAGAAAGTTCTTCACGATGCATTCATTCAACTCACAGAGTTGAACCTTCCTTTTGATAGAACAGTTTTGAAACACTCTTTTTGTAGAATCTGCAAGAGGATATTTGGAGCGTTTTGAGGCCTATGCTGGAAAAGGAAATATCTTCACCTAAAAACTAGACAGAAGCATTCTCAGAAACTTCTGTGTGATGAGTGCATTCAACTCACAGACTTGAACGTTTCTTTTGATAGAACAGTTTTGAAACATTACGTTTGTAGAATCTGCAAGTGTTTATTCGGAGCACCTTGAGGCCTATGTTGGAAAAGGAAATATCTTCACATAAAAACTAGAGAGAAGGATTCTCAGAAACTTCTTTGTGATGAGTTCATTCAACTCACAGGGTTGAACCTACCAATTGATAGAGAAGTTTGGAAACACTCTTTTTGTAGAATCTGCAAGTGGATATTTGGAGCCGTTTGAGGCCTATGCTGGAAAAGGAAATATCTTCACATAAAAACTGAACAGAAGCATTCTCAGAAACTTCTTTGTGTTGAGTGCATTCAACTCACAGACTTGAACTTACCTGTAGAAAGAGCAGTTTTGAAACACTCTTTTGGTGAAATCTGCAAGTGGTTATTTGGAGCACTTCGAGGCCTGTGCTGGGATATGGAATATCTTCACCTAAAAACTACAGAGAAGCATTCTCAGAAAGTTCTTCACGATGCATTCATTCAACTCACAGAGTTGAACCTTCCTTTTGATAGAACAGTTTTGAAACACTCTTTTTGTAGAATCTGCAAGAGGATATTTGGAGCGTTTTGAGGCCTATGCTGGAAAAGGAAATATCTTCACCTAAAAACTAGACAGAAGCATTCTCAGAAACTTCTGTGTGATGAGTGCATTCAACTCACAGACTTGAACGTTTCTTTTGATAGAACAGTTTTGAAACATTACGTTTGTAGAATCTGCAAGTGTTTATTCGGAGCACCTTGAGGCCTATGTTGGAAAAGGAAATATCTTCACATAAAAACTAGAGAGAAGGATTCTCAGAAACTTCTTTGTGATGAGTTCATTCAACTCACAGAGTTGAACCTACCAATTGATAGAGAAGTTTGGAAACACTCTTTTTGTAGAATCTGCAAGTGGATATTTGGAGCCGTTTGAGGCCTATGCTGGAAAAGGAAATATCTTCACATAAAAACTGAACAGAAGCATTCTCAGAAACTTCTTTGTGTTGAGTGCATTCAACTCACGGACTTGAACTTACCTGTAGAAAGAGCAGTTTGAAACACTCTTTTGGTAAAATCTGCAAGTGGTTATTTGGAGCACTTCGAGGCCTGTGCTGGGATATGGAATATCTTCACCTAAAAACTACAGAGAAGCATTCTCAGAAAGTTCTTCACGATGCATTCATTCAACTCACAGAGTTGAACCTTCCTTTTGATAGAACAGTTTTGAAACACTCTTTTTGTAGAATCTGCAAGAGGATATTTGGAGCGTTTTGAGGCCTATGCTGGAAAAGGAAATATCTTCACCTAAAAACTAGACAGAAGCATTCTCAGAAACTTCTGTGTGATGAGTGCATTCAACTCACAGACTTGAACGTTTCTTTTGATAGAACAGTTTTGAAACATTACGTTTGTAGAATCTGCAAGTGTTTATTCGGAGCACCTTGAGGCCTATGTTGGAAAAGGAAATATCTTCACATAAAAACTAGAGAGAAGGATTCTCAGAAACTTCTTTGTGATGAGTTCATTCAACTCACAGAGTTGAACCTACCAATTGATAGAGAAGTTTGGAAACACTCTTTTTGTAGAATCTGCAAGTGGATATTTGGAGCCGTTTGAGGCCTATGCTGGAAAAGGAAATATCTTCACATAAAAACTGAACAGAAGCATTCTCAGAAACTTCTTTGTGTTGAGTGCATTCAACTCACGGACTTGAACTTACCTGTAGAAAGAGCAGTTTGAAACACTCTTTTGGTAAAATCTGCAAGTGGTTATTTGGAGCACTTCGAGGCCTGTGCTGGGATATGGAATATCTTCACCTAAAAACTACAGAGAAGCATTCTCAGAAAGTTCTTCACGATGCATTCATTCAACTCACAGAGGTGAACCTTCCTTTTGATAGAACAGTTTTGAAACACTCTTTTTGTAGAATCTGCAGGAGGATATTTGGAGCGTTTTGAGGCCTATGCTGGAAAAGGAAATATCTTCACCTAAAAACTAGACAGAAGCATTCTCAGAAACTTCTGTGTGATGAGTGCATTCAACTCACAGACTTGAACGTTCCTCTTGAAAGAGCAGTTTTGAAACACTCCTTTTGTAGAATCTGCACGTGTTCATTTGGAGCGCTCTGAGGCCTATGTTGGAAAAGGAAATATCTTCACATAAAAACTAGACAGAAGCATTCTCAGAAACTTCTTTGTGATGAGTGCATTCTACTCACAGTGTTGAAGCTTGCGCTTGATAGAGCAGTTTTGAAACACTCTTTTGCTAGAATCTGCAAGTGGATATTTGGAGCGCTTTGAGGCCTATGCTGGAAAAGGAAATGTCTTCGCATAAAAACTAGACAGAAGCATTCCAGGAAACTTCTGTATGATAAGTGCATTCAACTCACAGACTTGAACGTTCCTTTTGATAGAACAGTTTTGAAACATTACGTTTGTAGAATCTGCAAGTGTTTATTCGGAGCACCTTGAGGCCTATGTTGGAAAAGGAAATATCTTCACATAAAAACTAGAGAGAAGGATTCTCAGAAACTTCTTTGTGATGAGTTCATTCAACTCACAGAGTTGAACCTACCAATTGATAGAGAAGCTTGGAAACACTCTTTTTGTAGAATCTGCAAGTGGATATTTAGAGCCGTTTGAGGCCTATGCTGGAAAAGGAAATATCTTCACATAAAAACTGAACAGAAGCATTATCAGAAACTTCTTTGTGTTGAGTGCATTCAACTCACAGACTTGAACTTACCTGTAGAAAGAGCAGTTTTGAAACACTCTTTTGGTAAAATCTGCAAGTGGTTATTTGGAGCACTTCGAGGCCTTTGCTGGGATATGGAATATCTTCACCTAAAAACTACAGAGAAGCATTCTCAGAAAGTTCTTCACGATGCATTCATTCAACTCACAGAGTTGAACCTTCCTTTTGATAGAACAGTTTTGAAACACTCTTTTTGTAGAATCTGCAAGAGGATATTTGGAGCGTTTTGAGGCCTATGCTGGAAAAGGAAATATCTTCACCTAAAAACTAGACAGAAGCATTCTCAGAAACTTCTGTGTGATGAGTGCATTCAACTCACAGACTTGAACGTTTCTTTTGATAGAACAGTTTTGAAATATTACGTTTGTAGAATCTGCAAGTGTTTATTCGGAGCACCTTGAGGCCTATGTTGGAAAAGGAAATCTCTTCACATAAAAACTAGAGAGAAGGATTCTCAGAAACTTCTTTGTGATGAGTTCATTCAACTCACAGAGTTGAACCTACCAATTGATAGAGAAGTTTGGAAACACTCTTTTTGTAGAATCTGCAAGTGGAAATTTGGAGCCGTTTGAGGCCTATGCTGGAAAAGGAAATATCTTCACATAAAAACTGAACAGAAGCATTCTCAGAAACTTCTTTGTGTTGAGTGCATTCAACCCACGGACTTGAACTCACCTGTAGAAAGAGCAGTTTTGAAACACTCTTTTGGTAAAATCTGCAAGTGGTTATTTGGAGCACTTCGAGGCCTGTGCTGGGATATGGAATATCTTCAACTAAAAACTACAGAGAAGCATTCTCAGAAAGTTCTTCACGATGCATTCATTCAACTCACCGAGTTGAACCTTCCTTTTGATAGAACGGTTTTGAAACACTCTTTTTGTAGAATCTGCAAGAGGATATTTGGAGCGTTTTGAGGCCTATGCTGGAAAAGGAAATATCTTCACCTAAAAACTAGACAGAAGCATTCTCAGAAACTTCTGTGTGATGAGTGCATTCAACTCACAGACTTGAACGTTTCTTTTGATAGAACAGTTTTGAAACATTACGTTTGTAGAATCTGCAAGTGTTTATTCGGAGCACCTTGAGGCCTATGTTGGAAAAGGAAATATCTTCACATAAAAACTAGAGATAAGGATTCTCAGAAACTTCTTTGCGATGAGTTCATTCAACTCACAGAGTTGAACCTACCATTGATAGAGAAGTTTGGAAGCACTCTTTTTGTAGAATCTGAAAGTGGATATTTGGAGCCGTTTGAGGCCTATGCTGGAAAAGGAAATACTTTCACATAAAAACTGAACAGAAGCATTCTCAGAAACTTCTTTGTGTTGAGTGCATTCAACTCACAGACTTGAACTTACCTGTAGAAAGAGCAGTTTTGAAACACTCTTTTGGTAAAATCTGCAAGTGGTTATTTGGAGCACTTTGAGGCCTGTGCTGGGATATGGAAAATCTTCACCTAAAAACTACAGAGAAGCATTCTCAGAAAGTTCTTCACGATGCATTCATTCAAATCACAGAGTTGAACCTTCCTTTTGATAGAACAGTTTTGAAACACTCTTTTTGTAGAATCTGCAAGAGGATATTTGGAGCGTTTTGAGGCCTATGCTGGAAAAGGAAATATCTTCACCTAAAAACTAGACAGAAGCATTCTCAGAAACTTCTGTGTGATGAGTGCATTCAACTCACAGACTTGAACGTTTCTTTCGATAGAACAGTTTTGAAACATTACGTTTGTAGAATCTCCAAGTGTTTATTCGGAGCACTTTGAGGCCTATGTTGGAAAAGGAAATATCTTCACATAAAAACTAGAGAGAAGGATTCTCAGAAACTACTTTGTGATGAGTTCATTCAACTCACAGAGTTGAACCTACCAATTGATAGAGAAGTTTGGAAACACTCTTTTTGTAGAATCTGCAAGTGGATATTTGGAGCCGTTTGAGGTCTATGCTGGAAAAGGAAATATCTTCACATAAAAACTGAACAGAAGCATTCTCAGAAACTTCTTTGTGTTGAGTGCATTCAACTCACAGACTTGAACTTACCTGTAGAAAGAGCAGTTTTGAAACACTCTTTTGGTAAAATCTGCAAGTGGTTATTTGGAGCACTTCGAGGCCTGTGCTGGGATATGGAATATCTTCACCTAAAAACTACAGAGAAGCATTCTCAGAAAGTTCTTCACGATGCATTCATTCAACTCACAGAGTTGAACCTTCCTTTTGATAGAACAGTTTTGAAACACTCTTTTTGTAGAATCTGCAGGAGGATATTTGGAGCGTTTTGAGGCCTATGCTGGAAAAGGAAATATCTTCACCTAAAAACTAGACAGAAGCATTCTCAGAAACTTCTGTGTGATGAGTGCATTCAACTCACAGACTTGAACGTTCCTCTTGAAAGAGCAGTTTTGAAACACTCCTTTTGTAGAATCTGCACGTATTCATTTGGAGCGCTCTGAGGCCTATGTTGGAAAAGGAAATATCTTCACATAAAAACTAGACAGAAGCATTCTCAGAAACTTCTTTGTGATGAGTGCATTCTACTCACAGTGTTGAAGCTTGCGCTTGATAGAGCAGTTTTGAAACACTCTTTTGCTAGAATCTGCAAGTGGATATTTGGAGCGCTTTGAGGCCTATGCTGGAAAAGGAAATGTCTTCGCATAAAAACTAGACAGAAGCATTCCAGGAAACTTCTGTATGATAAGTGCATTCAACTCACAGACTTGAACGTTCCTTTTGATAGAACAGTTTTGAAACATTACGTTTGTAGAATCTGCAAGTGTTTATTCGGAGCACCTTGAGGCCTATGTTGGAAAAGGAAATATCTTCACATAAAAACTAGAGAGAAGGATTCTCAGAAACTTCTTTGTGATGAGTTCATTCAACTCACAGAGTTGAACCTACCAATTGATAGAGAAGCTTGGAAACACTCTTTTTGTAGAATCTGCAAGTGGATATTTAGAGCCGTTTGAGGCCTATGCTGGAAAAGGAAATATCTTCACATAAAAACTGAACAGAAGCATTATCAGAAACTTCTTTGTGTTGAGTGCATTCAACTCACAGACTTGAACTTACCTGTAGAAAGAGCAGTTTTGAAACACTCTTTTGGTAAAATCTGCAAGTGGTTATTTGGAGCACTTCGAGGCCTGTGCTGGGATATGGAAAATATTCACCTAAAAACTACAGAGAAGCATTCTCAGAAAGTTCTTCACGATGCATTCATTCAACCATCAGAGTTGAACCTTCCTTTTGATAGAACAGTTTTGAAACACTCTTTTTGTAGAATCTGCAAGAGGATATTTGGAGCGTTTTGAGGCCTATGCTGGAAAAGGAAATATCTTCACCTAAAAACTAGACAGAAGCATTCTCAGAAACTTCTGTGTGATGAGTGCATTCAACTCACAGACTTCAACGTTTCTTTTGATAGAACAGTTTTGAAACATTACGTTTGTAGAATCTCCAAGTGTTTATTCGGAGCACTTTGAGGCCTATGTTGGAAAAGGAAATATCTTCACATAAAAACTAGAGAGAAGGATTCTCAGAAACTACTTTGTGATGAGTTCATTCAACTCACAGAGTTGAACCTACCAATTGATAGAGAAGTTTGGAAACACTCTTTTTGTAGAATCTGCAAGTGGATATTTGGAGCCGTTTGAGGTCTATGCTGGAAAAGGAAATATCTTCACATAAAAACTGAACAGAAGCATTCTCAGAAACTTCTTTGTGTTGAGTGCATTCAACTCACAGACTTGAACTTACCTGTAGAAAGAGCAGTTTTGAAACACTCTTTTTAAAATCTGCAAGTGGTTATTTGGAGCATTTCGAGGCCTGGGCTGGGATATGGAATATCTTCACCTAAAAACTACAGAGAAGCATTCTCAGAAAGTTCTTCACGATGCATTCATTCAACTCACAGAGTTGAACCTTCCTTTTGATAGAACAGTTTTGAAACACTCTTTTTGTAGAATCTGCAAGAGGATATTTGGAGCGTTTTGAGGCCTATGCTGGAAAAGGAAATATCTTCACCTAAAAACTAGACAGAAGCATTCTCAGAAACTTCTGTGTGATGAGTGCATTCAACTCACAGACTTGAACGTTTCTTTTGATAGAACAGTTTTGAAATATTACGTTTGTAGAATCTGCAAGTGTTTATTCGGAGCACCTTGAGGCCTATGTTGGAAAAGGAAATCTCTTCACGTAAAAACTAGAGAGAAGGATTCTCAGAAACTTCTTTGTGATGAGTTCATTCAACTCACAGAGTTGAACCTACCAATTGATAGAGAAGTTTGGAAACACTCTTTTTGTAGAATCTGCAAGTGGAAATTTGGAGCCGTTTGAGGCCTATGCTGGAAAAGGAAATATCTTCACATAAAAACTGAACAGAAGCATTCTCAGAAACTTCTTTGTGTTGAGTGCATTCAACTCACGGACTTGAACTTACCTGTAGAAAGAGCAGTTTTGAAACACTCTTTTGGTAAAATCTGCAAGTGGTTATTTGGAGCACTTCGAGGCCTGTGCTGGGATATGGAATATCTTCACCTAAAAACTACAGAGAAGCATTCTCAGAAAGTTCTTCACGATGCATTCATTCAACTCACAGAGTTGAACCTTCCTTTTGATAGAACAGTTTTGAAACACTCTTTTTGTAGAATCTGCAAGAGGATATTTGGAGCGTTTCGAGGCCTATGCTGGAAAAGAAATATCTTCACCTAAAAACTAGACAGAAGCATTCTCAGAAACTTCTGTGTGATGAGTGCATTCAACTCACAGACTTGAACGTTTCTTTTGATAGAACAGTTTTGAAACATTACGTTTGTAGAATCTGCAAGTGTTTATTCGGAGCACCTTGAGGCCTATGTTGGAAAAGGAAATATCTTCACATAAAAACTAGAGAGAAGGATTCTCAGAAACTTCTTTGTGATGAGTTCATTCAACTCACAGAGTTGAACCTACCAATTGATAGAGAAGTTTGGAAACACTCTTTTTGTAGAATCTGCAAGTGGATATTTGGAGCCGTTTGAGGCCTATGCTGGAAAAGGAAATATATTCACATAAAAACTGAACAGAAGCATTCTCAGAAACTTCTTTGTGTTGAGTGCATTCAACTCACAGACTTGAACTTATCTGTAGAAAGAGCCGTTTTGAAACACTCTTTTGGTGAAATCTGCAAGTGGTTATTTGGAGCACTTCGAGGCCTGTGCTGGGATATGGAATATCTTCACCTAAAAACTACAGAGAAGCATTCTCAGAAAGTTCTTCACGATGCATTCATTCAACTCACAGAGTTGAACCTTCCTTTTGATAGAACAGTTTTGAAACACTCTTTTTGTAGAATCTGCAAGAGGATATTTGGAGCGTTTTGAGGCCTATGCTGGAAAAGGAAATATCTTCACCTAAAAACTAGACAGAAGCATTCTCAGAAACTTCTGTGTGATGAGTGCATTCAACTCACAGACTTGAACGTTTCTTTTGATAGAACAGTTTTGAAACATTACGTTTGTAGAATCTGCAAGTGTTTATTCGGAGCACCTTGAGGCCTATGTTGGAAAAGGAAATATCTTCACATAAAAACTAGAGAGAAGGATTCTCAGAAACTTCTTTGTGATGAGTTCATTCAACTCACAGGGTTGAACCTACCAATTGATAGAGAAGTTTGGAAACACTCTTTTTGTAGAATCTGCAAGTGGATATTTGGAGCCGTTTGAGGCCTATGCTGGAAAAGGAAATATCTTCACATAAAAACTGAACAGAAGCATTCTCAGAAACTTCTTTGTGTTGAGTGCATTCAACTCACAGACTTGAACTTACCTGTAGAAAGAGCAGTTTTGAAACACTCTTTTGGTGAAATCTGCAAGTGGTTATTTGGAGCACTTCGAGGCCTGTGCTGGGATATGGAATATCTTCACCTAAAAACTACAGAGAAGCATTCTCAGAAAGTTCTTCACGATGCATTCATTCAACTCACAGAGTTGAACCTTCCTTTTGATAGAACAGTTTTGAAACACTCTTTTTGTAGAATCTGCAAGAGGATATTTGGAGCGTTTTGAGGCCTATGCTGGAAAAGGAAATATCTTCACCTAAAAACTAGACAGAAGCATTCTCAGAAACTTCTGTGTGATGAGTGCATTCAACTCACAGACTTGAACGTTTCTTTTGATAGAACAGTTTTGAAACATTACGTTTGTAGAATCTGCAAGTGTTTATTCGGAGCACCTTGAGGCCTATGTTGGAAAAGGAAATATCTTCACATAAAAACTAGAGAGAAGGATTCTCAGAAACTTCTTTGTGATGAGTTCATTCAACTCACAGAGTTGAACCTACCAATTGATAGAGAAGTTTGGAAACACTCTTTTTGTAGAATCTGCAAGTGGATATTTGGAGCCGTTTGAGGCCTATGCTGGAAAAGGAAATATCTTCACATAAAAACTGAACAGAAGCATTCTCAGAAACTTCTTTGTGTTGAGTGCATTCAACTCACGGACTTGAACTTACCTGTAGAAAGAGCAGTTTGAAACACTCTTTTGGTAAAATCTGCAAGTGGTTATTTGGAGCACTTCGAGGCCTGTGCTGGGATATGGAATATCTTCACCTAAAAACTACAGAGAAGCATTCTCAGAAAGTTCTTCACGATGCATTCATTCAACTCACAGAGTTGAACCTTCCTTTTGATAGAACAGTTTTGAAACACTCTTTTTGTAGAATCTGCAAGAGGATATTTGGAGCGTTTTGAGGCCTATGCTGGAAAAGGAAATATCTTCACCTAAAAACTAGACAGAAGCATTCTCAGAAACTTCTGTGTGATGAGTGCATTCAACTCACAGACTTGAACGTTTCTTTTGATAGAACAGTTTTGAAACATTACGTTTGTAGAATCTGCAAGTGTTTATTCGGAGCACCTTGAGGCCTATGTTGGAAAAGGAAATATCTTCACATAAAAACTAGAGAGAAGGATTCTCAGAAACTTCTTTGTGATGAGTTCATTCAACTCACAGAGTTGAACCTACCAATTGATAGAGAAGTTTGGAAACACTCTTTTTGTAGAATCTGCAAGTGGATATTTGGAGCCGTTTGAGGCCTATGCTGGAAAAGGAAATATCTTCACATAAAAACTGAACAGAAGCATTCTCAGAAACTTCTTTGTGTTGAGTGCATTCAACTCACGGACTTGAACTTACCTGTAGAAAGAGCAGTTTGAAACACTCTTTTGGTAAAATCTGCAAGTGGTTATTTGGAGCACTTCGAGGCCTGTGCTGGGATATGGAATATCTTCACCTAAAAACTACAGAGAAGCATTCTCAGAAAGTTCTTCACGATGCATTCATTCAACTCACAGAGGTGAACCTTCCTTTTGATAGAACAGTTTTGAAACACTCTTTTTGTAGAATCTGCAGGAGGATATTTGGAGCGTTTTGAGGCCTATGCTGGAAAAGGAAATATCTTCACCTAAAAACTAGACAGAAGCATTCTCAGAAACTTCTGTGTGATGAGTGCATTCAACTCACAGACTTGAACGTTCCTCTTGAAAGAGCAGTTTTGAAACACTCCTTTTGTAGAATCTGCACGTGTTCATTTGGAGCGCTCTGAGGCCTATGTTGGAAAAGGAAATATCTTCACATAAAAACTAGACAGAAGCATTCTCAGAAACTTCTTTGTGATGAGTGCATTCTACTCACAGTGTTGAAGCTTGCGCTTGATAGAGCAGTTTTGAAACACTCTTTTGCTAGAATCTGCAAGTGGATATTTGGAGCGCTTTGAGGCCTATGCTGGAAAAGGAAATGTCTTCGCATAAAAACTAGACAGAAGCATTCCAGGAAACTTCTGTATGATAAGTGCATTCAACTCACAGACTTGAACGTTCCTTTTGATAGAACAGTTTTGAAACATTACGTTTGTAGAATCTGCAAGTGTTTATTCGGAGCACCTTGAGGCCTATGTTGGAAAAGGAAATATCTTCACATAAAAACTAGAGAGAAGGATTCTCAGAAACTTCTTTGTGATGAGTTCATTCAACTCACAGAGTTGAACCTACCAATTGATAGAGAAGCTTGGAAACACTCTTTTTGTAGAATCTGCAAGTGGATATTTAGAGCCGTTTGAGGCCTATGCTGGAAAAGGAAATATCTTCACATAAAAACTGAACAGAAGCATTATCAGAAACTTCTTTGTGTTGAGTGCATTCAACTCACAGACTTGAACTTACCTGTAGAAAGAGCAGTTTTGAAACACTCTTTTGGTAAAATCTGCAAGTGGTTATTTGGAGCACTTCGAGGCCTTTGCTGGGATATGGAATATCTTCACCTAAAAACTACAGAGAAGCATTCTCAGAAAGTTCTTCACGATGCATTCATTCAACTCACAGAGTTGAACCTTCCTTTTGATAGAACAGTTTTGAAACACTCTTTTTGTAGAATCTGCAAGAGGATATTTGGAGCGTTTTGAGGCCTATGCTGGAAAAGGAAATATCTTCACCTAAAAACTAGACAGAAGCATTCTCAGAAACTTCTGTGTGATGAGTGCATTCAACTCACAGACTTGAACGTTTCTTTTGATAGAACAGTTTTGAAATATTACGTTTGTAGAATCTGCAAGTGTTTATTCGGAGCACCTTGAGGCCTATGTTGGAAAAGGAAATCTCTTCACATAAAAACTAGAGAGAAGGATTCTCAGAAACTTCTTTGTGATGAGTTCATTCAACTCACAGAGTTGAACCTACCAATTGATAGAGAAGTTTGGAAACACTCTTTTTGTAGAATCTGCAAGTGGAAATTTGGAGCCGTTTGAGGCCTATGCTGGAAAAGGAAATATCTTCACATAAAAACTGAACAGAAGCATTCTCAGAAACTTCTTTGTGTTGAGTGCATTCAACCCACGGACTTGAACTCACCTGTAGAAAGAGCAGTTTTGAAACACTCTTTTGGTAAAATCTGCAAGTGGTTATTTGGAGCACTTCGAGGCCTGTGCTGGGATATGGAATATCTTCAACTAAAAACTACAGAGAAGCATTCTCAGAAAGTTCTTCACGATGCATTCATTCAACTCACAGAGTTGAACCTTCCTTTTGATAGAACGGTTTTGAAACACTCTTTTTGTAGAATCTGCAAGAGGATATTTGGAGCGTTTTGAGGCCTATGCTGGAAAAGGAAATATCTTCACCTAAAAACTAGACAGAAGCATTCTCAGAAACTTCTGTGTGATGAGTGCATTCAACTCACAGACTTGAACGTTTCTTTTGATAGAACAGTTTTGAAACATTACGTTTGTAGAATCTGCAAGTGTTTATTCGGAGCACCTTGAGGCCTATGTTGGAAAAGGAAATATCTTCACATAAAAACTAGAGAGAAGGATTCTCAGAAACTTCTTTGCGATGAGTTCATTCAACTCACAGAGTTGAACCTACCATTGATAGAGAAGTTTGGAAACACTCTTTTTGTAGAATCTGAAAGTGGATATTTGGAGCCGTTTGAGGCCTATGCTGGAAAAGGAAATACTTTCACATAAAAACTGAACAGAAGCATTCTCAGAAACTTCTTTGTGTTGAGTGCATTCAACTCACAGACTTGAACTTACCTGTAGAAAGAGCAGTTTTGAAACACTCTTTTGGTAAAATCTGCAAGTGGTTATTTGGAGCACTTTGAGGCCTGTGCTGGGATATGGAAAATCTTCACCTAAAAACTACAGAGAAGCATTCTCAGAAAGTTCTTCACGATGCATTCATTCAACTCACAGAGTTGAACCTTCCTTTTGATAGAACAGTTTTGAAACACTCTTTTTGTAGAATCTGCAAGAGGATATTTGGAGCGTTTTGAGGCCTATGCTGGAAAAGGAAATATCTTCACCTAAAAACTAGACAGAAGCATTCTCAGAAACTTCTGTGTGATGAGTGCATTCAACTCACAGACTTGAACGTTTCTTTTGATAGAACAGTTTTGAAATATTACGTTTGTAGAATCTGCAAGTGTTTATTCGGAGCACCTTGAGGCCTATGTTGGAAAAGGAAATCTCTTCACATAAAAACTAGAGAGAAGGATTCTCAGAAACTTCTTTGTGATGAGTTCATTCAACTCACAGAGTTGAACCTACCAATTGATAGAGAAGTTTGGAAACACTCTTTTTGTAGAATCTGCAAGTGGAAATTTGGAGCCGTTTGAGGCCTATGCTGGAAAAGGAAATATCTTCACATAAAAACTGAACAGAAGCATTCTCAGAAACTTCTTTGTGTTGAGTGCATTCAACCCACGGACTTGAACTCACCTGTAGAAAGAGCAGTTTTGAAACACTCTTTTGGTAAAATCTGCAAGTGGTTATTTGGAGCACTTCGAGGCCTGTGCTGGGATATGCAATATCTTCAACTAAAAACTACAGAGAAGCATTCTCAGAAAGTTCTTCACGATGCATTCATTCAACTCACAGAGTTGAACCTTCCTTTTGATAGAACGGTTTTGAAACACTCTTTTTGTAGAATCTGCAAGAGGATATTTGGAGCGTTTTGAGGCCTATGCTGGAAAAGGAAATATCTTCACCTAAAAACTAGACAGAAGCATTCTCAGAAACTTCTGTGTGATGAGTGCATTCAACTCACAGACTTGAACGTTTCTTTTGATAGAACAGTTTTGAAACATTACGTTTGTAGAATCTGCAAGTGTTTATTCGGAGCACCTTGAGGCCTATGTTGGAAAAGGAAATATCTTCACATAAAAAGTAGAGAGAAGGATTCTCAGAAACTTCTTTGCGATGAGTTCATTCAACTCACAGAGTTGAACCTACCATTGATAGAGAAGTTTGGAAACACTCTTTTTGTAGAATCTGAAAGTGGATATTTGGAGCCGTTTGAGGCCTATGCTGGAAAAGGAGATACTTTCACATAAAAACTGAACAGAAGCATTCTCAGAAACTTCTTTGTGTTGAGTGCATTCAACTCACAGACTTGAACTTACCTGTAGAAAGAGCAGTTTTGAAACACTCTTTTGGTAAAATCTGCAAGTGGTTATTTGGAGCACTTTGAGGCCTGTGCTGGGATATGGAAAATCTTCACCTAAAAACTACAGAGAAGCATTCTCAGAAAGTTCTTCACGATGCATTCATTCAAATCACAGAGTTGAACCTTCCTTTTGATAGAACAGTTTTGAAACACTCTTTTTGTAGAATCTGCAAGAGGATATTTGGAGCGTTTTGAGGCCTATGCTGGAAAAGGAAATATCTTCACCTAAAAACTAGACAGAAGCATTCTCAGAAACTTCTGTGTGATGAGTGCATTCAACTCACAGACTTGAACGTTTCTTTTGATAGAACAGTTTTGAAACATTACGTTTGTAGAATCTCCAAGTGTTTATTCGGAGCACTTTGAGGCCTATGTTGGAAAAGGAAATATCTTCACATAAAAACTAGAGAGAAGGATTCTCAGAAACTACTTTGTGATGAGTTCATTCAACTCACAGAGTTGAACCTACCAATTGATAGAGAAGTTTGGAAACACTCTTTTTGTAGAATCTGCAAGTGGATATTTGGAGCCGTTTGAGGTCTATGCTGGAAAAGGAAATATCTTCACATAAAAACTGAACAGAAGCATTCTCAGAAACTTCTTTGTGTTGAGTGCATTCAACTCACAGACTTGAACTTACCTGTAGAAAGAGCAGTTTTGAAACACTCTTTTGGTAAAATCTGCAAGTGGTTATTTGGAGCACTTCGAGGCCTGTGCTGGGATATGGAATATCTTCACCTAAAAACTACAGAGAAGCATTCTCAGAAAGTTCTTCACGATGCATTCATTCAACTCACAGAGTTGAACCTTCCTTTTGATAGAACAGTTTTGAAACACTCTTTTTGTAGAATCTGCAGGAGGATATTTGGAGCGTTTTGAGGCCTATGCTGGAAAAGGAAATATCTTCACCTAAAAACTAGACAGAAGCATTCTCAGAAACTTCTGTGTGATGAGTGCATTCAACTCACAGACTTGAACGTTCCTCTTGAAAGAGCAGTTTTGAAACACTCCTTTTGTAGAATCTGCACGTGTTCATTTGGAGCGCTCTGAGGCCTATGTTGGAAAAGGAAATATCTTCACATAAAAACTAGACAGAAGCATTCTCAGAAACTTCTTTGTGATGAGTGCATTCTACTCACAGTGTTGAAGCTTGCGCTTGATAGAGCAGTTTTGAAACACTCTTTTGCTAGAATCTGCAAGTGGATATTTGGAGCGCTTTGAGGCCTATGCTGGAAAAGGAAATGTCTTCGCATAAAAACTAGACAGAAGCATTCCAGGAAACTTCTGTATGATAAGTGCATTCAACTCACAGACTTGAACGTTCCTTTTGATAGAACAGTTTTGAAACATTACGTTTGTAGAATCTGCAAGTGTTTATTCGGAGCACCTTGAGGCCTATGTTGGAAAAGGAAATATCTTCACATAAAAACTAGAGAGAAGGATTCTCAGAAACTTCTTTGTGATGAGTTCATTCAACTCACAGAGTTGAACCTACCAATTGATAGAGAAGCTTGGAAACACTCTTTTTGTAGAATCTGCAAGTGGATATTTAGAGCCGTTTGAGGCCTATGCTGGAAAAGGAAATATCTTCACATAAAAACTGAACAGAAGCATTATCAGAAACTTCTTTGTGTTGAGTGCATTCAACTCACAGACTTGAACTTACCTGTAGAAAGAGCAGTTTTGAAACACTCTTTTGGTAAAATCTGCAAGTGGTTATTTGGAGCACTTCGAGGCCTGTGCTGGGATATGGAAAATATTCACCTAAAAACTACAGAGAAGCATTCTCAGAAAGTTCTTCATGATGCATTCATTCAACCATCAGAGTTGAACCTTCCTTTTGATAGAACAGTTTTGAAACACTCTTTTTGTAGAATCTGCAAGAGGATATTTGGAGCGTTTTGAGGCCTATGCTGGAAAAGGAAATATCTTCACCTAAAAACTAGACAGAAGCATTCTCAGAAACTTCTGTGTGATGAGTGCATTCAACTCACAGACTTCAACGTTTCTTTTGATAGAACAGTTTTGAAACATTACGTTTGTAGAATCTCCAAGTGTTTATTCGGAGCACTTTGAGGCCTATGTTGGAAAAGGAAATATCTTCACATAAAAACTAGAGAGAAGGATTCTCAGAAACTACTTTGTGATGAGTTCATTCAACTCACAGAGTTGAACCTACCAATTGATAGAGAAGTTTGGAAACACTCTTTTTGTAGAATCTGCAAGTGGATATTTGGAGCCGTTTGAGGTCTATGCTGGAAAAGGAAATATCTTCACATAAAAACTGAACAGAAGCATTCTCAGAAACTTCTTTGTGTTGAGTGCATTCAACTCACAGACTTGAACTTACCTGTAGAAAGAGCAGTTTTGAAACACTCTTTTTAAAATCTGCAAGTGGTTATTTGGAGCATTTCGAGGCCTGGGCTGGGATATGGAATATCTTCACCTAAAAACTACAGAGAAGCATTCTCAGAAAGTTCTTCACGATGCATTCATTCAACTCACAGAGTTGAACCTTCCTTTTGATAGAACAGTTTTGAAACACTCTTTTTGTAGAATCTGCAAGAGGATATTTGGAGCGTTTTGAGGCCTATGCTGGAAAAGGAAATATCTTCACCTAAAAACTAGACAGAAGCATTCTCAGAAACTTCTGTGTGATGAGTGCATTCAACTCACAGACTTGAACGTTCCTCTTGAAAGAGCAGTTTTGAAACACTCCTTTTGTAGAATCTGCACGTGTTCATTTGGAGCGCTCTGAGGCCTATGTTGGAAAAGGAAATATCTTCACATAAAAACTAGACAGAAGCATTCTCAGAAACTTCTTTGTGATGAGTGCATTCTACTCACAGTGTTGAAGCTTGCGCTTGATAGAGCAGTTTTGAAACACTCTTTTGCTAGAATCTGCAAGTGGATATTTGGAGCGCTTTGAGGCCTATGCTGGAAAAGGAAATGTCTTCGCATAAAAACTAGACAGAAGCATTCCAGGAAACTTCTGTATGATAAGTGCATTCAACTCACAGACTTGAACGTTCCTTTTGATAGAAATCTTTGGAAACACTCCTTTGGTAGAATTTGCAAGGGTTTATTTGGAGCGCTATGAGGCCTAAGCTGGAAAAGGAAATATCTTCACGTAAGGTCTAGACAGAAGAATTCTCAGAAACTTCTTTCTGATGAGTGCATTCAACACACAGACTTGAACCTTGCTCTTGAAAGAGCAGCTTTGAAACACACTTTTCGTAGAATCTGCAAGTGGATATTTGGAGCGTTTTGAGGCCTATGCTGGAAAAGGAAATATCTTCACCTAAAAACTAGACAGAAGCATTCTCAGAAACTTCTGTGTGATGAGTGCATTCAACTCACAGACTTGAACGTTTCTTTTGATAGAACAGTTTTGAAACATTACGTTTGTAGAATCTGCAAGTGTTTATTCGGAGCACCTTGAGGCCTATGTTGGAAAAGGAAATATCTTCACATAAAAACTAGAGAGAAGGATTCTCAGAAACTTCTTTGTGATGAGTTCATTCAACTCACAGAGTTGAACCTACCAATTGATAGAGAAGTTTGGAAACACTCTTTTTGTAGAATCTGCAAGTGGATATTTGGAGCCGTTTGAGGCCTATGCTGGAAAAGGAAATATCTTCACATAAAAACTGAACAGAAGCATTCTCAGAAACTTCTTTGTGTTGAGTGCATTCAACTCACGGACTTGAACTTACCTGTAGAAAGAGCAGTTTGAAACACTCTTTTGGTAAAATCTGCAAGTGGTTATTTGGAGCACTTCGAGGCCTGTGCTGGGATATGGAATATCTTCACCTAAAAACTACAGAGAAGCATTCTCAGAAAGTTCTTCACGATGCATTCATTCAACTCACAGAGTTGAACCTTCCTTTTGATAGAACAGTTTTGAAACACTCTTTTTGTAGAATCTGCAAGAGGATATTTGGAGCGTTTTGAGGCCTATGCTGGAAAAGGAAATATCTTCACCTAAAAACTAGACAGAAGCATTCTCAGAAACTTCTGTGTGATGAGTGCATTCAACTCACAGACTTGAACGTTTCTTTTGATAGAACAGTTTTGAAACATTACGTTTGTAGAATCTGCAAGTGTTTATTCGGAGCACCTTGAGGCCTATGTTGGAAAAGGAAATATCTTCACATAAAAACTAGAGAGAAGGATTCTCAGAAACTTCTTTGTGATGAGTTCATTCAACTCACAGAGTTGAACCTACCAATTGATAGAGAAGTTTGGAAACACTCTTTTTGTAGAATCTGCAAGTGGATATTTGGAGCCGTTTGAGGCCTATGCTGGAAAAGGAAATATCTTCACATAAAAACTGAACAGAAGCATTCTCAGAAACTTCTTTGTGTTGAGTGCATTCAACTCACGGACTTGAACTTTCCTGTAGAAAGAGCAGTTTGAAACACTCTTTTGGTAAAATCTGCAAGTGGTTATTTGGAGCACTTCGAGGCCTGTGCTGGGATATGGAATATCTTCACCTAAAAACTACAGAGAAGCATTCTCAGAAAGTTCTTCACGATGCATTCATTCAACTCACAGAGTTGAACCTTCCTTTTGATAGAACAGTTTTGAAACACTCTTTTTGTGGAATCTGCAAGAGGATATTTGGAGCGTTTTGAGGCCTATGCTGGAAAAGGAAATATCTTCACCTAAAAACTAGACAGAAGCATTCTCAGAAACTTCTGTGTGATGAGTGCATTCAACTCACAGACTTGAACGTTTCTTTTGATAGAACAGTTTTGAAACATTACGTTTGTAGAATCTGCAAGTGTTTATTCGGAGCACCTTGAGGCCTATGTTGGAACAGGAAATATCTTCACATAAAAACTAGAGAGAAGGATTCTCAGAAACTTCTTTGTGATGAGTTCATTCAACTCACAGAGTTGAACCTACCAATTGATAGAGAAGTTTGGAAACACTCTTTTTGTAGAATCTGCAAGTGGATATTTGGAGCCGTTTGAGGCCTATGCTGGAAAAGGAAATATCTTCACATAAAAACTGAACAGAAGCATTCTCAGAAACTTCTTTGTGTTGAGTGCATTCAACTCACGGACTTGAACTTACCTGTAGAAAGAGCAGTTTTGAAACACTCTTTTGGTAAAATCTGCAAGTGGTTATTTGGAGCACTTCGAGGCCTGTGCTGGGATATGGAATATCTTCACCTAAAAACTACAGAGAAGCATTCTCAGAAAGTTCTTCACGATGCATTCATTCAACTCACAGAGTTGAACCTTCCTTTTGATAGAACAGTTTTGAAACACTCTTTTTGTAGAATCTGCAAGAGGATATTTGGAGCGATTCGAGGCCTATGCTGGAAAAGGAAATATCTTCACCTAAAAACTAGACAGAAGCATTCTCAGAAACTTCTGTGTGATGAGTGCATTCAACTCACAGACTTGAACGTTTCTTTTGATAGAACAGTTTTGAAACATTACGTTTGTAGAATCTGCAAGTGTTTATTCGGAGCACCTTGAGGCCTATGTTGGAAAAGGAAATATCTTCACATAAAAACTAGAGAGAAGGATTCTCAGAAACTTCTTTGTGATGAGTTCATTCAACTCACAGAGTTGAACCTACCAATTGATAGAGAAGTTTGGAAACACTCTTTTTGTAGAATCTGCAAGTGGATATTTGGAGCCGTTTGAGGCCTATGCTGGAAAAGGAAATATCTTCACATAAAAACTGAACAGAAGCATTCTCAGAAACTTCTTTGTGTTGAGTGCATTCAACTCACGGACTTGAACTTACCTGTAGAAAGAGCAGTTTGAAACACTCTTTTGGTAAAATCTGCAAGTGGTTATTTGGAGCACTTCGAGGCCTGTGCTGGGATATGGAATATCTTCACCTAAAAACTACAGAGAAGCATTCTCAGAAAGTTCTTCACGATGCATTCATTCAACTCACAGAGTTGAACCTTCCTTTTGATAGAACAGTTTTGAAACACTCTTTTTGTAGAATCTGCAAGAGGATATTTGGAGCGTTTTGAGGCCTATGCTGGAAAAGGAAATATCTTCACCTAAAAACTAGACAGAAGCATTCTCAGAAACTTCTGTGTGATGAGTGCATTCAACTCACAGACTTGAACGTTTCTTTTGATAGAACAGTTTTGAAACATTACGTTTGTAGAATCTGCAAGTGTTTATTCGGAGCACCTTGAGGCCTATGTTGGAAAAGGAAATATCTTCACATAAAAACTAGAGAGAAGGATTCTCAGAAACTTCTTTGTGATGAGTTCATTCAACTCACAGAGTTGAACCTACCAATTGATAGAGAAGTTTGGAAACACTCTTTTTGTAGAATCTGCAAGTGGATATTTGGAGCCGTTTGAGGCCTATGCTGGAAAAGGAAATATCTTCACATAAAAACTGAACAGAAGCATTCTCAGAAACTTCTTTGTGTTGAGTGCATTCAACTCACGGACTTGAACTTACCTGTAGAAAGAGCAGTTTGAAACACTCTTTTGGTAAAATCTGCAAGTGGTTATTTGGAGCACTTCGAGGCCTGTGCTGGGATATGGAATATCTTCACCTAAAAACTACAGAGAAGCATTCTCAGAAAGTTCTTCACGATGCATTCATTCAACTCACAGAGGTGAACCTTCCTTTTGATAGAACAGTTTTGAAACACTCTTTTTGTAGAATCTGCAGGAGGATATTTGGAGCGTTTTGAGGCCTATGCTGGAAAAGGAAATATCTTCACCTAAAAACTAGACAGAAGCATTCTCAGAAACTTCTGTGTGATGAGTGCATTCAACTCACAGACTTGAACTTTCCTCTTGAAAGAGCAGTTTTGAAACACTCCTTTTGTAGAATCTGCACGTGTTCATTTGGAGCGCTCTGAGGCCTATGTTGGAAAAGGAAATATCTTCACATAAAAACTAGACAGAAGCATTCTCAGAAACTTCTTTGTGATGAGTGCATTCTACTCACAGTGTTGAAGCTTGCGCTTGATAGAGCAGTTTTGAAACACTCTTTTGCTAGAATCTGCAAGTGGATATTTGGAGCGCTTTGAGGCCTATGCTGGAAAAGGAAATGTCTTCGCATAAAAACTAGACAGAAGCATTCCAGGAAACTTCTGTATGATAAGTGCATTCAACTCACAGACTTGAACGTTCCTTTTGATAGAACAGTTTTGAAACATTACGTTTGTAGAATCTGCAAGTGTTTATTCGGAGCACCTTGAGGCCTATGTTGGAAAAGGAAATATCTTCACATAAAAACTAGAGAGAAGGATTCTCAGAAACTTCTTTGTGATGAGTTCATTCAACTCACAGAGTTGAACCTACCAATTGATAGAGAAGCTTGGAAACACTCTTTTTGTAGAATCTGCAAGTGGATATTTAGAGCCGTTTGAGGCCTATGCTGGAAAAGGAAATATCTTCACATAAAAACTGAACAGAAGCATTATCAGAAACTTCTTTGTGTTGAGTGCATTCAACTCACAGACTTGAACTTACCTGTAGAAAGAGCAGTTTTGAAACACTCTTTTGGTAAAATCTGCAAGTGGTTATTTGGAGCACTTCGAGGCCTTTGCTGGGATATGGAATATCTTCACCTAAAAACTACAGAGAAGCATTCTCAGAAAGTTCTTCACGATGCATTCATTCAACTCACAGAGTTGAACCTTCCTTTTGATAGAACAGTTTTGAAACACTCTTTTTGTAGAATCTGCAAGAGGATATTTGGAGCGTTTTGAGGCCTATGCTGGAAAAGGAAATATCTTCACCTAAAAACTAGACAGAAGCATTCTCAGAAACTTCTGTGTGATGAGTGCATTCAACTCACAGACTTGAACGTTTCTTTTGATAGAACAGTTTTGAAATATTACGTTTGTAGAATCTGCAAGTGTTTATTCGGAGCACCTTGAGGCCTATGTTGGAAAAGGAAATCTCTTCACATAAAAACTAGAGAGAAGGATTCTCAGAAACTTCTTTGTGATGAGTTCATTCAACTCACAGAGTTGAACCTACCAATTGATAGAGAAGTTTGGAAACACTCTTTTTGTAGAATCTGCAAGTGGAAATTTGGAGCCGTTTGAGGCCTATGCTGGAAAAGGAAATATCTTCACATAAAAACTGAACAGAAGCATTCTCAGAAACTTCTTTGTGTTGAGTGCATTCAACCCACGGACTTGAACTCACCTGTAGAAAGAGCAGTTTTGAAACACTCTTTTGGTAAAATCTGCAAGTGGTTATTTGGAGCACTTCGAGGCCTGTGCTGGGATATGGAATATCTTCAACTAAAAACTACAGAGAAGCATTCTCAGAAAGTTCTTCACGATGCATTCATTCAACTCACAGAGTTGAACCTTCCTTTTGATAGAACGGTTTTGAAACACTCTTTTTGTAGAATCTGCAAGAGGATATTTGGAGCGTTTTGAGGCCTATGCTGGAAAAGGAAATATCTTCACCTAAAAACTAGACAGAAGCATTCTCAGAAACTTCTGTGTGATGAGTGCATTCAACTCACAGACTTGAACGTTTCTTTTGATAGAACAGTTTTGAAACATTACGTTTGTAGAATCTGCAAGTGTTTATTCGGAGCACCTTGAGGCCTATGTTGGAAAAGGAAATATCTTCACATAAAAACTAGAGAGAAGGATTCTCAGAAACTTCTTTGCGATGAGTTCATTCAACTCACAGAGTTGAACCTACCATTGATAGAGAAGTTTGGAAACACTCTTTTTGTAGAATCTGAAAGTGGATATTTGGAGCCGTTTGAGGCCTATGCTGGAAAAGGAAATACTTTCACATAAAAACTGAACAGAAGCATTCTCAGAAACTTCTTTGTGTTGAGTGCATTCAACTCACAGACTTGAACTTACCTGTAGAAAGAGCAGTTTTGAAACACTCTTTTGGTAAAATCTGCAAGTGGTTATTTGGAGCACTTTGAGGCCTGTGCTGGGATATGGAAAATCTTCACCTAAAAACTACAGAGAAGCATTCTCAGAAAGTTCTTCACGATGCATTCATTCAAATCACAGAGTTGAACCTTCCTTTTGATAGAACAGTTTTGAAACACTCTTTTTGTAGAATCTGCAAGAGGATATTTGGAGCGTTTTGAGGCCTATGCTGGAAAAGGAAATATCTTCACCTAAAAACTAGACAGAAGCATTCTCAGAAACTTCTGTGTGATGAGTGCATTCAACTCACAGACTTGAACGTTTCTTTTGATAGAACAGTTTTGAAACATTACGTTTGTAGAATCTCCAAGTGTTTATTCGGAGCACTTTGAGGCCTATGTTGGAAAAGGAAATATCTTCACATAAAAACTAGAGAGAAGGATTCTCAGAAACTACTTTGTGATGAGTTCATTCAACTCACAGAGTTGAACCTACCAATTGATAGAGAAGTTTGGAAACACTCTTTTTGTAGAATCTGCAAGTGGATATTTGGAGCCGTTTGAGGTCTATGCTGGAAAAGGAAATATCTTCACATAAAAACTGAACAGAAGCATTCTCAGAAACTTCTTTGTGTTGAGTGCATTCAACTCACAGACTTGAACTTACCTGTAGAAAGAGCAGTTTTGAAACACTCTTTTGGTAAAATCTGCAAGTGGTTATTTGGAGCACTTCGAGGCCTGTGCTGGGATATGGAATATCTTCACCTAAAAACTACAGAGAAGCATTCTCAGAAAGTTCTTCACGATGCATTCATTCAACTCACAGAGTTGAACCTTCCTTTTGATAGAACAGTTTTGAAACACTCTTTTTGTAGAATCTGCAGGAGGATATTTGGAGCGTTTTGAGGCCTATGCTGGAAAAGGAAATATCTTCACCTAAAAACTAGACAGAAGCATTCTCAGAAACTTCTGTGTGATGAGTGCATTCAACTCACAGACTTGAACGTTCCTCTTGAAAGAGCAGTTTTGAAACACTCCTTTTGTAGAATCTGCACGTGTTCATTTGGAGCGCTCTGAGGCCTATGTTGGAAAAGGAAATATCTTCACATAAAAACTAGACAGAAGCATTCTCAGAAACTTCTTTGTGATGAGTGCATTCTACTCACAGTGTTGAAGCTTGCGCTTGATAGAGCAGTTTTGAAACACTCTTTTGCTAGAATCTGCAAGTGGATATTTGGAGCGCTTTGAGGCCTATGCTGGAAAAGGAAATGTCTTCGCATAAAAACTAGACAGAAGCATTCCAGGAAACTTCTGTATGATAAGTGCATTCAACTCACAGACTTGAACGTTCCTTTTGATAGAACAGTTTTGAAACATTACGTTTGTAGAATCTGCAAGTGTTTATTCGGAGCACCTTGAGGCCTATGTTGGAAAAGGAAATATCTTCACATAAAAACTAGAGAGAAGGATTCTCAGAAACTTCTTTGTGATGAGTTCATTCAACTCACAGAGTTGAACCTACCAATTGATAGAGAAGTTTGGAAACACTCTTTTTGTAGAATCTGCAAGTGGATATTTAGAGCCGTTTGAGGCCTATGCTGGAAAAGGAAATATCTTCACATAAAAACTGAACAGAAGCATTATCAGAAACTTCTTTGTGTTGAGTGCATTCAACTCACAGACTTGAACTTACCTGTAGAAAGAGCAGTTTTGAAACACTCTTTTGGTAAAATCTGCAAGTGGTTATTTGGAGCACTTCGAGGCCTGTGCTGGGATATGGAAAATATTCACCTAAAAACTACAGAGAAGCATTCTCAGAAAGTTCTTCACGATGCATTCATTCAACCATCAGAGTTGAACCTTCCTTTTGATAGAACAGTTTTGAAACACTCTTTTTGTAGAATCTGCAAGAGGATATTTGGAGCGTTTTGAGGCCTATGCTGGAAAAGGAAATATCTTCACCTAAAAACTAGACAGAAGCATTCTCAGAAACTTCTGTGTGATGAGTGCATTCAACTCACAGACTTCAACGTTTCTTTTGATAGAACAGTTTTGAAACATTACGTTTGTAGAATCTCCAAGTGTTTATTCGGAGCACTTTGAGGCCTATGTTGGAAAAGGAAATATCTTCACATAAAAACTAGAGAGAAGGATTCTCAGAAACTACTTTGTGATGAGTTCATTCAACTCACAGAGTTGAACCTACCAATTGATAGAGAAGTTTGGAAACACTCTTTTTGTAGAATCTGCAAGTGGATATTTGGAGCCGTTTGAGGTCTATGCTGGAAAAGGAAATATCTTCACATAAAAACTGAACAGAAGCATTCTCAGAAACTTCTTTGTGTTGAGTGCATTCAACTCACAGACTTGAACTTACCTGTAGAAAGAGCAGTTTTGAAACACTCTTTTTAAAATCTGCAAGTGGTTATTTGGAGCATTTCGAGGCCTGGGCTGGGATATGGAATATCTTCACCTAAAAACTACAGAGAAGCATTCTCAGAAAGTTCTTCACGATGCATTCATTCAACTCACAGAGTTGAACCTTCCTTTTGATAGAACAGTTTTGAAACACTCTTTTTGTAGAATCTGCAAGAGGATATTTGGAGCGTTTTGAGGCCTATGCTGGAAAAGGAAATATCTTCACCTAAAAACTAGACAGAAGCATTCTCAGAAACTTCTGTGTGATGAGTGCATTCAACTCACAGACTTGAACGTTCCTCTTGAAAGAGCAGTTTTGAAACACTCCTTTTGTAGAATCTGCACGTGTTCATTTGGAGCGCTCTGAGGCCTATGTTGGAAAAGGAAATATCTTCACATAAAAACTAGACAGAAGCATTCTCAGAAACTTCTTTGTGATGAGTGCATTCTACTCACAGTGTTGAAGCTTGCGCTTGATAGAGCAGTTTTGAAACACTCTTTTGCTAGAATCTGCAAGTGGATATTTGGAGCGCTTTGAGGCCTATGCTGGAAAAGGAAATGTCTTCGCATAAAAACTAGACAGAAGCATTCCAGGAAACTTCTGTATGATAAGTGCATTCAACTCACAGACTTGAACGTTCCTTTTGATAGAAATCTTTGGAAACACTCCTTTTGTAGAATTTGCAAGGGTTTATTTGGAGCGCTATGAGGCCTAAGCTGGAAAAGGAAATATCTTCACGTAAGGTCTAGACAGAAGAATTCTCAGAAACTTCTTTCTGATGAGTGCATTCAACACACAGACTTGAACCTTGCTCTTGAAAGAGCAGCTTTGAAACACACTTTTCGTAGAATCTGCAAGTGGATATTTGGAGCGTTTTGAGGCCTATGCTGGAAAAGGAAATATCTTCACCTAAAAACTAGACAGAAGCATTCTCAGAAACTTCTGTGTGATGAGTGCATTCAACTCACAGACTTGAACGTTTCTTTTGATAGAACAGTTTTGAAACATTACGTTTGTAGAATCTGCAAGTGTTTATTCGGAGCACCTTGAGGCCTATGTTGGAAAAGGAAATATCTTCACATAAAAACTAGAGAGAAGGATTCTCAGAAACTTCTTTGTGATGAGTTCATTCAACTCACAGAGTTGAACCTACCAATTGATAGAGAAGTTTGGAAACACTCTTTTTGTAGAATCTGCAAGTGGATATTTGGAGCCGTTTGAGGCCTATGCTGGAAAAGGAAATATCTTCACATAAAAACTGAACAGAAGCATTCTCAGAAACTTCTTTGTGTTGAGTGCATTCAACTCACGGACTTGAACTTACCTGTAGAAAGAGCAGTTTGAAACACTCTTTTGGTAAAATCTGCAAGTGGTTATTTGGAGCACTTCGAGGCCTGTGCTGGGATATGGAATATCTTCACCTAAAAACTACAGAGAAGCATTCTCAGAAAGTTCTTCACGATGCATTCATTCAACTCACAGAGTTGAACCTTCCTTTTGATAGAACAGTTTTGAAACACTCTTTTTGTAGAATCTGCAAGAGGATATTTGGAGCGTTTTGAGGCCTATGCTGGAAAAGGAAATATCTTCACCTAAAAACTAGACAGAAGCATTCTCAGAAACTTCTGTGTGATGAGTGCATTCAACTCACAGACTTGAACGTTTCTTTTGATAGAACAGTTTTGAAACATTACGTTTGTAGAATCTGCAAGTGTTTATTCGGAGCACCTTGAGGCCTATGTTGGAAAAGGAAATATCTTCACATAAAAACTAGAGAGAAGGATTCTCAGAAACTTCTTTGTGATGAGTTCATTCAACTCACAGAGTTGAACCTACCAGTTGATAGAGAAGTTTGGAAACACTCTTTTTGTAGAATCTGCAAGTGGATATTTGGAGCCGTCTGAGGCCTATGCTGGAAAAGGAAATATCTTCACATAAAAACTGAACAGAAGCATTCTCAGAAACTTCTTTGTGTTGAGTGCATTCAACTCACGGACTTGAACTTACCTGTAGAAAGAGCAGTTTGAAACACTCTTTTGGTAAAATCTGCAAGTGGTTATTTGGAGCACTTCGAGGCCTGTGCTGGGATTTGGAATATCTTCACCTAAAAACTACAGAGAAGCATTCTCAGAAAGTTCTTCACGATGCATTCATTCAACTCACAGAGTTGAACCTTCCTTTTGATAGAACAGTTTTGAAACACTCTTTTTGTAGAATCTGCAAGAGGATATTTGGAGCGTTTTGAGGCCTATGCTGGAAAAGGAAATATCTTCACCTAAAAACTAGACAGAAGCATTCTCAGAAACTTCTGTGTGATGAGTGCATTCAACTCACAGACTTGAACGTTTCTTTTGATAGAACAATTTTGAAATATTACGTTTGTAGAATCTGCAAGTGTTTATTCGGAGCACCTTGAGGCCTATGTTGGAAAAGGAAATATCTTCACATAAAAACTAGAGAGAAGGATTCTCAGAAACTTCTTTGTGATGAGTTCATTCAACTCACAGAGTTGAACCTACCAATTGATAGAGAAGTTTGGAAACACTCTTTTTGTAGAATCTGCAAGTGGATATTTGGAGCCGTTTGAGGCCTATGCTGGAAAAGGAAATATATTCACATAAAAACTGAACAGAAGCATTCTCAGAAACTTCTTTGTGTTGAGTGCATTCAACTCACAGACTTGAACTTATCTGTAGAAAGAGCCGTTTTGAAACACTCTTTTGGTGAAATCTGCAAGTGGTTATTTGGAGCACTTCGAGGCCTGTGCTGGGATATGGAATATCTTCACCTAAAAACTACAGAGAAGCATTCTCAGAAAGTTCTTCATGATGCATTCATTCAACTCACAGAGTTGAACCTTCCTTTTGATAGAACAGTTTTGAAACACTCTTTTTGTAGAATCTGCAAGAGGATATTTGGAGCGTTTTGAGGCCTATGCTGGAAAAGGAAATATCTTCACCTAAAAACTAGACAGAAGCATTCTCAGAAACTTCTGTGTGATGAGTGCATTCAACTCACAGACTTGAACGTTTCTTTTGATAGAACAGTTTTGAAACATTACGTTTGTAGAATCTGCAAGTGTTTATTCGGAGCACCTTGAGGCCTATGTTGGAAAACGAAATATCTTCACATAAAAACTAGAGAGAAGGATTCTCAGAAACTTCTTTGTGATGAGTGCATTCAACTCACAGAGTTGAACCTACCAATTGATAGAGAAGTTTGGAAACACTCTTTTTGTAGAATCTGCAAGTGGATATTTGGAGCCGTTTGAGGCCTATGCTGGAAAAGGAAATATCTTCACATAAAAACTGAACAGAAGCATTCTCAGAAACTTCTTTGTGTTGAGTGCATTCAACTCACAGACTTGAACTTACCTGTAGAAAGAGCAGTTTTGAAACACTCTTTTGGTAAAATCTGCAAGTGGTTATTTGGAGCACTTCGAGGCCTGTGCTGGGATATGGAATATCTTCACCTAAAAACTACAGAGAAGCATTCTCAGAAAGTTCTTCACGATGCATTCATTCAACTCACAGAGTTGAACCTTCCTTTTGATAGAACAGTTTTGAAACACTCTTTTTGTAGAATCTGCAAGAGGATATTTGGAGCGTTTTGAGGCCTATGCTGGAAAAGGAAATATCTTCACCTAAAAACTAGACAGAAGCATTCTCAGAAACTTCTGTGTGATGAGTGCATTCAACTCACAGACTTGAACGTTTCTTTTGATAGAACAGTTTTGAAATATTACGTTTGTAGAATCTGCAAGTGTTTATTCGGAGCACCTTGAGGCCTATGTTGGAAAAGGAAATCTCTTCACATAAAAACTAGAGAGAAGGATTCTCAGAAACTTCTTTGTGATGAGTTCATTCAACTCACAGAGTTGAACCTACCAATTGATAGAGAAGTTTGGAAACACTCTTTTTGTAGAATCTGCAAGTGGAAATTTGGAGCCGTTTGAGGCCTATGCTGGAAAAGGAAATATCTTCACATAAAAACTGAACAGAAGCATTCTCAGAAACTTCTTTGTGTTGAGTGCATTCAACCCACGGACTTGAACTCACCTGTAGAAAGAGCAGTTTTGAAACACTCTTTTGGTAAAATCTGCAAGTGGTTATTTGGAGCACTTCGAGGCCTGTGCTGGGATATGGAATATCTTCAACTAAAAACTACAGAGAAGCATTCTCAGAAAGTTCTTCACGATGCATTCATTCAACTCACAGAGTTGAACCTTCCTTTTGATAGAACGGTTTTGAAACACTCTTTTTGTAGAATCTGCAAGAGGATATTTGGAGCGTTTTGAGGCCTATGCTGGAAAAGGAAATATCTTCACCTAAAAACTAGACAGAAGCATTCTCAGAAACTTCTGTGTGATGAGTGCATTCAACTCACAGACTTGAACGTTTCTTTTGATAGAACAGTTTTGAAACATTACGTTTGTAGAATCTGCAAGTGTTTATTCGGAGCACCTTGAGGCCTATGTTGGAAAAGGAAATATCTTCACATAAAAACTAGAGAGAAGGATTCTCAGAAACTTCTTTGTGATGAGTTCATTCAACTCACAGAGTTGAACCTACCATTGATAGAGAAGTTTGGAAACACTCTTTTTGTAGAATCTGAAAGTGGATATTTGGAGCCGTTTGAGGCCTATGCTGGAAAAGGAAATACTTTCACATAAAAACTGAACAGAAGCATTCTCAGAAACTTCTTTGTGTTGAGTGCATTCAACTCACAGACTTGAACTTACCTGTAGAAAGAGCAGTTTTGAAACACTCTTTTGGTAAAATCTGCAAGTGGTTATTTGGAGCACTTTGAGGCCTGTGCTGGGATATGGAAAATCTTCACCTAAAAACTACAGAGAAGCATTCTCAGAAAGTTCTTCACGATGCATTCATTCAAATCACAGAGTTGAACCTTCCTTTTGATAGAACAGTTTTGAAACACTCTTTTTGTAGAATCTGCAAGAGGATATTTGGAGCGTTTTGAGGCCTATGCTGGAAAAGGAAATATCTTCACCTAAAAACTAGACAGAAGCATTCTCAGAAACTTCTGTGTGATGAGTGCATTCAACTCACAGACTTGAACGTTTCTTTTGATAGAACAGTTTTGAAACATTACGTTTGTAGAATCTCCAAGTGTTTATTCGGAGCACTTTGAGGCCTATGTTGGAAAAGGAAATATCTTCACATAAAAACTAGAGAGAAGGATTCTCAGAAACTACTTTGTGATGAGTTCATTCAACTCACAGAGTTGAACCTACCAATTGATAGAGAAGTTTGGAAACACTCTTTTTGTAGAATCTGCAAGTGGATATTTGGAGCCGTTTGAGGTCTATGCTGGAAAAGGAAATATCTTCACATAAAAACTGAACAGAAGCATTCTCAGAAACTTCTTTGTGTTGAGTGCATTCAACTCACAGACTTGAACTTACGTGTAGAAAGAGCAGTTTTGAAACACTCTTTTGGTAAAATCTGCAAGTGGTTATTTGGAGCACTTCGAGGCCTGTGCTGGGATATGGAATATCTTCACCTAAAAACTACAGAGAAGCATTCTCAGAAAGTTCTTCACGATGCATTCATTCAACTCACAGAGTTGAACCTTCCTTTTGATAGAACAGTTTTGAAACACTCTTTTTGTAGAATCTGCAGGAGGATATTTGGAGCGTTTTGAGGCCTATGCTGGAAAAGGAAATATCTTCACCTAAAAACTAGACAGAAGCATTCTCAGAAACTTCTGTGTGATGAGTGCATTCAACTCACAGACTTGAACGTTCCTCTTGAAAGAGCAGTTTTGAAACACTCCTTTTGTAGAATCTGCACGTGTTCATTTGGAGCGCTCTGAGGCCTATGTTGGAAAAGGAAATATCTTCACATAAAAACTAGACAGAAGCATTCTCAGAAACTTCTTTGTGATGAGTGCATTCTACTCACAGTGTTGAAGCTTGCGCTTGATAGAGCAGTTTTGAAACACTCTTTTGCTAGAATCTGCAAGTGGATATTTGGAGCGCTTTGAGGCCTATGCTGGAAAAGGAAATGTCTTCGCATAAAAACTAGACAGAAGCATTCCAGGAAACTTCTGTATGATAAGTGCATTCAACTCACAGACTTGAACGTTCCTTTTGATAGAACAGTTTTGAAACATTACGTTTGTAGAATCTGCAAGTGTTTATTCGGAGCACCTTGAGGCCTATGTTGGAAAAGGAAATATCTTCACATAAAAACTAGAGAGAAGGATTCTCAGAAACTTCTTTGTGATGAGTTCATTCAACTCACAGAGTTGAACCTACCAATTGATAGAGAAGTTTGGAAACACTCTTTTTGTAGAATCTGCAAGTGGATATTTAGAGCCGTTTGAGGCCTATGCTGGAAAAGGAAATATCTTCACATAAAAACTGAACAGAAGCATTATCAGAAACTTCTTTGTGTTGAGTGCATTCAACTCACAGACTTGAACTTACCTGTAGAAAGAGCAGTTTTGAAACACTCTTTTGGTAAAATCTGCAAGTGGTTATTTGGAGCACTTCGAGGCCTGTGCTGGGATATGGAAAATATTCACCTAAAAACTACAGAGAAGCATTCTCAGAAAGTTCTTCACGATGCATTCATTCAACTCACAGAGTTGAACCTTCCTTTTGATAGAACAGTTTTGAAACACTCTTTTTGTAGAATCTGCAAGAGGATATTTGGAGCGTTTTGAGGCCTATGCTGGAAAAGGAAATATCTTCACCTAAAAACTAGACAGAAGCATTCTCAGAAACTTCTGTGTGATGAGTGCATTCAAGTCACAGACTTCAACGTTTCTTTTGATAGAACAGTTTTGAAACATTACGTTTGTAGAATCTCCAAGTGTTTATTCGGAGCACTTTGAGGCCTATGTTGGAAAAGGAAATATCTTCACATAAAAACTAGAGAGAAAGATTCTCAGAAACTACTTTGTGATGAGTTCATTCAACTCACAGAGTTGAACCTACCAATTGATAGAGAAGTTTGGAAACACTCTTTTTGTAGAATCCGCAATTGGAGCCGTTTGAGGTCTATGCTGGAAAAGGAGATATCTTCACATAAAAACTGAACAGAAGCATTCTCAGAAACTTCTTTGTGTTGAGTGCATTCAACTCACAGACTTGAACTTACCTGTAGAAAGAGCAGTTTTGAAACACTCTTTTTAAAATCTGCAAGTGGTTATTTGGAGCATTTCGAGGCCTGGGCTGGGATATGGAATATCTTCACCTAAAAACTACAGAGAAGCATTCTCAGAAAGTTCTTCACGATGCATTCATTCAACTCACAGAGTTGAACCTTCCTTTTGATAGAACAGTTTTGAAACACTCTTTTTGTAGAATCTGCAAGAGGATATTTGGAGCGTTTTGAGGCCTATGCTGGAAAAGGAAATATCTTCACCTAAAAACTAGACAGAAGCATTCTCAGAAACTTCTGTGTGATGAGTGCATTCAACTCACAGACTTGAACGTTCCTCTTGAAAGAGCAGTTTTGAAACACTCCTTTTGTAGAATCTGCACGTGTTCATTTGGAGCGCTCTGAGGCCTATGTTGGAAAAGGAAATATCTTCACATAAAAACTAGACAGAAGCATTCTCAGAAACTTCTTTGTGATGAGTGCATTCTACTCACAGTGTTGAAGCTTGCGCTTGATAGAGCAGTTTTGAAACACTCTTTTGCTAGAATCTGCAAGTGGATATTTGGAGCGCTTTGAGGCCTATGCTGGAAAAGGAAATGTCTTCGCATAAAAACTAGACAGAAGCATTCCAGGAAACTTCTGTATGATAAGTGCATTCAACTCACAGACTTGAACGTTCCTTTTGATAGAAATCTTTGGAAACACTCCTTTTGTAGAATTTGCAAGGGTTTATTTGGAGCGCTATGAGGCCTAAGCTGGAAAAGGAAATATCTTCACGTAAGGTCTAGACAGAAGAATTCTCAGAAACTTCTTTCTGATGAGTGCATTCAACACACAGACTTGAACCTTGCTCTTGAAAGAGCAGCTTTGAAACACACTTTTCGTAGAATCTGCAAGTGGATATTTGGAGCGTTTTGAGGCCTATGCTGGAAAAGGAAATATCTTCACCTAAAAACTAGACAGAAGCATTCTCAGAAACTTCTGTGTGATGAGTGCATTCAACTCACAGACTTGAACGTTTCTTTTGATAGAACAGTTTTGAAACATTACGTTTGTAGAATCTGCAAGTGTTTATTCGGAGCACCTTGAGGCCTATGTTGGAAAAGGAAATATCTTCACATAAAAACTAGAGAGAAGGATTCTCAGAAACTTCTTTGTGATGAGTTCATTCAACTCACAGAGTTGAACCTACCAATTGATAGAGAAGTTTGGAAACACTCTTTTTGTAGAATCTGCAAGTGGATATTTGGAGCCGTTTGAGGCCTATGCTGGAAAAGGAAATATCTTCACATAAAAACTGAACAGAAGCATTCTCAGAAACTTCTTTGTGTTGAGTGCATTCAACTCACGGACTTGAACTTACCTGTAGAAAGAGCAGTTTTGAAACACTCTTTTGGTGAAATCTGCAAGTGGTTATTTGGAGCATTTCGAGGCCTGTGCTGGGATATGGAATATCTTCACCTAAAAACTACAGAGAAGCATTCTCAGAAAGTTCTTCACGATGCATTCATTCAACTCACAGAGTTGAACCTTCCTTTTGATAGAACAGTTTTGAAACACTCTTTTTGTAGAATCTGCAAGAGGATATTTGGAGCGTTTTGAGGCCTATGCTGGAAAAGGAAATATCTTCACCTAAAAACTAGACAGAAGCATTCTCAGAAACTTCTGTGTGATGAGTGCATTCAACTCACAGACTTGAACGTTTCTTTTGATAGAACAGTTTTGAAACATTACGTTTGTAGAATCTGCAAGTGTTTATTCGGAGCACCTTGAGGCCTATGTTGGAAAAGGAAATATCTTCACATAAAAACTAGAGAGAAGGATTCTCAGAAACTTCTTTGTGATGAGTTCATTCAACTCACAGAGTTGAACCTACCAATTGATAGAGAAGTTTGGAAACACTCTTTTTGTAGAATCTGCAAGTGGATATTTGGAGCCGTTTGAGGCCTATGCTGGAAAAGGAAATATCTTCACATAAAAACTGAACAGAAGCATTCTCAGAAACTTCTTTGTGTTGAGTGCATTCAACTCACGGACTTGAACTTACCTGTAGAAAGAGCAGTTTTGAAACACTCTTTTGGTGAAATCTGCAAGTGGTTATTTGGAGCACTTCGAGGCCTGTGCTGGGATATGGAATATCTTCACCTAAAAACTACAGAGAAGCATTCTCAGAAAGTTCTTCACGATGCATTCATTCAACTCACAGAGTTGAAGCTTCCTTTTGATAGAACAGTTTTGAAACACTCTTTTTGTAGAATCTGCAAGAGGATATTTGGAGCGTTTTGAGGCCTATGCTGGAAAAGGAAATATCTTCACCTAAAAACTAGACAGAAGCATTCTCAGAAACTTCTGTGTGATGAGTGCATTCAACTCACAGACTTGAACGTTTCTTTTGATAGAACAGTTTTGAAACATTACGTTTGTAGAATCTGCAAGTGTTTATTCGGAGCACCTTGAGGCCTATGTTGGAAAAGGAAATATCTTCACATAAAAACTAGAGAGAAGGATTCTCAGAAACTTCTTTGTGATGAGTTCATTCAACTCACAGAGTTGAACCTACCAATTGATAGAGAAGTTTGGAAACACTCTTTTTGTAGAATCTGCAAGTGGATATTTGGAGCCGTCTGAGGCCTATGCTGGAAAAGGAAATATCTTCACATAAAAACTGAACAGAAGCATTCTCAGAAACTTCTTTGTGTTGAGTGCATTCAACTCACAGACTTGAACTTACCTGTAGAAAGAGCAGTTTGAAACACTCTTTTGGTAAAATCTGCAAGTGGTTATTTGGAGCACTTCGAGGCCTGTGCTGGGATTTGGAATATCTTCACCTAAAAACTACAGAGAAGCATTCTCAGAAAGTTCTTCACGATGCATTCATTCAACTCACAGAGTTGAACCTTCCTTTTGATAGAACAGTTTTGAAACACTCTTTTTGTAGAATCTGCAAGAGGATATTTGGAGCGTTTTGAGGCCTATGCTGGAAAAGGAAATATCTTCACCTAAAAACTAGACAGAAGCATTCTCAGAAACTTCTGTGTGATGAGTGCATTCAACTCACAGACTTGAACGTTTCTTTTGATAGAACAATTTTGAAATATTACGTTTGTAGAATCTGCAAGTGTTTATTCGGAGCACCTTGAGGCCTATGTTGGAAAAGGAAATATCTTCACATAAAAACTAGAGAGAAGGATTCTCAGAAACTTCTTTGTGATGAGTTCATTCAACTCACAGAGTTGAACCTACCAATTGATAGAGAAGTTTGGAAACACTCTTTTTGTAGAATCTGCAAGTGGATATTTGGAGCCGTTTGAGGCCTATGCTGGAAAAGGAAATATATTCACATAAAAACTGAACAGAAGCATTCTCAGAAACTTCTTTGTGTTGACTGCATTCAACTCACAGACTTGAACTTATCTGTAGAAAGAGCCGTTTTGAAACACTCTTTTGGTGAAATCTGCAAGTGGTTATTTGGAGCACTTCGAGGCCTGTGCTGGGATATGGAATATCTTCACCTAAAAACTACAGAGAAGCATTCTCAGAAAGTTCTTCATGATGCATTCATTCAACTCACAGAGTTGAACCTTCCTTTTGATAGAACAGTTTTGAAACACTCTTTTTGTAGAATCTGCAAGAGGATATTTGGAGCGTTTTGAGGCCTATGCTGGAAAAGGAAATATCTTCACCTAAAAACTAGACAGAAGCATTCTCAGAAACTTCTGTGTGATGAGTGCATTCAACTCACAGACTTGAACGTTTCTTTTGATAGAACAGTTTTGAAACATTACGTTTGTAGAATCTGCAAGTGTTTATTCGGAGCACCTTGAGGCCTATGTTGGAAAAGGAAATATCTTCACATAAAAACTAGAGAGAAGGATTCTCAGAAACTTCTTTGTGATGAGTGCATTCAACTCACAGAGTTGAACCTACCAATTGATAGAGAAGTTTGGAAACACTCTTTTTGTAGAATCTGCAAGTGGATATTTGGAGCCGTTTGAGGCCTATGCTGGAAAAGGAAATATCTTCACATAAAAACTGAACAGAAGCATTCTCAGAAACTTCTTTGTGTTGAGTGCATTCAACTCACGGACTTGAACTTACCTGTAGAAAGAGCAGTTTTGAAACACTCTTTTGGTAAAATCTGCAAGTGGTTATTTGGAGCACTTCGAGGCCTGTGCTGGGATATGGAATATCTTCACCTAAAAACTACAGAGAAGCATTCTCAGAAAGTTCTTCACGATGCATTCATTCAACTCACAGAGTTGAACCTTCCTTTTGATAGAACAGTTTTGAAACACTCTTTTTGTAGAATCTGCAAGAGGATATTTGGAGCGTTTCGAGGCCTATGCTGGAAAAGGAAATATCTTCACCTAAAAACTAGACAGAAGCATTCTCAGAAACTTCTGTGTGATGAGTGCATTCAACTCACAGACTTGAACGTTTCTTTTGATAGAACAGTTTTGAAACATTACGTTTGTAGAATCTGCAAGTGTTTATTCGGAGCACCTTGAGGCCTATGTTGGAAAAGGAAATATCTTCACATAAAAACTAGAGAGAAGGATTCTCAGAAACTTCTTTGTGATGAGTTCATTCAACTCACAGAGTTGAACCTACCAATTGATAGAGAAGTTTGGAAACACTCTTTTTGTAGAATCTGCAAGTGGATATTTGGAGCCGTTTGAGGCCTATGCTGGAAAAGGAAATATCTTCACATAAAAACTGAACAGAAGCATTCTCAGAAACTTCTTTGTGTTGAGTGCATTCAACTCACAGACTTGAACTTACCTGTAGAAAGAGCAGTTTTGAAACACTCTTTTGGTGAAATCTGCAAGTGGTTATTTGGAGCACTTCGAGGCCTGTGCTGGGATATGGAATATCTTCACCTAAAAACTACAGAGAAGCATTCTCAGAAAGTTCTTCACGATGCATTCATTCAACTCACAGAGTTGAACCTTCCTTTTGATAGAACAGTTTTGAAACACTCTTTTTGTAGAATCTGCAAGAGGATATTTGGAGCGTTTTGAGGCCTATGCTGGAAAAGGAAATATCTTCACCTAAAAACTAGACAGAAGCATTCTCAGAAACTTCTGTGTGATGAGTGCATTCAACTCACAGACTTGAACGTTTCTTTTGATAGAACAGTTTTGAAACATTACGTTTGTAGAATCTGCAAGTGTTTATTCGGAGCACCTTGAGGCCTATGTTGGAAAAGGAAATATCTTCACATAAAAACTAGAGAGAAGGATTCTCAGAAACTTCTTTGGGATGAGTTCATTCAACTCACAGAGTTGAACCTACCAATTGATAGAGAAGTTTGGAAACACTCTTTTTGTAGAATCTGCAAGTGGATATTTGGAGCCGTTTGAGGCCTATGCTGGAAAAGGAAATATCTTCACATAAAAACTGAACAGAAGCATTCTCAGAAACTTCTTTGTGTTGAGTGCATTCAACTCACGGACTTGAACTTCCCTGTAGAAAGAGCAGTTTGAAACACTCTTTTGGTAAAATCTGCAAGTGGTTATTTGGAGCACTTCGAGGCCTGTGCTGGGATATGGATTATCTTCACCTAAAAACTACAGAGAAGCATTCTCAGAAAGTTCTTCACGATGCATTCATTCAACTCACAGAGTTGAACCTTCCTTTTGATAGAACAGTTTTGAAACACTCTTTTTGTAGAATCTGCAAGAGGATATTTGGAGCGTTTTGAGGCCTATGCTGGAAAAGGAAATATCTTCACCTAAAAACTAGACAGAAGCATTCTCAGAAACTTCTGTGTGATGAGTGCATTCAACTCACAGACTTGAACGTTTCTTTTGATAGAACAGTTTTGAAACATTACGTTTGTAGAATCTGCAAGTGTTTATTCGGAGCACCTTGAGGCCTATGTTGGAAAAGGAAATATCTTCACATAAAAACTAGAGAGAAGGATTCTCAGAAACTTCTTTGTGATGAGTGCATTCAACTCACAGAGTTGAACCTACCAATTGATAGAGAAGTTTGGAAACACTCTTTTTGTAGAATCTGCAAGTGGATATTTGGAGCCGTTTGAGGCCTATGCTGGAAAAGGAAATATCTTCACATAAAAACTGAACAGAAGCATTCTCAGAAACTTCTTTGTGTTGAGTGCATTCAACTCACGGACTTGAACTTACCTGTAGAAAGAGCAGTTTTGAAACACTCTTTTGGTAAAATCTGCAAGTGGTTATTTGGAGCACTTCGAGGCCTGTGCTGGGATATGGAATATCTTCACCTAAAAACTACAGAGAAGCATTCTCAGAAAGTTCTTCACGATGCATTCATTCAACTCACAGAGTTGAACCTTCCTTTTGATAGAACAGTTTTGAAACACTCTTTTTGTAGAATCTGCAAGAGGATATTTGGAGCGTTTCGAGGCCTATGCTGGAAAAGGAAATATCTTCACCTAAAAACTAGACAGAAGCATTCTCAGAAACTTCTGTGTGATGAGTGCATTCAACTCACAGACTTGAACGTTTCTTTTGATAGAACAGTTTTGAAACATTACGTTTGTAGAATCTGCAAGTGTTTATTCGGAGCACCTTGAGGCCTATGTTGGAAAAGGAAATATCTTCACATAAAAACTAGAGAGAAGGATTCTCAGAAACTTCTTTGTGATGAGTTCATTCAACTCACAGAGTTGAACCTACCAATTGATAGAGAAGTTTGGAAACACTCTTTTTGTAGAATCTGCAAGTGGATATTTGGAGCCGTTTGAGGCCTATGCTGGAAAAGGAAATATCTTCACATAAAAACTGAACAGAAGCATTCTCAGAAACTTCTTTGTGTTGAGTGCATTCAACTCACAGACTTGAACTTACCTGTAGAAAGAGCAGTTTTGAAACACTCTTTTGGTGATATCTGCAAGTGGTTATTTGGAGCACTTCGAGGCCTGTGCTGGGATATGGAATATCTTCACCTAAAAACTACAGAGAAGCATTCTCAGAAAGTTCTTCACGATGCATTCATTCAACTCACAGAGTTGAACCTTCCTTTTGATAGAACAGTTTTGAAACACTCTTTTTGTAGAATCTGCAAGAGGATATTTGGAGCGTTTTGAGGCCTATGCTGGAAAAGGAAATATCTTCACCTAAAAACTAGACAGAAGCATTCTCAGAAACTTCTGTGTGATGAGTGCATTCAACTCACAGACTTGAACGTTTCTTTTGATAGAACAGTTTTGAAACATTACGTTTGTAGAATCTGCAAGTGTTTATTCGGAGCACCTTGAGGCCTATGTTGGAAAAGGAAATATCTTCACATAAAAACTAGAGAGAAGGATTCTCAGAAACTTCTTTGGGATGAGTTCATTCAACTCACAGAGTTGAACCTACCAATTGATAGAGAAGTTTGGAAACACTCTTTTTGTAGAATCTGCAAGTGGATATTTGGAGCCGTTTGAGGCCTATGCTGGAAAAGGAAATATCTTCACATAAAAACTGAACAGAAGCATTCTCAGAAACTTCTTTGTGTTGAGTGCATTCAACTCACGGACTTGAACTTCCCTGTAGAAAGAGCAGTTTGAAACACTCTTTTGGTAAAATCTGCAAGTGGTTATTTGGAGCACTTCGAGGCCTGTGCTGGGATATGGATTATCTTCACCTAAAAACTACAGAGAAGCATTCTCAGAAAGTTCTTCACGATGCATTCATTCAACTCACAGAGTTGAACCTTCCTTTTGATAGAACAGTTTTGAAACACTCTTTTTGTAGAATCTGCAAGAGGATATTTGGAGCGTTTTGAGGCCTATGCTGGAAAAGGAAATATCTTCACCTAAAAACTAGACAGAAGCATTCTCAGAAACTTCTGTGTGATGAGTACATTCAACTCACAGACTTGAACGTTTCTTTTGATAGAACAGTTTTGAAACATTACGTTTGTAGAATCTGCAAGTGTTTATTCGGAGCACCTTGAGGCCTATGTTGGAAAAGGAAATATCTTCACATAAAAACTAGAGAGAAGGATTCTCAGAAACTTCTTTGTGATGAGTTCATTCAACTCACAGAGTTGAACCTACCAATTGATAGAGAAGTTTGGAAACACTCTTTTTGTAGAATCTGCAAGTGGATATTTGGAGCCGTTTGAGGCCTATGCTGGAAAAGGAAATATCTTCACATAAAAACTGAACAGAAGCATTCTCAGAAACTTCTTTGTGTTGAGTGCATTCAACTCACGGACTTGAACTTACCTGTAGAAAGAGCAGTTTGAAACACTCTTTTGGTAAAATCTGCAAGTGGTTATTTGGAGCACTTCGAGGCCTGTGCTGGGATATGGAATATCTTCACCTAAAAACTACAGAGAAGCATTCTCAGAAAGTTCTTCACGATGCATTCATTCAACTCACAGAGTTGAACCTTCCTTTTGATAGAACAGTTTTGAAACACTCTTTTTGTAGAATCTGCAAGAGGATATTTGGAGCGATTCGAGGCCTATGCTGGAAAAGGAAATATCTTCACCTAAAAACTAGACAGAAGCATTCTCAGAAACTTCTGTGTGATGAGTGCATTCAACTCACAGACTTGAACGTTTCTTTTGATAGAACAGTTTTGAAACATTACGTTTGTAGAATCTGCAAGTGTTTATTCGGAGCACCTTGAGGCCTATGTTGGAAAAGGAAATATCTTCACATAAAAACTAGAGAGAAGGATTCTCAGAAACTTCTTTGTGATGAGTTCATTCAACTCACAGAGTTGAACCTACCAATTGATAGAGAAGTTTGGAAACACTCTTTTTGTAGAATCTGCAAGTGGATATTTGGAGCCGTTTGAGGCCTATGCTGGAAAAGGAAATATCTTCACATAAAAACTGAACAGAAGCATTCTCAGAAACTTCTTTGTGTTGAGTGCATTCAACTCACGGACTTGAACTTACCTGTAGAAAGAGCAGTTTGAAACACTCTTTTGGTAAAATCTGCAAGTGGTTATTTGGAGCACTTCGAGGCCTGTGCTGGGATATGGAATATCTTCACCTAAAAACTACAGAGAAGCATTCTCAGAAAGTTCTTCACGATGCATTCATTCAACTCACAGAGTTGAACCTTCCTTTTGATAGAACAGTTTTGAAACACTCTTTTTGTGGAATCTGCAAGAGGATATTTGGAGCGTTTTGAGGCCTATGCTGGAAAAGGAAATATCTTCACCTAAAAACTAGACAGAAGCATTCTCAGAAACTTCTGTGTGATGAGTGCATTCAACTCACAGACTTGAACGTTTCTTTTGATAGAACAGTTTTGAAACATTACGTTTGTAGAATCTGCAAGTGTTTATTCGGAGCACCTTGAGGCCTATGTTGGAACAGGAAATATCTTCACATAAAAACTAGAGAGAAGGATTCTCAGAAACTTCTTTGTGATGAGTTCATTCAACTCACAGAGTTGAACCTACCAATTGATAGAGAAGTTTGGAAACACTCTTTTTGTAGAATCTGCAAGTGGATATTTGGAGCCGTTTGAGGCCTATGCTGGAAAAGGAAATATCTTCACATAAAAACTGAACAGAAGCATTCTCAGAAACTTCTTTGTGTTGAGTGCATTCAACTCACGGACTTGAACTTACCTGTAGAAAGAGCAGTTTTGAAACACTCTTTTGGTAAAATCTGCAAGTGGTTATTTGGAGCACTTCGAGGCCTGTGCTGGGATATGGAATATCTTCACCTAAAAACTACAGAGAAGCATTCTCAGAAAGTTCTTCACGATGCATTCATTCAACTCACAGAGTTGAACCTTCCTTTTGATAGAACAGTTTTGAAACACTCTTTTTGTAGAATCTGCAAGAGGATATTTGGAGCGATTCGAGGCCTATGCTGGAAAAGGAAATATCTTCACCTAAAAACTAGACAGAAGCATTCTCAGAAACTTCTGTGTGATGAGTGCATTCAACTCACAGACTTGAACGTTTCTTTTGATAGAACAGTTTTGAAACATTACGTTTGTAGAATCTGCAAGTGTTTATTCGGAGCACCTTGAGGCCTATGTTGGAAAAGGAAATATCTTCACATAAAAACTAGAGAGAAGGATTCTCAGAAACTTCTTTGTGATGAGTTCATTCAACTCACAGAGTTGAACCTACCAATTGATAGAGAAGTTTGGAAACACTCTTTTTGTAGAATCTGCAAGTGGATATTTGGAGCCGTTTGAGGCCTATGCTGGAAAAGAAAATATCTTCACATAAAAACTGAACAGAAGCATTCTCAGAAACTTCTTTGTGTTGAGTGCATTCAACTCACGGACTTGAACTTACCTGTAGAAAGAGCAGTTTGAAACACTCTTTTGGTAAAATCTGCAAGTGGTTATTTGGAGCACTTCGAGGCCTGTGCTGGGATATGGAATATCTTCACCTAAAAACTACAGAGAAGCATTCTCAGAAAGTTCTTCACGATGCATTCATTCAACTCACAGAGTTGAACCTTCCTTTTGATAGAACAGTTTTGAAACACTCTTTTTGTAGAATCTGCAAGAGGATATTTGGAGCGTTTTGAGGCCTATGCTGGAAAAGGAAATATCTTCACCTAAAAACTAGACAGAAGCATTCTCAGAAACTTCTGTGTGATGAGTGCATTCAACTCACAGACTTGAACGTTTCTTTTGATAGAACAGTTTTGAAACATTACGTTTGTAGAATCTGCAAGTGTTTATTCGGAGCACCTTGAGGCCAATGTTGGAAAAGGAAATATCTTCACATAAAAACTAGAGAGAAGGATTCTCAGAAACTTCTTTTTGATGAGTTCATTCAACTCACAGAGTTGAACCTACCAATTGATAGAGAAGTTTGGAAACACTCTTTTTGTAGAATCTGCAAGTGGATATTTGGAGCCGTTTGAGGCCTATGCTGGAAAAGGAAATATCTTCACATAAAAACTGAACAGAAGCATTCTCAGAAACTTCTTTGTGTTGAGTGCATTCAACTCACGGACTTGAACTTACCTGTAGAAAGAGCAGTTTGAAACACTCTTTTGGTAAAATCTGCAAGTGGTTATTTGGAGCACTTCGAGGCCTGTGCTGGGATATGGAATATCTTCACCTAAAAACTACAGAGAAGCATTCTCAGAAAGTTCTTCACGATGCATTCATTCAAATCACAGAGTTGAACCTTCCTTTTGATAGAACAGTTTTGAAACACTCTTTTTGTAGAATCTGCAAGAGGATATTTGGAGCGTTTTGAGGCCTATGCTGGAAAAGGAAATATCTTCACCTAAAAACTAGACAGAAGCATTCTCAGAAACTTCTGTGTGATGAGTGCATTCAACTCACAGACTTGAACGTTTCTTTTGATAGAACAGTTTTGAAACATTACGTTTGTAGAATCTCCAAGTGTTTATTCGGAGCACTTTGAGGCCTATGTTGGAAAAGGAAATATCTTCACATAAAAACTAGAGAGAAGGATTCTCAGAAACTACTTTGTGATGAGTTCATTCAACTCACAGAGTTGAACCTACCAATTGATAGAGAAGTTTGGAAACACTCTTTTTGTAGAATCTGCAAGTGGATATTTGGAGCCGTTTGAGGTCTATGCTGGAAAAGGAAATATCTTCACATAAAAACTGAACAGAAGCATTCTCAGAAACTTCTTTGTGTTGAGTGCATTCAACTCACAGACTTGAACTTACCTGTAGAAAGAGCAGTTTTGAAACACTCTTTTGGTAAAATCTGCAAGTGGTTATTTGGAGCACTTCGAGGCCTGTGCTGGGATATGGAATATCTTCACCTAAAAACTACAGAGAAGCATTCTCAGAAAGTTCTTCACGATGCATTCATTCAACTCACAGAGTTGAACCTTCCTTTTGATAGAACAGTTTTGAAACACTCTTTTTGTAGAATCTGCAGGAGGATATTTGGAGCGTTTTGAGGCCTATGCTGGAAAAGGAAATATCTTCACCTAAAAACTAGACAGAAGCATTCTCAGAAACTTCTGTGTGATGAGTGCATTCAACTCACAGACTTGAACGTTCCTCTTGAAAGAGCAGTTTTGAAACACTCCTTTTGTAGAATCTGCACGTGTTCATTTGGAGCGCTCTGAGGCCTATGTTGGAAAAGGAAATATCTTCACATAAAAACTAGACAAAAGCATTCTCAGAAACTTCTTTGTGATGAGTGCATTCTACTCACAGTGTTGAAGCTTGCGCTTGATAGAGCAGTTTTGAAACACTCTTTTGCTAGAATCTGCAAGTGGATATTTGGAGCGCTTTGAGGCCTATGCTGGAAAAGGAAATGTCTTCGCATAAAAACTAGACAGAAGCATTCCAGGAAACTTCTGTATGATAAGTGCATTCAACTCACAGACTTGAACGTTCCTTTTGATAGAACAGTTTTGAAACATTACGTTTGTAGAATCTGCAAGTGTTTATTCGGAGCACCTTGAGGCCTATGTTGGAAAAGGAAATATCTTCACATAAAAACTAGAGAGAAGGATTCTCAGAAACTTCTTTGTGATGAGTTCATTCAACTCACAGAGTTGAACCTACCAATTGATAGAGAAGTTTGGAAACACTCTTTTTGTAGAATCTGCAAGTGGATATTTAGAGCCGTTTGAGGCCTATGCTGGAAAAGGAAATATCTTCACATAAAAACTGAACAGAAGCATTATCAGAAACTTCTTTGTGTTGAGTGCATTCAACTCACAGACTTGAACTTACCTGTAGAAAGAGCAGTTTTGAAACACTCTTTTGGTAAAATCTGCAAGTGGTTATTTGGAGCACTTCGAGGCCTGTGCTGGGATATGGAAAATATTCACCTAAAAACTACAGAGAAGCATTCTCAGAAAGTTCTTCACGATGCATTCATTCAACTCACAGAGTTGAACCTTCCTTTTGATAGAACAGTTTTGAAACACTCTTTTTGTAGAATCTGCAAGAGGATATTTGGAGCGTTTTGAGGCCTATGCTGGAAAAGGAAATATCTTCACCTAAAAACTAGACAGAAGCATTCTCAGAAACTTCTGTGTGATGAGTGCATTCAACTCACAGACTTCAACGTTTCTTTTGATAGAACAGTTTTGAAACATTACGTTTGTAGAATCTCCAAGTGTTTATTCGGAGCACTTTGAGGCCTATGTTGGAAAAGGAAATATCTTCACATAAAAACTAGAGAGAAGGATTCTCAGAAACTACTTTGTGATGAGTTCATTCAACTCACAGAGTTGAACCTACCAATTGATAGAGAAGTTTGGAAACACTCTTTTTGTGGAATCCGCAATTGGAGCCGTTTGAGGTCTATGCTGGAAAAGGAAATATCTTCACATAAAAACTGAACAGAAGCATTCTCAGAAACTTCTTTGTGTTGAGTGCATTCAACTCACAGACTTGAACTTACCTGTAGAAAGAGCAGTTTTGAAACACTCTTTTTAAAATCTGCAAGTGGTTATTTGGAGCATTTCGAGGCCTGGGCTGGGATATGGAATATCTTCACCTAAAAACTACAGAGAAGCATTCTCAGAAAGTTCTTCACGATGCATTCATTCAACTCACAGAGTTGAACCTTCCTTTTGATAGAACAGTTTTGAAACACTCTTTTTGTAGAATCTGCAAGAGGATATTTGGAGCGTTTTGAGGCCTATGCTGGAAAAGGAAATATCTTCACCTAAAAACTAGACAGAAGCATTCTCAGAAACTTCTGTGTGATGAGTGCATTCAACTCACAGACTTGAACGTTCCTCTTGAAAGAGCAGTTTTGAAACACTCCTTTTGTAGAATCTGCACGTGTTCATTTGGAGCGCTCTGAGGCCTATGTTGGAAAAGGAAATATCTTCACATAAAAACTAGACAGAAGCATTCTCAGAAACTTCTTTGTGATGAGTGCATTCTACTCACAGTGTTGAAGCTTGCGCTTGATAGAGCAGTTTTGAAACACTCTTTTGCTAGAATCTGCAAGTGGATATTTGGAGCGCTTTGAGGCCTATGCTGGAAAAGGAAATGTCTTCGCATAAAAACTAGACAGAAGCGTTCCAGGAAACTTCTGTATGATAAGTGCATTCAACTCACAGACTTGAACGTTCCTTTTGATAGAAATCTTTGGAAACACTCCTTTTGTAGAATTTGCAAGGGTTTATTTGGAGCGCTATGAGGCCTAAGCTGGAAAAGGAAATATCTTCACGTAAGGTCTAGACAGAAGAATTCTCAGAAACTTCTTTCTGATGAGTGCATTCAACACACAGACTTGAACCTTGCTCTTGAAAGAGCAGCTTTGAAACACACTTTTCGTAGAATCTGCAAGTGGATATTTGGAGCGTTTTGAGGCCTATGCTGGAAAAGGAAATATCTTCACCTAAAAACTAGACAGAAGCATTCTCAGAAACTTCTGTGTGATGAGTGCATTCAACTCACAGACTTGAACGTTTCTTTTGATAGAACAGTTTTGAAACATTACGTTTGTAGAATCTGCAAGTGTTTATTCGGAGCACCTTGAGGCCTATGTTGGAAAAGGAAATATCTTCACATAAAAACTAGAGAGAAGGATTCTCAGAAACTTCTTTGTGATGAGTTCATTCAACTCACAGAGTTGAACCTACCAATTGATAGAGAAGTTTGGAAACACTCTTTTTGTAGAATCTGCAAGTGGATATTTGGAGCCGTTTGAGGCCTATGCTGGAAAAGGAAATATCTTCACATAAAAACTGAACAGAAGCATTCTCAGAAACTTCTTTGTGTTGAGTGCATTCAACTCACGGACTTGAACTTACCTGTAGAAAGAGCAGTTTTGAAACACTCTTTTGGTGAAATCTGCAAGTGGTTATTTGGAGCACTTCGAGGCCTGTGCTGGGATATGGAATATCTTCACCTAAAAACTACAGAGAAGCATTCTCAGAAAGTTCTTCACGATGCATTCATTCAACTCACAGAGTTGAAGCTTCCTTTTGATAGAACAGTTTTGAAACACTCTTTTTGTAGAATCTGCAAGAGGATATTTGGAGCGTTTTGAGGCCTATGCTGGAAAAGGAAATATCTTCACCTAAAAACTAGACAGAAGCATTCTCAGAAACTTCTGTGTGATGAGTGCATTCAACTCACAGACTTGAACGTTTCTTTTGATAGAACAGTTTTGAAACATTACGTTTGTAGAATCTGCAAGTGTTTATTCGGAGCACCTTGAGGCCTATGTTGGAAAAGGAAATATCTTCACATAAAAACTAGAGAGAAGGATTCTCAGAAACTTCTTTGTGATGAGTTCATTCAACTCACAGAGTTGAACCTACCAATTGATAGAGAAGTTTGGAAACACTCTTTTTGTAGAATCTGCAAGTGGATATTTGGAGCCGTCTGAGGCCTACGCTGGAAAAGGAAATATCTTCACATAAAAACTGAACAGAAGCATTCTCAGAAACTTCTTTGTGTTGAGTGCATTCAACTCACAGACTTGAACTTACCTGTAGAAAGAGCAGTTTGAAACACTCTTTTGGTAAAATCTGCAAGTGGTTATTTGGAGCACTTCGAGGCCTGTGCTGGGATTTGGAATATCTTCACCTAAAAACTACAGAGAAGCATTCTCAGAAAGCTCTTCACGATGCATTCATTCAACTCACAGAGTTGAACCTTCCTTTTGATAGAACAGTTTTGAAACACTCTTTTTGTAGAATCTGCAGGAGGATATTTGGAGCGTTTTGAGGCCTATGCTGGAAAAGGAAATATCTTCACCTAAAAACTAGACAGAAGCATTCTCAGAAACTTCTGTGTGATGAGTGCATTCAACTCACAGACTTGAACGTTTCTTTTGATAGAACAATTTTGAAATATTACGTTTGTAGAATCTGCAAGTGTTTATTCGGAGCACCTTGAGGCCTATGTTGGAAAAGGAAATATCTTCACATAAAAACTAGAGAGAAGGATTCTCAGAAACTTCTTTGTGATGAGTTCATTCAACTCACAGAGTTGAACCTACCAATTGATAGAGAAGTTTGGAAACACTCTTTTTGTAGAATCTGCAAGTGGATATTTGGAGCCGTTTGAGGCCTATGCTGGAAAAGGAAATATCTTCACATAAAAACTGAACAGAAGCATTCTCAGAAACTTCTTTGTGTTGAGTGCATTCAACTCACAGACTTGAACTTATCTGTAGAAAGAGCCGTTTTGAAACACTCTTTTGGTGAAATCTGCAAGTGGTTATTTGGAGCACTTCGAGGCCTGTGCTGGGATATGGAATATCTTCACCTAAAAACTACAGAGAAGCATTCTCAGAAAGTTCTTCATGATGCATTCATTCAACTCACAGAGTTGAACCTTCCTTTTGATAGAACAGTTTTGAAACACTCTTTTTGTAGAATCTGCAAGAGGATATTTGGAGCGTTTTGAGGCCTATGCTGGAAAAGGAAATATCTTCACCTAAAAACTAGACAGAAGCATTCTCAGAAACTTCTGTGTGATGAGTGCATTCAACTCACAGACTTGAACGTTTCTTTTGATAGAACAGTTTTGAAACATTACGTTTGTAGAATCTGCAAGTGTTTATTCGGAGCACCTTGAGGCCTATGTTGGAAAAGGAAATATCTTCACATAAAAACTAGAGAGAAGGATTCTCAGAAACTTCTTTGTGATGAGTGCATTCAACTCACAGAGTTGAACCTACCAATTGATAGAGAAGTTTGGAAACACTCTTTTTGTAGAATCTGCAAGTGGATATTTGGAGCCGTTTGAGGCCTATGCTGGAAAAGGAAATATCTTCACATAAAAACTGAACAGAAGCATTCTCAGAAACTTCTTTGTGTTGAGTGCATTCAACTCACGGACTTGAACTTACCTGTAGAAAGAGCAGTTTTGAAACACTCTTTTGGTAAAATCTGCAAGTGGTTATTTGGAGCACTTCGAGGCCTGTGCTGGGATATGGAATATCTTCACCTAAAAACTACAGAGAAGCATTCTCAGAAAGTTCTTCACGATGCATTCATTCAACTCACAGAGTTGAACCTTCCTTTTGATAGAACAGTTTTGAAACACTCTTTTTGTAGAATCTGCAAGAGGATATTTGGAGCGTTTCGCGGCCTATGCTGGAAAAGGAAATATCTTCACCTAAAAACTAGACAGAAGCATTCTCAGAAACTTCTGTGTGATGAGTGCATTCAACTCACAGACTTGAACGTTTCTTTTGATAGAACAGTTTTGAAACATTACGTTTGTAGAATCTGCAAGTGTTTATTCGGAGCACCTTGAGGCCTATGTTGGAAAAGGAAATATCTTCACATAAAAACTAGAGAGAAGGATTCTCAGAAACTTCTTTGTGATGAGTTCATTCAACTCACAGAGTTGAACCTACCAATTGATAGAGAAGTTTGGAAACACTCTTTTTGTAGAATCTGCAAGTGGATATTTGGAGCCGTTTGAGGCCTATGCTGGAAAAGGAAATATCTTCACATAAAAACTGAACAGAAGCATTCTCAGAAACTTCTTTGTGTTGAGTGCATTCAACTCACAGACTTGAACTTACCTGTAGAAAGAGCAGTTTTGAAACACTCTTTTGGTGAAATCTGCAAGTGGTTATTTGGAGCACTTCGAGGCCTGTGCTGGGATATGGAATATCTTCACCTAAAAACTACAGAGAAGCATTCTCAGAAAGTTCTTCACGATGCATTCATTCAACTCACAGAGTTGAACCTTCCTTTTGATAGAACAGTTTTGAAACACTCTTTTTGTAGAATCTGCAAGAGGATATTTGGAGCGTTTTGAGGCCTATGCTGGAAAAGGAAATATCTTCACCTAAAAACTAGACAGAAGCATTCTCAGAAACTTCTGTGTGATGAGTGCATTCAACTCACAGACTTGAACGTTTCTTTTGATAGAACAGTTTTGAAACATTACGTTTGTAGAATCTGCAAGTGTTTATTCGGAGCACCTTGAGGCCTATGTTGGAAAAGGAAATATCTTCACATAAAAACTAGAGAGAAGGATTCTCAGAAACTTCTTTGGGATGAGTTCATTCAACTCACAGAGTTGAACCTACCAATTGATAGAGAAGTTTGGAAACACTCTTTTTGTAGAATCTGCAAGTGGATATTTGGAGCCGTTTGAGGCCTATGCTGGAAAAGGAAATATCTTCACATAAAAACTGAACAGAAGCATTCTCAGAAACTTCTTTGTGTTGAGTGCATTCAACTCACGGACTTGAACTTCCCTGTAGAAAGAGCAGTTTGAAACACTCTTTTGGTAAAATCTGCAAGTGGTTATTTGGAGCACTTCGAGGCCTGTGCTGGGATATGGATTATCTTCACCTAAAAACTACAGAGAAGCATTCTCAGAAAGTTCTTCACGATGCATTCATTCAACTCACAGAGTTGAACCTTCCTTTTGATAGAACAGTTTTGAAACACTCTTTTTGTAGAATCTGCAAGAGGATATTTGGAGCGTTTTGAGGCCTATGCTGGAAAAGGAAATATCTTCACCTAAAAACTAGACAGAAGCATTCTCAGAAACTTCTGTGTGATGAGTACATTCAACTCACAGACTTGAACGTTTCTTTTGATAGAACAGTTTTGAAACATTACGTTTGTAGAATCTGCAAGTGTTTATTCGGAGCACCTTGAGGCCTATGTTGGAAAAGGAAATATCTTCACATAAAAACTAGAGAGAAGGATTCTCAGAAACTTCTTTGTGATGAGTTCATTCAACTCACAGAGTTGAACCTACCAATTGATAGAGAAGTTTGGAAACACTCTTTTTGTAGAATCTGCAAGTGGATATTTGGAGCCGTTTGAGGCCTATGCTGGAAAAGGAAATATCTTCACATAAAAACTGAACAGAAGCATTCTCAGAAACTTCTTTGTGTTGAGTGCATTCAACTCACGGACTTGAACTTACCTGTAGAAAGAGCAGTTTGAAACACTCTTTTGGTAAAATCTGCAAGTGGTTATTTGGAGCACTTCGAGGCCTGTGCTGGGATATGGAATATCTTCACCTAAAAACTACAGAGAAGCATTCTCAGAAAGTTCTTCACGATGCATTCATTCAACTCACAGAGTTGAACCTTCCTTTTGATAGAACAGTTTTGAAACACTCTTTTTGTAGAATCTGCAAGAGGATATTTGGAGCGATTCGAGGCCTATGCTGGAAAAGGAAATATCTTCACCTAAAAACTAGACAGAAGCATTCTCAGAAACTTCTGTGTGATGAGTGCATTCAACTCACAGACTTGAACGTTTCTTTTGATAGAACAGTTTTGAAACATTACGTTTGTAGAATCTGCAAGTGTTTATTCGGAGCACCTTGAGGCCTATGTTGGAAAAGGAAATATCTTCACATAAAAACTAGAGAGAAGGATTCTCAGAAACTTCTTTGTGATGAGTTCATTCAACTCACAGAGTTGAACCTACCAATTGATAGAGAAGTTTGGAAACACTCTTTTTGTAGAATCTGCAAGTGGATATTTGGAGCCGTTTGAGGCCTATGCTGGAAAAGGAAATATCTTCACATAAAAACTGAACAGAAGCATTCTCAGAAACTTCTTTGTGTTGAGTGCATTCAACTCACGGACTTGAACTTACCTGTAGAAAGAGCAGTTTGAAACACTCTTTTGGTAAAATCTGCAAGTGGTTATTTGGAGCACTTCGAGGCCTGTGCTGGGATATGGAATATCTTCACCTAAAAACTACAGAGAAGCATTCTCAGAAAGTTCTTCACGATGCATTCATTCAACTCACAGAGTTGAACCTTCCTTTTGATAGAACAGTTTTGAAACACTCTTTTTGTAGAATCTGCAAGAGGATACTTGGAGCGTTTTGAGGCCTATGCTGGAAAAGGAAATATCTTCACCTAAAAACTAGACAGAAGCATTCTCAGAAACTTCTGTGTGATGAGTGCATTCAACTCACAGACTTGAACGTTTCTTTTGATAGAACAGTTTTGAAACATTACGTTTGTAGAATCTGCAAGTGTTTATTCGGAGCACCTTGAGGCCTATGTTGGAAAAGGAAATATCTTCACATAAAAACTAGAGAGAAGGATTCTCAGAAACTTCTTTGTGATGAGTTCATTCAACTCACAGAGTTGAACCTACCAATTGATAGAGAAGTTTGGAAACACTCTTTTTGTAGAATCTGCAAGTGGATATTTGGAGCCGTTTGAGGCCTATGCTGGAAAAGGAAATATCTTCACATAAAAACTGAACAGAAGCATTCTCAGAAACTTCTTTGTGTTGAGTGCATTCAATTCACGGACTTGAACTTACCTGTAGAAAGAGCAGTTTTGAAACACTCTATTGGTGAAATCTGCAAGTGGTTATTTTGAGCACTTCGAGGCCTGTGCTGGGATATGGAATATCTTCACCTAAAAACTACAGAGAAGCATTCTCAGAAAGTTCTTCACGATGCATTCATTCAACTCACAGAGTTGAACCTTCCTTTTGATAGAACAGTTTTGAAACACTCTTTTTGTGGAATCTGCAAGAGGATATTTGGAGCGTTTTGAGGCCTATGCTGGAAAAGGAAATATCTTCACCTAAAAACTAGACAGAAGCATTCTCAGAAACTTCTGTGTGATGAGTGCATTCAACTCACAGACTTGAACGTTTCTTTTGATAGAACAGTTTTGAAACATTACGTTTGTAGAATCTGCAAGTGTTTATTCGGAGCACCTTGAGGCCTATGTTGGAACAGGAAATATCTTCACATAAAAACTAGAGAGAAGGATTCTCAGAAACTTCTTTGTGATGAGTTCATTCAACTCACAGAGTTGAACCTACCAATTGATAGAGAAGTTTGGAAACACTCTTTTTGTAGAATCTGCAAGTGGATATTTGGAGCCGTTTGAGGCCTATGCTGGAAAAGGAAATATCTTCACATAAAAACTGAACAGAAGCATTCTCAGAAACTTCTTTGTGTTGAGTGCATTCAACTCACGGACTTGAACTTACCTGAAGAAAGAGCAGTTTTGAAACACTCTTTTGGTAAAATCTGCAAGTGGTTATTTGGAGCACTTCGAGGCCTGTGCTGGGATATGGAATATCTTCACCTAAAAACTACAGAGAAGCATTCTCAGAAAGTTCTTCACGATGCATTCATTCAACTCACAGAGTTGAACCTTCCTTTTGATAGAACAGTTTTGAAACACTCTTTTTGTAGAATCTGCAAGAGGATATTTGGAGCGATTCGAGGCCTATGCTGGAAAAGGAAATATCTTCACCTAAAAACTAGACAGAAGCATTCTCAGAAACTTCTGTGTGATGAGTGCATTCAACTCACAGACTTGAACGTTTCTTTTGATAGAACAGTTTTGAAACATTACGTTTGTAGAATCTGCAAGTGTTTATTCGGAGCACCTTGAGGCCTATGTTGGAAAAGGAAATATCTTCACATAAAAACTAGAGAGAAGGATTCTCAGAAACTTCTTTGTGATGAGTTCATTCAACTCACAGAGTTGAACCTACCAATTGATAGAGAAGTTTGGAAACACTCTTTTTGTAGAATCTGCAAGTGGATATTTGGAGCCGTTTGAGGCCTATGCTGGAAAAGAAAATATCTTCACATAAAAACTGAACAGAAGCATTCTCAGAAACTTCTTTGTGTTGAGTGCATTCAACTCACGGACTTGAACTTACCTGTAGAAAGAGCAGTTTGAAACACTCTTTTGGTAAAATCTGCAAGTGGTTATTTGGAGCACTTCGAGGCCTGTGCTGGGATATGGAATATCTTCACCTAAAAACTACAGAGAAGCATTCTCAGAAAGTTCTTCACGATGCATTCATTCAACTCACAGAGTTGAACCTTCCTTTTGATAGAACAGTTTTGAAACACTCTTTTTGTAGAATCTGCAAGAGGATATTTGGAGCGTTTTGAGGCCTATGCTGGAAAAGGAAATATCTTCACCTAAAAACTAGACAGAAGCATTCTCAGAAACTTCTGTGTGATGAGTGCATTCAACTCACAGACTTGAACGTTTCTTTTGATAGAACAGTTTTGAAACATTACGTTTGTAGAATCTGCAAGTGTTTATTCGGAGCACCTTGAGGCCAATGTTGGAAAAGGAAATATCTTCACATAAAAACTAGAGAGAAGGATTCTCAGAAACTTCTTTTTGATGAGTTCATTCAACTCACAGAGTTGAACCTACCAATTGATAGAGAAGTTTGGAAACACTCTTTTTGTAGAATCTGCAAGTGGATATTTGGAGCCGTTTGAGGCCTATGCTGGAAAAGGAAATATCTTCACATAAAAACTGAACAGAAGCATTCTCAGAAACTTCTTTGTGTTGAGTGCATTCAACTCACGGACTTGAACTTACCTGTAGAAAGAGCAGTTTGAAACACTCTTTTGGTAAAATCTGCAAGTGGTTATTTGGAGCACTTCGAGGCCTGTGCTGGGATATGGAATATCTTCACCTAAAAACTACAGAGAAGCATTCTCAGAAAGTTCTTCACGATGCATTCATTCAAATCACAGAGTTGAACCTTCCTTTTGATAGAACAGTTTTGAAACACTCTTTTTGTAGAATCTGCAAGAGGATATTTGGAGCGTTTTGAGGCCTATGCTGGAAAAGGAAATATCTTCACCTAAAAACTAGACAGAAGCATTCTCAGAAACTTCTGTGTGATGAGTGCATTCAACTCACAGACTTGAACGTTTCTTTTGATAGAACAGTTTTGAAACATTACGTTTGTAGAATCTCCAAGTGTTTATTCGGAGCACTTTGAGGCCTATGTTGGAAAAGGAAATATCTTCACATAAAAACTAGAGAGAAGGATTCTCAGAAACTACTTTGTGATGAGTTCATTCAACTCACAGAGTTGAACCTACCAATTGATAGAGAAGTTTGGAAACACTCTTTTTGTAGAATCTGCAAGTGGATATTTGGAGCCGTTTGAGGTCTATGCTGGAAAAGGAAATATCTTCACATAAAAACTGAACAGAAGCATTCTCAGAAACTTCTTTGTGTTGAGTGCATTCAACTCACAGACTTGAACTTACCTGTAGAAAGAGCAGTTTTGAAACACTCTTTTGGTAAAATCTGCAAGTGGTTATTTGGAGCACTTCGAGGCCTGTGCTGGGATATGGAATATCTTCACCTAAAAACTACAGAGAAGCATTCTCAGAAAGTTCTTCACGATGCATTCATTCAACTCACAGAGTTGAACCTTCCTTTTGATAGAACAGTTTTGAAACACTCTTTTTGTAGAATCTGCAGGAGGATATTTGGAGCGTTTTGAGGCCTATGCTGGAAAAGGAAATATCTTCACCTAAAAACTAGACAGAAGCATTCTCAGAAACTTCTGTGTGATGAGTGCATTCAACTCACAGACTTGAACGTTCCTCTTGAAAGAGCAGTTTTGAAACACTCCTTTTGTAGAATCTGCACGTGTTCATTTGGAGCGCTCTGAGGCCTATGTTGGAAAAGGAAATATCTTCACATAAAAACTAGACAGAAGCATTCTCAGAAACTTCTTTGTGATGAGTGCATTCTACTCACAGTGTTGAAGCTTGCGCTTGATAGAGCAGTTTTGAAACACTCTTTTGCTAGAATCTGCAAGTGGATATTTGGAGCGCTTTGAGGCCTATGCTGGAAAAGGAAATGTCTTCGCATAAAAACTAGACAGAAGCATTCCAGGAAACTTCTGTATGATAAGTGCATTCAACTCACAGACTTGAACGTTCCTTTTGATAGAACAGTTTTGAAACATTACGTTTGTAGAATCTGCAAGTGTTTATTCGGAGCACCTTGAGGCCTATGTTGGAAAAGGAAATATCTTCACATAAAAACTAGAGAGAAGGATTCTCAGAAACTTCTTTGTGATGAGTTCATTCAACTCACAGAGTTGAACCTACCAATTGATAGAGAAGTTTGGAAACACTCTTTTTGTAGAATCTGCAAGTGGATATTTAGAGCCATTTGAGGCCTATGCTGGAAAAGGAAATATCTTCACATAAAAACTGAACAGAAGCATTCTCAGAAACTTCTTTGTGTTGAGTGCATTCAACTCACAGACTTGAACTTACCTGTAGAAAGAGCAGTTTTGAAACACTCTTTTGGTAAAATCTGCAAGTGGTTATTTGGAGCACTTCGAGGCCTGTGCTGGGATATGGAAAATATTCACCTAAAAACTACAGAGAAGCATTCTCAGAAAGTTCTTCACGATGCATTCATTCAACTCACAGAGTTGAACCTTCCTTTTGATAGAACAGTTTTGAAACACTCTTTTTGTAGAATCTGCAAGAGGATATTTGGAGCGTTTTGAGGCCTATGCTGGAAAAGGAAATATCTTCACCTAAAAACTAGACAGAAGCATTCTCAGAAACTTCTGTGTGATGAGTGCATTCAACTCACAGACTTCAACGTTTCTTTTGATAGAACAGTTTTGAAACATTACGTTTGTAGAATCTCCAAGTGTTTATTCGGAGCACTTTGAGGCCTATGTTGGAAAAGGAAATATCTTCACATAAAAACTAGAGAGAAGGATTCTCAGAAACTACTTTGTGATGAGTTCATTCAACTCACAGAGTTGAACCTACCAATTGATAGAGAAGTTTGGAAACACTCTTTTTGTAGAATCCGCAATTGGAGCCGTTTGAGGTCTATGCTGGAAAAGGAAATATCTTCACATAAAAACTGAACAGAAGCATTCTCAGAAACTTCTTTGTGTTGAGTGCATTCAACTCACAGACTTGAACTTACCTGTAGAAAGAGCAGTTTTGAAACACTCTTTTTAAAATCTGCAAGTGGTTATTTGGAGCATTTCGAGGCCTGGGCTGGGATATGGAATATCTTCACCTAAAAACTACAGAGAAGCATTCTCAGAAAGTTCTTCACGATGCATTCATTCAACTCACAGAGTTGAACCTTCCTTTTGATAGAACAGTTTTGAAACACTCTTTTTGTAGAATCTGCAAGAGGATATTTGGAGCGTTTTGAGGCCTATGCTGGAAAAGGAAATATCTTCACCTAAAAACTAGACAGAAGCATTCTCAGAAACTTCTGTGTGATGAGTGCATTCAACTCACAGACTTGAACGTTCCTCTTGAAAGAGCAGTTTTGAAACACTCCTTTTGTAGAATCTGCACGTGTTCATTTGGAGCGCTCTGAGGCCTATGTTGGAAAAGGAAATATCTTCACATAAAAACTAGACAGAAGCATTCTCAGAAACTTCTTTGTGATGAGTGCATTCTACTCACAGTGTTGAAGCTTGCGCTTGATAGAGCAGTTTTGAAACACTCTTTTGCTAGAATCTGCAAGTGGATATTTGGAGCGCTTTGAGGCCTATGCTGGAAAAGGAAATGTCTTCGCATAAAAACTAGACAGAAGCATTCCAGGAAACTTCTGTATGATAAGTGCATTCAACTCACAGACTTGAACGTTCCTTTTGATAGAAATCTTTGGAAACACTCCTTTTGTAGAATTTGCAAGGATTTATTTGGAGCGCTATGAGGCCTAAGCTGGAAAAGGAAATATCTTCACGTAAGGTCTAGACAGAAGAATTCTCAGAAACTTCTTTCTGATGAGTGCATTCAACACACAGACTTGAACCTTGCTCTTGAAAGAGCAGCTTTGAAACACACTTTTCGTAGAATCTGCAAGTGGATATTTGGAGCGTTTTGAGGCCTATGCTGGAAAAGGAAATATCTTCACCTAAAAACTAGACAGAAGCATTCTCAGAAACTTCTGTGTGATGAGTGCATTCAACTCACAGACTTGAACGTTTCTTTTGATAGAACAGTTTTGAAACATTACGTTTGTAGAATCTGCAAGTGTTTATTCGGAGCACCTTGAGGCCTATGTTGGAAAAGGAAATATCTTCACATAAAAACTAGAGAGAAGGATTCTCAGAAACTTCTTTGTGATGAGTTCATTCAACTCACAGAGTTGAACCTACCAATTGATAGAGAAGTTTGGAAACACTCTTTTTGTAGAATCTGCAAGTGGATATTTGGAGCCGTTTGAGGCCTATGCTGGAAAAGGAAATATCTTCACATAAAAACTGAACAGAAGCATTCTCAGAAACTTCTTTGTGTTGAGTGCATTCAACTCACGGACTTGAACTTACCTGTAGAAAGAGCAGTTTGAAACACTCTTTTGGTAAAATCTGCAAGTGGTTATTTGGAGCACTTCGAGGCCTGTGCTGGGATATGGAATATCTTCACCTAAAAACTACAGAGAAGCATTCTCAGAAAGTTCTTCACGATGCATTCATTCAACTCACAGAGTTGAACCTTCCTTTTGATAGAACAGTTTTGAAACACTCTTTTTGTAGAATCTGCAAGAGGATATTTGGAGCGTTTTGAGGCCTATGCTGGAAAAGGAAATATCTTCACCTAAAAACTAGACAGAAGCATTCTCAGAAACTTCTGTGTGATGAGTGCATTCAACTCACAGACTTGAACGTTTCTTTTGATAGAACAGTTTTGAAACATTACGTTTGTAGAATCTGCAAGTGTTTATTCGGAGCACCTTGAGGCCTATGTTGGAAAAGGAAATATCTTCACATAAAAACTAGAGAGAAGGATTCTCAGAAACTTCTTTGTGATGAGTTCATTCAACTCACAGAGTTGAACCTACCAATTGATAGAGAAGTTTGGAAACACTCTTTTTGTAGAATCTGCAAGTGGATATTTGGCGCCGTTTGAGGCCTATGCTGGAAAAGGAAATATCTTCACATAAAAACTGAACAGAAGCATTCTCAGAAACTTCTTTGTGTTGAGTGCATTCAACTCACGGACTTGAACTTACCTGTAGAAAGAGCAGTTTTGAAACACTCTTTTGGTGAAATCTGCAAGTGGTTATTTGGAGCACTTCGAGGCCTGTGCTGGGATATGGAATATCTTCACCTAAAAACTACAGAGAAGCATTCTCAGAAAGTTCTTCACGATGCATTCATTCAACTCACAGAGTTGAAGCTTCCTTTTGATAGAACAGTTTTGAAACACTCTTTTTGTAGAATCTGCAAGAGGATATTTGGAGCGTTTTGAGGCCTATGCTGGAAAAGGAAATATCTTCACCTAAAAACTAGACAGAAGCATTCTCAGAAACTTCTGTGTGATGAGTGCATTCAACTCACAGACTTGAACGTTTCTTTTGATAGAACAGTTTTGAAACATTACGTTTGTAGAATCTGCAAGTGTTTATTCGGAGCACCTTGAGGCCTATGTTGGAAAAGGAAATATCTTCACATAAAAACTAGAGAGAAGGATTCTCAGAAACTTCTTTGTGATGAGTTCATTCAACTCACAGAGTTGAACCTACCAATTGATAGAGAAGTTTGGAAACACTCTTTTTGTAGAATCTGCAAGTGGATATTTGGAGCCGTCTGAGGCCTATGCTGGAAAAGGAAATATCTTCACATAAAAACTGAACAGAAGCATTCTCAGAAACTTCTTTGTGTTGAGTGCATTCAACTCACAGACTTGAACTTACCTGTAGAAAGAGCAGTTTGAAACACTCTTTTGGTAAAATCTGCAAGTGGTTATTTGGAGCACTTCGAGGCCTGTGCTGGGATTTGGAATATCTTCACCTAAAAACTACAGAGAAGCATTCTCAGAAAGTTCTTCACGATGCATTCATTCAACTCACAGAGTTGAACCTTCCTTTTGATAGAACAGTTTTGAAACACTCTTTTTGTAGAATCTGCAAGAGGATATTTGGAGCGTTTTGAGGCCTATGCTGGAAAAGGAAATATCTTCACCTAAAAACTAGACAGAAGCATTCTCAGAAACTTCTGTGTGATGAGTGCATTCAACTCACAGACTTGAACGTTTCTTTTGATAGAACAATTTTGAAATATTACGTTTGTAGAATCTGCAAGTGTTTATTCGGAGCACCTTGAGGCCTATGTTGGAAAAGGAAATATCTTCACATAAAAACTAGAGAGAAGGATTCTCAGAAACTTCTTTGTGATGAGTTCATTCAACTCACAGAGTTGAACCTACCAATTGATAGAGAAGTTTGGAAACACTCTTTTTGTAGAATCTGCAAGTGGATATTTGGAGCCGTTTGAGGCCTATGCTGGAAAAGGAAATATCTTCACATAAAAACTGAACAGAAGCATTCTCAGAAACTTCTTTGTGTTGAGTGCATTCAACTCACAGACTTGAACTTATCTGTAGAAAGAGCCGTTTTGAAACACTCTTTTGGTGAAATCTGCAAGTGGTTATTTGGAGCACTTCGAGGCCTGTGCTGGGATATGGAATATCTTCACCTAAAAACTACAGAGAAGCATTCTCAGAAAGTTCTTCATGATGCATTCATTCAACTCACAGAGTTGAACCTTCCTTTTGATAGAACAGTTTTGAAACACTCTTTTTGTAGAATCTGCAAGAGGATATTTGGAGCGTTTTGAGGCCTATGCTGGAAAAGGAAATATCTTCACCTAAAAACTAGACAGAAGCATTCTCAGAAACTTCTGTGTGATGAGTGCATTCAACTCACAGACTTGAACGTTTCTTTTGATAGAACAGTTTTGAAACATTACGTTTGTAGAATCTGCAAGTGTTTATTCGGAGCACCTTGAGGCCTATGTTGGAAAAGGAAATATCTTCACATAAAAACTAGAGAGAAGGATTCTCAGAAACTTCTTTGTGATGAGTGCATTCAACTCACAGAGTTGAACCTACCAATTGATAGAGAAGTTTGGAAACACTCTTTTTGTAGAATCTGCAAGTGGATATTTGGAGCCGTTTGAGGCCTATGCTGGAAAAGGAAATATCTTCACATAAAAACTGAACAGAAGCATTCTCAGAAACTTCTTTGTGTTGAGTGCATTCAACTCACGGACTTGAACTTACCTGTAGAAAGAGCAGTTTTGAAACACTCTTTTGGTAAAATCTGCAAGTGGTTATTTGGAGCACTTCGAGGCCTGTGCTGGGATATGGAATATCTTCACCTAAAAACTACAGAGAAGCATTCTCAGAAAGTTCTTCACGATGCATTCATTCAACTCACAGAGTTGAACCTTCCTTTTGATAGAACAGTTTTGAAACACTCTTTTTGTAGAATCTGCAAGAGGATATTTGGAGCGTTTCGAGGCCTATGCTGGAAAAGGAAATATCTTCACCTAAAAACTAGACAGAAGCATTCTCAGAAACTTCTGTGTGATGAGTGCATTCAACTCACAGACTTGAACGTTTCTTTTGATAGAACAGTTTTGAAACATTACGTTTGTAGAATCTGCAAGTGTTTATTCGGAGCACCTTGAGGCCTATGTTGGAAAAGGAAATATCTTCACATAAAAACTAGAGAGAAGGATTCTCAGAAACTTCTTTGTGATGAGTTCATTCAACTCACAGAGTTGAACCTACCAATTGATAGAGAAGTTTGGAAACACTCTTTTTGTAGAATCTGCAAGTGGATATTTGGAGCCGTTTGAGGCCTATGCTGGAAAAGGAAATATCTTCACATAAAAACTGAACAGAAGCATTCTCAGAAACTTCTTTGTGTTGAGTGCATTCAACTCACAGACTTGAACTTACCTGTAGAAAGAGCAGTTTTGAAACACTCTTTTGGTGAAATCTGCAAGTGGTTATTTGGAGCACTTCGAGGCCTGTGCTGGGATATGGAATATCTTCACCTAAAAACTACAGAGAAGCATTCTCAGAAAGTTCTTCACGATGCATTCATTCAACTCACAGAGTTGAACCTTCCTTTTGATAGAACAGTTTTGAAACACTCTTTTTGTAGAATCTGCAAGAGGATATTTGGAGCGTTTTGAGGCCTATGCTGGAAAAGGAAATATCTTCACCTAAAAACTAGACAGAAGCATTCTCAGAAACTTCTGTGTGATGAGTGCATTCAACTCACAGACTTGAACGTTTCTTTTGATAGAACAGTTTTGAAACATTACGTTTGTAGAATCTGCAAGTGTTTATTCGGAGCACCTTGAGGCCTATGTTGGAAAAGGAAATATCTTCACATAAAAACTAGAGAGAAGGATTCTCAGAAACTTCTTTGGGATGAGTTCATTCAACTCACAGAGTTGAACCTACCAATTGATAGAGAAGTTTGGAAACACTCTTTTTGTAGAATCTGCAAGTGGATATTTGGAGCCGTTTGAGGCCTATGCTGGAAAAGGAAATATCTTCACATAAAAACTGAACAGAAGCATTCTCAGAAACTTCTTTGTGTTGAGTGCATTCAACTCACGGACTTGAACTTCCCTGTAGAAAGAGCAGTTTGAAACACTCTTTTGGTAAAATCTGCAAGTGGTTATTTGGAGCACTTCGAGGCCTGTGCTGGGATATGGATTATCTTCACCTAAAAACTACAGAGAAGCATTCTCAGAAAGTTCTTCACGATGCATTCATTCAACTCACAGAGTTGAACCTTCCTTTTGATAGAACAGTTTTGAAACACTCTTTTTGTAGAATCTGCAAGAGGATATTTGGAGCGTTTTGAGGCCTATGCTGGAAAAGGAAATATCTTCACCTAAAAACTAGACAGAAGCATTCTCAGAAACTTCTGTGTGATGAGTGCATTCAACTCACAGACTTGAACGTTTCTTTTGATAGAACAGTTTTGAAACATTACGTTTGTAGAATCTGCAAGTGTTTATTCGGAGCACCTTGAGGCCTATGTTGGAAAAGGAAATATCTTCACATAAAAACTAGAGAGAAGGATTCTCAGAAACTTCTTTGTGATGAGTTCATTCAACTCACAGAGTTGAACCTACCAATTGATAGAGAAGTTTGGAAACACTCTTTTTGTAGAATCTGCAAGTGGATATTTGGAGCCGTTTGAGGCCTATGCTGGAAAAGGAAATATCTTCACATAAAAACTGAACAGAAGCATTCTCAGAAACTTCTTTGTGTTGAGTGCATTCAACTCACGGACTTGAACTTACCTGTAGAAAGAGCAGTTTGAAACACTCTTTTGGTAAAATCTGCAAGTGGTTATTTGGAGCACTTCGAGGCCTGTGCTGGGATATGGAATATCTTCACCTAAAAACTACAGAGAAGCATTCTCAGAAAGTTCTTCACGATGCATTCATTCAACTCACAGAGTTGAACCTTCCTTTTGATAGAACAGTTTTGAAACACTCTTTTTGTAGAATCTGCAAGAGGATATTTGGAGCGATTCGAGGCCTATGCTGGAAAAGGAAATATCTTCACCTAAAAACTAGACAGAAGCATTCTCAGAAACTTCTGTGTGATGAGTGCATTCAACTCACAGACTTGAACGTTTCTTTTGATAGAACAGTTTTGAAACATTACGTTTGTAGAATCTGCAAGTGTTTATTCGGAGCACCTTGAGGCCTATGTTGGAAAAGGAAATATCTTCACATAAAAACTAGAGAGAAGGATTCTCAGAAACTTCTTTGTGATGAGTTCATTCAACTCACAGAGTTGAACCTACCAATTGATAGAGAAGTTTGGAAACACTCTTTTTGTAGAATCTGCAAGTGGATATTTGGAGCCGTTTGAGGCCTATGCTGGAAAAGGAAATATCTTCACATAAAAACTGAACAGAAGCATTCTCAGAAACTTCTTTGTGTTGAGTGCATTCAACTCACGGACTTGAACTTACCTGTAGAAAGAGCAGTTTGAAACACTCTTTTGGTAAAATCTGCAAGTGGTTATTTGGAGCACTTCGAGGCCTGTGCTGGGATATGGAATATCTTCACCTAAAAACTACAGAGAAGCATTCTCAGAAAGTTCTTCACGATGCATTCATTCAACTCACAGAGTTGAACCTTCCTTTTGATAGAACAGTTTTGAAACACTCTTTTTGTAGAATCTGCAAGAGGATACTTGGAGCGTTTTGAGGCCTATGCTGGAAAAGGAAATATCTTCACCTAAAAACTAGACAGAAGCATTCTCAGAAACTTCTGTGTGATGAGTGCATTCAACTCACAGACTTGAACGTTTCTTTTGATAGAACAGTTTTGAAACATTACGTTTGTAGAATCTGCAAGTGTTTATTCGGAGCACCTTGAGGCCTATGTTGGAAAAGGAAATATCTTCACATAAAAACTAGAGAGAAGGATTCTCAGAAACTTCTTTGTGATGAGTTCATTCAACTCACAGAGTTGAACCTACCAATTGATAGAGAAGTTTGGAAACACTCTTTTTGTAGAATCTGCAAGTGGATATTTGGAGCCGTTTGAGGCCTATGCTGGAAAAGGAAATATCTTCACATAAAAACTGAACAGAAGCATTCTCAGAAACTTCTTTGTGTTGAGTGCATTCAACTCACGGACTTGAACTTACCTGTAGAAAGAGCAGTTTTGAAACACTCTATTGGTGAAATCTGCAAGTGGTTATTTTGAGCACTTCGAGGCCTGTGCTGGGATATGGAATATCTTCACCTAAAAACTACAGAGAAGCATTCTCAGAAAGTTCTTCACGATGCATTCATTCAACTCACAGAGTTGAACCTTCCTTTTGATAGAACAGTTTTGAAACACTCTTTTTGTGGAATCTGCAAGAGGATATTTGGAGCGTTTTGAGGCCTATGCTGGAAAAGGAAATATCTTCACCTAAAAACTAGACAGAAGCATTCTCAGAAACTTCTGTGTGATGAGTGCATTCAACTCACAGACTTGAACGTTTCTTTTGATAGAACAGTTTTGAAACATTACGTTTGTAGAATCTGCAAGTGTTTATTCGGAGCACCTTGAGGCCTATGTTGGAACAGGAAATATCTTCACATAAAAACTAGAGAGAAGGATTCTCAGAAACTTCTTTGTGATGAGTTCATTCAACTCACAGAGTTGAACCTACCAATTGATAGAGAAGTTTGGAAACACTCTTTTTGTAGAATCTGCAAGTGGATATTTGGAGCCGTTTGAGGCCTATGCTGGAAAAGGAAATATCTTCACATAAAAACTGAACAGAAGCATTCTCAGAAACTTCTTTGTGTTGAGTGCATTCAACTCACGGACTTGAACTTACCTGTAGAAAGAGCAGTTTTGAAACACTCTTTTGGTAAAATCTGCAAGTGGTTATTTGGAGCACTTCGAGGCCTGTGCTGGGATATGGAATATCTTCACCTAAAAACTACAGAGAAGCATTCTCAGAAAGTTCTTCACGATGCATTCATTCAACTCACAGAGTTGAACCTTCCTTTTGATAGAACAGTTTTGAAACACTCTTTTTGTAGAATCTGCAAGAGGATATTTGGAGCGATTCGAGGCCTATGCTGGAAAAGGAAATATCTTCACCTAAAAACTAGACAGAAGCATTCTCAGAAACTTCTGTGTGATGAGTGCATTCAACTCACAGACTTGAACGTTTCTTTTGATAGAACAGTTTTGAAACATTACGTTTGTAGAATCTGCAAGTGTTTATTCGGAGCACCTTGAGGCCTATGTTGGAAAAGGAAATATCTTCACATAAAAACTAGAGAGAAGGATTCTCAGAAACTTCTTTGTGATGAGTTCATTCAACTCACAGAGTTGAACCTACCAATTGATAGAGAAGTTTGGAAACACTCTTTTTGTACAATCTGCAAGTGGATATTTGGAGCCATTTGAGGCCTATGCTGGAAAAGAAAATATCTTCACATAAAAACTGAACAGAAGCATTCTCAGAAACTTCTTTGTGTTGAGTGCATTCAACTCACGGACTTGAACTTACCTGTAGAAAGAGCAGTTTGAAACACTCTTTTGGTAAAATCTGCAAGTGGTTATTTGGAGCACTTCGAGGCCTGTGCTGGGATATGGAATATCTTCACCTAAAAACTACAGAGAAGCATTCTCAGAAAGTTCTTCACGATGCATTCATTCAACTCACAGAGTTGAACCTTCCTTTTGATAGAACAGTTTTGAAACACTCTTTTTGTAGAATCTGCAAGAGGATATTTGGAGCGTTTTGAGGCCTATGCTGGAAAAGGAAATATCTTCACCTAAAAACTAGACAGAAGCATTCTCAGAAACTTCTGTGTGATGAGTGCATTCAACTCACAGACTTGAACGTTTCTTTTGATAGAACAGTTTTGAAACATTACGTTTGTAGAATCTGCAAGTGTTTATTCGGAGCACCTTGAGGCCTATGTTGGAAAAGGAAATATCTTCACATAAAAACTAGAGAGAAGGATTCTCAGAAACTTCTTTTTGATGAGTTCATTCAACTCACAGAGTTGAACCTACCAATTGATAGAGAAGTTTGGAAACACTCTTTTTGTAGAATCTGCAAGTGGATATTTGGAGCCGTTTGAGGCCTATGCTGGAAAAGGAAATATCTTCACATAAAAACTGAACAGAAGCATTCTCAGAAACTTCTTTGTGTTGAGTGCATTCAACTCACGGACTTGAACTTACCTGTAGAAAGAGCAGTTTGAAACACTCTTTTGGTAAAATCTGCAAGTGGTTATTTGGAGCACTTCGAGGCCTGTGCTGGGATATGGAATATCTTCACCTAAAAACTACAGAGAAGCATTCTCAGAAAGTTCTTCACGATGCATTCATTCAACTCACAGAGTTGAACCTTCCTTTTGATAGAACAGTTTTGAAACACTCTTTTTGTGGAATCTGCAAGAGGATATTTGGAGCGTTTTGAGGCCTATGCTGGAAAAGGAAATATCTTCACCTAAAAACTAGACAGAAGCATTCTCAGAAACTTCTGTGTGATGAGTGCATTCAACTCACAGACTTGAACGTTTCTTTTGATAGAACAGTTTTGAAACATTACGTTTGTAGAATCTGCAAGTGTTTATTCGGAGCACCTTGAGGCCTATGTTGGAACAGGAAATATCTTCACATAAAAACTAGAGAGAAGGATTCTCAGAAACTTCTTTGTGATGAGTTCATTCAACTCACAGAGTTGAACCTACCAATTGATAGAGAAGTTTGGAAACACTCTTTTTGTAGAATCTGCAAGTGGATATTTGGAGCCGTTTGAGGCCTATGCTGGAAAAGGAAATATCTTCACATAAAAACTGAACAGAAGCATTCTCAGAAACTTCTTTGTGTTGAGTGCATTCAACTCACGGACTTGAACTTACCTGTAGAAAGAGCAGTTTTGAAACACTCTTTTGGTAAAATCTGCAAGTGGTTATTTGGAGCACTTCGAGGCCTGTGCTGGGATATGGAATATCTTCACCTAAAAACTACAGAGAAGCATTCTCAGAAAGTTCTTCACGATGCATTCATTCAACTCACAGAGTTGAACCTTCCTTTTGATAGAACAGTTTTGAAACACTCTTTTTGTAGAATCTGCAAGAGGATATTTGGAGCGATTCGAGGCCTATGCTGGAAAAGGAAATATCTTCACCTAAAAACTAGACAGAAGCATTCTCAGAAACTTCTGTGTGATGAGTGCATTCAACTCACAGACTTGAACGTTTCTTTTGATAGAACAGTTTTGAAACATTACGTTTGTAGAATCTGCAAGTGTTTATTCGGAGCACCTTGAGGCCTATGTTGGAAAAGGAAATATCTTCACATAAAAACTAGAGAGAAGGATTCTCAGAAACTTCTTTGTGATGAGTTCATTCAACTCACAGAGTTGAACCTACCAATTGATAGAGAAGTTTGGAAACACTCTTTTTGTAGAATCTGCAAGTGTATATTTGGAGCCGTTTGAGGCCTATGCTCTAAAAGGAAATATCTTCACATAAAAACTGAACAGAAGCATTCTCAGAAACTTCTTTGTGTTGAGTGCATTCAACTCACGGACTTGAACTTACCTGTAGAAAGAGCAGTTTGAAACACTCTTTTGGTAAAATCTGCAAGTGGTTATTTGGAGCACTTCGAGGCCTGTGCTGGGATATGGAATATCTTCACCTAAAAACTACAGAGAAGCATTCTCAGAAAGTTCTTCACGATGCATTCATTCAACTCACAGAGTTGAACCTTCCTTTTGATAGAACAGTTTTGAAACACTCTTTTTGTAGAATCTGCAAGAGGATATTTGGAGCGTTTTGAGGCCTATGCTGGAAAAGGAAATATCTTCACCTAAAAACTAGACAGAAGCATTCTCAGAAACTTCTGTGTGATGAGTGCATTCAACTCACAGACTTGAACGTTTCTTTTGATAGAACAGTTTTGAAACATTACGTTTGTAGAATCTGCAAGTGTTTATTCGGAGCACCTTGAGGCCTATGTTGGAAAAGGAAATATCTTCACATAAAAACTAGAGAGAAGGATTCTCAGAAACTTCTTTGTGATGAGTTCATTCAACTCACAGAGTTGAACCTACCAATTGATAGAGAAGTTTGGAAACACTCTTTTTGTAGAATCTGCAAGTGGATATTTGGAGCCGTTTGAGGCCTATGCTGGAAAAGGAAATATCTTCACATAAAAACTGAACAGAAGCATTCTCAGAAACTTCTTTGTGTTGAGTGCATTCAACTCACGGACTTGAACTTACCTGTAGAAAGAGCAGTTTTGAAACACTCTTTTGGTGAAATCTGCAAGTGGTTATTTGGAGCATTTCGAGGCCTGTGCTGGGATATGGAATATCTTCACCTAAAAACTACAGAGAAGCATTCTCAGAAAGTTCTTCACGATGCATTCATTCAACTCACAGAGTTGAACCTTCCTTTTGATAGAACAGTTTTGAAACACTGTTTTTGTAGAATCTGCAAGAGGATATTTGGAGCGTTTTGAGGCCTATGCTGGAAAAGGAAATATCTTCACCTAAAAACTAGACAGAAGCATTCTCAGAAACTTCTGTGTGATGAGTGCATTCAACTCACAGACTTGAACGTTTCTTTTGATAGAACAGTTTTGAAACATTACGTTTGTAGAATCTGCAAGTGTTTATTCGGAGCACCTTGAGGCCTATGTTGGAAAAGGAAATATCTTCACATAAAAACTAGAGAGAAGGATTCTCAGAAACTTCTTTGTGATGAGTTCATTCAACTCACAGAGTTGAACCTACCAATTGATAGAGAAGTTTGGAAACACTCTTTTTGTAGAATCTGCAAGTGGATATTTGGAGCCGTCTGAGGCCTATGCTGGAAAAGGAAATATCTTCACATAAAAACTGAACAGAAGCATTCTCAGAAACTTCTTTGTGTTGAGTGCATTCAACTCACGGACTTGAACTTACCTGTAGAAAGAGCAGTTTGAAACACTCTTGGTAAAATCTGCAAGTGGTTATTTGGAGCACTTCGAGGCCTGTGCTGGGATATGGAATATCTTCACCTAAAAACTACAGAGAAGCATTCTCAGAAAGTTCTTTACGATGCATTCATTCAACTCACAGAGTTGAACCTTCCTTTTGATAGAACAGTTTTGAAACACTCTTTTTGTAGAATCTGCAAGAGGATATTTGGAGCGTTTTGAGGCCTATGCTGGAAAAGGAAATATCTTCACCTAAAAACTAGACAGAAGCATTCTCAGAAACTTCTGTGTGATGAGTGCATTCAACTCACAGACTTGAACGTTTCTTTTGATAGAACAGTTTTGAAACATTACGTTTGTAGAATCTGCAAGTGTTTATTCGGAGCACCTTGAAGCCTATGTTGGAAAAGGAAATATCTTCACATAAAAACTAGAGAGAAGGATTCTCAGAAACTTCTTTTTGATGAGTTCATTCAACTCACAGAGTTGAACCTACCAATTGATAGAGAAGTTTGGAAACACTCTTTTTGTAGAATCTGCAAGTGGATATTTGGAGCCGTTTGAGGCCTCTGCTGGAAAAGGAAATATCTTCACATAAAAACTGAACAGAAGCATTCTCAGAAACTTCTTTGTGTTGAGTGCATTCAACTCACGGACTTGAACTTACCTGTAGAAAGAGCAGTTTGAAACACTCTTTTGGTAAAATCTGCAAGTGGTTATTTGGAGCACTTCGAGGCCTGTGCTGGGATATGGAATATCTTCACCTAAAAACTACAGAGAAGCATTCTCAGAAAGTTCTTCACGATGCATTCATTCAACTCACAGAGTTGAACCTTGCTTTTGATAGAACAGTTTTGAAACACTCTTTTTGTGGAATCTGCAAGAGGATATTTGGAGCGTTTTGAGGCCTATGCTGGAAAAGGAAATATCTTCACCTAAAAACTAGACAGAAGCATTCTCAGAAACTTCTGTGTGATGAGTGCATTCAACTCACAGACTTGAACGTTTCTTTTGATAGAACAGTTTTGAAACATTACGTTTGTAGAATCTGCAAGTGTTTATTCGGAGCACCTTGAGGCCTATGTTGGAACAGGAAATATCTTCACATAAAAACTAGAGAGAAGGATTCTCAGAAACTTCTTTGTGATGAGTTCATTCAACTCACAGAGTTGAACCTACCAATTGATAGAGAAGTTTGGAAACACTCTTTTTGTAGAATCTGCAAGTGGATATTTGGAGCCGTTTGAGGCCTATGCTGGAAAAGGAAATATCTTCACATAAAAACTGAACAGAAGCATTCTCAGAAACTTCTTTGTGTTGAGTGCATTCAACTCACGGACTTGAACTTACCTGTAGAAAGAGCAGTTTTGAAACACTCTTTTGGTAAAATCTGCAAGTGGTTATTTGGAGCACTTCGAGGCCTGTGCTGGGATATGGAATATCTTCACCCAAAAAGTACAGAGAAGCATTCTCAGAAAGTTCTTCACGATGCATTCATTCAACTCACAGAGTTGAACCTTCCTTTTGATAGAACAGTTTTGAAACACTCTTTTTGTAGAATCTGCAAGAGGATATTTGGAGCGATTCGAGGCCTATGCTGGAAAAGGAAATATCTTCACCTAAAAACTAGACAGAAGCATTCTCAGAAACTTCTGTGTGATGAGTGCATTCAACTCACAGACTTGAACGTTTCTTTTGATAGAACAGTTTTGAAACATTACGTTTGTAGAATCTGCAAGTGTTTATTCGGAGCACCTTGAGGCCTATGTTGGAAAAGGAAATATCTTCACATAAAAACTAGAGAGAAGGATTCTCAGAAACTTCTTTGTGATGAGTTCATTCAACTCACAGAGTTGAACCTACCAATTGATAGAGAAGTTTGGAAACACTCTTTTTGTAGAATCTGCAAGTGGATATTTGGAGCCGTTTGAGGCCTATGCTGGAAAAGGAAATATCTTCACATAAAAACTGAACAGAAGCATTCTCAGAAACTTCTTTGTGTTGAGTGCATTCAACTCACGGACTTGAACTTACCTGTAGAAAGAGCAGTTTGAAACACTCTTTTGGTAAAATCTGCAAGTGGTTATTTGGAGCACTTCGAGGCCTGTGCTGGGATATGGAATATCTTCACCTAAAAACTACAGAGAAGCATTCTCAGAAAGTTCTTCACGATGCATTCATTCAACTCACAGAGTTGAACCTTCCTTTTGATAGAACAGTTTTGAAACACTCTTTTTGTAGAATCTGCAAGAGGATATTTGGAGCGTTTTGAGGCCTATGCTGGAAAAGGAAATATCTTCACCTAAAAACTAGACAGAAGCATTCTCAGAAACTTCTGTGTGATGAGTGCATTCAACTCACAGACTTGAACGTTTCTTTTGATAGAACAGTTTTGAAACATTACGTTTGTAGAATCTGCAAGTGTTTATTCGGAGCACCTTGAGGCCTATGTTGGAAAAGGAAATATCTTCACATAAAAACTAGAGAGAAGGATTCTCAGAAACTTCTTTTTGATGAGTTCATTCAACTCACAGAGTTGAACCTACCAATTGATAGAGAAGTTTGGAAACACTCTTTTTGTAGAATCTGCAAGTGGATATTTGGAGCCGTTTGAGGCCTATGCTGGAAAAGGAAATATCTTCACATAAAAACTGAACAGAAGCATTCTCAGAAACTTCTTTGTGTTGAGTGCATTCAACTCACGGACTTGAACTTACCTGTAGAAAGAGCAGTTTGAAACACTCTTTTGGTAAAATCTGCAAGTGGTTATTTGGAGCACTTCGAGGCCTGTGCTGGGATATGGAATATCTTCACCTAAAAACTACAGAGAAGCATTCTCAGAAAGTTCTTCACGATGCATTCATTCAACTCACAGAGTTGAACCTTCCTTTTGATAGAACAGTTTTGAAACACTCTTTTTGTGGAATCTGCAAGAGGATATTTGGAGCGTTTTGAGGCCTATGCTGGAAAAGGAAATATCTTCACCTAAAAACTAGACAGAAGCATTCTCAGAAACTTCTGTGTGATGAGTGCATTCAACTCACAGACTTGAACGTTTCTTTTGATAGAACAGTTTTGAAACATTACGTTTGTAGAATCTGCAAGTGTTTATTCGGAGCACCTTGAGGCCTATGTTGGAACAGGAAATATCTTCACATAAAAACTAGAGAGAAGGATTCTCAGAAACTTCTTTGTGATGAGTTCATTCAACTCACAGAGTTGAACCTACCAATTGATAGAGAAGTTTGGAAACACTCTTTTTGTAGAATCTGCAAGTGGATATTTGGAGCCGTTTGAGGCCTATGCTGGAAAAGGAAATATCTTCACATAAAAACTGAACAGAAGCATTCTCAGAAACTTCTTTGTGTTGAGTGCATTCAACTCACGGACTTGAACTTACCTGTAGAAAGAGCAGTTTTGAAACACTCTTTTGGTAAAATCTGCAAGTGGTTATTTGGAGCACTTCGAGGCCTGTGCTGGGATATGGAATATCTTCACCTAAAAACTACAGAGAAGCATTCTCAGAAAGTTCTTCACGATGCATTCATTCAACTCACAGAGTTGAACCTTCCTTTTGATAGAACAGTTTTGAAACACTCTTTTTGTAGAATCTGCAAGAGGATATTTGGAGCGTTTTGAGGCCTATGCTGGAAAAGGAAATATCTTCACCTAAAAACTAGACAGAAGCATTCTCAGAAACTTCTGTGTGATGAGTGCATTCAACTCACAGACTTGAACGTTTCTTTTGATAGAACAGTTTTGAAACATTACGTTTGTAGAATCTGCAAGTGTTTATTCGGAGCACCTTGAGGCCTATGTTGGAACAGGAAATATCTTCACATAAAAACTAGAGAGAAGGATTCTCAGAAACTTCTTTGTGATGAGTTCATTCAACTCACAGAGTTGAACCTACCAATTGATAGAGAAGTTTGGAAACACTCTTTTTGTAGAATCTGCAAGTGGATATTTGGAGCCGTTTGAGGCCTATGCTGGAAAAGGAAATATCTTCACATAAAAACTGAACAGAAGCATTCTCAGAAACTTCTTTGTGTTGAGTGCATTCAACTCACGGACTTGAACTTACCTGTAGAAAGAGCAGTTTTGAAACACTCTTTTGGTAAAATCTGCAAGTGGTTATTTGGAGCACTTCGAGGCCTGTGCTGGGATATGGAATATCTTCACCCAAAAAGTACAGAGAAGCATTCTCAGAAAGTTCTTCACGATGCATTCATTCAACTCACAGAGTTGAACCTTCCTTTTGATAGAACAGTTTTGAAACACTCTTTTTGTAGAATCTGCAAGAGGATATTTGGAGCGATTCGAGGCCTATGCTGGAAAAGGAAATATCTTCACCTAAAAACTAGACAGAAGCATTCTCAGAAACTTCTGTGTGATGAGTGCATTCAACTCACAGACTTGAACGTTTCTTTTGATAGAACAGTTTTGAAACATTACGTTTGTAGAATCTGCAAGTGTTTATTCGGAGCACCTTGAGGCCTATGTTGGAAAAGGAAATATCTTCACATAAAAACTAGAGAGAAGGATTCTCAGAAACTTCTTTGTGATGAGTTCATTCAACTCACAGAGTTGAACCTACCAATTGATAGAGAAGTTTGGAAACACTCTTTTTGTAGAATCTGCAAGTGGATATTTGGAGCCGTTTGAGGCCTATGCTGGAAAAGGAAATATCTTCACATAAAAACTGAACAGAAGCATTCTCAGAAACTTCTTTGTGTTGAGTGCATTCAACTCACGGACTTGAACTTACCTGTAGAAAGAGCAGTTTGAAACACTCTTTTGGTAAAATCTGCAAGTGGTTATTTGGAGCACTTCGAGGCCTGTGCTGGGATATGGAATATCTTCACCTAAAAACTACAGAGAAGCATTCTCAGAAAGTTCTTCACGATGCATTCATTCAACTCACAGAGTTGAACCTTCCTTTTGATAGAACAGTTTTGAAACACTCTTTTTGTAGAATCTGCAAGAGGATATTTGGAGCGTTTTGAGGCCTATGCTGGAAAAGGAAATATCTTCACCTAAAAACTAGACAGAAGCATTCTCAGAAACTTCTGTGTGATGAGTGCATTCAACTCACAGACTTGAACGTTTCTTTTGATAGAACAGTTTTGAAACATTACGTTTGTAGAATCTGCAAGTGTTTATTCGGAGCACCTTGAGGCCTATGTTGGAAAAGGAAATATCTTCACATAAAAACTAGAGAGAAGGATTCTCAGAAACTTCTTTTTGATGAGTTCATTCAACTCACAGAGTTGAACCTACCAATTGATAGAGAAGTTTGGAAACACTCTTTTTGTAGAATCTGCAAGTGGATATTTGGAGCCGTTTGAGGCCTATGCTGGAAAAGGAAATATCTTCACATAAAAACTGAACAGAAGCATTCTCAGAAACTTCTTTGTGTTGAGTGCATTCAACTCACGGACTTGAACTTACCTGTAGAAAGAGCAGTTTGAAACACTCTTTTGGTAAAATCTGCAAGTGGTTATTTGGAGCACTTCGAGGCCTGTGCTGGGATATGGAATATCTTCACCTAAAAACTACAGAGAAGCATTCTCAGAAAGTTCTTCACGATGCATTCATTCAACTCACAGAGTTGAACCTTCCTTTTGATAGAACAGTTTTGAAACACTCTTTTTGTGGAATCTGCAAGAGGATATTTGGAGCGTTTTGAGGCCTATGCTGGAAAAGGAAATATCTTCACCTAAAAACTAGACAGAAGCATTCTCAGAAACTTCTGTGTGATGAGTGCATTCAACTCACAGACTTGAACGTTTCTTTTGATAGAACAGTTTTGAAACATTACGTTTGTAGAATCTGCAAGTGTTTATTCGGAGCACCTTGAGGCCTATGTTGGAACAGGAAATATCTTCACATAAAAACTAGAGAGAAGGATTCTCAGAAACTTCTTTGTGATGAGTTCATTCAACTCACAGAGTTGAACCTACCAATTGATAGAGAAGTTTGGAAACACTCTTTTTGTAGAATCTGCAAGTGGATATTTGGAGCCGTTTGAGGCCTATGCTGGAAAAGGAAATATCTTCACATAAAAACTGAACAGAAGCATTCTCAGAAACTTCTTTGTGTTGAGTGCATTCAACTCACGGACTTGAACTTACCTGTAGAAAGAGCAGTTTTGAAACACTCTTTTGGTAAAATCTGCAAGTGGTTATTTGGAGCACTTCGAGGCCTGTGCTGGGATATGGAATATCTTCACCTAAAAACTACAGAGAAGCATTCTCAGAAAGTTCTTCACGATGCATTCATTCAACTCACAGAGTTGAACCTTCCTTTTGATAGAACAGTTTTGAAACACTCTTTTTGTAGAATCTGCAAGAGGATATTTGGAGCGTTTTGAGGCCTATGCTGGAAAAGGAAATATCTTCACCTAAAAACTAGACAGAAGCATTCTCAGAAACTTCTGTGTGATGAGTGCATTCAACTCACAGACTTGAACGTTTCTTTTGATAGAACAGTTTTGAAACATTACGTTTGTAGAATCTGCAAGTGTTTATTCGGAGCACCTTGAGGCCTAGGTTGGAAAAGGAAATATCTTCACATAAAAACTAGAGAGAAGGATTCTCAGAAACTTCTTTGTGATGAGTTCATTCAACTCACAGAGTTGAACCTACCAATTGATAGAGAAGTTTGGAAACACTCTTTTTGTAGAATCTGCAAGTGGATATTTGGAGCCGTTTGAGGCCTATGCTGGAAAAGGAAATATCTTCACATAAAAACTGAACAGAAGCATTCTCAGAAACTTCTTTGTGTTGAGTGCATTCAACTCACGGACTTGAACTTACCTGTAGAAAGAGCAGTTTTGAAACACTCTTTGGGTGAAATCTGCAAGTGGTTATTTGGAGCACTTCGAGGCCTGTGCTGGGATATGGAATATCTTCACCTAAAAACTACAGAGAAGCATTCTCAGAAAGTTCTTCACGATGCATTCATTCAACTCACAGAGTTGAACCTTCCTTTTGATAGAACAGTTTTGAAACACTCTTTTTGTAGAATCTGCAAGAGGATATTTGGAGCGTTTTGAGGCCTATGCTGGAAAAGGAAATATCTTCACCTAAAAACTAGACAGAAGCATTCTCAGAAACTTCTCTGTGATGAGTGCATTCAACTCACAGACTTGAACGTTTCTTTTGATAGAACAGTTTTGAAACATTACGTTTGTAGAATCTCCAAGTGTTTATTCGGAGCACCTTGAGGCCTATGTTGGAACAGGAAATATCTTCACATAAAAACTAGAGAGAAGGATTCTCAGAAACTTCTTTGTCATGAGTTCATTCAACTCACAGAGTTGAACCTACCAATTGATAGAGAAGTTTGGAAACACTCTTTTTGTAGAATCTGCAAGTGGATACTTGTAGCCGTTTGAGGCCTATGCTGGAAAAGGAAATATCTTCACATAAAACCTGAACAGAAGCATTCTCAGAAACTTCTTTGTGTTGAGCGCATTCAACTCACGGACTTGAACTTACCTGTAGAAAGAGCAGTTTTGAAACACTCTTTTGGTAAAATCTGCAAGTGGTTATTTGGAGCACTTCGAGGCCTGTGCTGGGATATGCAATATTTTCACCTAAAAACTACAGAGAAGCATTCTCAGAAAGTTCTTCACGATGCATTCATTCAACTCACAGAGTTGAACCTTCCTTTTGATAGAACAGTTTTGAAACACTCTTTTTGTGGAATCTGCAAGAGGATACTTGGAGCGTTTTGAGGCCTATGCTGGAAAAGGAAATATCTTCACCTAAAAACTAGACAGAAGCATTCTCAGAAACTTCTGTGTGATGAGTGCATTCAACTCACAGACTTGAACGTTTCTTTTGATAGAACAGTTTTGAAACATTACGTTTGTAGAATCTGCAAGTGTTTATTCGGAGCACCTTGAGGCCTATGTTGGAAAAGGAAATATCTTCACATAAAAACTAGAGAGAAGGATTCTCAGAAACTTCTTTGTGATGAGTTCATTCAACTCACAGAGTTGAACCTACCAATTGATAGAGAAGTTTGGAAACACTCTTTTTGTAGAATCTGCAAGTGGATATTTGGAGCCGTTTGAGGTCTATGCTGGAAAAGGAAATATCTTCACATAAAAACTGAACAGAAGCATTCTCAGAAACTTCTTTGTGTTGAGTGCATTCAGCTCACAGACTTGAACTTACCTGTAGAAAGAGCAGTTTTGAAACACTCTATTGGTGAAATCTGCAAGTGGTTATTTGGAGCACTTCGAGGCCTGTGCTGGGATATGGAATATCTTCACCTAAAAACTACAGAGAAGCATTCTCAGAAAGTTCTTCACGATGCATTCATTCAACTCACAGAGTTGAACCTTCCTTTTGATAGAACAGTTTTGAAACACTCTTTTTGTAGAATCTGCAAGAGGATATTTGGAGCGTTTTGAGGCCTATGCTGGAAAAGGAAATATCTTCACCTAAAAACTAGACAGAAGCATTCTCAGAAACTTCTGTGTGATGAGTGCATTCAACTCACAGACTTGAACGTTTCTTTTGATAGAACAGTTTTGAAACATTACGTTTGTAGAATCTGCAAGTGTTTATTCGGAGCACCTTGAGGCCTATGTTGGAACAGGAAATATCTTCACATAAAAACTAGAGAGAAGGATTCTCAGAAACTTCTTTGTGATGAGTTCATTCAACTCACAGAGTTGAACCTACCAATTGATAGAGAAGTTTGGAAACACTCTTTTTGTAGAATCTGCAAGTGGATATTTGGAGCCGTTTGAGGCCTATGCTGGAAAAGGAAATATCTTCACATAAAAACTGAACAGAAGCATTCTCAGAAACTTCTTTGTGTTGAGTGCATTCAACTCACGGACTTGAACTTACCTGTAGAAAGAGCAGTTTGAAACACTCTTTTGGTAAAATCTGCAAGTGGTTATTTGGAGCACTTCGAGGCCTGTGCTGGGATATGGAATATCTTCACCTAAAAACTACAGAGAAGCATTCTCAGAAAGTTCTTCACGATGCATTCATTCAACTCACAGAGTTGAACCTTCCTTTTGATAGAACAGTTTTGAAACACTCTTTTTGTAGAATCTGCAAGAGGATATTTGGAGCGTTTTGAGGCCTATGTTGGAAAAGGAAATATCTTCACCTAAAAACTAGACAGAAGCATTCTCAGAAACTTCTGTGTGATGAGTGCATTCAACTCACAGACTTGAACGTTTCTTTTGATAGAACAGTTTTGAAACATTACGTTTGTAGAATCTGCAAGTGTTTATTCGGAGCACCTTGAGGCCTAGGTTGGAAAAGGAAATATCTTCACATAAAAACTAGAGAGAAGGATTCTCAGAAACTTCTTTGTGATGAGTTCATTCAACTCACAGAGTTGAACCTACCAATTGATAGAGAAGTTTGGAAACACTCTTTTTGTAGAATCTGCAAGTGGATATTTGGAGCCGTTTGAGGCCTATGCTGGAAAAGGAAATATCTTCACATAAAAACTGAACAGAAGCATTCTCAGAAACTTCTTTGTGTTGAGTGCATTCAACTCACGGACTTGAACTTACCTGTAGAAAGAGCAGTTTTAAAACACTCTTTTGGTAAAATCTGCAAGTGGTTATTTGGAGCACTTCGAGGCCTGTGCTGGGATATGGAATATCTTCACCTAAAAACTACAGAGAAGCATTCTCAGAAAGTTCTTCACGATGCATTCATTCAACTCACAGAGTTGAACCTTCCTTTTGATAGAACAGTTTTGAAACACTCTTTTTGTAGAATCTGCAAGAGGATATTTGGAGCGTTTCGAGGCCTATGCTGGAAAAGGAAATATCTTCACCTAAAAACTAGACAGAAGCATTCTCAGAAACTTCTGTGTGATGAGTGCATTCAACTCACAGACTTGAACGTTTCTTTTGATAGAACAGTTTTGAAACATTACGTTTGTAGAATCTCCAAGTGTTTATTCGGAGCACCTTGAGGCCTATGTTGGAAAAGGAAATATCTTCACATAAAAACTAGAGAGAAGGATTCTCAGAAACTTCTTTGTGATGAGTTCATTCAACTCACAGAGTTGAACCTACCAATTGATAGAGAAGTTTGGAAACACTCTTTTTGTAGAATCTGCAAGTGGATATTTGGAGCCGTTTGAGGCCTATGCTGGAAAAGGAAATATCTTCACATAAAAACTGAACAGAAGCATTCTCAGAAACTTCTTTGTGTTGAGTGCATTCCACTCACGGACTTGAACTTACCTGTAGAAAGAGCAGTTTTGAAACACTCTATTGGTGAAATCTGCAAGTGGTTATTTTGAGCACTTCGAGGCCTGTGCTGGGATATGGAATATCTTCACCTAAAAACTACAGAGAAGCATTCTCAGAAAGTTCTTCACGATGCATTCATTCAACTCACAGAGTTGAACCTTCCTTTTGATAGAACAGTTTTGAAACACTCTTTTTGTAGAATCTGCAAGAGGATATTTGGAGCGTTTTGAGGCCTATGCTGGAAAAGGAAATATCTTCACCTAAAAACTAGACAGAAGCATTCTCAGAAACTTCTGTGTGATGAGTGCATTCAACTCACAGACTTGAACGTTTCTTTTGATAGAACAGTTTTGAAACATTACGTTTGTAGAATCTGCAAGTGTTTATTCGGAGCACCTTGAGGCCTATGTTGGAACAGGAAATATCTTCACATAAAAACTAGAGAGAAGGATTCTCAGAAACTTCTTTGTGATGAGTTCATTCAACTCACAGAGTTGAACCTACCAATTGATAGAGAAGTTTGGAAACACTCTTTTTGTAGAATCTGCAAGTGGATATTTGGAGCCGTTTGAGGCCTATGCTGGAAAAGGAAATATCTTCACATAAAAACTGAACAGAAGCATTCTCAGAAACTTCTTTGTGTTGAGTGCATTCCACTCACGGACTTGAACTTACCTGTAGAAAGAGCAGTTTTGAAACACTCTTTTGGTAAAATCTGCAAGTGGTTATTTGGAGCACTTCGAGGCCTGTGCTGGGATATGGAATATCTTCACCTAAAAACTACAGAGAAGCATTCTCAGAAAGTTCTTCACGATGCATTCATTCAACTCACAGAGTTGAACCTTCCTTTTGATAGAACAGTTTTGAAACACTCTTTTTGTAGAATCTGCAAGAGGATATTTGGAGCGTTTCGAGGCCTATGCTGGAAAAGGAAATATCTTCACCTAAAAACTAGACAGAAGCATTCTCAGAAACTTCTGTGTGATGAGTGCATTCAACTCACAGACTTGAACGTTTCTTTTGATAGAACAGTTTTGAAACATTACGTTTGTAGAATCTGCAAGTGTTTATTCGGAGCACCTTGAGGCCTATGTTGGAAAAGGAAATATCTTCACATAAAAACTAGAGAGAAGGATTCTCAGAAACTTCTTTGTGATGAGTTCATTCAACTCACAGAGTTGAACCTACCAATTGATAGAGAAGTTTGGAAACACTCTTTTTGTAGAATCTGCAAGTGGATATTTGGAGCCGTCTGAGGCCTATGCTGGAAAAGGAAATATCTTCACATAAAAACTGAACAGAAGCATTCTCAGAAACTTCTTTGTGTTGAGTGCATTCAACTCACGGACTTGAACTTACCTGTAGAAAGAGCAGTTTGAAACACTCTTTTGGTAAAATCTGCAAGTGGTTATTTGGAGCACTTCGAGGCCTGTGCTGGGATATGGAATATCTTCACCTAAAAACTACAGAGAAGCATTCTCAGAAAGTTCTTCACGATGCATTCATTCAACTCACAGAGTTGAACCTTCCTTTTGATAGAACAGTTTTGAAACACTCTTTTTGTAGAATCTGCAAGAGGATATTTGGAGCGTTTTGAGGCCTATGCTGGAAAAGGAAATATCTTCACCTAAAAACTAGACAGAAGCATTCTCAGAAACTTCTGTGTGATGAGTGCATTCAACTCACAGACTTGAACGTTTCTTTTGATAGAACAGTTTTGAAACATTACGTTTGTAGAATCTGCAAGTGTTTATTCGGAGCACCTTGAGGCCTATGTTGGAAAAGGAAATATCTTCACATAAAAACTAGAGAGAAGGATTCTCAGAAACTTCTTTGTGATGAGTTCATTCAACTCACAGAGTTGAACCTACCAATTGATAGAGAAGTTTGGAAACACTCTTTTTGTACAATCTGCAAGTGGATATTTGGAGCCGTTTGAGGCCTATGCTGGAAAAGGAAATATCTTCACATAAAAACTGAACAGAAGCATTCTCAGAAACTTCTTTGTGTTGAGTGCATTCAACTCACGGACTTGAACTTACGTGTAGAAAGAGCAGTTTTGAAACACTCTATTGGTGAAATCTGCAAGTGGTTATTTGGAGCACTTCGAGGCCTGTGCTGGGATATGGAATATCTTCACCTAAAAACTACAGAGAAGCATTCTCAGAAAGTTCTTCACGATGCATTCATTCAACTCACAGAGTTGAACCTTCCTTTTGATAGAACAGTTTTGAAACACTCTTTTTGTAGAATCTGCAAGAGGATATTTGGAGCGTTTTGAGGCCTATGCTGGAAAAGGAAATATCTTCACCTAAAAACTAGACAGAAGCATTCTCAGAAACTTCTGTGTGATGAGTGCATTCAACTCACAGACTTGAACGTTTCTTTTGATAGAACAGTTTTGAAACATTACGTTTGTAGAATCTGCAAGTGTTTATTCGGAGCACCTTGAGGCCTATGTTGGAAAAGGAAATATCTTCACATAAAAACTAGAGAGAAGGATTCTCAGAAACTTCTTTGTGATGAGTTCATTCAACTCACAGAGTTGAACCTACCAATTGATAGAGAAGTTTGGAAACACTCTTTTTGTAGAATCTGCAAGTGGATATTTGGAGCCGTTTGAGGCCTATGCTGGAAAAGGAAATATCTTCACATAAAAACTGAACAGAAGCATTCTCAGAAACTTCTTTGTGTTGAGTGCATTCAACTCACGGACTTGAACTTACGTGTAGAAAGAGCAGTTTTGAAACACTCTATTGGTGAAATCTGCAAGTGGTTATTTGGAGCACTTCGAGGCCTGTGCTGGGATATGGAATATCTTCACCTAAAAACTACAGAGAAGCATTCTCAGAAAGTTCTTCACGATGCATTCATTCAACTCACAGAGTTGAACCTTCCTTTTGATAGAACAGTTTTGAAACACTCTTTTTGTAGAATCTGCAAGAGGATATTTGGAGCGTTTTGAGGCCTATGCTGGAAAAGGAAATATCTTCACCTAAAAACTAGACAGAAGCATTCTCAGAAACTTCTGTGTGATGAGTGCATTCAACTCACAGACTTGAACGTTTCTTTTGATAGAACAGTTTTGAAACATTACGTTTGTAGAATCTGCAAGTGTTTATTCGGAGCACCTTGAGGCCTATGTTGGAACAGGAAATATCTTCACATAAAAACTAGAGAGAAGGATTCTCAGAAACTTCTTTGTGATGAGTTCATTCAACTCACAGAGTTGAACCTACCAATTGATAGAGAAGTTTGGAAACACTCTTTTTGTAGAATCTGCAAGTGGATATTTGGAGCCGTTTGAGGCCTATGCTGGAAAAGGAAATATCTTCACATAAAAACTGAACAGAAGCATTCTCAGAAACTTCTTTGTGTTGAGTGCATTCAACTCACGGACTTGAACTTACCTGTAGAAAGAGCAGTTTGAAACACTCTTTTGGTAAAATCTGCAAGTGGTTATTTGGAGGACTTCGAGGCCTGTGCTGGGATATGGAATATCTTCACCTAAAAACTACAGAGAAGCATTCTCAGAAAGTTCTTCACGATGCATTCATTCAACTCACAGAGTTGAACCTTCCTTTTGATAGAACAGTTTTGAAACACTCTTTTTGTAGAATCTGCAAGAGGATATTTGGAGCGTTTTGAGGCCTATGCTGGAAAAGGAAATATCTTCACCTAAAAACTAGACAGAAGCATTCTCAGAAACTTCTGTGTGATGAGTGCATTCAACTCACAGACTTGAACGTTTCTTTTGATAGAACAGTTTTGAAACATTACGTTTGTAGAATCTGCAAGTGTTTATTCGGAGCACCTTGAGGCCTAGGTTGGAAAAGGAAATATCTTCACATAAAAACTAGAGAGAAGGATTCTCAGAAACTTCTTTGTGATGAGTTCATTCAACTCACAGAGTTGAACCTACCAATTGATAGAGAAGTTTGGAAACACTCTTTTTGTAGAATCTGCAAGTGGATATTTGGAGCCGTTTGAGGCCTATGCTGGAAAAGGAAATATCTTCACATAAAAACTGAACAGAAGCATTCTCAGAAACTTCTTTGTGTTGAGTGCATTCAACTCACGGACTTGAACTTACCTGTAGAAAGAGCAGTTTTAAAACACTCTTTTGGTAAAATCTGCAAGTGGTTATTTGGAGCACTTCGAGGCCTGTGCTGGGATATGGAATATCTTCACCTAAAAACTACAGAGAAGCATTCTCAGAAAGTTCTTCACGATGCATTCATTCAACTCACAGAGTTGAACCTTCCTTTTGATAGAACAGTTTTGAAACACTCTTTTTGTAGAATCTGCAAGAGGATATTTGGAGCGTTTCGAGGCCTATGCTGGAAAAGGAAATATCTTCACCTAAAAACTAGACAGAAGCATTCTCAGAAACTTCTGTGTGATGAGTGCATTCAACTCACAGACTTGAACGTTTCTTTTGATAGAACAGTTTTGAAACATTACGTTTGTAGAATCTCCAAGTGTTTATTCGGAGCACCTTGAGGCCTATGTTGGAAAAGGAAATATCTTCACATAAAAACTAGAGAGAAGGATTCTCAGAAACTTCTTTGGAATGAGTTCATTCAACTCACAGAGTTGAACCTACCAATTGATAGAGAAGTTTGGAAACACTCTTTTTGTAGAATCTGCCAGTGGATATTTGGAGCCGTTTGAGGCCTATGCTGGAAAAGGAAATATCTTCACATAAAAACTGAACAGAAGCATTCTCAGAAACTTCTTTGTGTTGAGTGCATTCAACTCACGGACTTGAACTTACCTGTAGAAAGAGCAGTTTTGAAACACTCTATTGGTGAAATCTGCAAGTGGTTATTTTGAGCACTTCGAGGCCTGTGCTGGGATATGGAATATCTTCACCTAAAAACTACAGAGAAGCATTCTCAGAAAGTTCTTCACGATGCATTCATTCAACTCACAGAGTTGAACCTTCCTTTTGATAGAACAGTTTTGAAACACTCTTTTTGTAGAATCTGCAAGAGGATATTTGGAGCGTTTTGAGGCCTATGCTGGAAAAGGAAATATCTTCACCTAAAAACTAGACAGAAGCATTCTCAGAAACTTCTGTGTGATGAGTGCATTCAACTCACAGACTTGAACGTTTCTTTTGATAGAACAGTTTTGAAACATTACGTTTGTAGAATCTGCAAGTGTTTATTCGGAGCACCTTGAGGCCTATGTTGGAACAGGAAATATCTTCACATAAAAACTAGAGAGAAGGATTCTCAGAAACTTCTTTGTGATGAGTTCATTCAACTCACAGAGTTGAACCTACCAATTGATAGAGAAGTTTGGAAACACTCTTTTTGTAGAATCTGCAAGTGGATATTTGGAGCCGTTTGAGGCCTATGCTGGAAAAGGAAATATATTCACATAAAAACTGAACAGAAGCATTCTCAGAAACTTCTTTGTGTTGAGTGCATTCAACTCACGGACTTGAACTTACCTGTAGAAAGAGCAGTTTTGAAACACTCTTTTGGTAAAATCTGCAAGTGGTTATTTGGAGCACTTCGAGGCCTGTGCTGGGATATGGAATATCTTCACCTAAAAACTACAGAGAAGCATTCTCAGAAAGTTCTTCACGATGCATTCATTCAACTCACAGAGTTGAACCTTCCTTTTGATAGAACAGTTTTGAAACACTCTTTTTGTGGAATCTGCAAGAGGATATTTGGAGCGTTTCGAGGCCTATGCTGGAAAAGGAAATATCTTCACCTAAAAACTAGACAGAAGCATTCTCAGAAACTTCTGTGTGATGAGTGCATTCAACTCACAGACTTGAACGTTTCTTTTGATAGAACAGTTTTGAAACATTACGTTTGTAGAATCTGCAAGTGTTTATTCGGAGCACCTTGAGGCCTATGTTGGAAAAGGAAATATCTTCACATAAAAACTAGAGAGAAGGATTCTCAGAAACTTCTTTGTGATGAGTTCATTCAACTCACAGAGTTGAACCTACCAATTGATAGAGAAGTTTGGAAACACTCTTTTTGTAGAATCTGCAAGTGGATATTTGGAGCCGTTTGAGGCCTATGCTGGAAAAGGAAATATCTTCACATAAAAACTGAACAGAAGCATTCTCAGAAACTTCTTTGTGTTGAGTGCATTCAACTCACAGACTTGAACTTACCTGTAGAAAGAGCAGTTTTGAAACACTCTTTTGGTGAAATCTGCAAGTGGTTATTTGGAGCACTTCGAGGCCTGTGCTGGGATATGGAATATCTTCACCTAAAAACTACAGAGAAGCATTCTCAGAAAGTTCTTCATGATGCATTCATTCAACTCACAGAGTTGAACCTTCCTTTTGATAGAACAGTTTTGAAACACTCTTTTTGTAGAATCTGCAAGAGGATATTTGGAGCGTTTTGAGGCCTATGCTGGAAAAGGAAATATCTTCACCTAAAAACTAGACAGAAGCATTCTCAGAAACTTCTGTGTGATGAGTGCATTCAACTCACAGACTTGAACGTTTCTTTTGATAGAACAGTTTTGAAACATTACGTTTGTAGAATCTGCAAGTGTTTATTCGGAGCACCTTGAGGCCTATGTTGGAAAAGGAAATATCTTCACATAAAAACTAGAGAGAAGGATTCTCAGAAACTTCTTTGTGATGAGTTCATTCAACTCACAGAGTTGAACCTACCAATTGATAGAGAAGTTTGGAAACACTCTTTTTGTAGAATCTGCAAGTGGATATTTGGAGCCGTTTGAGGCCTATGCTGGAAAAGGAAATATCTTCACATAAAAACTGAACAGAAGCATTCTCAGAAACTTCTTTGTGTTGAGTGCATTCAACTCACGGACTTGAACTTACCTGTAGAAAGAGCAGTTTTGAAACACTCTTTTGGTAAAATCTGCAAGTGGTTATTTGGAGCACTTCGAGGCCTGTGCTGGGATATGGAATATCTTCACCTAAAAACTACAGAGAAGCATTCTCAGAAAGTTCTTCACGATGCATTCATTCAACTCACAGAGTTGAACCTTCCTTTTGATAGAACAGTTTTGAAACACTCTTTTTGTAGAATCTGCAAGAGGATATTTGGAGCGTTTTGAGGCCTATGCTGGAAAAGGAAATATCTTCACCTAAAAACTAGACAGAAGCATTCTCAGAAACTTCTGTGTGATGAGTGCATTCAACTCACAGACTTGAACGTTTCTTTTGATAGAACAGTTTTGAAACATTACGTTTGTAGAATCTGCAAGTGTTTATTCGGAGCACCTTGAGGCCTATGTTGGAAAAGGAAATATCTTCACATAAAAACTAGAGAGAAGGATTCTCAGAAACTTCTTTGTGATGAGTTCATTCAACTCACAGAGTTGAACCTACCAATTGATAGAGAAGTTTGGAAACACTCTTTTTGTAGAATCTGCAAGTGGATATTTGGAGCCGTTTGAGGCCTATGCTGGAAAAGGAAATATCTTCACATAAAAACTGAACAGAAGCATTCTCAGAAACTTCTTTGTGTTGAGTGCATTCAACTCACGGACTTGAACTTACCTGTAGAAAGAGCAGTTTGAAACACTCTTTTGGTAAAATCTGCAAGTGGTTATTTGGAGCACTTCGAGGCCTGTGCTGGGATATGGAATATCTTCACCTAAAAACTACAGAGAAGCATTCTCAGAAAGTTCTTCACGATGCATTCATTCAACTCACAGAGTTGAACCTTCCTTTTGATAGAACAGTTTTGAAACACTCTTTTTGTAGAATCTGCAAGAGGATATTTGGAGCGTTTTGAGGCCTATGCTGGAAAAGGAAATATCTTCACCTAAAAACTAGACAGAAGCATTCTCAGAAACTTCTGTGTGATGAGTGCATTCAACTCACAGACTTGAACGTTTCTTTTGATAGAACAGTTTTGAAACATTACGTTTGTAGAATCTGCAAGTGTTTATTCGGAGCACCTTGAGGCCTATGTTGGAAAAGGAAATATCTTCACATAAAAACTAGAGAGAAGGATTCTCAGAAACTTCTTTGTGATGAGTTCATTCAACTCACAGAGTTGAACCTACCAATTGATAGAGAAGTTTGGAAACACTCTTTTTGTACAATCTGCAAGTGGATATTTGGAGCCGTTTGAGGCCTATGCTGGAAAAGGAAATATCTTCACATAAAAACTGAACAGAAGCATTCTCAGAAACTTCTTTGTGTTGAGTGCATTCAACTCACGGACTTGAACTTACGTGTAGAAAGAGCAGTTTTGAAACACTCTATTGGTGAAATCTGCAAGTGGTTATTTGGAGCACTTCGAGGCCTGTGCTGGGATATGGAATATCTTCACCTAAAAACTACAGAGAAGCATTCTCAGAAAGTTCTTCACGATGCATTCATTCAACTCACAGAGTTGAACCTTCCTTTTGATAGAACAGTTTTGAAACACTCTTTTTGTAGAATCTGCAAGAGGATATTTGGAGCGTTTTGAGGCCTATGCTGGAAAAGGAAATATCTTCACCTAAAAACTAGACAGAAGCATTCTCAGAAACTTCTGTGTGATGAGTGCATTCAACTCACAGACTTGAACGTTTCTTTTGATAGAACAGTTTTGAAACATTACGTTTGTAGAATCTGCAAGTGTTTATTCGGAGCACCTTGAGGCCTATGTTGGAAAAGGAAATATCTTCACATAAAAACTAGAGAGAAGGATTCTCAGAAACTTCTTTGTGATGAGTTCATTCAACTCACAGAGTTGAACCTACCAATTGATAGAGAAGTTTGGAAACACTCTTTTTGTAGAATCTGCAAGTGGATATTTGGAGCCGTTTGAGGCCTATGCTGGAAAAGGAAATATCTTCACATAAAAACTGAACAGAAGCATTCTCAGAAACTTCTTTGTGTTGAGTGCATTCAACTCACGGACTTGAACTTACCTGTAGAAAGAGCAGTTTGAAACACTCTTTTGGTAAAATCTGCAAGTGGTTATTTGGAGCACTTCGAGGCCTGTGCTGGGATATGGAATATCTTCACCTAAAAACTACAGAGAAGCATTCTCAGAAAGTTCTTCACGATGCATTCATTCAACTCACAGAGTTGAACCTTCCTTTTGATAGAACAGTTTTGAAACACTCTTTTTGTAGAATCTGCAAGAGGATATTTGGAGCGTTTTGAGGCCTATGCTGGAAAAGGAAATATCTTCACCTAAAAACTAGACAGAAGCATTCTCAGAAACTTCTGTGTGATGAGTGCATTCAACTCACAGACTTGAACGTTTCTTTTGATAGAACAGTTTTGAAACATTACGTTTGTAGAATCTGCAAGTGTTTATTCGGAGCACCTTGAGGCCTAGGTTGGAAAAGGAAATATCTTCACATAAAAACTAGAGAGAAGGATTCTCAGAAACTTCTTTGTGATGAGTTCATTCAACTCACAGAGTTGAACCTACCAATTGATAGAGAAGTTTGGAAACACTCTTTTTGTAGAATCTGCAAGTGGATATTTGGAGCCGTTTGAGGCCTATGCTGGAAAAGGAAATATCTTCACATAAAAACTGAACAGAAGCATTCTCAGAAACTTCTTTGTGTTGAGTGCATTCAACTCACGGACTTGAACTTACCTGTAGAAAGAGCAGTTTTAAAACACTCTTTTGGTAAAATCTGCAAGTGGTTATTTGGAGCACTTCGAGGCCTGTGCTGGGATATGGAATATCTTCACCTAAAAACTACAGAGAAGCATTCTCAGAAAGTTCTTCACTATGCATTCATTCAACTCACAGAGTTGAACCTTCCTTTTGATAGAACAGTTTTGAAACACTCTTTTTGTAGAATCTGCAAGAGGATATTTGGAGCGTTTCGAGGCCTATGCTGGAAAAGGAAATATCTTCACCTAAAAACTAGACAGAAGCATTCTCAGAAACTTCTGTGTGATGAGTGCATTCAACTCACAGACTTGAACGTTTCTTTTGATAGAACAGTTTTGAAACATTACGTTTGTAGAATCTCCAAGTGTTTATTCGGAGCACCTTGAGGCCTATGTTGGAAAAGGAAATATCTTCACATAAAAACTAGAGAGAAGGATTCTCAGAAACTTCTTTGGAATGAGTTCATTCAACTCACAGAGTTGAACCTACCAATTGATAGAGAAGTTTGGAAACACTCTTTTTGTAGAATCTGCCAGTGGATATTTGGAGCCGTTTGAGGCCTATGCTGGAAAAGGAAATATCTTCACATAAAAACTGAACAGAAGCATTCTCAGAAACTTCTTTGTGTTGAGTGCATTCAACTCACGGACTTGAACTTACCTGTAGAAAGAGCAGTTTTGAAACACTCTATTGGTGAAATCTGCAAGTGGTTATTTGGAGCACTTCGAGGCCTGTGCTGGGATATGGAATATCTTCACCTAAAAACTACAGAGAAGCATTCTCAGAAAGTTCTTCACGATGCATTCATTCAACTCACAGAGTTGAACCTTCCTTTTGATAGAACAGTTTTGAAACACTCTTTTTGTAGAATCTGCAAGAGGATATTTGGAGCGTTTTGAGGCCTATGCTGGAAAAGGAAATATCTTCACCTAAAAACTAGACAGAAGCATTCTCAGAAACTTCTGTGTGATGAGTGCATTCAACTCACAGACTTGAACGTTTCTTTTGATAGAACAGTTTTGAAACATTACGTTTGTAGAATCTGCAAGTGTTTATTCGGAGCACCTTGAGGCCTATGTTGGAACAGGAAATATCTTCACATAAAAACTAGAGAGAAGGATTCTCAGAAACTTCTTTGTGATGAGTTCATTCAACTCACAGAGTTGAACCTACCAATTGATAGAGAAGTTTGGAAACACTCTTTTTGTAGAATCTGCAAGTGGATATTTGGAGCCGTTTGAGGCCTATGCTGGAAAAGGAAATATCTTCACATAAAAACTGAACAGAAGCATTCTCAGAAACTTCTTTGTGTTGAGTGCATTCAACTCACGGACTTGAACTTACCTGTAGAAAGAGCAGTTTTGAAACACTCTTTTGGTAAAATCTGCAAGTGGTTATTTGGAGCACTTCGAGGCCTGTGCTGGGATATGGAATATCTTCACCTAAAAACTACAGAGAAGCATTCTCAGAAAGTTCTTCACGATGCATTCATTCAACTCACAGAGTTGAACCTTCCTTTTGATAGAACAGTTTTGAAACACTCTTTTTGTGGAATCTGCAAGAGGATATTTGGAGCGTTTCGAGGCCTATGCTGGAAAAGGAAATATCTTCACCTAAAAACTAGACAGAAGCATTCTCAGAAACTTCTGTGTGATGAGTGCATTCAACTCACAGACTTGAACGTTTCTTTTGATAGAACAGTTTTGAAACATTACGTTTGTAGAATCTGCAAGTGTTTATTCGGAGCACCTTGAGGCCTATGTTGGAAAAGGAAATATCTTCACATAAAAACTAGAGAGAAGGATTCTCAGAAACTTCTTTGTGATGAGTTCATTCAACTCACAGAGTTGAACCTACCAATTGATAGAGAAGTTTGGAAACACTCTTTTTGTAGAATCTGCAAGTGGATATTTGGAGCCGTTTGAGGCCTATGCTGGAAAAGGAAATATCTTCACATAAAAACTGAACAGAAGCATTCTCAGAAACTTCTTTGTGTTGAGTGCATTCAACTCACGGACTTGAACTTACCTGTAGAAAGAGCAGTTTTGAAACACTCTTTTGGTAAAATCTGCAAGTGGTTATTTGGAGCACTTCGAGGCCTGTGCTGGGATATGGAATATCTTCACCTAAAAACTACAGAGAAGCATTCTCAGAAAGTTCTTCACGATGCATTCATTCAACTCACAGAGTTGAACCTTCCTTTTGATAGAACAGTTTTGAAACACTCTTTTTGTAGAATCTGCAAGAGGATATTTGGAGCGTTTTGAGGCCTATGCTGGAAAAGGAAATATCTTCACCTAAAAACTAGACAGAAGCATTCTCAGAAACTTCTGTGTGATGAGTGCATTCAACTCACAGACTTGAACGTTTCTTTTGATAGAACAGTTTTGAAACATTACGTTTGTAGAATCTGCAAGTGTTTATTCGGAGCACCTTGAGGCCTAGGTTGGAAAAGGAAATATCTTCACATAAAAACTAGAGAGAAGGATTCTCAGAAACTTCTTTGTGATGAGTTCATTCAACTCACAGAGTTGAACCTACCAATTGATAGAGAAGTTTGGAAACACTCTTTTTGTAGAATCTGCAAGTGGATATTTGGAGCCGTTTGAGGCCTATGCTGGAAAAGGAAATATCTTCACATAAAAACTGAACAGAAGCATTCTCAGAAACTTCTTTGTGTTGAGTGCATTCAACTCACGGACTTGAACTTACCTGTAGAAAGAGCAGTTTTAAAACACTCTTTTGGTAAAATCTGCAAGTGGTTATTTGGAGCACTTCGAGGCCTGTGCTGGGATATGGAATATCTTCACCTAAAAACTACAGAGAAGCATTCTCAGAAAGTTCTTCACGATGCATTCATTCAACTCACAGAGTTGAACCTTCCTTTTGATAGAACAGTTTTGAAACACTCTTTTTGTAGAATCTGCAAGAGGATATTTGGAGCGTTTCGAGGCCTATGCTGGAAAAGGAAATATCTTCACCTAAAAACTAGACAGAAGCATTCTCAGAAACTTCTGTGTGATGAGTGCATTCAACTCACAGACTTGAACGTTTCTTTTGATAGAACAGTTTTGAAACATTACGTTTGTAGAATCTCCAAGTGTTTATTCGGAGCACCTTGAGGCCTATGTTGGAAAAGGAAATATCTTCACATAAAAACTAGAGAGAAGGATTCTCAGAAACTTCTTTGGAATGAGTTCATTCAACTCACAGAGTTGAACCTACCAATTGATAGAGAAGTTTGGAAACACTCTTTTTGTAGAATCTGCCAGTGGATATTTGGAGCCGTTTGAGGCCTATGCTGGAAAAGGAAATATCTTCACATAAAAACTGAACAGAAGCATTCTCAGAAACTTCTTTGTGTTGAGTGCATTCAACTCACGGACTTGAACTTACCTGTAGAAAGAGCAGTTTTGAAACACTCTATTGGTGAAATCTGCAAGTGGTTATTTTGAGCACTTCGAGGCCTGTGCTGGGATATGGAATATCTTCACCTAAAAACTACAGAGAAGCATTCTCAGAAAGTTCTTCACGATGCATTCATTCAACTCACAGAGTTGAACCTTCCTTTTGATAGAACAGTTTTGAAACACTCTTTTTGTAGAATCTGCAAGAGGATATTTGGAGCGTTTTGAGGCCTATGCTGGAAAAGGAAATATCTTCACCTAAAAACTAGACAGAAGCATTCTCAGAAACTTCTGTGTGATGAGTGCATTCAACTCACAGACTTGAACGTTTCTTTTGATAGAACAGTTTTGAAACATTACGTTTGTAGAATCTGCAAGTGTTTATTCGGAGCACCTTGAGGCCTATGTTGGAACAGGAAATATCTTCACATAAAAACTAGAGAGAAGGATTCTCAGAAACTTCTTTGTGATGAGTTCATTCAACTCACAGAGTTGAACCTACCAATTGATAGAGAAGTTTGGAAACACTCTTTTTGTAGAATCTGCAAGTGGATATTTGGAGCCGTTTGAGGCCTATGCTGGAAAAGGAAATATCTTCACATAAAAACTGAACAGAAGCATTCTCAGAAACTTCTTTGTGTTGAGTGCATTCAACTCACGGACTTGAACTTACCTGTAGAAAGAGCAGTTTTGAAACACTCTTTTGGTAAAATCTGCAAGTGGTTATTTGGAGCACTTCGAGGCCTGTGCTGGGATATGGAATATCTTCACCTAAAAACTACAGAGAAGCATTCTCAGAAAGTTCTTCACGATGCATTCATTCAACTCACAGAGTTGAACCTTCCTTTTGATAGAACAGTTTTGAAACACTCTTTTTGTGGAATCTGCAAGAGGATATTTGGAGCGTTTCGAGGCCTATGCTGGAAAAGGAAATATCTTCACCTAAAAACTAGACAGAAGCATTCTCAGAAACTTCTGTGTGATGAGTGCATTCAACTCACAGACTTGAACGTTTCTTTTGATAGAACAGTTTTGAAACATTACGTTTGTAGAATCTGCAAGTGTTTATTCGGAGCACCTTGAGGCCTATGTTGGAAAAGGAAATATCTTCACATAAAAACTAGAGAGAAGGATTCTCAGAAACTTCTTTGTGATGAGTTCATTCAACTCACAGAGTTGAACCTACCAATTGATAGAGAAGTTTGGAAACACTCTTTTTGTAGAATCTGCAAGTGGATATTTGGAGCCGTTTGAGGCCTATGCTGGAAAAGGAAATATCTTCACATAAAAACTGAACAGAAGCATTCTCAGAAACTTCTTTGTGTTGAGTGCATTCAACTCACGGACTTGAACTTACCTGTAGAAAGAGCAGTTTTGAAACACTCTTTTGGTAAAATCTGCAAGTGGTTATTTGGAGCACTTCGAGGCCTGTGCTGGGATATGGAATATCTTCACCTAAAAACTACAGAGAAGCATTCTCAGAAAGTTCTTCACGATGCATTCATTCAACTCACAGAGTTGAACCTTCCTTTTGATAGAACAGTTTTGAAACACTCTTTTTGTAGAATCTGCAAGAGGATATTTGGAGCGTTTTGAGGCCTATGCTGGAAAAGGAAATATCTTCACCTAAAAACTAGACAGAAGCATTCTCAGAAACTTCTGTGTGATGAGTGCATTCAACTCACAGACTTGAACGTTTCTTTTGATAGAACAGTTTTGAAACATTACGTTTGTAGAATCTGCAAGTGTTTATTCGGAGCACCTTGAGGCCTAGGTTGGAAAAGGAAATATCTTCACATAAAAACTAGAGAGAAGGATTCTCAGAAACTTCTTTGTGATGAGTTCATTCAACTCACAGAGTTGAACCTACCAATTGATAGAGAAGTTTGGAAACACTCTTTTTGTAGAATCTGCAAGTGGATATTTGGAGCCGTTTGAGGCCTATGCTGGAAAAGGAAATATCTTCACATAAAAACTGAACAGAAGCATTCTCAGAAACTTCTTTGTGTTGAGTGCATTCAACTCACGGACTTGAACTTACCTGTAGAAAGAGCAGTTTTAAAACACTCTTTTGGTAAAATCTGCAAGTGGTTATTTGGAGCACTTCGAGGCCTGTGCTGGGATATGGAATATCTTCACCTAAAAACTACAGAGAAGCATTCTCAGAAAGTTCTTCACGATGCATTCATTCAACTCACAGAGTTGAACCTTCCTTTTGATAGAACAGTTTTGAAACACTCTTTTTGTAGAATCTGCAAGAGGATATTTGGAGCGTTTCGAGGCCTATGCTGGAAAAGGAAATATCTTCACCTAAAAACTAGACAGAAGCATTCTCAGAAACTTCTGTGTGATGAGTGCATTCAACTCACAGACTTGAACGTTTCTTTTGATAGAACAGTTTTGAAACATTACGTTTGTAGAATCTCCAAGTGTTTATTCGGAGCACCTTGAGGCCTATGTTGGAAAAGGAAATATCTTCACATAAAAACTAGAGAGAAGGATTCTCAGAAACTTCTTTGGAATGAGTTCATTCAACTCACAGAGTTGAACCTACCAATTGATAGAGAAGTTTGGAAACACTCTTTTTGTAGAATCTGCCAGTGGATATTTGGAGCCGTTTGAGGCCTATGCTGGAAAAGGAAATATCTTCACATAAAAACTGAACAGAAGCATTCTCAGAAACTTCTTTGTGTTGAGTGCATTCAACTCACGGACTTGAACTTACCTGTAGAAAGAGCAGTTTTGAAACACTCTATTGGTGAAATCTGCAAGTGGTTATTTTGAGCACTTCGAGGCCTGTGCTGGGATATGGAATATCTTCACCTAAAAACTACAGAGAAGCATTCTCAGAAAGTTCTTCACGATGCATTCATTCAACTCACAGAGTTGAACCTTCCTTTTGATAGAACAGTTTTGAAACACTCTTTTTGTAGAATCTGCAAGAGGATATTTGGAGCGTTTTGAGGCCTATGCTGGAAAAGGAAATATCTTCACCTAAAAACTAGACAGAAGCATTCTCAGAAACTTCTGTGTGATGAGTGCATTCAACTCACAGACTTGAACGTTTCTTTTGATAGAACAGTTTTGAAACATTACGTTTGTAGAATCTGCAAGTGTTTATTCGGAGCACCTTGAGGCCTATGTTGGAACAGGAAATATCTTCACATAAAAACTAGAGAGAAGGATTCTCAGAAACTTCTTTGTGATGAGTTCATTCAACTCACAGAGTTGAACCTACCAATTGATAGAGAAGTTTGGAAACACTCTTTTTGTAGAATCTGCAAGTGGATATTTGGAGCCGTTTGAGGCCTATGCTGGAAAAGGAAATATCTTCACATAAAAACTGAACAGAAGCATTCTCAGAAACTTCTTTGTGTTGAGTGCATTCAACTCACGGACTTGAACTTACCTGTAGAAAGAGCAGTTTTGAAACACTCTTTTGGTAAAATCTGCAAGTGGTTATTTGGAGCACTTCGAGGCCTGTGCTGGGATATGGAATATCTTCACCTAAAAACTACAGAGAAGCATTCTCAGAAAGTTCTTCACGATGCATTCATTCAACTCACAGAGTTGAACCTTCCTTTTGATAGAACAGTTTTGAAACACTCTTTTTGTGGAATCTGCAAGAGGATATTTGGAGAGTTTCGAGGCCTATGCTGGAAAAGGAAATATCTTCACCTAAAAACTAGACAGAAGCATTCTCAGAAACTTCTGTGTGATGAGTGCATTCAACTCACAGACTTGAACGTTTCTTTTGATAGAACAGTTTTGAAACATTACGTTTGTAGAATCTGCAAGTGTTTATTCGGAGCACCTTGAGGCCTATGTTGGAAAAGGAAATATCTTCACATAAAAACTAGAGAGAAGGATTCTCAGAAACTTCTTTGTGATGAGTTCATTCAACTCACAGAGTTGAACCTACCAATTGATAGAGAATTTTGGAAACACTCTTTTTGTAGAATCTGCAAGTGGATATTTGGAGCCGTTTGAGGCCTATGCTGGAAAAGGAAATATCTTCACATAAAAACTGAACAGAAGCATTCTCAGAAACTTCTTTGTGTTGAGTGCATTCAACTCACAGACTTGAACTTACCTGTAGAAAGAGCAGTTTTGAAACACTCTTTTGGTGAAATCTGCAAGTGGTTATTTGGAGCACTTCGAGGCCTGTGCTGGGATATGGAATATCTTCACCTAAAAACTACAGAGAAGCATTCTCAGAAAGTTCTTCATGATGCATTCATTCAACTCACAGAGTTGAACCTTCCTTTTGATAGAACAGTTTTGAAACACTCTTTTTGTAGAATCTGCAAGAGGATATTTGGAGCGTTTTGAGGCCTATGCTGGAAAAGGAAATATCTTCACCTAAAAACTAGACAGAAGCATTCTCAGAAACTTCTGTGTGATGAGTGCATTCAACTCACAGACTTGAACGTTTCTTTTGATAGAACAGTTTTGAAACATTACGTTTGTAGAATCTGCAAGTGTTTATTCGGAGCACCTTGAGGCCTATGTTGGAAAAGGAAATATCTTCACATAAAAACTAGAGAGAAGGATTCTCAGAAACTTCTTTGTCATGAGTTCATTCAACTCACAGAGTTGAACCTACCAATTGATAGAGAAGTTTGGAAACACTCTTTTTGTAGAATCTGCAAGTGGATATTTGGAGCCGTTTGAGGCCTATGCTGGAAAAGGAAATATCTTCACATAAAAACTGAACAGAAGCATTCTCAGAAACTTCTTTGTGTTGAGTGCATTCAACTCACGGACTTGAACTTACCTGTAGAAAGAGCAGTTTTGAAACACTCTTTTGGTAAAATCTGCAAGTGGTTATTTGGAGCACTTCGAGGCCTGTGCTGGGATATGGAATATCTTCACCTAAAAACTACAGAGAAGCATTCTCAGAAAGTTCTTCACGATGCATTCATTCAACTCACAGAGTTGAACCTTCCTTTTGATAGAACAGTTTTGAAACACTCTTTTTGTAGAATCTGCAAGAGGATATTTGGAGCGTTTTGAGGCCTATGCTGGAAAAGGAAATATCTTCACCTAAAAACTAGACAGAAGCATTCTCAGAAACTTCTGTGTGATGAGTGCATTCAACTCACAGACTTGAACGTTTCTTTTGATAGAACAGTTTTGAAACATTACGTTTGTAGAATCTGCAAGTGTTTATTCGGAGCACCTTGAGGCCTATGTTGGAAAAGGAAATATCTTCACATAAAAACTAGAGAGAAGGATTCTCAGAAACTTCTTTGTGATGAGTTCATTCAACTCACAGAGTTGAACCTACCAATTGATAGAGAAGTTTGGAAACACTCTTTTTGTAGAATCTGCAAGTGGATATTTGGAGCCGTTTGAGGCCTATGCTGGAAAAGGAAATATCTTCACATAAAAACTGAACAGAAGCATTCTCAGAAACTTCTTTGTGTTGAGTGCATTCAACTCACGGACTTGAACTTACCTGTAGAAAGAGCAGTTTGAAACACTCTTTTGGTAAAATCTGCAAGTGGTTATTTGGAGCACTTCGAGGCCTGTGCTGGGATATGGAATATCTTCACCTAAAAACTACAGAGAAGCATTCTCAGAAAGTTCTTCACGATGCATTCATTCAACTCACAGAGTTGAACCTTCCTTTTGATAGAACAGTTTTGAAACACTCTTTTTGTAGAATCTGCAAGAGGATATTTGGAGCGTTTTGAGGCCTATGCTGGAAAAGGAAATATCTTCACCTAAAAACTAGACAGAAGCATTCTCAGAAACTTCTGTGTGATGAGTGCATTCAACTCACAGACTTGAACGTTTCTTTTGATAGAACAGTTTTGAAACATTACGTTTGTAGAATCTGCAAGTGTTTATTCGGAGCACCTTGAGGCCTATGTTGGAACAGGAAATATCTTCACATAAAAACTAGAGAGAAGGATTCTCAGAAACTTCTTTGTGATGAGTTCATTCAACTCACAGAGTTGAACCTACCAATTGATAGAGAAGTTTGGAAACACTCTTTTTGTAGAATCTGCAAGTGGATATTTGGAGCCGTTTGAGGCCTATGCTGGAAAAGGAAATATCTTCACATAAAAACTGAACAGAAGCATTCTCAGAAACTTCTTTGTGTTGAGTGCATTCAACTCACGGACTTGAACTTACCTGTAGAAAGAGCAGTTTGAAACACTCTTTTGGTAAAATCTGCAAGTGGTTATTTGGAGCACTTCGAGGCCTGTGCTGGGATATGGAATATCTTCACCTAAAACTACAGAGAAGCATTCTCAGAAAGTTCTTCACGATGCATTCATTCAACTCACAGAGTTGAACCTTCCTTTTGATAGAACAGTTTTGAAACACTCTTTTTGTAGAATCTGCAAGAGGATATTTGGAGCGTTTTGAGGCCTATGCTGGAAAAGGAAATATCTTCACCTAAAAACTAGACAGAAGCATTCTCAGAAACTTCTGTGTGATGAGTGCATTCAACTCACAGACTTGAACGTTTCTTTTGATAGAACAGTTTTGAAACATTACGTTTGTAGAATCTGCAAGTGTTTATTCGGAGCACCTTGAGGCCTATGTTGGAACAGGAAATATCTTCACATAAAAACTAGAGAGAAGGATTCTCAGAAACTTCTTTGTGATGAGTTCATTCAACTCACAGAGTTGAACCTACCAATTGATAGAGAAGTTTGGAAACACTCTTTTTGTAGAATCTCCAAGTGGATATTTGGAGCCGTTTGAGGCCTATGCTGGAAAAGGAAATATCTTCACATAAAAACTGAACAGAAGCATTCTCAGAAACTTCTTTGTGTTGAGTGCATTCAACTCACGTACTTGAACTTACCTGTAGAAAGAGCAGTTTTGAAACACTCTTTTGGTAAAATCTGCAAGTGGTTATTTGGAGCACTTCGAGGCCTGTGCTGGGATATGGAATATCTTCACCTAAAAACTACAGAGAAGCATTCTCAGAAAGTTCTTCACGATGCATTCATTCAACTCACAGAGTTGAACCTTCCTTTTGATAGAACAGTTTTGAAACACTCTTTTTGTAGAATCTGCAAGAGGATATTTGGAGCGATTCGAGGCCTATGCTGGAAAAGGAAATATCTTCACCTAAAAACTAGACAGAAGCATTCTCAGAAACTTCTGTGTGATGAGTGCATTCAACTCACAGACTTGAACGTTTCTTTTGATAGAACAGTTTTGAAACATTACGTTTGTAGAATCTGCAAGTGTTTATTCGGAGCACCTTGAGGCCTATGTTGGAAAAGGAAATATCTTCACATAAAAACTAGAGAGAAGGATTCTCATAAACTTCTTTGTGATGAGTTCATTCAACTCACAGAGTTGAACCTACCAATTGATAGAGAAGTTTGGAAACACTCTTTTTGTAGAATCTGCAAGTGGATATTTGGAGCCGTTTGAGGCCTATGCTGGAAAAGGAAATATCTTCACATAAAAACTGAACAGAAGCATTCTCAGAAACTTCTTTGTGTTGAGTGCATTCAACTCACAGACTTGAACTTACCTGTAGAAAGAGCAGTTTTGAAACACTCTTTTGGTGAAATCTGCAAGTGGTTATTTGGAGCACTTCGAGGCCTGTGCTGGGATATGGAATATCTTCACCTAAAAACTACAGAGAAGCATTCTCAGAAAGTTCTTCACGATGCATTCATTCAACTCACAGAGTTGAACCTTCCTTTTGATAGAACAGTTTTGGAACACTCTTTTTGTAGAGTCTGCAAGAAGATATTTGGAACGTTTTGAGGCCTATGCTGGAAAAGGAAATATCTTCACCTAAAAACTAGACAGAAGCATTCTCAGAAACTTCTGTGTGATGAGTGCATTCAACTCACAGACTTGAACGTTTCTTTTGATAGAACAGTTTTGAAACATTACGTTTGTAGAATCTGCAAGTGTTTATTCGGAGCACCTTGAGGCCTATGTTGGAAAAGGAAATATCTTCACATAAAAACTAGAGAGAAGGATTCTCAGAAACTTCTTTGTGATGAGTTCATTCAACTCACAGAGTTGAACCTACCAATTGATAGAGAAGTTTGGAAACACTCTTTTTGTAGAATCTGCAAGTGGATATTTGGAGCCGTTTGAGGCCTATGCTGGAAAAGGAAATATCTTCACATAAAAACTGAACAGAAACATTCTCAGAAACTTCTTTGTGTGGAGTGCATTCAACTCACGGACTTGAACTTACCTGTAGAAAGAGCAGTTTGAAACACTCTTTTGGTAAAATCTGCAAGTGGTTATTTGGAGCACTTCGAGGCCTGTGCTGGGATATGGAATATCTTCACCTAAAAACTACAGAGAAGCATTCTCAGAAAGTTCTTCACGATGCATTCATTCAACTCACAGAGTTGAACCTTCCTTTTGATAGAACAGTTTTGAAACACTCTTTTTGTAGAATCTGCAAGAGGATATTTGGAGCGTTTTGAGGCCTATGCTGGAAAAGGAAATATCTTCACCTAAAAACTAGACAGAAGCATTCTCAGAAACTTCTGTGTGATGAGTGCATTCAACTCACAGACTTGAACGTTTCTTTTGATAGAACAGTTTTGAAACATTACGTTTGTAGAATCTGCAAGTGTTTATTCGGAGCACCTTGAGGCCTATGTTGGAACAGGAAATATCTTCACATAAAAACTAGAGAGAAGGATTCTCAGAAACTTCTTTGTGATGAGTTCATTCAACTCACAGAGTTGAACCTACCAATTGATAGAGAAGTTTGGAAACACTCTTTTTGTAGAATCTGCAAGTGGATATTTGGAGCCGTTTGAGGCCTATGCTGGAAAAGGAAATATCTTCACATAAAAACTGAACAGAAGCATTCTCAGAAACTTCTTTGTGTTGAGTGCATTCAACTCACGGACTTGAACTTACCTGTAGAAAGAGCAGTTTGGAACACTCTTTTGGTGAAATCTGCAAGTGGTTATTTGGAGCATTTCGAGGCCTGTGCTGGGATATGGAATATCTTCACCTAAAAACTACAGAGAAGCATTCTCAGAAAGTTCTTCACGATGCATTCATTCAACTCACAGAGTTGAACCTTCCTTTTGATAGAACAGTTTTGAAACACTCTTTTTGTAGAATCTGCAAGAGGATATTTGGAGCGTTTTGAGGCCTATGCTGGAAAAGGAAATATCTTCACCTAAAAACTAGACAGAAGCATTCTCAGAAACTTCTGTGTGATGAGTGCATTCAACTCACAGACTTGAACGTTTCTTTTGATAGAACAGTTTTGAAACATTACGTTTGTAGAATCTCCAAGTGTTTATTCGGAGCACCTTGAGGCCTATGTTGGAACAGGAATTATCTTCACATAAAAACTAGAGAGAAGGATTCTCAGAAACTTCTTTGTCATGAGTTCATTCAACTCACAGAGTTGAACCTACCAATTGATAGAGAAGTTTGGAAACACTCTTTTTGTAGAATCTGCAAGTGGATACTTGTAGCCGTTTGAGGCCTATGCTGGAAAAGGAAATATCTTCACATAAAACCTGAACAGAAGCATTCTCAGAAACTTCTTTGTGTTGAGCGCATTCAACTCACGGACTTGAACTTACCTGTAGAAAGAGCAGTTTTGAAACACTCTTTTGGTAAAATCTGCAAGTGGTTATTTGGAGCACTTCGAGGCCTGTGCTGGGATATGGAATATCTTCACCTAAAAACTACAGAGAAGCATTCTCAGAAAGTTCTTCACGATGCATTCATTCAACTCACAGAGTTGAACCTTCCTTTTGATAGAACAGTTTTGAAACACTCTTTTTGTGGAATCTGCAAGAGGATACTTGGAGCGTTTTGAGGCCTATGCTGGAAAAAGAAATATCTTCACCTAAAAACTAGACAGAAGCATTCTCAGAAACTTCTGTGTGATGAGTGCATTCAACTCACAGACTTGAACGTTTCTTTTGATAGAACAGTTTTGAAACATTACGTTTGTAGAATCTGCAAGTGTTTATTCGGAGCACCTTGAGGCCTATGTTGGAAAAGGAAATATCTTCACATAAAAACTAGAGAGAAGGATTCTCAGAAACTTCTTTGTGATGAGTTCATTCAACTCACAGAGTTGAACCTACCAATTGATAGAGAAGTTTGGAAACACTCTTTTTGTAGAATCTGCAAGTGGATATTTGGAGCCGTTTGAGGTCTATGCTGGAAAAGGAAATATCTTCACATAAAAACTGAACAGAAGCATTCTCAGAAACTTCTTTGTGTTGAGTGCATTCAGCTCACAGACTTGAACTTACCTGTAGAAAGAGCAGTTTTGAAACACTCTATTGGTGAAATCTGCAAGTGGTTATTTTGAGCACTTCGAGGCCTGTGCTGGGATATGGAATATCTTCACCTAAAAACTACAGAGAAGCATTCTCAGAAAGTTCTTCACGATGCATTCATTCAACTCACAGAGTTGAACCTTCCTTTTGATAGAACAGTTTTGAAACACTCTTTTTGTAGAATCTGCAAGAGGATATTTGGAGCGTTTTGAGGCCTATGCTGGAAAAGGAAATATCTTCACCTAAAAACTAGACAGAAGCATTCTCAGAAACTTCTGTGTGATGAGTGCATTCAACTCACAGACTTGAACGTTTCTTTTGATAGAACAGTTTTGAAACATTACGTTTGTAGAATCTGCAAGTGTTTATTCGGAGCACCTTGAGGCCTATGTTGGAACAGGAAATATCTTCACATAAAAACTAGAGAGAAGGATTCTCAGAAACTTCTTTGTGATGAGTTCATTCAACTCACAGAGTTGAACCTACCAATTGATAGAGAAGTTTGGAAACACTCTTTTTGTAGAATCTGCAAGTGGATATTTGGAGCCGTTTGAGGCCTATGCTGGAAAAGGAAATATCTTCACATAAAAACTGAACAGAAGCATTCTCAGAAACTTCTTTGTGTTGAGTGCATTCAACTCACAGACTTGAACTTACCTGTAGAAAGTGCAGTTTTGAAACACTCTTTTGGTGAAATCTGCAAGTGGTTATTTGGAGCACTTCGAGGCCTGTGCTGGGATATGGAATATCTTCACCTAAAAACTACAGAGAAGCATTCTCAGAAAGTTCTTCACGATGCATTCATTCAACTCACAGAGTTGAACCTTCCTTTTGATAGAACAGTTTTGAAACACTCTTTTTGTAGAATCTGCAAGAGGATATTTGGAGCGTTTTGAGGCCTATGCTGGAAAAGGAAATATCTTCACCTAAAAACTAGACAGAAGCATTCTCAGAAACTTCTGTGTGATGAGTGCATTCAACTCACAGACTTGAACGTTTCTTTTGATAGAACAGTTTTGAAACATTACGTTTGTAGAATCTGCAAGTGTTTATTCGGAGCACCTTGAGGCCTATGTTGGAAAAGGAAATATCTTCACATAAAAACTAGAGAGAAGGATTCTCAGAAACTTCTTTGTGATGAGTTCATTCAACTCACAGAGTTGAACCTACCAATTGATAGAGAAGTTTGGAAACACTCTTTTTGTAGAATCTGCAAGTGGATATTTGGAGCCGTTTGAGGCCTATGCTGGAAAAGGAAATATCTTCACATAAAAACTGAACAGAAGCATTCTCAGAAACTTCTTTGTGTTGAGTGCATTCAACTCACGGACTTGAACTTACCTGTAGAAAGAGCAGTTTGAAACACTCTTTTGGTAAAATCTGCAAGTGGTTATTTGGAGCACTTCGAGGCCTGTGCTGGGATATGGAATATCTTCACCTAAAAACTACAGAGAAGCATTCTCAGAAAGTTCTTCACGATGCATTCATTCAACTCACAGAGTTGAACCTTCCTTTTGATAGAACAGTTTTGAAACACTCTTTTTGTAGAATCTGCAAGAGGATATTTGGAGCGTTTTGAGGCCTATGCTGGAAAAGGAAATATCTTCACCTATAAACTAGACAGAAGCATTCTCAGAAACTTCTGTGTGATGAGTGCATTCAACTCAAAGACTTGAACGTTTCTTTTGATAGAACAGTTTTGAAACATTACGTTTGTAGAATCTGCAAGTGTTTATTCGGAGCACCTTGAGGCCTATGTTGGAAAAGGAAATATCTTCACATAAAAACTAGAGAGAAGGATTCTCAGAAACTTCTTTGTGATGAGTTCATTCAACTCACAGAGTTGAACCTACCAATTGATAGAGAAGTTTGGAAACACTCTTTTTGTAGAATCTGCAAGTGGATATTTGGAGCCGTTTGAGGCCTATGCTGGAAAAGGAAATATCTTCACATAAAAACTGAACAGAAGCATTCTCAGAAACTTCTTTGTGTTGAGTGCATTCAACTCACGGACTTGAACTTACCTGTAGAAAGAGCAGTTTTGAAACACTCTTTTGGTAAAATCTGCAAGTGGTTATTTGGAGCACTTCGAGGCCTGTGCTGGGATATGGAATATCTTCACCTAAAAACTACAGAGAAGCATTCTCAGAAAGTTCTTCACGATGCATTCATTCAACTCACAGAGTTGAAGCTTCCTTTTGATAGAACAGTTTTGAAACACTCTTTTTGTAGAATCTGCAAGAGGATATTTGGAGCGTTTTGAGGCCTATGCTGGAAAAGGAAATATCTTCACCTAAAAACTAGACAGAAGCATTCTCAGAAACTTCTGTGTGATGAGTGCATTCAACTCACAGACTTGAACGTTTCTTTTGATAGAACAGTTTTGAAACATTACGTTTGTAGAATCTGCAAGTGTTTATTCGGAGCACCTTGAGGCCTAAGTTGGAAAAGGAAATATCTTCACATAAAAACTAGAGAGAAGGATTCTCAGAAACTTCTTTGTGATGAGTTCATTCAACTCACAGAGTTGAACCTACCAATTGATAGAGAAGTTTGGAAACACTCTTTTTGTAGAATCTGCAAGTGGATATTTGGAGCCATCTGAGGCCTATGCTGGAAAAGGAAATATCTTCACATAAAAACTGAACAGAAGCATTCTCAGAAACTTCTTTGTGTTGAGTGCATTCAACTCACGGACTTGAACTTACCTGTAGAAAGAGCAGTTTGAAACACTCTTTTGGTAAAATCTGCAAGTGGTTATTTGGAGCACTTCGAGGCCTGTGCTGGGATATGGAATATCTTCACCTAAAAACTACAGAGAAGCATTCTCAGAAAGTTCTTCACGATGCATTCATTCAACTCACAGAGTTGAACCTTCCTTTTGATAGAACAGTTTTGAAACACTCTTTTTGTAGAATCTGCAAGAGGATATTTGGAGCGTTTTGAGGCCTATGCTGGAAAAGGAAATATCTTCACCTAAAAACTAGACAGAAGCATTCTCAGAAACTTCTGTGTGATGAGTGCATTCAACTCACAGACTTGAACGTTTCTTTTGATAGAACAGTTTTGAAACATTACGTTTGTAGAATCTGCAAGTGTTTATTCGGAGCACCTTGAGGCCTATGTTGGAAAAGGAAATATCTTCACATAAAAACTAGAGAGAAGGATTCTCAGAAACTTCTTTGTGATGAGTTCATTCAACTCACAGAGTTGAACCTACCAATTGATAGAAAAGTTTGGAAACACTCTTTTTGTAGAATCTGCAAGTGGATATTTGGAGCCGTTTGAGGCCTATGCTGGAAAAGGAAATATCTTCACATAAAAACTGAACAGAAGCATTCTCAGAAACTTCTTTGTGTTGAGTGCATTCAACTCACGGACTTGAACTTACCTGTAGAAAGAGCAGTTTGAAACACTCTTTTGGTAAAATCTGCAAGTGGTTATTTGGAGCACTTCGAGGCCTGTGCTGGGATATGGAATATCTTCACCTAAAAACTACAGAGAAGCATTCTCAGAAAGTTCTTCACGATGCATTCATTCAACTCACAGAGTTGAACCTTCCTTTTGATAGAACAGTTTTGAAACACTCTTTTTGTAGAATCTGCAAGAGGATATTTGGAGCGTTTTGAGGCCTATGCTGGAAAAGGAAATATCTTCACCTAAAAACTAGACAGAAGCATTCTCAGAAACTTCTGTGTGATGAGTGCATTCAACTCACAGACTTGAACGTTTCTTTTGATAGAACAGTTTTGAAACATTACGTTTGTAGAATCTGCAAGTGTTTATTCGGAGCACCTTGAGGCCTATGTTGGAAAAGGAAATATCTTCACATAAAAACTAGAGAGAAGGATTCTCAGAAACTTCTTTGTGATGAGTTCATTCAACTCACAGAGTTGAACCTACCAATTGATAGAGAAGTTTGGAAACACTCTTTTTGTAGAATCTGCAAGTGGATATTTGGAGCCGTTTGAGGCCTATGCTGGAAAAGGAAATATCTTCACATAAAAACTGAACAGAAGCATTCTCAGAAACTTCTTTGTGTTGAGTGCATTCAACTCACGGACTTGAACTTACCTGTAGAAAGAGCAGTTTTGAAACACTCTATTGGTGAAATCTGCAAGTGGTTATTTGGAGCACTTCGAGGCCTGTGCTGGGATATGGAATATCTTCACCTAAAAACTACAGAGAAGCATTCTCAGAAAGTTCTTCACGATGCATTCATTCAACTCACAGAGTTGAACCTTCCTTTTGATAGAACAGTTTTGAAACACTCTTTTTGTAGAATCTGCAAGAGGATATTTGGAGCGTTTTGAGGCCTATGCTGGAAAAGGAAATATCTTCACCTAAAAACTAGACAGAAGCATTCTCAGAAACTTCTGTGTGATGAGTGCATTCAACTCACAGACTTGAACGTTTCTTTTGATAGAACAGTTTTGAAACATTACGTTTGTAGAATCTGCAAGTGTTTATTCGGAGCACCTTGAGGCCTATGTTGGAACAGGAAATATCTTCACATAAAAACTAGAGAGAAGGATTCTCAGAAACTTCTTTGTGATGAGTTCATTCAACTCACAGAGTTGAACCTACCAATTGATAGAGAAGTTTGGAAACACTCTTTTTGTAGAATCTGCAAGTGGATATTTGGAGCCGTTTGAGGCCTATGCTGGAAAAGGAAATATCTTCACATAAAAACTGAACAGAAGCATTCTCAGAAACTTCTTTGTGTTGAGTGCATTCAACTCACGGACTTGAACTTACCTGTAGAAAGAGCAGTTTGAAACACTCTTTTGGTAAAATCTGCAAGTGGTTATTTGGAGCACTTCGAGGCCTGTGCTGGGATATGGAATATCTTCACCTAAAAACTACAGAGAAGCATTCTCAGAAAGTTCTTCACGATGCATTCATTCAACTCACAGAGTTGAACCTTCCTTTTGATAGAACAGTTTTGAAACACTCTTTTTGTAGAATCTGCAAGAGGATATTTGGAGCGTTTTGAGGCCTATGCTGGAAAAGGAAATATCTTCACCTAAAAACTAGACAGAAGCATTCTCAGAAACTTCTGTGTGATGAGTGCATTCAACTCACAGACTTGAACGTTTCTTTTGATAGAACAGTTTTGAAACATTACGTTTGTAGAATCTGCAAGTGTTTATTCGGAACACCTTGAGGCCTAGGTTGGAAAAGGAAATATCTTCACATAAAAACTAGAGAGAAGGATTCTCAGAAACTTCTTTGTCATGAGTTCATTCAACTCACAGAGTTGAACCTACCAATTGATAGAGAAGTTTGGAAACACTCTTTTTGTAGAATCTGCAAGTGGATACTTGTAGCCGTTTGAGGCCTATGCTGGAAAAGGAAATATCTTCACATAAAACCTGAACAGAAGCATTCTCAGAAACTTCTTTGTGTTGAGCGCATTCAACTCACGGACTTGAACTTACCTGTAGAAAGAGCAGTTTTGAAACACTCTTTTGGTAAAATCTGCAAGTGGTTATTTGGAGCACTTCGAGGCCTGTGCTGGGATATGGAATATCTTCACCTAAAAACTACAGAGAAGCATTCTCAGAAAGTTCTTCACGATGCATTCATTCAACTCACAGAGTTGAACCTTCCTTTTGATAGAACAGTTTTGAAACACTCTTTTTGTGGAATCTGCAAGAGGATACTTGGAGCGTTTTGAGGCCTATGCTGGAAAAAGAAATATCTTCACCTAAAAACTAGACAGAAGCATTCTCAGAAACTTCTGTGTGATGAGTGCATTCAACTCACAGACTTGAACGTTTCTTTTGATAGAACAGTTTTGAAACATTACGTTTGTAGAATCTGCAAGTGTTTATTCGGAGCACCTTGAGGCCTATGTTGGAAAAGGAAATATCTTCACATAAAAACTAGAGAGAAGGATTCTCAGAAACTTCTTCGTGATGAGTTCATTCAACTCACAGAGTTGAACCTACCAATTGATAGAGAAGTTTGGAAACACTCTTTTTGTAGAATCTGCAAGTGGATATTTGGAGCCGTTTGAGGTCTATGCTGGAAAAGGAAATATCTTCACATAAAAACTGAACAGAAGCATTCTCAGAAACTTCTTTGTGTTGAGTGCATTCAGCTCACAGACTTGAACTTACCTGTAGAAAGAGCAGTTTTGAAACACTCTATTGGTGAAATCTGCAAGTGGTTATTTTGAGCACTTCGAGGCCTGTGCTGGGATATGGAATATCTTCACCTAAAAACTACAGAGAAGCATTCTCAGAAAGTTCTTCACGATGCATTCATTCAACTCACAGAGTTGAACCTTCCTTTTGATAGAACAGTTTTGAAACACTCTTTTTGTAGAATCTGCAAGAGGATATTTGGAGCGTTTTGAGGCCTATGCTGGAAAAGGAAATATCTTCACCTAAAAACTAGACAGAAGCATTCTCAGAAACTTCTGTGTGATGAGTGCATTCAACTCACAGACTTGAACGTTTCTTTTGATAGAACAGTTTTGAAACATTACGTTTGTAGAATCTGCAAGTGTTTATTCGGAGCACCTTGAGGCCTATGTTGGAACAGGAAATATCTTCACATAAAAACTAGAGAGAAGGATTCTCAGAAACTTCTTTGTGATGAGTTCATTCAACTCACAGAGTTGAACCTACCAATTGATAGAGAAGTTTGGAAACACTCTTTTTGTAGAATCTGCAAGTGGATATTTGGAGCCGTTTGAGGCCTATGCTGGAAAAGGAAATATCTTCACATAAAAACTGAACAGAAGCATTCTCAGAAACTTCTTTGTGTTGAGTGCATTCAACTCACAGACTTGAACTTACCTGTAGAAAGTGCAGTTTTGAAACACTCTTTTGGTGAAATCTGCAAGTGGTTATTTGGAGCACTTCGAGGCCTGTGCTGGGATATGGAATATCTTCACCTAAAAACTACAGAGAAGCATTCTCAGAAAGTTCTTCACGATGCATTCATTCAACTCACAGAGTTGAACCTTCCTTTTGATAGAACAGTTTTGAAACACTCTTTTTGTAGAATCTGCAAGAGGATATTTGGAGCGTTTTGAGGCCTATGCTGGAAAAGGAAATATCTTCACCTAAAAACTAGACAGAAGCATTCTCAGAAACTTCTGTGTGATGAGTGCATTCAACTCACAGACTTGAACGTTTCTTTTGATAGAACAGTTTTGAAACATTACGTTTGTAGAATCTGCAAGTGTTTATTCGGAGCACCTTGAGGCCTATGTTGGAACAGGAAATATCTTCACATAAAAACTAGAGAGAAGGATTCTCAGAAACTTCTTTGTGATGAGTTCATTCAACTCACAGAGCTGAACCTACCAATTGATAGAGAAGTTTGGAAACACTCTTTTTGTAGAATCTGCAAGTGGATATTTGGAGCCGTTTGAGGCCTATGCTGGAAAAGGAAATATCTTCACATAAAAACTGAACAGAAGCATTCTCAGAAACTTCTTTGTGTTGAGTGCATTCAACTCACGGACTTGAACTTACCTGTAGAAAGAGCAGTTTGAAACACTCTTTTGGTAAAATCTGCAAGTGGTTATTTGGAGCACTTCGAGGCCTGTGCTGGGATATGGAATATCTTCACCTAAAAACTACAGAGAAGCATTCTCAGAAAGTTCTTCACGATGCATTCATTCAACTCACAGAGTTGAACCTTCCTTTTGATAGAACAGTTTTGAAACACTCTTTTTGTAGAATCTGCAAGAGGATATTTGGAGCGTTTTGAGGCCTATGCTGGAAAAGGAAATATCTTCACCTAAAAACTAGACAGAAGCATTCTCAGAAACTTCTGTGTGATGAGTGCATTCAACTCACAGACTTGAACGTTTCTTTTGATAGAACAGTTTTGAAACATTACGTTTGTAGAATCTGCAAGTGTTTATTCGGAGCACCTTGAGGCCTATGTTGGAAAAGGAAATATCTTCACATAAAAACTAGAGAGAAGGATTCTCAGAAACTTCTTTGTGATGAGTTCATTCAACTCACAGAGTTGAACCTACCAATTGATAGAGAAGTTTGGAAACACTCTTTTTGTAGAATCTGCAAGTGGATATTTGGAGCCGTTTGAGGCCTATGCTGGAAAAGGAAATATCTTCACATAAAAACTGAACAGAAGCATTCTCAGAAACTTCTTTGTGTTGAGTGCATTCAACTCACGGACCTGAACTTACCTGTAGAAAGAGCAGTTTTGAAACAATCTATTGGTGAAATCTGCAAGTGGTTATTTGGAGCACTTCGAGGCCTGTGCTGGGATATGGAATATCTTCACCTAAAAACTACAGAGAAGCATTCTCAGAAAGTTCTTCACGATGCATTCATTCAACTCACAGAGTTGAACCTTCCTTTTGATAGAACAGTTTTGAAACACTCTTTTTGTAGAATCTGCAAGAGGATATTTGGAGCGTTTTGAGGCCTATGCTGGAAAAGGAAATATCTTCACCTAAAAACTAGACAGAAGCATTCTCAGAAACTTCTGTGTGATGAGTGCATTCAACTCACAGACTTGAACGTTTCTTTTGATAGAACAGTTTTGAAACATTACGTTTGTAGAATCTGCAAGTGTTTATTCGGAGCACCTTGAGGCCTATGTTGGAACAGGAAATATCTTCACATAAAAACTAGAGAGAAGGATTCTCAGAAACTTCTTTGTGATGAGTTCATTCAACTCACAGAGTTGAACCTACCAATTGATAGAGAAGTTTGGAAACACTCTTTTTGTAGAATCTGCAAGTGGATATTTGGAGCCGTTTGAGGCCTATGCTGGAAAAGGAAATATCTTCACATAAAAACTGAACAGAAGCATTCTCAGAAACTTCTTTGTGTTGAGTGCATTCAACTCACGGACTTGAACTTACCTGTAGAAAGAGCAGTTTGAAACACTCTTTTGGTAAAATCTGCAAGTGGTTATTTGGAGCACTTCGAGGCCTGTGCTGGGATATGGAATATCTTCACCTAAAAACTACAGAGAAGCATTCTCAGAAAGTTCTTCACGATGCATTCATTCAACTCACAGAGTTGAAGCTTCCTTTTGATAGAACAGTTTTGAAACACTCTTTTTGTAGAATCTGCAAGAGGATATTTGGAGCGTTTTGAGGCCTATGCTGGAAAAGGAAATATCTTCACCTAAAAACTAGACAGAAGCATTCTCAGAAACTTCTGTGTGATGAGTGCATTCAACTCACAGACTTGAACGTTTCTTTTGATAGAACAGTTTTGAAACATTACGTTTGTAGAATCTGCAAGTGTTTATTCGGAACACCTTGAGGCCTAGGTTGGAAAAGGAAATATCTTCACATAAAAACTAGAGAGAAGGATTCTCAGAAACTTCTTTGTGATGAGTTCATTCAACTCACAGAGTTGAACCTACCAATTGATAGAGAAGTTTGGAAACACTCTTTTTGTAGAATCTGCAAGTGGATATTTGGAGCCGTTTGAGGCCTATGCTGGAAAAGGAAATATCTTCACATAAAAACTGAACAGAAGCATTCTCAGAAACTTCTTTGTGTTGAGTGCATTCAACTCACGGACTTGAACTTACCTGTAGAAAGAGCAGTTTTAAAACACTCTTTTGGTAAAATCTGCAAGTGGTTATTTGGAGCACTTCGAGGCCTGTGCTGGGATATGGAATATCTTCACCTAAAAACTACAGAGAAGCATTCTCAGAAAGTTCTTCACGATGCATTCATTCAACTCACAGAGTTGAACCTTCCTTTTGATAGAACAGTTTTGAAACACTCTTTTTGTAGAATCTGCAAGAGGATATTTGGAGCGTTTCGAGGCCTATGCTGGAAAAGGAAATATCTTCACCTAAAAACTAGACAGAAGCATTCTCAGAAACTTCTGTGTGATGAGTGCATTCAACTCACAGACTTGAACGTTTCTTTTGATAGAACAGTTTTGAAACATTACGTTTGTAGAATCTCCAAGTGTTTATTCGGAGCACCTTGAGGCCTATGTTGGAAAAGGAAATATCTTCACATAAAAACTAGAGAGAAGGATTCTCAGAAACTTCTTTGTGATGAGTTCATTCAACTCACAGAGTTGAACCTACCAATTGATAGAGAAGTTTGGAAACACTCTTTTTGTAGAATCTGCAAGTGGATATTTGGAGCCGTTTGAGGCCTATGCTGGAAAAGGAAATATCTTCACATAAAAACTGAACAGAAGCATTCTCAGAAACTTCTTTGTGTTGAGTGCATTCAACTCACGGACTTGAACTTACCTGTAGAAAGAGCAGTTTTGAAACACTCTATTGGTGAAATCTGCAAGTGGTTATTTTGAGCACTTCGAGGCCTGTGCTGGGATATGGAATATCTTCACCTAAAAACTACAGAGAAGCATTCTCAGAAAGTTCTTCACGATGCATTCATTCAACTCACAGAGTTGAACCTTCCTTTTGATAGAACAGTTTTGAAACACTCTTTTTGTAGAATCTGCAAGAGGATATTTGGAGCGTTTTGAGGCCTATGCTGGAAAAGGAAATATCTTCACCTAAAAACTAGACAGAAGCATTCTCAGAAACTTCTGTGTGATGAGTGCATTCAACTCACAGACTTGAACGTTTCTTTTGATAGAACAGTTTTGAAACATTACGTTTGTAGAATCTGCAAGTGTTTATTCGGAGCACCTTGAGGCCTATGTTGGAACAGGAAATATCTTCACATAAAAACTAGAGAGAAGGATTCTCAGAAACTTCTTTGTGATGAGTTCATTCAACTCACAGAGTTGAACCTACCAATTGATAGAGAAGTTTGGAAACACTCTTTTTGTAGAATCTGCAAGTGGATATTTGGAGCCGTTTGAGGCCTATGCTGGAAAAGGAAATATCTTCACATAAAAACTGAACAGAAGCATTCTCAGAAACTTCTTTGTGTTGAGTGCATTCAACTCACGGACTTGAACTTACCTGTAGAAAGAGCAGTTTTGAAACACTCTTTTGGTAAAATCTGCAAGTGGTTATTTGGAGCACTTCGAGGCCTGTGCTGGGATATGGAATATCTTCACCTAAAAACTACAGAGAAGCATTCTCAGAAAGTTCTTCACGATGCATTCATTCAACTCACAGAGTTGAACCTTCCTTTTGATAGAACAGTTTTGAAACACTCTTTTTGTAGAATCTGCAAGAGGATATTTGGAGCGTTTCGAGGCCTATGCTGGAAAAGGAAATATCTTCACCTAAAAACTAGACAGAAGCATTCTCAGAAACTTCTGTGTGATGAGTGCATTCAACTCACAGACTTGAACGTTTCTTTTGATAGAACAGTTTTGAAACATTACGTTTGTAGAATCTGCAAGTGTTTATTCGGAGCACCTTGAGGCCTATGTTGGAAAAGGAAATATCTTCACATAAAAACTAGAGAGAAGGATTCTCAGAAACTTCTTTGTGATGAGTTCATTCAACTCACAGAGTTGAACCTACCAATTGATAGAGAAGTTTGGAAACACTCTTTTTGTAGAATCTGCAAGTGGATATTTGGAGCCGTTTGAGGCCTATGCTGGAAAAGGAAATATCTTCACATAAAAACTGAACAGAAGCATTCTCAGAAACTTCTTTGTGTTGAGTGCATTCAACTCACAGACTTGAACTTACCTGTAGAAAGAGCAGTTTTGAAACACTCTTTTGGTGAAATCTGCAAGTGGTTATTTGGAGCACTTCGAGGCCTGTGCTGGGATATGGAATATCTTCACCTAAAAACTACAGAGAAGCATTCTCAGAAAGTTCTTCACGATGCATTCATTCAACTCACAGAGTTGAACCTTCCTTTTGATAGAACAGTTTTGAAACACTCTTTTTGTAGAATCTGCAAGAGGATATTTGGAGCGTTTTGAGGCCTATGCTGGAAAAGGAAATATCTTCACCTAAAAACTAGACAGAAGCATTCTCAGAAACTTCTGTGTGATGAGTGCATTCAACTCACAGACTTGAACGTTTCTTTTGATAGAACAGTTTTGAAACATTACGTTTGTAGAATCTGCAAGTGTTTATTCGGAGCACCTTGAGGCCTATGTTGGAAAAGGAAATATCTTCACATAAAAACTAGAGAGAAGGATTCTCAGAAACTTCTTTGTGATGAGTTCATTCAACTCACAGAGTTGAACCTACCAATTGATAGAGAAGTTTGGAAACACTCTTTTTGTAGAATCTGCAAGTGGATATTTGGAGCCGTTTGAGGCCTATGCTGGAAAAGGAAATATCTTCACATAAAAACTGAACAGAAGCATTCTCAGAAACTTCTTTGTGTTGAGTGCATTCAACTCACGGACTTGAACTTACCTGTAGAAAGAGCAGTTTGAAACACTCTTTTGGTAAAATCTGCAAGTGGTTATTTGGAGCACTTCGAGGCCTGTGCTGGGATATGGAATATCTTCACCTAAAAACTACAGAGAAGCATTCTCAGAAAGTTCTTCACGATGCATTCATTCAACTCACAGAGTTGAACCTTCCTTTTGATAGAACAGTTTTGAAACACTCTTTTTGTAGAATCTGCAAGAGGATATTTGGAGCGTTTTGAGGCCTATGCTGGAAAAGGAAATATCTTCACCTAAAAACTAGACAGAAGCATTCTCAGAAACTTCTGTGTGATGAGTGCATTCAACTCACAGACTTGAACGTTTCTTTTGATAGAACAGTTTTGAAACATTACGTTTGTAGAATCTGCAAGTGTTTATTCGGAGCACCTTGAGGCCTATGTTGGAAAAGGAAATATCTTCACATAAAAACTAGAGAGAAGGATTCTCAGAAACTTCTTTGTGATGAGTTCATTCAACTCACAGAGTTGAACCTACCAATTGATAGAGAAGTTTGGAAACACTCTTTTTGTAGAATCTGCAAGTGGATATTTGGAGCCGTTTGAGGCCTATGCTGGAAAAGGAAATATCTTCACATAAAAACTGAACAGAAGCATTCTCAGAAACTTCTTTGTGTTGAGTGCATTCAACTCACGGACTTGAACTTACCTGTAGAAAGAGCAGTTTTGGAACACTCTATTGGTGAAATCTGCAAGTGGTTATTTTGAGCACTTCGAGGCCTGTGCTGGGATATGGAATATCTTCACCTAAAAACTACAGAGAAGCATTCTCAGAAAGTTCTTCACGATGCATTCATTCAACTCACAGAGTTGAACCTTCCTTTTGATAGAACAGTTTTGAAACACTCTTTTTGTAGAATCTGCAAGAGGATATTTGGAGCGTTTTGTGGCCTATGCAGGAAAAGGAAATATCTTCACCTAAAAACTAGACAGAAGCATTCTCAGAAACTTCTGTGTGATGAGTGCATTCAACTCACAGACTTGAACGTTTCTTTTGATAGAACAGTTTTGAAACATTACGTTTGTAGAATCTGCAAGTGTTTATTCGGAGCACCTTGAGGCCTATGTTGGAAAAGGAAATATCTTCACATAAAAACTAGAGAGAAGGATTCTCAGAAACTTCTTTGTGATGAGTTCATTCAACTCACAGAGTTGAACCTACCAATTGATAGAGAAGTTTGGAAACACTCTTTTTGTAGAATCTGCAAGTGGATATTTGGAGCCGTTTGAGGCCTATGCTGGAAAAGGAAATATCTTCACATAAAAACTGAACAGAAGCATTCTCAGAAACTTCTTTGTGTTGAGTGCATTCAACTCACGGACTTGAACTTACCTGTAGAAAGAGCAGTTTTGAAACACTCTATTGGTGAAATCTGCAAGTGGTTATTTTGAGCACTTCGAGGCCTGTGCTGGGATATGGAATATCTTCACCTAAAAACTACAGAGAAGCATTCTCAGAAAGTTCTTCACGATGCATTCATTCAACTCACAGAGTTGAACCTTCCTTTTGATAGAACAGTTTTGAAACACTCTTTTTGTAGAATCTGCAAGAGGATATTTGGAGCGTTTTGAGGCCTATGCTGGAAAAGGAAATATCTTCACCTAAAAACTAGACAGAAGCATTCTCAGAAACTTCTGTGTGATGAGTGCATTCAACTCACAGACTTGAACGTTTCTTTTGAAAGAACAGTTTTGAAACATTACGTTTGTAGAATCTGCAAGTGTTTATTCGGAGCACCTTGAGGCCTATGTTGGAACAGGAAATATCTTCACATAAAAACTAGAGAGAAGGATTCTCAGAAACTTCTTTGTGATGAGTTCATTCAACTCACAGAGTTGAACCTACCCATTGATAGAGAAGTTTGGAAACACTCTTTTTGTAGAATCTGCAAGTGGATATTTGGAGCCGTTTGAGGCCTATGCTGGAAAAGGAAATATCTTCACATAAAAACTGAACAGAAGCATTCTCAGAAACTTCTTTGTGTTGAGTGCATTCAACTCACGGACTTGAACTTACCTGTAGAAAGAGCAGTTTTGAAACACTCTTTTGGTAAAATCTGCAAGTGGTTATTTGGAGCACTTCGAGGCCTGTGCTGGGATATGGAATATCTTCACCTAAAAACTACAGAGAAGCATTCTCAGAAAGTTCTTCACGATGCATTCATTCAACTCACAGAGTTGAACCTTCCTTTTGATAGAACAGTTTTGAAACACTCTTTTTGTAGAATCTGCAAGAGGATATTTGGAGCGTTTCGAGGCCTATGCTGGAAAAGGAAATATCTTCACCTAAAAACTAGACAGAAGCATTCTCAGAAACTTCTGTGTGATGAGTGCATTCAACTCACAGACTTGAACGTTTCTTTTGATAGAACAGTTTTGAAACATTACGTTTGTAGAATCTGCAAGTGTTTATTCGGAGCACCTTGAGGCCTATGTTGGAAAAGGAAATATCTTCACATAAAAACTAGAGAGAAGGATTCTCAGAAACTTCTTTGTGATGAGTTCATTCAACTCACAGAGTTGAACCTACCAATTGATAGAGAAGTTTGGAAACACTCTTTTTGTAGAATCTGCAAGTGGATATTTGGAGCCGTTTGAGGCCTATGCTGGAAAAGGGAATATCTTCACATAAAAACTGAACAGAAGCATTCTCAGAAACTTCTTTGTGTTGAGTTCATTCAACTCACAGACTTGAACTTACCTGTAGAAAGAGCAGTTTTGAAACACTCTTTTGGTGAAATCTGCAAGTTGTTATTTGGAGCACTTCGAGGCCTGTGCTGGGATATGGAATATCTTCACCTAAAAACTACAGAGAAGCATTCTCAGAAAGTTCTTCACGATGCATTCATTCAACTCACAGAGTTGAACCTTCCTTTTGATAGAACAGTTTTGAAACACTCTTTTTGTAGAATCTGCAAGAGGATATTTGGAGCGTTTCGAGGCCTATGCTGGAAAAGGAAATATCTTCACCTAAAAACTAGACAGAAGCATTCTCAGAAACTTCTGTGTGATGAGTGCATTCAACTCACAGACTTGAACGTTTCTTTTGATAGAACAGTTTTGAAACATTACGTTTGTAGAATCTGCAAGTGTTTATTCGGAGCACTTTGAGGCCTATGTTGGAAAAGGAAATATCTTCACATAAAAACTAGAGAGAAGGATTCTCAGAAACTTCTTTGTGATGAGTTCATTCAACTCACAGAGTTGAACCTACCAATTGATAGAGAAGTTTGGAAACACTCTTTTTGTAGAATCTGCAAGTGGATATTTGGAGCCGTTTGAGGCCTATGCTGGAAAAGGGAATATCTTCACATAAAAACTGAACAGAAGCATTCTCAGAAACTTCTTTGTGTTGAGTTCATTCAACTCACAGACTTGAACTTACCTGTAGAAAGAGCAGTTTTGAAACACTCTTTTGGTGAAATCTGCAAGTGGTTATTTGGAGCACTTCGAGGCCTGTGCTGGGATATGGAATATCTTCACCTAAAAACTACAGAGAAGCATTCTCAGAAAGTTCTTCACGATGCATTCATTCAACTCACAGAGTTGAAGCTTCCTTTTGATAGAACAGTTTTGAAACACTCTTTTTGTAGAATCTGCAAGAGGATATTTGGAGCGTTTTGAGGCCTATGCTGGAAAAGGAAATATCTTCACCTAAAAACTAGACAGAAGCATTCTCAGAAACTTCTGTGTGATGAGTGCATTCAACTCACAGACTTGAACGTTTCTTTTGATAGAACAGTTTTGAAACATTACGTTTGTAGAATCTGCAAGTGTTTATTCGGAGCACCTTGAGGCCTATGTTGGAAAAGGAAATATCTTCACATAAAAACTAGAGAGAAGGATTCTCAGAAACTCCTTTGTGATGAGTTCATTCAACTCACAGAGTTGAACCTACCAATTGATAGAGAAGTTTGGAAACACTCTTTTTGTAGAATCTGCAAGTGGATATTTGGAGCCGTTTGAGGCCTATGCTGGAAAAGGAAATATCTTCACATAAAAACTGAACAGAAGCATTCTCAGAAACTTCTTTGTGTTGAGTGCATTCAACTCACGGACTTGAACTTACCTGTAGAAAGAGCAGTTTGAAACACTCTTTTGGTAAAATCTGCAAGTGGTTATTTGGAGCACTTCGAGGCCTGTGCTGGGATATGGAATATCTTCACCTAAAAACTACAGAGAAGCATTCTCAGAAAGTTCTTCACGATGCATTCATTCAACTCACAGAGTTGAACCTTCCTTTTGATAGAACAGTTTTGAAACACTCTTTTTGTAGAATCTGCAAGAGGATATTTGGAGCGTTTTGAGGCCTATGCTGGAAAAGGAAATATCTTCACCTAAAAACTAGACAGAAGCATTCTCAGAAACTTCTGTGTGATGAGTGCATTCAACTCACAGACTTGAACGTTTCTTTTGATAGAACAGTTTTGAAACATTACGTTTGTAGAATCTGCAAGTGTTTATTCGGAGCACCTTGAGGCCTATGTTGGAAAAGGAAATATCTTCACATAAAAACTAGAGAGAAGGATTCTCAGAAACTTCTTTGTGATGAGTTCATTCAACTCACAGAGTTGAACCTACCAATTGATAGAGAAGTTTGGAAACACTCTTTTTGTAGAATCTGCAAGTGGATATTTGGAGCCGTTTGAGGCCTATGCTGGAAAAGGAAATATCTTCACATAAAAACTGAACAGAAGCATTCTCAGAAACTTCTTTGTGTTGAGTGCATTCAACTCACGGACTTGAACTTACCTGTAGAAAGAGCAGTTTTGAAACACTCTTTTGGTGAAATCTGCAAGTGGTTATTTGGAGCACTTCGAGGCCTGTGCTGGGATATGGAATATCTTCACCTAAAAACTACAGAGAAGCATTCTCAGAAAGTTCTTCACGATGCATTCATTCAACTCACAGAGTTGAAGCTTCCTTTTGATAGAACAGTTTTGAAACACTCTTTTTGTAGAATCTGCAAGAGGATATTTGGAGCGTTTTGAGGCCTATGCTGGAAAAGGAAATATCTTCACCTAAAAACTAGACAGAAGCATTCTCAGAAACTTCTGTGTGATGAGTGCATTCAACTCACAGACTTGAACGTTTCTTTTGATAGAACAGTTTTGAAACATTACGTTTGTAGAATCTGCAAGTGTTTATTCGGAGCACCTTGAGGCCTATGTTGGAAAAGGAAATATCTTCACATAAAAACTAGAGAGAAGGATTCTCAGAAACTTCTTTGTGATGAGTTCATTCAACTCACAGAGTTGAACCTACCAATTGATAGAGAAGTTTGGAAACACTCTTTTTGTAGAATCTGCAAGTGGATATTTGGAGCCGTTTGAGGCCTATGCTGGAAAAAGAAATATTTTCACATAAAAACTGAACAGAAGCATTCTCAGAAACTTCTTTGTGTTGAGTGCATTCAACTCACAGACTTGAACTTACCTGTAGAAAGAGCAGTTTTGAAACACTCTTTTGGTAAAATCTGCAAGTGGTTATTTGGAGCACTTCGAGGCCTGTGCTGGGATATGGAATATCTTCACCTAAAAACTACAGAGAAGCATTCTCAGAAAGTTCTTCATGATGCATTCATTCAACTCACAGAGTTGAACCTTCCTTTTGACAGAACAGTTTTGAAACACTCTTTTTGTAGAATCTGCAAGAGGATATTTGGAGCGTTTTGAGGCCTATGCTGGAAAAGGAAATATCTTCACCTAAAAACTAGACAGAAGCATTCTCAGAAACTTCTGTGTGATGAGTGCATTCAACTCACAGACTTGAACGTTCCTCTTGAAAGAGCAGTTTTGAAACACTCCTTTTGTAGAATCTGCACGTGTTCATTTGTAGCGCTCTGAGGCCTATGTTGGAAAAGGAAATGTCTTCACATAAAAACTAGACAGAAGCATTCTCAGAAACTTCTTTGTGATGACTGCATTCTACTCACAGTGTTGCAGCTTGCGCTTGATAGAGCAGTTTTGAAACACTCTTTTGATAGAATCTGCAAGTGGATATTTGGAGCGCTTTGAGGCCCATGCTGGAAAAGGAAATGTCTTCGCATAAAAACTAGACAGAAGCGTTCCAGGAAACTTCTGTATGATAAGTGCATTCAACTCACAGACTTGAACGTTCCTTTTGATAGAAATCTTTGGAAACACTCCTTTTGTAGAATTTGCAAGGGTTTATTTGGAACGATTTGAGGCCTAAGCTGGAAAAGGAAATATCTTCACGTAAGGTCTAGACAGAAGAATTCTCAGAAACTTCTTTCTGATGAGTGCATTCAACACACAGACTTGAACCTTGCTCTTGAAAGAGCAGCTTTGAAACACTCTTTTCGTAGAATCTGCAAGTGGATATTTGGAGCGTTTTGAGGCCTATGCTGGAAAAGGAAATATCTTCACATAAAAACTGAACAGAAGCATTCTCAGAAACTTCTTTGTGTTGAGTGCATTCAACTCACAGACTTGAACGTTCCTTTTGATAGAAATCTTTGGAAACACTCCTTTTGTAGAATTTGCAAGGGTTTATTTGGAGCGCTTTGAAGCCTAAGCTGGAAAAGGAAATATCTTCACGTAAGGTCTAGACAGAAGAATTCTCAGAAACTTCTTTCTGATGAGTGCATTCAACACACAGACTTGAACCTTGCTCTTGAAAGAGCAGCTTTGAGACACTCTTTTCGTAGAATCTGCAAGTGGATATTTGGAGCGTTTTGAGGCCTATGCTGGAAAAGGAAATATCTTCACCTAAAAACTAGACAGAAGCATTCTCAGAAACTTCTGTGTGATGAGTGCATTCAACTCACAGACTTGAATGTTTCTTTTGATAGAACAGTTTTGAAACATTACGTTTGTAGAATCTGCAAGTGTTTATTCGGAGCAACTTGAGGCCTATGTTGGAAAAGGAAATATCTTCACATAAAAACTAGAGAGAAGGATTCTCAGAAACTTCTTTGTGATGAGTTCATTCAACTCACAGAGTTGAACCTACCAATTGATAGAGAAGTTTGGAAACACTCTTTTTGTACAATCTGCAAGTGGATATTTGGAGCCGTTTGAGGCCTATGCTGGAAAAGGAAATATCTTCACATAAAAACTGAACAGAAGCATTCTCAGAAACTTCTTTGTGTTGAGTGCATTCAACTCACAGACTTGAACTTACCTGTAGAAAGAGCAGTTTTGAAACACTCTTTTGGTGAAATCTGCAAGTGGTTATTTGGAGCACTTCGAGGCCTGTGCTGGGATATGGAATATCTTCACCTAAAAACTACAGAGAAGCATTCTCAGAAAGTTCTTCACGATGCATTCATTCAACTCACAGAGTTGAACCTTCCTTTTGATAGAACAGTTTTGAAACACTCTTTTTGTAGAATCTGCAAGTGGATATTTGGAGCGTTTTGAGGCCTATGCTGGAAAAGGAAATATCTTCACCTAAAAACTAGACAGAAGCATTCTCAGAAACTTCTGTGTGATGAGTGCATTCAACTCACAGACTTGAACGTTTCTTTTGATAGAACAGTTTTGAAACATTACGTTTGTAGAATCTGCAAGTGTTTATTCGGAGCACCTTGAGGCCTATGTTGGAAAAGGAAATATCTTCACATAAAAACTAGAGAGAAGGATTCTCAGAAACTTCTTTGTGATGAGTTCATTCAACTCACAGAGTTGAACCTACCAATTGATAGAGAAGTTTGGAAACACTCTTTTTGTAGAATCTGCAAGTGGATATTTGGAGCCGTTTGAGGCCTATGCTGGAAAAGGAAATATCTTCACATAAAAACTGAACAGAAGCATTCTCAGAAACTTCTTTGTGTTGAGTGCATTCAACTCACGGACTTGAACTTACCTGTAGAAAGAGCAGTTTTGAAACACTCTTTTGGTGAAATCTGCAAGTGGTTATTTGGAGCACTTCGAGGCCTGTGCTGGGATATGGAATATCTTCACCTAAAAACTACAGAGAAGCATTCTCAGAAAGTTCTTCATGATGCATTCATTCAACTCACAGAGTTGAACCTTCCTTTTGATAGAACAGTTTTGAAACACTCTTTTTGTAGAATCTGCAAGAGGATATTTGGAGCGTTTTGAGGCCTATGCTGGAAAAGGAAATATCTTCACCTAAAAACTAGACAGAAGCATTCTCAGAAACTTCTGTGTGATGAGTGCATTCAACTCACAGACTTGAAAGTTTCTTTTGATAGAACAGTTTTGAAACTTTACGTTTGTAGAATCTGCAAGTGTTTATTCGGAGCACCTTGAGGCCTATGTTGGAAAAGGAAATATCTTCACATAAAAACTAGAGAGAAGGATTCTCAGAAACTTCTTTGTGATGAGTTCATTCAACTCACAGAGTTGAACCTACCAATTGATAGAGAAGTTTGGAAACACTCTTTTTGTAGAATCTGCAAGTGGATATTTGGAGCCGTTTGAGGCCTATGCTGGAAAAGGAAATATCTTCACATAAAAACTGAACAGAAGCATTCTCAGAAACTTCTTTGTGTTGAGTGCACTCAACTCACGGACTTGAACTTACCTGTAGAAAGAGCAGTTTTGAAACACTCTTTTGGTAAAATCTGCAAGTGGTTATTTGGAGCACTTCGAGGCCTGTGCTGGGATATGGAATATCTTCACCTAAAAACTACAGAGAAGCATTCTCAGAAAGTTCTTCACGATGCATTCATTCAACTCACAGAGTTGAACCTTCCTTTTGATAGAACAGTTTTGAAACACTCTTTTTGTAGAATCTGCAAGAGGATATTTGGAGCGTTTCGAGGCCTATGCTGGAAAAGGAAATATCTTCACCTAAAAACTAGACAGAAGCATTCTCAGAAACTTCTGTGTGATGAGTGCATTCAACTCACAGACTTGAACGTTTCTTTTGATAGAACAGTTTTGAAACATTACGTTTGTAGAATCTGCAAGTGTTTATTCGGAGCACTTTGAGGCCTATGTTGGAAAAGGAAATATCTTCACATAAAAACTAGAGAGAAGGATTCTCAGAAACTTCTTTGTGATGAGTTCATTCAACTCACAGAGTTGAACCTACCAATTGATAGAGAAGTTTGGAAACACTCTTTTTGTAGAATCTGCAAGTGGATATTTGGAGCCGTTTGAGGCCTATGCTGGAAAAGGAAATATCTTCACATAAAAACTGAACAGAAGCATTCTCAGAAACTTCTTTGTGTTGAGTGCATTCAACTCACGGACTTGAACTTACCTGTAGAAAGAGCAGTTTTGAAACACTCTTTGGTGAAATCTGCAAGTGGTTATTTGGAGCACTTCGAGTCCTGTGCTGGGATATGGAATATCTTCACCTAAAAACTACAGAGAAGCATTCTCAGAAAGTTCTTCACGATGCATTCATTCAACTCACAGAGTTGAACCTTCCTTTTGATAGAACAGTTTTGAAACACTCTTTTTGTAGAATCTGCAAGAGGATATTTGGAGCGTTTTGAGGCCTATGCTGGAAAAGGAAATATCTTCACCTAAAAACTAGACAGAAGCATTCTCAGAAACTTCTGTGTGATGAGTGCATTCAACTCACAGACTTGAACGTTTCTTTTGATAGAACAGTTTTGAAACATTACGTTTGTAGAATCTGCAAGTGTTTATTCGGAGCACCTTGAGGCCTATGTTGGAAAAGGAAATATCTTCACATAAAAACTAGAGAGAAGGATTCTCAGAAACTTCTTTGTGATGAGTTCATTCAACTCACAGAGTTGAACCTACCAATTGATAGAGAAGTTTGGAAACACTCTTTTTGTAGAATCTGCAAGTGGATATTTGGAGCCGTTTGAGGCCTATGCTGGAAAAGGAAATATCTTCACATAAAAACTGAACAGAAGCATTCTCAGAAACTTCTTTGTGTTGAGTGCATTCAACTCACAGACTTGAACTTACCTGTAGAAAGAGCAGTTTTGAAACACTCTTTTGGTGAAATCTGCAAGTGGTTATTTGGAGCACTTCGAGGCCTGTGCTGGGATATGGAATATCTTCACCTAAAAACTACAGAGAAGCATTCTCAGAAAGTTCTTCACGATGCATTCATTCAACTCACAGAGTTGAACCTTCCTTTTGATAGAACAGTTTTGAAACACTCTTTTTGTAGAATCTGCAAGAGGATACTTGGAGCGTTTTGAGGCCTATGCTGGAAAAGGAAATATCTTCACCTAAAAACTAGACAGAAGCATTCTCAGAAACTTCTGTGTGATGAGTGCATTCAACTCACAGACTTGAACGTTTCTTTTGATAGAACAGTTTTGAAACATTACGTTTGTAGAATCTGCAAGTGTTTATTCGGAGCACCTTGAGGCCTATGTTGGAAAAGGAAATATCTTCACATAAAAACTAGAGAGAAGGATTCTCAGAAACTTCTTTGTGATGAGTTCATTCAACTCACAGAGTTGAACCTACCAATTGATAGAGAAGTTTGGAAACACTCTTTTTGTAGAATCTGCAAGTGGATATTTGGAGCCGTTTGAGGCCTATGCTGGAAAAGGAAATATCTTCACATAAAAACTGAACAGAAGCATTCTCAGAAACTTCTTTGTGTTGAGTGCATACAACTCACGGACTTGAACTTACCTGTAGAAAGAGCAGTTTGAAACACTCTTTTGGTAAAATCTGCAAGTGGTTATTTGGAGCACTTCGAGGCCTGTGCTGGGATATGGAATATCTTCACCTAAAAACTACAGAGAAGCATTCTCAGAAAGTTCTTCACGATGCATTCATTCAACTCACAGAGTTGAACCTTCCTTTTGATAGAACAGTTTTGAAACACTCTTTTTGTAGAATCTGCAAGAGGATATTTGGAGCGTTTTGAGGCCTATGCTGGAAAAGGAAATATCTTCACCTAAAAACTAGACAGAAGCATTCTCAGAAACTTCTGTGTGATGAGTGCATTCAACTCACAGACTTGAACGTTTCTTTTGATAGAACAGTTTTGAAACATTACGTTTGTAGAATCTGCAAGTGTTTATTCGGAGCACCTTGAGGCCTATGTTGGAAAAGGAAATATCTTCACATAAAAACTAGAGAGAAGGATTCTCAGAAACTTCTTTGTGATGAGTTCATTCAACTCACAGAGTTGAACCTACCAATTGATAGAGAAGTTTGGAAACACTCTTTTTGTAGAATCTGCAAGTGGATATTTGGAGCCGTTTGAGGCCTATGCTGGAAAAGGAAATATCTTCACATAAAAACTGAACAGAAGCATTCTCAGAAACTTCTTTGTGTTGAGTGCATTCAACTCACGGACTTGAACTTACCTGTAGAAAGAGCAGTTTTGAAACACTCTTTTGGTGAAATCTGCAAGTGGTTATTTGGAGCACTTCGAGGCCTGTGCTGGGATATGGAATATCTTCACCTAAAAACTACAGAGAAGCATTCTCAGAAAGTTCTTCACGATGCATTCATTCAACTCACAGAGTTGAAGCTTCCTTTTGATAGAACAGTTTTGAAACACTCTTTTTGTAGAATCTGCAAGAGGATATTTGGAGCGTTTTGAGGCCTATGCTGGAAAAGGAAGTATCTTCACCTAAAAACTAGACAGAAGCATTCTCAGAAACTTCTGTGTGATGAGTGCATTCAACTCACAGACTTGAACGTTTCTTTTGATAGAACAGTTTTGAAACATTACGTTTGTAGAATCTGCAAGTGTTTATTCGGAGCACCTTGGGGCCTATGTTGGAACAGGAAATATCTTCACATAAAAACTAGAGAGAAGGATTCTCAGAAACTTCTTTGTGATGAGTTCATTCAACTCACAGAGTTGAACCTACCCATTGATAGAGAAGTTTGGAAACACTCTTTTTGTAGAATCTGCAAGTGGATATTTGGAGCCGTTTGAGGCCTATGATGGAAAAGGAAATATCTTCACATAAAAACTGAACAGAAGCATTCTCAGAAACTTCTTTGTGTTGAGTGCATTCAACTCACGGACTTGAACTTACCTGTAGAAAGAGCAGTTTTGAAACACTCTTTTGGTAAAATCTGCAAGTGGTTATTTGGAGCACTTCGAGGCCTGTGCTGGGATATGGAATATCTTCACCTAAAAACTACAGAGAAGCATTCTCAGAAAGTTCTTCACGATGCATTCATTCAACTCACAGAGTTGAACCTTCCTTTTGATAGAACAGTTTTGAAACACTCTTTTTGTAGAATCTGCAAGAGGATATTTGGAGCGTTTCGAGGCCTATGCTGGAAAAGGAAATATCTTCACCTAAAAACTAGACAGAAGCATTCTCAGAAACTTCTGTGTGATGAGTGCATTCAACTCACAGACTTGAACGTTTCTTTTGATAGAACAGTTTTGAAACATTACGTTTGTAGAATCTGCAAGTGTTTATTCGGAGCACTTTGAGGCCTATGTTGGAAAAGGAAATATCTTCACATAAAAACTAGAGAGAAGGATTCTCAGAAACTTCTTTGTGATGAGTTCATTCAACTCACAGAGTTGAACCTACCAATTGATAGAGAAGTTTGGAAACACTCTTTTTGTAGAATCTGCAAGTGGATATTTGGAGCCGTTTGAGGCCTATGCTGGAAAAGGGAATATCTTCACATAAAAACTGAACAGAAGCATTCTCAGAAACTTCTTTGTGTTGAGTTCATTCAACTCACAGACTTGAACTTACCTGTAGAAAGAGCAGTTTTGAAACACTCTTTTGGTGAAATCTGCAAGTTGTTATTTGGAGCACTTCGAGGCCTGTGCTGGGATATGGAATATCTTCACCTAAAAACTACAGAGAAGCATTCTCAGAAAGTTCTTCACGATGCATTCATTCAACTCACAGAGTTGAACCTTCCTTTTGATAGAACAGTTTTGAAACACTCTTTTTGTAAAATCTGCAAGAGGATATTTGGAGCGTTTCGAGGCCTATGCTGGAAAAGGAAATATCTTCACCTAAAAACTAGACAGAAGCATTCTCAGAAACTTCTGTGTGATGAGTGCATTCAACTCACAGACTTGAACGTTTCTTTTGATAGAACAGTTTTGAAACATTACGTTTGTAGAATCTGCAAGTGTTTATTCGGAGCACTTTGAGGCCTATGTTGGAAAAGGAAATATCTTCACATAAAAACTAGAGAGAAGGATTCTCAGAAACTTCTTTGTGATGAGTTCATTCAACTCACAGAGTTGAACCTACCAATTGATAGAGAAGTTTGGAAACACTCTTTTTGTAGAATCTGCAAGTGGATATTTGGAGCCGTTTGAGGCCTATGCTGGAAAAGGGAATATCTTCACATAAAAACTGAACAGAAGCATTCTCAGAAACTTCTTTGTGTTGAGTTCATTCAACTCACAGACTTGAACTTACCTGTAGAAAGAGCAGTTTTGAAACACTCTTTTGGTGAAATCTGCAAGTTGTTATTTGGAGCACTTCGAGGCCTGTGCTGGGATATGGAATATCTTCACCTAAAAACTACAGAGAAGCATTCTCAGAAAGTTCTTCACTATGCATTCATTCAACTCACAGAGTTGAAGCTTCCTTTTGATAGAACAGTTTTGAAACACTCTTTTTGTAGAATCTGCAAGAGGATATTTGGAGCGTTTTGAGGCCTATGCTGGAAAAGGAAATATCTTCACCTAAAAACTAGACAGAAGCATTCTCAGAAACTTCTGTGTGATGAGTGCATTCAACTCACAGACTTGAACGTTTCTTTTGATAGAACAGTTTTGAAACATTACGTTTGTAGAATCTGCAAGTGTTTATTCGGAGCACCTTGAGGCCTATGTTGGAAAAGGAAATATCTTCACATAAAAACTAGAGAGAAGGATTCTCAGAAACTCCTTTGTGATGAGTTCATTCAACTCACAGAGTTGAACCTACCAATTGATAGAGAAGTTTGGAAACACTCTTTTTGTAGAATCTGCAAGTGGATATTTGGAGCCGTTTGAGGCCTATGATGGAAAAGGAAATATCTTCACATAAAAACTGAACAGAAGCATTCTCAGAAACTTCTTTGTGTTGAGTGCATTCAACTCACGGACTTGAACTTACCTGTAGAAAGAGCAGTTTGAAACAATCTTTTGGTGAAATCTGCAAGTGGTTATTTGGAGCACTTCGAGGCCTGTGCTGGGATATGGAATATCTTCACCTAAAAACTACAGAGAAGCATTCTCAGAAAGTTCTTCACGATGCATTCATTCAACTCACAGAGTTGAACCTTCCTTTTGATAGAACAGTTTTGAAACACTCTTTTCGTAGAATCTGCAAGAGGATATTTGGAGCGTTTTGAGGCGTATGCTGGAAAAGGAAATATCTTCACCTAAAAACTAGACAGAAGCATTCTCAGAAACTTCTGTGTGATGAGTGCATTCAACTCACAGACTTGAACGTTTCTTTTGATAGAACAGTTTTGAAACATTACGTTTGTAGAATCTGCAAGTGTTTATTCGGAGCACTTTGAGGCCTATGTTGGAAAAGGAAATATCTTCACATAAAAACTAGAGAGAAGGATTCTCAGAAACTTCTTTGTGATGAGTTCATTCAACTCACAGAGTTGAACCTACCAATTGATAGAGAAGTTTGGAAACACTCTTTTTGTAGAATCTGCAAGTGGATATTTGGAGCCGTTTGAGGCCTATGCTGGAAAAGGGAATATCTTCACATAAAAACTGAACAGAAGCATTCTCAGAAACTTCTTTGTGTTGAGTTCATTCAACTCACAGACTTGAACTTACCTGTAGAAAGAGCAGTTTTGAAACACTCTTTTGGTGAAATCTGCAAGTTGTTATTTGGAGCACTTCGAGGCCTGTGCTGGGATATGGAATATCTTCACCTAAAAACTACAGAGAAGCATTCTCAGAAAGTTCTTCACTATCCATTCATTCAACTCACAGAGTTGAAGCTTCCTTTTGATAGAACAGTTTTGAAACACTCTTTTTGTAGAATCTGCAAGAGGATATTTGGAGCGTTTTGAGGCCTATGCTGGAAAAGGAAATATCTTCACCTAAAAACTAGACAGAAGCATTCTCAGAAACTTCTGTGTGATGAGTGCATTCAACTCACAGACTTGAACGTTTCTTTTGATAGAACAGTTTTGAAACATTACGTTTGTAGAATCTGCAAGTGTTTATTCGGAGCACCTTGAGGCCTATGTTGGAAAAGGAAATATCTTCACATAAAAACTAGAGAGAAGGATTCTCAGAAACTCCTTTGTGATGAGTTCATTCAACTCACAGAGTTGAACCTACCAATTGATAGAGAAGTTTGGAAACACTCTTTTTGTAGAATCTGCAAGTGGATATTTGGAGCCGTTTGAGGCCTATGATGGAAAAGGAAATATCTTCACATAAAAACTGAACAGAAGCATTCTCAGAAACTTCTTTGTGTTGAGTGCATTCAACTCACGGACTTGAACTTACCTGTAGAAAGAGCAGTTTGAAACAATCTTTTGGTGAAATCTGCAAGTGGTTATTTGGAGCACTTCGAGGCCTGTGCTGGGATATGGAATATCTTCACCTAAAAACTACAGAGAAGCATTCTCAGAAAGTTCTTCACGATGCATTCATTCAACTCACAGAGTTGAACCTTCCTTTTGATAGAACAGTTTTGAAACACTCTTTTCGTAGAATCTGCAAGAGGATATTTGGAGCGTTTTGAGGCCTATGCTGGAAAAGGAAATATCTTCACCTAAAAACTAGACAGAAGCATTCTCAGAAACTTCTGTGTGATGAGTGCATTCAACTCACAGACTTGAACGTTTCTTTTGATAGAACAGTTTTGAAACATTACGTTTGTAGAATCTGCAAGTGTTTATTCGGAGCACCTTGAGGCCTATGTTGGAAAAGGAAATATCTTCACATAAAAACTAGAGAGAAGGATTCTCAGAAACTTCTTTGTGATGAGTTCATTCAACTCACAGAGTTGAACCTACCAATTGATAGAGAAGTTTGGAAACACTCTTTTTGTAGAATCTGCAAGTGGATATTTGGAGCCGTTTGAGGCCTATGCTGGAAAAGGAAATATCTTCACATAAAAACTGAACAGAAGCATTCTCAGAAACTTCTTTGTGTTGAGTGCATTCAACTCACATACTTGAACTTACCTGTAGAAAGAGCAGTTTTGAAACACTCTTTTGGTGAAATCTGCAAGTGGTTATTTGGAGCACTTCGAGGCCTGTGCTGGGATATGGAATATCTTCACCTAAAAACTACAGAGAAGCATTCTCAGAAAGTTCTTCACGATGCATTCATTCAACTCACAGAGTTGAAGCTTCCTTTTGATAGAACAGTTTTGAAACACTCTTTTTGTAGAATCTGCAAGAGGATATTTGGAGCGTTTTGAGGCCTATGCTGGAAAAGGAAATATCTTCACCTAAAAACTAGACAGAAGCATTCTCAGAAACTTCTGTGTGATGAGTGCATTCAACTCACAGACTTGAACGTTTCTTTTGATAGAACAGTTTTGAAACATTACGTTTGTAGAATCTGCAAGTGTTTATTCGGAGCACCTTGAGGCCTATGTTGGAAAAGGAAATATCTTCACATAAAAACTAGAGAGAAGGATTCTCAGAAACTTCTTTGTGATGAGTTCATTCAACTCACAGAGTTGAACCTACCAATTGATAGAGAAGTTTGGAAACACTCTTTTTGTAGAATCTGCAAGTGGATATTTGGAGCCGTTTGAGGCCTATGCTGGAAAAAGAAATATTTTCACATAAAAACTGAACAGAAGCATTCTCAGAAACTTCTTTGTGTTGAGTGCATTCAACTCACAGACTTGAACTTACCTGTAGAAAGAGCAGTTTTGAAACACTCTTTTGGTAAAATCTGCAAGTGGTTATTTGGAGCACTTCGAGGCCTGTGCTGGGATATGGAATATCTTCACCTAAAAACTACAGAGAAGCATTCTCAGAAAGTTCTTCACGATGCATTCATTCAACTCACAGAGTTGAACCTTCCTTTTGACAGAACAGTTTTGAAACACTCTTTTTGTAGAATCTGCAAGAGGATATTTGGAGCGTTTTGAGGCCTATGCTGGAAAAGGAAATATCTTCACCTAAAAACTAGACAGAAGCATTCTCAGAAACTTCTGTGTGATGAGTGCATTCAACTCACAGACTTGAACGTTCCTCTTGAAAGAGCAGTTTTGAAACACTCCTTTTGTAGAATCTGCACGTGTTCATTTGTAGCGCTCTGAGGCCTATGTTGGAAAAGGAAATATCTTCACATAAAAACTAGACAGAAGCATTCTCAGAAACTTCTTTGTGATGACTGCATTCTACTCACAGTGTTGCAGCTTGCGCTTGATAGAGCAGTTTTGAAACACTCTTTTGATAGAATCTGCAAGTGGATATTTGGAGCGCTTTGAGGCCCATGCTGGAAAAGGAAATGTCTTCGCATAAAAACTAGACAGAAGCGTTCCAGGAAACTTCTGTATGATAAGTGCATTCAACTCACAGACTTGAACGTTCCTTTTGATAGAAATCTTTGGAAACACTCCTTTTGTAGAATTTGCAAGGGTTTATTTGGAACGATTTGAGGCCTAAGCTGGAAAAGGAAATATCTTCACGTAAGGTCTAGACAGAAGAATTCTCAGAAACTTCTTTCTGATGAGTGCATTCAACACACAGACTTGAACCTTGCTCTTGAAAGAGCAGCTTTGAAACACTCTTTTCGTAGAATCTGCAAGTGGATATTTGGAGCGTTTTGAGGCCTATGCTGGAAAAGGAAATATCTTCACATAAAAACTGAACAGAAGCATTCTCAGAAACTTCTTTGTGTTGAGTTCATTCAACTCACAGACTTGAACATACCTGTAGAAAGAGCAGTTTTGAAACACTCTTTTGGTGAAATCTGCAAGTTGTTATTTGGAGCACTTCGAGGCCTGTGCTGGGATATGGAATATCTTCACCTAAAAACTACAGAGAAGCATTCTCAGAAAGTTCTTCACGATGCATTCATTCAACTCACAGAGTTGAACCTTCCTTTTGATAGAACAGTTTTGAAACACTCTTTTTGTAGAATCTGCAAGAGGATATTTGGAGCGTTTCGAGGCCTATGCTGGAAAAGGAAATATCTTCACCTAAAAACTAGACAGAAGCATTCTCAGAAACTTCTGTGTGATGAGTGCATTCAACTCACAGACTTGAACGTTTCTTTTGATAGAACAGTTTTGAAACATTACGTTTGTAGAATCTGCAAGTGTTTATTCGGAGCACTTTGAGGCCTATGTTGGAAAAGGAAATATCTTCACATAAAAACTAGAGAGAAGGATTCTCAGAAACTTCTTTGTGATGAGTTCATTCAACTCACAGAGTTGAACCTACCAATTGATAGAGAAGTTTGGAAACACTCTTTTTGTAGAATCTGCAAGTGGATATTTGGAGCCGTTTGAGGCCTATGCTGGAAAAGGAAATATCTTCACATAAAAACTGAACAGAAGCATTCTCAGAAACTTCTTTGTGTTGAGTGCATTCAACTCACGGACTTGAACTTACCTGTAGAAAGAGCAGTTTTGAAACACTCTTTGGTGAAATCTGCAAGTGGTTATTTGGAGCACTTCGAGTCCTGTGCTGGGATATGGAATATCTTCACCTAAAAACTACAGAGAAGCATTCTCAGAAAGTTCTTCACGATGCATTCATTCAACTCACAGAGTTGAACCTTCCTTTTGATAGAACAGTTTTGAAACACTCTTTTTGTAGAATCTGCAAGAGGATATTTGGAGCGTTTTGAGGCCTATGCTGGAAAAGGAAATATCTTCACCTAAAAACTAGACAGAAGCATTCTCAGAAACTTCTGTGTGATGAGTGCATTCAACTCACAGACTTGAACGTTTCTTTTGATAGAACAGTTTTGAAACATTACGTTTGTAGAATCTGCAAGTGTTTATTCGGAGCACCTTGAGGCCTATGTTGGAAAAGGAAATATCTTCACATAAAAACTAGAGAGAAGGATTCTCAGAAACTTCTTTGTGATGAGTTCATTCAACTCACAGAGTTGAACCTACCAATTGATAGAGAAGTTTGGAAACACTCTTTTTGTAGAATCTGCAAGTGGATATTTGGAGCCGTTTGAGGCCTATGCTGGAAAAGGAAATATCTTCACATAAAAACTGAACAGAAGCATTCTCAGAAACTTCTTTGTGTTGAGTGCATTCAACTCACAGACTTGAACTTACCTGTAGAAAGAGCAGTTTTGAAACACTCTTTTGGTGAAATCTGCAAGTGGTTATTTGGAGCACTTCGAGGCCTGTGCTGGGATATGGAATATCTTCACCTAAAAACTACAGAGAAGCATTCTCAGAAAGTTCTTCACGATGCATTCATTCAACTCACAGAGTTGAACCTTCCTTTTGATAGAACAGTTTTGAAACACTCTTTTTGTAGAATCTGCAAGAGGATACTTGGAGCGTTTTGAGGCCTATGCTGGAAAAGGAAATATCTTCACCTAAAAACTAGACAGAAGCATTCTCAGAAACTTCTGTGTGATGAGTGCATTCAACTCACAGACTTGAACGTTTCTTTTGATAGAACAGTTTTGAAACATTACGTTTGTAGAATCTGCAAGTGTTTATTCGGAGCACCTTGAGGCCTATGTTGGAAAAGGAAATATCTTCACATAAAAACTAGAGAGAAGGATTCTCAGAAACTTCTTTGTGATGAGTTCATTCAACTCACAGAGTTGAACCTACCAATTGATAGAGAAGTTTGGAAACACTCTTTTTGTAGAATCTGCAAGTGGATATTTGGAGCCGTTTGAGGCCTATGCTGGAAAAGGAAATATCTTCACATAAAAACTGAACAGAAGCATTCTCAGAAACTTCTTTGTGTTGAGTGCATACAACTCACGGACTTGAACTTACCTGTAGAAAGAGCAGTTTGAAACACTCTTTTGGTAAAATCTGCAAGTGGTTATTTGGAGCACTTCGAGGCCTGTGCTGGGATATGGAATATCTTCACCTAAAAACTACAGAGAAGCATTCTCAGAAAGTTCTTCACGATGCATTCATTCAACTCACAGAGTTGAACCTTCCTTTTGATAGAACAGTTTTGAAACACTCTTTTTGTAGAATCTGCAAGAGGATATTTGGAGCGTTTTGAGGCCTATGCTGGAAAAGGAAATATCTTCACCTAAAAACTAGACAGAAGCATTCTCAGAAACTTCTGTGTGATGAGTGCATTCAACTCACAGACTTGAACGTTTCTTTTGATAGAACAGTTTTGAAACATTACGTTTGTAGAATCTGCAAGTGTTTATTCGGAGCACCTTGAGGCCTATGTTGGAAAAGGAAATATCTTCACATAAAAACTAGAGAGAAGGATTCTCAGAAACTTCTTTGTGATGAGTTCATTCAACTCACAGAGTTGAACCTACCAATTGATAGAGAAGTTTGGAAACACTCTTTTTGTAGAATCTGCAAGTGGATATTTGGAGCCGTTTGAGGCCTATGCTGGAAAAGGAAATATCTTCACATAAAAACTGAACAGAAGCATTCTCAGAAACTTCTTTGTGTTGAGTGCATTCAACTCACGGACTTGAACTTACCTGTAGAAAGAGCAGTTTTGAAACACTCTTTTGGTGAAATCTGCAAGTGGTTATTTGGAGCACTTCGAGGCCTGTGCTGGGATATGGAATATCTTCACCTAAAAACTACAGAGAAGCATTCTCAGAAAGTTCTTCACGATGCATTCATTCAACTCACAGAGTTGAAGCTTCCTTTTGATAGAACAGTTTTGAAACACTCTTTTTGTAGAATCTGCAAGAGGATATTTGGAGCGTTTTGAGGCCTATGCTGGAAAAGGAAGTATCTTCACCTAAAAACTAGACAGAAGCATTCTCAGAAACTTCTGTGTGATGAGTGCATTCAACTCACAGACTTGAACGTTTCTTTTGATAGAACAGTTTTGAAACATTACGTTTGTAGAATCTGCAAGTGTTTATTCGGAGCACCTTGGGGCCTATGTTGGAACAGGAAATATCTTCACATAAAAACTAGAGAGAAGGATTCTCAGAAACTTCTTTGTGATGAGTTCATTCAACTCACAGAGTTGAACCTACCCATTGATAGAGAAGTTTGGAAACACTCTTTTTGTAGAATCTGCAAGTGGATATTTGGAGCCGTTTGAGGCCTATGATGGAAAAGGAAATATCTTCACATAAAAACTGAACAGAAGCATTCTCAGAAACTTCTTTGTGTTGAGTGCATTCAACTCACGGACTTGAACTTACCTGTAGAAAGAGCAGTTTTGAAACACTCTTTTGGTAAAATCTGCAAGTGGTTATTTGGAGCACTTCGAGGCCTGTGCTGGGATATGGAATATCTTCACCTAAAAACTACAGAGAAGCATTCTCAGAAAGTTCTTCACGATGCATTCATTCAACTCACAGAGTTGAACCTTCCTTTTGATAGAACAGTTTTGAAACACTCTTTTTGTAGAATCTGCAAGAGGATATTTGGAGCGTTTCGAGGCCTATGCTGGAAAAGGAAATATCTTCACCTAAAAACTAGACAGAAGCATTCTCAGAAACTTCTGTGTGATGAGTGCATTCAACTCACAGACTTGAACGTTTCTTTTGATAGAACAGTTTTGAAACATTACGTTTGTAGAATCTGCAAGTGTTTATTCGGAGCACTTTGAGGCCTATGTTGGAAAAGGAAATATCTTCACATAAAAACTAGAGAGAAGGATTCTCAGAAACTTCTTTGTGATGAGTTCATTCAACTCACAGAGTTGAACCTACCAATTGATAGAGAAGTTTGGAAACACTCTTTTTGTAGAATCTGCAAGTGGATATTTGGAGCCGTTTGAGGCCTATGCTGGAAAAGGGAATATCTTCACATAAAAACTGAACAGAAGCATTCTCAGAAACTTCTTTGTGTTGAGTTCATTCAACTCACAGACTTGAACTTACCTGTAGAAAGAGCAGTTTTGAAACACTCTTTTGGTGAAATCTGCAAGTTGTTATTTGGAGCACTTCGAGGCCTGTGCTGGGATATGGAATATCTTCACCTAAAAACTACAGAGAAGCATTCTCAGAAAGTTCTTCACGATGCATTCATTCAACTCACAGAGTTGAACCTTCCTTTTGATAGAACAGTTTTGAAACACTCTTTTTGTAAAATCTGCAAGAGGATATTTGGAGCGTTTCGAGGCCTATGCTGGAAAAGGAAATATCTTCACCTAAAAACTAGACAGAAGCATTCTCAGAAACTTCTGTGTGATGAGTGCATTCAACTCACAGACTTGAACGTTTCTTTTGATAGAACAGTTTTGAAACATTACGTTTGTAGAATCTGCAAGTGTTTATTCGGAGCACTTTGAGGCCTATGTTGGAAAAGGAAATATCTTCACATAAAAACTAGAGAGAAGGATTCTCAGAAACTTCTTTGTGATGAGTTCATTCAACTCACAGAGTTGAACCTACCAATTGATAGAGAAGTTTGGAAACACTCTTTTTGTAGAATCTGCAAGTGGATATTTGGAGCCGTTTGAGGCCTATGCTGGAAAAGGGAATATCTTCACATAAAAACTGAACAGAAGCATTCTCAGAAACTTCTTTGTGTTGAGTTCATTCAACTCACAGACTTGAACTTACCTGTAGAAAGAGCAGTTTTGAAACACTCTTTTGGTGAAATCTGCAAGTTGTTATTTGGAGCACTTCGAGGCCTGTGCTGGGATATGGAATATCTTCACCTAAAAACTACAGAGAAGCATTCTCAGAAAGTTCTTCACTATGCATTCATTCAACTCACAGAGTTGAAGCTTCCTTTTGATAGAACAGTTTTGAAACACTCTTTTTGTAGAATCTGCAAGAGGATATTTGGAGCGTTTTGAGGCCTATGCTGGAAAAGGAAATATCTTCACCTAAAAACTAGACAGAAGCATTCTCAGAAACTTCTGTGTGATGAGTGCATTCAACTCACAGACTTGAACGTTTCTTTTGATAGAACAGTTTTGAAACATTACGTTTGTAGAATCTGCAAGTGTTTATTCGGAGCACCTTGAGGCCTATGTTGGAAAAGGAAATATCTTCACATAAAAACTAGAGAGAAGGATTCTCAGAAACTCCTTTGTGATGAGTTCATTCAACTCACAGAGTTGAACCTACCAATTGATAGAGAAGTTTGGAAACACTCTTTTTGTAGAATCTGCAAGTGGATATTTGGAGCCGTTTGAGGCCTATGATGGAAAAGGAAATATCTTCACATAAAAACTGAACAGAAGCATTCTCAGAAACTTCTTTGTGTTGAGTGCATTCAACTCACGGACTTGAACTTACCTGTAGAAAGAGCAGTTTGAAACAATCTTTTGGTGAAATCTGCAAGTGGTTATTTGGAGCACTTCGAGGCCTGTGCTGGGATATGGAATATCTTCACCTAAAAACTACAGAGAAGCATTCTCAGAAAGTTCTTCACGATGCATTCATTCAACTCACAGAGTTGAACCTTCCTTTTGATAGAACAGTTTTGAAACACTCTTTTCGTAGAATCTGCAAGAGGATATTTGGAGCGTTTTGAGGCGTATGCTGGAAAAGGAAATATCTTCACCTAAAAACTAGACAGAAGCATTCTCAGAAACTTCTGTGTGATGAGTGCATTCAACTCACAGACTTGAACGTTTCTTTTGATAGAACAGTTTTGAAACATTACGTTTGTAGAATCTGCAAGTGTTTATTCGGAGCACTTTGAGGCCTATGTTGGAAAAGGAAATATCTTCACATAAAAACTAGAGAGAAGGATTCTCAGAAACTTCTTTGTGATGAGTTCATTCAACTCACAGAGTTGAACCTACCAATTGATAGAGAAGTTTGGAAACACTCTTTTTGTAGAATCTGCAAGTGGATATTTGGAGCCGTTTGAGGCCTATGCTGGAAAAGGGAATATCTTCACATAAAAACTGAACAGAAGCATTCTCAGAAACTTCTTTGTGTTGAGTTCATTCAACTCACAGACTTGAACTTACCTGTAGAAAGAGCAGTTTTGAAACACTCTTTTGGTGAAATCTGCAAGTTGTTATTTGGAGCACTTCGAGGCCTGTGCTGGGATATGGAATATCTTCACCTAAAAACTACAGAGAAGCATTCTCAGAAAGTTCTTCACTATCCATTCATTCAACTCACAGAGTTGAAGCTTCCTTTTGATAGAACAGTTTTGAAACACTCTTTTTGTAGAATCTGCAAGAGGATATTTGGAGCGTTTTGAGGCCTATGCTGGAAAAGGAAATATCTTCACCTAAAAACTAGACAGAAGCATTCTCAGAAACTTCTGTGTGATGAGTGCATTCAACTCACAGACTTGAACGTTTCTTTTGATAGAACAGTTTTGAAACATTACGTTTGTAGAATCTGCAAGTGTTTATTCGGAGCACCTTGAGGCCTATGTTGGAAAAGGAAATATCTTCACATAAAAACTAGAGAGAAGGATTCTCAGAAACTCCTTTGTGATGAGTTCATTCAACTCACAGAGTTGAACCTACCAATTGATAGAGAAGTTTGGAAACACTCTTTTTGTAGAATCTGCAAGTGGATATTTGGAGCCGTTTGAGGCCTATGATGGAAAAGGAAATATCTTCACATAAAAACTGAACAGAAGCATTCTCAGAAACTTCTTTGTGTTGAGTGCATTCAACTCACGGACTTGAACTTACCTGTAGAAAGAGCAGTTTGAAACAATCTTTTGGTGAAATCTGCAAGTGGTTATTTGGAGCACTTCGAGGCCTGTGCTGGGATATGGAATATCTTCACCTAAAAACTACAGAGAAGCATTCTCAGAAAGTTCTTCACGATGCATTCATTCAACTCACAGAGTTGAACCTTCCTTTTGATAGAACAGTTTTGAAACACTCTTTTCGTAGAATCTGCAAGAGGATATTTGGAGCGTTTTGAGGCCTATGCTGGAAAAGGAAATATCTTCACCTAAAAACTAGACAGAAGCATTCTCAGAAACTTCTGTGTGATGAGTGCATTCAACTCACAGACTTGAACGTTTCTTTTGATAGAACAGTTTTGAAACATTACGTTTGTAGAATCTGCAAGTGTTTATTCGGAGCACCTTGAGGCCTATGTTGGAAAAGGAAATATCTTCACATAAAAACTAGAGAGAAGGATTCTCAGAAACTTCTTTGTGATGAGTTCATTCAACTCACAGAGTTGAACCTACCAATTGATAGAGAAGTTTGGAAACACTCTTTTTGTAGAATCTGCAAGTGGATATTTGGAGCCGTTTGAGGCCTATGCTGGAAAAGGAAATATCTTCACATAAAAACTGAACAGAAGCATTCTCAGAAACTTCTTTGTGTTGAGTGCATTCAACTCACATACTTGAACTTACCTGTAGAAAGAGCAGTTTTGAAACACTCTTTTGGTGAAATCTGCAAGTGGTTATTTGGAGCACTTCGAGGCCTGTGCTGGGATATGGAATATCTTCACCTAAAAACTACAGAGAAGCATTCTCAGAAAGTTCTTCACGATGCATTCATTCAACTCACAGAGTTGAAGCTTCCTTTTGATAGAACAGTTTTGAAACACTCTTTTTGTAGAATCTGCAAGAGGATATTTGGAGCGTTTTGAGGCCTATGCTGGAAAAGGAAATATCTTCACCTAAAAACTAGACAGAAGCATTCTCAGAAACTTCTGTGTGATGAGTGCATTCAACTCACAGACTTGAACGTTTCTTTTGATAGAACAGTTTTGAAACATTACGTTTGTAGAATCTGCAAGTGTTTATTCGGAGCACCTTGAGGCCTATGTTGGAAAAGGAAATATCTTCACATAAAAACTAGAGAGAAGGATTCTCAGAAACTTCTTTGTGATGAGTTCATTCAACTCACAGAGTTGAACCTACCAATTGATAGAGAAGTTTGGAAACACTCTTTTTGTAGAATCTGCAAGTGGATATTTGGAGCCGTTTGAGGCCTATGCTGGAAAAAGAAATATTTTCACATAAAAACTGAACAGAAGCATTCTCAGAAACTTCTTTGTGTTGAGTGCATTCAACTCACAGACTTGAACTTACCTGTAGAAAGAGCAGTTTTGAAACACTCTTTTGGTAAAATCTGCAAGTGGTTATTTGGAGCACTTCGAGGCCTGTGCTGGGATATGGAATATCTTCACCTAAAAACTACAGAGAAGCATTCTCAGAAAGTTCTTCACGATGCATTCATTCAACTCACAGAGTTGAACCTTCCTTTTGACAGAACAGTTTTGAAACACTCTTTTTGTAGAATCTGCAAGAGGATATTTGGAGCGTTTTGAGGCCTATGCTGGAAAAGGAAATATCTTCACCTAAAAACTAGACAGAAGCATTCTCAGAAACTTCTGTGTGATGAGTGCATTCAACTCACAGACTTGAACGTTCCTCTTGAAAGAGCAGTTTTGAAACACTCCTTTTGTAGAATCTGCACGTGTTCATTTGTAGCGCTCTGAGGCCTATGTTGGAAAAGGAAATATCTTCACATAAAAACTAGACAGAAGCATTCTCAGAAACTTCTTTGTGATGACTGCATTCTACTCACAGTGTTGCAGCTTGCGCTTGATAGAGCAGTTTTGAAACACTCTTTTGATAGAATCTGCAAGTGGATATTTGGAGCGCTTTGAGGCCCATGCTGGAAAAGGAAATGTCTTCGCATAAAAACTAGACAGAAGCGTTCCAGGAAACTTCTGTATGATAAGTGCATTCAACTCACAGACTTGAACGTTCCTTTTGATAGAAATCTTTGGAAACACTCCTTTTGTAGAATTTGCAAGGGTTTATTTGGAACGATTTGAGGCCTAAGCTGGAAAAGGAAATATCTTCACGTAAGGTCTAGACAGAAGAATTCTCAGAAACTTCTTTCTGATGAGTGCATTCAACACACAGACTTGAACCTTGCTCTTGAAAGAGCAGCTTTGAAACACTCTTTTCGTAGAATCTGCAAGTGGATATTTGGAGCGTTTTGAGGCCTATGCTGGAAAAGGAAATATCTTCACATAAAAACTGAACAGAAGCATTCTCAGAAACTTCTTTGTGTTGAGTTCATTCAACTCACAGACTTGAACATACCTGTAGAAAGAGCAGTTTTGAAACACTCTTTTGGTGAAATCTGCAAGTTGTTATTTGGAGCACTTCGAGGCCTGTGCTGGGATATGGAATATCTTCACCTAAAAACTACAGAGAAGCATTCTCAGAAAGTTCTTCACGATGCATTCATTCAACTCACAGAGTTGAACCTTCCTTTTGATAGAACAGTTTTGAAACACTCTTTTTGTAGAATCTGCAAGAGGATATTTGGAGCGTTTCGAGGCCTATGCTGGAAAAGGAAATATCTTCACCTAAAAACTAGACAGAAGCATTCTCAGAAACTTCTGTGTGATGAGTGCATTCAACTCACAGACTTGAACGTTTCTTTTGATAGAACAGTTTTGAAACATTACGTTTGTAGAATCTGCAAGTGTTTATTCGGAGCACCTTGAGGCCTATGTTGGAAAAGGAAATATCTTCACATAAAAACTAGAGAGAAGGATTCTCAGAAACTCCTTTGTGATGAGTTCATTCAACTCACAGAGTTGAACCTACCAATTGATAGAGAAGTTTGGAAACACTCTTTTTGTAGAATCTGCAAGTGGATATTTGGAGCCGTTTGAGGCCTATGATGGAAAAGGAAATATCTTCACATAAAAACTGAACAGAAGCATTCTCAGAAACTTCTTTGTGTTGAGTGCATTCAACTCACGGACTTGAACTTACCTGTAGAAAGAGCAGTTTGAAACAATCTTTTGGTGAAATCTGCAAGTGGTTATTTGGAGCACTTCGAGGCCTGTGCTGGGATATGGAATATCTTCACCTAAAAACTACAGAGAAGCATTCTCAGAAAGTTCTTCACGATGCATTCATTCAACTCACAGAGTTGAACCTTCCTTTTGATAGAACAGTTTTGAAACACTCTTTTCGTAGAATCTGCAAGAGGATATTTGGAGCGTTTTGAGGCCTATGCTGGAAAAGGAAATATCTTCACCTAAAAACTAGACAGAAGCATTCTCAGAAACTTCTGTGTGATGAGTGCATTCAACTCACAGACTTGAACGTTTCTTTTGATAGAACAGTTTTGAAACATTACGTTTGTAGAATCTGCAAGTGTTTATTCGGAGCACCTTGAGGCCTATGTTGGAAAAGGAAATATCTTCACATAAAAACTAGAGAGAAGGATTCTCAGAAACTTCTTTGTGATGAGTTCATTCAACTCACAGAGTTGAACCTACCAATTGATAGAGAAGTTTGGAAACACTCTTTTTGTAGAATCTGCAAGTGGATATTTGGAGCCGTTTGAGGCCTATGCTGGAAAAGGAAATATCTTCACATAAAAACTGAACAGAAGCATTCTCAGAAACTTCTTTGTGTTGAGTGCATTCAACTCACGGACTTGAACTTACCTGTAGAAAGAGCAGTTTTGAAACACTCTTTTGGTGAAATCTGCAAGTGGTTATTTGGAGCACTTCGAGGCCTGTGCTGGGATATGGAATATCTTCACCTAAAAACTACAGAGAAGCATTCTCAGAAAGTTCTTCACGATGCATTCATTCAACTCACAGAGTTGAAGCTTCCTTTTGATAGAACAGTTTTGAAACACTCTTTTTGTAGAATCTCCAAGAGGATATTTGGAGCGTTTTGAGGCCTATGCTGGAAAAGGAAATATCTTCACCTAAAAACTAGACAGAAGCATTCTCAGAAACTTCTGTGTGATGAGTGCATTCAACTCACAGACTTGAACGTTTCTTTTGATAGAACAGTTTTGAAACATTACGTTTGTAGAATCTGCAAGTGTTTATTCGGAGCACCTTGAGGCCTATGTTGGAAAAGGAAATATCTTCACATAAAAACTAGAGAGAAGGATTCTCAGAAACTTCTTTGTGATGAGTTCATTCAACTCACAGAGTTGAACCTACCAATTGATAGAGAAGTTTGGAAACACTCTTTTTGTAGAATCTGCAAGTGGATATTTGGAGCCGTTTGAGGCCTATGCTGGAAAAAGAAATATTTTCACATAAAAACTGAACAGAAGCATTCTCAGAAACTTCTTTGTGTTGAGTGCATTCAACTCACAGACTTGAACTTACCTGTAGAAAGAGCAGTTTTGAAACACTCTTTTGGTAAAATCTGCAAGTGGTTATTTGGAGCACTTCGAGGCCTGTGCTGGGATATGGAATATCTTCACCTAAAAACTACAGAGAAGCATTCTCAGAAAGTTCTTCACGATGCATTCATTCAACTCACAGAGTTGAACCTTCCTTTTGACAGAACAGTTTTGAAACACTCTTTTTGTAGAATCTGCAAGAGGATATTTGGAGCGTTTTGAGGCCTATGCTGGAAAAGGAAATATCTTCACCTAAAAACTAGACAGAAGCATTCTCAGAAACTTCTGTGTGATGAGTGCATTCAACTCACAGACTTGAACGTTCCTCTTGAAAGAGCAGTTTTGAAACACTCCTTTTGTAGAATCTGCACGTGTTCATTTGTAGCGCTCTGAGGCCTATGTTGGAAAAGGAAATATCTTCACATAAAAACTAGACAGAAGCATTCTCAGAAACTTCTTTGTGATGACTGCATTCTACTCACAGTGTTGCAGCTTGCGCTTGATAGAGCAGTTTTGAAACACTCTTTTGATAGAATCTGCAAGTGGATATTTGGAGCGCTTTGAGGCCCATGCTGGAAAAGGAAATGTCTTCGCATAAAAACTAGACAGAAGCGTTCCAGGAAACTTCTGTATGATAAGTGCATTCAACTCACAGACTTGAACGTTCCTTTTGATAGAAATCTTTGGAAACACTCCTTTTGTAGAATTTGCAAGGGTTTATTTGGAACGATTTGAGGCCTAAGCTGGAAAAGGAAATATCTTCACGTAAGGTCTAGACAGAAGAATTCTCAGAAACTTCTTTCTGATGAGTGCATTCAACACACAGACTTGAACCTTGCTCTTGAAAGAGCAGCTTTGAAACACTCTTTTCGTAGAATCTGCAAGTGGATATTTGGAGCGTTTTGAGGCCTATGCTGGAAAAGGAAATATCTTCACATAAAAACTGAACAGAAGCATTCTCAGAAACTTCTTTGTGTTGAGTTCATTCAACTCACAGACTTGAACATACCTGTAGAAAGAGCAGTTTTGAAACACTCTTTTGGTGAAATCTGCAAGTTGTTATTTGGAGCACTTCGAGGCCTGTGCTGGGATATGGAATATCTTCACCTAAAAACTACAGAGAAGCATTCTCAGAAAGTTCTTCACGATGCATTCATTCAACTCACAGAGTTGAACCTTCCTTTTGATAGAACAGTTTTGAAACACTCTTTTTGTAGAATCTGCAAGAGGATATTTGGAGCGTTTCGAGGCCTATGCTGGAAAAGGAAATATCTTCACCTAAAAACTAGACAGAAGCATTCTCAGAAACTTCTGTGTGATGAGTGCATTCAACTCACAGACTTGAACGTTTCTTTTGATAGAACAGTTTTGAAACATTACGTTTGTAGAATCTGCAAGTGTTTATTCGGAGCACCTTGAGGCCTATGTTGGAAAAGGAAATATCTTCACATAAAAACTAGAGAGAAGGATTCTCAGAAACTCCTTTGTGATGAGTTCATTCAACTCACAGAGTTGAACCTACCAATTGATAGAGAAGTTTGGAAACACTCTTTTTGTAGAATCTGCAAGTGGATATTTGGAGCCGTTTGAGGCCTATGCTGGAAAAGGAGATATCTTCACATAAAAACTGAACAGAAGCATTCTCAGAAACTTCTTTGTGTTGAGTGCACTCAACTCACGGACTTGAACTTACCTGTAGAAAGAGCAGTTTTGAAACACTCTTTTGGTAAAATCTGCAAGTGGTTATTTGGAGCACTTCGAGGCCTGTGCTGGGATATGGAATATCTTCACCTAAAAACTACAGAGAAGCATTCTCAGAAAGTTCTTCACGATGCATTCATTCAACTCACAGAGTTGAACCTTCCTTTTGATAGAACAGTTTTGAAACACTCTTTTTGTAGAATCTGCAAGAGGATATTTGGAGCGTTTCGAGGCCTATGCTGGAAAAGGAAATATCTTCACCTAAAAACTAGACAGAAGCATTCTCAGAAACTTCTGTGTGATGAGTGCATTCAACTCACAGACTTGAACGTTTCTTTTGATAGAACAGTTTTGAAACATTACGTTTGTAGAATCTGCAAGTGTTTATTCGGAGCACTTTGAGGCCTATGTTGGAAAAGGAAATATCTTCACATAAAAACTAGAGAGAAGGATTCTCAGAAACTTCTTTGTGATGAGTTCATTCAACTCACAGAGTTGAACCTACCAATTGATAGAGAAGTTTGGAAACACTCTTTTTGTAGAATCTGCAAGTGGATATTTGGAGCCGTTTGAGGCCTATGCTGGAAAAGGAAATATCTTCACATAAAAACTGAACAGAAGCATTCTCAGAAACTTCTTTGTGTTGAGTGCATTCAACTCACGGACTTGAACTTACCTGTAGAAAGAGCAGTTTTGAAACACTCTTTGGTGAAATCTGCAAGTGGTTATTTGGAGCACTTCGAGGCCTGTGCTGGGATATGGAATATCTTCACCTAAAAACTACAGAGAAGCATTCTCAGAAAGTTCTTCACGATGCATTCATTCAACTCACAGAGTTGAACCTTCCTTTTGATAGAACAGTTTTGAAACACTCTTTTTGTAGAATCTGCAAGAGGATATTTGGAGCGTTTTGAGGCCTATGCTGGAAAAGGAAATATCTTCACCTAAAAACTAGACAGAAGCATTCTCAGAAACTTCTGTGTGATGAGTGCATTCAACTCACAGACTTGAACGTTTCTTTTGATAGAACAGTTTTGAAACATTACGTTTGTAGAATCTGCAAGTGTTTATTCGGAGCACCTTGAGGCCTATGTTGGAAAAGGAAATATCTTCACATAAAAACTAGAGAGAAGGATTCTCAGAAACTTCTTTGTGATGAGTTCATTCAACTCACAGAGTTGAACCTACCAATTGATAGAGAAGTTTGGAAACACTCTTTTTGTAGAATCTGCAAGTGGATATTTGGAGCCGTTTGAGGCCTATGCTGGAAAAGGAAATATTTTCACATAAAAACTGAACAGAAGCATTCTCAGAAACTTCTTTGTGTTGAGTGCATTCAGCTCACAGACTTGAACTTACCTGTAGAAAGAGCAGTTTTGAAACACTCTTTTGGTAAAATCTGCAAGTGGTTATTTGGAGCACTTCGAGGCCTGTGCTGGGATATGGAAAATCTTCACCTAAAAACTACAGAGAAGCATTCTCAGAAAGTTCTTCACGATGCATTCATTCAACTCACAGAGTTGAACCTTCCTTTTGATAGAACAGTTTTGAAACACTCTTTTTGTAGAATCTGCAAGAGGATATTTGGAGCGTTTTGAGGCCTATGCTGGAAAAGGAAATATCTTCACCTAAAAACTAGACAGAAGCATTCTCAGAAACTTCTGTGTGATGAGTGCATTCAACTCACAGACTTGAACGTTTCTTTTGATAGAACAGTTTTGAAACATTACGTTTGTAGAATCTGCAAGTGTTTATTCGGAGCACCTTGAGGCCTATGTTGGAAAAGGAAATATCTTCACATAAAAACTAGAGAGAAGGATTCTCAGAAACTTCTTTGTGATGAGTTCATTCAACTCACAGAGTTGAACCTACCAATTGATAGAGAAGTTTGGAAACACTCTTTTTGTAGAATCTGCAAGTGGATATTTGGAGCCGTTTGAGGCCTATGCTGGAAAAGGAAATATCTTCACATAAAAACTGAACAGAAGCATTCTCAGAAACTTCTTTGTGTTGAGTGCATTCAACTCACGGACTTGAACTTACCTGTAGAAAGAGCAGTTTTGAAACACTCTTTTGGTGAAATCTGCAAGTGGTTATTTGGAGCACTTCGAGGCCTGTGCTGGGATATGGAATATCTTCACCTAAAAACTACAGAGAAGCATTCTCAGAAAGTTCTTCACGATGCATTCATTCAACTCACAGAGTTGAACCTTCCTTTTGATAGAACAGTTTTGAAACACTCTTTTTGTAGAATCTGCAAGAGGATATTTGGAGCGTTTTGAGGCCTATGCTGGAAAAGGAAATATCTTCACCTAAAAACTAGACAGAAGCATTCTCAGAAACTTCTGTGTGATGAGTGCATTCAACTCACAGACTTGAACGTTTCTTTTGATAGAACAGTTTTGAAACATTACGTTTGTAGAATCTGCAAGTGTTTATTCGGAGCACCTTGAGGCCTATGTTGGAAAAGGAAATATCTTCACATAAAAACTAGAGAGAAGGATTCTCAGAAACTTCTTTGTGATGAGTTCATTCAACTCACAGAGTTGAACCTACCAATTGATAGAGAAGTTTGGAAACACTCTTTTTGTAGAATCTGCAAGTGGATATTTGGAGCCGTTTGAGGCCTATGCTGGAAAAGGAAATATTTTCACATAAAAACTGAACAGAAGCATTCTCAGAAACTTCTTTGTGTTGAGTGCATTCAACTCACAGACTTGAACTTACCTGTAGAAAGAGCAGTTTTGAAACACTCTTTTGGTAAAATCTCCAAGTGGTTATTTGGAGCACTTCGAGGCCTGTGCTGGGATATGGAAAATCTTCACCTAAAAACTACAGAGAAGCATTCTCAGAAAGTTCTTCACGATGCATTCATTCAACTCACAGAGTTGAACCTTCCTTTTGATAGAACAGTTTTGAAACACTCTTTTTGTAGAATCTGCAAGAGGATATTTGGAGCGTTTTGAGGCCTATGCTGGAAAAGGAAATATCTTCACCTAAAAACTAGACAGAAGCATTCTCAGAAACTTCTGTGTGATGAGTGCATTCAACTCACAGACTTGAACGTTTCTTTTGATAGAACAGTTTTGAAACATTACGTTTGTAGAATCCCCAAGTGTTTATTCGGAGCACTTTGAGGCCTATGTTGGAAAAGGAAATATCTTCACATAAAAACTAGAGAGAAGGATTCTCAGAAACTACTTTGTGATGAGTTCATTCAACTCACAGAGTTGAACCTACCAATTGATAGAGAAGTTTGGAAACACTCTTTTTGTAGAATCTGCAAGTGGATATTTGGAGCCGTTTGAGGTCTATGCTGGAAAAGGAAATATCTTCACATAAAAACTGAACAGAAGCATTCTCAGAAACTTCTTTGCGTTGAGTGCATTCAACTCACAGACTTGAACTTACCTGTAGAAAGAGCAGTTTTGAAACACTCTTTTGGTAAAATCTGCAAGTGGTTATTTGGAGCACTTCGAGGCCTGTGCTGGGATATGGAATATCTTCACCTAAAAACTACAGAGAAGCATTCTCAGAAAGTTCTTCACGATGCATTCATTCAACTCACAGAGTTGAACCTTCCTTTTGATAGAACAGTTTTGAAACACTCTTTTTGTAGAATCTGCAAGAGGATATTTGGAGCGTTTTGAGGCCTATGCTGGAAAAGGAAATATCTTCACCTAAAAACTAGACAGAAGCATTCTCAGAAACTTCTTTGTGATGACTGCATTCTACTCACAGTGTTGCAGCTTGCGCTTGATAGAGCAGTTTTGAAACACTCTTTTGGTAGAATCTGCAAGTGGATATTTGGAGCGCTTTGAGGCCCATGCTGGAAAAGGAAATGTCTTCGCATAAAAACTAGACAGAAGCGTTCCAGGAAACTTCTGTATGATAAGTGCATTCAACTCACAGACTTGAACGTTCCTTTTGATAGAAATCTTTGGAAACACTCCTTTTGTAGAATTTGCAAGGGTTTATTTGGAGCGCTTTGAAGCCTAAGCTGGAAAAGGAAATATCTTCACGTAAGGTCTAGACAGAAGAATTCTCAGAAACTTCTTTCTGATGAGTGCATTCAACACACAGACTTGAACCTTGCTCTTGAAAGAGGAGCTTTGAAACACTCTTTTCGTAGAATCTGCAAGTGGATATTTGGAGCGTTTTGAGGCCTATGCTGGAAAAGGAAATATCTTCACCTAAAAACTAGACAGAAGCATTCTCAGAAACTTCTGTGTGATGAGTGCATTCAACTCACAGACTTGAACGTTTCTTTTGATAGAACAGTTTTGAAACATTACGTTTGTAGAATCTGCAAGTGTTTATTCGGAGCAACTTGAGGCCTATGTTGGAAAAGGAAATATCTTCACATAAAAACTAGAGAGAAGGATTCTCAGAAACTTCTTTGTGATGAGTTCATTCAACTCACAGAGTTGAACCTACCAATTGATAGAGAAGTTTGGAAACACTCTTTTTGTAGAATCTGCAAGTGGATATTTGGAGCCGTTTGAGGCCTATGCTGGAAAAGGAAATATCTTCACCTAAAAACTGAACAGAAGCATTCTCAGAAACTTCTTTGTGTTGAGTGCATTCAACTCACGGACTTGAACTTACCTGTAGAAAGAGCAGTTTTGAAACACTGTTTGGTGAAATCTGCAAGTGGTTATTTGGAGCACTTCGAGGCCTGTGCTGGGATATGGAATATCTTCACCTAAAAACTACAGAGAAGCATTCTCAGAAAGTTCTTCACGATGCATTCATTCAACTCACAGAGTTGAACCTTCCTTTTGATAGAACAGTTTTGAAACACTCTTTTTGTAGAATCTGCAAGAGGATATTTGGAGCGTTTTGAGGCCTATGCTGGAAAAGGAAATATCTTCACCTAAAAACTAGACAGAAGCATTCTCAGAAACTTCTGTGTGATGAGTGCATTCAACTCACAGACTTGAACGTTTCTTTTGATAGAACAGTTTTGAAACATTACGTTTGTAGAATCTGCAAGTGTTTATTCAGAGCACCTTGAGGCCTATGTTGGAAAAGGAAATATCTTCACATAAAAACTAGAGAGAAGGATTCTCAGAAACTTCTTTGTGATGAGTTCATTCAACTCACAGAGTTGAACCTACCAATTGATAGAGAAGTTTGGAAACACTCTTTTTATAGAATCTGCAAGTGGATATTTGGAGCCGTTTGAGGCCTATGCTGGAAAAGGAAATATCTTCACATAAAAACTGAACAGAAGCATTCTCAGAAACTTCTTTGTGTTGAGTGCATTCAACTCACAGACTTGAACTTACCTGTAGAAAGAGCAGTTTTGAAACACTCTTTTGGTGAAATCTGCAAGTGGTTATTTGGAGCACTTCGAGGCCTGTGCTGGGATATGGAATATCTTCACCTAAAAACTACAGAGAAGCATTCTCAGAAAGTTCTTCACGATGCATTCATTCAACTCACAGAGTTGAACCTTCCTTTTGATAGAACAGTTTTGAAACACTCTTTTTGTAGAATCTGCAAGAGGATATTTGGAGCGTTTTGAGGCCTATGCTGGAAAAGGAAATATCTTCACCTAAAAACTAGACAGAAGCATTCTCAGAAACTTCTGTGTGATGAGTGCATTCAACTCACAGACTTGAACGTTTCTTTTGATAGAACAGTTTTGAAACATTACGTTTGTAGAATCTGCAAGTGTTTATTCGGAGCACCTTGAGGCCTATGCTGGAAAAGGAAATATCTTCACATAAAAACTGAACAGAAGCATTCTCAGAAACTTCTTTGTGTTGAGTGCATACAACTCACGGACTTGAACTTACCTGTAGAAAGAGCAGTCTGAAACACTCTTTTGGTAAAATCTGCAAGTGGTTATTTGGAGCACTTCGAGGCCTGTGCTGGGATATGGAATATCTTCACCTAAAAACTACAGAGAAGCATTCTCAGAAAGTTCTTCACGATGCATTCATTCAACTCACAGAGTTGAACCTTCCTTTTGATAGAACAGTTTTGAAACACTCTTTTTGTAGAATCTGCAAGAGGATATTTGGAGCGTTTTGAGGCCTATGCTGGAAAAGGAAATATCTTCACCTAAAAACTAGACAGAAGCATTCTCAGAAACTTCTGTGTGATGAGTGCATTCAACTCACAGACTTGAACGTTTCTTTTGATAGAACAGTTTTGAAACATTACGTTTGTAGAATCTGCAAGTGTTTATTCGGAGCACCTTGAGGCCTATGTTGGAAAAGGAAATATCTTCACATAAAAACTAGAGAGAAGGATTCTCAGAAACTTCTTTGTGATGAGTTCATTCAACTCACAGAGTTGAACCTACCAATTGATAGAGAAGTTTGGAAACACTCTTTTTGTAGAATCTGCAAGTGGATATTTGGAGCCGTCTGAGGCCTATGCTGGAAAAGGAAATATCTTCACATAAAAACTGAACAGAAGCATTCTCAGAAACTTCTTTGTGTTGAGTGCATTCAACTCACAGACTTGAACTTACCTGTAGAAAGAGCAGTTTTGAAACACTCTTTTGGTGAAATCTGCAAGTGGTTATTTGGAGCACTTCGAGGCCTGTGCTGGGATATGGAATATCTTCACCTAAAAACTACAGAGAAGCATTCTCAGAAAGTTCTTCACGATGCATTCATTCAACTCACAGAGTTGAACCTTCCTTTTGATAGAACAGTTTTGAAACACTCTTTTTGTAGAATCTGCAAGAGGATATTTGGAGCGTTTTGAGGCCTATGCTGGAAAAGGAAATATCTTCACCTAAAAACTAGACAGAAGCATTCTCAGAAACTTCTGTGTGATGAGTGCATTCAACTCACAGACTTGAACGTTTCTTTTGATAGAACAGTTTTGAAACATTACGTTTGTAGAATCTGCAAGTGTTTATTCGGAGCACCTTGAGGCCTATGCTGGAAAAGGAAATATCTTCACATAAAAACTGAACAGAAGCATTCTCAGAAACTTCTTTGTGTTGAGTGCATACAACTCACGGACTTGAACTTACCTGTAGAAAGAGCAGTCTGAAACACTCTTTTGGTAAAATCTGCAAGTGGTTATTTGGAGCACTTCGAGGCCTGTGCTGGGATATGGAATATCTTCACCTAAAAACTACAGAGAAGCATTCTCAGAAAGTTCTTCACGATGCATTCATTCAACTCACAGAGTTGAACCTTCCTTTTGATAGAACAGTTTTGAAACACTCTTTTTGTAGAATCTGCAAGAGGATATTTGGAGCGTTTTGAGGCCTATGCTGGAAAAGGAAATATCTTCACCTAAAAACTAGACAGAAGCATTCTCAGAAACTTCTGTGTGATGAGTGCATTCAACTCACAGACTTGAACGTTTCTTTTGATAGAACAGTTTTGAAACATTACGTTTGTAGAATCTCCAAGTGTTTATTCGGAGCACTTTGAGGCCTATGTTGGAAAAGGAAATATCTTCACATAAAAACTAGAGAGAAGGATTCTCAGAAACTACTTTGTGATGAGTTCATTCAACTCACAGAGTTGAACCTACCAATTGATAGAGAAGTTTGGAAACACTCTTTTTGTAGAATCTGCAAGTGGATATTTGGAGCCGTTTGAGGTCTATGCTGGAAAAGGAAATATCTTCACATAAAAACTGAACAGAAGCATTCTCAGAAACTTCTTTGCGTTGAGTGGATTCAACTCACAGACTTGAACTTACCTGTAGAAAGAGCAGTTTTGAAACACTCTTTTGGTAAAATCTGCAAGTGGTTATTTGGAGCACTTCGAGGCCTGTGCTGGGATATGGAATATCTTCACCTAAAAACTACAGAGAAGCATTCTCAGAAAGTTCTTCACGATGCATTCATTCAACTCACAGAGTTGAACCTTCCTTTTGATAGAACAGTTTTGAAACACTCTTTTTGTAGAATCTGCAAGAGGATATTTGGAGCGTTTTGAGGCCTATGCTGGAAAAGGAAATATCTTCACCTAAAAACTAGACAGAAGCATTCTCAGAAACTTCTTTGTGATGACTGCATTCTACTCACAGTGTTGCAGCTTGCGCTTGATAGAGCAGTTTTGAAACACTCTTTTGATAGAATCTGCAAGTGGATATTTGGAGCGCTTTGAGGCCCATGCTGGAAAAGGAAATGTCTTCGCATAAAAACTAGACAGAAGCGTTCCAGGAAACTTCTGTATGATAAGTGCATTCAACTCACAGACTTGAACGTTCCTTTTGATAGAAATCTTTGGAAACACTCCTTTTGTAGAATTTGCAAGGGTTTATTTGGAGCGCTTTGAAGCCTAAGCTGGAAAAGGAAATATCTTCACGTAAGGTCTAGACAGAAGAATTCTCAGAAACTTCTTTCTGATGAGTGCATTCAACACACAGACTTGAACCTTGCTCTTGAAAGAGCAGCTTTGAAACACTCTTTTCGTAGAATCTGCAAGTGGATATTTGGAGCGTTTTGAGGCCTATGCTGGAAAAGGAAATATCTTCACGTAAAAACTAGACAGAAGCATTCTCAGAAACTTCTGTGTGATGAGTGCATTCAACTCACAGACTTGAACGTTTCTTTTGATAGAACAGTTTTGAAACATTACGTTTGTAGAATCTGCAAGTGTTTATTCGGAGCAACTTGAGGCCTATGTTGGAAAAGGAAATATCTTCACATAAAAACTAGAGAGAAGGATTCTCAGAAACTTCTTTGTGATGAGTTCATTCAACTCACAGAGTTGAACCTACCAATTGATAGAGAAGTTTGGAAACACTCTTTTTGTAGAATCTGCAAGTGGATATTTGGAGCCGTTTGAGGCCTATGCTGGAAAAGGAAATATCTTCACATAAAAACTGAACAGAAGCATTCTCAGAAACTTCTTTGTGTTGAGTGCATTCAACTCACAGACTTGAACTTACCTGTAGAAAGAGCAGTTTTGAAACACTCTTTTGGTGAAATCTGCAAGTGGTTATTTGGAGCACTTCGAGGCCTGTGCTGGGATATGGAATATCTTCACCTAAAAACTACAGAGAAGCATTCTCAGAAAGTTCTTCACGATGCATTCATTCAACTCACAGAGTTGAACCTTCCTTTTGATAGAACAGTTTTGAAACACTCTTTTTGTAGAATCTGCAAGTGGATATTTGGAGCGTTTTGAGGCCTATGCTGGAAAAGGAAATATCTTCACCTAAAAACTAGACAGAAGCATTCTCAGAAACTTCTGTGTGATGAGTGCATTCAACTCACAGACTTGAACGTTTCTTTTGATAGAACAGTTTTGAAACATTACGTTTGTAGAATCTGCAAGTGTTTATTCGGAGCACCTTGAGGCCTATGTTGGAAAAGGAAATATCTTCACATAAAAACTAGAGAGAAGGATTCTCAGAAACTTCTTTGTGATGAGTTCATTCAACTCACAGAGTTGAACCTACCAATTGATAGAGAAGTTTGGAAACACTCTTTTTGTAGAATCTGCAAGTGGATATTTGGAGCAGTTTGAGGCCTATGCTGGAAAAGGAAATATCTTCACATAAAAACTGAACAGAAGCATTCTCAGAAACTTCTTTGTGTTGAGTGCATTCAACTCACGGACTTGAACTTACCTGTAGAAAGAGCAGTTTTGAAACACTCTTTTGGTGAAATCTGCAAGTGGTTATTTGGAGCACTTCGAGGCCTGTGCTGGGATATGGAATATCTTCACCTAAAAACTACAGAGAAGCATTCTCAGAAAGTTCTTCACGATGCATTCATTCAACTCACAGAGTTGAAGCTTCCTTTTGATAGAACAGTTTTGAAACACTCTTTTTGTAGAATCTGCAAGAGGATATTTGGAGCGTTTTGAGGCCTATGCTGGAAAAGGAAATATCTTCACCTAAAAACTAGACAGAAGCATTCTCAGAAACTTCTGTGTGATGAGTGCATTCAACTCACAGACTTGAACGTTTCTTTTGATAGAACAGTTTTGAAACATTACGTTTGTAGAATCTGCAAGTGTTTATTCGGAGCACCTTGAGGCCTATGTTGGAAAAGGAAATATCTTCACATAAAAACTAGAGAGAAGGATTCTCAGAAACTTCTTCGTGATGAGTTCATTCAACTCACAGAGTTGAACCTACCAATTGATAGAGAAGTTTGGAAACACTCTTTTTGTAGAATCTGCAAGTGGATATTTGGAGCCGTTTGAGGCCTATGCTGGAAAAGGAAATATTTTCACATAAAAACTGAACAGAAGCATTCTCAGAAACTTCTTTGTGTTGAGTGCATTCAGCTCACAGACTTGAACTTACCTGTAGAAAGAGCAGTTTTGAAACACTCTTTTGGTAAAATCTGCAAGTGGTTATTTGGAGCACTTCGAGGCCTGTGCTGGGATATGGAAAATCTTCACCTAAAAACTACAGAGAAGCATTCTCAGAAAGTTCTTCACGATGCATTCATTCAACTCACAGAGTTGAACCTTCCTTTTGATAGAACAGTTTTGAAACACTCTTTTTGTAGAATCTGCAAGAGGATATTTGGAGCGTTTTGAGGCCTATGCTGGAAAAGGAAATATCTTCACCTAAAAACTAGACAGAAGCATTCCCAGAAACTTCTGTGTGATGAGTGCATTCAACTCACAGACTTGAACGTTTCTTTTGATAGAACAGTTTTGAAACATTACGTTTGTAGAATCTCCAAGTGTTTATTTGGAGCACTTTGAGGCCTATGTTGGAAAAGGAAATATCTTCACGTAAAAACTAGAGAGAAGGATTCTCAGAAACTACTTTGTGATGAGTTCATTCAACTCACAGAGTTGAACCTACCAATTGATAGAGAAGTTTGGAAACACTCTTTTTGTAGAATCTGCAAGTGGATATTTGGAGCCGTTTGAGGTCTATGCTGGAAAAGGAAATATCTTCACATAAAAACTGAACAGAAGCATTCTCAGAAACTTCTTTGTGTTGAGTGCATTCAACTCACGGACTTGAACTTACCTGTAGAAAGAGCAGTTTTGAAACACTCTTTTGGTAAAATCTGCAAGTGGTTATTTTGAGCACTTCGAGGCCTGTGCTGGGATATGGAATATCTTCACCTAAAAACTACAGAGAAGCATTCTCAGAAAGTTCTTCATGATGCATTCATTCAACTCACAGAGTTGAACCTTCCTTTTGATAGAACAGTTTTGAAACACTCTTTTTGTAGAATCTGCAACAGGATATTTGGAGCGTTTTGAGGCCTATGCTGGAAAAGGAAATATCTTCACCTAAAAACTAGACAGAAGCATTCTCAGAAACTTCTGTGTGATGAGTGCATTCAACTCACAGACTTGAACGTTCCTCTTGAAAGAGCAGTTTTGAAACACTCCTTTTGTAGAATCTGCACGTGTTCATTTGGAGCGCTCTGAGGCCTATGTTGGAAAAGGAAATATCTTCACATAAAAACTAGACAGAAGCATTCTCAGAAACTTCTTTGTGATCACTGCATTCTACTCACAGTGTTGCAGCTTGCGCTTGATAGAGCAGTTTTGAAACACTCTTTTGATAGAATCTGCAAGTGGATATTTGGAGCGATTTGAGGCCCATGCTGGAAAAGGAAATGTCTTCGCATAAAAACTAGACAGAAGCGTTCCAGGAAACTTCTGTATGATAAGTGCATTCAACTCACAGACTTGAACGTTCCTTTTGATAGAAATCTTTGGAAACACTCCTTTTGTAGAATTTGCAAGGGTTTATTTGGAGCGCTTTGAAGCCTAAGCTGGAAAAGGAAATATCTTCACGTAAGGTCTAGACAGAAGAATTCTCAGAAACTTCTTTCTGATGAGTGCATTCAACACACAGACTTGAACCTTGCTCTTGAAAGAGCAGCTTTGAAACACTCTTTTCGTAGAATCTGCAAGTGGATATTTGGAGCGTTTTGAGGCCTATGCTGGAAAAGGAAATAACTTCACCTAAAAACTAGACAGAAGCATTCTCAGAAACTTCTGTGTGATGAGTGCATTCAACTCACAGACTTGAACGTTTCTTTTGTTAGAACAGTTTTGAAACATTACGTTTGTAGAATCTGCAAGTGTTTATTCGGAGCAACTTGAGGCCTATGTTGGAAAAGGAAATATCTTCACATAAAAACTAGAGAGAAGGATTCTCAGAAACTTCTTTGTGATGAGTTCATTCAACTCACAGAGTTGAACCTACCAATTGATAGAGAAGTTTGGAAACACTCTTTTTGTAGAATCTGCAAGTGGATATTTGGAGCCGTTTGAGGCCTATGCTGGAAAAGGAAATATCTTCACATAAAAACTGAACAGAAGCATTCTCAGAAACTTCTTTGTGTTGAGTGCATTCAACTCACAGACTTGAACTTACCTGTAGAAAGAGCAGTTTTGAAACACTCTTTTGGTGAAATCTGCAAGTGGTTATTTGGAGCACTTCGAGGCCTGTGCTGGGATATGGAATATCTTCACCTAAAAACTACAGAGAAGCATTCTCAGAAAGTTCTTCACGATGCATTCATTCAACTCACAGAGTTGAACCTTCCTTTTGATAGAACAGTTTTGAAACACTCTTTTTGTAGAATCTGCAAGAGGATATTTGGAGCGTTTTGAGGCCTATGCTGGAAAAGGAAATATCTTCACCTAAAAACTAGACAGAAGCATTCTCAGAAACTTCTGTGTGATGAGTGCATTCAACTCACAGACTTGAACGTTTCTTTTGATAGAACAGTTTTGAAACATTACGTTTGTAGAATCTGCAAGTGTTTATTCGGAGCACCTTGAGGCCTATGCTGGAAAAGGAAATATCTTCACCTAAAAACTAGACAGAAGCATTCTCAGAAACTTCTTTGTGATGACTGCATTCTACTCACAGTGTTGCAGCTTGCGCTTGATAGAGCAGTTTTGAAACACTCTTTTGATAGAATCTGCAAGTGGATATTTGGAGCGCTTTGAGGCCCATGCTGGAAAAGGAAATGTCTTCGCATAAAAACTAGACAGAAGCGTTCCAGGAAACTTCTGTATGATAAGTGCATTCAACTCACAGACTTGAACGTTCCTTTTGATAGAAATCTTTGGAAACACTCCTTTTGTAGAATTTGCAAGGGTTTATTTGGAGCGCTTTGAAGCCTAAGCTGGAAAAGGAAATATCTTCACGTAAGGTCTAGACAGAAGAATTCTCAGAAACTTCTTTCTGATGAGTGCATTCAACACACAGACTTGAACCTTGCTCTTGAAAGAGCAGCTTTGAAACACTCTTTTCGTAGAATCTGCAAGTGGATATTTGGAGCGTTTTGAGGCCTATGCTGGAAAAGGAAATATCTTCACCTAAAAACTAGACAGAAGCATTCTCAGAAACTTCTGTGTGATGAGTGCATTCAACTCACAGACTTGAACGTTTCTTTTGATAGAACAGTTTTGAAACATTACGTTTGTAGAATCTGCAAGTGTTTATTCGGAGCAACTTGAGGCCTATGTTGGAAAAGGAAATATCTTCACATAAAAACTAGAGAGAAGGATTCTCAGAAACTTCTTTGTGATGAGTTCATTCAACTCACAGAGTTGAACCTACCAATTGATAGAGAAGTTTGGAAACACTCTTTTTGTAGAATCTGCAAGTGGATATTTGGAGCCGTTTGAGGCCTATGCTGGAAAAGGAAATATCTTCACATAAAAACTGAACAGAAGCATTCTCAGAAACTTCTTTGTGTTGAGTGCATTCACCTCACAGACTTGAACTTACCTGTAGAAAGAGCAGTTTTGAAACACTCTTTTGGTAAAATCTGCAAGTGGTTATTTGGAGCACTTCGAGGCCTGTGCTGGGATATGGAAAATCTTCACCTAAAAACTACAGAGAAGCATTCTCAGAAAGTTCTTCACGATGCATTCATTCAACTCACAGAGTTGAACCTTCCTTTTGATAGAACAGTTTTGAAACACTCTTTTTGTAGAATCTGCAAGAGGATATTTGGAGCGTTTTGAGGCCTATGCTGGAAAAGGAAATATCTTCACCTAAAAACTAGACAGAAGCATTCCCAGAAACTTCTGTGTGATGAGTGCATTCAACTCACAGACTTGAACGTTTCTTTTGATAGAACAGCTTTGAAACATTACGTTTGTAGAATCTCCAAGTGTTTATTTGGAGCACTTTGAGGCCTATGTTGGAAAAGGAAATATCTTCACGTAAAAACTAGAGAGAAGGATTCTCAGAAACTACTTTGTGATGAGTTCATTCAACTCACAGAGTTGAACCTACCAATTGATAGAGAAGTTTGGAAACACTCTTTTTGTAGAATCTGCAAGTGGATATTTGGAGCCGTTTGAGGTCTATGCTGGAAAAGGAAATATCTTCACATAAAAACTGAACAGAAGCATTCTCAGAAACTTCTTTGTGTTGAGTGCATTCAACTCACGGACTTGAACTTACCTGTAGAAAGAGCAGTTTTGAAACACTCTTTTGGTAAAATCTGCAAGTGGTTATTTGGAGCACTTCGAGGCCTGTGCTGGGATATGGAATATCTTCACCTAAAAACTACAGAGAAGCATTCTCAGAAAGTTCTTCATGATGCATTCATTCAACTCACAGAGTTGAACCTTCCTTTTGATAGAACAGTTTTGAAACACTCTTTTTGTAGAATCTGCAAGAGGATATTTGGAGCGTTTTGAGGCCTATGCTGGAAAAGGAAATATCTTCACCTAAAAACTAGACAGAAGCATTCTCAGAAACTTCTGTGTGATGAGTGCATTCAACTCACAGACTTGAACGTTCCTCTTGAAAGAGCAGTTTTGAAACACTCCTTTTGTAGAATCTGCACGTGTTCATTTGGAGCGCTCTGAGGCCTATGTTGGAAAAGGAAATATCTTCACATAAAAACTAGACAGAAGCATTCTCAGAAACTTCTTTGTGATGACTGCATTCTACTCACAGTGTTGCAGCTTGCGCTTGATAGAGCAGTTTTGAAACACTCTTTTGATAGAATCTGCAAGTGGATATTTGGAGCGATTTGAGGCCCATGCTGGAAAAGGAAATGTCTTCGCATAAAAACTAGACAGAAGCGTTCCAGGAAACTTCTGTATGATAAGTGCATTCAACTCACAGACTTGAACGTTCCTTTTGATAGAAATCTTTGGAAACACTCCTTTTGTAGAATTTGCAAGTGTTTATTTGGAGCGCTTTGAAGCCTAAGCTGGAAAAGGAAATATCTTCACGTAAGGTCTAGACAGAAGAATTCTCAGAAACTTCTTTCTGATGAGTGCATTCAACACACAGACTTGAACCTTGCTCTTGAAAGAGCAGCTTTGAAACACTCTTTTCGTAGAATCTGCAAGTGGATATTTGGAGCGTTTTGAGGCCTATGCAGGAAAAGGAAATAACTTCACCTAAAAACTAGACAGAAGCATTCTCAGAAACTTCTGTGTGATGAGTGCATTCAACTCACAGACTTGAACGTTTCTTTTGATAGAACAGTTTTGAAACATTACGTTTGTAGAATCTGCAAGTGTTTATTCGGAGCAACTTGAGGCCTATGTTGGAAAAGGAAATATCTTCACATAAAAACTAGAGAGAAGGATTCTCAGAAACTTCTTTGTGATGAGTTCATTCAACTCACAGAGTTGAACCTACCAATTGATAGAGAAGTTTGGAAACACTCTTTTTGTAGAATCTGCAAGTGGATATTTGGAGCCGTTTGAGGCCTATGCTGGAAAAGGAAATATCTTCACATAAAAACTGAACAGAAGCATTCTCAGAAACTTCTTTGTGTTGAGTGCATTCAACTCACAGACTTGAACTTACCTGTAGAAAGAGCAGTTTTGAAACACTCTTTTGGTGAAATCTGCAAGTGGTTATTTGGAGCACTTCGAGGCCTGTGCTGGGATATGGAATATCTTCACCTAAAAACTACAGAGAAGCATTCTCAGAAAGTTCTTCACGATGCATTCATTCAACTCACAGAGTTGAACCTTCCTTTTGATAGAACAGTTTTGAAACACTCTTTTTGTAGAATCTGCAAGAGGATATTTGGAGCGTTTTGAGGCCTATGCTGGAAAAGGAAATATCTTCACCTAAAAACTAGACAGAAGCATTCTCAGAAACTTCTGTGTGATGAGTGCATTCAACTCACAGACTTGAACGTTTCTTTTGATAGAACAGTTTTGAAACATTACGTTTGTAGAATCCCCAAGTGTTTATTCGGAGCACTTTGAGGCCTATGTTGGAAAAGGAAATATCTTCACATAAAAACTAGAGAGAAGGATTCTCAGAAACTACTTTGTGATGAGTTCATTCAACTCACAGAGTTGAACCTACCAATTGATAGAGAAGTTTGGAAACACTCTTTTTGTAGAATCTGCAAGTGGATATTTGGAGCCGTTTGAGGTCTATGCTGGAAAAGGAAATATCTTCACATAAAAACTGAACAGAAGCATTCTCAGAAACTTCTTTGCGTTGAGTGCATTCAACTCACAGACTTGAACTTACCTGTAGAAAGAGCAGTTTTGAAACACTCTTTTGGTAAAATCTGCAAGTGGTTATTTGGAGCACTTCGAGGCCTGTGCTGGGATATGGAATATCTTCACCTAAAAACTACAGAGAAGCATTCTCAGAAAGTTCTTCACGATGCATTCATTCAACTCACAGAGTTGAACCTTCCTTTTGATAGAACAGTTTTGAAACACTCTTTTTGTAGAATCTGCAAGAGGATATTTGGAGCGTTTTGAGGCCTATGCTGGAAAAGGAAATATCTTCACCTAAAAACTAGACAGAAGCATTCTCAGAAACTTCTTTGTGATGACTGCATTCTACTCACAGTGTTGCAGCTTGCGCTTGATAGAGCAGTTTTGAAACACTCTTTTGGTAGAATCTGCAAGTGGATATTTGGAGCGCTTTGAGGCCCATGCTGGAAAAGGAAATGTCTTCGCATAAAAACTAGACAGAAGCGTTCCAGGAAACTTCTGTATGATAAGTGCATTCAACTCACAGACTTGAACGTTCCTTTTGATAGAAATCTTTGGAAACACTCCTTTTGTAGAATTTGCAAGGGTTTATTTGGAGCGCTTTGAAGCCTAAGCTGGAAAAGGAAATATCTTCACGTAAGGTCTAGACAGAAGAATTCTCAGAAACTTCTTTCTGATGAGTGCATTCAACACACAGACTTGAACCTTGCTCTTGAAAGAGCAGCTTTGAAACACTCTTTTCGTAGAATCTGCAAGTGGATATTTGGAGCGTTTTGAGGCCTATGCTGGAAAAGGAAATATCTTCACCTAAAAACTAGACAGAAGCATTCTCAGAAACTTCTGTGTGATGAGTGCATTCAACTCACAGACTTGAACGTTTCTTTTGATAGAACAGTTTTGAAACATTACGTTTGTAGAATCTGCAAGTGTTTATTCGGAGCAACTTGAGGCCTATGTTGGAAAAGGAAATATCTTCACATAAAAACTAGAGAGAAGGATTCTCAGAAACTTCTTTGTGATGAGTTCATTCAACTCACAGAGTTGAACCTACCAATTGATAGAGAAGTTTGGAAACACTCTTTTTGTAGAATCTGCAAGTGGATATTTGGAGCCGTTTGAGGCCTATGCTGGAAAAGGAAATATCTTCACCTAAAAACTGAACAGAAGCATTCTCAGAAACTTCTTTGTGTTGAGTGCATTCAACTCACGGACTTGAACTTACCTGTAGAAAGAGCAGTTTTGAAACACTGTTTGGTGAAATCTGCAAGTGGTTATTTGGAGCACTTCGAGGCCTGTGCTGGGATATGGAATATCTTCACCTAAAAACTACAGAGAAGCATTCTCAGAAAGTTCTTCACGATGCATTCATTCAACTCACAGAGTTGAACCTTCCTTTTGATAGAACAGTTTTGAAACACTCTTTTTGTAGAATCTGCAAGAGGATATTTGGAGCGTTTTGAGGCCTATGCTGGAAAAGGAAATATCTTCACCTAAAAACTAGACAGAAGCATTCTCAGAAACTTCTGTGTGATGAGTGCATTCAACTCACAGACTTGAACGTTTCTTTTGATAGAACAGTTTTGAAACATTACGTTTGTAGAATCTGCAAGTGTTTATTCAGAGCACCTTGAGGCCTATGTTGGAAAAGGAAATATCTTCACATAAAAACTAGAGAGAAGGATTCTCAGAAACTTCTTTGTGATGAGTTCATTCAACTCACAGAGTTGAACCTACCAATTGATAGAGAAGTTTGGAAACACTCTTTTTATAGAATCTGCAAGTGGATATTTGGAGCCGTTTGAGGCCTATGCTGGAAAAGGAAATATCTTCACATAAAAACTGAACAGAAGCATTCTCAGAAACTTCTTTGTGTTGAGTGCATTCAACTCACAGACTTGAACTTACCTGTAGAAAGAGCAGTTTTGAAACACTCTTTTGGTGAAATCTGCAAGTGGTTATTTGGAGCACTTCGAGGCCTGTGCTGGGATATGGAATATCTTCACCTAAAAACTACAGAGAAGCATTCTCAGAAAGTTCTTCACGATGCATTCATTCAACTCACAGAGTTGAACCTTCCTTTTGATAGAACAGTTTTGAAACACTCTTTTTGTAGAATCTGCAAGAGGATATTTGGAGCGTTTTGAGGCCTATGCTGGAAAAGGAAATATCTTCACCTAAAAACTAGACAGAAGCATTCTCAGAAACTTCTGTGTGATGAGTGCATTCAACTCACAGACTTGAACGTTTCTTTTGATAGAACAGTTTTGAAACATTACGTTTGTAGAATCTGCAAGTGTTTATTCGGAGCACCTTGAGGCCTATGCTGGAAAAGGAAATATCTTCACATAAAAACTGAACAGAAGCATTCTCAGAAACTTCTTTGTGTTGAGTGCATACAACTCACGGACTTGAACTTACCTGTAGAAAGAGCAGTCTGAAACACTCTTTTGGTAAAATCTGCAAGTGGTTATTTGGAGCACTTCGAGGCCTGTGCTGGGATATGGAATATCTTCACCTAAAAACTACAGAGAAGCATTCTCAGAAAGTTCTTCACGATGCATTCATTCAACTCACAGAGTTGAACCTTCCTTTTGATAGAACAGTTTTGAAACACTCTTTTTGTAGAATCTGCAAGAGGATATTTGGAGCGTTTTGAGGCCTATGCTGGAAAAGGAAATATCTTCACCTAAAAACTAGACAGAAGCATTCTCAGAAACTTCTGTGTGATGAGTGCATTCAACTCACAGACTTGAACGTTTCTTTTGATAGAACAGTTTTGAAACATTACGTTTGTAGAATCTCCAAGTGTTTATTCGGAGCACTTTGAGGCCTATGTTGGAAAAGGAAATATCTTCACATAAAAACTAGAGAGAAGGATTCTCAGAAACTACTTTGTGATGAGTTCATTCAACTCACAGAGTTGAACCTACCAATTGATAGAGAAGTTTGGAAACACTCTTTTTGTAGAATCTGCAAGTGGATATTTGGAGCCGTTTGAGGTCTATGCTGGAAAAGGAAATATCTTCACATAAAAACTGAACAGAAGCATTCTCAGAAACTTCTTTGCGTTGAGTGGATTCAACTCACAGACTTGAACTTACCTGTAGAAAGAGCAGTTTTGAAACACTCTTTTGGTAAAATCTGCAAGTGGTTATTTGGAGCACTTCGAGGCCTGTGCTGGGATATGGAATATCTTCACCTAAAAACTACAGAGAAGCATTCTCAGAAAGTTCTTCACGATGCATTCATTCAACTCACAGAGTTGAACCTTCCTTTTGATAGAACAGTTTTGAAACACTCTTTTTGTAGAATCTGCAAGAGGATATTTGGAGCGTTTTGAGGCCTATGCTGGAAAAGGAAATATCTTCACCTAAAAACTAGACAGAAGCATTCTCAGAAACTTCTTTGTGATGACTGCATTCTACTCACAGTGTTGCAGCTTGCGCTTGATAGAGCAGTTTTGAAACACTCTTTTGATAGAATCTGCAAGTGGATATTTGGAGCGCTTTGAGGCCCATGCTGGAAAAGGAAATGTCTTCGCATAAAAACTAGACAGAAGCGTTCCAGGAAACTTCTGTATGATAAGTGCATTCAACTCACAGACTTGAACGTTCCTTTTGATAGAAATCTTTGGAAACACTCCTTTTGTAGAATTTGCAAGGGTTTATTTGGAGCGCTTTGAAGCCTAAGCTGGAAAAGGAAATATCTTCACGTAAGGTCTAGACAGAAGAATTCTCAGAAACTTCTTTCTGATGAGTGCATTCAACACACAGACTTGAACCTTGCTCTTGAAAGAGCAGCTTTGAAACACTCTTTTCGTAGAATCTGCAAGTGGATATTTGGAGCGTTTTGAGGCCTATGCTGGAAAAGGAAATATCTTCACGTAAAAACTAGACAGAAGCATTCTCAGAAACTTCTGTGTGATGAGTGCATTCAACTCACAGACTTGAACGTTTCTTTTGATAGAACAGTTTTGAAACATTACGTTTGTAGAATCTGCAAGTGTTTATTCGGAGCAACTTGAGGCCTATGTTGGAAAAGGAAATATCTTCACATAAAAACTAGAGAGAAGGATTCTCAGAAACTTCTTTGTGATGAGTTCATTCAACTCACAGAGTTGAACCTACCAATTGATAGAGAAGTTTGGAAACACTCTTTTTGTAGAATCTGCAAGTGGATATTTGGAGCCGTTTGAGGCCTATGCTGGAAAAGGAAATATCTTCACATAAAAACTGAACAGAAGCATTCTCAGAAACTTCTTTGTGTTGAGTGCATTCAACTCACAGACTTGAACTTACCTGTAGAAAGAGCAGTTTTGAAACACTCTTTTGGTGAAATCTGCAAGTGGTTATTTGGAGCACTTCGAGGCCTGTGCTGGGATATGGAATATCTTCACCTAAAAACTACAGAGAAGCATTCTCAGAAAGTTCTTCACGATGCATTCATTCAACTCACAGAGTTGAACCTTCCTTTTGATAGAACAGTTTTGAAACACTCTTTTTGTAGAATCTGCAAGTGGATATTTGGAGCGTTTTGAGGCCTATGCTGGAAAAGGAAATATCTTCACCTAAAAACTAGACAGAAGCATTCTCAGAAACTTCTGTGTGATGAGTGCATTCAACTCACAGACTTGAACGTTTCTTTTGATAGAACAGTTTTGAAACATTACGTTTGTAGAATCTGCAAGTGTTTATTCGGAGCACCTTGAGGCCTATGTTGGAAAAGGAAATATCTTCACATAAAAACTAGAGAGAAGGATTCTCAGAAACTTCTTTGTGATGAGTTCATTCAACTCACAGAGTTGAACCTACCAATTGATAGAGAAGTTTGGAAACACTCTTTTTGTAGAATCTGCAAGTGGATATTTGGAGCAGTTTGAGGCCTATGCTGGAAAAGGAAATATCTTCACATAAAAACTGAACAGAAGCATTCTCAGAAACTTCTTTGTGTTGAGTGCATTCAACTCACGGACTTGAACTTACCTGTAGAAAGAGCAGTTTTGAAACACTCTTTTGGTGAAATCTGCAAGTGGTTATTTGGAGCACTTCGAGGCCTGTGCTGGGATATGGAATATCTTCACCTAAAAACTACAGAGAAGCATTCTCAGAAAGTTCTTCACGATGCATTCATTCAACTCACAGAGTTGAAGCTTCCTTTTGATAGAACAGTTTTGAAACACTCTTTTTGTAGAATCTGCAAGAGGATATTTGGAGCGTTTTGAGGCCTATGCTGGAAAAGGAAATATCTTCACCTAAAAACTAGACAGAAGCATTCTCAGAAACTTCTGTGTGATGAGTGCATTCAACTCACAGACTTGAACGTTTCTTTTGATAGAACAGTTTTGAAACATTACGTTTGTAGAATCTGCAAGTGTTTATTCGGAGCACCTTGAGGCCTATGTTGGAAAAGGAAATATCTTCACATAAAAACTAGAGAGAAGGATTCTCAGAAACTTCTTCGTGATGAGTTCATTCAACTCACAGAGTTGAACCTACCAATTGATAGAGAAGTTTGGAAACACTCTTTTTGTAGAATCTGCAAGTGGATATTTGGAGCCGTTTGAGGCCTATGCTGGAAAAGGAAATATTTTCACATAAAAACTGAACAGAAGCATTCTCAGAAACTTCTTTGTGTTGAGTGCATTCAGCTCACAGACTTGAACTTACCTGTAGAAAGAGCAGTTTTGAAACACTCTTTTGGTAAAATCTGCAAGTGGTTATTTGGAGCACTTCGAGGCCTGTGCTGGGATATGGAAAATCTTCACCTAAAAACTACAGAGAAGCATTCTCAGAAAGTTCTTCACGATGCATTCATTCAACTCACAGAGTTGAACCTTCCTTTTGATAGAACAGTTTTGAAACACTCTTTTTGTAGAATCTGCAAGAGGATATTTGGAGCGTTTTGAGGCCTATGCTGGAAAAGGAAATATCTTCACCTAAAAACTAGACAGAAGCATTCCCAGAAACTTCTGTGTGATGAGTGCATTCAACTCACAGACTTGAACGTTTCTTTTGATAGAACAGTTTTGAAACATTACGTTTGTAGAATCTCCAAGTGTTTATTTGGAGCACTTTGAGGCCTATGTTGGAAAAGGAAATATCTTCACGTAAAAACTAGAGAGAAGGATTCTCAGAAACTACTTTGTGATGAGTTCATTCAACTCACAGAGTTGAACCTACCAATTGATAGAGAAGTTTGGAAACACTCTTTTTGTAGAATCTGCAAGTGGATATTTGGAGCCGTTTGAGGTCTATGCTGGAAAAGGAAATATCTTCACATAAAAACTGAACAGAAGCATTCTCAGAAACTTCTTTGTGTTGAGTGCATTCAACTCACGGACTTGAACTTACCTGTAGAAAGAGCAGTTTTGAAACACTCTTTTGGTAAAATCTGCAAGTGGTTATTTTGAGCACTTCGAGGCCTGTGCTGGGATATGGAATATCTTCACCTAAAAACTACAGAGAAGCATTCTCAGAAAGTTCTTCATGATGCATTCATTCAACTCACAGAGTTGAACCTTCCTTTTGATAGAACAGTTTTGAAACACTCTTTTTGTAGAATCTGCAACAGGATATTTGGAGCGTTTTGAGGCCTATGCTGGAAAAGGAAATATCTTCACCTAAAAACTAGACAGAAGCATTCTCAGAAACTTCTGTGTGATGAGTGCATTCAACTCACAGACTTGAACGTTCCTCTTGAAAGAGCAGTTTTGAAACACTCCTTTTGTAGAATCTGCACGTGTTCATTTGGAGCGCTCTGAGGCCTATGTTGGAAAAGGAAATATCTTCACATAAAAACTAGACAGAAGCATTCTCAGAAACTTCTTTGTGATCACTGCATTCTACTCACAGTGTTGCAGCTTGCGCTTGATAGAGCAGTTTTGAAACACTCTTTTGATAGAATCTGCAAGTGGATATTTGGAGCGATTTGAGGCCCATGCTGGAAAAGGAAATGTCTTCGCATAAAAACTAGACAGAAGCGTTCCAGGAAACTTCTGTATGATAAGTGCATTCAACTCACAGACTTGAACGTTCCTTTTGATAGAAATCTTTGGAAACACTCCTTTTGTAGAATTTGCAAGGGTTTATTTGGAGCGCTTTGAAGCCTAAGCTGGAAAAGGAAATATCTTCACGTAAGGTCTAGACAGAAGAATTCTCAGAAACTTCTTTCTGATGAGTGCATTCAACACACAGACTTGAACCTTGCTCTTGAAAGAGCAGCTTTGAAACACTCTTTTCGTAGAATCTGCAAGTGGATATTTGGAGCGTTTTGAGGCCTATGCTGGAAAAGGAAATAACTTCACCTAAAAACTAGACAGAAGCATTCTCAGAAACTTCTGTGTGATGAGTGCATTCAACTCACAGACTTGAACGTTTCTTTTGTTAGAACAGTTTTGAAACATTACGTTTGTAGAATCTGCAAGTGTTTATTCGGAGCAACTTGAGGCCTATGTTGGAAAAGGAAATATCTTCACATAAAAACTAGAGAGAAGGATTCTCAGAAACTTCTTTGTGATGAGTTCATTCAACTCACAGAGTTGAACCTACCAATTGATAGAGAAGTTTGGAAACACTCTTTTTGTAGAATCTGCAAGTGGATATTTGGAGCCGTTTGAGGCCTATGCTGGAAAAGGAAATATCTTCACATAAAAACTGAACAGAAGCATTCTCAGAAACTTCTTTGTGTTGAGTGCATTCAACTCACAGACTTGAACTTACCTGTAGAAAGAGCAGTTTTGAAACACTCTTTTGGTGAAATCTGCAAGTGGTTATTTGGAGCACTTCGAGGCCTGTGCTGGGATATGGAATATCTTCACCTAAAAACTACAGAGAAGCATTCTCAGAAAGTTCTTCACGATGCATTCATTCAACTCACAGAGTTGAACCTTCCTTTTGATAGAACAGTTTTGAAACACTCTTTTTGTAGAATCTGCAAGAGGATATTTGGAGCGTTTTGAGGCCTATGCTGGAAAAGGAAATATCTTCACCTAAAAACTAGACAGAAGCATTCTCAGAAACTTCTGTGTGATGAGTGCATTCAACTCACAGACTTGAACGTTTCTTTTGATAGAACAGTTTTGAAACATTACGTTTGTAGAATCTGCAAGTGTTTATTCGGAGCACCTTGAGGCCTATGCTGGAAAAGGAAATATCTTCACCTAAAAACTAGACAGAAGCATTCTCAGAAACTTCTTTGTGATGACTGCATTCTACTCACAGTGTTGCAGCTTGCGCTTGATAGAGCAGTTTTGAAACACTCTTTTGATAGAATCTGCAAGTGGATATTTGGAGCGCTTTGAGGCCCATGCTGGAAAAGGAAATGTCTTCGCATAAAAACTAGACAGAAGCGTTCCAGGAAACTTCTGTATGATAAGTGCATTCAACTCACAGACTTGAACGTTCCTTTTGATAGAAATCTTTGGAAACACTCCTTTTGTAGAATTTGCAAGGGTTTATTTGGAGCGCTTTGAAGCCTAAGCTGGAAAAGGAAATATCTTCACGTAAGGTCTAGACAGAAGAATTCTCAGAAACTTCTTTCTGATGAGTGCATTCAACACACAGACTTGAACCTTGCTCTTGAAAGAGCAGCTTTGAAACACTCTTTTCGTAGAATCTGCAAGTGGATATTTGGAGCGTTTTGAGGCCTATGCTGGAAAAGGAAATATCTTCACCTAAAAACTAGACAGAAGCATTCTCAGAAACTTCTGTGTGATGAGTGCATTCAACTCACAGACTTGAACGTTTCTTTTGATAGAACAGTTTTGAAACATTACGTTTGTAGAATCTGCAAGTGTTTATTCGGAGCAACTTGAGGCCTATGTTGGAAAAGGAAATATCTTCACATAAAAACTAGAGAGAAGGATTCTCAGAAACTTCTTTGTGATGAGTTCATTCAACTCACAGAGTTGAACCTACCAATTGATAGAGAAGTTTGGAAACACTCTTTTTGTAGAATCTGCAAGTGGATATTTGGAGCCGTTTGAGGCCTATGCTGGAAAAGGAAATATCTTCACATAAAAACTGAACAGAAGCATTCTCAGAAACTTCTTTGTGTTGAGTGCATTCACCTCACAGACTTGAACTTACCTGTAGAAAGAGCAGTTTTGAAACACTCTTTTGGTAAAATCTGCAAGTGGTTATTTGGAGCACTTCGAGGCCTGTGCTGGGATATGGAAAATCTTCACCTAAAAACTACAGAGAAGCATTCTCAGAAAGTTCTTCACGATGCATTCATTCAACTCACAGAGTTGAACCTTCCTTTTGATAGAACAGTTTTGAAACACTCTTTTTGTAGAATCTGCAAGAGGATATTTGGAGCGTTTTGAGGCCTATGCTGGAAAAGGAAATATCTTCACCTAAAAACTAGACAGAAGCATTCCCAGAAACTTCTGTGTGATGAGTGCATTCAACTCACAGACTTGAACGTTTCTTTTGATAGAACAGCTTTGAAACATTACGTTTGTAGAATCTCCAAGTGTTTATTTGGAGCACTTTGAGGCCTATGTTGGAAAAGGAAATATCTTCACGTAAAAACTAGAGAGAAGGATTCTCAGAAACTACTTTGTGATGAGTTCATTCAACTCACAGAGTTGAACCTACCAATTGATAGAGAAGTTTGGAAACACTCTTTTTGTAGAATCTGCAAGTGGATATTTGGAGCCGTTTGAGGTCTATGCTGGAAAAGGAAATATCTTCACATAAAAACTGAACAGAAGCATTCTCAGAAACTTCTTTGTGTTGAGTGCATTCAACTCACGGACTTGAACTTACCTGTAGAAAGAGCAGTTTTGAAACACTCTTTTGGTAAAATCTGCAAGTGGTTATTTGGAGCACTTCGAGGCCTGTGCTGGGATATGGAATATCTTCACCTAAAAACTACAGAGAAGCATTCTCAGAAAGTTCTTCATGATGCATTCATTCAACTCACAGAGTTGAACCTTCCTTTTGATAGAACAGTTTTGAAACACTCTTTTTGTAGAATCTGCAAGAGGATATTTGGAGCGTTTTGAGGCCTATGCTGGAAAAGGAAATATCTTCACCTAAAAACTAGACAGAAGCATTCTCAGAAACTTCTGTGTGATGAGTGCATTCAACTCACAGACTTGAACGTTCCTCTTGAAAGAGCAGTTTTGAAACACTCCTTTTGTAGAATCTGCACGTGTTCATTTGGAGCGCTCTGAGGCCTATGTTGGAAAAGGAAATATCTTCACATAAAAACTAGACAGAAGCATTCTCAGAAACTTCTTTGTGATGACTGCATTCTACTCACAGTGTTGCAGCTTGCGCTTGATAGAGCAGTTTTGAAACACTCTTTTGATAGAATCTGCAAGTGGATATTTGGAGCGATTTGAGGCCCATGCTGGAAAAGGAAATGTCTTCGCATAAAAACTAGACAGAAGCGTTCCAGGAAACTTCTGTATGATAAGTGCATTCAACTCACAGACTTGAACGTTCCTTTTGATAGAAATCTTTGGAAACACTCCTTTTGTAGAATTTGCAAGTGTTTATTTGGAGCGCTTTGAAGCCTAAGCTGGAAAAGGAAATATCTTCACGTAAGGTCTAGACAGAAGAATTCTCAGAAACTTCTTTCTGATGAGTGCATTCAACACACAGACTTGAACCTTGCTCTTGAAAGAGCAGCTTTGAAACACTCTTTTCGTAGAATCTGCAAGTGGATATTTGGAGCGTTTTGAGGCCTATGCAGGAAAAGGAAATAACTTCACCTAAAAACTAGACAGAAGCATTCTCAGAAACTTCTGTGTGATGAGTGCATTCAACTCACAGACTTGAACGTTTCTTTTGATAGAACAGTTTTGAAACATTACGTTTGTAGAATCTGCAAGTGTTTATTCGGAGCAACTTGAGGCCTATGTTGGAAAAGGAAATATCTTCACATAAAAACTAGAGAGAAGGATTCTCAGAAACTTCTTTGTGATGAGTTCATTCAACTCACAGAGTTGAACCTACCAATTGATAGAGAAGTTTGGAAACACTCTTTTTGTAGAATCTGCAAGTGGATATTTGGAGCCGTTTGAGGCCTATGCTGGAAAAGGAAATATCTTCACATAAAAACTGAACAGAAGCATTCTCAGAAACTTCTTTGTGTTGAGTGCATTCAACTCACAGACTTGAACTTACCTGTAGAAAGAGCAGTTTTGAAACACTCTTTTGGTGAAATCTGCAAGTGGTTATTTGGAGCACTTCGAGGCCTGTGCTGGGATATGGAATATCTTCACCTAAAAACTACAGAGAAGCATTCTCAGAAAGTTCTTCACGATGCATTCATTCAACTCACAGAGTTGAACCTTCCTTTTGATAGAACAGTTTTGAAACACTCTTTTTGTAGAATCTGCAAGAGGATATTTGGAGCGTTTTGAGGCCTATGCTGGAAAAGGAAATATCTTCACCTAAAAACTAGACAGAAGCATTCTCAGAAACTTCTGTGTGATGAGTGCATTCAACTCACAGACTTGAACGTTTCTTTTGATAGAACAGTTTTGAAACATTACGTTTGTAGAATCTGCAAGTGTTTATTCGGAGCACCTTGAGGCCTATGCTGGAAAAGGAAATATCTTCACCTAAAAACTAGACAGAAGCATTCTCAGAAACTTCTTTGTGATGACTGCATTCTACTCACAGTGTTGCAGCTTGCGCTTGATAGAGCAGTTTTGAAACACTCTTTTGATAGAATCTGCAAGTGGATATTTGGAGCGCTTTGAGGCCCATGCTGGAAAAGGAAATGTCTTCGCATAAAAACTAGACAGAAGCGTTCCAGGAAACTTCTGTATGATAAGTGCATTCAACTCACAGACTTGAACTTTCCTTTTGATAGAAATCTTTGGAAACACTCCTTTTGTAGAATTTGCAAGGGTTTATTTGGAGCGCTTTGAAGCCTAAGCTGGAAAAGGAAATATCTTCACGTAAGGTCTAGACAGAAGAATTCTCAGAAACTTCTTTCTGATGAGTGCATTCAACACACAGACTTGAACCTTGCTCTTGAAAGAGCAGCTTTGAAACACTCTTTTCGTAGAATCTGCAAGTGGATATTTGGAGCGTTTTGAGGCCTATGCTGGAAAAGGAAATATCTTCACCTAAAAACTAGACAGAAGCATTCTCAGAAACTTCTGTGTGATGAGTGCATTCAACTCACAGACTTGAACGTTTCTTTTGATAGAACAGTTTTGAAACATTACGTTTGTAGAATCTGCAAGTGTTTATTCGGAGCACCTTGAGGCCTATGTTGGAAAAGGAAATATCTTCACATAAAAACTAGAGAGAAGGATTCTCAGAAACTTCTTTGTGATGAGTTCATTCAACTCACAGAGTTGAACCTACCAATTGATAGAGAAGTTTGGAAACACTCTTTTTGTAGAATCTGCAAGTGGATATTTGGAGCCGTTTGAGGCCTATGCTGGAAAAGGAAATATCTTCACATAAAAACTGAACAGAAGCATTCTCAGAAACTTCTTTGTGTTGAGTGCATTCACGTCACAGACTTGAACTTACCTGTAGAAAGAGCAGTTTTGAAACACTCTTTTGGTAAAATCTGCAAGTGGTTATTTGGAGCACTTCGAGGCCTGTGCTGGGATATGGAAAATCTTCACCTAAAAACTACAGAGAAGCATTCTCAGAAAGTTCTTCACGATGCATTCATTCAACTCACAGAGTTGAACCTTCCTTTTGATAGAACAGTTTTGAAACACTCTTTTTGTAGAATCTGCAAGAGGATATTTGGAGCGTTTTGAGGCCTATGCTGGAAAAGGAAATATCTTCACCTAAAAACTAGACAGAAGCATTCCCAGAAACTTCTGTGTGATGAGTGCATTCAACTCACAGACTTGAACGTTTCTTTTGATAGAACAGCTTTGAAACATTACGTTTGTAGAATCTCCAAGTGTTTATTTGGAGCACTTTGAGGCCTATGTTGGAAAAGGAAATATCTTCACGTAAAAACTAGAGAGAAGGATTCTCAGAAACTACTTTGTGATGAGTTCATTCAACTCACAGAGTTGAACCTACCAATTGATAGAGAAGTTTGGAAACACTCTTTTTGTAGAATCTGCAAGTGGATATTTGGAGCCGTTTGAGGTCTATGCTGGAAAAGGAAATATCTTCACATAAAAACTGAACAGAAGCATTCTCAGAAACTTCTTTGTGTTGAGTGCATTCAACTCACGGACTTGAACTTACCTGTAGAAAGAGCAGTTTTGAAACACTCTTTTGGTAAAATCTGCAAGTGGTTATTTGGAGCACTTCGAGGCCTGTGCTGGGATATGGAATATCTTCACCTAAAAACTACAGAGAAGCATTCTCAGAAAGTTCTTCATGATGCATTCATTCAACTCACAGAGTTGAACCTTCCTTTTGATAGAACAGTTTTGAAACACTCTTTTTGTAGAATCTGCAAGAGGATATTTGGAGCGTTTTGAGGCCTATGCTGGAAAAGGAAATATCTTCACCTAAAAACTAGACAGAAGCATTCTCAGAAACTTCTGTGTGATGAGTGCATTCAACTCACAGACTTGAACGTTCCTCTTGAAAGAGCAGTTTTGAAACACTCCTTTTGTAGAATCTGCACGTGTTCATTTGGAGCGCTCTGAGGCCTATGTTGGAAAAGGAAATATCTTCACATAAAAACTAGACAGAAGCATTCTCAGAAACTTCTTTGTGATGACTGCATTCTACTCACAGTGTTGCAGCTTGCGCTTGATAGAGCAGTTTTGAAACACTCTTTTGATAGAATCTGCAAGTGGATATTTGGAGCGATTTGAGGCCCATGCTGGAAAAGGAAATGTCTTCGCATAAAAACTAGACAGAAGCGTTCCAGGAAACTTCTGTATGATAAGTGCATTCAACTCACAGACTTGAACGTTCCTTTTGATAGAAATCTTTGGAAACACTCCTTTTGTAGAATTTGCAAGTGTTTATTTGGAGCGCTTTGAAGCCTAAGCTGGAAAAGGAAATATCTTCACGTAAGGTCTAGACAGAAGAATTCTCAGAAACTTCTTTCTGATGAGTGCATTCAACACACAGACTTGAACCTTGCTCTTGAAAGAGCAGCTTTGAAACACTCTTTTCGTAGAATCTGCAAGTGGATATTTGGAGCGTTTTGAGGCCTATGCAGGAAAAGGAAATAACTTCACCTAAAAACTAGACAGAAGCATTCTCAGAAACTTCTGTGTGATGAGTGCATTCAACTCACAGACTTGAACGTTTCTTTTGATAGAACAGTTTTGAAACATTACGTTTGTAGAATCTGCAAGTGTTTATTCGGAGCAACTTGAGGCCTATGTTGGAAAAGGAAATATCTTCACATAAAAACTAGAGAGAAGGATTCTCAGAAACTTCTTTGTGATGAGTTCATTCAACTCACAGAGTTGAACCTACCAATTGATAGAGAAGTTTGGAAACACTCTTTTTGTAGAATCTGCAAGTGGATATTTGGAGCCGTTTGAGGCCTATGCTGGAAAAGGAAATATCTTCACATAAAAACTGAACAGAAGCATTCTCAGAAACTTCTTTGTGTTGAGTGCATTCAACTCACAGACTTGAACTTACCTGTAGAAAGAGCAGTTTTGAAACACTCTTTTGGTGAAATCTGCAAGTGGTTATTTGGAGCACTTCGAGGCCTGTGCTGGGATATGGAATATCTTCACCTAAAAACTACAGAGAAGCATTCTCAGAAAGTTCTTCACGATGCATTCATTCAACTCACAGAGTTGAACCTTCCTTTTGATAGAACAGTTTTGAAACACTCTTTTTGTAGAATCTGCAAGAGGATATTTGGAGCGTTTTGAGGCCTATGCTGGAAAAGGAAATATCTTCACCTAAAAACTAGACAGAAGCATTCTCAGAAACTTCTGTGTGATGAGTGCATTCAACTCACAGACTTGAACGTTTCTTTTGATAGAACAGTTTTGAAACATTACGTTTGTAGAATCTGCAAGTGTTTATTCGGAGCACCTTGAGGCCTATGCTGGAAAAGGAAATATCTTCACCTAAAAACTAGACAGAAGCATTCTCAGAAACTTCTTTGTGATGACTGCATTCTACTCACAGTGTTGCAGCTTGCGCTTGATAGAGCAGTTTTGAAACACTCTTTTGATAGAATCTGCAAGTGGATATTTGGAGCGCTTTGAGGCCCATGCTGGAAAAGGAAATGTCTTCGCATAAAAACTAGACAGAAGCGTTCCAGGAAACTTCTGTATGATAAGTGCATTCAACTCACAGACTTGAACTTTCCTTTTGATAGAAATCTTTGGAAACACTCCTTTTGTAGAATTTGCAAGGGTTTATTTGGAGCGCTTTGAAGCCTAAGCTGGAAAAGGAAATATCTTCACGTAAGGTCTAGACAGAAGAATTCTCAGAAACTTCTTTCTGATGAGTGCATTCAACACACAGACTTGAACCTTGCTCTTGAAAGAGCAGCTTTGAAACACTCTTTTCGTAGAATCTGCAAGTGGATATTTGGAGCGTTTTGAGGCCTATGCTGGAAAAGGAAATATCTTCACCTAAAAACTAGACAGAAGCATTCTCAGAAACTTCTGTGTGATGAGTGCATTCAACTCACAGACTTGAACGTTTCTTTTGATAGAACAGTTTTGAAACATTACGTTTGTAGAATCTGCAAGTGTTTATTCGGAGCACCTTGAGGCCTATGTTGGAAAAGGAAATATCTTCACATAAAAACTAGAGAGAAGGATTCTCAGAAACTTCTTTGTGATGAGTTCATTCAACTCACAGAGTTGAACCTACCAATTGATAGAGAAGTTTGGAAACACTCTTTTTGTAGAATCTGCAAGTGGATATTTGGAGCCGTTTGAGGCCTATGCTGGAAAAGGAAATATCTTCACATAAAAACTGAACAGAAGCATTCTCAGAAACTTCTTTGTGTTGAGTGCATTCAACTCACGGACTTGAACTTACCTGTAGAAAGAGCAGTTTTGAAACACTCTTTTGGTGAAATCTGCAAGTGGTTATTTGGAGCACTTCGAGGCCTGTGCTGGGATATGGAATATCTTCACCTAAAAACTACAGAGAAGCATTCTCAGAAAGTTCTTCACGATGCATTCATTCAACTCACAGAGTTGAACCTTCCTTTTGATAGAACAGTTTTGAAACACTCTTTTTGTAGAATCTGCAAGAGGATATTTGGAGCGTTTTGAGGCCTATGCTGGAAAAGGAAATATCTTCACCTAAAAACTAGACAGAAGCATTCTCAGAAACTTCTGTGTGATGAGTGCATTCAACTCACAGACTTGAACGTTTCTTTTGATAGAACAGTTTTGAAACATTACGTTTGTAGAATCTGCAAGTGTTTATTCGGAGCACCTTGAGGCCTATGTTGGAAAAGGAAATATCTTCACATAAAAACTAGAGAGAAGGATTCTCAGAAACTTCTTTGTGATGAGTTCATTCAACTCACAGAGTTGAACCTACCAATTGATAGAGAAGTTTGGAAACACTCTTTTTGTAGAATCTGCAAGTGGATATTTGGAGCCGTTTGAGGCCTATGCTGGAAAAGGAAATATTTTCACATAAAAACTGAACAGAAGCATTCTCAGAAACTTCTTTGTGTTGAGTGCATTCAACTCACAGACTTGAACTTACCTGTAGAAAGAGCAGTTTTGAAACACTCTTTTGGTAAAATCTCCAAGTGGTTATTTGGAGCACTTCGAGGCCTGTGCTGGGATATGGAAAATCTTCACCTAAAAACTACAGAGAAGCATTCTCAGAAAGTTCTTCACGATGCATTCATTCAACTCACAGAGTTGAACCTTCCTTTTGATAGAACAGTTTTGAAACACTCTTTTTATAGAATCTGCAAGAGGATATTTGGAGCGTTTTGAGGCCTATGCTGGAAAAGGAAATATCTTCACCTAAAAACTAGACAGAAGCATTCTCAGAAACTTCTGTGTGATGAGTGCATTCAACTCACAGACTTGAACGTTTCTTTTGATAGAACAGTTTTGAAACATTACGTTTGTAGAATCCCCAAGTGTTTATTCGGAGCACTTTGAGGCCTATGTTGGAAAAGGAAATATCTTCACATAAAAACTAGAGAGAAGGATTCTCAGAAACTACTTTGTGATGAGTTCATTCAACTCACAGAGTTGAACCTACCAATTGATAGAGAAGTTTGGAAACACTCTTTTTGTAGAATCTGCAAGTGGATATTTGGAGCCGTTTGAGGTCTATGCTGGAAAAGGAAATATCTTCACATAAAAACTGAACAGAAGCATTCTCAGAAACTTCTTTGCATTGAGTGCATTCAACTCACAGACTTGAACTTACCTGTAGAAAGAGCAGTTTTGAAACACTCTTTTGGTAAAATCTGCAAGTGGTTATTTGGAGCACTTCGAGGCCTGTGCTGGGATATGGAATATCTTCACCTAAAAACTACAGAGAAGCATTCTCAGAAAGTTCTTCACGATGCATTCATTCAACTCACAGACTTGAACGTTCCTCTTGAAAGAGCAGTTTTGAAACACTCCTTTTGTAGAATCTGCACGTGTTCATTTGGAGCGCTCTGAGGCCTATGTTGGAAAAGGAAATATCTTCACATAAAAACTAGACAGAAGCATTCTCAGAAACTTCTTTGTGATGACTGCATTCTACTCACAGTGTTGCCGCTTGCGCTTGATAGAGCAGTTTTGAAACACTCTTTTGATAGAATCTGCAAGTGGATATTTGGAGCGATTTGAGGCCCATGCTGGAAAAGGAAATGTCTTCGCATAAAAACTAGACAGAAGCGTTCCAGGAAACTTCTGTATGATAAGTGCATTCAACTCACAGACTTGAACGTTCCTTTTGATAGAAATCTTTGGAAACACTCCTTTTGTAGAATTTGCAAGGGTTTATTTGGAGCGCTTTGAAGCCTAAGCTGGAAAAGGAAATATCTTCACGTAAGGTCTAGACAGAAGAATTCTCAGAAACTTCTTTCTGATGAGTGCATTCAACACACAGACTTGAACCTTGCTCTTGAAAGAGCAGCTTTGAAACACTCTTTTCGTAAAATCTGCAAGTGGATATTTGGAGCGTTTTGAGGCCTATGCTGGAAAAGGAAATAACTTCACCTAAAAACTAGACAGAAGCATTCTCAGAAACTTCTGTGTGATGAGTGCATTCAACTCACAGACTTGAACGTTTCTTTTGTTAGAACAGTTTTGAAACATTACGTTTGTAGAATCTGCAAGTGTTTATTCGGAGCAACTTGAGGCCTATGTTGGAAAAGGAAATATCTTCACATAAAAACTAGAGAGAAGGATTCTCAGAAACTTCTTTGTGATGAGTTCATTCAACTCACAGAGTTGAACCTACCAATTGATAGAGAAGTTTGGAAACACTCTTTTTGTAGAATCTGCAAGTGGATATTTGGAGCCGTTTGAGGCCTATGCTGGAAAAGGAAATATCTTCACATAAAAACTGAACAGAAGCATTCTCAGAAACTTCTTTGTGTTGAGTGCATTCAACTCACAGACTTGAACTTACCTGTAGAAAGAGCAGTTTTGAAACACTCTTTTGGTGAAATCTGCAAGTGGTTATTTGGAGCACTTCGAGGCCTGTGCTGGGATATGGAATATCTTCACCTAAAAACTACAGAGAAGCATTCTCAGAAAGTTCTTCACGATGCATTCATTCAACTCACAGAGTTGAACCTTCCTTTTGATAGAACAGTTTTGAAACACTCTTTTTGTAGAATCTGCAAGAGGATATTTGGAGCGTTTTGAGGCCTATGCTGGAAAAGGAAATATCTTCACCTAAAAACTAGACAGAAGCATTCTCAGAAACTTCTGTGTGATGAGTGCATTCAACTCACAGACTTGAACGTTTCTTTTGATAGAACAGTTTTGAAACATTACGTTTGTAGAATCTGCAAGTGTTTATTCGGAGCACCTTGAGGCCTATGCTGGAAAAGGAAATATCTTCACCTAAAAACTAGACAGAAGCATTCTCAGAAACTTCTTTGTGATGACTGCATTCTACTCACAGTGTTGCAGCTTGCGCTTGATAGAGCAGTTTTGAAACACTCTTTTGATAGAATCTGCAAGTGGATATTTGGAGCGCTTTGAGGCCCATGCTGGAAAAGGAAATGTCTTCGCATAAAAACTAGACAGAAGCGTTCCAGGAAACTTCTGTATGATAAGTGCATTCAACTCACAGACTTGAACGTTCCTTTTGATAGAAATCTTTGGAAACACTCCTTTTGTAGAATTTGCAAGTGTTTATTTGGAGCGCTTTGAAGCCTAAGCTGGAAAAGGAAATATCTTCACGTAAGGTCTAGACAGAAGAATTCTCAGAAACTTCTTTCTGATGAGTGCATTCAACACACAGACTTGAACCTTGCTCTTGAAAGAGCAGCTTTGAAACACTCTTTTCGTAGAATCTGCAAGTGGATATTTGGAGCGTTTTGAGGCCTATGCTGGAAAAGGAAATATCTTCACCTAAAAACTAGACAGAAGCATTCTCAGAAACTTCTGTGTGATGAGTGCATTCAACTCACAGACTTGAACGTTTCTTTTGATAGAACAGTTTTGAAACATTACGTTTGTAGAATCTGCAAGTGTTTATTCGGAGCAACTTGAGGCCTATGTTGGAAAAGGAAATATCTTCACATAAAAACTAGAGAGAAGGATTCTCAGAAACTTCTTTGTGATGAGTTCATTCAACTCACAGAGTTGAACCTACCAATTGATAGAGAAGTTTGGAAACACTCTTTTTGTAGAATCTGCAAGTGGATATTTGGAGCCGTTTGAGGCCTATGCTGGAAAAGGAAATATCTTCACATAAAAACTGAACAGAAGCATTCTCAGAAACTTCTTTGTGTTGAGTGCATTCACCTCACAGACTTGAACTTACCTGTAGAAAGAGCAGTTTTGAAACACTCTTTTGGTAAAATCTGCAAGTGGTTATTTGGAGCACTTCGAGGCCTGTGCTGGGATATGGAAAATCTTCACCTAAAAACTACAGAGAAGCATTCTCAGAAAGTTCTTCACGATGCATTCATTCAACTCACAGAGTTGAACCTTCCTTTTGATAGAACAGTTTTGAAACACTCTTTTTGTAGAATCTGCAAGAGGATATTTGGAGCGTTTTGAGGCCTATGCTGGAAAAGGAAATATCTTCACCTAAAAACTAGACAGAAGCATTCCCAGAAACTTCTGTGTGATGAGTGCATTCAACTCACAGACTTGTACGTTTCTTTTGATAGAACAGTTTTGAAACATTACGTTTGTAGAATCTCCAAGTGTTTATTTGGAGCACTTTGAGGCCTATGTTGGAAAAGGAAATATCTTCACGTAAAAACTAGAGAGAAGGATTCTCAGAAACTACTTTGTGATGAGTTCATTCAACTCACAGAGTTGAACCTACCAATTGATAGAGAAGTTTGGAAACACTCTTTTTGTAGAATCTGCAAGTGGATATTTGGAGCCGTTTGAGGTCTATGCTGGAAAAGGAAATATCTTCACATAAAAACTGAACAGAAGCATTCTCAGAAACTTCTTTGTGTTGAGTGCATTCAACTCACGGACTTGAACTTACCTGTAGAAAGAGCAGTTTTGAAACACTCTTTTGGTAAAATCTGCAAGTGGTTATTTGGAGCACTTCGAGGCCTGTGCTGGGATATGGAATATCTTCACCTAAAAACTACAGAGAAGCATTCTCAGAAAGTTCTTCATGATGCATTCATTCCACTCACAGAGTTGAACCTTCCTTTTGATAGAACAGTTTTGAAACACTCTTTTTGTAGAATCTGCAACAGGATATTTGGAGCGTTTTGAGGCCTATGCTGGAAAAGGAAATATCTTCACCTAAAAACTAGACAGAAGCATTCTCAGAAACTTCTGTGTGATGAGTGCATTCAACTCACAGACTTGAACGTTCCTCTTGAAAGAGCAGTTTTGAAACACTCCTTTTGTAGAATCTGCACGTGTTCATTTGGAGCGCTCTGAGGCCTATGTTGGAAAAGGAAATATCTTCACATAAAAACTAGACAGAAGCATTCTCAGAAACTTCTTTGTGATGACTGCATTCTACTCACAGTGTTGCAGCTTGCGCTTGATAGAGCAGTTTTGAAACACTCTTTTGATAGAATCTGCAAGTGGATATTTGGAGCGATTTGAGGCCCATGCTGGAAAAGGAAATGTCTTCGCATAAAAACTAGAGAGAAGCGTTCCAGGAAACTTCTGTATGATAAGTGCATTCAACTCACAGACTTGAACGTTCCTTTTGATAGAAATCTTTGGAAACACTCCTTTTGTAGAATTTGCAAGGGTTTATTTGGAGCGCTTTGAAGCCTAAGCTGGAAAAGGAAATATCTTCACGTAAGGTCTAGACAGAAGAATTCTCAGAAACTTCTTTCTGATGAGTGCATTCAACACACAGACTTGAACCTTGCTCTTGAAAGAGCAGCTTTGAAACACTCTTTTCGTAGAATCTGCAAGTGGATATTTGGAGCGTTTTGAGGCCTATGCAGGAAAAGGAAATAACTTCACCTAAAAACTAGACAGAAGCATTCTCAGAAACTTCTGTGTGATGAGTGCATTCAACTCACAGACTTGAACGTTTCTTTTGATAGAACAGTTTTGAAACATTACGTTTGTAGAATCTGCAAGTGTTTATTCGGAGCAACTTGAGGCCTATGTTGGAAAAGGAAATATCTTCACATAAAAACTAGAGAGAAGGATTCTCAGAAACTTCTTTGTGATGAGTTCATTCAACTCACAGAGTTGAACCTACCAATTGATAGAGAAGTTTGGAAACACTCTTTTTGTAGAATCTGCAAGTGGATATTTGGAGCCGTTTGAGGCCTATGCTGGAAAAGGAAATATCTTCACATAAAAACTGAACAGAAGCATTCTCAGAAACTTCTTTGTGTTGAGTGCATTCAACTCACAGACTTGAACTTACCTGTAGAAAGAGCAGTTTTGAAACACTCTTTTGGTGAAATCTGCAAGTGGTTATTTGGAGCACTTCGAGGCCTGTGCTGGGATATGGAATATCTTCACCTAAAAACTACAGAGAAGCATTCTCAGAAAGTTCTTCACGATGCATTCATTCAACTCACAGAGTTGAACCTTCCTTTTGATAGAACAGTTTTGAAACACTCTTTTTGTAGAATCTGCAAGAGGATATTTGGAGCGTTTTGAGGCCTATGCTGGAAAAGGAAATATCTTCACCTAAAAACTAGACAGAAGCATTCTCAGAAACTTCTGTGTGATGAGTGCATTCAACTCACAGACTTGAACGTTTCTTTTGATAGAACAGTTTTGAAACATTACGTTTGTAGAATCTGCAAGTGTTTATTCGGAGCACCTTGAGGCCTATGCTGGAAAAGGAAATATCTTCACCTAAAAACTAGACAGAAGCATTCTCAGAAACTTCTTTGTGATGACTGCATTCTACTCACAGTGTTGCAGCTTGCGCTTGATAGAGCAGTTTTGAAACACTCTTTTGATAGAATCTGCAAGTGGATATTTGGAGCGCTTTGAGGCCCATGCTGGAAAAGGAAATGTCTTCGCATAAAAACTAGACAGAAGCGTTCCAGGAAACTTCTGTATGATAAGTGCATTCAACTCACAGACTTGAACGTTCCTTTTGATAGAAATCTTTGGAAACACTCCTTTTGTAGAATTTGCAAGGGTTTATTTGGAGCGCTTTGAAGCCTAAGCTGGAAAAGGAAATATCTTCACGTAAGGTCTAGACAGAAGAATTCTCAGAAACTTCTTTCTGATGAGTGCATTCAACACACAGACTTGAACCTTGCTCTTGAAAGAGCAGCTTTGAAACACTCTTTTCGTAGAATCTGCAAGTGGATATTTGGAGCGTTTTGAGGCCTATGCTGGAAAAGGAAATATCTTCACCTAAAAACTAGACAGAAGCATTCTCAGAAACTTCTGTGTGATGAGTGCATTCAACTCACAGACTTGAACGTTTCTTTTGATAGAACAGTTTTGAAACATTACGTTTGTAGAATCTGCAAGTGTTTATTCGGAGCAACTTGAGGCCTATGTTGGAAAAGGAAATATCTTCACATAAAAACTAGAGAGAAGGATTCTCAGAAACTTCTTTGTGATGAGTTCATTCAACTCACAGAGTTGAACCTACCAATTGATAGAGAAGTTTGGAAACACTCTTTTTGTAGAATCTGCAAGTGGATATTTGGAGCCGTTTGAGGCCTATGCTGGAAAAGGAAATATCTTCACATAAAAACTGAACAGAAGCATTCTCAGAAACTTCTTTGTGTTGAGTGCATTCACCTCACAGACTTGAACTTACCTGTAGAAAGAGCAGTTTTGAAACACTCTTTTGGTAAAATCTGCAAGTGGTTATTTGGAGCACTTCGAGGCCTGTGCTGGGATATGGAAAATCTTCACCTAAAAACTACAGAGAAGCATTCTCAGAAAGTTCTTCACGATGCATTCATTCAACTCACAGAGTTGAACCTTCCTTTTGATAGAACAGTTTTGAAACACTCTTTTTGTAGAATCTGCAAGAGGATATTTGGAGCGTTTTGAGGCCTATGCTGGAAAAGGAAATATCTTCACCTAAAAACTAGACAGAAGCATTCCCAGAAACTTCTGTGTGATGAGTGCATTCAACTCACAGACTTGAACGTTTCTTTTGATAGAACAGTTTTGAAACATTACGTTTGTAGAATCTCCAAGTGTTTATTTGGAGCACTTTGAGGCCTATGTTGGAAAAGGAAATATCTTCACGTAAAAACTAGAGAGAAGGATTCTCAGAAACTACTTTGTGATGAGTTCATTCAACTCACAGAGTTGAACCTACCAATTGATAGAGAAGTTTGGAAACACTCTTTTTGTAGAATCTGCAAGTGGATATTTGGAGCCGTTTGAGGTCTATGCTGGAAAAGGAAATATCTTCACATAAAAACTGAACAGAAGCATTCTCAGAAACTTCTTTGTGTTGAGTGCATTCAACTCACGGACTTGAACTTACCTGTAGAAAGAGCAGTTTTGAAACACTCTTTTGGTAAAATCTGCAAGTGGTTATTTGGAGCACTTCGAGGCCTGTGCTGGGATATGGAATATCTTCACCTAAAAACTACAGAGAAGCATTCTCAGAAAGTTCTTCATGATGCATTCATTCCACTCACAGAGTTGAACCTTCCTTTTGATAGAACAGTTTTGAAACACTCTTTTTGTAGAATCTGCAACAGGATATTTGGAGCGTTTTGAGGCCTATGCTGGAAAAGGAAATATCTTCACCTAAAAACTAGACAGAAGCATTCTCAGAAACTTCTGTGTGATGAGTGCATTCAACTCACAGACTTGAACGTTCCTCTTGAAAGAGCAGTTTTGAAACACTCCTTTTGTAGAATCTGCACGTGTTCATTTGGAGCGCTCTGAGGCCTATGTTGGAAAAGGAAATATCTTCACATAAAAACTAGACAGAAGCATTCTCAGAAACTTCTTTGTGATGACTGCATTCTACTCACAGTGTTGCAGCTTGCGCTTGATAGAGCAGTTTTGAAACACTCTTTTGATAGAATCTGCAAGTGGATATTTGGAGCGATTTGAGGCCCATGCTGGAAAAGGAAATGTCTTCGCATAAAAACTAGACAGAAGCGTTCCAGGAAACTTCTGTATGATAAGTGCATTCAACTCACAGACTTGAACGTTCCTTTTGATAGAAATCTTTGGAAACACTCCTTTTGTAGAATTTGCAAGGGTTTATTTGGAGCGCTTTGAAGCCTAAGCTGGAAAAGGAAATATCTTCACGTAAGGTCTAGACAGAAGAATTCTCAGAAACTTCTTTCTGATGAGTGCATTCAACACACAGACTTGAACCTTGCTCTTGAAAGAGCAGCTTTGAAACACTCTTTTCGTAGAATCTGCAAGTGGATATTTGGAGCGTTTTGAGGCCTATGCAGGAAAAGGAAATAACTTCACCTAAAAACTAGACAGAAGCATTCTCAGAAACTTCTGTGTGATGAGTGCATTCAACTCACAGACTTGAACGTTTCTTTTGATAGAACAGTTTTGAAACATTACGTTTGTAGAATCTGCAAGTGTTTATTCGGAGCAACTTGAGGCCTATGTTGGAAAAGGAAATATCTTCACATAAAAACTAGAGAGAAGGATTCTCAGAAACTTCTTTGTGATGAGTTCATTCAACTCACAGAGTTGAACCTACCAATTGATAGAGAAGTTTGGAAACACTCTTTTTGTAGAATCTGCAAGTGGATATTTGGAGCCGTTTGAGGCCTATGCTGGAAAAGGAAATATCTTCACATAAAAACTGAACAGAAGCATTCTCAGAAACTTCTTTGTGTTGAGTGCATTCAACTCACAGACTTGAACTTACCTGTAGAAAGAGCAGTTTTGAAACACTCTTTTGGTGAAATCTGCAAGTGGTTATTTGGAGCACTTCGAGGCCTGTGCTGGGATATGGAATATCTTCACCTAAAAACTACAGAGAAGCATTCTCAGAAAGTTCTTCACGATGCATTCATTCAACTCACAGAGTTGAACCTTCCTTTTGATAGAACAGTTTTGAAACACTCTTTTTGTAGAATCTGCAAGAGGATATTTGGAGCGTTTTGAGGCCTATGCTGGAAAAGGAAATATCTTCACCTAAAAACTAGACAGAAGCATTCTCAGAAACTTCTGTGTGATGAGTGCATTCAACTCACAGACTTGAACGTTTCTTTTGATAGAACAGTTTTGAAACATTACGTTTGTAGAATCTGCAAGTGTTTATTCGGAGCACCTTGAGGCCTATGCTGGAAAAGGAAATATCTTCACCTAAAAACTAGACAGAAGCATTCTCAGAAACTTCTTTGTGATGACTGCATTCTACTCACAGTGTTGCAGCTTGCGCTTGATAGAGCAGTTTTGAAACACTCTTTTGATAGAATCTGCAAGTGGATATTTGGAGCGCTTTGAGGCCCATGCTGGAAAAGGAAATGTCTTCGCATAAAAACTAGACAGAAGCGTTCCAGGAAACTTCTGTATGATAAGTGCATTCAACTCACAGACTTGAACGTTCCTTTTGATAGAAATCTTTGGAAACACTCCTTTTGTAGAATTTGCAAGGGTTTATTTGGAGCGCTTTGAAGCCTAAGCTGGAAAAGGAAATATCTTCACGTAAGGTCTAGACAGAAGAATTCTCAGAAACTTCTTTCTGATGAGTGCATTCAACACACAGACTTGAACCTTGCTCTTGAAAGAGCAGCTTTGAAACACTCTTTTCGTAGAATCTGCAAGTGGATATTTGGAGCGTTTTGAGGCCTATGCTGGAAAAGGAAATATCTTCACCTAAAAACTAGACAGAAGCATTCTCAGAAACTTCTGTGTGATGAGTGCATTCAACTCACAGACTTGAACGTTTCTTTTGATAGAACAGTTTTGAAACATTACGTTTGTAGAATCTGCAAGTGTTTATTCGGAGCAACTTGAGGCCTATGTTGGAAAAGGAAATATCTTCACATAAAAACTAGAGAGAAGGATTCTCAGAAACTTCTTTGTGATGAGTTCATTCAACTCACAGAGTTGAACCTACCAATTGATAGAGAAGTTTGGAAACACTCTTTTTGTAGAATCTGCAAGTGGATATTTGGAGCCGTTTGAGGCCTATGCTGGAAAAGGAAATATCTTCACATAAAAACTGAACAGAAGCATTCTCAGAAACTTCTTTGTGTTGAGTGCATTCACCTCACAGACTTGAACTTACCTGTAGAAAGAGCAGTTTTGAAACACTCTTTTGGTAAAATCTGCAAGTGGTTATTTGGAGCACTTCGAGGCCTGTGCTGGGATATGGAAAATCTTCACCTAAAAACTACAGAGAAGCATTCTCAGAAAGTTCTTCACGATGCATTCATTCAACTCACAGAGTTGAACCTTCCTTTTGATAGAACAGTTTTGAAACACTCTTTTTGTAGAATCTGCAAGAGGATATTTGGAGCGTTTTGAGGCCTATGCTGGAAAAGGAAATATCTTCACCTAAAAACTAGACAGAAGCATTCCCAGAAACTTCTGTGTGATGAGTGCATTCAACTCACAGACTTGAACGTTTCTTTTGATAGAACAGTTTTGAAACATTACGTTTGTAGAATCTCCAAGTGTTTATTTGGAGCACTTTGAGGCCTATGTTGGAAAAGGAAATATCTTCACGTAAAAACTAGAGAGAAGGATTCTCAGAAACTACTTTGTGATGAGTTCATTCAACTCACAGAGTTGAACCTACCAATTGATAGAGAAGTTTGGAAACACTCTTTTTGTAGAATCTGCAAGTGGATATTTGGAGCCGTTTGAGGTCTATGCTGGAAAAGGAAATATCTTCACATAAAAACTGAACAGAAGCATTCTCAGAAACTTCTTTGTGTTGAGTGCATTCAACTCACGGACTTGAACTTACCTGTAGAAAGAGCAGTTTTGAAACACTCTTTTGGTAAAATCTGCAAGTGGTTATTTGGAGCACTTCGAGGCCTGTGCTGGGATATGGAATATCTTCACCTAAAAACTACAGAGAAGCATTCTCAGAAAGTTCTTCATGATGCATTCATTCCACTCACAGAGTTGAACCTTCCTTTTGATAGAACAGTTTTGAAACACTCTTTTTGTAGAATCTGCAACAGGATATTTGGAGCGTTTTGAGGCCTATGCTGGAAAAGGAAATATCTTCACCTAAAAACTAGACAGAAGCATTCTCAGAAACTTCTGTGTGATGAGTGCATTCAACTCACAGACTTGAACGTTCCTCTTGAAAGAGCAGTTTTGAAACACTCCTTTTGTAGAATCTGCACGTGTTCATTTGGAGCGCTCTGAGGCCTATGTTGGAAAAGGAAATATCTTCACATAAAAACTAGACAGAAGCATTCTCAGAAACTTCTTTGTGATGACTGCATTCTACTCACAGTGTTGCAGCTTGCGCTTGATAGAGCAGTTTTGAAACACTCTTTTGATAGAATCTGCAAGTGGATATTTGGAGCGATTTGAGGCCCATGCTGGAAAAGGAAATGTCTTCGCATAAAAACTAGACAGAAGCGTTCCAGGAAACTTCTGTATGATAAGTGCATTCAACTCACAGACTTGAACGTTCCTTTTGATAGAAATCTTTGGAAACACTCCTTTTGTAGAATTTGCAAGGGTTTATTTGGAGCGCTTTGAAGCCTAAGCTGGAAAAGGAAATATCTTCACGTAAGGTCTAGACAGAAGAATTCTCAGAAACTTCTTTCTGATGAGTGCATTCAACACACAGACTTGAACCTTGCTCTTGAAAGAGCAGCTTTGAAACACTCTTTTCGTAGAATCTGCAAGTGGATATTTGGAGCGTTTTGAGGCCTATGCAGGAAAAGGAAATAACTTCACCTAAAAACTAGACAGAAGCATTCTCAGAAACTTCTGTGTGATGAGTGCATTCAACTCACAGACTTGAACGTTTCTTTTGATAGAACAGTTTTGAAACATTACGTTTGTAGAATCTGCAAGTGTTTATTCGGAGCAACTTGAGGCCTATGTTGGAAAAGGAAATATCTTCACATAAAAACTAGAGAGAAGGATTCTCAGAAACTTCTTTGTGATGAGTTCATTCAACTCACAGAGTTGAACCTACCAATTGATAGAGAAGTTTGGAAACACTCTTTTTGTAGAATCTGCAAGTGGATATTTGGAGCCGTTTGAGGCCTATGCTGGAAAAGGAAATATCTTCACATAAAAACTGAACAGAAGCATTCTCAGAAACTTCTTTGTGTTGAGTGCATTCAACTCACAGACTTGAACTTACCTGTAGAAAGAGCAGTTTTGAAACACTCTTTTGGTGAAATCTGCAAGTGGTTATTTGGAGCACTTCGAGGCCTGTGCTGGGATATGGAATATCTTCACCTAAAAACTACAGAGAAGCATTCTCAGAAAGTTCTTCACGATGCATTCATTCAACTCACAGAGTTGAACCTTCCTTTTGATAGAACAGTTTTGAAACACTCTTTTTGTAGAATCTGCAAGAGGATATTTGGAGCGTTTTGAGGCCTATGCTGGAAAAGGAAATATCTTCACCTAAAAACTAGACAGAAGCATTCTCAGAAACTTCTGTGTGATGAGTGCATTCAACTCACAGACTTGAACGTTTCTTTTGATAGAACAGTTTTGAAACATTACGTTTGTAGAATCTGCAAGTGTTTATTCGGAGCACCTTGAGGCCTATGCTGGAAAAGGAAATATCTTCACCTAAAAACTAGACAGAAGCATTCTCAGAAACTTCTTTGTGATGACTGCATTCTACTCACAGTGTTGCAGCTTGCGCTTGATAGAGCAGTTTTGAAACACTCTTTTGATAGAATCTGCAAGTGGATATTTGGAGCGCTTTGAGGCCCATGCTGGAAAAGGAAATGTCTTCGCATAAAAACTAGACAGAAGCGTTCCAGGAAACTTCTGTATGATAAGTGCATTCAACTCACAGACTTGAACGTTCCTTTTGATAGAAATCTTTGGAAACACTCCTTTTGTAGAATTTGCAAGGGTTTATTTGGAGCGCTTTGAAGCCTAAGCTGGAAAAGGAAATATCTTCACGTAAGGTCTAGACAGAAGAATTCTCAGAAACTTCTTTCTGATGAGTGCATTCAACACACAGACTTGAACCTTGCTCTTGAAAGAGCAGCTTTGAAACACTCTTTTCGTAGAATCTGCAAGTGGATATTTGGAGCGTTTTGAGGCCTATGCTGGAAAAGGAAATATCTTCACGTAAAAACTAGACAGAAGCATTCTCAGAAACTTCTGTGTGATGAGTGCATTCAACTCACAGACTTGAACGTTTCTTTTGATAGAACAGTTTTGAAACATTACGTTTGTAGAATCTGCAAGTGTTTATTCGGAGCAACTTGAGGCCTATGTTGGAAAAGGAAATATCTTCACATAAAAACTAGAGAGAAGGATTCTCAGAAACTTCTTTGTGATGAGTTCATTCAACTCACAGAGTTGAACCTACCAATTGATAGAGAAGTTTGGAAACACTCTTTTTGTAGAATCTGCAAGTGGATATTTGGAGCCGTTTGAGGCCTATGCTGGAAAAGGAAATATCTTCACATAAAAACTGAACAGAAGCATTCTCAGAAACTTCTTTGTGTTGAGTGCATTCAACTCACAGACTTGAACTTACCTGTAGAAAGAGCAGTTTTGAAACACTCTTTTGGTGAAATCTGCAAGTGGTTATTTGGAGCACTTCGAGGCCTGTGCTGGGATATGGAATATCTTCACCTAAAAACTACAGAGAAGCATTCTCAGAAAGTTCTTCACGATGCATTCATTCAACTCACAGAGTTGAACCTTCCTTTTGATAGAACAGTTTTGAAACACTCTTTTTGTAGAATCTGCAAGTGGATATTTGGAGCGTTTTGAGGCCTATGCTGGAAAAGGAAATATCTTCACCTAAAAACTAGACAGAAGCATTCTCAGAAACTTCTGTGTGATGAGTGCATTCAACTCACAGACTTGAACGTTTCTTTTGATAGAACAGTTTTGAAACATTACGTTTGTAGAATCTGCAAGTGTTTATTCGGAGCACCTTGAGGCCTATGTTGGAAAAGGAAATATCTTCACATAAAAACTAGAGAGAAGGATTCTCAGAAACTTCTTTGTGATGAGTTCATTCAACTCACAGAGTTGAACCTACCAATTGATAGAGAAGTTTGGAAACACTCTTTTTGTAGAATCTGCAAGTGGATATTTGGAGCCGTTTGAGGCCTATGCTGGAAAAGGAAATATCTTCACATAAAAACTGAACAGAAGCATTCTCAGAAACTTCTTTGTGTTGAGTGCATTCAACTCACAGACTTGAACTTACCTGTAGAAAGAGCAGTTTTGAAACACTCTTTTGGTGAAATCTGCAAGTGGTTATTTGGAGCACTTCGAGGCCTGTGCTGGGATATGGAATATCTTCACCTAAAAACTACAGAGAAGCATTCTCAGAAAGTTCTTCACGATGCATTCATTCAACTCACAGAGTTGAACCTTCCTTTTGATAGAACAGTTTTGAAACACTCTTTTTGTAGAATCTGCAAGAGGATATTTGGAGCGTTTTGAGGCCTATGCTGGAAAAGGAAATATCTTCACCTAAAAACTAGACAGAAGCATTCTCAGAAACTTCTGTGTGATGAGTGCATTCAACTCACAGACTTGAACGTTTCTTTTGATAGAACAGTTTTGAAACATTACGTTTGTAGAATCTGCAAGTGTTTATTCGGAGCACCTTGAGGCCTATGTTGGAAAAGGAAATATCTTCACATAAAAACTAGAGAGAAGGATTCTCAGAAACTACTTTGTGATGAGTTCATTCAACTCACAGAGTTGAACCTACCAATTGATAGAGAAGTTTGGAAACACTCTTTTTGTAGAATCTGCAAGTGGATATTTGTAGCTGTTTGAGGTCTATGCTGGAAAAGGAAATATCTTCACATAAAAACTGAACAGAAGCATTCTCAGAAACTTCTTTGTGATGGGTGCATTCTACTCACAGTGTTGAAGCTTGCTTTTGATAGAGCAGTTTTGAAACACTCTTTTGCTAGGATCTGCAAGTGGATATTTGGAGCGCTTTGAGGCCTATGCTGGAAAAGGAAATGTCTACACATAAAAACTAGACAGAAGCATTCCAGGAAACTTCTGTATGACAAGTGCCTTCAACACACAGACTTGAACCTTGCTTTTGAAAGAGCAGCTTTGAAACACTCTTTTCGTAGAATCTGCAAGTGGATATATGGAGCGCTTTGAGGCCTATGCTGGGAAATGAAATCTCTTCACCTAAAAACTAGACAGAAGCATTCTGAGAAACTTCTGTGTGATGAGTGCATTCAACTCACAAACTTGAACGTTCCCTTTGATAGAACAGTTTTGAAACACTCCTTTTGTAGAATCTGCATGTGTTTATTTGGAGCGCTTTGAGGTCTATGTTGGAAAAGGTAATATCTTCACATAAAAACTAGACGGAAGCATTCTCAGAAACTACTTTGTGATGAGTGCATTCAACTCACAGACTTGAAGCTTCCTTTGGGAAGGGCAGTTTGGAAACACTCTTCTTATAGAATCTTCAAGTGGATATTTGGAGCACTTTCAGGCCTATGCTGGAAAAGGAAATATCTTCACATAAAAACTAGACAGAAGCATTCTCAGAAACTTCTGTGTGATGAGTGCATTCAACTCACAGACTTGAACGTTTCTTTTGATAGAACCGTTTTGAAACATTACGTTTCTAGAATCTGCAAGTGCTTATTCCGAGCACCTTGAGGCCTATGTTGGAAAAGGAAATATGTTCCCATAAATACTAGAGAGAAGGATTCTCAGAAACTTCTTTGTGATGAGTTCATTCAACTCACAGAGTTGAATCTACCAATTGATACAGAAGTTTGGAAACCCACTTTTTGTAGAATCTGCAAGTGGATATTTGGAACCGTTTCAGGCCTATGCTGGAAAAGGAAATATCTTCACATAAAAACAACAGAAGCATTCTCAGAAACTTTTTTGTGTTGAGTGCATTCAACTCACAGACTTGAACTTACCTATAGAAAGAGCAGTTTTGAAACACTCTTTTGGAAAAATCTGCAAGTGGTTATTTGGAGCACTTCGAGGCCTGTGCTGGGATATGGAATATCTTCACCTAAAAACTACAGAGAAGCATTCTCAGAAAGTTCTTCACGATGCATTCATTCAACTCACAGAGTTGAAGCTTCCTTTTGATAGAACAGTTTTGAAACACTCTTTTTGTAGAATCTGCAAGAGGATATTTGGAGCGTTTTGAGGCCTATGCTGGAAAAGGAAATATCTTCACCTAAAAACTAGACAGAAGCATTCTCAGAAACTTCTGTGTGATGAGTGCATTCAACTCACAGACTTGAACGTTTCTTTTGATAGAACAGTTTTGAAACATTACGTTCGTAGAATCTGCAAGTGTTTATTCGGAGCACCTTGAGGCCTATGTTGGAAAAGGAAATATCTTCACATAAAAACTAGAGAGAAGGATTCTCAGAAACTTCTTTGTGATGAGTTCATTCAACTCACAGAGTTGAACCTACCAATTGATAGAGAAGTTTGGAAACACTCTTTTTGTAGAATCTGCAAGTGGATATTTGGAGCCGTTTGAGGCCTATGCTGGAAAAGGAAATATCTTCACATAAAAACTGAACAGAAGCATTCTCAGAAACTTCTTTGGGTTGAGTGCATTCAACTCACAGACTTGAACGTTCCTCTCAAAAGAGCAGTTTTAAAACACTTTTTTGGTAAAATCTGCAAGTGGTTATTTGGAGCACTTCGAGGCCTGTGCTGGGATATGGAATATCTTCACCTAAACACTACAGAGAAGCATTCTCAGAAAGTTCTTCACGATGCATTCATTCAACTCACAGAGTTGAACCCTCCTTTTGATAGAACAGTTTTGAAACACTCTTTTTGTAGAATCTGCAAGAGGATATTTGGAGCGTTTTGAGGCCTATGCTGGAAAAGGAAATATCTTCACCTAAAAACTAGACAGAAGCGTTCTCAGAAACTTCTGTGTGATGAGTGCATTCAACTCACAGACTTGAACGTTTCTTTTGATAGAACAGTTTTGAAACACTCCTTTTGTAGAATCTGCACGTGTTCATTTGGAGCGCTCTGAGGCCTATGTTGGAAAAGGAAATATCTTCACAAAAAAACTAGACAGAAGCATTCTCAGAAACTTCTTTGTGATGAGTGTATTCTACTCACAGTGTTGAAGCTTGCTCTTGATAGAGCAGTTTTGAAACACTCTTTTGCTAGAATCTGCAAGTGGATATTTGGAGCGCTTTGAGGCCTATGCTGGAAAAACAAATGTCTTCGCATAAAAACTAGACAGAAGCATTCCAGGAAACTTCTGTATGATAAGTGCATTCAACTCACAGACTTGAACGTTACTTTTGATAGAACTCTTTGGAAACACTCCTTTTGTAGAATTTGCAAGGGTTTATTTGGAGCGCTTTCAGGCCTAAGCGGGAAAAGGAAATATCTTCACGTAAGGTGTAGACAGAAGCATTCTCAGAAACTTCTTTCTGATGAGTGCATTCAACACACAGACTTGAACCTTGCTCTTGAAAGAGCAGCTTTGAAACACTCTTTTCGTAGAATCTGCAAGTGGATATTTGGAGCGTTTTGAGGCCTATGCTGGAAAAGGAATTATCTTCACCTAAAAACTAGACAGAAGCATTCTGAGAATCTTCTGTGTAATGAGTGCATTCAACTCACAGACTTGAACGTTTCTTTTGATAGAACAGTTTTGAAACATTACGTTTGTAGAATCTGCAACTGTTTATTCGGAGCACCTTGAGGCCTATGTTGGAAAAGGAAATATCTTCACATAAAAACTAGAGAGAAGGATTCTCAGAAACTTCTTTGTGATGAGTTCATTCAACTCACAGAGTTGAACCTACCAATTGAGAGAGAAGTTTGGAAACACTCTTTTTGTAGAATCTGCAAGTGGATATTTGTAGCCGTTTGAGGCCTATGCTGGAAAAGGAAATATCTTCACACCAAAACTGAACAGAAGCATTCTCAGAAACTTCTTTGTGTTGAGTGCATTCAACTCACAGACTTGAACTTACCTATAGAAAGAGCAGTTTTGAAACACTCTTTTGGTAATATCTGCAAGTGGTTATGTGGAACACTTCGAGGCCTGTGCTGGGATATGGAATATCTTCACCTAAAAACTACAGAGAAGCATTCTCAGAAAGTTCTTCACGATGCATTCATTCAACTCACAGAGTTGAACCTTCCTTTTGATAGAACAGTTTTGAAACACTCTTTTTATAGAATCTGCAAGAGGATATTTGGAGCGTTTTGAGGCCTATGCTGGAAAAGGAAATATCTTCACCTAAAAACTAGACAGAAGCATTCTCAGAAACTTCTGTGTGATGAGTGCATTCAACTCACAGACTTGAACGTTTCTTTTGATAGAACAGTTTTGAAACATTACGTTTGTAGAGTCTGCAAGTGTTTATTCGGAGCACCTTGAGGCCTATGTTGGAAAAGGAAATATCTTCACATAAAAACTAGAGAGAAGGATTCTCAGAAACTTCTTTGTGATGAGTTCATTCAACTCACAGAGTTGAACCTACCAATTGATAGAGAAGTTTGGAAACACTCTTTTTGTAGAATCTGCAAGTGGATATTTGGAGCCGTTTGAGGCCTATGCTGGAAAAGGTAATATCTTCACAGAAAAACTGAACAGAAGCATTCTCAGAAACTTCTTTGTGTTGAGTGCATTCAACTCACAGACATGAACTTACCTATAGAAAGAGCAGTTTTGAAATACTCTTTTGGTAAAATCTGCAAGTGGTTATTTGGAGCACTTCGAGGCCTCTCCTGGGATATGGAATATCCTCACCTAAAAACTACAGAGAAGCATTCTCAGAAAGTTCTTCATGATGCATTCATTCAACTCACAGAGTTGAACCTTCCTTTTGATAGAACAGTTTTGAAACACTCTTTTTGTAGAATCTGCAAGAGTTTATTCGGAGCACCTTGAGGCCTATGCTGGAAAAGGAAATATCTTCACTTAAAAACTAGACAGAAGCATTCTCAGAAACTTCTGTGCAATGAGTGAATTCAACTCACAGACTTGAACGTTTCTTTTGATAGAACAGTTTTGAAACATTACGTTTGTAGAATCTGCAAGTGTTTATTCGGAGCACCTTGAGGCCTATGTTGGAAAAGGAAATATCTTCACATAAAAACTAGAGAGAAGGATTCTCAGAAACTTCTTTGTGATGAGTTCATTCAACTCACAGAGTTGAACCTACCAATTGATAGAGAAGTTTGGAAACACTCTTTTTGTAGAATCTGCAAGTGGATATTTGGAGCCGTTTGAGGCCTATGCTGGAAAAGGAAATATCTTCACATAAAAACTGAACAGAAGCATTCTCAGAAACTTCTTTGGGTTGAGTGCATTCAACTCACAGACTTGAACGTTCCTCTCGAAAGAGCAGTTTTAAAACACTTTTTTGGTAAAATCTGCAAGTGGTTATTTGGAGCACTTCGAGGCCTGTGCTGGGATATGGAATATCTTCACCTAAACACTACAGAGAAGCATTCTCAGAAAGTTCTTCACGATGCATTCATTCAACTCACAGAGTTGAACCCTCCTTTTGATAGAACAGTTTTGAAACACTCTTTTTGTAGAATCTGCAAGAGGATATTTGGAGCGTTTTGAGGTCTATGCTGGAAAAGGAAATATCTTCACCTAAAAACTAGACAGAAGCATTCTCAGAAACTTCTGTTTGATGAGTGCATTCAACTCACAGACTTGAACGTTCCTCTTGAAAGAGCAGTTTTGAAACACTCCTTTTGTAGAATCTGCACGTGTTCATTTGGAGCGCTCTGAGGCCTATGTTGGAAAAGGAAATATCTTCACAAAAAAACTAGACAGAAGCATTCTCAGAAACTTCTTTGTGATGAGTGTATTCTACTCACAGTGTTGAAGCTTGCTCTTGATAGAGCAGTTTTGAAACACTCTTTTGCTAGAATCTGCAAGTGGATATTTGGAGCGCTTTGAGTCCTATGCTGGAAAAACAAATATCTTCGCATAAAAACTAGACAGAAGCATTCCAGGAAACTTCTGTATGATAAGTGCATTCAACTCACAGACTTGAACGTTACTTTTGATAGAACTCTTTGGAAACACTCCTTTTGTAGAATTTGCAAGGGTTTATTTGGAGCGCTTTGAGGCCTAAGCGGGAAAAGGAAATATCTTCACGTAAGGTGTAGACAGAAGCATTCTCAGAAACTTCTTTCTGATGAGTGCATTCAACACACAGACTTGAACCTTGCTCTTGAAAGAGCAGCTTTGAAACACTCTTTTCGTAGAATCTGCAAGTGGATATTTGGAGCGTTTTGAGGCCTATGCTGGAAAAGGAATTATCTTCACCTAAAAACTAGACAGAAGCATTCTGAGAAACTTCTGTGTGATGAGTGCATTCAACTCACAGACTTGAACGTTTCTTTTGATAGAACAGTTTTGAAACATTACGTTTGTAGAATCTGCAACTGTTTATTCGGAGCACCTTGAGGCCTATGTTGGAAAAGGAAATATCTTCACATAAAAACTAGAGAGAAGGATTCTCAGAAACTTCTTTGTGATGAGTTCATTCAACTCACAGAGTTGAACCTACCAATTGAGAGAGAAGTTTGGAAACACTCTTTTTGTAGAATCTGCAAGTGGATATTTGTAGCCGTTTGAGGCCGATGCTGGAAAAGGAAATATCTTCACACAAAAACTGAACAGAAGCATTCTCAGAAACTTCTTTGTGTTGAGTGCATTCAACTCACAGACTTGAACTTACCTATAGAAAGAGCAGTTTTGAAACACTCTTTTGGTAATATCTGCAAGTGGTTATGTGGAACACTTCGAGGCCTGTGCTGGGATATGGAATATCTTCACCTAAAAACTACAGAGAAGCATTCTCAGAAAGTTCTTCACGATGCATTCATTCAACTCACAGAGTTGAACCTTCCTTTTGATAGAACAGTTTTGAAACACTCTTTTTATAGAATCTGCAAGAGGATATTTGGAGCGTTTTGAGGCCTATGCTGGAAAAGGAAATATCTTCACCTAAAAACTAGACAGAAGCATTCTCAGAAACTTCTGTGTGATGAGTGCATTCAACTCACAGACTTGAACGTTTCTTTTGATAGAACAGTTTTGAAACATTACGTTTGTAGAATCTGCAAGTGTTTATTCGGAGCACCTTGAGGCCTATGTTGGAAAAGGAAATATCTTCACATAAAAACTAGAGAGAAGGATTCTCAGAAACTACTTTGTAATGAGTTCATTCAACTCACAGAGTTGAACCTACCAATTGATAGACAAGTTTGGAAACACTCTTTTTGTAGAATTTGCAAGTGGATATTTGGAGCCGTTTGAGGCCTATGCTGGGAAAGGAAATATCTTCACATAAAAACTGAACAGAAGCATTCTCAGAAACTTCTTTGTATTGAGTGCATTCAACACACAGACTTGAACTTACCTGTAGAAAGAGCAGTTTTGAAACACTCTTTTGGTAAAATCTGCAAGTGGTTATTTGGAGCACTTCGAGGCCTGTGCTGGGATATGGAATATCTTCACCTAAAAACTACAGAGAAGCATTCTCAGAAAGTTCTTCACGATGCATTCATTCAACTCACAGAGTTGAAGCTTCCTTTTGATAGAACAGTTTTGAAACACTCTTTTTGTAGAATCTGCAAGAGGATATTTGGAGCGTTTTGAGGCCTATGCTGGAAAAGGAAATATCTTCACCTAAAAACTAGACAGAAGCATTCTCAGAAACTTCTGTGTGATGAGTTCATTCAACTCACAGACTTGAGCGTTTCTTTTGATAGAACAGTTTTGAAACATTACGTTTGTAGAATCTGCAAGTGTTTATTCGGAGTACCTTGAGGCTTATGTTGGAAAAGGAAATATCTTCACATAAAAACTAGAGAGAAGGATTCTCAGAAACTTCTTTGTGATGAGTTCATTCAACTCACAGAGTTGAACCTACCAATTGATAGAGAAGTTTGCAAACACTCTTTTTGTAGAATCTGCAAGTAGATATTTGGAGAAGTTTGAGGCCTATGCTGGAAAAGGAAATATCTTCACATAAAAACTGAACAGAAGCATTCTCAGAAACTTCTTTGTGTTGAGGGCATTCAACTCACAGACTTGAACTTACCTATAGAAAGAGCAGTTTTAAAACACTTTTTTGGTAAAATCTGCAAGTGGTTATTCGGAGCACTTCGAGGCCTGTGCTGAGATATGGAATATCTTCACCTAAACACTACAGAGAAGCATTCTCAGAAAGTTCTTCACGATGCATTCATTCAACTCAGAGAGTTGAACCCTCCTTTTGATAGAACAGTTTTGAAACACTCTTTTTGTAGAATCTGCAAGAGGATATTTGGAGCGTTTTGAGGCCTAAGCTGGAAAAGGAAATATCTTCACCTAAAAACTAGACAGAAGCATTCTCAGAAACTTCTGTGTGATGAGTGCATTCAACTCACAGACTTGAACGTTTCTTTTGATAGAACAGTTTTGAAACATTACGTTTGTAGAATCTGCAAGTGTTTATTCGGAGCACCTTGAGGCCTATGATGGAAAAGGGAATATCTTCACTTAAAAACTAGAGAGAAGGATTCTTAGAAACTTCTTTGTGATGAGTTCATTCAACTCACAGAGTTGAACCTACCAATTGATAGACAAGTTTGGAAACACTCTTTTTGTAGAATCTGCATGTGGATATTTGGAGCCATTTGAGGCCTATGCTGGAAAAGGAAATATCTTCACATAAAAACTGAACAGAAGCATTCTCAGAAACTTCTTTGTGTTGAGTGCATTCAACTCACAGACTTGAACTTACCTGTAGAAACAGCAGTTTTGAAACACTCTTTTGGTAAAATCTGCAAGTGGTTATTTGGAGCACTTCGAGGCCTGTGCTGGGATATGGAATATCTTCACCTAAAAACTACAGAGAAGCATTCTCAGAAAGTTCTTCACGATGCATTCATTCAACTCACAGAGTTGAACCTTCCTTTTGATAGAACAGTTTTGAAACACTCTTTTTGTAGAATCTGCAAGAGGATATTTGGAGCGTTTTGAGGTCTATGCTGGAAAAGGAAATATCTTCACCTAAAAACTAGACAGAAGCATTCTCAGAAACTTCTGTGTGATGAGTGCATTCAGCTCACAGACTTGAACGTTCCTCTTGAAAGAGCAGTTTTGAAACACTCCTTTTGTAGAATCTGCACGTGTTCATTTGGAGCGCTCTGAGGCCTATGTTGGAAAAGGAAATATCTTCACAAAAAAACTAGACAGAAGCATTCTCAGAAACTTCTTTGTGATGAGTGTATTCTACTCACAGTGTTGAAGCTTGCTCTTGATAGAGCAGTTTTGAAACACTCTTTTGCTAGAATCTCCAAGTGGATATTTGGAGCGCTTTGAGGCCTATGCTGGAAAAACAAATGTCTTCGAATAAAAACTAGACAGAAGCACTCCAGGAAACTTCTGTATGATAAGTGCATTCAACTCACAGACTTGAACGTTCCTTTTGATAGAACTCTTTGGAAACACTCCTTTTGTAGAATTTGCAAGGGTTTATTTGGAGTGCTTTGAGGCCTAAGCGGGAAAAGGAAATATCTTCACGTAAGGTCTAGACAGAAGCATTCTCAGAAACTTCTTTCTGATAGTGCATTCAACACACAGACTTGAACCTTGCTCATGAAAGAGCAGCTTTGAAACACTCTTTTCGTAGAATCTGCAAGTGGATATTTGGAGCGTTTTGAGGCCTATGCTGGAAAAGGAAATATCTTCACCTAAAAACTAGACAGAAGCATTCTCAGAAACTTCTGTGTGATGAGTGCATTCAACTCACAGACTTGAACGTTTCTTTTGATAGAACAGTTTTGAAACATTACGTTTGTAGAATCTGCAAGTGTTTATTCGGAGCACCTTGAGGCCTATGTTGGAAAAGGAAATATCTTCACATAAAAACTAGAGAGAAGGATTCTCAGAAACTTCTTTGCGATGAGTTCATTCAACTCACAGAGTTGAACATACCATTGATAGAGAAGTTTGGAAACACTCTTTTTGTAGAATCTGAAAGTGGATATTTGGAGCCGTTTGAGGCCTATGCTGGAAAAGGAAATATTTTCACATAAAAACTGAACAGAAGCATTCTCAGAAACTTCTTTGTGTTGAGTGCATTCAACTCACAGACTTGAACTTACCTGTAGAAAGAGCAGTTTTGAAACACTCTTTTGGTAAAATCTGCAAGTGGTTATTTGGAGCACTTCGAGGCCTGTGCTGGGATATGGAAAATCTTCACCTAAAAACTACAGAGAAGCATTCTCAGAAAGTTTTTCACGATGCATTCATTCAACTCACAGAGTTGAACCTTCCTTTTGATAGAACAGTTTTGAAACACTCTTTTTGTAGAATCTGCAAGAGGATATTTGGAGCGTTTTGAGGCCTATGCTGGAAAAGGAAATATCTTCACCTAAAAACTAGACAGAAGCATTCTCAGAAACTTCTGTGTGATGAGTGCATTCAACTCACAGACTTGAACGTTTCTTTTGATAGAACAGTTTTGAAACATTACGTTTGTAGAATCTGCAAGTGTTTATTCGGAGCACCTTGAGGCCTATGTTGGAACAGGAAATATCTTCACATAAAAACTAGAGAGAAGGATTCTCAGAAACTTCTTTGTGATGAGTTCATTCAACTCACAGAGTTGAACCTACCAATTGATAGAGAAGTTTGGAAACACTCTTTTTGTAGAATCTGCAAGTGGATATTTGGAGCCGTTTGAGGCCTATGCTGGAAAAGGAAATATCTTCACATAAAAACTGAACAGAAGCATTCTCAGAAACTTCTTTGTGTTGAGTGCATTCAACTCACGGACTTGAACTTACCTGTAGAAAGAGCAGTTTTGAAACACTCTTTTGGTAAAATCTGCAAGTGGTTATTTGGAGCACTTCGAGGCCTGTGCTGGGATATGGAATATCTTCACCTAAAAACTACAGAGAAGCATTCTCAGAAAGTTCTTCACGATGCATTCATTCAACTCACAGAGTTGAACCTTCCTTTTGATAGAACAGTTTTGAAACACTCTTTTTGTAGAATCTGCAAGAGGATATTTGGAGCGTTTCGAGGCCTATGCTGGAAAAGGAAATATCTTCACCTAAAAACTAGACAGAAGCATTCTCAGAAACTTCTGTGTGATGAGTGCATTCAACTCACAGACTTGAACGTTTCTTTTGATAGAACAGTTTTGAAACATTACGTTTGTAGAATCTGCAAGTGTTTATTCGGAGCACCTTGAGGCCTATGTTGGAAAAGGAAATATCTTCACATAAAAACTAGAGAGAAGGATTCTCAGAAACTTCTTTGTGATGAGTTCATTCAACTCACAGAGTTGAACCTACCAATTGATAGAGAAGTTTGGAAACACTCTTTTTGTAGAATCTGCAAGTGGATATTTGGAGCCGTTTGAGGCCTATGCTGGAAAAGGAAATATCTTCACATAAAAACTGAACAGAAGCATTCTCAGAAACTTCTTTGTGTTGAGTGCATTCAACTCACAGACTTGAACTTACCTGTAGAAAGAGCAGTTTTGAAACACTCTTTTGGTGAAATCTGCAAGTGGTTATTTGGAGCACTTCGAGGCCTGTGCTGGGATATGGAATATCTTCACCTAAAAACTACAGAGAAGCATTCTCAGAAAGTTCTTCACGATGCATTCATTCAACTCACAGAGTTGAACCTTCCTTTTGATAGAACAGTTTTGAAACACTCTTTTTGTAGAATCTGCAAGAGGATATTTGGAGCGTTTTGAGGCCTATGCTGGAAAAGGAAATATCTTCACCTAAAAACTAGACAGAAGCATTCTCAGAAACTTCTGTGTGATGAGTGCATTCAACTCACAGACTTGAACGTTCCTCTTGAAAGAGCAGTTTTGAAACACTCCTTTTGTAGAATCTGCACGTGTTCATTTGGAGCGCTCTGAGGCCTATGTTGGAAAAGGAAATATCTTCACATAAAAACTAGACAGAAGCATTCTCAGAAACTTCTTTGTGATGAGTGCATTCTACTCACAGTGTTGAAGCTTGCGCTTGATAGAGCAGTTTTGAAACACTCTTTTGCTAGAATCTGCAAGTGGATATTTGGAGCGCTTTGAGGCCTATGCTGGAAAAGGAAATGTCTTCGCATAAAAACTAGACAGAAGCATTCCAGGAAACTTCTGTATGATAAGTGCATTCAACTCACAGACTTGAACGTTCCTTTTGATAGAACAGTTTTGAAACATTACGTTTGTAGAATCTGCAAGTGTTTATTCGGAGCACCTTGAGGCCTATGTTGGAAAAGGAAATATCTTCACATAAAAACTAGAGAGAAGGATTCTCAGAAACTTCTTTGTGATGAGTTCATTCAACTCACAGAGTTGAACCTACCAATTGATAGAGAAGTTTGGAAACACTCTTTTTGTAGAATCTGCAAGTGGATATTTAGAGCCGTTTGAGGCCTATGCTGGAAAAGGAAATATCTTCACATAAAAACTGAACAGAAGCATTCTCAGAAACTTCTTTGTGTTGAGTGCATTCAACTCACAGACTTGAACTTACCTGTAGAAAGAGCAGTTTTGAAACACTCTTTTGGTAAAATCTGCAAGTGGTTATTTGGAGCACTTCGAGGCCTGTGCTGGGATATGGAAAATCTTCACCTAAAAACTACAGAGAAGCATTCTCAGAAAGTTCTTCACGATGCATTCATTCAACTAACAGAGTTGAACCTTCCTTTTGATAGAACAGTTTTGAAACACTCTTTTTGTAGAATCTGCAAGAGGATATTTGGAGCGTTTTGAGGCCTATGCTGGAAAAGGAAATATCTTCACCTAAAAACTAGACAGAAGCATTCTCAGAAACTTCTGTGTGATGAGTGCATTCAACTCACAGACTTGAACGTTTCTTTTGATAGAACAGTTTTGAAACATTACGTTTGTAGAATCTGCAAGTGTTTATTCGGAGCACATTGAGGCCTATGTTGGAAAAGGAAATATCTTCACATAAAAACTAGAGAGAAGGATTCTCAGAAACTTCTTTGTGATGAGTTCATTCAACTCACAGAGTTGAACCTTCCAATTGATAGAGAAGTTTGGAAACACTCTTTTTGTAGAATCTGCAAGTGGATATTTGGAGCCGTTTGAGGCCTATGCTGGAAAAGGAAATATCTTCACATAAAAACTGAACAGAAGCATTCTCAGAAACTTCTTTGTGTTGAGTGCATTCAACTCACAGACTTGAACTTACCTGTAGAAAGAGCAGTTTTGAAACACCCTATTGTTGCAATCTGCAAGTGGTTATTTGAAGCACTTCGAGGCCTGTGCTGGGATATGGAATATCTTCACCTAAAAACTACAGAGAAGCATTCTCAGAAAGTTCTTCACGATGCATTCATTCAACTCACAGAGTTGAACCTTCCTTTTCATAGAACAGTTTTGAAACACTCTTTTTGTAGAATCTGCAAGAGGATATTTGGAGCGTTTTGAGGCCTATGCTGGAAAAGGAAATATCTTCACCTAAAAACTAGACAGAAGCATTCTCAGAAACTTCTGTGTGATGAGTGCATTCAACTCACAGACTTGAACGTTTCTTTTGATAGAACAGTTTTGAAACATTACGTTTGTAGAATCTGCAAGTGTTTATTCGGAGCACCTTGAGGCCTATGTTGGAACAGGAAATATCTTCACATAAAAACTAGAGAGAAGGATTCTCAGAAACTTCTTTGTGATGAGTTCATTCAACTCACAGAGTTGAACCTACCAATTGATAGAGAAGTTTGGAAACACTCTTTTTGTAGAATCTGCAAGTGGATATTTGGAGCCGTTTGAGGCCTATGCTGGAAAAGGAAATATCTTCACATAAAAACTGAACAGAAGCATTCTCAGAAACTTCTTTGTGTTGAGTGCATTCAACTCACGGACTTGAACTTACCTGTAGAAAGAGCAGTTTTGAAACACTCTTTTGGTAAAATCTGCAAGTGGTTATTTGGAGCACTTCGAGGCCTGTGCTGGGATATGGAATATCTTCACCTAAAAACTACAGAGAAGCATTCTCAGAAAGTTCTTCACGATGCATTCATTCAACTCACAGAGTTGAAGCTTCCTTTTGATAGAACAGTTTTGAAACACTCTTTTTGTAGAATCTGCAAGAGGATATTTGGAGCGTTTTGAGGCCTATGCTGGAAAAGGAAATATCTTCACCTAAAAACTAGACAGAAGCATTCTCAGAAACTTCTGTGTGATGAGTGCATTCAACTCACAGACTTGAACGTTTCTTTTGATAGAACAGTTTTGAAACATTACGTTTGTAGAATCTGCAAGTGTTTATTCGGAGCACCTTGAGGCCTATGTTGGAAAAGGAAATATCTTCACATAAAAACTAGAGAGAAGGATTCTCAGAAACTTCTTTGTGATGAGTTCATTCAACTCACAGAGTTGAACCTACCAATTGATAGAGAAGTTTGGAAACACTCTTTTTGTAGAATCTGCAAGTGGATATTTGGAGCCGTTTGAGGTCTATGCTGGAAAAGGAAATATCTTCACATAAAAACTGAACAGAAGCATTCTCAGAAACTTCTTTGTGTTGAGTGCATTCAGCTCACAGACTTGAACTTACCTGTAGAAAGAGCAGTTTTGAAACACTCTATTGGTGAAATCTGCAAGTGGTTATTTTGAGCACTTCGAGGCCTGTGCTGGGATATGGAATATCTTCACCTAAAAACTACAGAGAAGCATTCTCAGAAAGTTCTTCACGATGCATTCATTCAACTCACAGAGTTGAACCTTCCTTTTGATAGAACAGTTTTGAAACACTCTTTTTGTAGAATCTGCAAGAGGATATTTGGAGCGTTTTGAGGCCTATGCTGGAAAAGGAAATATCTTCACCTAAAAACTAGACAGAAGCATTCTCAGAAACTTCTGTGTGATGAGTGCATTCAACTCACAGACTTGAACGTTTCTTTTGATAGAACAGTTTTGAAACATTACGTTTGTAGAATCTGCAAGTGTTTATTCGGAGCACCTTGAGGCCTATGTTGGAACAGGAAATATCTTCACATAAAAACTAGAGAGAAGGATTCTCAGAAACTTCTTTGTGATGAGTTCATTCAACTCACAGAGTTGAACCTACCAGTTGATAGAGAAGTTTGGAAACACTCTTTTTGTAGAATCTGCAAGTGGATATTTGGAGCCGTTTGAGGCCTATGCTGGAAAAGGAAATATCTTCACATAAAAACTGAACAGAAGCATTCTCAGAAACTTCTTTGTGTTGAGTGCATTCAACTCACGGACTTGAACTTACCTGTAGAAAGAGCAGTTTGAAACACTCTTTTGGTAAAATCTGCAAGTGGTTATTTGGAGCACTTCGAGGCCTGTGCTGGGATATGGAATATCTTCACCTAAAAACTACAGAGAAGCATTCTCAGAAAGTTCTTCACGATGCATTCATTCAACTCACAGAGTTGAACCTTCCTTTTGATAGAACAGTTTTGAAACACTCTTTTTGTAGAATCTGCAAGAGGATATTTGGAGCGTTTTGAGGCCTATGCTGGAAAAGGAAATATCTTCACCTAAAAACTAGACAGAAGCATTCTCAGAAACTTCTGTGTGATGAGTGCATTCAACTCACAGACTTGAACGTTTCTTTTGATAGAACAGTTTTGAAACGTTACGTTTGTAGAATCTGCAAGTGTTTATTCGGAGCACCTTGAGGCCTATGTTGGAAAAGGAAATATCTTCACATAAAAACTAGAGAGAAGGATTCTCAGAAACTTCTTTGTGATGAGTTCATTCAACTCACAGAGTTGAACCTACCAATTGATAGAGAAGTTTGGAAACACTCTTTTTGTAGAATCTGCAAGTGGATATTTGGAGCCGTTTGAGGCCTATGCTGGAAAAGGAAATATCTTCACATAAAAACTGAACAGAAGCATTCTCAGAAACTTCTTTGTGTTGAGTGCATTCAACTCACGGACTTGAACTTACCTGTAGAAAGAGCAGTTTTAAAACACTCTCTTGGTAAAATCTGCAAGTGGTTATTTGGAGCACTTCGAGGCCTGTGCTGGGATATGGAATATCTTCACCTAAAAACTACAGAGAAGCATTCTCAGAAAGTTCTTCACGATGCATTCATTCAACTCACAGAGTTGAACCTTCCTTTTGATAGAACAGTTTTGAAACACTCTTTTTGTAGAATCTGCAAGAGGATATTTGGAGCGTTTCGAGGCCTATGCTGGAAAAGGAAATATCTTCACCTAAAAACTAGACAGAAGCATTCTCAGAAACTTCTGTGTGATGAGTGCATTCAACTCACAGACTTGAACGTTTCTTTTGATAGAACAGTTTTGAAACATTACGTTTGTAGAATCTCCAAGTGTTTATTCGGAGCACCTTGAGGCCTATGTTGGAAAAGGAAATATCTTCACATAAAAACTAGAGAGAAGGATTCTCAGAAACTTCTTTGTGATGAGTTCATTCAACTCACAGAGTTGAACCTACCAATTGATAGAGAAGTTTGGAAACACTCTTTTTGTAGAATCTGCAAGTGGATATTTGGAGCCGTTTGAGGCCTATGCTGGAAAAGGAAATATCTTCACATAAAAACTGAACAGAAGCATTCTCAGAAACTTCTTTGTGTTGAGTGCATTCAACTCACGGACTTGAACTTACCTGTAGAAAGAGCAGTTTTGAAACACTCTATTGGTGAAATCTGCAAGTGGTTATTTTGAGCACTTCGAGGCCTGTGCTGGGATATGGAATATCTTCACCTAAAAACTACAGAGAAGCATTCTCAGAAAGTTCTTCACGATGCATTCATTCAACTCACAGAGTTGAACCTTCCTTTTGATAGAACAGTTTTGAAACACTCTTTTTGTAGAATCTGCAAGAGGATATTTGGAGCGTTTTGAGGCCTATGCTGGAAAAGGAAATATCTTCACCTAAAAACTAGACAGAAGCATTCTCAGAAACTTCTGTGTGATGAGTGCATTCAACTCACAGACTTGAACGTTTCTTTTGATAGAACAGTTTTGAAACATTACGTTTGTAGAATCTGCAAGTGTTTATTCGGAGCACCTTGAGGCCTATGTTGGAACAGGAAATATCTTCACATAAAAACTAGAGAGAAGGATTCTCAGAAACTTCTTTGTGATGAGTTCATTCAACTCACAGAGTTGAACCTACCAATTGATAGAGAAGTTTGGAAACACTCTTTTTGTAGAATCTGCAAGTGGATATTTGGAGCCGTTTGAGGCCTATGCTGGAAAAGGAAATATCTTCACATAAAAACTGAACAGAAGCATTCTCAGAAACTTCTTTGTGTTGAGTGCATTCAACTCACAGACTTGAACTTACCTGTAGAAAGAGCAGTTTTGAAACACTCTTTTGGTAAAATCTGCAAGTGGTTATTTGGAGCACTTCGAGGCCTGTGCTGGGATATGGAATATCTTCACCTAAAAACTACAGAGAAGCATTCTCAGAAAGTTCTTCACGATGCATTCATTCAACTCACGGAGTTGAACCTTCCTTTTGATAGAACAGTTTTGAAACACTCTTTTTGTAGAATCTGCAAGAGGATATTTGGAGCGTTTCGAGGCCTATGCTGGAAAAGGAAATATCTTCACCTAAAAACTAGACAGAAGCATTCTCAGAAACTTCTGTGTGATGAGTGCATTCAACTCACAGACTTGAACGTTTCTTTTGATAGAACAGTTTTGAAACATTACGTTTGTAGAATCTGCAAGTGTTTATTCGGAGCACCTTGAGGCCTATGTTGGAAAAGGAAATATCTTCACATAAAAACTAGAGAGAAGGATTCTCAGAAACTTCTTTGTGATGAGTTCATTCAACTCACAGAGTTGAACCTACCAATTGATAGAGAAGTTTGGAAACACTCTTTTTGTAGAATCTGCAAGTGGATATTTGGAGCCGTTTGAGGCCTATGCTGGAAAAGGAAATATCTTCACATAAAAACTGAACAGAAGCATTCTCAGAAACTTCTTTGTGTTGAGTGCATTCAACTCACAGACTTGAACTTACCTGTAGAAAGAGCAGTTTTGAAACACTCTTTTGGTGAAATCTGCAAGTGGTTATTTGGAGCACTTCGAGGCCTGTGCTGGGATATGGAATATCTTCACCTAAAAACTACAGAGAAGCATTCTCAGAAAGTTCTTCACGATGCATTCATTCAACTCACAGAGTTGAACCTTCCTTTTGATAGAACAGTTTTGAAACACTCTTTTTGTAGAATCTGCAAGAGGATATTTGGAGCGTTTTGAGGCCTATGCTGGAAAAGGAAATATCTTCACCTAAAAACTAGACAGAAGCATTCTCAGAAACTTCTGTGTGATGAGTGCATTCAACTCACAGACTTGAACGTTTCTTTTGATAGAACAGTTTTGAAACATTACGTTTGTAGAATCTGCAAGTGTTTATTCGGAGCACCTTGAGGCCTATGTTGGAAAAGGAAATATCTTCACATAAAAACTAGAGAGAAGGATTCTCAGAAACTTCTTTGTGATGAGTTCATTCAACTCACAGAGTTGAACCTACCAATTGATAGAGAAGTTTGGAAACACTCTTTTTGTAGAATCTGCAAGTGGATATTTGGAGCCGTTTGAGGCCTATGCTGGAAAAGGAAATATCTTCACATAAAAACTGAACAGAAGCATTCTCAGAAACTTCTTTGTGTTGAGTGCATTCAACTCACGGACTTGAACTTACCTGTAGAAAGAGCAGTTTGAAACACTCTTTTGGTAAAATCTGCAAGTGGTTATTTGGAGCACTTCGAGGCCTGTGCTGGGATATGGAATATCTTCACCTAAAAACTACAGAGAAGCATTCTCAGAAAGTTCTTCACGATGCATTCATTCAACTCACAGACTTGAACCTTCCTTTTGATAGAACAGTTTTGAAACACTCTTTTTGTAGAATCTGCAAGAGGATATTTGGAGCGTTTTGAGGCCTATGCTGGAAAAGGAAATATCTTCACCTAAAAACTAGACAGAAGCATTCTCAGAAACTTCTGTGTGATGAGTGCATTCAACTCACAGACTTGAACGTTTCTTTTGATAGAACAGTTTTGAAACATTACGTTTGTAGAATCTGCAAGTGTTTATTCGGAGCACCTTGAGGCCTATGTTGGAAAAGGAAATATCTTCACATAAAAACTAGAGAGAAGGATTCTCAGAAACTTCTTTGTGATGAGTTCATTCAACTCACAGAGTTGAACCTACCAATTGATAGAGAAGTTTGGAAACACTCTTTTTGTAGAATCTGCAAGTGGATATTTGGAGCCGTTTGAGGCCTATGCTGGAAAAGGAAATATCTTCACATAAAAACTGAACAGAAGCATTCTCAGAAACTTCTTTGTGTTGAGTGCATTCAACTCACGGACTTGAACTTACCTGTAGAAAGAGCAGTTTTGAAACACTCTTTTGGTGAAATCTGCAAGTGGTTATTTGGAGCACTTCGAGGCCTGTGCTGGGATATGGAATATCTTCACCTAAAAACTACAGAGAAGCATTCTCAGAAAGTTCTTCACGATGCATTCATTCAACTCACAGAGTTGAAGCTTCCTTTTGATAGAACAGTTTTGAAACACTCTTTTTGTAGAATCTGCAAGAGGATATTTGGAGCGTTTTGAGGCCTATGCTGGAAAAGGAAATATCTTCACCTAAAAACTAGACAGAAGCATTCTCAGAAACTTCTGTGTGATGAGTGCATTCAACTCACAGACTTGAACGTTTCTTTTGATAGAACAGTTTTGAAACATTACGTTTGTAGAATCTGCAAGTGTTTATTCGGAGCACCTTGAGGCCTATGTTGGAACAGGAAATATCTTCACATAAAAACTAGAGAGAAGGATTCTCAGAAACTTCTTTGTGATGAGTTCATTCAACTCACAGAGTTGAACCTACCAATTGATAGAGAAGTTTGGAAACACTCTTTTTGTAGAATCTGCAAGTGGATATTTGGAGCCGTTTGAGGCCTATGCTGGAAAAGGAAATATCTTCACATAAAAACTGAACAGAAGCATTCTCAGAAACTTCTTTGTGTTGAGTGCATTCAACTCACGGACTTGAACTTACCTGTAGAAAGAGCCGTTTTGAAACACTCTTTTGGTAAAATCTGCAAGTGGTTATTTGGAGCACTTCGAGGCCTGTGCTGGGATATGGAATATCTTCACCTAAGAACTACAGAGAAGCATTCTCAGAAAGTTCTTCACGATGCATTCATTCAACTCACAGAGTTGAACCTTCCTTTTGATAGAACAGTTTTGAAACACTCTTTTTGTAGAATCTGCAAGAGGATATTTGGAGCGTTTTGAGGCCTATGCTGGAAAAGGAAATATCTTCACCTAAAAACTAGACAGAAGCATTCTCAGAAACTTCTGTGTGATGAGTGCATTCAACTCACAGACTTGAACGTTTCTTTTGATAGAACAGTTTTGAAACATTACGTTTGTAGAATCTGCAAGTGTTTATTCGGAGCACCTTGAGGCCTATGTTGGAAAAGGAAATATCTTCACATAAAAACTAGAGAGAAGGATTCTCAGAAACTTCTTTGTGATGAGTTCATTCAACTCACAGAGTTGAACCTACCAATTGATAGAGAAGTTTGGAAACACTCTTTTTGTAGAATCTGCAAGTGGATATTTGGAGCCGTTTGAGGCCTATGCTGGAAAAGGAAATATCTTCACATAAAAACTGAACAGAAGCATTCTCAGAAACTTCTTTGTGTTGAGTGCATTCAACTCACGGACTTGAACTTACCTGTAGAAAGAGCAGTTTTGAAACACTCTTTTGGTAAAATCTGCAAGTGGTTATTTGGAGCACTTCGAGGCCTGTGCTGGGATATGGAATATCTTCACCTAAAAACTACAGAGAAGCATTCTCAGAAAGTTCTTCACGATGCATTCATTCAACTCACAGAGTTGAACCTTCCTTTTGATAGAACAGTTTTGAAACACTCTTTTTGTAGAATCTGCAAGAGGATATTTGGAGCGTTTCGAGGCCTATGCTGGAAAAGGAAATATCTTCACCTAAAAACTAGACAGAAGCATTCTCAGAAACTTCTGTGTGATGAGTGCATTCAACTCACAGACTTGAACGTTTCTTTTGATAGAACAGTTTTGAAACATTACGTTTGTAGAATCTGCAAGTGTTTATTCGGAGCACCTTGAGGCCTATGTTGGAAAAGGAAATATCTTCACATAAAAACTAGAGAGAAGGATTCTCAGAAACTTCTTTGTGATGAGTTCATTCAACTCACAGAGTTGAACCTACCAATTGATAGAGAAGTTTGGAAACACTCTTTCTGTAGAATCTGCAAGTGGATATTTGGAGCCGTTTGAGGCCTATGCTGGAAAAGGAAATATCTTCACATAAAAACTGAACAGAAGCATTCTCAGAAACTTCTTTGTGTTGAGTGCATTCAACTCACAGACTTGAACTTACCTGTAGAAAGAGCAGTTTTGAAACACTCTTTTGGTGAAATCTGCAAGTGGTTATTTGGAGCACTTCGAGGCCTGTGCTGGGATATGGAATATCTTCACCTAAGAACTACAGAGAAGCATTCTCAGAAAGTTCTTCACGATGCATTCATTCAACTCACAGAGTTGAACCTTCCTTTTGATAGAACAGTTTTGAAACACTCTTTTTGTAGAATCTGCAAGAGGATATTTGGAGCGTTTTGAGGCCTATGCTGGAAAAGGAAATATCTTCACCTAAAAACTAGACAGAAGCATTCTCAGAAACTTCTGTGTGATGAGTGCATTCAACTCACAGACTTGAACGTTTCTTTTGATAGAACAGTTTTGAAACATTACGTTTGTAGAATCTGCAAGTGTTTATTCGGAGCACCTTGAGGCCTATGTTGGAAAAGGAAATATCTTCACATAAAAACTAGAGAGAAGGATTCTCAGAAACTTCTTTGTGATGAGTTCATTCAACTCACAGAGTTGAACCTACCAATTGATAGAGAAGTTTGGAAACACTCTTTTTGTAGAATCTGCAAGTGGATATTTGGAGCCGTTTGAGGCCTATGCTGGAAAAGGAAATATCTTCACATAAAAACTGAACAGAAGCATTCTCAGAAACTTCTTTGTGTTGAGTGCATTCAACTCACGGACTTGAACTTACCTGTAGAAAGAGCAGTTTGAAACACTCTTTTGGTAAAATCTGCAAGTGGTTATTTGGAGCACTTCGAGGCCTGTGCTGGGATATGGAATATCTTCACCTAAAAACTACAGAGAAGCATTCTCAGAAAGTTCTTCACGATGCATTCATTCAACTCACAGAGTTGAACCTTCCTTTTGATAGAACAGTTTTGAAACACTCTTTTTGTAGAATCTGCAAGAGGATATTTGGAGCGTTTTGAGGCCTATGCTGGAAAAGGAAATATCTTCACCTAAAAACTAGACAGAAGCATTCTCAGAAACTTCTGTGTGATGAGTGCATTCAACTCACAGACTTGAACGTTTCTTTTGATAGAACAGTTTTGAAACATTACGTTTTTAGAATCTGCAAGTGTTTATTCGGAGCACCTTGAGGCCTAGGTTGGAAAAGGAAATATCTTCACATAAAAACTAGAGAGAAGGATTCTCAGAAACTTCTTTGTGATGAGTTCATTCAACTCACAGAGTTGAACCTACCAATTGATAGAGAAGTTTGGAAACACTCTTTTTGTAGAATCTGCAAGTGGATATTTGGAGCCGTTTGAGGCCTATGCTGGAAAAGGAAATATCTTCACATAAAAACTGAACAGAAGCATTCTCAGAAACTTCTTTGTGTTGAGTGCATTCAACTCACGGACTTGAACTTACCTGTAGAAAGAGCAGTTTTGAAACACTCTTTTGGTGAAATCTGCAAGTGGTTATTTGGAGCACTTCGAGGCCTGTGCTGGGATATGGAATATCTTCACCTAAGAACTACAGAGAAGCATTCTCAGAAAGTTCTTCACGATGCATTCATTCAACTCACAGAGTTGAACCTTCCTTTTGATAGAACAGTTTTGAAACACTCTTTTTGTAGAATCTGCAAGAGGATATTTGGAGCGTTTTGAGGCCTATGCTGGAAAAGGAAATATCTTCACCTAAAAACTAGACAGAAGCATTCTCAGAAACTTCTGTGTGATGAGTGCATTCAACTCACAGACTTGAACGTTTCTTTTGATAGAACAGTTTTGAAACATTACGTTTGTAGAATCTGCAAGTGTTTATTCGGAGCACCTTGAGGCCTATGTTGGAAAAGGAAATATCTTCACATAAAAACTAGAGAGAAGGATTCTCAGAAACTTCTTTGTGATGAGTTCATTCAACTCACAGAGTTGAACCTACCAATTGATAGAGAAGTTTGGAAACACTCTTTTTGTAGAATCTGCAAGTGGATATTTGGAGCCGTTTGAGGCCTATGCTGGAAAAGGAAATATCTTCACATAAAAACTGAACAGAAGCATTCTCAGAAACTTCTTTGTGTTGAGTGCATTCAACTCACGGACTTGAACTTACCTGTAGAAAGAGCAGTTTGAAACACTCTTTTGGTAAAATCTGCAAGTGGTTATTTGGAGCACTTCGAGGCCTGTGCTGGGATATGGAATATCTTCACCTAAAAACTACAGAGAAGCATTCTCAGAAAGTTCTTCACGATGCATTCATTCAACTCACAGAGTTGAACCTTCCTTTTGATAGAACAGTTTTGAAACACTCTTTTTGTAGAATCTGCAAGAGGATATTTGGAGCGTTTTGAGGCCTATGCTGGAAAAGGAAATATCTTCACCTAAAAACTAGACAGAAGCATTCTCAGAAACTTCTGTGTGATGAGTGCATTCAACTCACAGACTTGAACGTTTCTTTTGATAGAACAGTTTTGAAACATTACGTTTGTAGAATCTGCAAGTGTTTATTCGGAGCACCTTGAGGCCTATGTTGGAACAGGAAATATCTTCACATAAAAACTAGAGAGAAGGATTCTCAGAAACTTCTTTGTGATGAGTTCATTCAACTCACAGAGTTGAACCTACCAATTGATAGAGAAGTTTGGAAACACTCTTTTTGTAGAATCTGCAAGTGGATATTTGGAGCCGTTTGAGGCCTATGCTGGAAAAGGAAATATCTTCCCATAAAAACTGAACAGAAGCATTCTCAGAAACTTCTTTGTGTTGAGTGCATTCAACTCACGGACTTGAACTTACCTGTAGAAAGAGCAGTTTTGAAACACTCTTTTGGTAAAATCTGCAAGTGGTTATTTGGAGCACTTCGAGGCCTGTGCTGGGATATGGAATATCTTCACCTAAAAACTACAGAGAAGCATTCTCAGAAAGTTCTTCACGATGCATTCATTCAACTCACAGAGTTGAACCTTCCTTTTGATAGAACAGTTTTGAAACACTCTTTTTGTAGAATCTGCAAGAGGATATTTGGAGCGTTTCGAGGCCTATGCTGGAAAAGGAAATATCTTCACCTAAAAACTAGACAGAAGCGTTCTCAGAAACTTCTGTGTGATGAGTGCATTCAACTCACAGACTTGAACGTTTCTTTTGATAGAACAGTTTTGAAACATTACGTTTGTAGAATCTGCAAGTGTTTATTCGGAGCACCTTGAGGCCTATGTTGGAAAAGGAAATATCTTCACATAAAAACTAGAGAGAAGGATTCTCAGAAACTTCTTTGTGATGAGTTCATTCAACTCACAGAGTTGAACCTACCAATTGATAGAGAAGTTTGGAAACACTCTTTTTGTAGAATCTGCAAGTGGATATTTGGAGCCGTTTGAGGCCTATGCTGGAAAAGGAAATATCTTCACATAAAAACTGAACAGAAGCATTCTCAGAAACTTCTTTGTGTTGAGTGCATTCAACTCACAGACTTGAACTTACCTGTAGAAAGAGCAGTTTTGAAACACTCTTTTGGTGAAATCTGCAAGTGGTTATTTGGAGCACTTCGAGGCCTGTGCTGGGATATGGAATATCTTCACCTAAAAACTACAGAGAAGCATTCTCAGAAAGTTCTTCACGATGCATTCATTCAACTCACAGAGTTGAACCTTCCTTTTGATAGAACAGTTTTGAAACACTCTTTTTGTAGAATCTGCAAGAGGATATTTGGAGCGTTTTGAGGCCTATGCTGGAAAAGGAAATATCTTCACCTAAAAACTAGACAGAAGCATTCTCAGAAACTTCTGTGTGATGAGTGCATTCAACTCACAGACTTGAACGTTTCTTTTGATAGAACAGTTTTGAAACATTACGTTTGTAGAATCTGCAAGTGTTTATTCGGAGCACCTTGAGGCCTATGTTGGAAAAGGAAATATCTTCACATAAAAACTAGAGAGAAGGATTCTCAGAAACTTCTTTGTGATGAGTTCATTCAACTCACAGAGTTGAACCTACCAATTGATAGAGAAGTTTGGAAACACTCTTTTTGTAGTATCTGCAAGTGGATATTTGGAGCCGTTTGAGGCCTATGCTGGAAAAGCAAATATCTTCACATAAAAACTGAACAGAAGCATTCTCAGAAACTTCTTTGTGTTGAGTGCATTCAACTCACGGACTTGAACTTACCTGTAGAAAGAGCAGTTTGAAACACTCTTTTGGTAAAATCTGCAAGTGGTTATTTGGAGCACTTCGAGGCCTGTGCTGGGATATGGAATATCTTCACCTAAAAACTACAGAGAAGCATTCTCAGAAAGTTCTTCACGATGCATTCATTCAACTCACAGAGTTGAACCTTCCTTTTGATAGAACAGTTTTGAAACACTCTTTTTGTAGAATCTGCAAGAGGATATTTGGAGCGTTTTGAGGCCTATGCTGGAAAAGGAAATATCTTCACCTAAAAACTAGACAGAAGCATTCTCAGAAACTTCTGTGTGATGAGTGCATTCAACTCACAGACTTGAACGTTTCTTTTGATAGAACAGTTTTGAAACATTACGTTTGTAGAATCTGCAAGTGTTTATTCGGAGCACCTTGAGGCCTATGTTGGAAAAGGAAATATCTTCACATAAAAACTAGAGAGAAGGATTCTCAGAAACTTCTTTGTGATGAGTTCATTCAACTCACAGAGTTGAACCTACCAATTGATAGAGAAGTTTGGAAACACTCTTTTTGTAGAATCTGCAAGTGGATATTTGGAGCCGTTTGAGGCCTATGCTGGAAAAGGAAATATCTTCACATAAAAACTGAACAGAAGCATTCTCAGAAACTTCTTTGTGTTGAGTGCATTCAACTCACGGACTTGAACTTACCTGTAGAAAGAGCAGTTTTGAAACACTCTTTTGGTGAAATCTGCAAGTGGTTATTTGGAGCACTTCGAGGCCTGTGCTGGGATATGGAATATCTTCACCTAAAAACTACAGAGAAGCATTCTCAGAAAGTTCTTCACGATGCATTCATTCAACTCACAGAGTTGAAGCTTCCTTTTGATAGAACAGTTTTGAAACACTCTTTTTGTAGAATCTGCAAGAGGATATTTGGAGCGTTTTGAGGCCTATGCTGGAAAAGGAAATATCTTCACCTAAAAACTAGACAGAAGCATTCTCAGAAACTTCTGTGTGATGAGTGCATTCAACTCACAGACTTGAACGTTTCTTTTGATAGAACAGTTTTGAAACATTACGTTTGTAGAATCTGCAAGTGTTTATTCGGAGCACCTTGAGGCCTATGTTGGAACAGGAAATATCTTCACATAAAAACTAGAGAGAAGGATTCTCAGAAACTTCTTTGTGATGAGTTCATTCAACTCACAGAGTTGAACCTACCAATTGATAGAGAAGTTTGGAAACACTCTTTTTGTAGAATCTGCAAGTGGATATTTGGAGCCGTTTGAGGCCTATGCTGGAAAAGGAAATATCTTCACATAAAAACTGAACAGAAGCATTCTCAGAAACTTCTTTGTGTTGAGTGCATTCAACTCACGGACTTGAACTTACCTGTAGAAAGAGCAGTTTTGAAACACTCTTTTGGTAAAATCTGCAAGTGGTTATTTGGAGCACTTCGAGGCCTGTGCTGGGATATGGAATATCTTCACCTAAAAACTACAGAGAAGCATTCTCAGAAAGTTCTTCACGATGCATTCATTCAACTCACAGAGTTGAACCTTCCTTTTGATAGAACAGTTTTGAAACACTCTTTTTGTAGAATCTGCAAGAGGATATTTGGAGCGTTTCGAGGCCTATGCTGGAAAAGGAAATATCTTCACCTAAAAACTAGACAGAAGCATTCTCAGAAACTTCTGTGTGATGAGTGCATTCAACTCACAGACTTGAACGTTTCTTTTGATAGAACAGTTTTGAAACATTACGTTTGTAGAATCTGCAAGTGTTTATTCGGAGCACCTTGAGGCCTATGTTGGAAAAGGAAATATCTTCACATAAAAACTAGAGAGAAGGATTCTCAGAAACTTCTTTGTGATGAGTTCATTCAACTCACAGAGTTGAACCTACCAATTGATAGAGAAGTTTGGAAACACTCTTTCTGTAGAATCTGCAAGTGGATATTTGGAGCCGTTTGAGGCCTATGCTGGAAAAGGAAATATCTTCACATAAAAACTGAACAGAAGCATTCTCAGAAACTTCTTTGTGTTGAGTGCATTCAACTCACAGACTTGAACTTACCTGTAGAAAGAGCAGTTTTGAAACACTCTTTTGGTGAAATCTGCAAGTGGTTATTTGGAGCACTTCGAGGCCTGTGCTGGGATATGGAATATCTTCACCTAAGAACTACAGAGAAGCATTCTCAGAAAGTTCTTCACGATGCATTCATTCAACTCACAGAGTTGAACCTTCCTTTTGATAGAACAGTTTTGAAACACTCTTTTTGTAGAATCTGCAAGAGGATATTTGGAGCGTTTTGAGGCCTATGCTGGAAAAGGAAATATCTTCACCTAAAAACTAGACAGAAGCATTCTCAGAAACTTCTGTGTGATGAGTGCATTCAACTCACAGACTTGAACGTTTCTTTTGATAGAACAGTTTTGAAACATTACGTTTGTAGAATCTGCAAGTGTTTATTCGGAGCACCTTGAGGCCTATGTTGGAAAAGGAAATATCTTCACATAAAAACTAGAGAGAAGGATTCTCAGAAACTTCTTTGTGATGAGTTCATTCAACTCACAGAGTTGAACCTACCAATTGATAGAGAAGTTTGGAAACACTCTTTTTGTAGAATCTGCAAGTGGATATTTGGAGCCGTTTGAGGCCTATGCTGGAAAAGGAAATATCTTCACATAAAAACTGAACAGAAGCATTCTCAGAAACTTCTTTGTGTTGAGTGCATTCAACTCACGGACTTGAACTTACCTGTAGAAAGAGCAGTTTGAAACACTCTTTTGTTAAAATCTGCAAGTGGTTATTTGGAGCACTTCGAGGCCTGTGCTGGGATATGGAATATCTTCACCTAAAAACTACAGAGAAGCATTCTCAGAAAGTTCTTCACGATGCATTCATTCAACTCACAGAGTTGAACCTTCCTTTTGATAGAACAGTTTTGAAACACTCTTTTTGTAGAATCTGCAAGAGGATATTTGGAGCGTTTTGAGGCCTATGCTGGAAAAGGAAATATCTTCACCTAAAAACTAGACAGAAGCATTCTCAGAAACTTCTGTGTGATGAGTGCATTCAACTCACAGACTTGAACGTTTCTTTTGATAGAACAGTTTTGAAACATTACGTTTGTAGAATCTGCAAGTGTTTATTCGGAGCACCTTGAGGCCTATGTTGGAAAAGGAAATATCTTCACATAAAAACTAGAGAGAAGGATTCTCAGAAACTTCTTTGTGATGAGTTCATTCAACTCACAGAGTTGAACCTACCAATTGATAGAGAAGTTTGGAAACACTCTTTTTGTAGAATCTGCAAGTGGATATTTGGAGCCGTTTGAGGCCTATGCTGGAAAAGGAAATATCTTCACATAAAAACTGAACAGAAGCATTCTCAGAAACTTCTTTGTGTTGAGTGCATTCAACTAACGGACTTGAACTTACCTGTAGAAAGAGCAGTTTTGAAACACTCTTTTGGTGAAATCTGCAAGTGGTTATTTGGAGCACTTCGAGGCCTGTGCTTGGATATGGAATATCTTCACCTAAGAACTACAGAGAAGCATTCTCAGAAAGTTCTTCACGATGCATTCATTCAACTCACAGAGTTGAACCTTCCTTTTGATAGAACAGTTTTGAAACACTCTTTTTGTAGAATCTGCAAGAGGATATTTGGAGCGTTTTGAGGCCTATGCTGGAAAAGGAAATATCTTCACCTAAAAACTAGACAGAAGCATTCTCAGAAACTTCTGTGTGATGAGTGCATTCAACTCACAGACTTGAACGTTTCTTTTGATAGAACAGTTTTGAAACATTACGTTTGTAGAATCTGCAAGTGTTTATTCGGAGCACCTTGAGGCCTATGTTGGAAAAGGAAATATCTTCACATAAAAACTAGAGAGAAGGATTCTCAGAAACTTCTTTGTGATGAGTTCATTCAACTCACAGAGTTGAACCTACCAATTGATAGAGAAGTTTGGAAACACTCTTTTTGTAGAATCTGAAAGTGGATATTTGGAGCCGTTTGAGGCCTATGCTGGAAAAGGAAATATCTTCACATAAAAACTGAACAGAAGCATTCTCAGAAACTTCTTTGTGTTGAGTGCATTCAACTCACGGACTTGAACTTACCTGTAGAAAGAGCAGTTTTGAAACACTCTTTTGGTGAAATCTGCAAGTGGTTATTTGGAGCACTTCGAGGCCTGTGCTGGGATATGGAATATCTTCACCTAAAAACTACAGAGAAGCATTCTCAGAAAGTTCTTCACGATGCATTCATTCAACTCACAGAGTTGAAGCTTCCTTTTGATAGAACAGTTTTGAAACACTCTTTTTGTAGAATCTGCAAGAGGATATTTGGAGCGTTTTGAGGCCTATGCTGGAAAAGGAAATATCTTCACCTAAAAACTAGACAGAAGCATTCTCAGAAACTTCTGTGTGATGAGTGCATTCAACTCACAGACTTGAACGTTTCTTTTGATAGAACAGTTTTGAAACATTACGTTTGTAGAATCTGCAAGTGTTTATTCGGAGCACCTTGAGGCCTATGTTGGAACAGGAAATATCTTCACATAAAAACTAGAGAGAAGGATTCTCAGAAACTTCTTTGTGATGAGTTCATTCAACTCACAGAGTTGAACCTACCAATTGATAGAGAAGTTTGGAAACACTCTTTTTGTAGAATCTGCAAGTGGATATTTGGAGCCGTTTGAGGCCTATGCTGGAAAAGGAAATATCTTCCCATAAAAACTGAACAGAAGCATTCTCAGAAACTTCTTTGTGTTGAGTGCATTCAACTCACGGACTTGAACTTACCTGTAGAAAGAGCAGTTTTGAAACACTCTTTTGGTAAAATCTGCAAGTGGTTATTTGGAGCACTTCGAGGCCTGTGCTGGGATATGGAATATCTTCACCTAAAAACTACAGAGAAGCATTCTCAGAAAGTTCTTCACGATGCATTCATTCAACTCACAGAGTTGAAGCTTCCTTTTGATAGAACAGTTTTGAAACACTCTTTTTGTAGAATCTGCAAGAGGATATTTGGAGCGTTTCGAGGCCTATGCTGGAAAAGGAAATATCTTCACCTAAAAACTAGACAGAAGCATTCTCAGAAACTTCTGTGTGATGAGTGCATTCAACTCACAGACTTGAACGTTTCTTTTGATAGAACAGTTTTGAAACATTACGTTTGTAGAATCTGCAAGTGTTTATTCGGAGCACCTTGAGGCCTATGTTGGAAAAGGAAATATCTTCACATAAAAACTAGAGAGAAGGATTCTCAGAAACTTCTTTGTGATGAGTTCATTCAACTCACAGAGTTGAACCTACCAATTGATAGAGAAGTTTGGAAACACTCTTTCTGTAGAATCTGCAAGTGGATATTTGGAGCCGTTTGAGGCCTATGCTGGAAAAGGAAATATCTTCACATAAAAACTGAACAGAAGCATTCTCAGAAACTTCTTTGTGTTGAGTGCATTCAACTCACAGACTTGAACTTACCTGTAGAAAGAGCAGTTTGAAACACTCTTTTGGTAAAATCTGCAAGTGGTTATTTGGAGCACTTCGAGGCCTGTGCTGGGATATGGAATATCTTCACCTAAAAACTACAGAGAAGCATTCTCAGAAAGTTCTTCACGATGCATTCATTCAACTCACAGAGTTGAAGCTTCCTTTTGATAGAACAGTTTTGAAACACTCTTTTTGTAGAATCTGCAAGAGGATATTTGGAGCGTTTTGAGGCCTATGCTGGAAAAGGAAATATCTTCACCTAAAAACTAGACAGAAGCATTCTCAGAAACTTCTGTGTGATGAGTGCATTCAACTCACAGACTTGAACGTTTCTTTTGATAGAACAGTTTTGAAACATTACGTTTGTAGAATCTGCAAGTGTTTATTCGGAGCACCTTGAGGCCTATGTTGGAAAAGGAAATATCTTCACATAAAAACTAGAGAGAAGGATTCTCAGAAACTTCTTTGTGATGAGTTCATTCAACTCACAGAGTTGAACCTACCAATTGATAGAGAAGTTTGGAAACACTCTTTTTGTAGAATCTGCAAGTGGATATTTGGAGCCGTTTGAGGCCTATGCTGGAAAAGGAAATATCTTCACATAAAAACTGAACAGAAGCATTCTCAGAAACTTCTTTGTGTTGAGTGCATTCAACTCACGGACTTGAACTTACCTGTAGAAAGAGCAGTTTTGAAACACTCTTTTGGTGAAATCTGCAAGTGGTTATTTGGAGCACTTCGAGGCCTGTGCTGGGATATGGAATATCTTCACCTAAAAACTACAGAGAAGCATTCTCAGAAAGTTCTTCACGATGCATTCATTCAACTCACAGAGTTGAAGCTTCCTTTTGATAGAACAGTTTTGAAACACTCTTTTTGTAGAATCTGCAAGAGGATATTTGGAGCGTTTTGAGGCCTATGCTGGAAAAGGAAATATCTTCACCTAAAAACTAGACAGAAGCATTCTCAGAAACTTCTGTGTGATGAGTGCATTCAACTCACAGACTTGAACGTTTCTTTTGATAGAACAGTTTTGAAACATTACGTTTGTAGAATCTGCAAGTGTTTATTCGGAGCACCTTGAGGCCTATGTTGGAACAGGAAATATCTTCACATAAAAACTAGAGAGAAGGATTCTCAGAAACTTCTTTGTGATGAGTTCATTCAACTCACAGAGTTGAACCTACCAATTGATAGAGAAGTTTGGAAACACTCTTTTTGTAGAATCTGCAAGTGGATATTTGGAGCCGTTTGAGGCCTATGCTGGAAAAGGAAATATCTTCACATAAAAACTGAACAGAAGCATTCTCAGAAACTTCTTTGTGTTGAGTGCATTCAACTCACGGACTTGAACTTACCTGTAGAAAGAGCAGTTTTGAAACACTCTTTTGGTAAAATCTGCAAGTGGTTATTTGGAGCACTTCGAGGCCTGTGCTGGGATATGGAATATCTTCACCTAAGAACTACAGAGAAGCATTCTCAGAAAGTTCTTCATGATGCATTCATTCAACTCACAGAGTTGAACCTTCCTTTTGATAGAACAGTTTTGAAACACTCTTTTTGTAGAATCTGCAAGAGGATATTTGGAGCGTTTCGAGGCCTATGCTGGAAAAGGAAATATCTTCACCTAAAAACTAGACAGAAGCATTCTCAGAAACTTCTGTGTGATGAGTGCATTCAACTCACAGACTTGAACGTTTCTTTTGATAGAACAGTTTTGAAACATTACGTTTGTAGAATCTGCAAGTGTTTATTCGGAGCACCTTGAGGCCTATGTTGGAAAAGGAAATATCTTCACATAAAAACTAGAGAGAAGGATTCTCAGAAACTTCTTTGTGATGAGTTCATTCAACTCACAGAGTTGAACCTACCAATTGATAGAGAAGTTTGGAAACACTCTTTCTGTAGAATCTGCAAGTGGATATTTGGAGCCGTTTGAGGCCTATGCTGGAAAAGGAAATATCTTCACATAAAAACTGAACAGAAGCATTCTCAGAAACTTCTTTGTGTTGAGTGCATTCAACTCACAGACTTGAACTTACCTGTAGAAAGAGCAGTTTTGAAACACTCTTTTGGTGAAATCTGCAAGTGGTTATTTGGAGCACTTCGAGGCCTGTGCTGGGATATGGAATATCTTCACCTAAGAACTACAGAGAAGCATTCTCAGAAAGTTCTTCACGATGCATTCATTCAACTCACAGAGTTGAACCTTCCTTTTGATAGAACAGTTTTGAAACACTCTTTTTGTAGAATCTGCAAGAGGATATTTGGAGCGTTTTGAGGCCTAAGCTGGAAAAGGAAATATCTTCACCTAAAAACTAGACAGAAGCATTCTCAGAAACTTCTGTGTGATGAGTGCATTCAACTCACAGACTTGAACGTTTCTTTTGATAGAACAGTTTTGAAACATTACTTTTGTAGAATCTGCAAGTGTTTATTCGGAGCACCTTGAGGCCTATGTTGGAAAAGGAAATATCTTCACATAAAAACTAGAGAGAAGGATTCTCAGAAACTTCTTTGTGATGAGTTCATTCAACTCACAGAGTTGAACCTACCAATTGATAGAGAAGTTTGGAAACACTCTTTTTGTAGAATCTGCAAGTGGATATTTGGAGCCGTTTGAGGCCTATGCTGGAAAAGGAAATATCTTCACATAAAAACTGAACAGAAGCATTCTCAGAAACTTCTTTGTGTTGAGTGCATTCAACTCACGGACTTGAACTTACCTGTAGAAAGAGCAGTTTGAAACACTCTTTTGGTAAAATCTGCAAGTGGTTATTTGGAGCACTTCGAGGCCTGTGCTGGGATATGGAATATCTTCACCTAAAAACTACAGAGAAGCATTCTCAGAAAGTTCTTCACGATGCATTCATTCAACTCACAGAGTTGAACCTTCCTTTTGATAGAACAGTTTTGAAACACTCTTTTTGTAGAATCTGCAAGAGGATATTTGGAGCGTTTTGAGGCCTATGCTGGAAAAGGAAATATCTTCACCTAAAAACTAGACAGAAGCATTCTCAGAAACTTCTGTGTGATGAGTGCATTCAACTCACAGACTTGAACGTTTCTTTTGATAGAACAGTTTTGAAACATTACGTTTGTAGAATCTGCAAGTGTTTATTCGGAGCACCTTGAGGCCTATGTTGGAAAAGGAAATATCTTCACATAAAAACTAGAGAGAAGGATTCTCAGAAACTTCTTTGTGATGAGTTCATTCAACTCACAGAGTTGAACCTACCAATTGATAGAGAAGTTTGGAAACACTCTTTTTGTAGAATCTGCAAGTGGATATTTGGAGCCGTTTGAGGCCTATGCTGGAAAAGGAAATATCTTCACATAAAAACTGAACAGAAGCATTCTCAGAAACTTCTTTGTGTTGAGTGCATTCAACTCACGGACTTGAACTTACCTGTAGAAAGAGCAGTTTTGAAACACTCTTTTGGTGAAAACTGCAAGTGGTTATTTGGAGCACTTCGAGGCCTGTGCTTGGATATGGAATATCTTCACCTAAGAACTACAGAGAAGCATTCTCAGAAAGTTCTTCACGATGCATTCATTCAACTCACAGAGTTGAACCTTCCTTTTGATAGAACAGTTTTGAAACACTCTTTTTGTAGAATCTGCAAGAGGATATTTGGAGCGTTTTGAGGCCTATGCTGGAAAAGGAAATATCTTCACCTAAAAACTAGACAGAAGCATTCTCAGAAACTTCTGTGTGATGAGTGCATTCAACTCACAGACTTGAACGTTTCTTTTGATAGAACAGTTTTGAAACATTACGTTTGTAGAATCTGCAAGTGTTTATTCGGAGCACCTTGAGGCCTATGTTGGAAAAGGAAATATCTTCACATAAAAACTAGAGAGAAGGATTCTCAGAAACTTCTTTGTGATGAGTTCATTCAACTCACAGAGTTGAACCTACCAATTGATAGAGAAGTTTGGAAACACTCTTTTTGTAGAATCTGCAAGTGGATATTTGGAGCCGTTTGAGGCCTATGCTGGAAAAGGAAATATCTTCACATAAAAACTGAACAGAAGCATTCTCAGAAACTTCTTTGTGTTGAGTGCATTCAACTCACGGACTTGAACTTACCTGTAGAAAGAGCAGTTTGAAACACTCTTTTGGTAAAATCTGCAAGTGGTTATTTGGAGCACTTCGAGGCCTGTGCTGGGATATGGAATATCTTCACCTAAAAACTACAGAGAAGCATTCTCAGAAAGTTCTTCACGATGCATTCATTCAACTCACAGAGTTGAAGCTTCCTTTTGATAGAACAGTTTTGAAACACTCTTTTTGTAGAATCTGCAAGAGGATATTTGGAGCGTTTTGAGGCCTATGCTGGAAAAGGAAATATCTTCACCTAAAAACTAGACAGAAGCATTCTCAGAAACTTCTGTGTGATGAGTGCATTCAACTCACAGACTTGAACGTTTCTTTTGATAGAACAGTTTTGAAACATTACGTTTGTAGAATCTGCAAGTGTTTATTCGGAGCACCTTGAGGCCTATGTTGGAACAGGAAATATCTTCACATAAAAACTAGAGAGAAGGATTCTCAGAAACTTCTTTGTGATGAGTTCATTCAACTCACAGAGTTGAACCTACCAATTGATAGAGAAGTTTGGAAACACTCTTTTTGTAGAATCTGCAAGTGGATATTTGGAGCCGTTTGAGGCCTATGCTGGAAAAGGAAATATCTTCACATAAAAACTGAACAGAAGCATTCTCAGAAACTTCTTTGTGTTGAGTGCATTCAACTCACGGACTTGAACTTACCTGTAGAAAGAGCAGTTTTGAAACACTCTTTTGGTAAAATCTGCAAGTGGTTATTTGGAGCACTTCGAGGCCTGTGCTGGGATATGGAATATCTTCACCTAAAAACTACAGAGAAGCATTCTCAGAAAGTTCTTCATGATGCATTCATTCAACTCACAGAGTTGAACCTTCCTTTTGATAGAACAGTTTTGAAACACTCTTTTTGTAGAATCTGCAAGAGGATATTTGGAGCGTTTCGAGGCCTATGCTGGAAAAGGAAATATCTTCACCTAAAAACTAGACAGAAGCATTCTCAGAAACTTCTGTGTGATGAGTGCATTCAACTCACAGACTTGAACGTTTCTTTTGATAGAACAGTTTTGAAACATTACGTTTGTAGAATCTGCAAGTGTTTATTCGGAGCACCTTGAGGCCTATGTTGGAAAAGGAAATATCTTCACATAAAAACTAGAGAGAAGGATTCTCAGAAACTTCTTTGTGATGAGTTCATTCAACTCACAGAGTTGAACCTACCAATTGATAGAGAAGTTTGGAAACACTCTTTCTGTAGAATCTGCAAGTGGATATTTGGAGCCGTTTGAGGCCTATGCTGGAAAAGGAAATATCTTCACATAAAAACTGAACAGAAGCATTCTCAGAAACTTCTTTGTGTTGAGTGCATTCAACTCACAGACTTGAACTTACCTGTAGAAAGAGCAGTTTTGAAACACTCTTTTGGTGAAATCTGCAAGTGGTTATTTGGAGCACTTCGAGGCCTGTGCTGGGATATGGAATATCTTCACCTAAGAACTACAGAGAAGCATTCTCAGAAAGTTCTTCACGATGCATTCATTCAACTCACAGAGTTGAACCTTCCTTTTGATAGAACAGTTTTGAAACACTCTTTTTGTAGAATCTGCAAGAGGATATTTGGAGCGTTTTGAGGCCTAAGCTGGAAAAGGAAATATCTTCACCTAAAAACTAGACAGAAGCATTCTCAGAAACTTCTGTGTGATGAGTGCATTCAACTCACAGACTTGAACGTTTCTTTTGATAGAACAGTTTTGAAACATTACGTTTGTAGAATCTGCAAGTGTTTATTCGGAGCACCTTGAGGCCTATGTTGGAAAAGGAAATATCTTCACATAAAAACTAGAGAGAAGGATTCTCAGAAACTTCTTTGTGATGAGTTCATTCAACTCACAGAGTTGAACCTACCAATTGATAGAGAAGTTTGGAAACACTCTTTTTGTAGAATCTGCAAGTGGATATTTGGAGCCGTTTGAGGCCTATGCTGGAAAAGGAAATATCTTCACATAAAAACTGAACAGAAGCATTCTCAGAAACTTCTTTGTGTTGAGTGCATTCAACTCACGGACTTGAACTTACCTGTAGAAAGAGCAGTTTGAAACACTCTTTTGGTAAAATCTGCAAGTGGTTATTTGGAGCACTTCGAGGCCTGTGCTGGGATATGGAATATCTTCACCTAAAAACTACAGAGAAGCATTCTCAGAAAGTTCTTCACGATGCATTCATTCAACTCACAGAGTTGAACCTTCCTTTTGATAGAACAGTTTTGAAACACTCTTTTTGTAGAATCTGCAAGAGGATATTTGGAGCGTTTTGAGGCCTATGCTGGAAAAGGAAATATCTTCACCTAAAAACTAGACAGAAGCATTCTCAGAAACTTCTGTGTGATGAGTGCATTCAACTCACAGACTTGAACGTTTCTTTTGATAGAACAGTTTTGAAACATTACGTTTGTAGAATCTGCAAGTGTTTATTCGGAGCACCTTGAGGCCTATGTTGGAAAAGGAAATATCTTCACATAAAAACTAGAGAGAAGGATTCTCAGAAACTTCTTTGTGATGAGTTCATTCAACTCACAGAGTTGAACCTACCAATTGATAGAGAAGTTTGGAAACACTCTTTTTGTAGAATCTGCAAGTGGATATTTGGAGCCGTTTGAGGCCTATGCTGGAAAAGGAAATATCTTCACATAAAAACTGAACAGAAGCATTCTCAGAAACTTCTTTGTGTTGAGTGCATTCAACTCACGGACTTGAACTTACCTGTAGAAAGAGCAGTTTTGAAACACTCTTTTGGTGAAAACTGCAAGTGGTTATTTGGAGCACTTCGAGGCCTGTGCTTGGATATGGAATATCTTCACCTAAGAACTACAGAGAAGCATTCTCAGAAAGTTCTTCACGATGCATTCATTCAACTCACAGAGTTGAACCTTCCTTTTGATAGAACAGTTTTGAAACACTCTTTTTGTAGAATCTGCAAGAGGATATTTGGAGCGTTTTGAGGCCTATGCTGGAAAAGGAAATATCTTCACCTAAAAACTAGACAGAAGCATTCTCAGAAACTTCTGTGTGATGAGTGCATTCAACTCACAGACTTGAACGTTTCTTTTGATAGAACAGTTTTGAAACATTACGTTTGTAGAATCTGCAAGTGTTTATTCGGAGCACCTTGAGGCCTATGTTGGAAAAGGAAATATCTTCACATAAAAACTAGAGAGAAGGATTCTCAGAAACTTCTTTGTGATGAGTTCATTCAACTCACAGAGTTGAACCTACCAATTGATAGAGAAGTTTGGAAACACTCTTTTTGTAGAATCTGCAAGTGGATATTTGGAGCCGTTTGAGGCCTATGCTGGAAAAGGAAATATCTTCACATAAAAACTGAACAGAAGCATTCTCAGAAACTTCTTTGTGTTGAGTGCATTCAACTCACGGACTTGAACTTACCTGTAGAAAGAGCAGTTTGAAACACTCTTTTGGTAAAATCTGCAAGTGGTTATTTGGAGCACTTCGAGGCCTGTGCTGGGATATGGAATATCTTCACCTAAAAACTACAGAGAAGCATTCTCAGAAAGTTCTTCACGATGCATTCATTCAACTCACAGAGTTGAAGCTTCCTTTTGATAGAACAGTTTTGAAACACTCTTTTTGTAGAATCTGCAAGAGGATATTTGGAGCGTTTTGAGGCCTATGCTGGAAAAGGAAATATCTTCACCTAAAAACTAGACAGAAGCATTCTCAGAAACTTCTGTGTGATGAGTGCATTCAACTCACAGACTTGAACGTTTCTTTTGATAGAACAGTTTTGAAACATTACGTTTGTAGAATCTGCAAGTGTTTATTCGGAGCACCTTGAGGCCTATGTTGGAAAAGGAAATATCTTCACATAAAAACTAGAGAGAAGGATTCTCAGAAACTTCTTTGGGATGAGTTCATTCAACTCACAGAGTTGAACCTACCAATTGATAGAGAAGTTTGGAAACACTCTTTTTGTAGAATCTGCAAGTGGATATTTGGAGCCGTCTGAGGCCTATGCTGGAAAAGGAAATATCTTCACATAAAAACTGAACAGAAGCATTCTCAGAAACTTCTTTGTGTTGAGTGCATTCAACTCACGGACTTGAACTTACCTGTAGAAAGAGCAGTTTGAAACACTCTTTTGGTAAAATCTGCAAGTGGTTATTTAGAGCACTTCGAGGCCTGTGCTGGGATTTGGAATATCTTCACCTAAAAACTACAGAGAAGCATTCTCAGAAAGTTCTTCACGATGCATTCATTCAACTCACAGAGTTGAACCTTCCTTTTGATAGAACAGTTTTGAAACACTCTTTTTGTAGAATCTGCAATAGGATATTTGGAGCGTTTTGAGGCCTATGCTGGAAAAGGAAATATCTTCACCTAAAAACTAGACAGAAGCATTCTCAGAAACTTCTGTGTGATGAGTGCATTCAACTCACAGACTTGAACGTTTCTTTTGATAGAACAATTTTGAAATATTACGTTTGTAGAATCTGCAAGTGTTTATTCGGAGCACCTTGAGGCCTATGTTGGAAAAGGAAATATCTTCACATAAAAACTAGAGAGAAGGATTCTCAGAAACTTCTTTGTGATGAGTTCATTCAACTCACAGAGTTGAACCTACCAATTGATAGAGAAGTTTGGAAACACTCTTTTTGTAGAATCTGCAAGTGGATATTTGGAGCCGTTTGAGGCCTATGCTGGAAAAGGAAATATATTCACATAAAAACTGAACAGAAGCATTCTCAGAAACTTCTTTGTGTTGAGTGCATTCAACTCACAGACTTGAACTTATCTGTAGAAAGAGCCGTTTTGAAACACTCTTTTGGTGAAATCTGCAAGTGGTTATTTGGAGCACTTCGAGGCCTGTGCTGGGATATGGAATATCTTCACCTAAAAACTACAGAGAAGCATTCTCAGAAAGTTCTTCACGATGCATTCATTCAACTCACAGAGTTGAACCTTCCTTTTGATAGAACAGTTTTGAAACACTCTTTTTGTAGAATCTGCAAGAGGATATTTGGAGCGTTTTGAGGCCTATGCTGGAAAAGGAAATATCTTCACCTAAAAACTAGACAGAAGCATTCTCAGAAACTTCTGTGTGATGAGTGCATTCAACTCACAGACTTGAACGTTTCTTTTGATAGAACAGTTTTGAAACATTACGTTTGTAGAATCTGCAAGTGTTTATTCGGAGCACCTTGAGGCCTATGTTGGAAAAGGAAATATCTTCACATAAAAACTAGAGAGAAGGATTCTCAGAAACTTCTTTGTGATGAGTTCATTCAACTCACAGAGTTGAACCTACCAATTGATAGAGAAGTTTGGAAACACTCTTTTTGTAGAATCTGCAAGTGGATATTTGGAGCCGTTTGAGGCCTATGCTGGAAAAGGAAATATCTTCACATAAAAACTGAACAGAAGCATTCTCAGAAACTTCTTTGTGTTGAGTGCATTCAACTCACGGACTTGAACTTACCTGTAGAAAGAGCAGTTTTGAAACACTCTTTTGGTGAAATCTGCAAGTGGTTATTTGGAGCACTTCGAGGCCTGTGCTGGGATATGGAATATCTTCACCTAAAAACTACAGAGAAGCATTCTCAGAAAGTTCTTCACGATGCATTCATTCAACTCACAGAGTTGAACCTTCCTTTTGATAGAACAGTTTTGAAACACTCTTTTTGTAGAATCTGCAAGAGGATATTTGGAGCGTTTTGAGGCCTATGCTGGAAAAGGAAATATCTTCACCTAAAAACTAGACAGAAGCATTCTCAGAAACTTCTGTGTGATGAGTGCATTCAACTCACAGACTTGAAGGTTTCTTTTGATAGAACAGTTTTGAAACATTACGTTTGTAGAATCTGCAAGTGTTTATTCGGAGCACCTTGAGGCCTATGTTGGAACAGGAAATATCTTCACATAAAAACTAGAGAGAAGGATTCTCAGAAACTTCTTTGTGATGAGTTCATTCAACTCACAGAGTTGAACCTAACAATTGATAGAGAAGTTTGGAAACACTCTTTTTGTAGAATCTGCAAGTGGATATTTGGAGCCGTTTGAGGCCTATGCTGGAAAAGGAAATATCTTCACATAAAAACTGAACAGAAGCATTCTCAGAAACTTCTTTGTGTTGAGTGCATTCAACTCACGGACTTGAACTTACCTGTAGAAAGAGCAGTTTTGAAACACTCTTTTGGTGAAATCTGCAAGTGGTTATTTGGAGCACTTCGAGGCCTGTGCTGGGATATGGAATATCTTCACCTAAAAACTACAGAGAAGCATTCTCAGAAAGTTCTTCACGATGCATTCATTCAACTCACAGAGTTGAACCTTCCTTTTGATAGAACAGTTTTGAAACACTCTTTTTGTAGAATCTGCAAGAGGATATTTGGAGCGTTTCGAGGCCTATGCTGGAAAAGGAAATATCTTCACCTAAAAACTAGACAGAAGCATTCTCAGAAACTTCTGTGTGATGAGTGCATTCAACTCACAGACTTGAACGTTTCTTTTGATAGAACAGTTTTGAAACATTACGTTTGTAGAATCTGCAAGTGTTTATTCGGAGCACCTTGAGGCCTATGTTGGAAAAGGAAATATCTTCACATAAAAACTAGAGAGAAGGATTCTCAGAAACTTCTTTGTGATGAGTTCATTCAACTCACAGAGTTGAACCTACCAATTGATAGAGAAGTTTGGAAACACTCTTTTTGTAGAATCTGCAAGTGGATATTTGGAGCCGTTTGAGGCCTATGCTGGGAAAGGAAATATCTTCACATAAAAACTGAACAGAAGCATTCTCAGAAACTTCTTTGTGTTGAGTGCATTCAACTCACAGATATGAACTTACCTGTAGAAAGAGCAGTTTTGAAACACTCTTTTGGTAAAATCTGCAAGTGGTTATTTGGAGCACTTCGAGGCCTGTGCTGGGATATGGAATATCTTCACCTAAAAACTACAGAGAAGCATTCTCAGAAAGTTCTTCACGATGCATTCATTCAACTCACAGAGTTGAACCTTCCTTTTGATAGAACAGTTTTGAAACACTCTTTTTGTAGAATCTGCAAGAGGATATTTGGAGCGTTTTGAGGCCTATGCTGGAAAAGGAAATATCTTCACCTAAAAACTAGACAGAAGCATTCTCAGAAACTTCTGTGTGATGAGTGCATTCAACTCACAGACTTGAACGTTTCTTTTGATAGAACAGTTTTGAAACATTACGTTTGTAGAATCTGCAAGTGTTTATTCGGAGCACCTTGAGGCCTATGTTGGAAAAGGAAATATCTTCACATAAAAACTAGAGAGAAGGATTCTCAGAAACTTCTTTGTGATGAGTTCATTCAACTCACAGAGTTGAACCTACCAATTGATAGAGAAGTTTGGAAACACTCTTTTTGTAGAATCTGCAAGTGGATATTTGGAGCCGTTTGAGGCCTATGCTGGAAAAGGAAATATCTTCACATAAAAACTGAACAGAAGCATTCTCAGAAACTTCTTTGTGTTGAGTGCATTCAACTCACGGACTTGAACTTACCTGTAGAAAGAGCAGTTTTGAAACACTCTTTTGGTGAAATCTGCAAGTGGTTATTTGGAGCACTTCGAGGCCTGTGCTGGGATATGGAATATCTTCACCTAAAAACTACAGAGAAGCATTCTCAGAAAGTTCTTCACGATGCATTCATTCAACTCACAGAGTTGAAGCTTCCTTTTGATAGAACAGTTTTGAAACACTCTTTTTGTAGAATCTGCAAGAGGATATTTGGAGCGTTTTGAGGCCTATGCTGGAAAAGGAAATATCTTCACCTAAAAACTAGACAGAAGCATTCTCAGAAACTTCTGTGTGATGAGTGCATTCAACTCACAGACTTGAACGTTTCTTTTGATAGAACAGTTTTGAAACATTACGTTTGTAGAATCTGCAAGTGTTTATTCGGAGCACCTTGAGGCCTATGTTGGAACAGGAAATATCTTCACATAAAAACTAGAGAGAAGGATTCTCAGAAACTTCTTTGTGATGAGTTCATTCAACTCACAGAGTTGAACCTACCAATTGATAGAGAAGTTTGGAAACACTCTTTTTGTAGAATCTGCAAGTGGATATTTGGAGCCGTTTGAGGCCTATGCTGGAAAAGGAAATATCTTCCCATAAAAACTGAACAGAAGCATTCTCAGAAACTTCTTTGTGTTGAGTGCATTCAACTCACGGACTTGAACTTACCTGTAGAAAGAGCAGTTTTGAAACACTCTTTTGGTAAAATCTGCAAGTGGTTATTTGGAGCACTTCGAGGCCTGTGCTGGGATATGGAATATCTTCACCTAAAAACTACAGAGAAGCATTCTCAGAAAGTTCTTCACGATGCATTCATTCAACTCACAGAGTTGAACCTTCCTTTTGATAGAACAGTTTTGAAACACTCTTTTTGTAGAATCTGCAAGAGGATATTTGGAGCGTTTCGAGGCCTATGCTGGAAAAGGAAATATCTTCACCTAAAAACTAGACAGAAGCATTCTCAGAAACTTCTGTGTGATGAGTGCATTCAACTCACAGACTTGAACGTTTCTTTTGATAGAACAGTTTTGAAACATTACGTTTGTAGAATCTGCAAGTGTTTATTCGGAGCACCTTGAGGCCTATGTTGGAAAAGGAAATATCTTCACATAAAAACTAGAGAGAAGGATTCTCAGAAACTTCTTTGTGATGAGTTCATTCAACTCACAGAGTTGAACCTACCAATTGATAGAGAAGTTTGGAAACACTCTTTCTGTAGAATCTGCAAGTGGATATTTGGAGCCGTTTGAGGCCTATGCTGGAAAAGGAAATATCTTCACATAAAAACTGAACAGAAGCATTCTCAGAAACTTCTTTGTGTTGAGTGCATTCAACTCACGGACTTGAACTTACCTGTAGAAAGAGCAGTTTGAAACACTCTTTTGGTAAAATCTGCAAGTGGTTATTTGGAGCACTTCGAGGCCTGTGCTGGGATATGGAATATCTTCACCTAAAAACTACAGAGAAGCATTCTCAGAAAGTTCTTCACGATGCATTCATTCAACTCACAGAGTTGAACCTTCCTTTTGATAGAACAGTTTTGAAACACTCTTTTTGTAGAATCTGCAAGAGGATATTTGGAGCGTTTTGAGGCCTATGCTGGAAAAGGAAATATCTTCACCTAAAAACTAGACAGAAGCATTCTCAGAAACTTCTGTGTGATGAGTGCATTCAACTCACAGACTTGAACGTTTCTTTTGATAGAACAGTTTTGAAACATTACGTTTGTAGAATCTGCAAGTGTTTATTCGGAGCACCTTGAGGCCTATGTTGGAAAAGGAAATATCTTCACATAAAAACTAGAGAGAAGGATTCTCAGAAACTTCTTTGTGATGAGTTCATTCAACTCACAGAGTTGAACCTACCAATTGATAGAGAAGTTTGGAAACACTCTTTTTGTAGAATCTGCAAGTGGATATTTGGAGCCGTTTGAGGCCTATGCTGGAAAAGGAAATATCTTCACATAAAAACTGAACAGAAGCATTCTCAGAAACTTCTTTGTGTTGAGTGCATTCAACTCACGGACTTGAACTTACCTGTAGAAAGAGCAGTTTTGAAACACTCTTTTGGTGAAATCTGCAAGTGGTTATTTGGAGCACTTCGAGGCCTGTGCTGGGATATGGAATATCTTCACCTAAAAACTACAGAGAAGCATTCTCAGAAAGTTCTTCACGATGCATTCATTCAACTCACAGAGTTGAAGCTTCCTTTTGATAGAACAGTTTTGAAACACTCTTTTTGTAGAATCTGCAAGAGGATATTTGGAGCGTTTTGAGGCCTATGCTGGAAAAGGAAATATCTTCACCTAAAAACTAGACAGAAGCATTCTCAGAAACTTCTGTGTGATGAGTGCATTCAACTCACAGACTTGAACGTTTCTTTTGATAGAACAGTTTTGAAACATTACGTTTGTAGAATCTGCAAGTGTTTATTCGGAGCACCTTGAGGCCTAGGTTGGAACAGGAAATATCTTCACATAAAAACTAGAGAGAAGGATTCTCAGAAACTTCTTTGTGATGAGTTCATTCAACTCACAGAGTTGAACCTACCAATTGATAGAGAAGTTTGGAAACACTCTTTTTGTAGAATCTGCAAGTGGATATTTGGAGCCGTTTGAGGCCTATGCTGGAAAAGGAAATATCTTCACATAAAAACTGAACAGAAGCATTCTCAGAAACTTCTTTGTGTTGAGTGCATTCAACTCACGGACTTGAACTTACCTGTAGAAAGAGCAGTTTTGAAACACTCTTTTGGTAAAATCTGCAAGTGGTTATTTGGAGCACTTCGAGGCCTGTGCTGGGATATGGAATATCTTCACCTAAAAACTACAGAGAAGCATTCTCAGAAAGTTCTTCACGATGCATTCATTCAACTCACAGAGTTGAACCTTCCTTTTGATAGAACAGTTTTGAAACACTCTTTTTGTAGAATCTGCAAGAGGATATTTGGAGCGTTTCGAGGCCTATGCTGGAAAAGGAAATATCTTCACCTAAAAACTAGACAGAAGCATTCTCAGAAACTTCTGTGTGATGAGTGCATTCAACTCACAGACTTGAACGTTTCTTTTGATAGAACAGTTTTGAAACATTACGTTTGTAGAATCTGCAAGTGTTTATTCGGAGCACCTTAAGGCCTATGTTGGAAAAGGAAATATCTTCACATAAAAACTAGAGAGAAGGATTCTCAGAAACTTCTTTGTGATGAGTTCATTCAACTCACAGAGTTGAACCTACCAATTGATAGAGAAGTTTGGAAACACTCTTTCTGTAGAATCTGCAAGTGGATATTTGGAGCCGTTTGAGGCCTATGTTGGAAAAGGAAATATCTTCACATAAAAACTGAACAGAAGCATTCTCAGAAACTTCTTTGTGTTGAGTGCATTCAACTCACAGACTTGAACTTACCTGTAGAAAGAGCAGTTTTGAAACACTCTTTTGGTGAAATCTGCAAGTGGTTATTTGGAGCACTTCGAGGCCTGTGCTGGGATATGGAATATCTTCACCTAAGAACTACAGAGAAGCATTCTCAGAAAGTTCTTCACGATGCATTCATTCAACTCACAGAGTTGAACCTTCCTTTTGATAGAACAGTTTTGAAACACTCTTTTTGTAGAATCTGCAAGAGGATATTTGGAGCGTTTTGAGGCCTATGCTGGAAAAGGAAATATCTTCACCTAAAAACTAGACAGAAGCATTCTCAGAAACTTCTGTGTGATGAGTGCATTCAACTCACAGACTTGAACGTTTCTTTTGATAGAACAGTTTTGAAACATTACGTTTGTAGAATCTGCAAGTGTTTATTCGGAGCACCTTGAGGCCTATGTTGGAAAAGGAAATATCTTCACATAAAAACTAGAGAGAAGGATTCTCAGAAACTTCTTTGTGATGAGTTCATTCAACTCACAGAGTTGAACCTACCAATTGATAGAGAAGTTTGGAAACACTCTTTTTGTAGAATCTGCAAGTGGATATTTGGAGCCGTTTGAGGCCTATGCTGGAAAAGGAAATATCTTCACATAAAAACTGAACAGAAGCATTCTCAGAAACTTCTTTGTGTTGAGTGCATTCAACTCACGGACTTGAACTTACCTGTAGAAAGAGCAGTTTGAAACACTCTTTTGGTAAAATCTGCAAGTGGTTATTTGGAGCACTTCGAGGCCTGTGCTGGGATATGGAATATCTTCACCTAAAAACTACAGAGAAGCATTCTCAGAAAGTTCTTCACGATGCATTCATTCAACTCACAGAGTTGAACCTTCCTTTTGATAGAACAGTTTTGAAACACTCTTTTTGTAGAATCTGCAAGAGGATATTTGGAGCGTTTTGAGGCCTATGCTGGAAAAGGAAATATCTTCACCTAAAAACTAGACAGAAGCATTCTCAGAAACTTCTGTGTGATGAGTGCATTCAACTCACAGACTTGAACGTTTCTTTTGATAGAACAGTTTTGAAACATTACGTTTGTAGAATCTGCAAGTGTTTATTCGGAGCACCTTGAGGCCTATGTTGGAAAAGGAAATATCTTCACATAAAAACTAGAGAGAAGGATTCTCAGAAACTTCTTTGTGATGAGTTCATTCAACTCACAGAGTTGAACCTACCAATTGATAGAGAAGTTTGGAAACACTCTTTTTGTAGAATCTGAAAGTGGATATTTGGAGCCGTTTGAGGCCTATGCTGGAAAAGGAAATATCTTCACATAAAAACTGAACAGAAGCATTCTCAGAAACTTCTTTGTGTTGAGTGCATTCAACTCACGGACTTGAACTTACCTGTAGAAAGAGCAGTTTTGAAACACTCTTTTGGTGAAAACTGCAAGTGGTTATTTGGAGCACTTCGAGGCCTGTGCTTGGATATGGAATATCTTCACCTAAGAACTACAGAGAAGCATTCTCAGAAAGTTCTTCACGATGCATTCATTCAACTCACAGAGTTGAACCTTCCTTTTGATAGAACAGTTTTGAAACACTCTTTTTGTAGAATCTGCAAGAGGATATTTGGAGCGTTTTGAGGCCTATGCTGGAAAAGGAAATATCTTCACCTAAAAACTAGACAGAAGCATTCTCAGAAACTTCTGTGTGATGAGTGCATTCAACTCACAGACTTGAACGTTTCTTTTGATAGAACAGTTTTGAAACATTACGTTTGTAGAATCTGCAAGTGTTTATTCGGAGCACCTTGAGGCCTATGTTGGAAAAGGAAATATCTTCACATAAAAACTAGAGAGAAGGATTCTCAGAAACTTCTTTGTGATGAGTTCATTCAACTCACAGAGTTGAACCTACCAATTGATAGAGAAGTTTGGAAACACTCTTTCTGTAGAATCTGCAAGTGGATATTTGGAGCCGTTTGAGGCCTATGTTGGAAAAGGAAATATCTTCACATAAAAACTGAACAGAAGCATTCTCAGAAACTTCTTTGTGTTGAGTGCATTCAACTCACAGACTTGAACTTACCTGTAGAAAGAGCAGTTTTGAAACACTCTTTTGGTGAAATCTGCAAGTGGTTATTTGGAGCACTTCGAGGCCTGTGCTGGGATATGGAATATCTTCACCTAAGAACTACAGAGAAGCATTCTCAGAAAGTTCTTCACGATGCATTCATTCAACTCACAGAGTTGAACCTTCCTTTTGATAGAACAGTTTTGAAACACTCTTTTTGTAGAATCTGCAAGAGGATATTTGGAGCGTTTTGAGGCCTATGCTGGAAAAGGAAATATCTTCACCTAAAAACTAGACAGAAGCATTCTCAGAAACTTCTGTGTGATGAGTGCATTCAACTCACAGACTTGAACGTTTCTTTTGATAGAACAGTTTTGAAACATTACGTTTGTAGAATCTGCAAGTGTTTATTCGGAGCACCTTGAGGCCTATGTTGGAAAAGGAAATATCTTCACATAAAAACTAGAGAGAAGGATTCTCAGAAACTTCTTTGTGATGAGTTCATTCAACTCACAGAGTTGAACCTACCAATTGATAGAGAAGTTTGGAAACACTCTTTTTGTAGAATCTGCAAGTGGATATTTGGAGCCGTTTGAGGCCTATGCTGGAAAAGGAAATATCTTCACATAAAAACTGAACAGAAGCATTCTCAGAAACTTCTTTGTGTTGAGTGCATTCAACTCACGGACTTGAACTTACCTGTAGAAAGAGCAGTTTGAAACACTCTTTTGGTAAAATCTGCAAGTGGTTATTTGGAGCACTTCGAGGCCTGTGCTGGGATATGGAATATCTTCACCTAAAAACTACAGAGAAGCATTCTCAGAAAGTTCTTCACGATGCATTCATTCAACTCACAGAGTTGAACCTTCCTTTTGATAGAACAGTTTTGAAACACTCTTTTTGTAGAATCTGCAAGAGGATATTTGGAGCGTTTTGAGGCCTATGCTGGAAAAGGAAATATCTTCACCTAAAAACTAGACAGAAGCATTCTCAGAAACTTCTGTGTGATGAGTGCATTCAACTCACAGACTTGAACGTTTCTTTTGATAGAACAGTTTTGAAACATTACGTTTGTAGAATCTGCAAGTGTTTATTCGGAGCACCTTGAGGCCTATGTTGGAAAAGGAAATATCTTCACATAAAAACTAGAGAGAAGGATTCTCAGAAACTTCTTTGTGATGAGTTCATTCAACTCACAGAGTTGAACCTACCAATTGATAGAGAAGTTTGGAAACACTCTTTTTGTAGAATCTGAAAGTGGATATTTGGAGCCGTTTGAGGCCTATGCTGGAAAAGGAAATATCTTCACATAAAAACTGAACAGAAGCATTCTCAGAAACTTCTTTGTGTTGAGTGCATTCAACTCACGGACTTGAACTTACCTGTAGAAAGAGCAGTTTTGAAACACTCTTTTGGTGAAAACTGCAAGTGGTTATTTGGAGCACTTCGAGGCCTGTGCTTGGATATGGAATATCTTCACCTAAGAACTACAGAGAAGCATTCTCAGAAAGTTCTTCACGATGCATTCATTCAACTCACAGAGTTGAACCTTCCTTTTGATAGAACAGTTTTGAAACACTCTTTTTGTAGAATCTGCAAGAGGATATTTGGAGCGTTTTGAGGCCTATGCTGGAAAAGGAAATATCTTCACCTAAAAACTAGACAGAAGCATTCTCAGAAACTTCTGTGTGATGAGTGCATTCAACTCACAGACTTGAACGTTTCTTTTGATAGAACAGTTTTGAAACATTACGTTTGTAGAATCTGCAAGTGTTTATTCGGAGCACCTTGAGGCCTATGTTGGAAAAGGAAATATCTTCACATAAAAACTAGAGAGAAGGATTCTCAGAAACTTCTTTGTGATGAGTTCATTCAACTCACAGAGTTGAACCTACCAATTGATAGAGAAGTTTGGAAACACTCTTTTTGTAGAATCTGCAAGTTAATATTTGGAGCCGTTTGAGGCCTATGCTGGAAAAGGAAATATCTTCACATAAAAACTGAACAGAAGCATTCTCAGAAACTTCTTTGTGTTGAGTGCATTCAACTCACGGACTTGAACTTACCTGTAGAAAGAGCAGTTTGAAACACTCTTTTGGTAAAATCTGCAAGTGGTTATTTGGAGCACTTCGAGGCCTGTGCTGGGATATGGAATATCTTCACCTAAAAACTACAGAGAAGCATTCTCAGAAAGTTCTTCACGATGCATTCATTCAACTCACAGAGTTGAACCTTCCTTTTGATAGAACAGTTTTGAAACACTCTTTTTGTAGAATCTGCAAGAGGATATTTGGAGCGTTTTGAGGCCTATGCTGGAAAAGGAAATATCTTCACCTAAAAACTAGACAGAAGCATTCTCAGAAACTTCTGTGTGATGAGTGCATTCAACTCACAGACTTGAACGTTTCTTTTGATAGAACAGTTTTGAAACATTACGTTTGTAGAATCTGCAAGTGTTTATTCGGAGCACCTTGAGGCCTACGTTGGAAAAGGAAATATCTTCACATAAAAACTAGAGAGAAGGATTCTCAGAAACTTCTTTGTGATGAGTTCATTCAACTCACAGAGTTGAACCTACCAATTGATAGAGAAGTTTGGAAACACTCTTTTTGTAGAATCTGCAAGTGGATATTTGGAGCCGTTTGAGGCCTATGCTGGAAAAGGAAATATCTTCACATAAAAACTGAACAGAAGCATTCTCAGAAACTTCTTTGTGTTGAGTGCATTCAACTCACGGACTTGAACTTACCTGTAGAAAGAGCAGTTTTGAAACACTCTTTTGGTGAAATCTGCAAGTGGTTATTTGGAGCACTTCGAGGCCTGTGCTGGGATATGGAATATCTTCACCTAAAAACTACAGAGAAGCATTCTCAGAAAGTTCTTCACGATGCATTCATTCAACTCACAGAGTTGAAGCTTCCTTTTGATAGAACAGTTTTGAAACACTCTTTTTGTAGAATCTGCAAGAGGATATTTGGAGCGTTTTGAGGCCTATGCTGGAAAAGGAAATATCTTCACCTAAAAACTAGACAGAAGCATTCTCAGAAACTTCTGTGTGATGAGTGCATTCAACTCACAGACTTGAACGTTTCTTTTGATAGAACAGTTTTGAAACATTACGTTTGTAGAATCTGCAAGTGTTTATTCGGAGCACCTTGAGGCCTATGTTGGAAAAGGAAATATCTTCACATAAAAACTAGAGAGAAGGATTCTCAGAAACTTCTTTGTGATGAGTTCATTCAACTCACAGAGTTGAACCTACCAATTGATAGAGAAGTTTGGAAACACTCTTTTTGTAGAATCTGAAAGTGGATATTTGGAGCCGTTTGAGGCCTATGCTGGAAAAGGAAATATCTTCACATAAAAACTGAACAGAAGCATTCTCAGAAACTTCTTTGTGTTGAGTGCATTCAACTCACGGACTTGAACTTACCTGTAGAAAGAGCAGTTTTGAAACACTCTTTTGGTGAAAACTGCAAGTGGTTATTTGGAGCACTTCGAGGCCTGTGCTTGGATATGGAATATCTTCACCTAAGAACTACAGAGAAGCATTCTCAGAAAGTTCTTCACGATGCATTCATTCAACTCACAGAGTTGAACCTTCCTTTTGATAGAACAGTTTTGAAACACTCTTTTTGTAGAATCTGCAAGAGGATATTTGGAGCGTTTTGAGGCCTATGCTGGAAAAGGAAATATCTTCACCTAAAAACTAGACAGAAGCATTCTCAGAAACTTCTGTGTGATGAGTGCATTCAACTCACAGACTTGAACGTTTCTTTTGATAGAACAGTTTTGAAACATTACGTTTGTAGAATCTGCAAGTGTTTATTCGGAGCACCTTGAGGCCTATGTTGGAAAAGGAAATATCTTCACATAAAAACTAGAGAGAAGGATTCTCAGAAACTTCTTTGTGATGAGTTCATTCAACTCACAGAGTTGAACCTACCAATTGATAGAGAAGTTTGGAAACACTCTTTTTGTAGAATCTGCAAGTGGATATTTGGAGCCGTTTGAGGCCTATGCTGGAAAAGGAAATATCTTCACATAAAAACTGAACAGAAGCATTCTCAGAAACTTCTTTGTGTTGAGTGCATTCAACTCACGGACTTGAACTTACCTGTAGAAAGAGCAGTTTGAAACACTCTTTTGGTAAAATCTGCAAGTGGTTATTTGGAGCACTTCGAGGCCTGTGCTGGGATATGGAATATCTTCACCTAAAAACTACAGAGAAGCATTCTCAGAAAGTTCTTCACGATGCATTCATTCAACTCACAGAGTTGAACCTTCCTTTTGATAGAACAGTTTTGAAACACTCTTTTTGTAGAATCTGCAAGAGGATATTTGGAGCGTTTTGAGGCCTATGCTGGAAAAGGAAATATCTTCACCTAAAAACTAGACAGAAGCATTCTCAGAAACTTCTGTGTGATGAGTGCATTCAACTCACAGACTTGAACGTTTCTTTTGATAGAACAGTTTTGAAACATTACGTTTGTAGAATCTGCAAGTGTTTATTCGGAGCACCTTGAGGCCTACGTTGGAAAAGGAAATATCTTCACATAAAAACTAGAGAGAAGGATTCTCAGAAACTTCTTTGTGATGAGTTCATTCAACTCACAGAGTTGAACCTACCAATTGATAGAGAAGTTTGGAAACACTCTTTTTGTAGAATCTGCAAGTGGATATTTGGAGCCGTTTGAGGCCTATGCTGGAAAAGGAAATATCTTCACATAAAAACTGAACAGAAGCATTCTCAGAAACTTCTTTGTGTTGAGTGCATTCAACTCACGGACTTGAACTTACCTGTAGAAAGAGCAGTTTTGAAACACTCTTTTGGTGAAAACTGCAAGTGGTTATTTGGAGCACTTCGAGGCCTGTGCTTGGATATGGAATATCTTCACCTAAGAACTACAGAGAAGCATTCTCAGAAAGTTCTTCACGATGCATTCATTCAACTCACAGAGTTGAACCTTCCTTTTGATAGAACAGTTTTGAAACACTCTTTTTGTAGAATCTGCAAGAGGATATTTGGAGCGTTTTGAGGCCTATGCTGGAAAAGGAAATATCTTCACCTAAAAACTAGACAGAAGCATTCTCAGAAACTTCTGTGTGATGAGTGCATTCAACTCACAGACTTGAACGTTTCTTTTGATAGAACAGTTTTGAAACATTACGTTTGTAGAATCTGCAAGTGTTTATTCGGAGCACCTTGAGGCCTATGTTGGAAAAGGAAATATCTTCACATAAAAACTAGAGAGAAGGATTCTCAGAAACTTCTTTGTGATGAGTTCATTCAACTCACAGAGTTGAACCTACCAATTGATAGAGAAGTTTGGAAACACTCTTTTTGTAGAATCTGCAAGTGGATATTTGGAGCCGTTTGAGGCCTATGCTGGAAAAGGAAATATCTTCACATAAAAACTGAACAGAAGCATTCTCAGAAACTTCTTTGTGTTGAGTGCATTCAACTCACGGACTTGAACTTACCTGTAGAAAGAGCAGTTTGAAACACTCTTTTGGTAAAATCTGCAAGTGGTTATTTGGAGCACTTCGAGGCCTGTGCTGGGATATGGAATATCTTCACCTAAAAACTACAGAGAAGCATTCTCAGAAAGTTCTTCACGATGCATTCATTCAACTCACAGAGTTGAACCTTCCTTTTGATAGAACAGTTTTGAAACACTCTTTTTGTAGAATCTGCAAGAGGATATTTGGAGCGTTTTGAGGCCTATGCTGGAAAAGGAAATATCTTCACCTAAAAACTAGACAGAAGCATTCTCAGAAACTTCTGTGTGATGAGTGCATTCAACTCACAGACTTGAACGTTTCTTTTGATAGAACAGTTTTGAAACATTACGTTTGTAGAATCTGCAAGTGTTTATTCGGAGCACCTTGAGGCCTACGTTGGAAAAGGAAATATCTTCACATAAAAACTAGAGAGAAGGATTCTCAGAAACTTCTTTGTGATGAGTTCATTCAACTCACAGAGTTGAACCTACCAATTGATAGAGAAGTTTGGAAACACTCTTTTTGTAGAATCTGCAAGTGGATATTTGGAGCCGTTTGAGGCCTATGCTGGAAAAGGAAATATCTTCACATAAAAACTGAACAGAAGCATTCTCAGAAACTTCTTTGTGTTGAGTGCATTCAACTCACGGACTTGAACTTACCTGTAGAAAGAGCAGTTTTGAAACACTCTTTTGGTGAAATCTGCAAGTGGTTATTTGGAGCACTTCGAGGCCTGTGCTGGGATATGGAATATCTTCACCTAAAAACTACAGAGAAGCATTCTCAGAAAGTTCTTCACGATGCATTCATTCAACTCACAGAGTTGAAGCTTCCTTTTGATAGAACAGTTTTGAAACACTCTTTTTGTAGAATCTGCAAGAGGATATTTGGAGCGTTTTGAGGCCTATGCTGGAAAAGGAAATATCTTCACGTAAAAACTAGACAGAAGCATTCTCAGAAACTTCTGTGTGATGAGTGCATTCAACTCACAGACTTGAACGTTTCTTTTGATAGAACAGTTTTGAAACATTACGTTTGTAGAATCTGCAAGTGTTTATTCGGAGCACCTTGAGGCCTATGTTGGAAAAGGAAATATCTTCACATAAAAACTAGAGAGAAGGATTCTCAGAAACTTCTTTGGGATGAGTTCATTCAACTCACAGAGTTGAACCTACCAATTGATAGAGAAGTTTGGAAACACTCTTTTTGTAGAATCTGCAAGTGGATATTTGGAGCCGTCTGAGGCCTATGCTGGAAAAGGAAATATCTTCACATAAAAACTGAACAGAAGCATTCTCAGAAACTTCTTTGTGTTGAGTGCATTCAACTCACGGACTTGAACTTACCTGTAGAAAGAGCAGTTTGAAACACTCTTTTGGTAAAATCTGCAAGTGGTTATTTAGAGCACTTCGAGGCCTGTGCTGGGATTTGGAATATCTTCACCTAAAAACTACAGAGAAGCATTCTCAGAAAGTTCTTCACGATGCATTCATTCAACTCACAGAGTTGAACCTTCCTTTTGATAGAACAGTTTTGAAACACTCTTTTTGTAGAATCTGCAAGAGGATATTTGGAGCGTTTTGAGGCCTATGCTGGAAAAGGAAATATCTTCACCTAAAAACTAGACAGAAGCATTCTCAGAAACTTCTGTGTGATGAGTGCATTCAACTCACAGACTTGAACGTTTCTTTTGATAGAACAATTTTGAAATATTACGTTTGTAGAATCTGCAAGTGTTTATTCGGAGCACCTTGAGGCCTATGTTGGAAAAGGAAATATCTTCACATAAAAACTAGAGAGAAGGATTCTCAGAAACTTCTTTGTGATGAGTTCATTCAACTCACAGAGTTGAACCTACCAATTGATAGAGAAGTTTGGAAACACTCTTTTTGTAGAATCTGCAAGTGGATATTTGGAGCCGTTTGAGGCCTATGCTGGAAAAGGAAATATATTCACATAAAAACTGAACAGAAGCATTCTCAGAAACTTCTTTGTGTTGAGTGCATTCAACTCACAGACTTGAACTTATCTGTAGAAAGAGCCGTTTTGAAACACTCTTTTGGTGAAATCTGCAAGTGGTTATTTGGAGCACTTCGAGGCCTGTGCTGGGATATGGAATATCTTCACCTAAAAACTACAGAGAAGCATTCTCAGAAAGTTCTTCACGATGCATTCATTCAACTCACAGAGTTGAACCTTCCTTTTGATAGAACAGTTTTGAAACACTCTTTTTGTAGAATCTGCAAGAGGATATTTGGAGCGTTTTGAGGCCTATGCTGGAAAAGGAAATATCTTCACCTAAAAACTAGACAGAAGCATTCTCAGAAACTTCTGTGTGATGAGTGCATTCAACTCACAGACTTGAACGTTTCTTTTGATAGAACAGTTTTGAAACATTACGTTTGTAGAATCTGCAAGTGTTTATTCGGAGCACCTTGAGGCCTATGTTGGAAAAGGTAATATCTTCACATAAAAACTAGAGAGAAGGATTCTCAGAAACTTCTTTGTGATGAGTTCATTCAACTCACAGAGTTGAACCTACCAATTGATAGAGAAGTTTGGAAACACTCTTTTTGTAGAATCTGCAAGTGGATATTTGGAGCCGTTTGAGGCCTATGCTGGAAAAGGAAGTATCTTCACATAAAAACTGAACAGAAGCATTCTCAGAAACTTCTTTGTGTTGAGTGCATTCAACTCACGGACTTGAACTTACCTGTAGAAAGAGCAGTTTTGAAACACTCTTTTGGTGAAATCTGCAAGTGGTTATTTGGAGCACTTCGAGGCCTGTGCTGGGATATGGAATATCTTCACCTAAAAACTACAGAGAAGCATTCTCAGAAAGTTCTTCACGATGCATTCATTCAACTCACAGAGTTGAACCTTCCTTTTGATAGAACAGTTTTGAAACACTCTTTTTGTAGAATCTGCAAGAGGATATTTGGAGCGTTTTGAGGCCTATGCTGGAAAAGGAAATATCTTCACCTAAAAACTAGACAGAAGCATTCTCAGAAACTTCTGTGTGATGAGTGCATTCAACTCACAGACTTGAAGGTTTCTTTTGATAGAACAGTTTTGAAACATTACGTTTGTAGAATCTGCAAGTGTTTATTCGGAGCACCTTGAGGCCTATGTTGGAACAGGAAATATCTTCACATAAAAACTAGAGAGAAGGATTCTCAGAAACTTCTTTGTGATGAGTTCATTCAACTCACAGAGTTGAACCTACCAATTGATAGAGAAGTTTGGAAACACTCTTTTTGTAGAATCTGCAAGTGGATATTTGGAGCCGTTTGAGGCCTATGCTGGAAAAGGAAATATCTTCACATAAAAACTGAACAGAAGCATTCTCAGAAACTTCTTTGTGTTGAGTGCATTCAACTCACGGACTTGAACTTACCTGTAGAAAGAGCAGTTTTGAAACACTCTTTTGGTAAAATCTGCAAGTGGTTATTTGGAGCACTTCGAGGCCTGTGCTGGGATATGGAATATCTTCACCTAAAAACTACAGAGAAGCATTCTCAGAAAGTTCTTCACGATGCATTCATTCAACTCACAGAGTTGAACCTTCCTTTTGATAGAACAGTTTTGAAACACTCTTTTTGTAGAATCTGCAAGAGGATATTTGGAGCGTTTCGAGGCCTATGCTGGAAAAGGAAATATCTTCACCTAAAAACTAGACAGAAGCATTCTCAGAAACTTCTGTGTGATGAGTGCATTCAACTCACAGACTTGAACGTTTCTTTTGATAGAACAGTTTTGAAACATTACGTTTGTAGAATCTGCAAGTGTTTATTCGGAGCACCTTGAGGCCTATGTTGGAAAAGGAAATATCTTCACATAAAAACTAGAGAGAAGGATTCTCAGAAACTTCTTTGTGATGAGTTCATTCAACTCACAGAGTTGAACCTACCAATTGATAGAGAAGTTTGGAAACACTCTTTTTGTAGAATCTGCAAGTGGATATTTGGAGCCGTTTGAGGCCTATGCTGGGAAAGGAAATATCTTCACATAAAAACTGAACAGAAGCATTCTCAGAAACTTCTTTGTGTTGAGTGCATTCAACTCACAGATATGAACTTACCTGTAGAAAGAGCAGTTTTGAAACACTCTTTTGGTAAAATCTGCAAGTGGTTATTTGGAGCACTTCGAGGCCTGTGCTGGGATTTGGAATATCTTCACCTAAAAACTACAGAGAAGCATTCTCAGAAAGTTCTTCACGATGCATTCATTCAACTCACAGAGTTGAACCTTCCTTTTGATAGAACAGTTTTGAAACACTCTTTTTGTAGAATCTGCAAGAGGATATTTGGAGCGTTTTGAGGCCTATGCTGGAAAAGGAAATATCTTCACCTAAAAACTAGACAGAAGCATTCTCAGAAACTTCTGTGTGATGAGTGCATTCAACTCACAGACTTGAACGTTTCTTTTGATAGAACAATTTTGAAATATTACGTTTGTAGAATCTGCAAGTGTTTATTCGGAGCACCTTGAGGCCTATGTTGGAAAAGGAAATATCTTCACATAAAAACTAGAGAGAAGGATTCTCAGAAACTTCTTTGTGATGAGTTCATTCAACTCACAGAGTTGAACCTACCAATTGATAGAGAAGTTTGGAAACACTCTTTTTGTAGAATCTGCAAGTGGATATTTGGAGCCGTTTGAGGCCTATGCTGGAAAAGGAAATATATTCACATAAAAACTGAACAGAAGCATTCTCAGAAACTTCTTTGTGTTGAGTGCATTCAACTCACAGACTTGAACTTATCTGTAGAAAGAGCCGTTTTGAAACACTCTTTTGGTGAAATCTGCAAGTGGTTATTTGGAGCACTTCGAGGCCTGTGCTGGGATATGGAATATCTTCACCTAAAAACTACAGAGAAGCATTCTCAGAAAGTTCTTCACGATGCATTCATTCAACTCACAGAGTTGAACCTTCCTTTTGATAGAACAGTTTTGAAACACTCTTTTTGTAGAATCTGCAAGAGGATATTTGGAGCGTTTTGAGGCCTATGCTGGAAAAGGAAATATCTTCACCTAAAAACTAGACAGAAGCATTCTCAGAAACTTCTGTGTGATGAGTGCATTCAACTCACAGACTTGAACGTTTCTTTTGATAGAACAGTTTTGAAACATTACGTTTGTAGAATCTGCAAGTGTTTATTCGGAGCACCTTGAGGCCTATGTTGGAAAAGGAAATATCTTCACATAAAAACTAGAGAGAAGGATTCTCAGAAACTTCTTTGTGATGAGTGCATTCAACTCACAGAGTTGAACCTACCAATTGATAGAGAAGTTTGGAAACACTCTTTTTGTAGAATCTGCAAGTGGATATTTGGAGCCGTTTGAGGCCTATGCTGGAAAAGGAAATATCTTCACATAAAAACTGAACAGAAGCATTCTCAGAAACTTCTTTGTGTTGAGTGCATTCAACTCACGGACTTGAACTTACCTGTAGAAAGAGCAGTTTTGAAACACTCTTTTGGTAAAATCTGCAGGTGGTTATTTGGAGCACTTCGAGGCCTGTGCTGGGATATGGAATATCTTCACCTAAAAACTACAGAGAAGCATTCTCAGAAAGTTCTTCACGATGCATTCATTCAACTCACAGAGTTGAACCTTCCTTTTGATAGAACAGTTTTGAAACACTCTTTTTGTAGAATCTGCAAGAGGATATTTGGAGCGTTTCGAGGCCTATGCTGGAAAAGGAAATATCTTCACCTAAAAACTAGACAGAAGCATTCTCAGAAACTTCTGTGTGATGAGTGCATTCAACTCACAGACTTGAACGTTTCTTTTGATAGAACAGTTTTGAAACATTACGTTTGTAGAATCTGCAAGTGTTTATTCGGAGCACCTTGAGGCCTATGTTGGAAAAGGAAATATCTTCACATAAAAACTAGAGAGAAGGATTCTCAGAAACTTCTTTGTGATGAGTTCATTCAACTCACAGAGTTGAACCTACCAATTGATAGAGAAGTTTGGAAACACTCTTTTTGTAGAATCTGCAAGTGGATATTTGGAGCCGTTTGAGGCCTATGCTGGAAAAGGAAATATCTTCACATAAAAACTGAACAGAAGCATTCTCAGAAACTTCTTTGTGTTGAGTGCATTCAACTCACAGACTTGAACTTACCTGTAGAAAGAGCAGTTTTGAAACACTCTTTTGGTGAAATCTGCAAGTGGTTATTTGGAGCACTTCGAGGCCTGTGCTGGGATATGGAATATCTTCACCTAAAAACTACAGAGAAGCATTCTCAGAAAGTTCTTCACGATGCATTCATTCAACTCACAGAGTTGAACCTTCCTTTTGATAGAACAGTTTTGAAACACTCTTTTTGTAGAATCTGCAAGAGGATATTTGGAGCGTTTTGAGGCCTATGCTGGAAAAGGAAATATCTTCACCTAAAAACTAGACAGAAGCATTCTCAGAAACTTCTGTGTGATGAGTGCATTCAACTCACAGACTTGAACGTTTCTTTTGATAGAACAGTTTTGAAACATTACGTTTGTAGAATCTGCAAGTGTTTATTCGGAGCACCTTGAGGCCTATGTTGGAAAAGGAAATATCTTCACATAAAAACTAGAGAGAAGGATTCTCAGAAACTTCTTTGGGATGAGTTCATTCAACTCACAGAGTTGAACCTACCAATTGATAGAGAAGTTTGGAAACACTCTTTTTGTAGAATCTGCAAGTGGATATTTGGAGCCGTTTGAGGCCTATGCTGGAAAAGGAAATATCTTCACATAAAAACTGAACAGAAGCATTCTCAGAAACTTCTTTGTGTTGAGTGCATTCAACTCACGGACTTGAACTTACCTGTAGAAAGAGCAGTTTGAAACACTCTTTTGGTAAAATCTGCAGGTGGTTATTTGGAGCACTTCGAGGCCTGTGCTGGGATATGGAATATCTTCACCTAAAAACTACAGAGAAGCATTCTCAGAAAGTTCTTCACGATGCATTCATTCAACTCACAGAGTTGAACCTTCCTTTTGATAGAACAGTTTTGAAACACTCTTTTTGTAGAATCTGCAAGAGGATATTTGGAGCGTTTTGAGGCCTATGCTGGAAAAGGAAATATCTTCACCTAAAAACTAGACAGAAGCATTCTCAGAAACTTCTGTGTGATGAGTGCATTCAACTCACAGACTTGAACGTTTCTTTTGATAGAACAGTTTTGAAACATTACGTTTGTAGAATCTGCAAGTGTTTATTCGGAGCACCTTGAGGCCTATGTTGGAAAAGGAAATATCTTCACATAAAAACTAGAGAGAAGGATTCTCAGAAACTTCTTTCTGATGAGTTCATTCAACTCACAGAGTTGAACCTACCAATTGATAGAGAAGTTTGGAAACACTCTTTTTGTAGAATCTGCAAGTGGATATTTGGAGCCGTTTGAGGCCTATGCTGGAAAAGGAAATATCTTCACATAAAAACTGAACAGAAGCATTCTCAGAAACTTCTTTGTGTTGAGTGCATTCAACTCACGGACTTGAACTTACCTGTAGAAAGAGCAGTTTGAAACACTCTTTTGGTAAGATCTGCAAGTGGTTATTTGGAGCACTTCGAGGCCTGTGCTGGGATATGGAATATCTTCACCTAAAAACTACAGAGAAGCATTCTCAGAAAGTTCTTCACGATGCATTCATTCAACTCACAGAGTTGAACCTTCCTTTTGATAGAACAGTTTTGAAACACTCTTTTTGTAGAATCTGCAAGAGGATACTTGGAGCGTTTTGAGGCCTATGCTGGAAAAGGAAATATCTTCACCTAAAAACTAGACAGAAGCATTCTCAGAAACTTCTGTGTGATGAGTGCATTCAACTCACAGACTTGAACGTTTCTTTTGATAGAACAGTTTTGAAACATTACGTTTGTAGAATCTGCAAGTGTTTATTCGGAGCACCTTGAGGCCTATGTTGGAAAAGGAAATATCTTCACATAAAAACTAGAGAGAAGGATTCTCAGAAACTTCTTTGTGATGAGTTCATTCAACTCACAGAGTTGAACCTACCAATTGATAGAGAAGTTTGGAAACACTCTTTTTGTAGAATCTGCAAGTGGATATTTGGAGCCGTTTGAGGCCTATGCTGGAAAAGGAAATATCTTCACATAAAAACTGAACAGAAGCATTCTCAGAAACTTCTTTGTGTTGAGTGCATTCAACTCACGGACTTGAACTTACCTGTAGAAAGAGCAGTTTTGAAACACTCTATTGGTGAAATCTGCAAGTGGTTATTTTGAGCACTTCGAGGCCTGTGCTGGGATATGGAATATCTTCACCTAAAAACTACAGAGAAGCATTCTCAGAAAGTTCTTCACGATGCATTCATTCAACTCACAGAGTTGAACCTTCCTTTTGATAGAACAGTTTTGAAACACTCTTTTTGTAGAATCTGCAAGAGGATATTTGGAGCGTTTTGAGGCCTATGCTGGAAAAGGAAATATCTTCACCTAAAAACTAGACAGAAGCATTCTCAGAAACTTCTGTGTGATGAGTGCATTCAACTCACAGACTTGAACGTTTCTTTTGATAGAACAGTTTTGAAACATTACGTTTGTAGAATCTGCAAGTGTTTATTCGGAGCACCTTGAGGCCTATGTTGGAACAGGAAATATCTTCACATAAAAACTAGAGAGAAGGATTCTCAGAAACTTCTTTGTGATGAGTTCATTCAACTCACAGAGTTGAACCTACCAATTGATAGAGAAGTTTGGAAACACTCTTTTTGTAGAATCTGCAAGTGGATATTTGGAGCCGTTTGAGGCCTATGCTGGAAAAGGAAATATCTTCACATAAAAACTGAACAGAAGCATTCTCAGAAACTTCTTTGTGTTGAGTGCATTCAACTCACGGACTTGAACTTACCTGTAGAAAGAGCAGTTTTGAAACACTCTTTTGGTAAAATCTGCAAGTGGTTATTTGGAGCACTTCGAGGCCTGTGCTGGGATATGGAATATCTTCACCTAAAAACTACAGAGAAGCATTCTCAGAAAGTTCTTCACGATGCATTCATTCAACTCACAGAGTTGAACCTTCCTTTTGATAGAACAGTTTTGAAACACTCTTTTTGTAGAATCTGCAAGAGGATATTTGGAGCGTTTTGAGGCCTATGCTGGAAAAGGAAATATCTTCACCTAAAAACTAGACAGAAGCATTCTCAGAAACTTCTGTGTGATGAGTGCATTCAACTCACAGACTTGAACGTTTCTTTTGATAGAACAGTTTTGAAACATTACGTTTGTAGAATCTGCAAGTGTTTATTCGGAGCACCTTGAGGCCTATGTTGGAAAAGGAAATATCTTCACATAAAAACTAGAGAGAAGGATTCTCAGAAACTTCTTTGTGATGAGTTCATTCAACTCACAGAGTTGAACCTACCAATTGATAGAGAAGTTTGGAAACACTCTTTTTGTAGAATCTGCAAGTGGATATTTGGAGCCGTTTGAGGCCTATGCTGGAAAAGGAAATATCTTCACATAAAAACTGAACAGAAGCATTCTCAGAAACTTCTTTGTGTTGAGTGCATTCAACTCACAGACTTGAACTTACCTGTAGAAAGAGCAGTTTTGAAACACTCTTTTGGTGAAATCTGCAAGTGGTTATTTGGAGCACTTCGAGGCCTGTGCTGGGATATGGAATATCTTCACCTAAAAACTACAGAGAAGCATTCTCAGAAAGTTCTTCACGATGCATTCATTCAACTCACAGAGTTGAACCTTCCTTTTGATAGAACAGTTTTGAAACACTCTTTTTGTAGAGTCTGCAAGAAGATATTTGGAGCGTTTTGAGGCCTATGCTGGAAAAGGAAATATCTTCACCTAAAAACTAGACAGAAGCATTCTCAGAAACTTCTGTGTGATGAGTGCATTCAACTCACAGACTTGAACGTTTCTTTTGATAGAACAGTTTTGAAACATTACGTTTGTAGAATCTGCAAGTGTTTATTCGGAGCACCTTGAGGCCTATGTTGGAAAAGGAAATATCTTCACATAAAAACTAGAGAGAAGGATTCTCAGAAACTTCTTTGTGATGAGTTCATTCAACTCACAGAGTTGAACCTACCAATTGATAGAGAAGTTTGGAAACACTCTTTTTGTAGAATCTGCAAGTGGATATTTGGAGCCGTTTGAGGCCTATGCTGGAAAAGGAAATATCTTCACATAAAAACTGAACAGAAGCATTCTCAGAAACTTCTTTGTGTTGAGTGCATTCAACTCACGGACTTGAACTTACCTGTAGAAAGAGCAGTTTGAAACACTCTTTTGGTAAAATCTGCAAGTGGTTATTTGGAGCACTTCGAGGCCTGTGCTGGGATATGGAATATCTTCACCTAAAAACTACAGAGAAGCATTCTCAGAAAGTTCTTCACGATGCATTCATTCAACTCACAGAGTTGAACCTTCCTTTTGATAGAACAGTTTTGAAACACTCTTTTTGTAGAATCTGCAAGAGGATATTTGGAGCGTTTTGAGGCCTATGCTGGAAAAGGAAATATCTTCACCTAAAAACTAGACAGAAGCATTCTCAGAAACTTCTGTGTGATGAGTGCATTCAACTCACAGACTTGAACGTTTCTTTTGATAGAACAGTTTTGAAACATTACGTTTGTAGAATCTGCAAGTGTTTATTCGGAGCACCTTGAGGCCTATGTTGGAAAAGGAAATATCTTCACATAAAAACTAGAGAGAAGGATTCTCAGAAACTTCTTTGTGATGAGTTCATTCAACTCACAGAGTTGAACCTACCAATTGATAGAGAAGTTTGGAAACACTCTTTTTGTAGAATCTGCAAGTGGATATTTGGAGCCGTTTGAGGCCTATGCTGGAAAAGGAAATATCTTCACATAAAAACTGAACAGAAGCATTCTCAGAAACTTCTTTGTGTTGAGTGCATTCAACTCACGGACTTGAACTTACCTGTAGAAAGAGCAGTTTGAAACACTCTTTTGGTAAAATCTGCAAGTGGTTATTTGGAGCACTTCGAGGCCTGTGCTGGGATATGGAATATCTTCACCTAAAAACTACAGAGAAGCATTCTCAGAAAGTTCTTCACGATGCATTCATTCAACTCACAGAGTTGAACCTTCCTTTTGATAGAACAGTTTTGAAACACTCTTTTTGTGGAATCTGCAAGAGGATATTTGGAGCGTTTTGAGGCCTATGCTGGAAAAGGAAATATCTTCACCTAAAAACTAGACAGAAGCATTCTCAGAAACTTCTGTGTGATGAGTGCATTCAACTCACAGACTTGAACGTTTCTTTTGATAGAACAGTTTTGAAACATTACGTTTGTAGAATCTGCAAGTGTTTATTCGGAGCACCTTGAGGCCTATGTTGGAAAAGGAAATATCTTCACATAAAAACTAGAGAGAAGGATTCTCAGAAACTTCTTTGTGATGAGTTCATTCAACTCACAGAGTTGAACCTACCCATTGATAGAGAAGTTTGGAAACACTCTTTTTGTAGAATCTGCAAGTGGATATTTGGAGCCGTTTGAGGCCTATGCTGGAAAAGGAAATATCTTCACATAAAAACTGAACAGAAGCATTCTCAGAAACTTCTTTGTGTTGAGTGCATTCAACTCACGGACTTGAACTTACCTGTAGAAAGAGCAGTTTTGAAACACTCTTTTGGTAAAATCTGCAAGTGGTTATTTGGAGCACTTCGAGGCCTGTGCTGGGATATGGAATATCTTCACCTAAAAACTACAGAGAAGCATTCTCAGAAAGTTCTTCACGATGCATTCATTCAACTCACAGAGTTGAACCTTCCTTTTGATAGAACAGTTTTGAAACACTCTTTTTGTAGAATCTGCAAGAGGATATTTGGAGCGTTTTGAGGCCTATGCTGGAAAAGGAAATATCTTCACCTAAAAACTAGACAGAAGCATTCTCAGAAACTTCTGTGTGATGAGTGCATTCAACTCACAGACTTGAACGTTTCTTTTGATAGAACAGTTTTGAAACATTACGTTTGTAGAATCTGCAAGTGTTTATTCGGAGCACCTTGAGGCCTATGTTGGAACAGGAAATATCTTCACATAAAAACTAGAGAGAAGGATTCTCAGAAACTTCTTTGTGATGAGTTCATTCAACTCACAGAGTTGAACCTACCAATTGATAGAGAAGTTTGGAAACACTCTTTTTGTAGAATCTGCAAGTGGATATTTGGAGCCGTTTGAGGCCTATGCTGGAAAAGGAAATATCTTCACATAAAAACTGAACAGAAGCATTCTCAGAAACTTCTTTGTGTTGAGTGCATTCAACTCACGGACTTGAACTTACCTGTAGAAAGAGCAGTTTTGAAACACTCTTTTGGTAAAATCTGCAAGTGGTTATTTGGAGCACTTCGAGGCCTGTGCTGGGATATGGAATATCTTCACCTAAAAACTACAGAGAAGCATTCTCAGAAAGTTCTTCACGATGCATTCATTCAACTCACAGAGTTGAACCTTCCTTTTGATAGAACAGTTTTGAAACACTCTTTTTGTAGAATCTGCAAGAGGATATTTGGAGCGTTTTGAGGCCTATGCTGGAAAAGGAAATATCTTCACCTAAAAACTAGACAGAAGCATTCTCAGAAACTTCTGTGTGATGAGTGCATTCAACTCACAGACTTGAACGTTTCTTTTGATAGAACAGTTTTGAAACATTACGTTTGTAGAATCTGCAAGTGTTTATTCGGAGCACCTTGAGGCCTATGTTGGAAAAGGAAATATCTTCACATAAAAACTAGAGAGAAGGATTCTCAGAAACTTCTTTGTGATGAGTTCATTCAACTCACAGAGTTGAACCTACCAATTGATAGAGAAGTTTGGAAACACTCTTTTTGTAGAATCTGCAAGTGGATATTTGGAGCCGTTTGAGGCCTATGCTGGAAAAGGAAATATCTTCACATAAAAACTGAACAGAAGCATTCTCAGAAACTTCTTTGTGTTGAGTGCATTCAACTCACAGACTTGAACTTACCTGTAGAAAGAGCAGTTTTGAAACACTCTTTTGGTGAAATCTGCAAGTGGTTATTTGGAGCACTTCGAGGCCTGTGCTGGGATATGGAATATCTTCACCTAAAAACTACAGAGAAGCATTCTCAGAAAGTTCTTCACGATGCATTCATTCAACTCACAGAGTTGAACCTTCCTTTTGATAGAACAGTTTTGAAACACTCTTTTTGTAGAGTCTGCAAGAAGATATTTGGAGCGTTTTGAGGCCTATGCTGGAAAAGGAAATATCTTCACCTAAAAACTAGACAGAAGCATTCTCAGAAACTTCTGTGTGATGAGTGCATTCAACTCACAGACTTGAACGTTTCTTTTGATAGAACAGTTTTGAAACATTACGTTTGTAGAATCTGCAAGTGTTTATTCGGAGCACCTTGAGGCCTATGTTGGAAAAGGAAATATCTTCACATAAAAACTAGAGAGAAGGATTCTCAGAAACTTCTTTGTGATGAGTTCATTCAACTCACAGAGTTGAACCTACCAATTGATAGAGAAGTTTGGAAACACTCTTTTTGTAGAATCTGCAAGTGGATATTTGGAGCCGTTTGAGGCCTATGCTGGAAAAGGAAATATCTTCACATAAAAACTGAACAGAAGCATTCTCAGAAACTTCTTTGTGTTGAGTGCATTCAACTCACGGACTTGAACTTACCTGTAGAAAGAGCAGTTTGAAACACTCTTTTGGTAAAATCTGCAAGTGGTTATTTGGAGCACTTCGAGGCCTGTGCTGGGATATGGAATATCTTCACCTAAAAACTACAGAGAAGCATTCTCAGAAAGTTCTTCACGATGCATTCATTCAACTCACAGAGTTGAACCTTCCTTTTGATAGAACAGTTTTGAAACACTCTTTTTGTAGAATCTGCAAGAGGATATTTGGAGCGTTTTGAGGCCTATGCTGGAAAAGGAAATATCTTCACCTAAAAACTAGACAGAAGCATTCTCAGAAACTTCTGTGTGATGAGTGCATTCAACTCACAGACTTGAACGTTTCTTTTGATAGAACAGTTTTGAAACATTACGTTTGTAGAATCTGCAAGTGTTTATTCGGAGCACCTTGAGGCCTATGTTGGAAAAGGAAATATCTTCACATAAAAACTAGAGAGAAGGATTCTCAGAAACTTCTTTGTGATGAGTTCATTCAACTCACAGAGTTGAACCTACCCATTGATAGAGAAGTTTGGAAACACTCTTTTTGTAGAATCTGCAAGTGGATATTTGGAGCCGTTTGAGGCCTATGCTGGAAAAGGAAATATCTTCACATAAAAACTGAACAGAAGCATTCTCAGAAACTTCTTTGTGTTGAGTGCATTCAACTCACGGACTTGAACTTACCTGTAGAAAGAGCAGTTTTGAAACACTCTTTTGGTAAAATCTGCAAGTGGTTATTTGGAGCACTTCGAGGCCTGTGCTGGGATATGGAATATCTTCACCTAAAAACTACAGAGAAGCATTCTCAGAAAGTTCTTCACGATGCATTCATTCAACTCACAGAGTTGAACCTTCCTTTTGATAGAACAGTTTTGAAACACTCTTTTTGTAGAATCTGCAAGAGGATATTTGGAGCGTTTTGAGGCCTATGCTGGAAAAGGAAATATCTTCACCTAAAAACTAGACAGAAGCATTCTCAGAAACTTCTGTGTGATGAGTGCATTCAACTCACAGACTTGAACGTTTCTTTTGATAGAACAGTTTTGAAACATTACGTTTGTAGAATCTGCAAGTGTTTATTCGGAGCACATTGAGGCCTATGTTGGAAAAGGAAATATCTTCACATAAAAACTAGAGAGAAGGATTCTCAGAAACTTCTTTGTGATGAGTTCATTCAACTCACAGAGTTGAACCTACCAATTGATAGAGAAGTTTGGAAACACTCTTTTTGTAGAATCTGCAAGTGGATATTTGGAGCCGTTTGAGGCCTATGCTGGAAAAGGAAATATCTTCACATAAAAACTGAACAGAAGCATTCTCAGAAACTTCTTTGTGTTGAGTGCATTCAACTCACAGACTTGAACTTACCTGTAGAAAGAGCAGTTTTGAAACACTCTTTTGGTGAAATCTGCAAGTGGTTATTTGGAGCACTTCGAGGCCTGTGCTGGGATATGGAATATCTTCACCTAAAAACTACAGAGAAGCATTCTCAGAAAGTTCTTCACGATGCATTCATTCAACTCACAGAGTTGAACCTTCCTTTTGATAGAACAGTTTTGAAACAGTCTTTTTGTAGAGTCTGCAAGAAGATATTTTGAGCGTTTTGAGGCCTATGCTGGAAAAGGAAATATCTTCACCTAAAAACTAGACAGAAGCATTCTCAGAAACTTCTGTGTGATGAGTGCATTCAACTCACAGACTTGAACGTTTCTTTTGATAGAACAGTTTTGAAACATTACGTTTGTAGAATCTCCAAGTGTTTATTCGGAGCACCTTGAGGCCTATGTTGGAAAAGGAAATATCTTCACATAAAAACTAGAGAGAAGGATTCTCAGAAACTTCTTTGTGATGAGTTCATTCAACTCACAGAGTTGAACCTACCAATTGATAGAGAAGTTTGGAAACACTCTTTTTGTAGAATCTGCAAGTGGATATTTGGAGCCGTTTGAGGCCTATGCTGGAAAAGGAAATATCTTCACATAAAAACTGAACAGAAGCATTCTCAGAAACTTCTTTGTGTTGAGTGCATTCAACTCACGGACTTGAACTTACCTGTAGAAAGAGCAGTTTTGAAACACTCTATTGGTGAAATCTGCAAGTGGTTATTTTGAGCACTTCGAGGCCTGTGCTGGGATATGGAATATCTTCACCTAAAAACTACAGAGAAGCATTCTCAGAAAGTTCTTCACGATGCATTCATTCAACTCACAGAGTTGAACCTTCCTTTTGATAGAACAGTTTTGAAACACTCTTTTTGTAGAATCTGCAAGAGGATATTTGGAGCGTTTTGAGGCCTATGCTGGAAAAGGAAATATCTTCACCTAAAAACTAGACAGAAGCATTCTCAGAAACTTCTGTGTGATGAGTGCATTCAACTCACAGACTTGAACGTTTCTTTTGATAGAACAGTTTTGAAACATTACGTTTGTAGAATCTGCAAGTGTTTATTCGGAGCACCTTGAGGCCTATGTTGGAACAGGAAATATCTTCACATAAAAACTAGAGAGAAGGATTCTCAGAAACTTCTTTGTGATGAGTTCATTCAACTCACAGAGTTGAACCTACCAATTGATAGAGAAGTTTGGAAACACTCTTTTTGTAGAATCTGCAAGTGGATATTTGGAGCCGTTTGAGGCCTATGCTGGAAAAGGAAATATCTTCACATAAAAACTGAACAGAAGCATTCTCAGAAACTTCTTTGTGTTGAGTGCATTCAACTCACGGACTTGAACTTACCTGTAGAAAGAGCAGTTTTGAAACACTCTTTTGGTAAAATCTGCAAGTGGTTATTTGGAGCACTTCGAGGCCTGTGCTGGGATATGGAATATCTTCACCTAAAAACTACAGAGAAGCATTCTCAGAAAGTTCTTCACGATGCATTCATTCAACTCACAGAGTTGAACCTTCCTTTTGATAGAACAGTTTTGAAACACTCTTTTTGTAGAATCTGCAAGAGGATATTTGGAGCGTTTCGAGGCCTATGCTGGAAAAGGAAATATCTTCACCTAAAAACTAGACAGAAGCATTCTCAGAAACTTCTGTGTGATGAGTGCATTCAACTCACAGACTTGAACGTTTCTTTTGATAGAACAGTTTTGAAACATTACGTTTGTAGAATCTGCAAGTGTTTATTCGGAGCACCTTGAGGCCTATGTTGGAAAAGGAAATATCTTCACATAAAAACTAGAGAGAAGGATTCTCAGAAACTTCTTTGTGATGAGTTCATTCAACTCACAGAGTTGAACCTACCAATTGATAGAGAAGTTTGGAAACACTCTTTTTGTAGAATCTGCAAGTGGATATTTGGAGCCGTTTGAGGCCTATGCTGGAAAAGGAAATATCTTCACATAAAAACTGAACAGAAGCATTCTCAGAAACTTCTTTGTGTTGAGTGCATTCAACTCACAGACTTGAACTTACCTGTAGAAAGAGCAGTTTTGAAACACTCTTTTGGTGAAATCTGCAAGTGGTTATTTGGAGCACTTCGAGGCCTGTGCTGGGATATGGAATATCTTCACCTAACAACTACAGAGAAGCATTCTCAGAAAGTTCTTCACGATGCATTCATTCAACTCACAGAGTTGAACCTTCCTTTTGATAGAACAGTTTTGAAACACTCTTTTTGTAGAATCAGCAAGAGGATATTTGGAGCACCTTGAGGCCTATGTTGGAAAAGGAAATATCTTCACATAAAAACTAGAGAGAAGGATTCTCAGAAACTTCTTTGTGATGAGTTCATTCAACTCACAGAGTTGAACCTACCAATTGATAGAGAAGTTTGGAAACACTCTTTTTGTAGAATCTGCAAGTGGATATTTGGAGCCGTTTGAGGCCTATGCTGGAAAAGGAAATATCTTCACATAAAAACTGAACAGAAGCATTCTCAGAAACTTCTTTGTGTTGAGTGCATTCAACTCACAGACTTGAACTTACCTGTAGAAAGAGCAGTTTTGGAACACTCTTTTGGTGAAATCTGCAAGTGGTTATTTGGAGCACTTCGAGGCCTGTGCTGGGATATGGAATATCTTCACCTAAAAACTACAGAGAAGCATTCTCAGAAAGTTCTTCACGATGCATTCATTCAACTCACAGAGTTGAACCTTCCTTTTGATAGAACAGTTTTGAAACACTCTTTTTGTAGAATCTGCAAGAGGATATTTGGAGCGTTTTGAGGCCTATGCTGGAAAAGGAAATATCTTCACCTAAAAACTAGACAGAAGCATTCTCAGAAACTTCTGTGTGATGAGTGCATTCAACTCACAGACTTGAACGTTTCTTTTGATAGAACAGTTTTGAAACATTACGTTTGTAGAATCTGCAAGTGTTTATTCGGAGCACCTTGAGGCCTATGTTGGAAAAGGAAATATCTTCACATAAAAACTAGAGAGAAGGATTCTCAGAAACTTCTTTGTGATGAGTTCATTCAACTCACAGAGTTGAACCTACCAATTGATAGAGAAGTTTGGAAACACTCTTTTTGTAGAATCTGCAAGTGGATATTTGGAGCCGTTTGAGGCCTATGCTGGAAAAGGAAATATCTTCACATAAAAACTGAACAGAAGCATTCTCAGAAACTTCTTTGTGTTGAGTGCATTCAACTCACAGACTTGAACTTACCTGTAGAAAGAGCAGTTTTGAAACACTCTATTGGTGAAATCTGCAAGTGGTTATTTGGAGCACTTCGAGGCCTGTGCTGGGATATGGAATATCTTCACCTAAAAACTACAGAGAAGCATTCTCAGAAAGTTCTTCACGATGCATTCATTCAACTCACAGAGTTGAACCTTCCTTTTGATAGAACAGTTTTGAAACAGTCTTTTTGTAGAGTCTGCAAGAAGATATTTTGAGCGTTTTGAGGCCTATGCTGGAAAAGGAAATATCTTCACCTAAAAACTAGACAGAAGCATTCTCAGAAACTTCTGTGTGATGAGTGCATTCAACTCACAGACTTGAACGTTTCTTTTGATAGAACAGTTTTGAAACATTACGTTTGTAGAATCTCCAAGTGTTTATTCGGAGCACCTTGAGGCCTATGTTGGAAAAGGAAATATCTTCACATAAAAACTAGAGAGAAGGATTCTCAGAAACTTCTTTGTGATGAGTTCATTCAACTCACAGAGTTGAACCTACCAATTGATAGAGAAGTTTGGAAACACTCTTTTTGTAGAATCTGCAAGTGGATATTTGGAGCCGTTTGAGGCCTATGCTGGAAAAGGAAATATCTTCACATAAAAACTGAACAGAAGCATTCTCAGAAACTTCTTTGTGTTGAGTGCATTCAACTCACGGACTTGAACTTACCTGTAGAAAGAGCAGTTTTGAAACACTCTATTGGTGAAATCTGCAAGTGGTTATTTTGAGCACTTCGAGGCCTGTGCTGGGATATGGAATATCTTCACCTAAAAACTACAGAGAAGCATTCTCAGAAAGTTCTTCACGATGCATTCATTCAACTCACAGAGTTGAACCTTCCTTTTGATAGAACAGTTTTGAAACACTCTTTTTGTAGAATCTGCAAGAGGATATTTGGAGCGTTTTGAGGCCTATGCTGGAAAAGGAAATATCTTCACCTAAAAACTAGACAGAAGCATTCTCAGAAACTTCTGTGTGATGAGTGCATTCAACTCACAGACTTGAACGTTTCTTTTGATAGAACAGTTTTGAAACATTACGTTTGTAGAATCTGCAAGTGTTTATTCGGAGCACCTTGAGGCCTATGTTGGAACAGGAAATATCTTCACATAAAAACTAGAGAGAAGGATTCTCAGAAACTTCTTTGTGATGAGTTCATTCAACTCACAGAGTTGAACCTACCAATTGATAGAGAAGTTTGGAAACACTCTTTTTGTAGAATCTGCAAGTGGATATTTGGAGCCGTTTGAGGCCTATGCTGGAAAAGGAAATATCTTCACATAAAAACTGAACAGAAGCATTCTCAGAAACTTCTTTGTGTTGAGTGCATTCAACTCACGGACTTGAACTTACCTGTAGAAAGAGCAGTTTTGAAACACTCTTTTGGTAAAATCTGCAAGTGGTTATTTGGAGCACTTCGAGGCCTGTGCTGGGATATGGAATATCTTCACCTAAAAACTACAGAGAAGCATTCTCAGAAAGTTCTTCACGATGCATTCATTCAACTCACAGAGTTGAACCTTCCTTTTGATAGAACAGTTTTGAAACACTCTTTTTGTAGAATCTGCAAGAGGATATTTGGAGCGTTTCGAGGCCTATGCTGGAAAAGGAAATATCTTCACCTAAAAACTAGACAGAAGCATTCTCAGAAACTTCTGTGTGATGAGTGCATTCAACTCACAGACTTGAACGTTTCTTTTGATAGAACAGTTTTGAAACATTACGTTTGTAGAATCTGCAAGTGTTTATTCGGAGCACCTTGAGGCCTATGTTGGAAAAGGAAATATCTTCACATAAAAACTAGAGAGAAGGATTCTCAGAAACTTCTTTGTGATGAGTTCATTCAACTCACAGAGTTGAACCTACCAATTGATAGAGAAGTTTGGAAACACTCTTTTTGTAGAATCTGCAAGTGGATATTTGGAGCCGTTTGAGGCCTATGCTGGAAAAGGAAATATCTTCACATAAAAACTGAACAGAAGCATTCTCAGAAACTTCTTTGTGTTGAGTGCATTCAACTCACAGACTTGAACTTACCTGTAGAAAGAGCAGTTTTGAAACACTCTTTTGGTGAAATCTGCAAGTGGTTATTTGGAGCACTTCGAGGCCTGTGCTGGGATATGGAATATCTTCACCTAACAACTACAGAGAAGCATTCTCAGAAAGTTCTTCACGATGCATTCATTCAACTCACAGAGTTGAACCTTCCTTTTGATAGAACAGTTTTGAAACACTCTTTTTGTAGAATCAGCAAGAGGATATTTGGAGCACCTTGAGGCCTATGTTGGAAAAGGAAATATCTTCACATAAAAACTAGAGAGAAGGATTCTCAGAAACTTCTTTGTGATGAGTTCATTCAACTCACAGAGTTGAACCTACCAATTGATAGAGAAGTTTGGAAACACTCTTTTTGTAGAATCTGCAAGTGGATATTTGGAGCCGTTTGAGGCCTATGCTGGAAAAGGAAATATCTTCACATAAAAACTGAACAGAAGCATTCTCAGAAACTTCTTTGTGTTGAGTGCATTCAACTCACAGACTTGAACTTACCTGTAGAAAGAGCAGTTTTGGAACACTCTTTTGGTGAAATCTGCAAGTGGTTATTTGGAGCACTTCGAGGCCTGTGCTGGGATATGGAATATCTTCACCTAAAAACTACAGAGAAGCATTCTCAGAAAGTTCTTCACGATGCATTCATTCAACTCACAGAGTTGAACCTTCCTTTTGATAGAACAGTTTTGAAACACTCTTTTTGTAGAATCTGCAAGAGGATATTTGGAGCGTTTTGAGGCCTATGCTGGAAAAGGAAATATCTTCACCTAAAAACTAGACAGAAGCATTCTCAGAAACTTCTGTGTGATGAGTGCATTCAACTCACAGACTTGAACGTTTCTTTTGATAGAACAGTTTTGAAACATTACGTTTGTAGAATCTGCAAGTGTTTATTCGGAGCACCTTGAGGCCTATGTTGGAAAAGGAAATATCTTCACATAAAAACTAGAGAGAAGGATTCTCAGAAACTTCTTTGTGATGAGTTCATTCAACTCACAGAGTTGAACCTACCAATTGATAGAGAAGTTTGGAAACACTCTTTTTGTAGAATCTGCAAGTGGATATTTGGAGCCGTTTGAGGCCTATGCTGGAAAAGGAAATATCTTCACATAAAAACTGAACAGAAGCATTCTCAGAAACTTCTTTGTGTTGAGTGCATTCAACTCACAGACTTGAACTTACCTGTAGAAAGAGCAGTTTTGAAACACTCTATTGGTGAAATCTGCAAGTGGTTATTTGGAGCACTTCGAGGCCTGTGCTGGGATATGGAATATCTTCACCTAAAAACTACAGAGAAGCATTCTCAGAAAGTTCTTCACGATGCATTCATTCAACTCACAGAGTTGAACCTTCCTTTTGATAGAACAGTTTTGAAACACTCTTTTTGTAGAATCTGCAAGAGGATATTTGGAGCGTTTTGAGGCCTATGCTGGAAAAGGAAATATCTTCACCTAAAAACTAGACAGAAGCATTCTCAGAAACTTCTGTGTGATGAGTGCATTCAACTCACAGACTTGAACGTTTCTTTTGATAGAACAGTTTTGAAACATTACGTTTGTAGAATCTGCAAGTGTTTATTCGGAGCACCTTGAGGCCTATGTTGGAAATGGAAATATCTTCACATAAAAACTAGAGAGAAGGATTCTCAGAAACTTCTTTGTGATGAGTTCATTCAACTCACAGAGTTGAACCTACCCATTGATAGAGAAGTTTGGAAACACTCTTTTTGTAGAATCTGCAAGTGGATATTTGGAGCCGTTTGAGGCCTATGCTGGAAAAGGAAATATCTTCACATAAAAACTGAACAGAAGCATTCTCAGAAACTTCTTTGTGTTGAGTGCATTCAACTCACAGACTTGAACTTACCTGTAGAAAGAGCAGTTTTGAAACACTCTATTGGTGAAATCTGCAAGTGGTTATTTGGAGCACTTCGAGGCCTGTGCTGGGATATGGAATATCTTCACCTAAAAACTACAGAGAAGCATTCTCAGAAAGTTCTTCACGATGCATTCATTCAACTCACAGAGTTGAACCTTCCTTTTGATAGAACAGTTTTGAAACACTCTTTTTGTAGAATCTGCAAGAGGATATTTGGAGCGTTTTGAGGCCTATGCTGGAAAAGGAAATATCTTCACCTAAAAACTAGACAGAAGCATTCTCAGAAACTTCTGTGTGATGAGTGCATTCAACTCACAGACTTGAACGTTTCTTTTGATAGAACAGTTTTGAAACATTACGTTTGTAGAATCTGCAAGTGTTTATTCGGAGCACCTTGAGGCCTATGTTGGAAAAGGAAATATCTTCACATAAAAACTAGAGAGAAGGATTCTCAGAAACTTCTTTGTGATGAGTTCATTCAACTCACAGAGTTGAACCTACCCATTGATAGAGAAGTTTGGAAACACTCTTTTTGTAGAATCTGCAAGTGGATATTTGGAGCCGTTTGAGGCCTATGCTGGAAAAGGAAATATCTTCACATAAAAACTGAACAGAAGCATTCTCAGAAACTTCTTTGTGTTGAGTGCATTCAACTCACAGACTTGAACTTACCTGTAGAAAGAGCAGTTTTGAAACACTCTTTTGGTAAAATCTGCAAGTGGTTATTTGGAGCACTTCGAGGCCTGTGCTGGGATATGGAATATCTTCACCTAAAAACTACAGAGAAGCATTCTCAGAAAGTTCTTCACGATGCATTCATTCAACTCACAGAGTTGAACCTTCCTTTTGATAGAACAGTTTTGAAACACTCTTTTTGTAGAATCTGCAAGAGGATATTTGGAGCGTTTTGAGGCCTATGCTGGAAAAGGAAATATCTTCACCTAAAAACTAGACAGAAGCATTCTCAGAAACTTCTGTGTGATGAGTGCATTCAACTCACAGACTTGAACGTTTCTTTTGATAGAACAGTTTTGAAACATTACGTTTGTAGAATCTGCAAGTGTTTATTCGGAGCACCTTGAGGCCTATGTTGGAAAAGGAAATATCTTCACATAAAAACTAGAGAGAAGGATTCTCAGAAACTTCTTTGTGATGAGTTCATTCAACTCACAGAGTTGAACCTACCCATTGATAGAGAAGTTTGGAAACACTCTTTTTGTAGAATCTGCAAGTGGATATTTGGAGCCGTTTGAGGCCTATGCTGGAAAAGGAAATATCTTCACATAAAAACTGAACAGAAGCATTCTCAGAAACTTCTTTGTGTTGAGTGCATTCAACTCACAGACTTGAACTTACCTGTAGAAAGAGCAGTTTTGAAACACTCTTTTGGTGAAATCTGCAAGTGGTTATTTGGAGCACTTCGAGGCCTGTGCTGGGATATGGAATATCTTCACCTAAAAACTACAGAGAAGCATTCTCAGAAAGTTCTTCACGATGCATTCATTCAACTCACAGAGTTGAACCTTCCTTTTGATAGAACAGTTTTGAAACACTCTTTTTGTAGAATCTGCAAGAGGATATTTGGAGCGTTTTGAGGCCTATGCTGGAAAAGGAAATATCTTCACCTAAAAACTAGACAGAAGCATTCTCAGAAACTTCTGTGTGATGAGTGCATTCAACTCACAGACTTGAACGTTTCTTTTGATAGAACAGTTTTGAAACATTACGTTTGTAGAATCTGCAAGTGTTTATTCGGAGCACCTTGAGGCCTATGTTGGAAAAGGAAATATCTTCACATAAAAACTAGAGAGAAGGATTCTCAGAAACTTCTTTGTGATGAGTTCATTCAACTCACAGAGTTGAACCTACCAATTGATAGAGAAGTTTGGAAACACTCTTTTTGTAGAATCTGCAAGTGGATATTTGGAGCCGTTTGAGGCCTATGCTGGAAAAGGAAATATCTTCACATAAAAACTGAACAGAAGCATTCTCAGAAACTTCTTTGTGTTGAGTGCATTCAACTCACAGACTTGAACTTACCTGTAGAAAGAGCAGTTTTGAAACACTCTATTGGTGAAATCTGCAAGTGGTTATTTGGAGCACTTCGAGGCCTGTGCTGGGATATGGAATATCTTCACCTAAAAACTACAGAGAAGCATTCTCAGAAAGTTCTTCACGATGCATTCATTCAACTCACAGAGTTGAACCTTCCTTTTGATAGAACAGTTTTGAAACACTCTTTTTGTAGAATCTGCAAGAGGATATTTGGAGCGTTTGAGGCCTATGCTGGAAAAGGAAATATCTTCACCTAAAAACTAGACAGAAGCATTCTCAGAAACTTCTGTGTGATGAGTGCATTCAACTCACAGACTTGAACGTTTCTTTTGATAGAACAGTTTTGAAACATTACGTTTGTAGAATCTGCAAGTGTTTATTCGGAGCACCTTGAGGCCTATGTTGGAAATGGAAATATCTTCACATAAAAACTAGAGAGAAGGATTCTCAGAAACTTCTTTGTGATGAGTTCATTCAACTCACAGAGTTGAACCTACCCATTGATAGAGAAGTTTGGAAACACTCTTTTTGTAGAATCTGCAAGTGGATATTTGGAGCCGTTTGAGGCCTATGCTGGAAAAGGAAATATCTTCACATAAAAACTGAACAGAAGCATTCTCAGAAACTTCTTTGTGTTGAGTGCATTCAACTCACAGACTTGAACTTACCTGTAGAAAGAGCAGTTTTGAAACACTCTATTGGTGAAATCTGCAAGTGGTTATTTGGAGCACTTCGAGGCCTGTGCTGGGATATGGAATATCTTCACCTAAAAACTACAGAGAAGCATTCTCAGAAAGTTCTTCACGATGCATTCATTCAACTCACAGAGTTGAACCTTCCTTTTGATAGAACAGTTTTGAAACACTCTTTTTGTAGAATCTGCAAGAGGATATTTGGAGCGTTTTGAGGCCTATGCTGGAAAAGGAAATATCTTCACCTAAAAACTAGACAGAAGCATTCTCAGAAACTTCTGTGTGATGAGTGCATTCAACTCACAGACTTGAACGTTTCTTTTGATAGAACAGTTCTGAAACATTACGTTTGTAGAATCTGCAAGTGTTTATTCGGAGCACCTTGAGGCCTATGTTGGAAAAGGAAATATCTTCACATAAAAACTAGAGAGAAGGATTCTCAGAAACTTCTTTGTGATGAGTTCATTCAACTCACAGAGTTGAACCTACCCATTGATAGAGAAGTTTGGAAACACTCTTTTTGTAGAATCTGCAAGTGGATATTTGGAGCCGTTTGAGGCCTATGCTGGAAAAGGAAATATCTTCACATAAAAACTGAACAGAAGCATTCTCAGAAACTTCTTTGTGTTGAGTGCATTCAACTCACAGACTTGAACTTACCTGTAGAAAGAGCAGTTTTGAAACACTCTATTGGTGAAATCTGCAAGTGGTTATTTGGAGCACTTCGAGGCCTGTGCTGGGATATGGAATATCTTCACCTAAAAACTACAGAGAAGCATTCTCAGAAAGTTCTTCACGATGCATTCATTCAACTCACAGAGTTGAACCTTCCTTTTGATAGAACAGTTTTGAAACACTCTTTTTGTAGAATCTGCAAGAGGATATTTGGAGCGTTTTGAGGCCTATGCTGGAAAAGGAAATATCTTCACCTAAAAACTAGACAGAAGCATTCTCAGAAACTTCTGTGTGATGAGTGCATTCAACTCACAGACTTGAACGTTTCTTTTGATAGAACAGTTTTGAAACATTACGTTTGTAGAATCTGCAAGTGTTTATTCGGAGCACCTTGAGGCCTATGTTGGAAAAGGAAATATCTTCACATAAAAACTAGAGAGAAGGATTCTCAGAAACTTCTTTGTGATGAGTTCATTCAACTCACAGAGTTGAACCTACCCATTGATAGAGAAGTTTGGAAACACTCTTTTTGTAGAATCTGCAAGTGGATATTTGGAGCCGTTTGAGGCCTATGCTGGAAAAGGAAATATCTTCACATAAAAACTGAACAGAAGCATTCTCAGAAACTTCTTTGTGTTGAGTGCATTCAACTCACAGACTTGAACTTACCTGTAGAAAGAGCAGTTTTGAAACACTCTTTTGGTGAAATCTGCAAGTGGTTATTTGGAGCACTTCGAGGCCTGTGCTGGGATATGGAATATCTTCACCTAAAAACTACAGAGAAGCATTCTCAGAAAGTTCTTCACGATGCATTCATTCAACTCACAGAGTTGAACCTTCCTTTTGATAGAACAGTTTTGAAACACTCTTTTTGTAGAATCTGCAAGAGGATATTTGGAGCGTTTTGAGGCCTATGCTGGAAAAGGAAATATCTTCACCTAAAAACTAGACAGAAGCATTCTCAGAAACTTCTGTGTGATGAGTGCATTCAACTCACAGACTTGAACGTTTCTTTTGATAGAACAGTTTTGAAACATTACGTTTGTAGAATCTGCAAGTGTTTATTCGGAGCACCTTGAGGCCTATGTTGGAAAAGGAAATATCTTCACATAAAAACTAGAGAGAAGGATTCTCAGAAACTTCTTTGTGATGAGTTCATTCAACTCACAGAGTTGAACCTACCCATTGATAGAGAAGTTTGGAAACACTCTTTTTGTAGAATCTGCAAGTGGATATTTGGAGCCGTTTGAGGCCTATGCTGGAAAAGGAAATATCTTCACATAAAAACTGAACAGAAGCATTCTCAGAAACTTCTTTGTGTTGAGTGCATTCAACTCACAGACTTGAACTTACCTGTAGAAAGAGCAGTTTTGAAACACTCTTTTGGTGAAATCTGCAAGTGGTTATTTGGAGCACTTCGAGGCCTGTGCTGGGATATGGAATATCTTCACCTAAAAACTACAGAGAAGCATTCTCAGAAAGTTCTTCATGATGCATTCATTCAACTCAGAGAGTTGAAGCTTCCTTTTGATAGAACAGTTTTGAAACACTCTTTTTCTAGAATCTGCAAGAGGATATTTGGAGCGTTTTGAGGCCTATGCTGGAAAAGGAAATATCTTCACCTAAAAACTAGACAGAAGCATTCTCAGAAACTTCTGTGTGATGAGTGCATTCAACTCACAGACTTGAACGTTTCTTTTGATAGAACAGTTTTGAAACATTACGTTTGTAGAATCTGCAAGTGTTTATTCGGAGCACCTTGAGGCCTATGTTGGAAAAGGAAATATCTTCACATAAAAACTAGAGAGAAGGATTCTCAGAAACTTCTTTGTGATGAGTTCATTCAACTCACAGAGTTGAACCTACCAATTGATAGAGAAGTTTGGAAACACTCTTTTTGTAGAATCTGCAAGTGGATATTTGGAGCCGTTTGAGGCCTATGCTGGAAAAGGAAATATCTTCACATAAAAACTGAACAGAAGCATTCTCAGAAACTTCTTTGTGTTGAGTGCATTCAACTCACAGACTTGAACTTACCTGTAGAAAGAGCAGTTTTGAAACACTCTTTTGGTGAAATCTGCAAGTGGTTATTTGGAGCACTTCGAGGCCTGTGCTGGGATATGGAATATCTTCACCTAAAAACTACAGAGAAGCATTCTCAGAAAGTTCTTCACGATGCATTCATTCAACTCACAGAGTTGAACCTTCCTTTTGATAGAACAGTTTTGAAACACTCTTTTTGTAGAATCTGCAAGAGGATATTTGGAGCGTTTTGAGGCCTATGCTGGAAAAGGAAATATCTTCACCTAAAAACTAGACAGAAGCATTCTCAGAAACTTCTGTGTGATGAGTGCATTCAACTCACAGACTTGAACGTTTCTTTTGATAGAACAGTTTTGAAACATTACGTTTGTAGAATCTGCAAGTGTTTATTCGGAGCACCTTGAGGCCTATGTTGGAAAAGGAAATATCTTCACATAAAAACTAGAGAGAAGGATTCTCAGAAACTTCTTTGTGATGAGTTCATTCAACTCACAGAGTTGAACCTACCCATTGATAGAGAAGTTTGGAAACACTCTTTTTGTAGAATCTGCAAGTGGATATTTGGAGCCGTTTGAGGCCTATGCTGGAAAAGGAAATATCTTCACATAAAAACTGAACAGAAGCATTCTCAGAAACTTCTTTGTGTTGAGTGCATTCAACTCACAGACTTGAACTTACCTGTAGAAAGAGCAGTTTTGAAACACTCTTTTGGTGAAATCTGCAAGTGGTTATTTGGAGCACTTCGAGGCCTGTGCTTGGATATGGAATATCTTCACCTAAAAACTACAGAGAAGCATTCTCAGAAAGTTCTTCACGATGCATTCATTCAACTCACAGAGTTGAACCTTCCTTTTGATAGAACAGTTTTGAAACACTCTTTTTGTAGAATCTGCAAGAGGATATTTGGAGCGTTTTGAGGCCTATGCTGGAAAAGGAAATATCTTCACCTAAAAACTAGACAGAAGCATTCTCAGAAACTTCTGTGTGATGAGTGCATTCAACTCACAGACTTGAACGTTTCTTTTGATAGAACAGTTTTGAAACATTACGTTTGTAGAATCTGCAAGTGTTTATTCGGAGCACCTTGAGGCCTATGTTGGAAAAGGAAATATCTTCACATAAAAACTAGAGAGAAGGATTCTCAGAAACTTCTTTGTGATGAGTTCATTCAACTCACAGAGTTGAACCTACCCATTGATAGAGAAGTTTGGAAACACTCTTTTTGTAGAATCTGCAAGTGGATATTTGGAGCCGTTTGAGGCCTATGCTGGAAAAGGAAATATCTTCACATAAAAACTGAACAGAAGCATTCTCAGAAACTTCTTTGTGTTGAGTGCATTCAACTCACAGACTTGAACTTACCTGTAGAAAGAGCAGTTTTGAAACACTCTATTGGTGAAATCTGCAAGTGGTTATTTGGAGCACTTCGAGGCCTGTGCTGGGATATGGAATATCTTCACCTAAAAACTACAGAGAAGCATTCTCAGAAAGTTCTTCACGATGCATTCATTCAACTCACAGAGTTGAACCTTCCTTTTGATAGAACAGTTTTGAAACACTCTTTTTGTAGAATCTGCAAGAGGATATTTGGAGCGTTTTGAGGCCTATGCTGGAAAAGGAAATATCTTCACCTAAAAACTAGACAGAAGCATTCTCAGAAACTTCTGTGTGATGAGTGCATTCAACTCACAGACTTGAACGTTTCTTTTGATAGAACAGTTTTGAAACATTACGTTTGTAGAATCTGCAAGTGTTTATTCGGAGCACCTTGAGGCCTATGTTGGAAAAGGAAATATCTTCACATAAAAACTAGAGAGAAGGATTCTCAGAAACTTCTTTGTGATGAGTTCATTCAACTCACAGAGTTGAACCTACCCATTGATAGAGAAGTTTGGAAACACTCTTTTTGTAGAATCTGCAAGTGGATATTTGGAGCCGTTTGAGGCCTATGCTGGAAAAGGAAATATCTTCACATAAAAACTGAACAGAAGCATTCTCAGAAACTTCTTTGTGTTGAGTGCATTCAACTCACAGACTTGAACTTACCTGTAGAAAGAGCAGTTTTGAAACACTCTTTTGGTGAAATCTGCAAGTGGTTATTTGGAGCACTTCGAGGCCTGTGCTGGGATATGGAATATCTTCACCTAAAAACTACAGAGAAGCATTCTCAGAAAGTTCTTCACGATGCATTCATTCAACTCAGAGAGTTGAACCTTCCTTTTGATAGAACAGTTTTGAAACACTCTTTTTCTAGAATCTGCAAGAGGATATTTGGAGCGTTTTGAGGCCTATGCTGGAAAAGGAAATATCTTCACCTAAAAACTAGACAGAAGCATTCTCAGAAACTTCTGTGTGATGAGTGCATTCAACTCACAGACTTGAACGTTTCTTTTGATAGAACAGTTTTGAAACATTACGTTTGTAGAATCTGCAAGTGTTTATTCGGAGCACCTTGAGGCCTATGTTGGAAAAGGAAATATCTTCACATAAAAACTAGAGAGAAGGATTCTCAGAAACTTCTTTGTGATGAGTTCATTCAACTCACAGAGTTGAACCTACCCATTGATAGAGAAGTTTGGAAACACTCTTTTTGTAGAATCTGCAAGTGGATATTTGGAGCCGTTTGAGGCCTATGCTGGAAAAGGAAATATCTTCACATAAAAACTGAACAGAAGCATTCTCAGAAACTTCTTTGTGTTGAGTGCATTCAACTCACAGACTTGAACTTACCTGTAGAAAGAGCAGTTTTGAAACACTCTATTGGTGAAATCTGCAAGTGGTTATTTGGAGCACTTCGAGGCCTGTGCTGGGATATGGAATATCTTCACCTAAAAACTACAGAGAAGCATTCTCAGAAAGTTCTTCACGATGCATTCATTCAACTCACAGAGTTGAACCTTCCTTTTGATAGAACAGTTTTGAAACACTCTTTTTGTAGAATCTGCAAGAGGATATTTGGAGCGTTTTGAGGCCTATGCTGGAAAAGGAAATATCTTCACCTAAAAACTAGACAGAAGCATTCTCAGAAACTTCTGTGTGATGAGTGCATTCAACTCACAGACTTGAACGTTTCTTTTGATAGAACAGTTTTGAAACATTACGTTTGTAGAATCTGCAAGTGTTTATTCGGAGCACCTTGAGGCCTATGTTGGAAAAGGAAATATCTTCACATAAAAACTAGAGAGAAGGATTCTCAGAAACTTCTTTGTGATGAGTTCATTCAACTCACAGAGTTGAACCTACCCATTGATAGAGAAGTTTGGAAACACTCTTTTTGTAGAATCTGCAAGTGGATATTTGGAGCCGTTTGAGGCCTATGCTGGAAAGGGAAATATCTTCACATAAAAACTGAACAGAAGCATTCTCAGAAACTTCTTTGTGTTGAGTGCATTCAACTCACAGACTTGAACTTACCTGTAGAAAGAGCAGTTTTGAAACACTCTATTGGTGAAATCTGCAAGTGGTTATTTGGAGCACTTCGAGGCCTGTGCTGGGATATGGAATATCTTCACCTAAAAACTACAGAGAAGCATTCTCAGAAAGTTCTTCACGATGCATTCATTCAACTCACAGAGTTGAACCTTCCTTTTGATAGAACAGTTTTGAAACACTCTTTTTGTAGAATCTGCAAGAGGATATTTGGAGCGTTTTGAGGCCTATGCTGGAAAAGGAAATATCTTCACCTAAAAACTAGACAGAAGCATTCTCAGAAACTTCTGTGTGATGAGTGCATTCAACTCACAGACTTGAACGTTTCTTTTGATAGAACAGTTTTGAAACATTACGTTTGTAGAATCTGCAAGTGTTTATTCGGAGCACCTTGAGGCCTATGTTGGAAAAGGAAATATCTTCACATAAAAACTAGAGAGAAGGATTCTCAGAAACTTCTTTGTGATGAGTTCATTCAACTCACAGAGTTGAACCTACCCATTGATAGAGAAGTTTGGAAACACTCTTTTTGTAGAATCTGCAAGTGGATATTTGGAGCCGTTTGAGGCCTATGCTGGAAAAGGAAATATCTTCACATAAAAACTGAACAGAAGCATTCTCAGAAACTTCTTTGTGTTGAGTGCATTCAACTCACAGACTTGAACTTACCTGTAGAAAGAGCAGTTTTGAAACACTCTATTGGTGAAATCTGCAAGTGGTTATTTGGAGCACTTCGAGGCCTGTGCTGGGATATGGAATATCTTCACCTAAAAACTACAGAGAAGCATTCTCAGAAAGTTCTTCACGATGCATTCATTCAACTCACAGAGTTGAACCTTCCTTTTGATAGAACAGTTTTGAAACACTCTTTTTGTAGAATCTGCAAGAGGATATTTGGAGCGTTTTGAGGCCTATGCTGGAAAAGGAAATATCTTCACCTAAAAACTAGACAGAAGCATTCTCAGAAACTTCTGTGTGATGAGTGCATTCAACTCACAGACTTGAACGTTTCTTTTGATAGAACAGTTTTGAAACATTACGTTTGTAGAATCTGCAAGTGTTTATTCGGAGCACCTTGAGGCCTATGTTGGAAAAGGAAATATCTTCACATAAAAACTAGAGAGAAGGATTCTCAGAAACTTCTTTGTGATGAGTTCATTCAACTCACAGAGTTGAACCTACCCATTGATAGAGAAGTTTGGAAACACTCTTTTTGTAGAATCTGCAAGTGGATATTTGGAGCCGTTTGAGGCCTATGCTGGAAAAGGAAATATCTTCACATAAAAACTGAACAGAAGCATTCTCAGAAACTTCTTTGTGTTGAGTGCATTCAACTCACAGACTTGAACTTACCTGTAGAAAGAGCAGTTTTGAAACACTCTATTGGTGAAATCTGCAAGTGGTTATTTGGAGCACTTCGAGGCCTGTGCTGGGATATGGAATATCTTCACCTAAAAACTACAGAGAAGCATTCTCAGAAAGTTCTTCACGATGCATTCATTCAACTCACAGAGTTGAACCTTCCTTTTGATAGAACAGTTTTGAAACACTCTTTTTGTAGAATCTGCAAGAGGATATTTGGAGCGTTTTGAGGCCTATGCTGGAAAAGGAAATATCTTCACCTAAAAACTAGACAGAAGCATTCTCAGAAACTTCTGTGTGATGAGTGCATTCAACTCACAGACTTGAACGTTTCTTTTGATAGAACAGTTTTGAAACATTACGTTTGTAGAATCTGCAAGTGTTTATTCGGAGCACCTTGAGGCCTATGTTGGAAAAGGAAATATCTTCACATAAAAACTAGAGAGAAGGATTCTCAGAAACTTCTTTGTGATGAGTTCATTCAACTCACAGAGTTGAACCTACCCATTGATAGAGAAGTTTGGAAACACTCTTTTTGTAGAATCTGCAAGTGGATATTTGGAGCCGTTTGAGGCCTATGCTGGAAAAGGAAATATCTTCACATAAAAACTGAACAGAAGCATTCTCAGAAACTTCTTTGTGTTGAGTGCATTCAACTCACAGACTTGAACTTACCTGTAGAAAGAGCAGTTTTGAAACACTCTATTGGTGAAATCTGCAAGTGGTTATTTGGAGCACTTCGAGGCCTGTGCTGGGATATGGAATATCTTCACCTAAAAACTACAGAGAAGCATTCTCAGAAAGTTCTTCACGATGCATTCATTCAACTCACAGAGTTGAACCTTCCTTTTGATAGAACAGTTTTGAAACACTCTTTTTGTAGAATCTGCAAGAGGATATTTGGAGCGTTTTGAGGCCTATGCTGGAAAAGGAAATATCTTCACCTAAAAACTAGACAGAAGCATTCTCAGAAACTTCTGTGTGATGAGTGCATTCAACTCACAGACTTGAACGTTTCTTTTGATAGAACAGTTTTGAAACATTACGTTTGTAGAATCTGCAAGTGTTTATTCGGAGCACCTTGAGGCCTATGTTGGAAAAGGAAATATCTTCACATAAAAACTAGAGAGAAGGATTCTCAGAAACTTCTTTGTGATGAGTTCATTCAACTCACAGAGTTGAACCTACCCATTGATAGAGAAGTTTGGAAACACTCTTTTTGTAGAATCTGCAAGTGGATATTTGGAGCCGTTTGAGGCCTATGCTGGAAAAGGAAATATCTTCACATAAAAACTGAACAGAAGCATTCTCAGAAACTTCTTTGTGTTGAGTGCATTCAACTCACAGACTTGAACTTACCTGTAGAAAGAGCAGTTTTGAAACACTCTATTGGTGAAATCTGCAAGTGGTTATTTGGAGCACTTCGAGGCCTGTGCTGGGATATGGAATATCTTCACCTAAAAACTACAGAGAAGCATTCTCAGAAAGTTCTTCACGATGCATTCATTCAACTCACAGAGTTGAACCTTCCTTTTGATAGAACAGTTTTGAAACACTCTTTTTGTAGAATCTGCAAGAGGATATTTGGAGCGTTTTGAGGCCTATGCTGGAAAAGGAAATATCTTCACCTAAAAACTAGACAGAAGCATTCTCAGAAACTTCTGTGTGATGAGTGCATTCAACTCACAGACTTGAACGTTTCTTTTGATAGAACAGTTTTGAAACATTACGTTTGTAGAATCTGCAAGTGTTTATTCGGAGCACCTTGAGGCCTATGTTGGAAAAGGAAATATCTTCACATAAAAACTAGAGAGAAGGATTCTCAGAAACTTCTTTGTGATGAGTTCATTCAACTCACAGAGTTGAACCTACCCATTGATAGAGAAGTTTGGAAACACTCTTTTTGTAGAATCTGCAAGTGGATATTTGGAGCCGTTTGAGGCCTATGCTGGAAAAGGAAATATCTTCACATAAAAACTGAACAGAAGCATTCTCAGAAACTTCTTTGTGTTGAGTGCATTCAACTCACAGACTTGAACTTACCTGTAGAAAGAGCAGTTTTGAAACACTCTATTGGTGAAATCTGCAAGTGGTTATTTGGAGCACTTCGAGGCCTGTGCTGGGATATGGAATATCTTCACCTAAAAACTACAGAGAAGCATTCTCAGAAAGTTCTTCACGATGCATTCATTCAACTCACAGAGTTGAACCTTCCTTTTGATAGAACAGTTTTGAAACACTCTTTTTGTAGAATCTGCAAGAGGATATTTGGAGCGTTTTGAGGCCTATGCTGGAAAAGGAAATATCTTCACCTAAAAACTAGACAGAAGCATTCTCAGAAACTTCTGTGTGATGAGTGCATTCAACTCACAGACTTGAACGTTTCTTTTGATAGAACAGTTTTGAAACATTACGTTTGTAGAATCTGCAAGTGTTTATTCGGAGCACCTTGAGGCCTATGTTGGAAAAGGAAATATCTTCACATAAAAACTAGAGAGAAGGATTCTCAGAAACTTCTTTGTGATGAGTTCATTCAACTCACAGAGTTGAACCTACCCATTGATAGAGAAGTTTGGAAACACTCTTTTTGTAGAATCTGCAAGTGGATATTTGGAGCCGTTTGAGGCCTATGCTGGAAAAGGAAATATCTTCACATAAAAACTGAACAGAAGCATTCTCAGAAACTTCTTTGTGTTGAGTGCATTCAACTCACAGACTTGAACTTACCTGTAGAAAGAGCAGTTTTGAAACACTCTATTGGTGAAATCTGCAAGTGGTTATTTGGAGCACTTCGAGGCCTGTGCTGGGATATGGAATATCTTCACCTAAAAACTACAGAGAAGCATTCTCAGAAAGTTCTTCACGATGCATTCATTCAACTCACAGAGTTGAACCTTCCTTTTGATAGAACAGTTTTGAAACACTCTTTTTGTAGAATCTGCAAGAGGATATTTGGAGCGTTTTGAGGCCTATGCTGGAAAAGGAAATATCTTCACCTAAAAACTAGACAGAAGCATTCTCAGAAACTTCTGTGTGATGAGTGCATTCAACTCACAGACTTGAACGTTTCTTTTGATAGAACAGTTTTGAAACATTACGTTTGTAGAATCTGCAAGTGTTTATTCGGAGCACCTTGAGGCCTATGTTGGAAAAGGAAATATCTTCACATAAAAACTAGAGAGAAGGATTCTCAGAAACTTCTTTGTGATGAGTTCATTCAACTCACAGAGTTGAACCTACCCATTGATAGAGAAGTTTGGAAACACTCTTTTTGTAGAATCTGCAAGTGGATATTTGGAGCCGTTTGAGGCCTATGCTGGAAAAGGAAATATCTTCACATAAAAACTGAACAGAAGCATTCTCAGAAACTTCTTTGTGTTGAGTGCATTCAACTCACAGACTTGAACTTACCTGTAGAAAGAGCAGTTTTGAAACACTCTATTGGTGAAATCTGCAAGTGGTTATTTGGAGCACTTCGAGGCCTGTGCTGGGATATGGAATATCTTCACCTAAAAACTACAGAGAAGCATTCTCAGAAAGTTCTTCACGATGCATTCATTCAACTCACAGAGTTGAACCTTCCTTTTGATAGAACAGTTTTGAAACACTCTTTTTGTAGAATCTGCAAGAGGATATTTGGAGCGTTTTGAGGCCTATGCTGGAAAAGGAAATATCTTCACCTAAAAACTAGACAGAAGCATTCTCAGAAACTTCTGTGTGATGAGTGCATTCAACTCACAGACTTGAACGTTTCTTTTGATAGAACAGTTTTGAAACATTACGTTTGTAGAATCTGCAAGTGTTTATTCGGAGCACCTTGAGGCCTATGTTGGAAAAGGAAATATCTTCACATAAAAACTAGAGAGAAGGATTCTCAGAAACTTCTTTGTGATGAGTTCATTCAACTCACAGAGTTGAACCTACCCATTGATAGAGAAGTTTGGAAACACTCTTTTTGTAGAATCTGCAAGTGGATATTTGGAGCCGTTTGAGGCCTATGCTGGAAAAGGAAATATCTTCACATAAAAACTGAACAGAAGCATTCTCAGAAACTTCTTTGTGTTGAGAGCATTCAACTCACAGACTTGAACTTACCTGTAGAAAGAGCAGTTTTGAAACACTCTTTTGGTGAAATCTGCAAGTGGTTATTTGGAGCACTTCGAGGCCTGTGCTGGGATATGGAATATCTTCACCTAAAAACTACAGAGAAGCATTCTCAGAAAGTTCTTCACGATGCATTCATTCAACTCACAGAGTTGAACCTTCCTTTTGATAGAACAGTTTTGAAACACTCTTTTTGTAGAATCTGCAAGAGGATATTTGGAGCGTTTTGAGGCCTATGCTGGAAAAGGAAATATCTTCACCTAAAAACTAGACAGAAGCATTCTCAGAAACTTCTGTGTGATGAGTGCATTCAACTCACAGACTTGAACGTTTCTTTTGATAGAACAGTTTTGAAACATTACGTTTGTAGAATCTGCAAGTGTTTATTCGGAGCACCTTGAGGCCTATGTTGGAAAAGGAAATATCTTCACATAAAAACTAGAGAGAAGGATTCTCAGAAACTTCTTTGTGATGAGTTCATTCAACTCACAGAGTTGAACCTACCCATTGATAGAGAAGTTTGGAAACACTCTTTTTGTAGAATCTGCAAGTGGATATTTGGAGCCGTTTGAGGCCTATGCTGGAAAAGGAAATATCTTCACATAAAAACTGAACAGAAGCATTCTCAGAAACTTCTTTGTGTTGAGTGCATTCAACTCACAGACTTGAACTTACCTGTAGAAAGAGCAGTTTTGAAACACTCTTTTGGTGAAATCTGCAAGTGGTTATTTGGAGCACTTCGAGGCCTGTGCTGGGATATGGAATATCTTCACCTAAAAACTACAGAGAAGCATTCTCAGAAAGTTCTTCACGATGCATTCATTCAACTCACAGAGTTGAACCTTCCTTTTGATAGAACAGTTTTGAAACACTCTTTTTGTAGAATCTGCAAGAGGATATTTGGAGCGTTTTGAGGCCTATGCTGGAAAAGGAAATATCTTCACCTAAAAACTAGACAGAAGCATTCTCAGAAACTTCTGTGTGATGAGTGCATTCAACTCACAGACTTGAACGTTTCTTTTGGTAGAACAGTTTTGAAACATTACGTTTGTAGAATCTGCAAGTGTTTATTCGGAGCACCTTGAGGCCTATGTTGGAAAAGGAAATATCTTCACATAAAAACTAGAGAGAAGGATTCTCAGAAACTTCTTTGTGATGAGTTCATTCAACTCACAGAGTTGAACCTACCCATTGATAGAGAAGTTTGGAAACACTCTTTTTGTAGAATCTGCAAGTGGATATTTGGAGCCGTTTGAGGCCTATGCTGGAAAAGGAAATATCTTCACATAAAAACTGAACAGAAGCATTCTCAGAAACTTCTTTGTGTTGAGTGCATTCAACTCACAGACTTGAACTTACCTGTAGAAAGAGCAGTTTTGAAACACTCTATTGGTGAAATCTGCAAGTGGTTATTTGGAGCACTTCGAGGCCTGTGCTGGGATATGGAATATCTTCACCTAAAAACTACAGAGAAGCATTCTCAGAAAGTTCTTCACGATGCATTCATTCAACTCACAGAGTTGAACCTTCCTTTTGATAGAACAGTTTTGAAACACTCTTTTTCTAGAATCTGCAAGAGGATATTTGGAGCGTTTTGAGGCCTATGCTGGAAAAGGAAATATCTTCACCTAAAAACTAGACAGAAGCATTCTCAGAAACTTCTGTGTGATGAGTGCATTCAACTCACAGACTTGAACGTTTCTTTTGATAGAACAGTTTTGAAACATTACGTTTGTAGAATCTGCAAGTGTTTATTCGGAGCACCTTGAGGCCTATGTTGGAAAAGGAAATATCTTCACATAAAAACTAGAGAGAAGGATTCTCAGAAACTTCTTTGTGATGAGTTCATTCAACTCACAGAGTTGAACCTACCCATTGATAGAGAAGTTTGGAAACACTCTTTTTGTAGAATCTGCAAGTGGATATTTGGAGCCGTTTGAGGCCTATGCTGGAAAAGGAAATATCTTCACATAAAAACTGAACAGAAGCATTCTCAGAAACTTCTTTGTGTTGAGTGCATTCAACTCACAGACTTGAACTTACCTGTAGAAAGAGCAGTTTTGAAACACTCTATTGGTGAAATCTGCAAGTGGTTATTTGGAGCACTTCGAGGCCTGTGCTGGGATATGGAATATCTTCACCTAAAAACTACAGAGAAGCATTCTCAGAAAGTTCTTCACGATGCATTCATTCAACTCACAGAGTTGAACCTTCCTTTTGATAGAACAGTTTTGAAACACTCTTTTTCTAGAATCTGCAAGAGGATATTTGGAGCGTTTTGAGGCCTATGCTGGAAAAGGAAATATCTTCACCTAAAAACTAGACAGAAGCATTCTCAGAAACTTCTGTGTGATGAGTGCATTCAACTCACAGACTTGAACGTTTCTTTTGATAGAACAGTTTTGAAACATTACGTTTGTAGAATCTGCAAGTGTTTATTCGGAGCACCTTGAGGCCTATGTTGGAAAAGGAAATATCTTCACATAAAAACTAGAGAGAAGGATTCTCAGAAACTTCTTTGTGATGAGTTCATTCAACTCACAGAGTTGAACCTACCCATTGATAGAGAAGTTTGGAAACACTCTTTTTGTAGAATCTGCAAGTGGATATTTGGAGCCGTTTGAGGCCTATGCTGGAAAAGGAAATATCTTCACATAAAAACTGAACAGAAGCATTCTCAGAAACTTCTTTGTGTTGAGTGCATTCAACTCACAGACTTGAACTTACCTGTAGAAAGAGCAGTTTTGAAACACTCTTTTGGTGAAATCTGCAAGTGGTTATTTGGAGCACTTCGAGGCCTGTGCTGGGATATGGAATATCTTCACCTAAAAACTACAGAGAAGCATTCTCAGAAAGTTCTTCACGATGCATTCATTCAACTCACAGAGTTGAACCTTCCTTTTGATAGAACAGTTTTGAAACACTCTTTTTGTAGAATCTGCAAGAGGATATTTGGAGCGTTTTGAGGCCTATGCTGGAAAAGGAAATATCTTCACCTAAAAACTAGACAGAAGCATTCTCAGAAACTTCTGTGTGATGAGTGCATTCAACTCACAGACTTGAACGTTTCTTTTGATAGAACAGTTTTGAAACATTACGTTTGTAGAATCTGCAAGTGTTTATTCGGAGCACCTTGAGGCCTATGTTGGAAAAGGAAATATCTTCACATAAAAACTAGAGAGAAGGATTCTCAGAAACTTCTTTGTGATGAGTTCATTCAACTCACAGAGTTGAACCTACCCATTGATAGAGAAGTTTGGAAACACTCTTTTTGTAGAATCTGCAAGTGGATATTTGGAGCCGTTTGAGGCCTATGCTGGAAAAGGAAATATCTTCACATAAAAACTGAACAGAAGCATTCTCAGAAACTTCTTTGTGTTGAGTGCATTCAACTCACAGACTTGAACTTACCTGTAGAAAGAGCAGTTTTGAAACACTCTTTTGGTGAAATCTGCAAGTGGTTATTTGGAGCACTTCGAGGCCTGTGCTGGGATATGGAATATCTTCACCTAAAAACTACAGAGAAGCATTCTCAGAAAGTTCTTCACGATGCATTCATTCAACTCACAGAGTTGAACCTTCCTTTTGATAGAACAGTTTTGAAACACTCTTTTTGTAGAATCTGCAAGAGGATATTTGGAGCGTTTTGAGGCCTATGCTGGAAAAGGAAATATCTTCACCTAAAAACTAGACAGAAGCATTCTCAGAAACTTCTGTGTGATGAGTGCATTCAACTCACAGACTTGAACGTTTCTTTTGATAGAACAGTTTTGAAACATTACGTTTGTAGAATCTGCAAGTGTTTATTCGGAGCACCTTGAGGCCTATGTTGGAAAAGGAAATATCTTCACATAAAAACTAGAGAGAAGGATTCTCAGAAACTTCTTTGTGATGAGTTCATTCAACTCACAGAGTTGAACCTACCCATTGATAGAGAAGTTTGGAAACACTCTTTTTGTAGAATCTGCAAGTGGATATTTGGAGCCGTTTGAGGCCTGTGCTGGAAAAGGAAATATCTTCACATAAAAACTGAACAGAAGCATTCTCAGAAACTTCTTTGTGTTGAGTGCATTCAACTCACAGACTTGAACTTACCTGTAGAAAGAGCAGTTTTGAAACACTCTATTGGTGAAATCTGCAAGTGGTTATTTGGAGCACTTCGAGGCCTGTGCTGGGATATGGAATATCTTCACCTAAAAACTACAGAGAAGCATTCTCAGAAAGTTCTTCACGATGCATTCATTCAACTCACAGAGTTGAACCTTCCTTTTGATAGAACAGTTTTGAAACACTCTTTTTGTAGAATCTGCAAGAGGATATTTGGAGCGTTTTGAGGCCTATGCTGGAAAAGGAAATATCTTCACCTAAAAACTAGACAGAAGCATTCTCAGAAACTTCTGTGTGATGAGTGCATTCAACTCACAGACTTGAACGTTTCTTTTGATAGAACAGTTTTGAAACATTACGTTTGTAGAATCTGCAAGTGTTTATTCGGAGCACCTTGAGGCCTATGTTGGAAAAGGAAATATCTTCACATAAAAACTAGAGAGAAGGATTCTCAGAAACTTCTTTGTGATGAGTTCATTCAACTCACAGAGTTGAACCTACCCATTGATAGAGAAGTTTGGAAACACTCTTTTTGTAGAATCTGCAAGTGGATATTTGGAGCCGTTTGAGGCCTATGCTGGAAAAGGAAATATCTTCACATAAAAACTGAACAGAAGCATTCTCAGAAACTTCTTTGTGTTGAGTGCATTCAACTCACAGACTTGAACTTACCTGTAGAAAGAGCAGTTTTGAAACACTCTTTTGGTGAAATCTGCAAGTGGTTATTTGGAGCACTTCGAGGCCTGTGCTGGGATATGGAATATCTTCACCTAAAAACTACAGAGAAGCATTCTCAGAAAGTTCTTCACGATGCATTCATTCAACTCAGAGAGTTGAACCTTCCTTTTGATAGAACAGTTTTGAAACACTCTTTTTCTAGAATCTGCAAGAGGATATTTGGAGCGTTTTGAGGCCTATGCTGGAAAAGGAAATATCTTCACCTAAAAACTAGACAGAAGCATTCTCAGAAACTTCTGTGTGATGAGTGCATTCAACTCACAGACTTGAACGTTTCTTTTGATAGAACAGTTTTGAAACATTACGTTTGTAGAATCTGCAAGTGTTTATTCGGAGCACCTTGAGGCCTATGTTGGAAAAGGAAATATCTTCACATAAAAACTAGAGAGAAGGATTCTCAGAAACTTCTTTGTGATGAGTTCATTCAACTCACAGAGTTGAACCTACCCATTGATAGAGAAGTTTGGAAACACTCTTTTTGTAGAATCTGCAAGTGGATATTTGGAGCCGTTTGAGGCCTATGCTGGAAAAGGAAATATCTTCACATAAAAACTGAACAGAAGCATTCTCAGAAACTTCTTTGTGTTGAGTGCATTCAACTCACAGACTTGAACTTACCTGTAGAAAGAGCAGTTTTGAAACACTCTATTGGTGAAATCTGCAAGTGGTTATTTGGAGCACTTCGAGGCCTGTGCTGGGATATGGAATATCTTCACCTAAAAACTACAGAGAAGCATTCTCAGAAAGTTCTTCACGATGCATTCATTCAACTCACAGAGTTGAACCTTCCTTTTGATAGAACAGTTTTGAAACACTCTTTTTGTAGAATCTGCAAGAGGATATTTGGAGCGTTTTGAGGCCTATGCTGGAAAAGGAAATATCTTCACCTAAAAACTAGACAGAAGCATTCTCAGAAACTTCTGTGTGATGAGTGCATTCAACTCACAGACTTGAACGTTTCTTTTGATAGAACAGTTTTGAAACATTACGTTTGTAGAATCTGCAAGTGTTTATTCGGAGCACCTTGAGGCCTATGTTGGAAAAGGAAATATCTTCACATAAAAACTAGAGAGAAGGATTCTCAGAAACTTCTTTGTGATGAGTTCATTCAACTCACAGAGTTGAACCTACCCATTGATAGAGAAGTTTGGAAACACTCTTTTTGTAGAATCTGCAAGTGGATATTTGGAGCCGTTTGAGGCCTATGCTGGAAAAGGAAATATCTTCACATAAAAACTGAACAGAAGCATTCTCAGAAACTTCTTTGTGTTGAGTGCATTCAACTCACAGACTTGAACTTACCTGTAGAAAGAGCAGTTTTGAAACACTCTTTTGGTGAAATCTGCAAGTGGTTATTTGGAGCACTTCGAGGCCTGTGCTGGGATATGGAATATCTTCACCTAAAAACTACAGAGAAGCATTCTCAGAAAGTTCTTCACGATGCATTCATTCAACTCAGAGAGTTGAACCTTCCTTTTGATAGAACAGTTTTGAAACACTCTTTTTCTAGAATCTGCAAGAGGATATTTGGAGCGTTTTGAGGCCTATGCTGGAAAAGGAAATATCTTCACCTAAAAACTAGACAGAAGCATTCTCAGAAACTTCTGTGTGATGAGTGCATTCAACTCACAGACTTGAACGTTTCTTTTGATAGAACAGTTTTGAAACATTACGTTTGTAGAATCTGCAAGTGTTTATTCGGAGCACCTTGAGGCCTATGTTGGAAAAGGAAATATCTTCACATAAAAACTAGAGAGAAGGATTCTCAGAAACTTCTTTGTGATGAGTTCATTCAACTCACAGAGTTGAACCTACCCATTGATAGAGAAGTTTGGAAACACTCTTTTTGTAGAATCTGCAAGTGGATATTTGGAGCCGTTTGAGGCCTATGCTGGAAAAGGAAATATCTTCACATAAAAACTGAACAGAAGCATTCTCAGAAACTTCTTTGTGTTGAGTGCATTCAACTCACAGACTTGAACTTACCTGTAGAAAGAGCAGTTTTGAAACACTCTATTGGTGAAATCTGCAAGTGGTTATTTGGAGCACTTCGAGGCCTGTGCTGGGATATGGAATATCTTCACCTAAAAACTACAGAGAAGCATTCTCAGAAAGTTCTTCACGATGCATTCATTCAACTCACAGAGTTGAACCTTCCTTTTGATAGAACAGTTTTGAAACACTCTTTTTGTAGAATCTGCAAGAGGATATTTGGAGCGTTTTGAGGCCTATGCTGGAAAAGGAAATATCTTCACCTAAAAACTAGACAGAAGCATTCTCAGAAACTTCTGTGTGATGAGTGCATTCAACTCACAGACTTGAACGTTTCTTTTGATAGAACAGTTTTGAAACATTACGTTTGTAGAATCTGCAAGTGTTTATTCGGAGCACCTTGAGGCCTATGTTGGAAAAGGAAATATCTTCACATAAAAACTAGAGAGAAGGATTCTCAGAAACTTCTTTGTGATGAGTTCATTCAACTCACAGAGTTGAACCTACCCATTGATAGAGAAGTTTGGAAACACTCTTTTTGTAGAATCTGCAAGTGGATATTTGGAGCCGTTTGAGGCCTATGCTGGAAAGGGAAATATCTTCACATAAAAACTGAACAGAAGCATTCTCAGAAACTTCTTTGTGTTGAGTGCATTCAACTCACAGACTTGAACTTACCTGTAGAAAGAGCAGTTTTGAAACACTCTATTGGTGAAATCTGCAAGTGGTTATTTGGAGCACTTCGAGGCCTGTGCTGGGATATGGAATATCTTCACCTAAAAACTACAGAGAAGCATTCTCAGAAAGTTCTTCACGATGCATTCATTCAACTCACAGAGTTGAACCTTCCTTTTGATAGAACAGTTTTGAAACACTCTTTTTGTAGAATCTGCAAGAGGATATTTGGAGCGTTTTGAGGCCTATGCTGGAAAAGGAAATATCTTCACCTAAAAACTAGACAGAAGCATTCTCAGAAACTTCTGTGTGATGAGTGCATTCAACTCACAGACTTGAACGTTTCTTTTGATAGAACAGTTTTGAAACATTACGTTTGTAGAATCTGCAAGTGTTTATTCGGAGCACCTTGAGGCCTATGTTGGAAAAGGAAATATCTTCACATAAAAACTAGAGAGAAGGATTCTCAGAAACTTCTTTGTGATGAGTTCATTCAACTCACAGAGTTGAACCTACCCATTGATAGAGAAGTTTGGAAACACTCTTTTTGTAGAATCTGCAAGTGGATATTTGGAGCCGTTTGAGGCCTATGCTGGAAAAGGAAATATCTTCACATAAAAACTGAACAGAAGCATTCTCAGAAACTTCTTTGTGTTGAGTGCATTCAACTCACAGACTTGAACTTACCTGTAGAAAGAGCAGTTTTGAAACACTCTATTGGTGAAATCTGCAAGTGGTTATTTGGAGCACTTCGAGGCCTGTGCTGGGATATGGAATATCTTCACCTAAAAACTACAGAGAAGCATTCTCAGAAAGTTCTTCACGATGCATTCATTCAACTCACAGAGTTGAACCTTCCTTTTGATAGAACAGTTTTGAAACACTCTTTTTGTAGAATCTGCAAGAGGATATTTGGAGCGTTTTGAGGCCTATGCTGGAAAAGGAAATATCTTCACCTAAAAACTAGACAGAAGCATTCTCAGAAACTTCTGTGTGATGAGTGCATTCAACTCACAGACTTGAACGTTTCTTTTGATAGAACAGTTTTGAAACATTACGTTTGTAGAATCTGCAAGTGTTTATTCGGAGCACCTTGAGGCCTATGTTGGAAAAGGAAATATCTTCACATAAAAACTAGAGAGAAGGATTCTCAGAAACTTCTTTGTGATGAGTTCATTCAACTCACAGAGTTGAACCTACCCATTGATAGAGAAGTTTGGAAACACTCTTTTTGTAGAATCTGCAAGTGGATATTTGGAGCCGTTTGAGGCCTATGCTGGAAAGGGAAATATCTTCACATAAAAACTGAACAGAAGCATTCTCAGAAACTTCTTTGTGTTGAGTGCATTCAACTCACAGACTTGAACTTACCTGTAGAAAGAGCAGTTTTGAAACACTCTATTGGTGAAATCTGCAAGTGGTTATTTGGAGCACTTCGAGGCCTGTGCTGGGATATGGAATATCTTCACCTAAAAACTACAGAGAAGCATTCTCAGAAAGTTCTTCACGATGCATTCATTCAACTCACAGAGTTGAACCTTCCTTTTGATAGAACAGTTTTGAAACACTCTTTTTGTAGAATCTGCAAGAGGATATTTGGAGCGTTTTGAGGCCTATGCTGGAAAAGGAAATATCTTCACCTAAAAACTAGACAGAAGCATTCTCAGAAACTTCTGTGTGATGAGTGCATTCAACTCACAGACTTGAACGTTTCTTTTGATAGAACAGTTTTGAAACATTACGTTTGTAGAATCTGCAAGTGTTTATTCGGAGCACCTTGAGGCCTATGTTGGAAAAGGAAATATCTTCACATAAAAACTAGAGAGAAGGATTCTCAGAAACTTCTTTGTGATGAGTTCATTCAACTCACAGAGTTGAACCTACCCATTGATAGAGAAGTTTGGAAACACTCTTTTTGTAGAATCTGCAAGTGGATATTTGGAGCCGTTTGAGGCCTATGCTGGAAAAGGAAATATCTTCACATAAAAACTGAACAGAAGCATTCTCAGAAACTTCTTTGTGTTGAGTGCATTCAACTCACAGACTTGAACTTACCTGTAGAAAGAGCAGTTTTGAAACACTCTATTGGTGAAATCTGCAAGTGGTTATTTGGAGCACTTCGAGGCCTGTGCTGGGATATGGAATATCTTCACCTAAAAACTACAGAGAAGCATTCTCAGAAAGTTCTTCACGATGCATTCATTCAACTCACAGAGTTGAACCTTCCTTTTGATAGAACAGTTTTGAAACACTCTTTTTGTAGAATCTGCAAGAGGATATTTGGAGCGTTTTGAGGCCTATGCTGGAAAAGGAAATATCTTCACCTAAAAACTAGACAGAAGCATTCTCAGAAACTTCTGTGTGATGAGTGCATTCAACTCACAGACTTGAACGTTTCTTTTGATAGAACAGTTTTGAAACATTACGTTTGTAGAATCTGCAAGTGTTTATTCGGAGCACCTTGAGGCCTATGTTGGAAAAGGAAATATCTTCACATAAAAACTAGAGAGAAGGATTCTCAGAAACTTCTTTGTGATGAGTTCATTCAACTCACAGAGTTGAACCTACCCATTGATAGAGAAGTTTGGAAACACTCTTTTTGTAGAATCTGCAAGTGGATATTTGGAGCCGTTTGAGGCCTATGCTGGAAAAGGAAATATCTTCACATAAAAACTGAACAGAAGCATTCTCAGAAACTTCTTTGTGTTGAGTGCATTCAACTCACAGACTTGAACTTACCTGTAGAAAGAGCAGTTTTGAAACACTCTATTGGTGAAATCTGCAAGTGGTTATTTGGAGCACTTCGAGGCCTGTGCTGGGATATGGAATATCTTCACCTAAAAACTACAGAGAAGCATTCTCAGAAAGTTCTTCACGATGCATTCATTCAACTCACAGAGTTGAACCTTCCTTTTGATAGAACAGTTTTGAAACACTCTTTTTGTAGAATCTGCAAGAGGATATTTGGAGCGTTTTGAGGCCTATGCTGGAAAAGGAAATATCTTCACCTAAAAACTAGACAGAAGCATTCTCAGAAACTTCTGTGTGATGAGTGCATTCAACTCACAGACTTGAACGTTTCTTTTGATAGAACAGTTTTGAAACATTACGTTTGTAGAATCTGCAAGTGTTTATTCGGAGCACCTTGAGGCCTATGTTGGAAAAGGAAATATCTTCACATAAAAACTAGAGAGAAGGATTCTCAGAAACTTCTTTGTGATGAGTTCATTCAACTCACAGAGTTGAACCTACCCATTGATAGAGAAGTTTGGAAACACTCTTTTTGTAGAATCTGCAAGTGGATATTTGGAGCCGTTTGAGGCCTATGCTGGAAAAGGAAATATCTTCACATAAAAACTGAACAGAAGCATTCTCAGAAACTTCTTTGTGTTGAGTGCATTCAACTCACAGACTTGAACTTACCTGTAGAAAGAGCAGTTTTGAAACACTCTATTGGTGAAATCTGCAAGTGGTTATTTGGAGCACTTCGAGGCCTGTGCTGGGATATGGAATATCTTCACCTAAAAACTACAGAGAAGCATTCTCAGAAAGTTCTTCACGATGCATTCATTCAACTCACAGAGTTGAACCTTCCTTTTGATAGAACAGTTTTGAAACACTCTTTTTGTAGAATCTGCAAGAGGATATTTGGAGCGTTTTGAGGCCTATGCTGGAAAAGGAAATATCTTCACCTAAAAACTAGACAGAAGCATTCTCAGAAACTTCTGTGTGATGAGTGCATTCAACTCACAGACTTGAACGTTTCTTTTGATAGAACAGTTTTGAAACATTACGTTTGTAGAATCTGCAAGTGTTTATTCGGAGCACCTTGAGGCCTATGTTGGAAAAGGAAATATCTTCACATAAAAACTAGAGAGAAGGATTCTCAGAAACTTCTTTGTGATGAGTTCATTCAACTCACAGAGTTGAACCTACCCATTGATAGAGAAGTTTGGAAACACTCTTTTTGTAGAATCTGCAAGTGGATATTTGGAGCCGTTTGAGGCCTATGCTGGAAAAGGAAATATCTTCACATAAAAACTGAACAGAAGCATTCTCAGAAACTTCTTTGTGTTGAGTGCATTCAACTCACAGACTTGAACTTACCTGTAGAAAGAGCAGTTTTGAAACACTCTATTGGTGAAATCTGCAAGTGGTTATTTGGAGCACTTCGAGGCCTGTGCTGGGATATGGAATATCTTCACCTAAAAACTACAGAGAAGCATTCTCAGAAAGTTCTTCACGATGCATTCATTCAACTCACAGAGTTGAACCTTCCTTTTGATAGAACAGTTTTGAAACACTCTTTTTGTAGAATCTGCAAGAGGATATTTGGAGCGTTTTGAGGCCTATGCTGGAAAAGGAAATATCTTCACCTAAAAACTAGACAGAAGCATTCTCAGAAACTTCTGTGTGATGAGTGCATTCAACTCACAGACTTGAACGTTTCTTTTGATAGAACAGTTTTGAAACATTACGTTTGTAGAATCTGCAAGTGTTTATTCGGAGCACCTTGAGGCCTATGTTGGAAAAGGAAATATCTTCACATAAAAACTAGAGAGAAGGATTCTCAGAAACTTCTTTGTGATGAGTTCATTCAACTCACAGAGTTGAACCTACCCATTGATAGAGAAGTTTGGAAACACTCTTTTTGTAGAATCTGCAAGTGGATATTTGGAGCCGTTTGAGGCCTATGCTGGAAAAGGAAATATCTTCACATAAAAACTGAACAGAAGCATTCTCAGAAACTTCTTTGTGTTGAGTGCATTCAACTCACAGACTTGAACTTACCTGTAGAAAGAGCAGTTTTGAAACACTCTATTGGTGAAATCTGCAAGTGGTTATTTGGAGCACTTCGAGGCCTGTGCTGGGATATGGAATATCTTCACCTAAAAACTACAGAGAAGCATTCTCAGAAAGTTCTTCACGATGCATTCATTCAACTCACAGAGTTGAACCTTCCTTTTGATAGAACAGTTTTGAAACACTCTTTTTGTAGAATCTGCAAGAGGATATTTGGAGCGTTTTGAGGCCTATGCTGGAAAAGGAAATATCTTCACCTAAAAACTAGACAGAAGCATTCTCAGAAACTTCTGTGTGATGAGTGCATTCAACTCACAGACTTGAACGTTTCTTTTGATAGAACAGTTTTGAAACATTACGTTTGTAGAATCTGCAAGTGTTTATTCGGAGCACCTTGAGGCCTATGTTGGAAAAGGAAATATCTTCACATAAAAACTAGAGAGAAGGATTCTCAGAAACTTCTTTGTGATGAGTTCATTCAACTCACAGAGTTGAACCTACCCATTGATAGAGAAGTTTGGAAACACTCTTTTTGTAGAATCTGCAAGTGGATATTTGGAGCCGTTTGAGGCCTATGCTGGAAAAGGAAATATCTTCACATAAAAACTGAACAGAAGCATTCTCAGAAACTTCTTTGTGTTGAGAGCATTCAACTCACAGACTTGAACTTACCTGTAGAAAGAGCAGTTTTGAAACACTCTTTTGGTGAAATCTGCAAGTGGTTATTTGGAGCACTTCGAGGCCTGTGCTGGGATATGGAATATCTTCACCTAAAAACTACAGAGAAGCATTCTCAGAAAGTTCTTCACGATGCATTCATTCAACTCACAGAGTTGAACCTTCCTTTTGATAGAACAGTTTTGAAACACTCTTTTTGTAGAATCTGCAAGAGGATATTTGGAGCGTTTTGAGGCCTATGCTGGAAAAGGAAATATCTTCACCTAAAAACTAGACAGAAGCATTCTCAGAAACTTCTGTGTGATGAGTGCATTCAACTCACAGACTTGAACGTTTCTTTTGATAGAACAGTTTTGAAACATTACGTTTGTAGAATCTGCAAGTGTTTATTCGGAGCACCTTGAGGCCTATGTTGGAAAAGGAAATATCTTCACATAAAAACTAGAGAGAAGGATTCTCAGAAACTTCTTTGTGATGAGTTCATTCAACTCACAGAGTTGAACCTACCCATTGATAGAGAAGTTTGGAAACACTCTTTTTGTAGAATCTGCAAGTGGATATTTGGAGCCGTTTGAGGCCTATGCTGGAAAAGGAAATATCTTCACATAAAAACTGAACAGAAGCATTCTCAGAAACTTCTTTGTGTTGAGTGCATTCAACTCACAGACTTGAACTTACCTGTAGAAAGAGCAGTTTTGAAACACTCTTTTGGTGAAATCTGCAAGTGGTTATTTGGAGCACTTCGAGGCCTGTGCTGGGATATGGAATATCTTCACCTAAAAACTACAGAGAAGCATTCTCAGAAAGTTCTTCACGATGCATTCATTCAACTCACAGAGTTGAACCTTCCTTTTGATAGAACAGTTTTGAAACACTCTTTTTGTAGAATCTGCAAGAGGATATTTGGAGCGTTTTGAGGCCTATGCTGGAAAAGGAAATATCTTCACCTAAAAACTAGACAGAAGCATTCTCAGAAACTTCTGTGTGATGAGTGCATTCAACTCACAGACTTGAACGTTTCTTTTGATAGAACAGTTTTGAAACATTACGTTTGTAGAATCTGCAAGTGTTTATTCGGAGCACCTTGAGGCCTATGTTGGAAAAGGAAATATCTTCACATAAAAACTAGAGAGAAGGATTCTCAGAAACTTCTTTGTGATGAGTTCATTCAACTCACAGAGTTGAACCTACCCATTGATAGAGAAGTTTGGAAACACTCTTTTTGTAGAATCTGCAAGTGGATATTTGGAGCCGTTTGAGGCCTGTGCTGGAAAAGGAAATATCTTCACATAAAAACTGAACAGAAGCATTCTCAGAAACTTCTTTGTGTTGAGTGCATTCAACTCACAGACTTGAACTTACCTGTAGAAAGAGCAGTTTTGAAACACTCTATTGGTGAAATCTGCAAGTGGTTATTTGGAGCACTTCGAGGCCTGTGCTGGGATATGGAATATCTTCACCTAAAAACTACAGAGAAGCATTCTCAGAAAGTTCTTCACGATGCATTCATTCAACTCACAGAGTTGAACCTTCCTTTTGATAGAACAGTTTTGAAACACTCTTTTTGTAGAATCTGCAAGAGGATATTTGGAGCGTTTTGAGGCCTATGCTGGAAAAGGAAATATCTTCACCTAAAAACTAGACAGAAGCATTCTCAGAAACTTCTGTGTGATGAGTGCATTCAACTCACAGACTTGAACGTTTCTTTTGATAGAACAGTTTTGAAACATTACGTTTGTAGAATCTGCAAGTGTTTATTCGGAGCACCTTGAGGCCTATGTTGGAAAAGGAAATATCTTCACATAAAAACTAGAGAGAAGGATTCTCAGAAACTTCTTTGTGATGAGTTCATTCAACTCACAGAGTTGAACCTACCCATTGATAGAGAAGTTTGGAAACACTCTTTTTGTAGAATCTGCAAGTGGATATTTGGAGCCGTTTGAGGCCTATGCTGGAAAAGGAAATATCTTCACATAAAAACTGAACAGAAGCATTCTCAGAAACTTCTTTGTGTTGAGTGCATTCAACTCACAGACTTGAACTTACCTGTAGAAAGAGCAGTTTTGAAACACTCTTTTGGTGAAATCTGCAAGTGGTTATTTGGAGCACTTCGAGGCCTGTGCTGGGATATGGAATATCTTCACCTAAAAACTACAGAGAAGCATTCTCAGAAAGTTCTTCACGATGCATTCATTCAACTCAGAGAGTTGAACCTTCCTTTTGATAGAACAGTTTTGAAACACTCTTTTTGTAGAATCTGCAAGAGGATATTTGGAGCGTTTTGAGGCCTATGCTGGAAAAGGAAATATCTTCACCTAAAAACTAGACAGAAGCATTCTCAGAAACTTCTGTGTGATGAGTGCATTCAACTCACAGACTTGAACGTTTCTTTTGATAGAACAGTTTTGAAACATTACGTTTGTAGAATCTGCAAGTGTTTATTCGGAGCACCTTGAGGCCTATGTTGGAAAAGGAAATATCTTCACATAAAAACTAGAGAGAAGGATTCTCAGAAACTTCTTTGTGATGAGTTCATTCAACTCACAGAGTTGAACCTACCCATTGATAGAGAAGTTTGGAAACACTCTTTTTGTAGAATCTGCAAGTGGATATTTGGAGCCGTTTGAGGCCTATGCTGGAAAAGGAAATATCTTCACATAAAAACTGAACAGAAGCATTCTCAGAAACTTCTTTGTGTTGAGTGCATTCAACTCACAGACTTGAACTTACCTGTAGAAAGAGCAGTTTTGAAACACTCTATTGGTGAAATCTGCAAGTGGTTATTTGGAGCACTTCGAGGCCTGTGCTGGGATATGGAATATCTTCACCTAAAAACTACAGAGAAGCATTCTCAGAAAGTTCTTCACGATGCATTCATTCAACTCACAGAGTTGAACCTTCCTTTTGATAGAACAGTTTTGAAACACTCTTTTTCTAGAATCTGCAAGAGGATATTTGGAGCGTTTTGAGGCCTATGCTGGAAAAGGAAATATCTTCACCTAAAAACTAGACAGAAGCATTCTCAGAAACTTCTGTGTGATGAGTGCATTCAACTCACAGACTTGAACGTTTCTTTTGATAGAACAGTTTTGAAACATTACGTTTGTAGAATCTGCAAGTGTTTATTCGGAGCACCTTGAGGCCTATGTTGGAAAAGGAAATATCTTCACATAAAAACTAGAGAGAAGGATTCTCAGAAACTTCTTTGTGATGAGTTCATTCAACTCACAGAGTTGAACCTACCCATTGATAGAGAAGTTTGGAAACACTCTTTTTGTAGAATCTGCAAGTGGATATTTGGAGCCGTTTGAGGCCTATGCTGGAAAAGGAAATATCTTCACATAAAAACTGAACAGAAGCATTCTCAGAAACTTCTTTGTGTTGAGTGCATTCAACTCACAGACTTGAACTTACCTGTAGAAAGAGCAGTTTTGAAACACTCTATTGGTGAAATCTGCAAGTGGTTATTTGGAGCACTTCGAGGCCTGTGCTGGGATATGGAATATCTTCACCTAAAAACTACAGAGAAGCATTCTCAGAAAGTTCTTCACGATGCATTCATTCAACTCACAGAGTTGAACCTTCCTTTTGATAGAACAGTTTTGAAACACTCTTTTTGTAGAATCTGCAAGAGGATATTTGGAGCGTTTTGAGGCCTATGCTGGAAAAGGAAATATCTTCACCTAAAAACTAGACAGAAGCATTCTCAGAAACTTCTGTGTGATGAGTGCATTCAACTCACAGACTTGAACGTTTCTTTTGATAGAACAGTTTTGAAACATTACGTTTGTAGAATCTGCAAGTGTTTATTCGGAGCACCTTGAGGCCTATGTTGGAAAAGGAAATATCTTCACATAAAAACTAGAGAGAAGGATTCTCAGAAACTTCTTTGTGATGAGTTCATTCAACTCACAGAGTTGAACCTACCCATTGATAGAGAAGTTTGGAAACACTCTTTTTGTAGAATCTGCAAGTGGATATTTGGAGCCGTTTGAGGCCTATGCTGGAAAAGGAAATATCTTCACATAAAAACTGAACAGAAGCATTCTCAGAAACTTCTTTGTGTTGAGTGCATTCAACTCACAGACTTGAACTTACCTGTAGAAAGAGCAGTTTTGAAACACTCTATTGGTGAAATCTGCAAGTGGTTATTTGGAGCACTTCGAGGCCTGTGCTGGGATATGGAATATCTTCACCTAAAAACTACAGAGAAGCATTCTCAGAAAGTTCTTCACGATGCATTCATTCAACTCACAGAGTTGAACCTTCCTTTTGATAGAACAGTTTTGAAACACTCTTTTTGTAGAATCTGCAAGAGGATATTTGGAGCGTTTTGAGGCCTATGCTGGAAAAGGAAATATCTTCACCTAAAAACTAGACAGAAGCATTCTCAGAAACTTCTGTGTGATGAGTGCATTCAACTCACAGACTTGAACGTTTCTTTTGATAGAACAGTTTTGAAACATTACGTTTGTAGAATCTGCAAGTGTTTATTCGGAGCACCTTGAGGCCTATGTTGGAAAAGGAAATATCTTCACATAAAAACTAGAGAGAAGGATTCTCAGAAACTTCTTTGTGATGAGTTCATTCAACTCACAGAGTTGAACCTACCCATTGATAGAGAAGTTTGGAAACACTCTTTTTGTAGAATCTGCAAGTGGATATTTGGAGCCGTTTGAGGCCTATGCTGGAAAAGGAAATATCTTCACATAAAAACTGAACAGAAGCATTCTCAGAAACTTCTTTGTGTTGAGAGCATTCAACTCACAGACTTGAACTTACCTGTAGAAAGAGCAGTTTTGAAACACTCTTTTGGTGAAATCTGCATGTGGTTATTTGGAGCACTTCGAGGCCTGTGCTGGGATATGGAATATCTTCACCTAAAAACTACAGAGAAGCATTCTCAGAAAGTTCTTCACGATGCATTCATTCAACTCACAGAGTTGAACCTTCCTTTTGATAGAACAGTTTTGAAACACTCTTTTTGTAGAATCTGCAAGAGGATATTTGGAGCGTTTTGAGGCCTATGCTGGAAAAGGAAATATCTTCACCTAAAAACTAGACAGAAGCATTCTCAGAAACTTCTGTGTGATGAGTGCATTCAACTCACAGACTTGAACGTTTCTTTTGATAGAACAGTTTTGAAACATTACGTTTGTAGAATCTGCAAGTGTTTATTCGGAGCACCTTGAGGCCTATGTTGGAAAAGGAAATATCTTCACATAAAAACTAGAGAGAAGGATTCTCAGAAACTTCTTTGTGATGAGTTCATTCAACTCACAGAGTTGAACCTACCCATTGATAGAGAAGTTTGGAAACACTCTTTTTGTAGAATCTGCAAGTGGATATTTGGAGCCGTTTGAGGCCTATGCTGGAAAAGGAAATATCTTCACATAAAAACTGAACAGAAGCATTCTCAGAAACTTCTTTGTGTTGAGTGCATTCAACTCACAGACTTGAACTTACCTGTAGAAAGAGCAGTTTTGAAACACTCTTTTGGTGAAATCTGCAAGTGGTTATTTGGAGCACTTCGAGGCCTGTGCTGGGATATGGAATATCTTCACCTAAAAACTACAGAGAAGCATTCTCAGAAAGTTCTTCACGATGCATTCATTCAACTCACAGAGTTGAACCTTCCTTTTGATAGAACAGTTTTGAAACACTCTTTTTGTAGAATCTGCAAGAGGATATTTGGAGCGTTTTGAGGCCTATGCTGGAAAAGGAAATATCTTCACCTAAAAACTAGACAGAAGCATTCTCAGAAACTTCTGTGTGATGAGTGCATTCAACTCACAGACTTGAACGTTTCTTTTGATAGAACAGTTTTGAAACATTACGTTTGTAGAATCTGCAAGTGTTTATTCGGAGCACCTTGAGGCCTATGTTGGAAAAGGAAATATCTTCACATAAAAACTAGAGAGAAGGATTCTCAGAAACTTCTTTGTGATGAGTTCATTCAACTCACAGAGTTGAACCTACCCATTGATAGAGAAGTTTGGAAACACTCTTTTTGTAGAATCTGCAAGTGGATATTTGGAGCCGTTTGAGGCCTATGCTGGAAAAGGAAATATCTTCACATAAAAACTGAACAGAAGCATTCTCAGAAACTTCTTTGTGTTGAGTGCATTCAACTCACAGACTTGAACTTACCTGTAGAAAGAGCAGTTTTGAAACACTCTATTGGTGAAATCTGCAAGTGGTTATTTGGAGCACTTCGAGGCCTGTGCTGGGATATGGAATATCTTCACCTAAAAACTACAGAGAAGCATTCTCAGAAAGTTCTTCACGATGCATTCATTCAACTCACAGAGTTGAACCTTCCTTTTGATAGAACAGTTTTGAAACACTCTTTTTCTAGAATCTGCAAGAGGATATTTGGAGCGTTTTGAGGCCTATGCTGGAAAAGGAAATATCTTCACCTAAAAACTAGACAGAAGCATTCTCAGAAACTTCTGTGTGATGAGTGCATTCAACTCACAGACTTGAACGTTTCTTTTGATAGAACAGTTTTGAAACATTACGTTTGTAGAATCTGCAAGTGTTTATTCGGAGCACCTTGAGGCCTATGTTGGAAAAGGAAATATCTTCACATAAAAACTAGAGAGAAGGATTCTCAGAAACTTCTTTGTGATGAGTTCATTCAACTCACAGAGTTGAACCTACCCATTGATAGAGAAGTTTGGAAACACTCTTTTTGTAGAATCTGCAAGTGGATATTTGGAGCCGTTTGAGGCCTATGCTGGAAAAGGAAATATCTTCACATAAAAACTGAACAGAAGCATTCTCAGAAACTTCTTTGTGTTGAGTGCATTCAACTCACAGACTTGAACTTACCTGTAGAAAGAGCAGTTTTGAAACACTCTATTGGTGAAATCTGCAAGTGGTTATTTGGAGCACTTCGAGGCCTGTGCTGGGATATGGAATATCTTCACCTAAAAACTACAGAGAAGCATTCTCAGAAAGTTCTTCACGATGCATTCATTCAACTCACAGAGTTGAACCTTCCTTTTGATAGAACAGTTTTGAAACACTCTTTTTCTAGAATCTGCAAGAGGATATTTGGAGCGTTTTGAGGCCTATGCTGGAAAAGGAAATATCTTCACCTAAAAACTAGACAGAAGCATTCTCAGAAACTTCTGTGTGATGAGTGCATTCAACTCACAGACTTGAACGTTTCTTTTGATAGAACAGTTTTGAAACATTACGTTTGTAGAATCTGCAAGTGTTTATTCGGAGCACCTTGAGGCCTATGTTGGAAAAGGAAATATCTTCACATAAAAACTAGAGAGAAGGATTCTCAGAAACTTCTTTGTGATGAGTTCATTCAACTCACAGAGTTGAACCTACCCATTGATAGAGAAGTTTGGAAACACTCTTTTTGTAGAATCTGCAAGTGGATATTTGGAGCCGTTTGAGGCCTATGCTGGAAAAGGAAATATCTTCACATAAAAACTGAACAGAAGCATTCTCAGAAACTTCTTTGTGTTGAGTGCATTCAACTCACAGACTTGAACTTACCTGTAGAAAGAGCAGTTTTGAAACACTCTATTGGTGAAATCTGCAAGTGGTTATTTGGAGCACTTCGAGGCCTGTGCTGGGATATGGAATATCTTCACCTAAAAAGTACAGAGAAGCATTCTCAGAAAGTTCTTCACGATGCATTCATTCAACTCACAGAGTTGAACCTTCCTTTTGATAGAACAGTTTTGAAACACTCTTTTTGTAGAATCTGCAAGAGGATATTTGGAGCGTTTTGAGGCCTATGCTGGAAAAGGAAATATCTTCACCTAAAAACTAGACAGAAGCATTCTCAGAAACTTCTGTGTGATGAGTGCATTCAACTCACAGACTTGAACGTTTCTTTTGATAGAACAGTTTTGAAACATTACGTTTGTAGAATCTGCAAGTGTTTATTCGGAGCACCTTGAGGCCTATGTTGGAAAAGGAAATATCTTCACATAAAAACTAGAGAGAAGGATTCTCAGAAACTTCTTTGTGATGAGTTCATTCAACTCACAGAGTTGAACCTACCCATTGATAGAGAAGTTTGGAAACACTCTTTTTGTAGAATCTGCAAGTGGATATTTGGAGCCGTTTGAGGCCTATGCTGGAAAAGGAAATATCTTCACATAAAAACTGAACAGAAGCATTCTCAGAAACTTCTTTGTGTTGAGTGCATTCAACTCACAGACTTGAACTTACCTGTAGAAAGAGCAGTTTTGAAACACTCTATTGGTGAAATCTGCAAGTGGTTATTTGGAGCACTTCGAGGCCTGTGCTGGGATATGGAATATCTTCACCTAAAAACTACAGAGAAGCATTCTCAGAAAGTTCTCCACGATGCATTCATTCAACTCACAGAGTTGAACCTTCCTTTTGATAGAACAGTTTTGAAACACTCTTTTTGTAGAATCTGCAAGAGGATATTTGGAGCGTTTTGAGGCCTATGCTGGAAAAGGAAATATCTTCACCTAAAAACTAGACAGAAGCATTCTCAGAAACTTCTGTGTGATGAGTGCATTCAACTCACAGACTTGAACGTTTCTTTTGATAGAACAGTTTTGAAACATTACGTTTGTAGAATCTGCAAGTGTTTATTCGGAGCACCTTGAGGCCTATGTTGGAAAAGGAAATATCTTCACATAAAAACTAGAGAGAAGGATTCTCAGAAACTTCTTTGTGATGAGTTCATTCAACTCACAGAGTTGAACCTACCCATTGATAGAGAAGTTTGGAAACACTCTTTTTGTAGAATCTGCAAGTGGATATTTGGAGCCGTTTGAGGCCTATGCTGGAAAAGGAAATATCTTCACATAAAAACTGAACAGAAGCATTCTCAGAAACTTCTTTGTGTTGAGTGCATTCAACTCACAGACTTGAACTTACCTGTAGAAAGAGCAGTTTTGAAACACTCTATTGGTGAAATCTGCATGTGGTTATTTGGAGCACTTCGAGGCCTGTGCTGGGATATGGAATATCTTCACCTAAAAACTACAGAGAAGCATTCTCAGAAAGTTCTTCACGATGCATTCATTCAACTCACAGAGTTGAACCTTCCTTTTGATAGAACAGTTTTGAAACACTCTTTTTGTAGAATCTGCAAGAGGATATTTGGAGCGTTTTGAGGCCTATGCTGGAAAAGCAAATATCTTCACCTAAAAACTAGACAGAAGCATTCTCAGAAACTTCTGTGTGATGAGTGCATTCAACTCACAGACTTGAACGTTTCTTTTGATAGAACAGTTTTGAAACATTACGTTTGTAGAATCTGCAAGTGTTTATTCGGAGCACCTTGAGGCCTATGTTGGAAAAGGAAATATCTTCACATAAAAACTAGAGAGAAGGATTCTCAGAAACTTCTTTGTGATGAGTTCATTCAACTCACAGAGTTGAACCTACCCATTGATAGAGAAGTTTGGAAACACTCTTTTTGTAGAATCTGCAAGTGGATATTTGGAGCCGTTTGAGGCCTATGCTGGAAAAGGAAATATCTTCACATAAAAACTGAACAGAAGCATTCTCAGAAACTTCTTTGTGTTGAGTGCATTCAACTCACAGACTTGAACTTACCTGTAGAAAGAGCAGTTTTGAAACACTCTTTTGGTGAAATCTGCAAGTGGTTATTTGGAGCACTTCGAGGCCTGTGCTGGGATATGGAATATCTTCACCTAAAAACTACAGAGAAGCATTCTCAGAAAGTTCTTCACGATGCATTCATTCAACTCACAGAGTTGAACCTTCCTTTTGATAGAACAGTTTTGAAACACTCTTTTTCTAGAATCTGCAAGAGGATATTTGGAGCGTTTTGAGGCCTATGCTGGAAAAGGAAATATCTTCACCTAAAAACTAGACAGAAGCATTCTCAGAAACTTCTGTGTGATGAGTGCATTCAACTCACAGACTTGAACGTTTCTTTTGATAGAACAGTTTTGAAACATTACGTTTGTAGAATCTGCAAGTGTTTATTCGGAGCACCTTGAGGCCTATGTTGGAAAAGGAAATATCTTCACATAAAAACTAGAGAGAAGGATTCTCAGAAACTTCTTTGTGATGAGTTCATTCAACTCACAGAGTTGAACCTACCCATTGATAGAGAAGTTTGGAAACACTCTTTTTGTAGAATCTGCAAGTGGATATTTGGAGCCGTTTGAGGCCTATGCTGGAAAAGGAAATATCTTCACATAAAAACTGAACAGAAGCATTCTCAGAAACTTCTTTGTGTTGAGTGCATTCAACTCACGGACTTAAACTTACCTGTAGAAAGAGCAGTTTTGAAACACTCTTTTGGTGAAATCTGCAAGTGGTTATTTGGAGCACTTCGAGGCCTGTGCTGGGATATGGAATATCTTCACCTAAAAAGTACAGAGAAGCATTCTCAGAAAGTTCTTCACGATGCATTCATTCAACTCACAGAGTTGAACCTTCCTTTTGATAGAACAGTTTTGAAACACTCTTTTTGTAGAATCTGCAAGAGGATATTTGGAGCGTTTTGAGGCCTATGCTGGAAAAGGAAATATCTTCACCTAAAAACTAGACAGAAGCATTCTCAGAAACTTCTGTGTGATGAGTGCATTCAACTCACAGACTTGAACGTTTCTTTTGATAGAACAGTTTTGAAACATTACGTTTGTAGAATCTGCAAGTGTTTATTCGGAGCACCTTGAGGCCTATGTTGGAAAAGGAAATATCTTCACATAAAAACTAGAGAGAAGGATTCTCAGAAACTTCTTTGTGATGAGTTCATTCAACTCACAGAGTTGAACCTACCCATTGATAGAGAAGTTTGGAAACACTCTTTTTGTAGAATCTGCAAGTGGATATTTGGAGCCGTTTGAGGCCTATGCTGGAAAAGGAAATATCTTCACATAAAAACTGAACAGAAGCATTCTCAGAAACTTCTTTGTGTTGAGTGCATTCAACTCACAGACTTGAACTTACCTGTAGAAAGAGCAGTTTTGAAACACTCTATTGGTGAAATCTGCAAGTGGTTATTTGGAGCACTTCGAGGCCTGTGCTGGGATATGGAATATCTTCACCTAAAAACTACAGAGAAGCATTCTCAGAAAGTTCTTCACGATGCATTCATTCAACTCACAGAGTTGAACCTTCCTTTTGATAGAACAGTTTTGAAACACTCTTTTTGTAGAATCTGCAAGAGGATATTTGGAGCGTTTTGAGGCCTATGCTGGAAAAGGAAATATCTTCACCTAAAAACTAGACAGAAGCATTCTCAGAAACTTCTGTGTGATGAGTGCATTCAACTCACAGACTTGAACGTTTCTTTTGATAGAACAGTTTTGAAACATTACGTTTGTAGAATCTGCAAGTGTTTATTCGGAGCACCTTGAGGCCTATGTTGGAAAAGGAAATATCTTCACATAAAAACTAGAGAGAAGGATTCTCAGAAACTTCTTTGTGATGAGTTCATTCAACTCACAGAGTTGAACCTACCCATTGATAGAGAAGTTTGGAAACACTCTTTTTGTAGAATCTGCAAGTGGATATTTGGAGCCGTTTGAGGCCTATGCTGGAAAAGGAAATATCTTCACATAAAAACTGAACAGAAGCATTCTCAGAAACTTCTTTGTGTTGAGTGCATTCAACTCACAGACTTGAACTTACCTGTAGAAAGAGCAGTTTTGAAACACTCTATTGGTGAAATCTGCAAGTGGTTATTTGGAGCACTTCGAGGCCTGTGCTGGGATATGGAATATCTTCACCTAAAAACTACAGAGAAGCATTCTCAGAAAGTTCTTCACGATGCATTCATTCAACTCACAGAGTTGAACCTTCCTTTTGATAGAACAGTTTTGAAACACTCTTTTTCTAGAATCTGCAAGAGGATATTTGGAGCGTTTTGAGGCCTATGCTGGAAAAGGAAATATCTTCACCTAAAAACTAGACAGAAGCATTCTCAGAAACTTCTGTGTGATGAGTGCATTCAACTCACAGACTTGAACGTTTCTTTTGATAGAACAGTTTTGAAACATTACGTTTGTAGAATCTGCAAGTGTTTATTCGGAGCACCTTGAGGCCTATGTTGGAAAAGGAAATATCTTCACATAAAAACTAGAGAGAAGGATTCTCAGAAACTTCTTTGTGATGAGTTCATTCAACTCACAGAGTTGAACCTACCCATTGATAGAGAAGTTTGGAAACACTCTTTTTGTAGAATCTGCAAGTGGATATTTGGAGCCGTTTGAGGCCTATGCTGGAAAAGGAAATATCTTCACATAAAAACTGAACAGAAGCATTCTCAGAAACTTCTTTGTGTTGAGTGCATTCAACTCACAGACTTGAACTTACCTGTAGAAAGAGCAGTTTTGAAACACTCTATTGGTGAAATCTGCAAGTGGTTATTTGGAGCACTTCGAGGCCTGTGCTGGGATATGGAATATCTTCACCTAAAAAGTACAGAGAAGCATTCTCAGAAAGTTCTTCACGATGCATTCATTCAACTCACAGAGTTGAACCTTCCTTTTGATAGAACAGTTTTGAAACACTCTTTTTGTAGAATCTGCAAGAGGATATTTGGAGCGTTTTGAGGCCTATGCTGGAAAAGGAAATATCTTCACCTAAAAACTAGACAGAAGCATTCTCAGAAACTTCTGTGTGATGAGTGCATTCAACTCACAGACTTGAACGTTTCTTTTGATAGAACAGTTTTGAAACATTACGTTTGTAGAATCTGCAAGTGTTTATTCGGAGCACCTTGAGGCCTATGTTGGAAAAGGAAATATCTTCACATAAAAACTAGAGAGAAGGATTCTCAGAAACTTCTTTGTGATGAGTTCATTCAACTCACAGAGTTGAACCTACCCATTGATAGAGAAGTTTGGAAACACTCTTTTTGTAGAATCTGCAAGTGGATATTTGGAGCCGTTTGAGGCCTATGCTGGAAAAGGATATATCTTCACATAAAAACTGAACAGAAGCATTCTCAGAAACTTCTTTGTGTTGAGTGCATTCAACTCACAGACTTGAACTTACCTGTAGAAAGAGCAGTTTTGAAACACTCTATTGGTGAAATCTGCAAGTGGTTATTTGGAGCACTTCGAGGCCTGTGCTGGGATATGGAATATCTTCACCTAAAAACTACAGAGAAGCATTCTCAGAAAGTTCTTCACGATGCATTCATTCAACTCACAGAGTTGAACCTTCCTTTTGATAGAACAGTTTTGAAACACTCTTTTTGTAGAATCTGCAAGAGGATATTTGGAGCGTTTTGAGGCCTATGCTGGAAAAGGAAATATCTTCACCTAAAAACTAGACAGAAGCATTCTCAGAAACTTCTGTGTGATGAGTGCATTCAACTCACAGACTTGAACGTTTCTTTTGATAGAACAGTTTTGAAACATTACGTTTGTAGAATCTGCAAGTGTTTATTCGGAGCACCTTGAGGCCTATGTTGGAAAAGGAAATATCTTCTCACATAAAAACTAGAGAGAAGGATTCTCAGAAACTTCTTTGTGATGAGTTCATTCAACTCACAGAGTTGAACCTACCCATTGATAGAGAAGTTTGGAAACACTCTTTTTGTAGAATCTGCAAGTGGATATTTGGAGCCGTTTGAGGCCTATGCTGGAAAAGGAAATATCTTCACATAAAAACTGAACAGAAGCATTCTCAGAAACTTCTTTGTGTTGAGTGCATTCAACTCACGGACTTGAACTTACCTGTAGAAAGAGCAGTTTTGAAACACTCTTTTGGTGAAATCTGCAAGTGGTTATTTGGAGCACTTCGAGGCCTGTGCTGGGATATGGAATATCTTCACCTAAAAACTACAGAGAAGCATTCTCAGAAAGTTCTTCACGATGCATTCATTCAACTCACAGAGTTGAACCTTCCTTTTGATAGAACAGTTTTGAAACACTCTTTTTGTAGAATCTGCAAGAGGATATTTGGAGCGTTTTGAGGCCTATGCTGGAAAAGGAAATATCTTCACCTAAAAACTAGACAGAAGCATTCTCAGAAACTTCTGTGTGATGAGTGCATTCAACTCACAGACTTGAACGTTTCTTTTGATAGAACAGTTTTGAAACATTACGTTTGTAGAATCTGCAAGTGTTTATTCGGAGCACCTTGAGGCCTATGTTGGAAAAGGAAATATCTTCACATAAAAACTAGAGAGAAGGATTCTCAGAAACTTCTTTGTGATGAGTTCATTCAACCCACACAGTTGAACCTACCCATTGATAGAGAAGTTTGGAAACACTCTTTTTGTAGAATCTGCAAGTGGATATTTGGAGCCATTTGAGGCCTATGCTGGAAAAGGAAATATCTTCACATAAAAACTGAACAGAAGCATTCTCAGAAACTTCTTTGTGTTGAGTGCATTCAACTCACAGACTTGAACTTACCTGTAGAAAGAGCAGTTTTGAAACACTCTATTGGTGAAATCTGCAAGTGGTTATTTGGAGCACTTCGAGGCCTGTGCTGGGATATGGAATATCTTCACCTAAAAACTACAGAGAAGCATTCTCAGAAAGTTCTTCACGATGCATTCATTCAACTCACAGAGTTGAACCTTCCTTTTGATAGAACAGTTTTGAAACACTCTTTTTGTAGAATCTGCAAGAGGATATTTGGAGCGTTTTGAGGCCTATGCTGGAAAAGGAAATATCTTCACCTAAAAACTAGACAGAAGCATTCTCAGAAACTTCTGTGTGATGAGTGCATTCAACTCACAGACTTGAACGTTTCTTTTGATAGAACAGTTTTGAAACATTACGTTTGTAGAATCTGCAAGTGTTTATTCGGAGCACCTTGAGGCCTATGTTGGAAAAGGAAATATCTTCACATAAAAACTAGAGAGAAGGATTCTCAGAAACTTCTTTGTGATGAGTTCATTCAACTCACAGAGTTGAACCTACCCATTGATAGAGAAGTTTGGAAACACTCTTTTTGTAGAATCTGCAAGTGGATATTTGGAGCCGTTTGAGGCCTATGCTGGAAAAGGAAATATCTTCACATAAAAACTGAACAGAAGCATTCTCAGAAACTTCTTTGTGTTGAGTGCATTCAACTCACAGACTTGAACTTACCTGTAGAAAGAGCAGTTTTGAAACACTCTTTTGGTGAAATCTGCAAGTGGTTATTTGGAGCACTTCGAGGCCTGTGCTGGGATATGGAATATCTTCACCTAAAAACTACAGAGAAGCATTCTCAGAAAGTTCTTCACGATGCATTCATTCAACTCACAGAGTTGAACCTTCCTTTTGATAGAACAGTTTTGAAACCCTCTTTTTCTAGAATCTGCAAGAGGATATTTGGAGCGTTTTGAGGCCTATGCTGGAAAAGGAAATATCTTCACCTAAAAACTAGACAGAAGCATTCTCAGAAACTTCTGTGTGATGAGTGCATTCAACTCACAGACTTGAACGTTTCTTTTGATAGAACAGTTTTGAAACATTACGTTTGTAGAATCTGCAAGTGTTTATTCGGAGCACCTTGAGGCCTATGTTGGAAAAGGAAATATCTTCACATAAAAACTAGAGAGAAGGATTCTCAGAAACTTCTTTGTGATGAGTTCATTCAACTCACAGAGTTGAACCTACCCATTGATAGAGAAGTTTGGAAACACTCTTTTTGTAGAATCTGCAAGTGGATATTTGGAGCCGTTTGAGGCCTATGCTGGAAAAGGAAATATCTTCACATAAAAACTGAACAGAAGCATTCTCAGAAACTTCTTTGTGTTGAGTGCATTCAACTCACAGACTTGAACTTACCTGTAGAAAGAGCAGTTTTGAAACACTCTTTTGGTGAAATCTGCAAGTGGTTATTTGGAGCACTTCGAGGCCTGTGCTGGGATATGGAATATCTTCACCTAAAAACTACAGAGAAGCATTCTCAGAAAGTTCTTCACGATGCATTCATTCAACTCACAGAGTTGAACCTTCCTTTTGATAGAACAGTTTTGAAACACTCTTTTTGTAGAATCTGCAAGAGGATATTTGGAGCGTTTTGAGGCCTATGCTGGAAAAGGAAATATCTTCACCTAAAAACTAGACAGAAGCATTCTCAGAAACTTCTGTGTGATGAGTGCATTCAACTCACAGACTTGAACGTTTCTTTTGATAGAACAGTTTTGAAACATTACGTTTGTAGAATCTGCAAGTGTTTATTCGGAGCACCTTGAGGCCTATGTTGGAAAAGGAAATATCTTCACATAAAAACTAGAGAGAAGGATTCTCAGAAACTTCTTTGTGATGAGTTCATTCAACTCACAGAGTTGAACCTACCCATTGATAGAGAAGTTTGGAAACACTCTTTTTGTAGAATCTGCAAGTGGATATTTGGAGCCGTTTGAGGCCTATGCTGGAAAAGGAAATATCTTCACATAAAAACTGAACAGAAGCATTCTCAGAAACTTCTTTGTGTTGAGTGCATTCAACTCACAGACTTGAACTTACCTGTAGAAAGAGCAGTTTTGAAACACTCTATTGGTGAAATCTGCAAGTGGTTATTTGGAGCACTTCGAGGCCTGTGCTGGGATATGGAATATCTTCACCTAAAAACTACAGAGAAGCATTCTCAGAAAGTTCTTCACGATGCATTCATTCAACTCACAGAGTTGAACCTTCCTTTTGATAGAACAGTTTTGAAACACTCTTTTTGTAGAATCTGCAAGAGGATATTTGGAGCGTTTTGAGGCCTATGCTGGAAAAGGAAATATCTTCACCTAAAAACTAGACAGAAGCATTCTCAGAAACTTCTGTGTGATGAGTGCATTCAACTCACAGACTTGAACGTTTCTTTTGATAGAACAGTTTTGAAACATTACGTTTGTAGAATCTGCAAGTGTTTATTCGGAGCACCTTGAGGCCTATGTTGGAAAAGGAAATATCTTCACATAAAAACTAGAGAGAAGGATTCTCAGAAACTTCTTTGTGATGAGTTCATTCAACTCACAGAGTTGAACCTACCCATTGATAGAGAAGTTTGGAAACACTCTTTTTGTAGAATCTGCAAGTGGATATTTGGAGCCGTTTGAGGCCTATGCTGGAAAAGGAAATATCTTCACATAAAAACTGAACAGAAGCATTCTCAGAAACTTCTTTGTGTTGAGTGCATTCAACTCACAGACTTGAACTTACCTGTAGAAAGAGCAGTTTTGAAACACTCTATTGGTGAAATCTGCAAGTGGTTATTTGGAGCACTTCGAGGCCTGTGCTGGGATATGGAATATCTTCACCTAAAAACTACAGAGAAGCATTCTCAGAAAGTTCTTCACGATGCATTCATTCAACTCACAGAGTTGAACCTTCCTTTTGATAGAACAGTTTTGAAACACTCTTTTTGTAGAATCTGCAAGAGGATATTTGGAGCGTTTTGAGGCCTATGCTGGAAAAGGAAATATCTTCACCTAAAAACTAGACAGAAGCATTCTCAGAAACTTCTGTGTGATGAGTGCATTCAACTCACAGACTTGAACGTTTCTTTTGATAGAACAGTTTTGAAACATTACGTTTGTAGAATCTGCAAGTGTTTATTCGGAGCACCTTGAGGCCTATGTTGGAAAAGGAAATATCTTCACATAAAAACTAGAGAGAAGGATTCTCAGAAACTTCTTTGTGATGAGTTCATTCAACTCACAGAGTTGAACCTACCCATTGAGAGAGAAGTTTGGAAACACTCTTTTTGTAGAATCTGCAAGTGGATATTTGGAGCCGTTTGAGGCCTATGCTGGAAAAGGAAATATCTTCACATAAAAACTGAACAGAAGCATTCTCAGAAACTTCTTTGTGTTGAGTGCATTCAACTCACAGACTTGAACTTACCTGTAGAAAGAGCAGTTTTGAAACACTCTTTTGGTGAAATCTGCAAGTGGTTATTTGGAGCACTTCGAGGCCTGTGCTGGGATATGGAATATCTTCACCTAAAAACTACAGAGAAGCATTCTCAGAAAGTTCTTCACGATGCATTCATTCAACTCACAGAGTTGAACCTTCCTTTTGATAGAACAGTTTTGAAACACTCTTTTTGTAGAATCTGCAAGAGGATATTTGGAGCGTTTTGAGGCCTATGCTGGAAAAGGAAATATCTTCACCTAAAAACTAGACAGAAGCATTCTCAGAAACTTCTGTGTGATGAGTGCATTCAACTCACAGACTTGAACGTTTCTTTTGATAGAACAGTTTTGAAACATTACGTTTGTAGAATCTGCAAGTGTTTATTCGGAGCACCTTGAGGCCTATGTTGGAAAAGGAAATATCTTCACATAAAAACTAGAGAGAAGGATTCTCAGAAACTTCTTTGTGATGAGTTCATTCAACTCACAGAGTTGAACCTACCCATTGATAGAGAAGTTTGGAAACACTCTTTTTGTAGAATCCGCAAGTGGATATTTGGAGCCGTTTGAGGCCTATGCTGGAAAAGGAAATATCTTCACATAAAAACTGAACAGAAGCATTCTCAGAAACTTCTTTGTGTTGAGTGCATTCAACTCACAGACTTGAACTTACCTGTAGAAAGAGCAGTTTTGAAACACTCTATTGGTGAAATCTGCAAGTGGTTATTTGGAGCACTTCGAGGCCTGTGCTGGGATATGGAATATCTTCACCTAAAAACTACAGAGAAGCATTCTCAGAAAGTTCTTCACGATGCATTCATTCAACTCACAGAGTTGAACCTTCCTTTTGATAGAACAGTTTTGAAACACTCTTTTTCTAGAATCTGCAAGAGGATATTTGGAGCGTTTTGAGGCCTATGCTGGAAAAGGAAATATCTTCACCTAAAAACTAGACAGAAGCATTCTCAGAAACTTCTGTGTGATGAGTGCATTCAACTCACAGACTTGAACGTTTCTTTTGATAGAACAGTTTTGAAACATTACGTTTGTAGAATCTGCAAGTGTTTATTCGGAGCACCTTGAGGCCTATGTTGGAAAAGGAAATATCTTCACATAAAAACTAGAGAGAAGGATTCTCAGAAACTTCTTTGTGATGAGTTCATTCAACTCACAGAGTTGAACCTACCCATTGATAGAGAAGTTTGGAAACACTCTTTTTGTAGAATCTGCAAGTGGATATTTGGAGCCGTTTGAGGCCTATGCTGGAAAAGGAAATATCTTCACATAAAAACTGAACAGAAGCATTCTCAGAAACTTCTTTGTGTTGAGTGCATTCAACTCACGGACTTGAACTTACCTGTAGAAAGAGCAGTTTTGAAACACTCTTTTGGTGAAATCTGCAAGTGGTTATTTGGAGCACTTCGAGGCCTGTGCTGGGATATGGAATATCTTCACCTAAAAACTACAGAGAAGCATTCTCAGAAAGTTCTTCACGATGCATTCATTCAACTCACAGAGTTGAACCTTCCTTTTGATAGAACAGTTTTGAAACACTCTTTTTGTAGAATCTGCAAGAGGATATTTGGAGCGTTTTGAGGCCTATGCTGGAAAAGGAAATATCTTCACCTAAAAACTAGACAGAAGCATTCTCAGAAACTTCTGTGTGATGAGTGCATTCAACTCACAGACTTGAACGTTTCTTTTGATAGAACAGTTTTGAAACATTACGTTTGTAGAATCCGCAAGTGTTTATTCGGAGCACCTGGAGGCCTATGTTGGAAAAGGAAATATCTTCACATAAAAACTAGAGAGAAGGATTCTCAGAAACTTCTTTGTGATGAGTTCATTCAACCCACACAGTTGAACCTACCCATTGATAGAGAAGTTTGGAAACACTCTTTTTGTAGAATCTGCAAGTGGATATTTGGAGCCATTTGAGGCCTATGCTGGAAAAGGAAATATCTTCACATAAAAACTGAACAGAAGCATTCTCAGAAACTTCTTTGTGTTGAGTGCATTCAACTCACAGACTTGAACTTACCTGTAGAAAGAGCAGTTTTGAAACACTCTATTGGTGAAATCTGCAAGTGGTTATTTGGAGCACTTCGAGGCCTGTGCTGGGATATGGAATATCTTCACCTAAAAACTACAGAGAAGCATTCTCAGAAAGTTCTTCACGATGCATTCATTCAACTCACAGAGTTGAACCTTCCTTTTGATAGAACAGTTTTGAAACACTCTTTTTGTAGAATCTGCAAGAGGATATTTGGAGCGTTTTGAGGCCTATGCTGGAAAAGGAAATATCTTCACCTAAAAACTAGACAGAAGCATTCTCAGAAACTTCTGTGTGATGAGTGCATTCAACTCACAGACTTGAACGTTTCTTTTGATAGAACAGTTTTGAAACATTACGTTTGTAGAATCTGCAAGTGTTTATTCGGAGCACCTTGAGGCCTATGTTGGAAAAGGAAATATCTTCACATAAAAACTAGAGAGAAGGATTCTCAGAAACTTCTTTGTGATGAGTTCATTCAACTCACAGAGTTGAACCTACCCATTGATAGAGAAGTTTGGAAACACTCTTTTTGTAGAATCTGCAAGTGGATATTTGGAGCCGTTTGAGGCCTATGCTGGAAAAGGAAATATCTTCACATAAAAACTGAACAGAAGCATTCTCAGAAACTTCTTTGTGTTGAGTGCATTCAACTCACAGACTTGAACTTACCTGTAGAAAGAGCAGTTTTGAAACACTCTTTTGGTGAAATCTGCAAGTGGTTATTTGGAGCACTTCGAGGCCTGTGCTGGGATATGGAATATCTTCACCTAAAAACTACAGAGAAGCATTCTCAGAAAGTTCTTCACGATGCATTCATTCAACTCACAGAGTTGAACCTTCCTTTTGATAGAACAGTTTTGAAACCCTCTTTTTCTAGAATCTGCAAGAGGATATTTGGAGCGTTTTGAGGCCTATGCTGGAAAAGGAAATATCTTCACCTAAAAACTAGACAGAAGCATTCTCAGAAACTTCTGTGTGATGAGTGCATTCAACTCACAGACTTGAACGTTTCTTTTGATAGAACAGTTTTGAAACATTACGTTTGTAGAATCTGCAAGTGTTTATTCGGAGCACCTTGAGGCCTATGTTGGAAAAGGAAATATCTTCACATAAAAACTAGAGAGAAGGATTCTCAGAAACTTCTTTGTGATGAGTTCATTCAACTCACAGAGTTGAACCTACCCATTGATAGAGAAGTTTGGAAACACTCTTTTTGTAGAATCTGCAAGTGGATATTTGGAGCCGTTTGAGGCCTATGCTGGAAAAGGAAATATCTTCACATAAAAACTGAACAGAAGCATTCTCAGAAACTTTTTGTGTTGAGTGCATTCAACTCACGGACTTGAACTTACCTGTAGAAAGAGCAGTTTTAAAACACTCTTTTGGTAAAATCTGCAAGTGGTTATTTGGAGCACTTCGAGGCCTGTGCTGGGATATGGAATATCTTCACCTAAAAACTACAGAGAAGCATTCTCAGAAAGTTCTTCACGATGCATTCATTCAACTCACAGAGTTGAACCTTCCTTTTGATAGAACAGTTTTGAAACACTCTTTTTCTAGAATCTGCAAGAGGATATTAGGAGCGTTTTGAGGCCTATGCTGGAAAAGGAAATATCTTCACCTAAAAACTAGACAGAAGCATTCTCAGAAACTTCTGTGTGATGAGTGCATTCAACTCACAGACTTGAACGTTTCTTTTGATAGAACAGTTTTGAAACATTACGTTTGTAGAATCTGCAAGTGTTTATTCGGAGCACCTTGAGGCCTATGTTGGAAAAGGAAATATCTTCACATAAAAACTAGAGAGAAGGATTCTCAGAAACTTCTTTGTGATGAGTTCATTCAAGTCACAGAGTTGAACCTACCCATTGATAGAGAAGTTTGGAAACACTCTTTTTGTAGAATCTGCAAGTGGATATTTGGAGCCGTTTGAGGCCTATGCTGGAAAAGGAAATATCTTCACATAAAAACTGAACAGAAGCATTCTCAGAAACTTCTTTGTGTTGAGTGCATTCAACTAACGGACTTGAACTTACCTGTAGAAAGAGCAGTTTTGAAACACTCTTTTGGTAAAATCTGCAAGTGGTTATTTGGAGCACTTCGAGGCCTGTGCTGGGATATGGAATATCTTCACCTAAAAACTACAGAGAAGCATTCTCAGAAAGTTCTTCACGATGCATTCATTCAACTCACAGAGTTGAACCTTCCTTTTGATAGAACAGTTTTGAAACACTCTTTTTGTAGAATCTGCAAGAGGATATTTGGAGCGTTTTGAGGCCTATGCTGGAAAAGGAAATATCTTCACCTAAAAACTAGACAGAAGCATTCTCAGAAACTTCTGTGTGATGAGTGCATTCAACTCACAGACTTGAACGTTTCTTTTGATAGAACAGTTTTGAAACATTACGTTTGTAGAATCTGCAAGTGTTTATTCGGAGCACCTTGAGGCCTATGTTGGAAAAGGAAATATCTTCACATAAAAACTAGAGAGAAGGATTCTCAGAAACTTCTTTGTGATGAGTTCATTCAACTCACAGAGTTGAACATACCCATTGATAGAGAAGTTTGGAAACACTCTTTTTGTAGAATCTGCAAGTGGATATTTGGAGCCGTTTGAGGCCTATGCTGGAAAAGGAAATATCTTCACATAAAAACTGAACAGAAGCATTCTCAGAAACTTCTTTGTGTTGAGTGCATTCAACTCACAGACTTGAACTTACCTGTAGAAAGAGCAGTTTTGAAACACTCTTTTGGTGAAATCTGCAAGTGGTTATTTGGAGCACTTCGAGGCCTGTGCTGGGATATGGAATATCTTCACCTAAAAACTACAGAGAAGCATTCTCAGAAAGTTCTTCACGATGCATTCATTCAACTCACAGAGTTGAACCTTCCTTTTGATAGAACAGTTTTGAAACACTCTTTTTGTAGAATCTGCAAGAGGATATTTGGAGCGTTTTGAGGCCTATGCTGGAAAAGGAAATATCTTCACCTAAAAACTAGACAGAAGCATTCTCAGAAACTTCTGTGTGATGAGTGCATTCAACTCACAGACTTGAACGTTTCTTTTGATAGAACAGTTTTGAAACATTACGTTTGTAGAATCTGCAAGTGTTTATTCGGAGCACCTTGAGGCCTATGTTGGAAAAGGAAATATCTTCACATAAAAACTAGAGAGAAGGATTCTCAGAAACTTCTTTGTGATGAGTTCATTCAACTCACAGAGTTGAACCTACCCATTGATAGAGAAGTTTGGAAACACTCTTTTTGTAGAATCTGCAAGTGGATATTTGGAGCCGTTTGAGGCCTATGCTGGAAAAGGAAATATCTTCACATAAAAACTGAACAGAAGCATTCTCAGAAACTTCTTTGTGTTGAGTGCATTCAACTCACAGACTTGAACTTACCCGTAGAAAGAGCAGTTTTGAAACACTCTATTGGTGAAATCTGCAAGTGGTTATTTGGAGCACTTCGAGGCCTGTGCTGGGATATGGAATATCTTCACCTAAAAACTACAGAGAAGCATTCTCAGAAAGTTCTTCATGATGCATTCATTCAACTCACAGAGTTGAACCTTCCTTTTGATAGAACAGTTTTGAAACACTCTTTTTGTAGAATCTGCAAGAGGATATTTGGAGCGTTTTGAGGCCTATGCTGGAAAAGGAAATATCTTCACCTAAAAACTAGACAGAAGCATTCTCAGAAACTTCTGTGTGATGAGTGCATTCAACTCACAGACTTGAACGTTTCTTTTGATAGAACAGTTTTGAAACATTACGTTTGTAGGATCTGCAAGTGTTTATTCGGAGCACCTTGAGGCCTATGTTGGAAAAGGAAATATCTTCACATAAAAACTAGAGAGAAGGATTCTCAGAAACTTCTTTGTGATGAGTTCATTCAACTCACAGAGTTGAACCTACCCATTGATAGAGAAGTTTGGAAACACTCTTTTTGTAGAATCTGCAAGTGGATATTTGGAGCCGTTTGAGGCCTATGCTGGAAAAGGAAATATCTTCACATAAAAACTGAACAGAAGCATTCTCAGAAACTTTTTGTGTTGAGTGCATTCAACTCACGGACTTGAACTTACCTGTAGAAAGAGCAGTTTTAAAACACTCTTTTGGTAAAATCTGCAAGTGGTTATTTGGAGCACTTCGAGGCCTGTGCTGGGATATGGAATATCTTCACCTAAAAACTACAGAGAAGCATTCTCAGAAAGTTCTTCACGATGCATTCATTCAACTCACAGAGTTGAACCTTCCTTTTGATAGAACAGTTTTGAAACACTCTTTTTCTAGAATCTGCAAGAGGATATTTGGAGCGTTTTGAGGCCTATGCTGGAAAAGGAAATATCTTCACCTAAAAACTAGACAGAAGCATTCTCAGAAACTTCTGTGTGATGAGTGCATTCAACTCACAGACTTGAACGTTTCTTTTGATAGAACAGTTTGGAAACATTACGTTTGTAGAATCTGCAAGTGTTTATTCGGAGCACCTTGAGGCCTATGTTGGAAAAGGAAATATCTTCACATAAAAACTAGAGAGAAGGATTCTCAGAAACTTCTTTGTGATGAGTTCATTCAAGTCACAGAGTTGAACCTACCCATTGATAGAGAAGTTTGGAAACACTCTTTTTGTAGAATCTGCAAGTGGATATTTGGAGCCGTTTGAGGCCTATGCTGGAAAAGGAAATATCTTCACATAAAAACTGAACAGAAGCATTCTCAGAAACTTCTTTGTGTTGAGTGCATTCAACTAACGGACTTGAACTTACCTGTAGAAAGAGCAGTTTTGAAACACTCTTTTGGTAAAATCTGCAAGTGGTTATTTGGAGCACTTCGAGGCCTGTGCTGGGATATGGAATATCTTCACCTAAAAACTACAGAGAAGCATTCTCAGAAAGTTCTTCACGATGCATTCATTCAACTCACAGAGTTGAACCTTCCTTTTGATAGAACAGTTTTGAAACACTCTTTTTGTAGAATCTGCAAGAGGATATTTGGAGCGTTTTGAGGCCTATGCTGGAAAAGGAAATATCTTCACCTAAAAACTAGACAGAAGCATTCTCAGAAACTTCTGTGTGATGAGTGCATTCAACTCACAGACTTGAACGTTTCTTTTGATAGAACAGTTTTGAAACATTACGTTTGTAGAATCTGCAAGTGTTTATTCGGAGCACCTTGAGGCCTATGTTGGAAAAGGAAATATCTTCACATAAAAACTAGAGAGAAGGATTCTCAGAAACTTCTTTGTGATGAGTTCATTCAACTCACAGAGTTGAACATACCCATTGATAGAGAAGTTTGGAAACACTCTTTTTGTAGAATCTGCAAGTGGATATTTGGAGCCGTTTGAGGCCTATGCTGGAAAAGGAAATATCTTCACATAAAAACTGAACAGAAGCATTCTCAGAAACTTCTTTGTGTTGAGTGCATTCAACTCACAGACTTGAACTTACCTGTAGAAAGAGCAGTTTTGAAACACTCTTTTGGTGAAATCTGCAAGTGGTTATTTGGAGCACTTCGAGGCCTGTGCTGGGATATGGAATATCTTCACCTAAAAACTACAGAGAAGCATTCTCAGAAAGTTCTTCACGATGCATTCATTCAACTCACAGAGTTGAACCTTCCTTTTGATAGAACAGTTTTGAAACACTCTTTTTGTAGAATCTGCAAGAGGATATTTGGAGCGTTTTGAGGCCTATGCTGGAAAAGGAAATATCTTCACCTAAAAACTAGACAGAAGCATTCTCAGAAACTTCTGTGTGATGAGTGCATTCAACTCACAGACTTGAACGTTTCTTTTGATAGAACAGTTTTGAAACATTACGTTTGTAGAATCTGCAAGTGTTTATTCGGAGCACCTTGAGGCCTATGTTGGAAAAGGAAATATCTTCACATAAAAACTAGAGAGAAGGATTCTCAGAAACTTCTTTGTGATGAGTTCATTCAACTCACAGAGTTGAACCTACCCATTGATAGAGAAGTTTGGAAACACTCTTTTTGTAGAATCTGCAAGTGGATATTTGGAGCCGTTTGAGGCCTATGCTGGAAAAGGAAATATCTTCACATAAAAACTGAACAGAAGCATTCTCAGAAACTTCTTTGTGTTGAGTGCATTCAACTCACAGACTTGAACTTACCTGTAGAAAGAGCAGTTTTGAAACACTCTATTGGTGAAATCTGCAAGTGGTTATTTGGAGCACTTCGAGGCCTGTGCTGGGATATGGAATATCTTCACCTAAAAACTACAGAGAAGCATTCTCAGAAAGTTCTTCATGATGCATTCATTCAACTCACAGAGTTGAACCTTCCTTTTGATAGAACAGTTTTGAAACACTCTTTTTGTAGAATCTGCAAGAGGATATTTGGAGCGTTTTGAGGCCTATGCTGGAAAAGGAAATATCTTCACCTAAAAACTAGACAGAAGCATTCTCAGAAACTTCTGTGTGATGAGTGCATTCAACTCACAGACTTGAACGTTTCTTTTGATAGAACAGTTTTGAAACATTACGTTTGTAGGATCTGCAAGTGTTTATTCGGAGCACCTTGAGGCCTATGTTGGAAAAGGAAATATCTTCACATAAAAACTAGAGAGAAGGATTCTCAGAAACTTCTTTGTGATGAGTTCATTCAACTCACAGAGTTGAACCTACCCATTGATAGAGAAGTTTGGAAACACTCTTTTTGTAGAATCTGCAAGTGGATATTTGGAGCCGTTTGAGGCCTATGCTGGAAAAGGAAATATCTTCACATAAAAACTGAACAGAAGCATTCTCAGAAACTTTTTGTGTTGAGTGCATTCAACTCACGGACTTGAACTTACCTGTAGAAAGAGCAGTTTTAAAACACTCTTTTGGTAAAATCTGCAAGTGGTTATTTGGAGCACTTCGAGGCCTGTGCTGGGATATGGAATATCTTCACCTAAAAACTACAGAGAAGCATTCTCAGAAAGTTCTTCACGATGCATTCATTCAACTCACAGAGTTGAACCTTCCTTTTGATAGAACAGTTTTGAAACACTCTTTTTCTAGAATCTGCAAGAGGATATTTGGAGCGTTTTGAGGCCTATGCTGGAAAAGGAAATATCTTCACCTAAAAACTAGACAGAAGCATTCTCAGAAACTTCTGTGTGATGAGTGCATTCAACTCACAGACTTGAACGTTTCTTTTGATAGAACAGTTTGGAAACATTACGTTTGTAGAATCTGCAAGTGTTTATTCGGAGCACCTTGAGGCCTATGTTGGAAAAGGAAATATCTTCACATAAAAACTAGAGAGAAGGATTCTCAGAAACTTCTTTGTGATGAGTTCATTCAAGTCACAGAGTTGAACCTACCCATTGATAGAGAAGTTTGGAAACACTCTTTTTGTAGAATCTGCAAGTGGATATTTGGAGCCGTTTGAGGCCTATGCTGGAAAAGGAAATATCTTCACATAAAAACTGAACAGAAGCATTCTCAGAAACTTCTTTGTGTTGAGTGCATTCAACTAACGGACTTGAACTTACCTGTAGAAAGAGCAGTTTTGAAACACTCTTTTGGTAAAATCTGCAAGTGGTTATTTGGAGCACTTCGAGGCCTGTGCTGGGATATGGAATATCTTCACCTAAAAACTACAGAGAAGCATTCTCAGAAAGTTCTTCACGATGCATTCATTCAACTCACAGAGTTGAACCTTCCTTTTGATAGAACAGTTTTGAAACACTCTTTTTGTAGAATCTGCAAGAGGATATTTGGAGCGTTTTGAGGCCTATGCTGGAAAAGGAAATATCTTCACCTAAAAACTAGACAGAAGCATTCTCAGAAACTTCTGTGTGATGAGTGCATTCAACTCACAGACTTGAACGTTTCTTTTGATAGAACAGTTTGGAAACATTACGTTTGTAGAATCTGCAAGTGTTTATTCGGAGCACCTTGAGGCCTATGTTGGAAAAGGAAATATCTTCACATAAAAACTAGAGAGAAGGATTCTCAGAAACTTCTTTGTGATGAGTTCATTCAACTCACAGAGTTGAACATACCCATTGATAGAGAAGTTTGGAAACACTCTTTTTGTAGAATCTGCAAGTGGATATTTGGAGCCGTTTGAGGCCTATGCTGGAAAAGGAAATATCTTCACATAAAAACTGAACAGAAGCATTCTCAGAAACTTCTTTGTGTTGAGTGCATTCAACTCACAGACTTGAACTTACCTGTAGAAAGAGCAGTTTTGAAACACTCTTTTGGTGAAATCTGCAAGTGGTTATTTGGAGCACTTCGAGGCCTGTGCTGGGATATGGAATATCTTCACCTAAAAACTACAGAGAAGCATTCTCAGAAAGTTCTTCACGATGCATTCATTCAACTCACAGAGTTGAACCTTCGTTTTGATAGAACAGTTTTGAAACACTCTTTTTGTAGAATCTGCAAGAGGATATTTGGAGCGTTTTGAGGCCTATGCTGGAAAAGGAAATATCTTCACCTAAAAACTAGACAGAAGCATTCTCAGAAACTTCTGTGTGATGAGTGCATTCAACTCACAGACTTGAACGTTTCTTTTGATAGAACAGTTTTGAAACATTACGTTTGTAGAATCTGCAAGTGTTTATTCGGAGCACCTTGAGGCCTATGTTGGAAAAGGAAATATCTTCACATAAAAACTAGAGAGAAGGATTCTCAGAAACTTCTTTGTGATGAGTTCATTCAACTCACAGAGTTGAACCTACCCATTGATAGAGAAGTTTGGAAACACTCTTTTTGTAGAATCTGCAAGTGGATATTTGGAGCCGTTTGAGGCCTATGCTGGAAAAGGAAATATCTTCACATAAAAACTGAACAGAAGCATTCTCAGAAACTTCTTTGTGTTGAGTGCATTCAACTCACAGACTTGAACTTACCTGTAGAAAGAGCAGTTTTGAAACACTCTTTTGGTGAAATCTGCAAGTGGTTATTTGGAGCACTTCGAGGCCTGTGCTGGGATATGGAATATCTTCACCTAAAAACTACAGAGAAGCATTCTCAGAAAGTTCTTCACGATGCATTCATTCAACTCACAGAGTTGAACCTTCCTTTTGATAGAACAGTTTTGAAACACTCTTTTTGTAGAATCTGCAAGAGGATATTTGGAGCGTTTTGAGGCCTATGCTGGAAAAGGAAATATCTTCACCTAAAAACTAGACAGAAGCATTCTCAGAAACTTCTGTGTGATGAGTGCATTCAACTCACAGACTTGAACGTTTCTTTTGATAGAACAGTTTTGAAACATTACGTTTGTAGAATCTGCAAGTGTTTATTCGGAGCACCTTGAGGCCTATGTTGGAAAAGGAAATATCTTCACATAAAAACTAGAGAGAAGGATTCTCAGAAACTTCTTTGTGATGAGTTCATTCAACTCACAGAGTTGAACCTACCCATTGATAGAGAAGTTTGGAAACACTCTTTTTGTAGAATCTGCAAGTGGATATTTGGAGCCGTTTGAGGCCTATGCTGGAAAAGGAAATATCTTCACATAAAAACTGAACAGAAGCATTCTCAGAAACTTCTTTGTGTTGAGTGCATTCAACTCACAGACTTGAACTTACCTGTAGAAAGAGCAGTTTTGAAACACTCTTTTGGTGAAATCTGCAAGTGGTTATTTGGAGCACTTCGAGGCCTGTGCTGGGATATGGAATATCTTCACCTAAAAACTACAGAGAAGCATTCTCAGAAAGTTCTTCACGATGCATTCATTCAACTCACAGAGTTGAACCTTCCTTTTGATAGAACAGTTTTGAAACACTCTTTTTGTAGAATCTGCAAGAGGATATTTGGAGCGTTTTGAGGCCTATGCTGGAAAAGGAAATATCTTCACCTAAAAACTAGACAGAAGCATTCTCAGAAACTTCTGTGTGATGAGTGCATTCAACTCACAGACTTGAACGTTTCTTTTGATAGAACAGTTTGGAAACATTACGTTTGTAGAATCTGCAAGTGTTTATTCGGAGCACCTTGAGGCCTATGTTGGAAAAGGAAATATCTTCACATAAAAACTAGAGAGAAGGATTCTCAGAAACTTCTTTGTGATGAGTTCATTCAACTCACAGAGTTGAACCTACCAATTGATAGAGAAGTTTGGAAACACTCTTTTTGTAGAATCTGCAAGTGGATATTTGGAGCCGTTTGAGGCCTATGCTGGAAAAGGAAATATCTTCACATAAAAACTGAACAGAAGCATTCTCAGAAACTTCTTCGTGTTGAGTGCATTCAACTCACAGACTTGAACTTACCTGTAGAAAGAGCAGTTTTGAAACACTCTATTGGTGAAATCTGCAAGTGGTTATTTGGAGCACTTCGAGGCCTGTGCTGGGATATGGAATATCTTCACCTAAAAACTACAGAGAAGCATTCTCAGAAAGTTCTTCACGATGCATTCATTCAACTCACAGAGTTGAACCTTCCTTTTGATAGAACAGTTTTGAAACACTCTTTTTGTAGAATCTGCAAGAGGATATTTGGAGCGTTTTGAGGCCTATGCTGGAAAAGGAAATATCTTCACCTAAAAACTAGACAGAAGCATTCTCAGAAACTTCTGTGTGATGAGTGCATTCAACTCACAGACTTGAACGTTTCTTTTGATAGAACAGTTTTGAAACATTACGTTTGTAGAATCTGCAAGTGTTTATTCGGAGCACCTTGAGGCCTATGTTGGAAAAGGAAATATCTTCACATAAAAACTAGAGAGAAGGATTCTCAGAAACTTCTTTGTGATGAGTTCATTCAACTCACAGAGTTGAACCTACCAATTGATAGAGAAGTTTGGAAACACTCTTTTTGTAGAATCTGCAAGTGGATATTTGGAGCCGTTTGAGGCCTATGCTGGAAAAGGAAATATCTTCACATAAAAACTGAACAGAAGCATTCTCAGAAACTTCTTTGTGTTGAGTGCATTCACCTCACGGACTTGAACTTACCTGTAGAAAGAGCAGTTTTGAAACACTCTTTTGGTAAAATCTGCAAGTGGTTATTTGGAGCACTTCGAGGCCTGTGCTGGGATATGGAATATCTTCACCTAAAAACTACAGAGAAGCATTCTCAGAAAGTTCTTCACGATGCATTCATTCAACTCACAGAGTTGAACCTTCCTTTTGATAGAACAGTTTTGAAACACTCTTTTTGTAGAATCTGCAAGAGGATATTTGGAGCGTTTTGAGGCCTATGCTGGAAAAGGAAATATCTTCACCTAAAAACTAGACAGAAGCATTCTCAGAAACTTCTGTGTGATGAGTGCATTCAACTCACAGACTTGAACGTTTCTTTTGATAGAACAGTTTTGAAACATTACGTTTGTAGAATCTGCAAGTGTTTATTCGGAGCACCTTGAGGCCTATGTTGGAAAAGGAAATATCTTCACATAAAAACTAGAGAGAAGGATTCTCAGAAACTTCTTTGTGATGAGTTCATTCAACTCACAGAGTTGAACCTACCGATTGATCGAGAAGTTTGGAAACACTCTTTTTGTAGAATCTGCAAGTGGATATTTGGAGCCGTTTGAGGCCTATGCTGGAAAAGGAAATATCTTCACATAAAAACTGAACAGAAGCATTCTCAGAAACTTCTTTGTGTTGAGTGCATTCAACTCACAGACTTGAACTTACCTGTAGAAAGAGCAGTTTTGAAACACTCTTTTGGTGAAATCTGCAAGTGGTTATTTGGAGCACTTCGAGGCCTGTGCTGGGATATGGAATATCTTCACCTAAAAAGTACAGAGAAGCATTCTCAGAAAGTTCTTCACGATGCATTCATTCAACTCACAGAGTTGAACCTTCCTTTTGATAGAACAGTTTTGAAACACTCTTTTTGTAGAATCTGCAAGAGGATATTTGGAGCGTTTTGAGGCCTATGCTGGAAAAGGAAATATCTTCACCTAAAAACTAGACAGAAGCATTCTCAGAAACTTCTGTGTGATGAGTGCATTCAACTCACAGACTTGAATGTTTCTTTTGATAGAACAGTTTTGAAACATTACGTTTGTAGAATCTGCAAGTGTTTATTCGGAGCACCTTGAGGCCTATGTTGGAAAAGGAAATATCTTCACATAAAAACTAGAGAGAAGGATTCTCAGAAACTTCTTTGTGATGAGTTCATTCAACTCACAGAGTTGAACCTACCAATTGATAGAGAAGTTTGGAAACACTCTTTTTGTAGAATCTGCAAGTGGATATTTGGAGCCGTTTGAGGCCTATGCTGGAAAAGGAAATATCTTCACATAAAAACTGAACAGAAGCATTCTCAGAAACTTCTTTGTGTTGAGTGCATTCAACTCACAGACTTGAACTTACCTGTAGAAAGAGCAGTTTTGAAACACTCTATTGGTGAAATCTGCAAGTGGTTATTTGGAGCACTTCGAGGCCTGTGCTGGGATATGGAATATCTTCACCTAAAAACTACAGAGAAGCATTCTCAGAAAGTTCTTCACGATGCATTCATTCAACTCACAGAGTTGAACCTTCCTTTTGATAGAACAGTTTTGAAACACTCTTTTTGTAGAATCTGCAAGAGGATATTTGGAGCGTTTTGAGGCCTATGCTGGAAAAGGAAATATCTTCACCTAAAAACTAGACAGAAGCATTCTCAGAAACTTCTGTATGATGAGTGCATTCAACTCACAGACTTGAACGTTTCTTTTGATAGAACAGTTTTGAAACATTACGTTTGTAGAATCTGCAAGTGTTTATTCGGAGCACCTTGAGGCCTATGTTGGAAAAGGAAATATCTTCACATAAAAACTAGAGAGAAGGATTCTCAGAAACTTCTTTGTGATGAGTTCATTCAACTCACAGAGTTGAACCTACCAATTGATAGAGAAGTTTGGAAACACTCTTTTTGTAGAATCTGCAAGTGGATATTTGGAGCCGTTTGAGGCCTATGCTGGAAAAGGAAATATCTTCACATAAAAACTGAACAGAAGCATTCTCAGAAACTTCTTTGTGTTGAGTGCATTCAACTCACGGACTTGAACTTACCTGTAGAAAGAGCAGTTTTGAAACACTCTTTTGGTAAAATCTGCAAGTGGTTATTTGGAGCACTTCGAGGCCTGTGCTGGGATATGGAATATCTTCACCTAAAAACTACAGAGAAGCATTCTCAGAAAGTTCTTCACGATGCATTCATTCAACTCACAGAGTTGAACCTTCCTTTTGATAGAACAGTTTTGAAACACTCTTTTTGTAGAATCTGCAAGAGGATATTTGGAGCGTTTTGAGGCCTATGCTGGAAAAGGAAATATCTTCACCTAAAAACTAGACAGAAGCATTCTCAGAAACTTCTGTGTGATGAGTGCATTCAACTCACAGACTTGAACGTTTCTTTTGATAGAACAGTTTTGAAACATTACGTTTGTAGAATCTGCAAGTGTTTATTCGGAGCACCTTGAGGCCTATGTTGGAAAAGGAAATATCTTCACATAAAAACTAGAGAGAAGGATTCTCAGAAACTTCTTTGTGATGAGTTCATTCAACTCACAGAGTTGAACCTACCAATTGATAGAGAAGTTTGGAAACACTCTTTTTGTAGAATCTGCAAGTGGATATTTGGAGCCGTTTGAGGCCTATGCTGGAAAAGGAAATATCTTCACATAAAAACTGAACAGAAGCATTCTCAGAAACTTCTTTGTGTTGAGTGCATTCAACTCACGGACTTGAACTTACCTGTAGAAAGAGCAGTTTTGAAACACTCTTTTGGTAAAATCTGCAAGTGGTTATTTGGAGCACTTCGAGGCCTGTGCTGGGATATGGAATATCTTCACCTAAAAACTACAGAGAAGCATTCTCAGAAAGTTCTTCACGATGCATTCATTCAACTCACAGAGTTGAACCTTCCTTTTGATAGAACAGTTTTGAAACACTCTTTTTGTAGAATCTGCAAGAGGATATTTGGAGCGTTTTGAGGCCTATGCTGGAAAAGGAAATATCTTCACCTAAAAACTAGACAGAAGCATTCTCAGAAACTTCTGTGTGATGAGTGCATTCAACTCACAGACTTGAACGTTTCTTTTGATAGAACAGTTTTGAAACATTACGTTTGTAGAATCTGCAAGTGTTTATTCGGAGCACCTTGAGGCCTATGTTGGAAAAGGAAATATCTTCACATAAAAACTAGAGAGAAGGATTCTCAGAAACTTCTTTGTGATGAGTTCATTCAAGTCACAGAGTTGAACCTACCCATTGATAGAGAAGTTTGGAAACACTCTTTTTGTAGAATCTGCAAGTGGATATTTGGAGCCGTTTGAGGCCTATGCTGGAAAAGGAAATATGTTCACATAAAAACTGAACAGAAGCATTCTCAGAAACTTTTTGTGTTGAGTGCATTCAACTCACGGACTTGAACTTACCTGTAGAAAGAGCAGTTTTAAAACACTCTTTTGGTAAAATCTGCAAGTGGTTATTTGGAGCACTTCGAGGCCTGTGCTGGGATATGGAATATCTTCACCTAAAAACTACAGAGAAGCATTCTCAGAAAGTTCTTCACGATGCATTCATTCAACTCACAGAGTTGAACCTTCCTTTTGATAGAACAGTTTTGAAACACTCTTTGTCTAGAATCTGCAAGAGGATATTTGCAGCGTTTTGAGGCCTATGCTGGAAAAGGAAATATCTTCACCTAAAAACTAGACAGAAGCATTCTCAGAAACTTCTGTGTGATGAGTGAATTCAACTCACAGACTTGAACGTTTCTTTTGATAGAACAGTTTTGAAACATTACGTTTGTAGAATCTGCAAGTGTTTATTCGGAGCACCTTGAGGCCTATGTTGGAAAAGGAAATATCTTCACATAAAAACTAGAGAGAAGGATTCTCAGAAACTTCTTTGTGATGAGTTCATTCAACTCACAGAGTTGAACCTACCCATTGATAGAGAAGTTTGGAAACACTCTTTTTGTAGAATCTGCAAGTGGATATTTGGAGCCGTTTGAGGCCTATGCTGGAAAAGGAAATATCTTCACATAAAAACTGAACAGAAGCATTCTCAGAAACTTCTTTGTGTTGAGTGCATTCAACTCACGGACTTGAACTTACCTGTAGAAAGAGCAGTTTTGAAACACTCTTTTGGTAAAATCTGCAAGTGGTTATTTGGAGCACTTCGAGGCCTGTGCTGGGATATGGAATATCTTCACCTAAAAACTACAGAGAAGCATTCTCAGAAAGTTCTTCACGATGCATTCATTCAACTCACAGAGTTGAACCTTCCTTTTGATAGAACAGTTTTGAAACACTCTTTTTGTAGAATCTGCAAGAGGATATTTGGAGCGTTTTGAGGCCTATGCTGGAAAAGGAAATATCTTCACCTAAAAACTAGACAGAAGCATTCTCAGAAACTTCTGTGTGATGAGTGCATTCAACTCACAGACTTGAACGTTTCTTTTGATAGAACAGTTTTGAAACATTACGTTTGTAGAATCTGCAAGTGTTTATTCGGAGCACCTTGAGGCCTATGTTGGAAAAGGAAATATCTTCACATAAAAACTAGAGAGAAGGATTCTCAGAAACTTCTTTGTGATGAGTTCATTCAAGTCACAGAGTTGAACCTACCCATTGATAGAGAAGTTTGGAAACACTCTTTTTGTAGAATCTGCAAGTGGATATTTGGAGCCGTTTGAGGCCTATGCTGGAAAAGGAAATATGTTCACATAAAAACTGAACAGAAGCATTCTCAGAAACTTTTTGTGTTGAGTGCATTCAACTCACGGACTTGAACTTACCTGTAGAAAGAGCAGTTTTAAAACACTCTTTTGGTAAAATCTGCAAGTGGTTATTTGGAGCACTTCGAGGCCTGTGCTGGGATATGGAATATCTTCACCTAAAAACTACAGAGAAGCATTCTCAGAAAGTTCTTCACGATGCATTCATTCAACTCACAGAGTTGAACCTTCCTTTTGATAGAACAGTTTTGAAACACTCTTTGTCTAGAATCTGCAAGAGGATATTTGCAGCGTTTTGAGGCCTATGCTGGAAAAGGAAATATCTTCACCTAAAAACTAGACAGAAGCATTCTCAGAAACTTCTGTGTGATGAGTGAATTCAACTCACAGACTTGAACGTTTCTTTTGATAGAACAGTTTTGAAACATTACGTTTGTAGAATCTGCAAGTGTTTATTCGGAGCACCTTGAGGCCTATGTTGGAAAAGGAAATATCTTCACATAAAAACTAGAGAGAAGGATTCTCAGAAACTTCTTTGTGATGATTTCATTCAACTCACAGAGTTGAACCTACCCATTGATAGAGAAGTTTGGAAACACTCTTTTTGTAGAATCTGCAAGTGGATATTTGGAGCCGTTTGAGGCCTATGCTGGAAAAGGAAATATCTTCACATAAAAACTGAACAGAAGCATTCTCAGAAACTTCTTTGTGTTGAGTGCATTCAACTCACGGACTTGAACTTACCTGTAGAAAGAGCAGTTTTGAAACACTCTTTTGGTAAAATCTGCAAGTGGTTATTTGGAGCACTTCGAGGCCTGTGCTGGGATATGGAATATCTTCACCTAAAAACTACAGAGAAGCATTCTCAGAAAGTTCTTCACGATGCATTCATTCAACTCACAGAGTTGAACCTTCCTTTTGATAGAACAGTTTTGAAACACTCTTTTTGTAGAATCTGCAAGAGGATATTTGGAGCGTTTTGAGGCCTATGCTGGAAAAGGAAATATCTTCACCTAAAAACTAGACAGAAGCATTCTCAGAAACTTCTGTGTGATGAGTGCATTCAACTCACAGACTTGAACGTTTCTTTTGATAGAACAGTTTTGAAACATTACGTTTGTAGAATCTGCAAGTGTTTATTCGGAGCACCTTGAGGCCTATGTTGGAAAAGGAAATATCTTCACATAAAAACTAGAGAGAAGGATTCTCAGAAACTTCTTTGTGATGAGTTCATTCAACTCACAGAGTTGAACCTACCCATGGATAGAGAAGTTTGGAAACACTCTTTTTGTAGAATCTGCAAGTGGATATTTGGAGCCGTTTGAGGCCTATGCTGGAAAAGGAAATATGTTCACATAAAAACTGAACAGAAGCATTCTCAGAAACTTTTTGTGTTGAGTGCATTCAACTCACGGACTTGAACTTACCTGTAGAAAGAGCAGTTTTAAAACACTCTTTTGGTAAAATCTGCAAGTGGTTATTTGGACACTTCGAGGCCTGTGCTGGGATATGGAATATCTTCACCTAAAAACTACAGAGAAGCATTCTCAGAAAGTTCTTCACGACGCATTCATTCAACTCACAGAGTTGAACCTTCCTTTTGATAGAACAGTTTTGAAACACTCTTTTTCTAGAATCTGCAAGAGGATATTTGGAGCGTTTTGAGGCCTATGCTGGAAAAGGAAATATCTTCACCTAAAAACTAGACAGAAGCATTCTCAGAAACTTCTGTGTGATGAGTGCATTCAACTCACAGACTTGAACGTTTCTTTTGATAGAACAGTTTTGAAACATTACGTTTGTAGAATCTGCAAGTGTTTATTCGGAGCACCTTGAGGCCTATGTTGGAAAAGGAAATATCTTCACATAAAAACTAGAGAGAAGGATTCTCAGAAACTTCTTTGTGATGAGTTCATTCAACTCACAGAGTTGAACCTACCCATTGATAGAGAAGTTTGGAAACACTCTTTTTGTAGAATCTGCAAGTGGATATTTGGAGCCGTTTGAGGCCTATGCTGGAAAAGGAAATATCTTCACATAAAAACTGAACAGAAGCATTCTCAGAAACTTCTTTGTGTTGAGTGCATTCAACTCACGGACTTGAACTTACCTGTAGAAAGAGCAGTTTTGAAACACTCTCTTGGTAAAATCTGCAAGTGGTTATTTGGAGCACTTCGAGGCCTGTGCTGGGATATGGAATATCTTCACCTAAAAACTACAGAGAAGCATTCTCAGAAAGTTCTTCACGATGCATTCATTCAACTCACAGAGTTGAACCTTCCTTTTGATAGAACAGTTTTGAAACACTCTTTTTGTAGAATCTGCAAGAGGATATTTGGAGCGTTTTGAGGCCTATGCTGGAAAAGGAAATATCTTCACCTAAAAACTAGACAGAAGCATTCTCAGAAACTTCTGTGTGATGAGTGCATTCAACTCACAGACTTGAACGTTTCTTTTGATAGAACAGTTTTGAAACATTACGTTTGTAGAATCTGCAAGTGTTTATTCGGAGCACCTTGAGGCCTATGTTGGAAAAGGAAATATCTTCACATAAAAACTAGAGAGAAGGATTCTCAGAAACTTCTTTGTGATGAGTTCATTCAACTCACAGAGTTGAACCTACCCATTGATAGAGAAGTTTGGAAACACTCTTTTTGTAGAATCTGCAAGTGGATATTTGGAGCCGTTTGAGGCCTATGCTGGAAAAGGAAATATCTTCACATAAAAACTGAACAGAAGCATTCTCAGAAACTTCTTTGTGTTGAGTGCATTCAACTCACAGACTTGAACTTACCTGTAGAAAGAGCAGTTTTGAAACACTCTATTGGTGAAATCTGCAAGTGGTTATTTGGAGCACTTCGAGGCCTGTGCTGGGATATGGAATATCTTCACCTAAAAACTACAGAGAAGCATTCTCAGAAAGTTCTTCACGATGCATTCATTCAACTCACAGAGTTGAACCTTCCTTTTGATAGAACAGTTTTGAAACACTCTTTTTGTAGAATCTGCAAGAGGATATTTGGAGCGTTTTGAGGCCTATGCTGGAAAAGGAAATATCTTCACCTTAAAACTAGACAGAAGCATTCTCAGAAACTTCTGTGTGATGAGTGCATTCAACTCACAGACTTGAACGTTTCTTTTGATAGAACAGTTTTGAAACATTACGTTTGTAGAATCTGCAAGTGTTTATTCGGAGCACCTTGAGGCCTATGTTGGAAAAGGAAATATCTTCACATAAAAACTAGAGAGAAGGATTCTCAGAAACTTCTTTGTGATGAGTTCATTCAACTCACAGAGTTGAACCTACCCATTGATAGAGAAGTTTGGAAACACTCTTTTTGTAGAATCTGCAAGTGGATATTTGGAGCCGTTTGAGGCCTATGCTGGAAAAGGAAATATCTTCACATAAAAACTGAACAGAAGCATTCTCAGAAACTTCTTTGTGTTGAGTGCATTCAACTCACGGACTTGAACTTACCTGTAGAAAGAGCAGTTTTGAAACACTCTATTGGTGAAATCTGCAAGTGGTTATTTGGAGCACTTCGAGGCCTGTGCTGGGATATGGAATATCTTCACCTAAAAACTACAGAGAAGCATTCTCAGAAAGTTCTTCACGATGCATTCATTCAACTCACAGAGTTGAACCTTCCTTTTGATAGAACAGTTTTGAAACACTCTTTTTGTAGAATCTGCAAGAGGATATTTGGAGCGTTTTGAGGCCTATGCTGGAAAAGGAAATATCTTCACCTTAAAACTAGACAGAAGCATTCTCAGAAACTTCTGTGTGATGAGTGCATTCAACTCACAGACTTGAACGTTTCTTTTGATAGAACAGTTTTGAAACATTACGTTTGTAGAATCTGCAAGTGTTTATTCGGAGCACCTTGAGGCCTATGTTGGAAAAGGAAATATCTTCACATAAAAACTAGAGAGAAGGATTCTCAGAAACTTCTTTGTGATGAGTTCATTCAACTCACAGAGTTGAACCTACCCATTGATAGAGAAGTTTGGAAACACTCTTTTTGTAGAATCTGCAAGTGGATATTTGGAGCCGTTTGAGGCCTATGCTGGAAAAGGAAATATCTTCACATAAAAACTGAACAGAAGCATTCTCAGAAACTTCTTTGTGTTGAGTGCATTCAACTCACAGACTTGAACTTACCTGTAGAAAGAGCAGTTTTGAAACACTCTATTGGTGAAATCTGCAAGTGGTTATTTGGAGCACTTCGAGGCCTTGCTGGGATATGGAATATCTTCACCTAAAAACTACAGAGAAGCATTCTCAGAAAGTTCTTCACGACGCATTCATTCAACTCACAGAGTTGAACCTTCCTTTTGATAGAACAGTTTTGAAACACTCTTTTTGTAGAATCTGCAAGAGGATATTTGGAGCGTTTTGAGGCCTATGCTGGAAAAGGAAATATCTTCACCTAAAAACTAGACAGAAGCATTCTCAGAAACTTCTGTGTGATGAGTGCATTCAACTCACAGACTTGAACGTTTCTTTTGATAGAACAGTTTTGAAACATTACGTTTGTAGAATCTGCAAGTGTTTATTCGGAGCACCTTGAGGCCTATGTTGGAAAAGGGAATATCTTCACATAAAAACTAGAGAGAAGGATTCTCAGAAACTTCTTTGTGATGAGTTCATTCAACTCACAGAGTTGAACCTACCCATGGATAGAGAAGTTTGGAAACACTCTTTTTGTAGAATCTGCAAGTGGATATTTGGAGCCGTTTGAGGCCTATGCTGGAAAAGGAAATATCTTCACATAAAAACTGAACAGAAGCATTCTCAGAAACTTCTTTGTGTTGAGTGCATTCAACTCACAGACTTGAACTTACCTGTAGAAAGAGCAGTTTTGAAACACTCTTTTGGTGAAATCTGCAAGTGGTTATTTGGAGCACTTCGAGGCCTGTGCTGGGATATGGAATATCTTCACCTAAAAAGTACAGAGAAGCATTCTCAGAAAGTTCTTCACGATGGATTCATTCAACTCACAGAGTTGAACCTTCCTTTTGATAGAACAGTTTTGAAACACTCTTTTTGTAGAATCTGCAAGAGGATATTTGGAGCGTTTTGAGGCCTATGCTGGAAAAGGAAATATCTTCACCTAAAAACTAGACAGAAGCATTCTCAGAAACTTCTGTGTGATGAGTGCATTCAACTCACAGACTTGAACGTTTCTTTTGATAGAACAGTTTTGAAACATTACGTTTGTAGAATCTGCAAGTGTTTATTCGGAGCACCTTGAGGCCTATGTTGGAAAAGGAAATATCTTCACATAAAAACTAGAGAGAAGGATTCTCAGAAACTTCTTTGTGATGAGTTCATTCAACTCACAGAGTTGAACCTACCAATTGATAGAGAAGTTTGGAAACACTCTTTTTGTAGAATCTGCAAGTGGATATTTGGAGCCGTTTGAGGCCTATGCTGGAAAAGGAAATATCTTCACATAAAAACTGAACAGAAGTATTCTCAGAAACTTCTTTGTGTTGAGTGCATTCAACTCACGGACTTGAACTTACCTGTAGAAAGAGCAGTTTTGAAACACTCTTTTGGTAAAATCTGCAAGTGGTTATTTGGAGCACTTCGAGGCCTGTGCTGGGATATGGAATATCTTCACCTAAAAACTACAGAGAAGCATTCTCAGAAAGTTCTTCATGATGCAGTCATTCAACTCACAGAGTTGAACCTTCCTTTTGATAGAACAGTTTTGAAACACTCTTTTTGTAGAATCTGCAAGAGGATATTTGGAGCGTTTTGAGGCCTATGCTGGAAAAGGAAATATCTTCACCTAAAAACTAGACAGAAGCATTCTCAGAAACTTCTGTGTGATGAGTGCATTCAACTCACAGACTTGAACGTTTCTTTTGATAGAACAGTTTTGAAACATTACGTTTGTAGAATCTGCAAGTGTTTATTCGGAGCACCTTGAGGCCTATGTTGGAAAAGGAAATATCTTCACATAAAAACTAGAGAGAAGGATTCTCAGAAACTTCTTTGTGATGAGTTCATTCAACTCACAGAGTTGAACCTACCAATTGATAGAGAAGTTTGGAAACACTCTTTTTGTAGAATCTGCAAGTGGATATTTGGAGCCGTTTGAGGCCTATGCTGGAAAAGGAAATATCTTCACATAAAAACTGAACAGAAGCATTCTCAGAAACTTCTTTGTGTTGAGTGCATTCAACTCACAGACGTGAACTTACCTGTAGAAAGAGCAGTTTTGAAACACTCTTTTGGTGAAATCTGCAAGTGGTTATTTGGAGCACTTCGAGGCCTGTGCTGGGATATGGAATATCTTCACCTAAAAACTACAGAGAAGCATTCTCAGAAAGTTCTTCACGATGCATTCATTCAACTCACAGAGTTGAACCTTCCTTTTGATAGAACAGTTTTGAAACACTCTTTTTGTAGAATCTGCAAGAGGATATTTGGAGCGTTTTGAGGCCTATGCTGGAAAAGGAAATATCTTCACCTAAAAACTAGACAGAAGCATTCTCAGAAACTTCTGTGTGATGAGTGCATTCAACTCACAGACTTGAACGTTTCTTTTGATAGAACAGTTTTGAAACATTACGTTTGTAGAATCTGCAAGTGTTTATTCGGAGCACCTTGAGGCCTATGTTGGAAAAGGAAATATCTTCACATAAAAACTAGAGAGAAGGATTCTCAGAAACTTCTTTGTGATGAGTTCATTCAACTCACAGATTTGAACCTACCAATTGATAGAGAAGTTTGGAAACACTCTTTTTGTAGAATCTGCAAGTGGATATTTGGAGCCGTTTGAGGCCTATGCTGGAAAAGGAAATATGTTCACATAAAAACTGAACAGAAGTATTCTCAGAAACTTCTTTGTGTTGAGTGCATTCAACTCACGGACTTGAACTTACCTGTAGAAAGAGCAGTTTTGAAACACTCTTTTGGTAAAATCTGCAAGTGGTTATTTGGAGCACTTCGAGGCCTGTGCTGGGATATGGAATATCTTCACCTAAAAACTACAGAGAAGCATTCTCAGAAAGTTCTTCATGATGCAGTCATTCAACTCACAGAGTTGAACCTTCCTTTTGATAGAACAGTTTTGAAACACTCTTTTTGTAGAATCTGCAAGAGGATATTTGGAGCGTTTTGAGGCCTATGCTGGAAAAGGAAATATCTTCACCTAAAAACTAGACAGAAGCATTCTCAGAAACTTCTGTGTGATGAGTGCATTCAACTCACAGACTTGAACGTTTCTTTTGATAGAACAGTTTTGAAACATTACGTTTGTAGAATCTGCAAGTGTTTATTCGGAGCACCTTGAGGCCTATGTTGGAAAAGGAAATATCTTCACATAAAAACTAGAGAGAAGGATTCTCAGAAACTTCTTTGTGATGAGTTCATTCAACTCACAGAGTTGAACCTACCAATTGATAGAGAAGTTTGGAAACACTCTTTTTGTAGAATCTGCAAGTGGATATTTGGAGCCGTTTGAGGCCTATGCTGGAAAAGGAAATATCTTCACATAAAAACTGAACAGAAGCATTCTCAGAAACTTCTTTGTGTTGAGTGCATTCAACTCACAGACGTGAACTTACCTGTAGAAAGAGCAGTTTTGAAACACTCTTTTGGTGAAATCTGCAAGTGGTTATTTGGAGCACTTCGAGGCCTGTGCTGGGATATGGAATATCTTCACCTAAAAACTACAGAGAAGCATTCTCAGAAAGTTCTTCACGATGCATTCATTCAACTCACAGAGTTGAACCTTCCTTTTGATAGAACAGTTTTGAAACACTCTTTTTGTAGAATCTGCAAGAGGATATTTGGAGCGTTTTGAGGCCTATGCTGGAAAAGGAAATATCTTCACCTAAAAACTAGACAGAAGCATTCTCAGAAACTTCTGTGTGATGAGTGCATTCAACTCACAGACTTGAACGTTTCTTTTGATAGAACAGTTTTGAAACATTACGTTTGTAGAATCTGCAAGTGTTTATTCGGAGCACCTTGAGGCCTATGTTGGAAAAGGAAATATCTTCACATAAAAACTAGAGAGAAGGATTCTCAGAAACTTCTTTGTGATGAGTTCATTCAACTCACAGAGTTGAACCTACCAATTGATAGAGAAGTTTGGAAACACTCTTTTTGTAGAATCTGCAAGTGGATATTTGGAGCCGTTTGAGGCCTATGCTGGAAAAGGAAATATCTTCACATAAAAACTGAACAGAAGCATTCTCAGAAACTTCTTTGTGTTGAGTGCATTCAACTCACGGACTTAAACTTACCTGTAGAAAGAGCAGTTTTGAAACACTCTATTGGTGAAATCTGCAAGTGGTTATTTGGAGCACTTCGAGGCCTTTGCTGGGATATGGAATATCTTCACCTAAAAACTACAGAGAAGCATTCTCAGAAAGTTCTTCACGATGCATTCATTCAACTCACAGAGTTGAACCTTCCTTTTGATAGAACAGTTTTGAAACACTCTTTTTGTAGAATCTGCAAGAGGATATTTGGAGCGTTTTGAGGCCTATGCTGGAAAAGGAAATATCTTCACCTAAAAACTAGACAGAAGCATTCTCAGAAACTTCTGTGTGATGAGTGCATTCAACTCACAGACTTGAACGTTTCTTTTGATAGAACAGTTTTGAAACATTACGTTTGTAGAATCTGCAAGTGTTTATTCGGAGCACCTTGAGGCCTATGTTGGAAAAGGAAATATCTTCACATAAAAACTAGAGAGAAGGATTCTCAGAAACTTCTTTGTGATGAGTTCATTCAACTCACAGAGTTCAACCTACCAATTGATAGAGAAGTTTGGAAACACTCTTTTTGTAGAATCTGCAAGTGGATATTTGGAGCCGTTTGAGGCCTATGCTGGAAAAGGAAATATCTTCACATAAAAACTGAACAGAAGCATTCTCAGAAACTTCTTTGTGTTGAGTGCATTCAACTCACGGACTTGAACTTACCTGTAGAAAGAGCAGTTTTGAAACACTCTTTTGGTAAAATCTGCAAGTGGTTATTTGGAGCACTTCGAGGCCTGTGCTGGGATATGGAATATCTTCACCTAAAAACTACAGAGAAGCATTCTCAGAAAGTTCTTCACGATGCATTCATTCAACTCACAGAGTTGAACCTTCCTTTTGATAGAACAGTTTTGAAACACTCTTTTTGTAGAATCTGCAAGAGGATATTTGGAGCGTTTTGAGGCCTATGCTGGAAAAGGAAATATCTTCACCTAAAAACTAGACAGAAGCATTCTCAGAAACTTCTGTGTGATGAGTGCATTCAACTCACAGACTTGAACGTTTCTTTTGATAGAACAGTTTTGAAACATTACGTTTGTAGAATCTGCAAGTGTTTATTCGGAGCACCTTGAGGCCTATGTTGGAAAAGGAAATATCTTCACATAAAAACTAGAGAGAAGGATTCTCAGAAACTTCTTTGTGATGAGTTCATTCAACACACAGAGTTGAACCTACCCATTGAGAGAGAAGTTTGGAAACACTCTTTTTGTAGAATCTGCAAGTGGATATTTGGAGCCGTTTGAGGCCTATGCTGGAAAAGGAAATATCTTCACATAAAAACTGAACAGAAGCATTCTCAGAAACTTCTTTGTGTTGAGTGCATTCAACTCACAGACTTGAACTTACCTGTAGAAAGAGCAGTTTTGAAACACTCTTTTGGTGAAATCTGCAAGTGGTTATTTGGAGCACTTCGAGGCCTGTGCTGGGATATGGAATATCTTCACCTAAAAACTACAGAGAAGCATTCTCAGAAAGTTCTTCACGATGCATTCATTCAACTCACAGAGTTGAACCTTCCTTTTGATAGAACAGTTTTGAAACACTCTTTTTGTAGAATCTGCAAGAGGATATTTGGAGCGTTTTGAGGCCTATGCTGGAAAAGGAAATATCTTCACCTAAAAACTAGACAGAAGCATTCTCAGAAACTTCTGTGTGATGAGTGCATTCAACTCACAGACTTGAACGTTTCTTTTGATAGAACAGTTTTGAAACATTACGTTTGTAGAATCTGCAAGTGTTTATTCGGAGCACCTTGAGGCCTATGTTGGAAAAGGAAATATCTTCACATAAAAACTAGAGAGAAGGATTCTCAGAAACTTCTTTGTGATGAGTTCATTCAACTCACAGAGTTGAACCTACCCATTGATAGAGAAGTTTGGAAACACTCTTTTTGTAGAATCTGCAAGTGGATATTTGGAGCCGTTTGAGGCCTATGCTGGAAAAGGAAATATCTTCACATAAAAACTGAACAGAAGCATTCTCAGAAACTTCTTTGTGTTGAGTGCATTCAACTCACGGACTTGAACTTACCTGTAGAAAGAGCAGTTTTGAAACACTCTTTTGGTGAAATCTGCAAGTGGTTATTTGGAGCACTTCGAGGCCTGTGCTGGGATATGGAATATCTTCACCTAAAAACTACAGAGAAGCATTCTCAGAAAGTTCTTCACGATGCATTCATTCAACTCACAGAGTTGAACCTTCCTTTTGATAGAACAGTTTTGAAACACTCTTTTTGTAGAATCTGCAAGAGGATATTTGGAGCGTTTTGAGGCCTATGCTGGAAAAGGAAATATCTTCACCTAAAAACTAGACAGAAGCATTCTCAGAAACTTCTGTGTGATGAGTGCATTCAACTCACAGACTTGAACGTTTCTTTTGATAGAACAGTTTTGAAACATTACGTTTGTAGAATCTGCAAGTGTTTATTCGGAGCACCTTGAGGCCTATGTTGGAAAAGGAAATATCTTCACATAAAAACTAGAGAGAAGGATTCTCAGAAACTTCTTTGTGATGAGTTCATTCAACACACAGAGTTGAACCTACCCATTGAGAGAGAAGTTTGGAAACACTCTTTTTGTAGAATCTGCAAGTGGATATTTGGAGCCGTTTGAGGCCTATGCTGGAAAAGGAAATATCTTCACATAAAAACTGAACAGAAGCATTCTCAGAAACTTCTTTGTGTTGAGTGCATTCAACTCACAGACTTGAACTTACCTGTAGAAAGAGCAGTTTTGAAACACTCTTTTGGTGAAATCTGCAAGTGGTTATTTGGAGCACTTCGAGGCCTGTGCTGGGATATGGAATATCTTCACCTAAAAACTACAGAGAAGCATTCTCAGAAAGTTCTTCACGATGCATTCATTCAACTCACAGAGTTGAACCTTCCTTTTGATAGAACAGTTTTGAAACACTCTTTTTGTAGAATCTGCAAGAGGATATTTGGAGCGTTTTGAGGCCTATGCTGGAAAAGGAAATATCTTCACCTAAAAACTAGACAGAAGCATTCTCAGAAACTTCTGTGTGATGAGTGCATTCAACTCACAGACTTGAACGTTTCTTTTGATAGAACAGTTTTGAAACATTACGTTTGTAGAATCTGCAAGTGTTTATTCGGAGCACCTTGAGGCCTATGTTGGAAAAGGAAATATCTTCACATAAAAACTAGAGAGAAGGATTCTCAGAAACTTCTTTGTGATGAGTTCATTCAACTCACAGAGTTGAACCTACCCATTGATAGAGAAGTTTGGAAACACTCTTTTTGTAGAATCTGCAAGTGGATATTTGGAGCCGTTTGAGGCCTATGCTGGAAAAGGAAATATCTTCACATAAAAACTGAACAGAAGCATTCTCAGAAACTTCTTTGTGTTGAGTGCATTCAACTCACGGACTTGAACTTACCTGTAGAAAGAGCAGTTTTGAAACACTCTTTTGGTGAAATCTGCAAGTGGTTATTTGGAGCACTTCGAGGCCTGTGCTGGGATATGGAATATCTTCACCTAAAAACTACAGAGAAGCATTCTCAGAAAGTTCTTCACGATGCATTCATTCAACTCACAGAGTTGAACCTTCCTTTTGATAGAACAGTTTTGAAACACTCTTTTTGTAGAATCTGCAAGAGGATATTTGGAGCGTTTTGAGGCCTATGCTGGAAAAGGAAATATCTTCACCTAAAAACTAGACAGAAGCATTCTCAGAAACTTCTGTGTGATGAGTGCATTCAACTCACAGACTTGAACGTTTCTTTTGATAGAACAGTTTTGAAACATTACGTTTGTAGAATCTGCAAGTGTTTATTCGGAGCACCTTGAGGCCTATGTTGGAAAAGGAAATATCTTCACATAAAAACTAGAGAGAAGGATTCTCAGAAACTTCTTTGTGATGAGTTCATTCAACCCACAGAGTTGAACCTACCCATTGATAGAGAAGTTTGGAAACACTCTTTTTGTAGAATCTGCAAGTGGATATTTGGAGCCATTTGAGGCCTATGCTGGAAAAGGAAATATCTTCACATAAAAACTGAACAGAAGCATTCTCAGAAACTTCTTTGTGTTGAGTGCATTCAACTCACAGACTTGAACTTACCTGTAGAAAGAGCAGTTTTGAAACACTCTATTGGTGAAATCTGCAAGTGGTTATTTGGAGCACTTCGAGGCCTGTGCTGGGATATGGAATATCTTCACCTAAAAACTACAGAGAAGCATTCTCAGAAAGTTCTTCACGATGCATTCATTCAACTCACAGAGTTGAACCTTCCTTTTGATAGAACAGTTTTGAAACACTCTTTTTGTAGAATCTGCAAGAGGATATTTGGAGCGTTTTGAGGCCTATGCTGGAAAAGGAAATATCTTCACCTAAAAACTAGACAGAAGCATTCTCAGAAACTTCTGTGTGATGAGTGCATTCAACTCACAGACTTGAACGTTTCTTTTGATAGAACAGTTTTGAAACATTACGTTTGTAGAATCTGCAAGTGTTTATTCGGAGCACCTTGAGGCCTATGTTGGAAAAGGAAATATCTTCACATAAAAACTAGAGAGAAGGATTCTCAGAAACTTCTTTGTGATGAGTTCATTCAACTCACAGAGTTGAACCTACCCATTGATAGAGAAGTTTGGAAACACTCTTTTTGTAGAATCTGCAAGTGGATATTTGGAGCCGTTTGAGGCCTATGCTGGAAAAGGAAATATCTTCACATAAAAACTGAACAGAAGCATTCTCAGAAACTTCTTTGTGTTGAGTGCATTCAACTCACAGACTTGAACTTACCTGTAGAAAGAGCAGTTTTGAAACACTCTTTTGTTGAAATCTGCAAGTGGTTATTTGGAGCACTTCGAGGCCTGTGCTGGGATATGGAATATCTTCACCTAAAAACTACAGAGAAGCATTCTCAGAAAGTTCTTCACGATGCATTCATTCAACTCACAGAGTTGAACCTTCCTTTTGATAGAACAGTTTTGAAACCCTCTTTTTCTAGAATCTGCAAGAGGATATTTGGAGCGTTTTGAGGCCTATGCTGGAAAAGGAAATATCTTCACCTAAAAACTAGACAGAAGCATTCTCAGAAACTTCTGTGTGATGAGTGCATTCAACTCACAGACTTGAACGTTTCTTTTGATAGAACAGTTTTGAAACATTACGTTTGTAGAATCTGCAAGTGTTTATTCGGAGCACCTTGAGGCCTATGTTGGAAAAGGAAATATCTTCACATAAAAACTAGAGAGAAGGATTCTCAGAAACTTCTTTGTGATGAGTTCATTCAACTCACAGAGTTGAACCTACCCATTGAGAGAGAAGTTTGGAAACACTCTTTTTGTAGAATCTGCAAGTGGATATTTGGAGCCGTTTGAGGCCTATGCTGGAAAAGGAAATATCTTCACATAAAAACTGAACAGAAGCATTCTCAGAAACTTCTTTGTGTTGAGTGCATTCAACTCACAGACTTGAACTTACCTGTAGAAAGAGCAGTTTTGAAACACTCTTTTGGTGAAATCTGCAAGTGGTTATTTGGAGCACTTCGAGGCCTGTGCTGGGATATGGAATATCTTCACCTAAAAACTACAGAGAAGCATTCTCAGAAAGTTCTTCACGATGCATTCATTCAACTCACAGAGTTGAACCTTCCTTTTGATAGAACAGTTTTGAAACACTCTTTTTGTAGAATCTGCAAGAGGATATTTGGAGCGTTTTGAGGCCTATGCTGGAAAAGGAAATATCTTCACCTAAAAACTAGACAGAAGCATTCTCAGAAACTTCTGTGTGATGAGTGCATTCAACTCACAGACTTGAACGTTTCTTTTGATAGAACAGTTTTGAAACATTACGTTTGTAGAATCTGCAAGTGTTTATTCGGAGCACCTTGAGGCCTATGTTGGAAAAGGAAATATCTTCACATAAAAACTAGAGAGAAGGATTCTCAGAAACTTCTTTGTGATGAGTTCATTCAACTCACAGAGTTGAACCTACCAATTGATAGAGAAGTTTGGAAACACTCTTTTTGTAGAATCTGCAAGTGGATATTTGGAGCCGTTTGAGGCCTATGCTGGAAAAGGAAATATCTTCACATAAAAACTGAACAGAAGCATTCTCAGAAACTTCTTTGTGTTGAGTGCATTCAACTCACAGACTTGAACTTACCTGTAGAAAGAGCAGTTTTGAAACACTCTTTTGGTGAAATCTGCAAGTGGTTATTTGGAGCACTTCGAGGCCTGTGCTGGGATATGGAATATCTTCACCTAAAAACTACAGAGAAGCATTCTCAGAAAGTTCTTCACGATGCATTCATTCAACTCACAGAGTTGAACCTTCCTTTTGATAGAACAGTTTTGAAACACTCTTTTTGTAGAATCTGCAAGAGGATATTTGGAGCGTTTTGAGGCCTATGCTGGAAAAGGAAATATCTTCACCTAAAAACTAGACAGAAGCATTCTCAGAAACTTCTGTGTGATGAGTGCATTCAACTCACAGACTTGAACGTTTCTTTTGATAGAACAGTTTTGAAACATTACGTTTGTAGAATCTGCAAGTGTTTATTCGGAGCACCTTGAGGCCTATGTTGGAAAAGGAAATATCTTCACATAAAAACTAGAGAGAAGGATTCTCAGAAACTTCTTTGTGATGAGTTCATTCAACTCACAGAGTTGAACCTACCCATTGATAGAGAAGTTTGGAAACACTCTTTTTGTAGAATCTGCAAGTGGATATTTGGAGCCGTTTGAGGCCTATGCTGGAAAAGGAAATATCTTCACATAAAAACTGAACAGAAGCATTCTCAGAAACTTCTTTGTGTTGAGTGCATTCAACTCACAGACTTGAACTTACCTGTAGAAAGAGCAGTTTTGAAACACTCTATTGGTGAAATCTGCAAGTGGTTATTTGGAGCACTTCGAGGCCTGTGCTGGGATATGGAATATCTTCACCTAAAAACTACAGAGAAGCATTCTCAGAAAGTTCTTCACGATGCATTCATTCAACTCACAGAGTTGAACCTTCCTTTTGATAGAACAGTTTTGAAACACTCTTTTTGTAGAATCTGCAAGAGGATATTTGGAGCGTTTTGAGGCCTATGCTGGAAAAGGAAATATCTTCACCTAAAAACTAGACAGAAGCATTCTCAGAAACTTCTGTGTGATGAGTGCATTCAACTCACAGACTTGAACGTTTCTTTTGATAGAACAGTTTTGAAACATTACGTTTGTAGAATCTGCAAGTGTTTATTCGGAGCACCTTGAGGCCTATGTTGGAAAAGGAAATATCTTCACATAAAAACTAGAGAGAAGGATTCTCAGAAACTTCTTTGTGATGAGTTCATTCAACTCACAGAGTTGAACCTACCCATTGATAGAGAAGTTTGGAAACACTCTTTTTGTAGAATCTGCAAGTGGATATTTGGAGCCGTTTGAGTCCTATGCTGGAAAAGGAAATATCTTCACATAAAAACTGAACAGAAGCATTCTCAGAAACTTCTTTGTGTTGAGTGCATTCAACTCACAGACTTGAACTTACCTGTAGAAAGAGCAGTTTTGAAACACTCTATTGGTGAAATCTGCAAGTGGTTATTTGGAGCACTTCGAGGCCTTGCTGGGATATGGAATATCTTCACCTAAAAACTACAGAGAAGCATTCTCAGAAAGTTCTTCACGACGCATTCATTCAACTCACAGAGTTGAACCTTCCTTTTGATAGAACAGTTTTGAAACACTCTTTTTGTAGAATCTGCAAGAGGATATTTGGAGCGTTTTGAGGCCTATGCTGGAAAAGGAAATATCTTCACCTAAAAACTAGACAGAAGCATTCTCAGAAACTTCTGTGTGATGAGTGCATTCAACTCACAGACTTGAACGTTTCTTTTGATAGAACAGTTTTGAAACATTACGTTTGTAGAATCTGCAAGTGTTTATTCGGAGCACCTTGAGGCCTATGTTGGAAAAGGAAATATCTTCACATAAAAACTAGAGAGAAGGATTCTCAGAAACTTCTTTGTGATGAGTTCATTCAACTCACAGAGTTGAACCTACCCATTGATAGAGAAGTTTGGAAACACTCTTTTTGTAGAATCTGCAAGTGGATATTTGGAGCCGTTTGAGGCCTATGCTGGAAAAGGAAATATCTTCACATAAAAACTGAACAGAAGCATTCTCAGAAACTTCTTTGTGTTGAGTGCATTCAACTCACAGACTTGAACTTACCTGTAGAAAGAGCAGTTTTGAAACACTCTATTGGTGAAATCTGCAAGTGGTTATTTGGAGCACTTCGAGGCCTGTGCTGGGATATGGAATATCTTCACCTAAAAACTACAGAGAAGCATTCTCAGAAAGTTCTTCACGATGCATTCATTCAACTCACAGAGTTGAACCTTCCTTTTGATAGAACAGTTTTGAAACACTCTTTTTGTAGAATCTGCAAGAGGATATTTGGAGCGTTTTGAGGCCTATGCTGGAAAAGGAAATATCTTCACCTAAAAACTAGACAGAAGCATTCTCAGAAACTTCTGTGTGATGAGTGCATTCAACTCACAGACTTGAACGTTTCTTTTGATAGAACAGTTTTGAAACATTACGTTTGTAGAATCTGCAAGTGTTTATTCGGAGCACCTTGAGGCCTATGTTGGAAAAGGAAATATCTTCACATAAAAACTAGAGAGAAGGATTCTCAGAAACTTCTTTGTGATGAGTTCATTCAACTCACAGAGTTGAACCTACCAATTGATAGAGAAGTTTGGAAACACTCTTTTTGTAGAATCTGCAAGTGGATATTTGGAGCCGTTTGAGGCCTATGCTGGAAAAGGAAATATCTTCACATAAAAACTGAACAGAAGCATTCTCAGAAACTTCTTTGTGTTGAGTGCATTCAACTCACAGACTTGAACTTACCTGTAGAAAGAGCAGTTTTGAAACACTCTATTGGTGAAATCTGCAAGTGGTTATTTGGAGCACTTCGAGGCCTGTGCTGGGATATGGAATATCTTCACCTAAAAACTACAGAGAAGCATTCTCAGAAAGTTCTTCACGATGCATTCATTCAACTCACAGAGTTGAACCTTCCTTTTGATAGAACAGTTTTGAAACACTCTTTTTGTAGAATCTGCAAGAGGATATTTGGAGCGTTTTGAGGCCTATGCTGGAAAAGGAAATATCTTCACCTAAAAACTAGACAGAAGCATTCTCAGAAACTTCTGTGTGATGAGTGCATTCAACTCACAGACTTGAATGTTTCTTTTGATAGAACAGTTTTGAAACATTACGTTTGTAGAATCTGCAAGTGTTTATTCGGAGCACCTTGAGGCCTATGTTGGAAAAGGAAATATCTTCACATAAAAACTAGAGAGAAGGATTCTCAGAAACTTCTTTGTGATGAGTTCATTCAACTCACAGAGTTGAACCTACCAATTGATAGAGAAGTTTGGAAACACTCTTTTTGTAGAATCTGCAAGTGGATATTTGGAGCCGTTTGAGGCCTATGCTGGAAAAGGAAATATCTTCACATAAAAACTGAACAGAAGCATTCTCAGAAACTTCTTTGTGTTGAGTGCATTCAACTCACAGACTTGAACTTACCTGTAGAAAGAGCAGTTTTGAAACACTCTATTGGTGAAATCTGCAAGTGGTTATTTGGAGCACTTCGAGGCCTGTGCTGGGATATGGAATATCTTCACCTAAAAACTACAGAGAAGCATTCTCAGACAGTTCTTCACGATGCATTCATTCAACTCACAGAGTTGAACCTTCCTTTTGATAGAACAGTTTTGAAACACTCTTTTTGTAGAATCTGCAAGAGGATATTTGGAGCGTTTTGAGGCCTATGCTGGAAAAGGAAATATCTTCACCTAAAAACTAGACAGAAGCATTCTCAGAAACTTCTGTGTGATGAGTGCATTCAACTCACAGACTTGAACGTTTCTTTTGATAGAACAGTTTTGAAACATTACGTTTGTAGAATCTGCAAGTGTTTATTCGGAGCACCTTGAGGCCTATGTTGGAAAAGGAAATATCTTCACATAAAAACTAGAGAGAAGGATTCTCAGAAACTTCTTTGTGATGAGTTCATTCAACTCACAGAGTTGAACCTACCAATTGATAGAGAAGTTTGGAAACACTCTTTTTGTAGAATCTGCAAGTGGATATTTGGAGCCGTTTGAGGCCTATGCTGGAAAAGGAAATATCTTCACATAAAAACTGAACAGAAGCATTCTCAGAAACTTCTTTGTGTTGAGTGCATTCAACTCACAGACTTGAACTTACCTGTAGAAAGAGCAGTTTTGAAACACTCTATTGGTGAAATCTGCAAGTGGTTATTTGGAGCACTTCGAGGCCTGTGCTGGGATATGGAATATCTTCACCTAAAAAGTACAGAGAAGCATTCTCAGAAAGTTCTTCACGATGCATTCATTCAACTCACAGAGTTGAACCTTCCTTTTGATAGAACAGTTTTGAAACACTCTTTTTGTAGAATCTGCAAGAGGATATTTGGAGCGTTTTGAGGCCTATGCTGGAAAAGGAAATATCTTCACCTAAAAACTAGACAGAAGCATTCTCAGAAACTTCTGTGTGATGAGTGCATTCAACTCACAGACTTGAACGTTTCTTTTGATAGAACAGTTTTGAAACATTACGTTTGTAGAATCTGCAAGTGTTTATTCGGAGCACCTTGAGGCCTATGTTGGAAAAGGAAATATCTTCACATAAAAACTAGAGAGAAGGATTCTCAGAAACTTCTTTGTGATGAGTTCATTCAACTCACAGAGTTGAACCTACCAATTGATAGAGAAGTTTGGAAACACTCTTTTTGTAGAATCTGCAAGGGGATATTTGGAGCCGTTTGAGGCCTATGCTGGAAAAGGAAATATCTTCACATAAAAACTGAACAGAAGCATTCTCAGAAACTTCTTTGTGTTGAGTGCATTCAACTCACCGACTTGAACTTACCTGTAGAAAGAGCAGTTTTGAAACACTCTTTTGGTGAAATCTGCAAGTGGTTATTTGGAGCACTTCGAGGCCTGTGCTGGGATATGGAATATCTTCACCTAAAAACTACAGAGAAGCATTCTCAGAAAGTTCTTCACGATGCATTCATTCAACTCACAGAGTTGAACCTTCCTTTTGATAGAACAGTTTTGAAACACTCTTTTTGTAGAATCTGCAAGAGGATATTTGGAGCGTTTTGAGGCCTATGCTGGAAAAGGAAATATCTTCACCTAAAAACTAGACAGAAGCATTCTCAGAAACTTCTGTGTGATGAGTGCATTCAACTCACAGACTTGAACGTTTCTTTTGATAGAACAGTTTTGAAACATTACGTTTGTAGAATCTGCAAGTGTTTATTCGGAGCACCTTGAGGCCTATGTTGGAAAAGGAAATATCTTCACATAAAAACTAGAGAGAAGGATTCTCAGAAACTTCTTTGTGATGAGTTCATTCAACTCACAGATTTGAACCTACCAATTGATAGAGAAGTTTGGAAACACTCTTTTTGTAGAATCTGCAAGTGGATATTTGGAGCCGTTTGAGGCCTATGCTGGAAAAGGAAATATCTTCACATAAAAACTGAACAGAAGTATTCTCAGAAACTTCTTTGTGTTGAGTGCATTCAACTCACGGACTTGAACTTACCTGTAGAAAGAGCAGTTTTGAAACACTCTTTTGGTAAAATCTGCAAGTGGTTATTTGGAGCACTTCGAGGCCTGTGCTGGGATATGGAATATCTTCACCTAAAAACTACAGAGAAGCATTCTCAGAAAGTTCTTCATGATGCAGTCATTCAACTCACAGAGTTGAACCTTCCTTTTGATAGAACAGTTTTGAAACACTCTTTTTGTAGAATCTGCAAGAGGATATTTGGAGCGTTTTGAGGCCTATGCTGGAAAAGGAAATATCTTCACCTAAAAACTAGACAGAGGCATTCTCAGAAACTTCTGTGTGATGAGTGCATTCAACTCACAGACTTGAACGTTTCTTTTGATAGAACAGTTTTGAAACATTACGTTTGTAGAATCTGCAAGTGTTTATTCGGAGCACCTTGAGGCCTATGTTGGAAAAGGAAATATCTTCACATAAAAACTAGAGAGAAGGATTCTCAGAAACTTCTTTGTGATGAGTTCATTCAACTCACAGAGTTGAACCTACCAATTGATAGAGAAGTTTGGAAACACTCTTTTTGTAGAATCTGCAAGTGGATATTTGGAGCCGTTTGAGGCCTATGCTGGAAAAGGAAATATCTTCACATAAAAACTGAACAGAAGCATTCTCAGAAACTTCTTTGTGTTGAGTGCATTCAACTCACAGACGTGAACTTACCTGTAGAAAGAGCAGTTTTGAAACACTCTTTTGGTGAAATCTGCAAGTGGTTATTTGGAGCACTTCGAGGCCTGTGCTGGGATATGGAATATCTTCACCTAAAAACTACAGAGAAGCATTCTCAGAAAGTTCTTCACGATGCATTCATTCAACTCACAGAGTTGAACCTTCCTTTTGATAGAACAGTTTTGAAACACTCTTTTTGTAGAATCTGCAAGAGGATATTTGGAGCGTTTTGAGGCCTATGCTGGAAAAGGAAATATCTTCACCTAAAAACTAGACAGAAGCATTCTCAGAAACTTCTGTGTGATGAGTGCATTCAACTCACAGACTTGAACGTTTCTTTTGATAGAACAGTTTTGAAACATTACGTTTGTAGAATCTGCAAGTGTTTATTCGGAGCACCTTGAGGCCTATGTTGGAAAAGGAAATATCTTCACATAAAAACTAGAGAGAAGGATTCTCAGAAACTTCTTTGTGATGAGTTCATTCAACTCACAGATTTGAACCTACCAATTGATAGAGATGTTTGGAAACACTCTTTTTGTAGAATCTGCAAGTGGATATTTGGAGCCGTTTGAGGCCTATGCTGGAAAAGGAAATATCTTCACATAAAAACTGAACAGAAGTATTCTCAGAAACTTCTTTGTGTTGAGTGCATTCAACTCACGGACTTGAACTTACCTGTAGAAAGAGCAGTTTTGAAACACTCTTTTGGTAAAATCTGCAAGTGGTTATTTGGAGCACTTCGAGGCCTGTGCTGGGATATGGAATATCTTCACCTAAAAACTACAGAGAAGCATTCTCAGAAAGTTCTTCATGATGCAGTCATTCAACTCACAGAGTTGAACCTTCCTTTTGATAGAACAGTTTTGAAACACTCTTTTTGTAGAATCTGCAAGAGGATATTTGGAGCGTTTTGAGGCCTATGCTGGAAAAGGAAATATCTTCACCTAAAAACTAGACAGAAGCATTCTCAGAAACTTCTGTGTGATGAGTGCATTCAACTCACAGACTTGAACGTTTCTTTTGATAGAACAGTTTTGAAACATTACGTTTGTAGAATCTGCAAGTGTTTATTCGGAGCACCTTGAGGCCTATGTTGGAAAAGGAAATATCTTCACATAAAAACTAGAGAGAAGGATTCTCAGAAACTTCTTTGTGATGAGTTCATTCAACTCACAGAGTTGAACCTACCAATTGATAGAGAAGTTTGGAAACACTCTTTTTGTAGAATCTGCAAGTGGATATTTGGAGCCGTTTGAGGCCTATGCTGGAAAAGGAAATATCTTCACATAAAAACTGAACAGAAGCATTCTCAGAAACTTCTTTGTGTTGAGTGCATTCAACTCACAGACGTGAACTTACCTGTAGAAAGAGCAGTTTTGAAACACTCTTTTGGTGAAATCTGCAAGTGGTTATTTGGAGCACTTCGAGGCCTGTGCTGGGATATGGAATATCTTCACCTAAAAACTACAGAGAAGCATTCTCAGAAAGTTCTTCACGATGCATTCATTCAACTCACAGAGTTGAACCTTCCTTTTGATAGAACAGTTTTGAAACACTCTTTTTGTAGAATCTGCAAGAGGATATTTGGAGCGTTTTGAGGCCTATGCTGGAAAAGGAAATATCTTCACCTAAAAACTAGACAGAAGCATTCTCAGAAACTTCTGTGTGATGAGTGCATTCAACTCACAGACTTGAACGTTTCTTTTGATAGAACAGTTTTGAAACATTACGTTTGTAGAATCTGCAAGTGTTTATTCGGAGCACCTTGAGGCCTATGTTGGAAAAGGAAATATCTTCACATAAAAACTAGAGAGAAGGATTCTCAGAAACTTCTTTGTGATGAGTTCATTCAACTCACAGAGTTGAACCTACCAATTGATAGAGAAGTTTGGAAACACTCTTTTTGTAGAATCTGCAAGTGGATATTTGGAGCCGTTTGAGGCCTATGCTGGAAAAGGAAATATCTTCACATAAAAACTGAACAGAAGCATTCTCAGAAACTTCTTTGTGTTGAGTGCATTCAACTCACGGACTTAAACTTACCTGTAGAAAGAGCAGTTTTGAAACACTCTATTGGTGAAATCTGCAAGTGGTTATTTGGAGCACTTCGAGGCCTGTGCTGGGATATGGAATATCTTCACCTAAAAAGTACAGAGAAGCATTCTCAGAAAGTTCTTCACGATGCATTCATTCAACTCACAGAGTTGAACCTTCCTTTTGATAGAACAGTTTTGAAACACTCTTTTTGTAGAATCTGCAAGAGGATATTTGGAGCGTTTTGAGGCCTATGCTGGAAAAGGAAATATCTTCACCTAAAAACTAGACAGAAGCATTCTCAGAAACTTCTGTGTGATGAGTGCATTCAACTCACAGACTTGAACGTTTCTTTTGATAGAACAGTTTTGAAACATTACGTTTGTAGAATCTGCAAGTGTTTATTCGGAGCACCTTGAGGCCTATGTTGGAAAAGGAAATATCTTCACATAAAAACTAGAGAGAAGGATTCTCAGAAACTTCTTTGTGATGAGTTCATTCAACTCACAGAGTTGAACCTACCAATTGATAGAGAAGTTTGGAAACACTCTTTTTGTAGAATCTGCAAGGGGATATTTGGAGCCGTTTGAGGCCTATGCTGGAAAAGGAAATATCTTCACATAAAAACTGAACAGAAGCATTCTCAGAAACTTCTTTGTGTTGAGTGCATTCAACTCACCGACTTGAACTTACCTGTAGAAAGAGCAGTTTTGAAACACTCTTTTGGTGAAATCTGCAAGTGGTTATTTGGAGCACTTCGAGGCCTGTGCTGGGATATGGAATATCTTCACCTAAAAACTACAGAGAAGCATTCTCAGAAAGTTCTTCACGATGCATTCATTCAACTCACAGAGTTGAACCTTCCTTTTGATAGAACAGTTTTGAAACACTCTTTTTGTAGAATCTGCAAGAGGATATTTGGAGCGTTTTGAGGCCTATGCTGGAAAAGGAAATATCTTCACCTAAAAACTAGACAGAAGCATTCTCAGAAACTTCTGTGTGATGAGTGCATTCAACTCACAGACTTGAACGTTTCTTTTGATAGAACAGTTTTGAAACATTACGTTTGTAGAATCTGCAAGTGTTTATTCGGAGCACCTTGAGGCCTATGTTGGAAAAGGAAATATCTTCACATAAAAACTAGAGAGAAGGATTCTCAGAAACTTCTTTGTGATGAGTTCATTCAACTCACAGATTTGAACCTACCAATTGATAGAGAAGTTTGGAAACACTCTTTTTGTAGAATCTGCAAGTGGATATTTGGAGCCGTTTGAGGCCTATGCTGGAAAAGGAAATATCTTCACATAAAAACTGAACAGAAGTATTCTCAGAAACTTCTTTGTGTTGAGTGCATTCAACTCACGGACTTGAACTTACCTGTAGAAAGAGCAGTTTTGAAACACTCTTTTGGTAAAATCTGCAAGTGGTTATTTGGAGCACTTCGAGGCCTGTGCTGGGATATGGAATATCTTCACCTAAAAACTACAGAGAAGCATTCTCAGAAAGTTCTTCATGATGCAGTCATTCAACTCACAGAGTTGAACCTTCCTTTTGATAGAACAGTTTTGAAACACTCTTTTTGTAGAATCTGCAAGAGGATATTTGGAGCGTTTTGAGGCCTATGCTGGAAAAGGAAATATCTTCACCTAAAAACTAGACAGAAGCATTCTCAGAAACTTCTGTGTGATGAGTGCATTCAACTCACAGACTTGAACGTTTCTTTTGATAGAACAGTTTTGAAACATTACGTTTGTAGAATCTGCAAGTGTTTATTCGGAGCACCTTGAGGCCTATGTTGGAAAAGGAAATATCTTCACATAAAAACTAGAGAGAAGGATTCTCAGAAACTTCTTTGTGATGAGTTCATTCAACTCACAGAGTTGAACCTACCAATTGATAGAGAAGTTTGGAAACACTCTTTTTGTAGAATCTGCAAGTGGATATTTGGAGCCGTTTGAGGCCTATGCTGGAAAAGGAAATATCTTCACATAAAAACTGAACAGAAGCATTCTCAGAAACTTCTTTGTGTTGAGTGCATTCAACTCACAGACGTGAACTTACCTGTAGAAAGAGCAGTTTTGAAACACTCTTTTGGTGAAATCTGCAAGTGGTTATTTGGAGCACTTCGAGGCCTGTGCTGGGATATGGAATATCTTCACCTAAAAACTACAGAGAAGCATTCTCAGAAAGTTCTTCACGATGCATTCATTCAACTCACAGAGTTGAACCTTCCTTTTGATAGAACAGTTTTGAAACACTCTTTTTGTAGAATCTGCAAGAGGATATTTGGAGCGTTTTGAGGCCTATGCTGGAAAAGGAAATATCTTCACCTAAAAACTAGACAGAAGCATTCTCAGAAACTTCTGTGTGATGAGTGCATTCAACTCACAGACTTGAACGTTTCTTTTGATAGAACAGTTTTGAAACATTACGTTTGTAGAATCTGCAAGTGTTTATTCGGAGCACCTTGAGGCCTATGTTGGAAAAGGAAATATCTTCACATAAAAACTAGAGAGAAGGATTCTCAGAAACTTCTTTGTGATGAGTTCATTCAACTCACAGATTTGAACCTACCAATTGATAGAGAAGTTTGGAAACACTCTTTTTGTAGAATCTGCAAGTGGATATTTGGAGCCGTTTGAGGCCTATGCTGGAAAAGGAAATATCTTCACATAAAAACTGAACAGAAGTATTCTCAGAAACTTCTTTGTGTTGAGTGCATTCAACTCACGGACTTGAACTTACCTGTAGAAAGAGCAGTTTTGAAACACTCTTTTGGTAAAATCTGCAAGTGGTTATTTGGAGCACTTCGAGGCCTGTGCTGGGATATGGAATATCTTCACCTAAAAACTACAGAGAAGCATTCTCAGAAAGTTCTTCATGATGCAGTCATTCAACTCACAGAGTTGAACCTTCCTTTTGATAGAACAGTTTTGAAACACTCTTTTTGTAGAATCTGCAAGAGGATATTTGGAGCGTTTTGAGGCCTATGCTGGAAAAGGAAATATCTTCACCTAAAAACTAGACAGAAGCATTCTCAGAAACTTCTGTGTGATGAGTGCATTCAACTCACAGACTTGAACGTTTCTTTTGATAGAACAGTTTTGAAACATTACGTTTGTAGAATCTGCAAGTGTTTATTCGGAGCACCTTGAGGCCTATGTTGGAAAAGGAAATATCTTCACATAAAAACTAGAGAGAAGGATTCTCAGAAACTTCTTTGTGATGAGTTCATTCAACTCACAGAGTTGAACCTACCAATTGATAGAGAAGTTTGGAAACACTCTTTTTGTAGAATCTGCAAGTGGATATTTGGAGCCGTTTGAGGCCTATGCTGGAAAAGGAAATATCTTCACATAAAAACTGAACAGAAGCATTCTCAGAAACTTCTTTGTGTTGAGTGCATTCAACTCACAGACGTGAACTTACCTGTAGAAAGAGCAGTTTTGAAACACTCTTTTGGTGAAATCTGCAAGTGGTTATTTGGAGCACTTCGAGGCCTGTGCTGGGATATGGAATATCTTCACCTAAAAACTACAGAGAAGCATTCTCAGAAAGTTCTTCACGATGCATTCATTCAACTCACAGAGTTGAACCTTCCTTTTGATAGAACAGTTTTGAAACACTCTTTTTGTAGAATCTGCAAGAGGATATTTGGAGCGTTTTGAGGCCTATGCTGGAAAAGGAAATATCTTCACCTAAAAACTAGACAGAAGCATTCTCAGAAACTTCTGTGTGATGAGTGCATTCAACTCACAGACTTGAACGTTTCTTTTGATAGAACAGTTTTGAAACATTACGTTTGTAGAATCTGCAAGTGTTTATTCGGAGCACCTTGAGGCCTATGTTGGAAAAGGAAATATCTTCACATAAAAACTAGAGAGAAGGATTCTCAGAAACTTCTTTGTGATGAGTTCATTCAACTCACAGAGTTGAACCTACCAATTGATAGAGAAGTTTGGAAACACTCTTTTTGTAGAATCTGCAAGTGGATATTTGGAGCCGTTTGAGGCCTATGCTGGAAAAGGAAATATCTTCACATAAAAACTGAACAGAAGCATTCTCAGAAACTTCTTTGTGTTGAGTGCATTCAACTCACGGACTTAAACTTACCTGTAGAAAGAGCAGTTTTGAAACACTCTATTGGTGAAATCTGCAAGTGGTTATTTGGAGCACTTCGAGGCCTTTGCTGGGATATGGAATATCTTCACCTAAAAACTACAGAGAAGCATTCTCAGAAAGTTCTTCACGATGCATTCATTCAACTCACAGAGTTGAACCTTCCTTTTGATAGAACAGTTTTGAAACACTCTTTTTGTAGAATCTGCAAGAGGATATTTGGAGCGTTTTGAGGCCTATGCTGGAAAAGGAAATATCTTCACCTAAAAACTAGACAGAAGCATTCTCAGAAACTTCTGTGTGATGAGTGCATTCAACTCACAGACTTGAACGTTTCTTTTGATAGAACAGTTTTGAAACATTACGTTTGTAGAATCTGCAAGTGTTTATTCGGAGCACCTTGAGGCCTATGTTGGAAAAGGAAATATCTTCACATAAAAACTAGAGAGAAGGATTCTCAGAAACTTCTTTGTGATGAGTTCATTCAACTCACAGAGTTGAACCTAACAATTGATAGAGAAGTTTGGAAACACTCTTTTTGTAGAATCTGCAAGTGGATATTTGGAGCCGTTTGAGGCCTATGCTGGAAAAGGAAATATCTTCACATAAAAACTGAACAGAAGCATTCTCAGAAACTTCTTTGTGTTGAGTGCATTCAACTCACGGACTTGAACTTACCTGTAGAAAGAGCAGTTTTGAAACACTCTTTTGGTAAAATCTGCAAGTGGTTATTTGGAGCACTTCGAGGCCTGTGCTGGGATATGGAATATCTTCACCTAAAAACTACAGAGAAGCATTCTCAGAAAGTTCTTCACGATGCATTCATTCAACTCACAGAGTTGAACCTTCCTTTTGATAGAACAGTTTTGAAACACTCTTTTTGTAGAATCTGCAAGAGGATATTTGGAGCGTTTTGAGGCCTATGCTGGAAAAGGAAATATCTTCACCTAAAAACTAGACAGAAGCATTCTCAGAAACTTCTGTGTGATGAGTTCATTCAACTCACAGACTTGAACGTTTCTTTTGATAGAACAGTTTTGAAACATTACGTTTGTAGAATCTGCAAGTGTTTATTCGGAGCACCTTGAGGCCTATGTTGGAAAAGGAAATATCTTCACATAAAAACTAGAGAGAAGGATTCTCAGAAACTTCTTTGTGATGAGTTCATTCAACTCACAGAGTTGAACCTACCGATTGATCGAGAAGTTTGGAAACACTCTTTTTGTAGAATCTGCAAGTGGATATTTGGAGCCGTTTGAGGCCTATGCTGGAAAAGGAAATATCTTCACATAAAAACTGAACAGAAGCATTCTCAGAAACTTCTTTGTGTTGAGTGCATTCAACTCACAGACTTGAACTTACCTGTAGAAAGAGCAGTTTTGAAACACTCTTTTGGTGAAATCTGCAAGTGGTTATTTGGAGCACTTCGAGGCCTGTGCTGGGATATGGAATATCTTCACCTAAAAAGTACAGAGAAGCATTCTCAGAAAGTTCTTCACGATGCATTCATTCAACTCACACAGTTGAACCTTCCTTTTGATAGAACAGTTTTGAAACACTCTTTTTGTAGAATCTGCAAGAGGATATTTGGAGCGTTTTGAGGCCTATGCTGGAAAAGGAAATATCTTCACCTAAAAACTAGACAGAAGCATTCTCAGAAACTTCTGTGTGATGAGTGCATTCAACTCACAGACTTGAACGTTTCTTTTGATAGAACAGTTTTGAAACATTACGTTTGTAGAATCTGCAAGTGTTTATTCGGAGCACCTTGAGGCCTATGTTGGAAAAGGAAATATCTTCACATAAAAACTAGAGAGAAGGATTCTCAGAAACTTCTTTGTGATGAGTTCATTCAACTCACAGAGTTGAACCTACCAATTGATAGAGAAGTTTGGAAACACTCTTTTTGTAGAATCTGCAAGGGGATATTTGGAGCCGTTTGAGGCCTATGCTGGAAAAGGAAATATCTTCACATAAAAACTGAACAGAAGCATTCTCAGAAACTTCTTTGTGTTGAGTGCATTCAACTCACCGACTTGAACTTACCTGTAGAAAGAGCAGTTTTGAAACACTCTTTTGGTGAAATCTGCAAGTGGTTATTTGGAGCACTTCGAGGCCTGTGCTGGGATATGGAATATCTTCACCTAAAAACTACAGAGAAGCATTCTCAGAAAGTTCTTCACGATGCATTCATTCAACTCACAGAGTTGAACCTTCCTTTTGATAGAACAGTTTTGAAACACTCTTTTTGTAGAATCTGCAAGAGGATATTTGGAGCGTTTTGAGGCCTATGCTGGAAAAGGAAATATCTTCACCTAAAAACTAGACAGAAGCATTCTCAGAAACTTCTGTGTGATGAGTGCATTCAACTCACAGACTTGAACGTTTCTTTTGATAGAACAGTTTTGAAACATTACGTTTGTAGAATCTGCAAGTGTTTATTCGGAGCACCTTGAGGCCTATGTTGGAAAAGGAAATATCTTCACATAAAAACTAGAGAGAAGGATTCTCAGAAACTTCTTTGTGATGAGTTCATTCAACTCACAGATTTGAACCTACCAATTGATAGAGAAGTTTGGAAACACTCTTTTTGTAGAATCTGCAAGTGGATATTTGGAGCCGTTTGAGGCCTATGCTGGAAAAGGAAATATCTTCACATAAAAACTGAACAGAAGTATTCTCAGAAACTTCTTTGTGTTGAGTGCATTCAACTCACGGACTTGAACTTACCTGGAGAAAGAGCAGTTTTGAAACACTCTTTTGGTAAAATCTGCAAGTGGTTATTTGGAGCACTTCGAGGCCTGTGCTGGGATATGGAATATCTTCACCTAAAAACTACAGAGAAGCATTCTCAGAAAGTTCTTCATGATGCAGTCATTCAACTCACAGAGTTGAACCTTCCTTTTGATAGAACAGTTTTGAAACACTCTTTTTGTAGAATCTGCAAGAGGATATTTGGAGCGTTTTGAGGCCTATGCTGGAAAAGGAAATATCTTCACCTAAAAACTAGACAGAAGCATTCTCAGAAACTTCTGTGTGATGAGTGCATTCAACTCACAGACTTGAACGTTTCTTTTGATAGAACAGTTTTGAAACATTACGTTTGTAGAATCTGCAAGTGTTTATTCGGAGCACCTTGAGGCCTATGTTGGAAAAGGAAATATCTTCACATAAAAACTAGAGAGAAGGATTCTCAGAAACTTCTTTGTGATGAGTTCATTCAACTCACAGAGTTGAACCTACCAATTGATAGAGAAGTTTGGAAACACTCTTTTTGTAGAATCTGCAAGTGGATATTTGGAGCCGTTTGAGGCCTATGCTGGAAAAGGAAATATCTTCACATAAAAACTGAACAGAAGCATTCTCAGAAACTTCTTTGTGTTGAGTGCATTCAACTCACAGACGTGAACTTACCTGTAGAAAGAGCAGTTTTGAAACACTCTTTTGGTGAAATCTGCAAGTGGTTATTTGGAGCACTTCGAGGCCTGTGCTGGGATATGGAATATCTTCACCTAAAAACTACAGAGAAGCATTCTCAGAAAGTTCTTCACGATGCATTCATTCAACTCACAGAGTTGAACCTTCCTTTTGATAGAACAGTTTTGAAACACTCTTTTTGTAGAATCTGCAAGAGGATATTTGGAGCGTTTTGAGGCCTATGCTGGAAAAGGAAATATCTTCACCTAAAAACTAGACAGAAGCATTCTCAGAAACTTCTGTGTGATGAGTGCATTCAACTCACAGACTTGAACGTTTCTTTTGATAGAACAGTTTTGAAACATTACGTTTGTAGAATCTGCAAGTGTTTATTCGGAGCACCTTGAGGCCTATGTTGGAAAAGGAAATATCTTCACATAAAAACTAGAGAGAAGGATTCTCAGAAACTTCTTTGTGATGAGTTCATTCAACTCACAGAGTTGAACCTACCAATTGATAGAGAAGTTTGGAAACACTCTTTTTGTAGAATCTGCAAGTGGATATTTGGAGCCGTTTGAGGCCTATGCTGGAAAAGGAAATATCTTCACATAAAAACTGAACAGAAGCATTCTCAGAAACTTCTTTGTGTTGAGTGCATTCAACTCACGGACTTAAACTTACCTGTAGAAAGAGCAGTTTTGAAACACTCTATTGGTGAAATCTGCAAGTGGTTATTTGGAGCACTTCGAGGCCTTTGCTGGGATATGGAATATCTTCACCTAAAAACTACAGAGAAGCATTCTCAGAAAGTTCTTCACGATGCATTCATTCAACTCACAGAGTTGAACCTTCCTTTTGATAGAACAGTTTTGAAACACTCTTTTTGTAGAATCTGCAAGAGGATATTTGGAGCGTTTTGAGGCCTATGCTGGAAAAGGAAATATCTTCACCTAAAAACTAGACAGAAGCATTCTCAGAAACTTCTGTGTGATGAGTGCATTCAACTCACAGACTTGAACGTTTCTTTTGATAGAACAGTTTTGAAACATTACGTTTGTAGAATCTGCAAGTGTTTATTCGGAGCACCTTGAGGCCTATGTTGGAAAAGGAAATATCTTCACATAAAAACTAGAGAGAAGGATTCTCAGAAACTTCTTTGTGATGAGTTCATTCAACTCACAGAGTTGAACCTAACAATTGATAGAGAAGTTTGGAAACACTCTTTTTGTAGAATCTGCAAGTGGATATTTGGAGCCGTTTGAGGCCTATGCTGGAAAAGGAAATATCTTCACATAAAAACTGAACAGAAGCATTCTCAGAAACTTCTTTGTGTTGAGTGCATTCAACTCACGGACTTGAACTTACCTGTAGAAAGAGCAGTTTTGAAACACTCTTTTGGTAAAATCTGCAAGTGGTTATTTGGAGCACTTCGAGGCCTGTGCTGGGATATGGAATATCTTCACCTAAAAACTACAGAGAAGCATTCTCAGAAAGTTCTTCACGATGCATTCATTCAACTCACAGAGTTGAACCTTCCTTTTGATAGAACAGTTTTGAAACACTCTTTTTGTAGAATCTGCAAGAGGATATTTGGAGCGTTTTGAGGCCTATGCTGGAAAAGGAAATATCTTCACCTAAAAACTAGACAGAAGCATTCTCAGAAACTTCTGTGTGATGAGTTCATTCAACTCACAGACTTGAACGTTTCTTTTGATAGAACAGTTTTGAAACATTACGTTTGTAGAATCTGCAAGTGTTTATTCGGAGCACCTTGAGGCCTATGTTGGAAAAGGAAATATCTTCACATAAAAACTAGAGAGAAGGATTCTCAGAAACTTCTTTGTGATGAGTTCATTCAACTCACAGAGTTGAACCTACCGATTGATCGAGAAGTTTGGAAACACTCTTTTTGTAGAATCTGCAAGTGGATATTTGGAGCCGTTTGAGGCCTATGCTGGAAAAGGAAATATCTTCACATAAAAACTGAACAGAAGCATTCTCAGAAACTTCTTTGTGTTGAGTGCATTCAACTCACAGACTTGAACTTACCTGTAGAAAGAGCAGTTTTGAAACACTCTTTTGGTGAAATCTGCAAGTGGTTATTTGGAGCACTTCGAGGCCTGTGCTGGGATATGGAATATCTTCACCTAAAAAGTACAGAGAAGCATTCTCAGAAAGTTCTTCACGATGCATTCATTCAACTCACAGAGTTGAACCTTCCTTTTGATAGAACAGTTTTGAAACACTCTTTTTGTAGAATCTGCAAGAGGATATTTGGAGCGTTTTGAGGCCTATGCTGGAAAAGGAAATATCTTCACCTAAAAACTAGACAGAAGCATTCTCAGAAACTTCTGTGTGATGAGTGCATTCAACTCACAGACTTGAACCTTTCTTTTGATAGAACAGTTTTGAAACATTACGTTTGTAGAATCTGCAAGTGTTTATTCGGAGCACCTTGAGGCCTATGTTGGAAAAGGAAATATCTTCACATAAAAACTAGAGAGAAGGATTCTCAGAAACTTCTTTGTGATGAGTTCATTCAACTCACAGAGTTGAACCTACCAATTGATAGAGAAGTTTGGAAACACTCTTTTTGTAGAATCTGCAAGGGGATATTTGGAGCCGTTTGAGGCCTATGCTGGAAAAGGAAATATCTTCACATAAAAACTGAACAGAAGCATTCTCAGAAACTTCTTTGTGTTGAGTGCATTCAACTCACCGACTTGAACTTACCTGTAGAAAGAGCAGTTTTGAAACACTCTTTTGGTGAAATCTGCAAGTGGTTATTTGGAGCACTTCGAGGCCTGTGCTGGGATATGGAATATCTTCACCTAAAAACTACAGAGAAGCATTCTCAGAAAGTTCTTCACGATGCATTCATTCAACTCACAGAGTTGAACCTTCCTTTTGATAGAACAGTTTTGAAACACTCTTTTTGTAGAATCTGCAAGAGGATATTTGGAGCGTTTTGAGGCCTATGCTGGAAAAGGAAATATCTTCACCTAAAAACTAGACAGAAGCATTCTCAGAAACTTCTGTGTGATGAGTGCATTCAACTCACAGACTTGAACGTTTCTTTTGATAGAACAGTTTTGAAACATTACGTTTGTAGAATCTGCAAGTGTTTATTCGGAGCACCTTGAGGCCTATGTTGGAAAAGGAAATATCTTCACATAAAAACTAGAGAGAAGGATTCTCAGAAACTTCTTTGTGATGAGTTCATTCAACTCACAGATTTGAACCTACCAATTGATAGAGAAGTTTGGAAACACTCTTTTTGTAGAATCTGCAAGTGGATATTTGGAGCCGTTTGAGGCCTATGCTGGAAAAGGAAATATCTTCACATAAAAACTGAACAGAAGTATTCTCAGAAACTTCTTTGTGTTGAGTGCATTCAACTCACGGACTTGAACTTACCTGGAGAAAGAGCAGTTTTGAAACACTCTTTTGGTAAAATCTGCAAGTGGTTATTTGGAGCACTTCGAGGCCTGTGCTGGGATATGGAATATCTTCACCTAAAAACTACAGAGAAGCATTCTCAGAAAGTTCTTCATGATGCAGTCATTCAACTCACAGAGTTGAACCTTCCTTTTGATAGAACAGTTTTGAAACACTCTTTTTGTAGAATCTGCAAGAGGATATTTGGAGCGTTTTGAGGCCTATGCTGGAAAAGGAAATATCTTCACCTAAAAACTAGACAGAAGCATTCTCAGAAACTTCTGTGTGATGAGTGCATTCAACTCACAGACTTGAACGTTTCTTTTGATAGAACAGTTTTGAAACATTACGTTTGTAGAATCTGCAAGTGTTTATTCGGAGCACCTTGAGGCCTATGTTGGAAAAGGAAATATCTTCACATAAAAACTAGAGAGAAGGATTCTCAGAAACTTCTTTGTGATGAGTTCATTCAACTCACAGAGTTGAACCTACCAATTGATAGAGAAGTTTGGAAACACTCTTTTTGTAGAATCTGCAAGTGGATATTTGGAGCCGTTTGAGGCCTATGCTGGAAAAGGAAATATCTTCACATAAAAACTGAACAGAAGCATTCTCAGAAACTTCTTTGTGTTGAGTGCATTCAACTCACAGACGTGAACTTACCTGTAGAAAGAGCAGTTTTGAAACACTCTTTTGGTGAAATCTGCAAGTGGTTATTTTGAGCACTTCGAGGCCTGTGCTGGGATATGGAATATCTTCACCTAAAAACTACAGAGAAGCATTCTCAGAAAGTTCTTCACGATGCATTCATTCAACTCACAGAGTTGAACCTTCCTTTTGATAGAACAGTTTTGAAACACTCTTTTTGTAGAATCTGCAAGAGGATATTTGGAGCGTTTTGAGGCCTATGCTGGAAAAGGAAATATCTTCACCTAAAAACTAGACAGAAGCATTCTCAGAAACTTCTGTGTGATGAGTGCATTCAACTCACAGACTTGAACGTTTCTTTTGATAGAACAGTTTTGAAACATTACGTTTGTAGAATCTGCAAGTGTTTATTCGGAGCACCTTGAGGCCTATGTTGGAAAAGGAAATATCTTCACATAAAAACTAGAGAGAAGGATTCTCAGAAACTTCTTTGTGATGAGTTCATTCAACTCACAGATTTGAACCTACCAATTGATAGAGAAGTTTGGAAACACTCTTTTTGTAGAATCTGCAAGTGGATATTTGGAGCCGTTTGAGGCCTATGCTGGAAAAGGAAATATCTTCACATAAAAACTGAACAGAAGTATTCTCAGAAACTTCTTTGTGTTGAGTGCATTCAACTCACGGACTTGAACTTACCTGTAGAAAGAGCAGTTTTGAAACACTCTTTTGGTAAAATCTGCAAGTGGTTATTTGGAGCACTTCGAGGCCTGTGCTGGGATATGGAATATCTTCACCTAAAAACTACAGAGAAGCATTCTCAGAAAGTTCTTCATGATGCAGTCATTCAACTCACAGAGTTGAACCTTCCTTTTGATAGAACAGTTTTGAAACACTCTTTTTGTAGAATCTGCAAGAGGATATTTGGAGCGTTTTGAGGCCTATGCTGGAAAAGGAAATATCTTCACCTAAAAACTAGACAGAAGCATTCTCAGAAACTTCTGTGTGATGAGTGCATTCAACTCACAGACTTGAACGTTTCTTTTGATAGAACAGTTTTGAAACATTACGTTTGTAGAATCTGCAAGTGTTTATTCGGAGCACCTTGAGGCCTATGTTGGAAAAGGAAATATCTTCACATAAAAACTAGAGAGAAGGATTCTCAGAAACTTCTTTGTGATGAGTTCATTCAACTCACAGAGTTGAACCTACCAATTGATAGAGAAGTTTGGAAACACTCTTTTTGTAGAATCTGCAAGTGGATATTTGGAGCCGTTTGAGGCCTATGCTGGAAAAGGAAATATCTTCACATAAAAACTGAACAGAAGCATTCTCAGAAACTTCTTTGTGTTGAGTGCATTCAACTCACAGACGTGAACTTACCTGTAGAAAGAGCAGTTTTGAAACACTCTTTTGGTGAAATCTGCAAGTGGTTATTTGGAGCACTTCGAGGCCTGTGCTGGGATATGGAATATCTTCACCTAAAAACTACAGAGAAGCATTCTCAGAAAGTTCTTCACGATGCATTCATTCAACTCACAGAGTTGAACCTTCCTTTTGATAGAACAGTTTTGAAACACTCTTTTTGTAGAATCTGCAAGAGGATATTTGGAGCGTTTTGAGGCCTATGCTGGAAAAGGAAATATCTTCACCTAAAAACTAGACAGAAGCATTCTCAGAAACTTCTGTGTGATGAGTGCATTCAACTCACAGACTTGAACGTTTCTTTTGATAGAACAGTTTTGAAACATTACGTTTGTAGAATCTGCAAGTGTTTATTCGGAGCACCTTGAGGCCTATGTTGGAAAAGGAAATATCTTCACATAAAAACTAGAGAGAAGGATTCTCAGAAACTTCTTTGTGATGAGTTCATTCAACTCACAGAGTTGAACCTACCAATTGATAGAGAAGTTTGGAAACACTCTTTTTGTAGAATCTGCAAGTGGATATTTGGAGCCGTTTGAGGCCTATGCTGGAAAAGGAAATATCTTCACATAAAAACTGAACAGAAGCATTCTCAGAAACTTCTTTGTGTTGAGTGCATTCAACTCACGGACTTAAACTTACCTGTAGAAAGAGCAGTTTTGAAACACTCTATTGGTGAAATCTGCAAGTGGTTATTTGGAGCACTTCGAGGCCTTTGCTGGGATATGGAATATCTTCACCTAAAAACTACAGAGAAGCATTCTCAGAAAGTTCTTCACGATGCATTCATTCAACTCACAGAGTTGAACCTTCCTTTTGATAGAACAGTTTTGAAACACTCTTTTTGTAGAATCTGCAAGAGGATATTTGGAGCGTTTTGAGGCCTATGCTGGAAAAGGAAATATCTTCACCTAAAAACTAGACAGAAGCATTCTCAGAAACTTCTGTGTGATGAGTGCATTCAACTCACAGACTTGAACGTTTCTTTTGATAGAACAGTTTTGAAACATTACGTTTGTAGAATCTGCAAGTGTTTATTCGGAGCACCTTGAGGCCTATGTTGGAAAAGGAAATATCTTCACATAAAAACTAGAGAGAAGGATTCTCAGAAACTTCTTTGTGATGAGTTCATTCAACTCACAGAGTTGAACCTACCAATTGATAGAGAAGTTTGGAAACACTCTTTTTGTAGAATCTGCAAGTGGATATTTGGAGCCGTTTGAGGCCTATGCTGGAAAAGGAAATATCTTCACATAAAAACTGAACAGAAGCATTCTCAGAAACTTCTTTGTGTTGAGTGCATTCAACTCACGGACTTGAACTTACCTGTAGAAAGAGCAGTTTTGAAACACTCTTTTGGTAAAATCTGCAAGTGGTTATTTGGAGCACTTCGAGGCCTGTGCTGGGATATGGAATATCTTCACCTAAAAACTACAGAGAAGCATTCTCAGAAAGTTCTTCACGATGCATTCATTCAACTCACAGAGTTGAACCTTCCTTTTGATAGAACAGTTTTGAAACACTCTTTTTGTAGAATCTGCAAGAGGATATTTGGAGCGTTTTGAGGCCTATGCTGGAAAAGGAAATATCTTCACCTAAAAACTAGACAGAAGCATTCTCAGAAACTTCTGTGTGATGAGTTCATTCAACTCACAGACTTGAACGTTTCTTTTGATAGAACAGTTTTGAAACATTACGTTTGTAGAATCTGCAAGTGTTTATTCGGAGCACCTTGAGGCCTATGTTGGAAAAGGAAATATCTTCACATAAAAACTAGAGAGAAGGATTCTCAGAAACTTCTTTGTGATGAGTTCATTCAACTCACAGAGTTGAACCTACCGATTGATCGAGAAGTTTGGAAACACTCTTTTTGTAGAATCTGCAAGTGGATATTTGGAGCCGTTTGAGGCCTATGCTGGAAAAGGAAATATCTTCACATAAAAACTGAACAGAAGCATTCTCAGAAACTTCTTTGTGTTGAGTGCATTCAACTCACAGACTTGAACTTACCTGTAGAAAGAGCAGTTTTGAAACACTCTTTTGGTGAAATCTGCAAGTGGTTATTTGGAGCACTTCGAGGCCTGTGCTGGGATATGGAATATCTTCACCTAAAAAGTACAGAGAAGCATTCTCAGAAAGTTCTTCACGATGCATTCATTCAACTCACAGAGTTGAACCTTCCTTTTGATAGAACAGTTTTGAAACACTCTTTTTGTAGAATCTGCAAGAGGATATTTGGAGCGTTTTGAGGCCTATGCTGGAAAAGGAAATATCTTCACCTAAAAACTAGACAGAAGCATTCTCAGAAACTTCTGTGTGATGAGTGCATTCAACTCACAGACTTGAATGTTTCTTTTGATAGAACAGTTTTGAAACATTACGTTTGTAGAATCTGCAAGTGTTTATTCGGAGCACCTTGAGGCCTATGTTGGAAAAGGAAATATCTTCACATAAAAACTAGAGAGAAGGATTCTCAGAAACTTCTTTGTGATGAGTTCATTCAACTCACAGAGTTGAACCTACCAATTGATAGAGAAGTTTGGAAACACTCTTTTTGTAGAATCTGCAAGTGGATATTTGGAGCCGTTTGAGGCCTATGCTGGAAAAGGAAATATCTTCACATAAAAACTGAACAGAAGCATTCTCAGAAACTTCTTTGTGTTGAGTGCATTCAACTCACAGACTTGAACTTACCTGTAGAAAGAGCAGTTTTGAAACACTCTATTGGTGAAATCTGCAAGTGGTTATTTGGAGCACTTCGAGGCCTGTGCTGGGATATGGAATATCTTCACCTAAAAACTACAGAGAAGCATTCTCAGACAGTTCTTCACGATGCATTCATTCAACTCACAGAGTTGAACCTTCCTTTTGATAGAACAGTTTTGAAACACTCTTTTTGTAGAATCTGCAAGAGGATATTTGGAGCGTTTTGAGGCCTATGCTGGAAAAGGAAATATCTTCACCTAAAAACTAGACAGAAGCATTCTCAGAAACTTCTGTGTGATGAGTGCATTCAACTCACAGACTTGAACGTTTCTTTTGATAGAACAGTTTTGAAACATTACGTTTGTAGAATCTGCAAGTGTTTATTCGGAGCACCTTGAGGCCTATGTTGGAAAAGGAAATATCTTCACATAAAAACTAGAGAGAAGGATTCTCAGAAACTTCTTTGTGATGAGTTCATTCAACTCACAGAGTTGAACCTACCAATTGATAGAGAAGTTTGGAAACACTCTTTTTGTAGAATCTGCAAGTGGATATTTGGAGCCGTTTGAGGCCTATGCTGGAAAAGGAAATATCTTCACATAAAAACTGAACAGAAGCATTCTCAGAAACTTCTTTGTGTTGAGTGCATTCAACTCACAGACTTGAACTTACCTGTAGAAAGAGCAGTTTTGAAACACTCTATTGGTGAAATCTGCAAGTGGTTATTTGGAGCACTTCGAGGCCTGTGCTGGGATATGGAATATCTTCACCTAAAAAGTACAGAGAAGCATTCTCAGAAAGTTCTTCACGATGCATTCATTCAACTCACAGAGTTGAACCTTCCTTTTGATAGAACAGTTTTGAAACACTCTTTTTGTAGAATCTGCAAGAGGATATTTGGAGCGTTTTGAGGCCTATGCTGGAAAAGGAAATATCTTCACCTAAAAACTAGACAGAAGCATTCTCAGAAACTTCTGTGTGATGAGTGCATTCAACTCACAGACTTGAACGTTTCTTTTGATAGAACAGTTTTGAAACATTACGTTTGTAGAATCTGCAAGTGTTTATTCGGAGCACCTTGAGGCCTATGTTGGAAAAGGAAATATCTTCACATAAAAACTAGAGAGAAGGATTCTCAGAAACTTCTTTGTGATGAGTTCATTCAACTCACAGAGTTGAACCTACCAATTGATAGAGAAGTTTGGAAACACTCTTTTTGTAGAATCTGCAAGGGGATATTTGGAGCCGTTTGAGGCCTATGCTGGAAAAGGAAATATCTTCACATAAAAACTGAACAGAAGCATTCTCAGAAACTTCTTTGTGTTGAGTGCATTCAACTCACCGACTTGAACTTACCTGTAGAAAGAGCAGTTTTGAAACACTCTTTTGGTGAAATCTGCAAGTGGTTATTTGGAGCACTTCGAGGCCTGTGCTGGGATATGGAATATCTTCACCTAAAAACTACAGAGAAGCATTCTCAGAAAGTTCTTCACGATGCATTCATTCAACTCACAGAGTTGAACCTTCCTTTTGATAGAACAGTTTTGAAACACTCTTTTTGTAGAATCTGCAAGAGGATATTTGGAGCGTTTTGAGGCCTATGCTGGAAAAGGAAATATCTTCACCTAAAAACTAGACAGAAGCATTCTCAGAAACTTCTGTGTGATGAGTGCATTCAACTCACAGACTTGAACGTTTCTTTTGATAGAACAGTTTTGAAACATTACGTTTGTAGAATCTGCAAGTGTTTATTCGGAGCACCTTGAGGCCTATGTTGGAAAAGGAAATATCTTCACATAAAAACTAGAGAGAAGGATTCTCAGAAACTTCTTTGTGATGAGTTCATTCAACTCACAGATTTGAACCTACCAATTGATAGAGAAGTTTGGAAACACTCTTTTTGTAGAATCTGCAAGTGGATATTTGGAGCCGTTTGAGGCCTATGCTGGAAAAGGAAATATCTTCACATAAAAACTGAACAGAAGTATTCTCAGAAACTTCTTTGTGTTGAGTGCATTCAACTCACGGACTTGAACTTACCTGTAGAAAGAGCAGTTTTGAAACACTCTTTTGGTAAAATCTGCAAGTGGTTATTTGGAGCACTTCGAGGCCTGTGCTGGGATATGGAATATCTTCACCTAAAAACTACAGAGAAGCATTCTCAGAAAGTTCTTCATGATGCAGTCATTCAACTCACAGAGTTGAACCTTCCTTTTGATAGAACAGTTTTGAAACACTCTTTTTGTAGAATCTGCAAGAGGATATTTGGAGCGTTTTGAGGCCTATGCTGGAAAAGGAAATATCTTCACCTAAAAACTAGACAGAAGCATTCTCAGAAACTTCTGTGTGATGAGTGCATTCAACTCACAGACTTGAACGTTTCTTTTGATAGAACAGTTTTGAAACATTACGTTTGTAGAATCTGCAAGTGTTTATTCGGAGCACCTTGAGGCCTATGTTGGAAAAGGAAATATCTTCACATAAAAACTAGAGAGAAGGATTCTCAGAAACTTCTTTGTGATGAGTTCATTCAACTCACAGAGTTGAACCTACCAATTGATAGAGAAGTTTGGAAACACTCTTTTTGTAGAATCTGCAAGTGGATATTTGGAGCCGTTTGAGGCCTATGCTGGAAAAGGAAATATCTTCACATAAAAACTGAACAGAAGCATTCTCAGAAACTTCTTTGTGTTGAGTGCATTCAACTCACAGACGTGAACTTACCTGTAGAAAGAGCAGTTTTGAAACACTCTTTTGGTGAAATCTGCAAGTGGTTATTTTGAGCACTTCGAGGCCTGTGCTGGGATATGGAATATCTTCACCTAAAAACTACAGAGAAGCATTCTCAGAAAGTTCTTCACGATGCATTCATTCAACTCACAGAGTTGAACCTTCCTTTTGATAGAACAGTTTTGAAACACTCTTTTTGTAGAATCTGCAAGAGGATATTTGGAGCGTTTTGAGGCCTATGCTGGAAAAGGAAATATCTTCACCTAAAAACTAGACAGAAGCATTCTCAGAAACTTCTGTGTGATGAGTGCATTCAACTCACAGACTTGAACGTTTCTTTTGATAGAACAGTTTTGAAACATTACGTTTGTAGAATCTGCAAGTGTTTATTCGGAGCACCTTGAGGCCTATGTTGGAAAAGGAAATATCTTCACATAAAAACTAGAGAGAAGGATTCTCAGAAACTTCTTTGTGATGAGTTCATTCAACTCACAGATTTGAACCTACCAATTGATAGAGAAGTTTGGAAACACTCTTTTTGTAGAATCTGCAAGTGGATATTTGGAGCCGTTTGAGGCCTATGCTGGAAAAGGAAATATCTTCACATAAAAACTGAACAGAAGTATTCTCAGAAACTTCTTTGTGTTGAGTGCATTCAACTCACGGACTTGAACTTACCTGTAGAAAGAGCAGTTTTGAAACACTCTTTTGGTAAAATCTGCAAGTGGTTATTTGGAGCACTTCGAGGCCTGTGCTGGGATATGGAATATCTTCACCTAAAAACTACAGAGAAGCATTCTCAGAAAGTTCTTCATGATGCAGTCATTCAACTCACAGAGTTGAACCTTCCTTTTGATAGAACAGTTTTGAAACACTCTTTTTGTAGAATCTGCAAGAGGATATTTGGAGCGTTTTGAGGCCTATGCTGGAAAAGGAAATATCTTCACCTAAAAACTAGACAGAAGCATTCTCAGAAACTTCTGTGTGATGAGTGCATTCAACTCACAGACTTGAACGTTTCTTTTGATAGAACAGTTTTGAAACATTACGTTTGTAGAATCTGCAAGTGTTTATTCGGAGCACCTTGAGGCCTATGTTGGAAAAGGAAATATCTTCACATAAAAACTAGAGAGAAGGATTCTCAGAAACTTCTTTCTGATGAGTTCATTCAACTCACAGAGTTGAACCTACCAATTGATAGAGAAGTTTGGAAACACTCTTTTTGTAGAATCTGCAAGTGGATATTTGGAGCCGTTTGAGGCCTATGCTGGAAAAGGAAATATCTTCACATAAAAACTGAACAGAAGCATTCTCAGAAACTTCTTTGTGTTGAGTGCATTCAACTCACAGACGTGAACTTACCTGTAGAAAGAGCAGTTTTGAAACACTCTTTTGGTGAAATCTGCAAGTGGTTATTTGGAGCACTTCGAGGCCTGTGCTGGGATATGGAATATCTTCACCTAAAAACTACAGAGAAGCATTCTCAGAAAGTTCTTCACGATGCATTCATTCAACTCACAGAGTTGAACCTTCCTTTTGATAGAACAGTTTTGAAACACTCTTTTTGTAGAATCTGCAAGAGGATATTTGGAGCGTTTTGAGGCCTATGCTGGAAAAGGAAATATCTTCACCTAAAAACTAGACAGAAGCATTCTCAGAAACTTCTGTGTGATGAGTGCATTCAACTCACAGACTTGAACGTTTCTTTTGATAGAACAGTTTTGAAACATTACGTTTGTAGAATCTGCAAGTGTTTATTCGGAGCACCTTGAGGCCTATGTTGGAAAAGGAAATATCTTCACATAAAAACTAGAGAGAAGGATTCTCAGAAACTTCTTTGTGATGAGTTCATTCAACTCACAGAGTTGAACCTACCAATTGATAGAGAAGTTTGGAAACACTCTTTTTGTAGAATCTGCAAGTGGATATTTGGAGCCGTTTGAGGCCTATGCTGGAAAAGGAAATATCTTCACATAAAAACTGAACAGAAGCATTCTCAGAAACTTCTTTGTGTTGAGTGCATTCAACTCACGGACTTAAACTTACCTGTAGAAAGAGCAGTTTTGAAACACTCTATTGGTGAAATCTGCAAGTGGTTATTTGGAGCACTTCGAGGCCTTTGCTGGGATATGGAATATCTTCACCTAAAAACTACAGAGAAGCATTCTCAGAAAGTTCTTCACGATGCATTCATTCAACTCACAGAGTTGAACCTTCCTTTTGATAGAACAGTTTTGAAACACTCTTTTTGTAGAATCTGCAAGAGGATATTTGGAGCGTTTTGAGGCCTATGCTGGAAAAGGAAATATCTTCACCTAAAAACTAGACAGAAGCATTCTCAGAAACTTCTGTGTGATGAGTGCATTCAACTCACAGACTTGAACGTTTCTTTTGATAGAACAGTTTTGAAACATTACGTTTGTAGAATCTGCAAGTGTTTATTCGGAGCACCTTGAGGCCTATGTTGGAAAAGGAAATATCTTCACATAAAAACTAGAGAGAAGGATTCTCAGAAACTTCTTTGTGATGAGTTCATTCAACTCACAGAGTTGAACCTACCAATTGATAGAGAAGTTTGGAAACACTCTTTTTGTAGAATCTGCAAGTGGATATTTGGAGCCGTTTGAGGCCTATGCTGGAAAAGGAAATATCTTCACATAAAAACTGAACAGAAGCATTCTCAGAAACTTCTTTGTGTTGAGTGCATTCAACTCACGGACTTGAACTTACCTGTAGAAAGAGCAGTTTTGAAACACTCTTTTGGTAAAATCTGCAAGTGGTTATTTGGAGCACTTCGAGGCCTGTGCTGGGATATGGAATATCTTCACCTAAAAACTACAGAGAAGCATTCTCAGAAAGTTCTTCACGATGCATTCATTCAACTCACAGAGTTGAACCTTCCTTTTGATAGAACAGTTTTGAAACACTCTTTTTGTAGAATCTGCAAGAGGATATTTGGAGCGTTTTGAGGCCTATGCTGGAAAAGGAAATATCTTCACCTAAAAACTAGACAGAAGCATTCTCAGAAACTTCTGTGTGATGAGTTCATTCAACTCACAGACTTGAACGTTTCTTTTGATAGAACAGTTTTGAAACATTACGTTTGTAGAATCTGCAAGTGTTTATTCGGAGCACCTTGAGGCCTATGTTGGAAAAGGAAATATCTTCACATAAAAACTAGAGAGAAGGATTCTCAGAAACTTCTTTGTGATGAGTTCATTCAACTCACAGAGTTGAACCTACCGATTGATCGAGAAGTTTGGAAACACTCTTTTTGTAGAATCTGCAAGTGGATATTTGGAGCCGTTTGAGGCCTATGCTGGAAAAGGAAATATCTTCACATAAAAACTGAACAGAAGCATTCTCAGAAACTTCTTTGTGTTGAGTGCATTCAACTCACAGACTTGAACTTACCTGTAGAAAGAGCAGTTTTGAAACACTCTTTTGGTGAAATCTGCAAGTGGTTATTTGGAGCACTTCGAGGCCTGTGCTGGGATATGGAATATCTTCACCTAAAAAGTACAGAGAAGCATTCTCAGAAAGTTCTTCACGATGCATTCATTGAACTCACAGAGTTGAACCTTCCTTTTGATAGAACAGTTTTGAAACACTCTTTTTGTAGAATCTGCAAGAGGATATTTGGAGCGTTTTGAGGCCTATGCTGGAAAAGGAAATATCTTCACCTAAAAACTAGACAGAAGCATTCTCAGAAACTTCTGTGTGATGAGTGCATTCAACTCACAGACTTGAATGTTTCTTTTGATAGAACAGTTTTGAAACATTACGTTTGTAGAATCTGCAAGTGTTTATTCGGAGCACCTTGAGGCCTATGTTGGAAAAGGAAATATCTTCACATAAAAACTAGAGAGAAGGATTCTCAGAAACTTCTTTGTGATGAGTTCATTCAACTCACAGAGTTGAACCTACCAATTGATAGAGAAGTTTGGAAACACTCTTTTTGTAGAATCTGCAAGTGGATATTTGGAGCCGTTTGAGGCCTATGCTGGAAAAGGAAATATCTTCACATAAAAACTGAACAGAAGCATTCTCAGAAACTTCTTTGTGTTGAGTGCATTCACCTCACGGACTTGAACTTACCTGTAGAAAGAGCAGTTTTGAAACACTCTTTTGGTAAAATCTGCAAGTGGTTATTTGGAGCACTTCGAGGCCTGTGCTGGGATATGGAATATCTTCACCTAAAAACTACAGAGAAGCATTCTCAGAAAGTTCTTCACGATGCATTCATTCAACTCACAGAGTTGAACCTTCCTTTTGATAGAACAGTTTTGAAACACTCTTTTTGTAGAATCTGCAAGAGGATATTTGGAGCGTTTTGAGGCCTATGCTGGAAAAGGAAATATCTTCACCTAAAAACTAGACAGAAGCATTCTCAGAAACTTCTGTGTGATGAGTTCATTCAACTCACAGACTTGAACGTTTCTTTTGATAGAACAGTTTTGAAACATTACGTTTGTAGAATCTGCAAGTGTTTATTCGGAGCACCTTGAGGCCTATGTTGGAAAAGGAAATATCTTCACATAAAAACTAGAGAGAAGGATTCTCAGAAACTTCTTTGTGATGAGTTCATTCAACTCACAGAGTTGAACCTACCGATTGATCGAGAAGTTTGGAAACACTCTTTTTGTAGAATCTGCAAGTGGATATTTGGAGCCGTTTGAGGCCTATGCTGGAAAAGGAAATATCTTCACATAAAAACTGAACAGAAGCATTCTCAGAAACTTCTTTGTGTTGAGTGCATTCAACTCACAGACTTGAACTTACCTGTAGAAAGAGCAGTTTTGAAACACTCTTTTGGTGAAATCTGCAAGTGGTTATTTGGAGCACTTCGAGGCCTGTGCTGGGATATGGAATATCTTCACCTAAAAAGTACAGAGAAGCATTCTCAGAAAGTTCTTCACGATGCATTCATTCAACTCACAGAGTTGAACCTTCCTTTTGATAGAACAGTTTTGAAACACTCTTTTTGTAGAATCTGCAAGAGGATATTTGGAGCGTTTTGAGGCCTATGCTGGAAAAGGAAATATCTTCACCTAAAAACTAGACAGAAGCATTCTCAGAAACTTCTGTGTGATGAGTGCATTCAACTCACAGACTTGAATGTTTCTTTTGATAGAACAGTTTTGAAACATTACGTTTGTAGAATCTGCAAGTGTTTATTCGGAGCACCTTGAGGCCTATGTTGGAAAAGGAAATATCTTCACATAAAAACTAGAGAGAAGGATTCTCAGAAACTTCTTTGTGATGAGTTCATTCAACTCACAGAGTTGAACCTACCAATTGATAGAGAAGTTTGGAAACACTCTTTTTGTAGAATCTGCAAGTGGATATTTGGAGCCGTTTGAGGCCTATGCTGGAAAAGGAAATATCTTCACATAAAAACTGAACAGAAGCATTCTCAGAAACTTCTTTGTGTTGAGTGCATTCAACTCACAGACTTGAACTTACCTGTAGAAAGAGCAGTTTTGAAACACTCTATTGGTGAAATCTGCAAGTGGTTATTTGGAGCACTTCGAGGCCTGTGCTGGGATATGGAATATCTTCACCTAAAAACTACAGAGAAGCATTCTCAGACAGTTCTTCACGATGCATTCATTCAACTCACAGAGTTGAACCTTCCTTTTGATAGAACAGTTTTGAAACACTCTTTTTGTAGAATCTGCAAGAGGATATTTGGAGCGTTTTGAGGCCTATGCTGGAAAAGGAAATATCTTCACCTAAAAACTAGACAGAAGCATTCTCAGAAACTTCTGTGTGATGAGTGCATTCAACTCACAGACTTGAACGTTTCTTTTGATAGAACAGTTTTGAAACATTACGTTTGTAGAATCTGCAAGTGTTTATTCGGAGCACCTTGAGGCCTATGTTGGAAAAGGAAATATCTTCACATAAAAACTAGAGAGAAGGATTCTCAGAAACTTCTTTGTGATGAGTTCATTCAACTCACAGAGTTGAACCTACCAATTGATAGAGAAGTTTGGAAACACTCTTTTTGTAGAATCTGCAAGTGGATATTTGGAGCCGTTTGAGGCCTATGCTGGAAAAGGAAATATCTTCACATAAAAACTGAACAGAAGCATTCTCAGAAACTTCTTTGTGTTGAGTGCATTCAACTCACAGACTTGAACTTACCTGTAGAAAGAGCAGTTTTGAAACACTCTATTGGTGAAATCTGCAAGTGGTTATTTGGAGCACTTCGAGGCCTGTGCTGGGATATGGAATATCTTCACCTAAAAAGTACAGAGAAGCATTCTCAGAAAGTTCTTCACGATGCATTCATTCAACTCACAGAGTTGAACCTTCCTTTTGATAGAACAGTTTTGAAACACTCTTTTTGTAGAATCTGCAAGAGGATATTTGGAGCGTTTTGAGGCCTATGCTGGAAAAGGAAATATCTTCACCTAAAAACTAGACAGAAGCATTCTCAGAAACTTCTGTGTGATGAGTGCATTCAACTCACAGACTTGAACGTTTCTTTTGATAGAACAGTTTTGAAACATTACGTTTGTAGAATCTGCAAGTGTTTATTCGGAGCACCTTGAGGCCTATGTTGGAAAAGGAAATATCTTCACATAAAAACTAGAGAGAAGGATTCTCAGAAACTTCTTTGTGATGAGTTCATTCAACTCACAGAGTTGAACCTACCAATTGATAGAGAAGTTTGGAAACACTCTTTTTGTAGAATCTGCAAGGGGATATTTGGAGCCGTTTGAGGCCTATGCTGGAAAAGGAAATATCTTCACATAAAAACTGAACAGAAGCATTCTCAGAAACTTCTTTGTGTTGAGTGCATTCAACTCACCGACTTGAACTTACCTGTAGAAAGAGCAGTTTTGAAACACTCTTTTGGTGAAATCTGCAAGTGGTTATTTGGAGCACTTCGAGGCCTGTGCTGGGATATGGAATATCTTCACCTAAAAACTACAGAGAAGCATTCTCAGAAAGTTCTTCACGATGCATTCATTCAACTCACAGAGTTGAACCTTCCTTTTGATAGAACAGTTTTGAAACACTCTTTTTGTAGAATCTGCAAGAGGATATTTGGAGCGTTTTGAGGCCTATGCTGGAAAAGGAAATATCTTCACCTAAAAACTAGACAGAAGCATTCTCAGAAACTTCTGTGTGATGAGTGCATTCAACTCACAGACTTGAACGTTTCTTTTGATAGAACAGTTTTGAAACATTACGTTTGTAGAATCTGCAAGTGTTTATTCGGAGCACCTTGAGGCCTATGTTGGAAAAGGAAATATCTTCACATAAAAACTAGAGAGAAGGATTCTCAGAAACTTCTTTGTGATGAGTTCATTCAACTCACAGATTTGAACCTACCAATTGATAGAGAAGTTTGGAAACACTCTTTTTGTAGAATCTGCAAGTGGATATTTGGAGCCGTTTGAGGCCTATGCTGGAAAAGGAAATATCTTCACATAAAAACTGAACAGAAGTATTCTCAGAAACTTCTTTGTGTTGAGTGCATTCAACTCACGGACTTGAACTTACCTGTAGAAAGAGCAGTTTTGAAACACTCTTTTGGTAAAATCTGCAAGTGGTTATTTGGAGCACTTCGAGGCCTGTGCTGGGATATGGAATATCTTCACCTAAAAACTACAGAGAAGCATTCTCAGAAAGTTCTTCATGATGCAGTCATTCAACTCACAGAGTTGAACCTTCCTTTTGATAGAACAGTTTTGAAACACTCTTTTTGTAGAATCTGCAAGAGGATATTTGGAGCGTTTTGAGGCCTATGCTGGAAAAGGAAATATCTTCACCTAAAAACTAGACAGAAGCATTCTCAGAAACTTCTGTGTGATGAGTGCATTCAACTCACAGACTTGAACGTTTCTTTTGATAGAACAGTTTTGAAACATTACGTTTGTAGAATCTGCAAGTGTTTATTCGGAGCACCTTGAGGCCTATGTTGGAAAAGGAAATATCTTCACATAAAAACTAGAGAGAAGGATTCTCAGAAACTTCTTTGTGATGAGTTCATTCAACTCACAGAGTTGAACCTACCAATTGATAGAGAAGTTTGGAAACACTCTTTTTGTAGAATCTGCAAGTGGATATTTGGAGCCGTTTGAGGCCTATGCTGGAAAAGGAAATATCTTCACATAAAAACTGAACAGAAGCATTCTCAGAAACTTCTTTGTGTTGAGTGCATTCAACTCACAGACGTGAACTTACCTGTAGAAAGAGCAGTTTTGAAACACTCTTTTGGTGAAATCTGCAAGTGGTTATTTGGAGCACTTCGAGGCCTGTGCTGGGATATGGAATATCTTCACCTAAAAACTACAGAGAAGCATTCTCAGAAAGTTCTTCACGATGCATTCATTCAACTCACAGAGTTGAACCTTCCTTTTGATAGAACAGTTTTGAAACACTCTTTTTGTAGAATCTGCAAGAGGATATTTGGAGCGTTTTGAGGCCTATGCTGGAAAAGGAAATATCTTCACCTAAAAACTAGACAGAAGCATTCTCAGAAACTTCTGTGTGATGAGTGCATTCAACTCACAGACTTGAACGTTTCTTTTGATAGAACAGTTTTGAAACATTACGTTTGTAGAATCTGCAAGTGTTTATTCGGAGCACCTTGAGGCCTATGTTGGAAAAGGAAATATCTTCACATAAAAACTAGAGAGAAGGATTCTCAGAAACTTCTTTGTGATGAGTTCATTCAACTCACAGATTTGAACCTACCAATTGATAGAGAAGTTTGGAAACACTCTTTTTGTAGAATCTGCAAGTGGATATTTGGAGCCGTTTGAGGCCTATGCTGGAAAAGGAAATATCTTCACATAAAAACTGAACAGAAGTATTCTCAGAAACTTCTTTGTGTTGAGTGCATTCAACTCACGGACTTGAACTTACCTGTAGAAAGAGCAGTTTTGAAACACTCTTTTGGTAAAATCTGCAAGTGGTTATTTGGAGCACTTCGAGGCCTGTGCTGGGATATGGAATATCTTCACCTAAAAACTACAGAGAAGCATTCTCAGAAAGTTCTTCATGATGCAGTCATTCAACTCACAGAGTTGAACCTTCCTTTTGATAGAACAGTTTTGAAACACTCTTTTTGTAGAATCTGCAAGAGGATATTTGGAGCGTTTTGAGGCCTATGCTGGAAAAGGAAATATCTTCACCTAAAAACTAGACAGAAGCATTCTCAGAAACTTCTGTGTGATGAGTGCATTCAACTCACAGACTTGAACGTTTCTTTTGATAGAACAGTTTTGAAACATTACGTTTGTAGAATCTGCAAGTGTTTATTCGGAGCACCTTGAGGCCTATGTTGGAAAAGGAAATATCTTCACATAAAAACTAGAGAGAAGGATTCTCAGAAACTTCTTTGTGATGAGTTCATTCAACTCACAGAGTTGAACCTACCAATTGATAGAGAAGTTTGGAAACACTCTTTTTGTAGAATCTGCAAGTGGATATTTGGAGCCGTTTGAGGCCTATGCTGGAAAAGGAAATATCTTCACATAAAAACTGAACAGAAGCATTCTCAGAAACTTCTTTGTGTTGAGTGCATTCAACTCACAGACGTGAACTTACCTGTAGAAAGAGCAGTTTTGAAACACTCTTTTGGTGAAATCTGCAAGTGGTTATTTGGAGCACTTCGAGGCCTGTGCTGGGATATGGAATATCTTCACCTAAAAACTACAGAGAAGCATTCTCAGAAAGTTCTTCACGATGCATTCATTCAACTCACAGAGTTGAACCTTCCTTTTGATAGAACAGTTTTGAAACACTCTTTTTGTAGAATCTGCAAGAGGATATTTGGAGCGTTTTGAGGCCTATGCTGGAAAAGGAAATATCTTCACCTAAAAACTAGACAGAAGCATTCTCAGAAACTTCTGTGTGATGAGTGCATTCAACTCACAGACTTGAACGTTTCTTTTGATAGAACAGTTTTGAAACATTACGTTTGTAGAATCTGCAAGTGTTTATTCGGAGCACCTTGAGGCCTATGTTGGAAAAGGAAATATCTTCACATAAAAACTAGAGAGAAGGATTCTCAGAAACTTCTTTGTGATGAGTTCATTCAACTCACAGAGTTGAACCTACCAATTGATAGAGAAGTTTGGAAACACTCTTTTTGTAGAATCTGCAAGTGGATATTTGGAGCCGTTTGAGGCCTATGCTGGAAAAGGAAATATCTTCACATAAAAACTGAACAGAAGCATTCTCAGAAACTTCTTTGTGTTGAGTGCATTCAACTCACGGACTTAAACTTACCTGTAGAAAGAGCAGTTTTGAAACACTCTATTGGTGAAATCTGCAAGTGGTTATTTGGAGCACTTCGAGGCCTTTGCTGGGATATGGAATATCTTCACCTAAAAACTACAGAGAAGCATTCTCAGAAAGTTCTTCACGATGCATTCATTCAACTCACAGAGTTGAACCTTCCTTTTGATAGAACAGTTTTGAAACACTCTTTTTGTAGAATCTGCAAGAGGATATTTGGAGCGTTTTGAGGCCTATGCTGGAAAAGGAAATATCTTCACCTAAAAACTAGACAGAAGCATTCTCAGAAACTTCTGTGTGATGAGTGCATTCAACTCACAGACTTGAACGTTTCTTTTGATAGAACAGTTTTGAAACATTACGTTTGTAGAATCTGCAAGTGTTTATTCGGAGCACCTTGAGGCCTATGTTGGAAAAGGAAATATCTTCACATAAAAACTAGAGAGAAGGATTCTCAGAAACTTCTTTGTGATGAGTTCATTCAACTCACAGAGTTGAACCTACCAATTGATAGAGAAGTTTGGAAACACTCTTTTTGTAGAATCTGCAAGTGGATATTTGGAGCCGTTTGAGGCCTATGCTGGAAAAGGAAATATCTTCACATAAAAACTGAACAGAAGCATTCTCAGAAACTTCTTTGTGTTGAGTGCATTCAACTCACGGACTTGAACTTACCTGTAGAAAGAGCAGTTTTGAAACACTCTTTTGGTAAAATCTGCAAGTGGTTATTTGGAGCACTTCGAGGCCTGTGCTGGGATATGGAATATCTTCACCTAAAAACTACAGAGAAGCATTCTCAGAAAGTTCTTCACGATGCATTCATTCAACTCACAGAGTTGAACCTTCCTTTTGATAGAACAGTTTTGAAACACTCTTTTTGTAGAATCTGCAAGAGGATATTTGGAGCGTTTTGAGGCCTATGCTGGAAAAGGAAATATCTTCACCTAAAAACTAGACAGAAGCATTCTCAGAAACTTCTGTGTGATGAGTTCATTCAACTCACAGACTTGAACGTTTCTTTTGATAGAACAGTTTTGAAACATTACGTTTGTAGAATCTGCAAGTGTTTATTCGGAGCACCTTGAGGCCTATGTTGGAAAAGGAAATATCTTCACATAAAAACTAGAGAGAAGGATTCTCAGAAACTTCTTTGTGATGAGTTCATTCAACTCACAGAGTTGAACCTACCGATTGATCGAGAAGTTTGGAAACACTCTTTTTGTAGAATCTGCAAGTGGATATTTGGAGCCGTTTGAGGCCTATGCTGGAAAAGAAAATATCTTCACATAAAAACTGAACAGAAGCATTCTCAGAAACTTCTTTGTGTTGAGTGCATTCAACTCACAGACTTGAACTTACCTGTAGAAAGAGCAGTTTTGAAACACTCTATTGGTGAAATCTGCAAGTGGTTATTTGGAGCACTTCGAGGCCTGTGCTGGGATATGGAATATCTTCACCTAAAAACTACAGAGAAGCATTCTCAGAAAGTTCTTCACGATGCATTCATTCAACTCACAGAGTTGAACCTTCCTTTTGATAGAACAGTTTTGAAACACTCTTTTTGTAGAATCTGCAAGAGGATATTTGGAGCGTTTTGAGGCCTATGCTGGAAAAGGAAATATCTTCACCTAAAAACTAGACAGAAGCATTCTCAGAAACTTCTGTGTGATGAGTGCATTCAACTCACAGACTTGAACGTTTCTTTTGATAGAACAGTTTTGAAACATTACGTTTGTAGAATCTGCAAGTGTTTATTCGGAGCACCTTGAGGCCTATGTTGGAAAAGGAAATATCTTCACATAAAAACTAGAGAGAAGGATTCTCAGAAACTTCTTTGTGATGAGTTCATTCAACTCACAGAGTTGAACCTACCAATTGATAGAGAAGTTTGGAAACACTCTTTTTGTAGAATCTGCAAGTGGATATTTGGAGCCGTTTGAGGCCTATGCTGGAAAAGGAAATATCTTCACATAAAAACTGAACAGAAGCATTCTCAGAAACTTCTTTGTGTTGAGTGCATTCAACTCACAGACGTGAACTTACCTGTAGAAAGAGCAGTTTTGAAACACTCTTTTGGTGAAATCTGCAAGTGGTTATTTGGAGCACTTCGAGGCCTGTGCTGGGATATGGAATATCTTCACCTAAAAAGTACAGAGAAGCATTCTCAGAAAGTTCTTCACGATGCATTCATTCAACTCACAGAGTTGAACCTTCCTTTTGATAGAACAGTTTTGAAACACTCTTTTTGTAGAATCTGCAAGAGGATATTTGGAGCGTTTTGAGGCCTATGCTGGAAAAGGAAATATCTTCACCTAAAAACTAGACAGAAGCATTCTCAGAAACTTCTGTGTGATGAGTGCATTCAACTCACAGACTTGAACGTTTCTTTTGATAGAACAGTTTTGAAACATTACGTTTGTAGAATCTGCAAGTGTTTATTCGGAGCACCTTGAGGCCTATGTTGGAAAAGGAAATATCTTCACATAAAAACTAGAGAGAAGGATTCTCAGAAACTTCTTTGTGATGAGTTCATTCAACTCACAGATTTGAACCTACCAATTGATAGAGAAGTTTGGAAACACTCTTTTTGTAGAATCTGCAAGTGGATATTTGGAGCCGTTTGAGGCCTATGCTGGAAAAGGAAATATCTTCACATAAAAACTGAACAGAAGTATTCTCAGAAACTTCTTTGTGTTGAGTGCATTCAACTCACGGACTTGAACTTACCTGTAGAAAGAGCAGTTTTGAAACACTCTTTTGGTAAAATCTGCAAGTGGTTATTTGGAGCACTTCGAGGCCTGTGCTGGGATATGGAATATCTTCACCTAAAAACTACAGAGAAGCATTCTCAGAAAGTTCTTCATGATGCAGTCATTCAACTCACAGAGTTGAACCTTCCTTTTGATAGAACAGTTTTGAAACACTCTTTTTGTAGAATCTGCAAGAGGATATTTGGAGCGTTTTGAGGCCTATGCTGGAAAAGGAAATATCTTCACCTAAAAACTAGACAGAAGCATTCTCAGAAACTTCTGTGTGATGAGTGCATTCAACTCACAGACTTGAACGTTTCTTTTGATAGAACAGTTTTGAAACATTACGTTTGTAGAATCTGCAAGTGTTTATTCGGAGCACCTTGAGGCCTATGTTGGAAAAGGAAATATCTTCACATAAAAACTAGAGAGAAGGATTCTCAGAAACTTCTTTGTGATGAGTTCATTCAACTCACAGAGTTGAACCTACCAATTGATAGAGAAGTTTGGAAACACTCTTTTTGTAGAATCTGCAAGTGGATATTTGGAGCCGTTTGAGGCCTATGCTGGAAAAGGAAATATCTTCACATAAAAACTGAACAGAAGCATTCTCAGAAACTTCTTTGTGTTGAGTGCATTCAACTCACAGACGTGAACTTACCTGTAGAAAGAGCAGTTTTGAAACACTCTTTTGGTGAAATCTGCAAGTGGTTATTTGGAGCACTTCGAGGCCTGTGCTGGGATATGGAATATCTTCACCTAAAAACTACAGAGAAGCATTCTCAGAAAGTTCTTCACGATGCATTCATTCAACTCACAGAGTTGAACCTTCCTTTTGATAGAACAGTTTTGAAACACTCTTTTTGTAGAATCTGCAAGAGGATATTTGGAGCGTTTTGAGGCCTATGCTGGAAAAGGAAATATCTTCACCTAAAAACTAGACAGAAGCATTCTCAGAAACTTCTGTGTGATGAGTGCATTCAACTCACAGACTTGAACGTTTCTTTTGATAGAACAGTTTTGAAACATTACGTTTGTAGAATCTGCAAGTGTTTATTCGGAGCACCTTGAGGCCTATGTTGGAAAAGGAAATATCTTCACATAAAAACTAGAGAGAAGGATTCTCAGAAACTTCTTTGTGATGAGTTCATTCAACTCACAGAGTTGAACCTACCAATTGATAGAGAAGTTTGGAAACACTCTTTTTGTAGAATCTGCAAGTGGATATTTGGAGCCGTTTGAGGCCTATGCTGGAAAAGGAAATATCTTCACATAAAAACTGAACAGAAGCATTCTCAGAAACTTCTTTGTGTTGAGTGCATTCAACTCACGGACTTAAACTTACCTGTAGAAAGAGCAGTTTTGAAACACTCTATTGGTGAAATCTGCAAGTGGTTATTTGGAGCACTTCGAGGCCTTTGCTGGGATATGGAATATCTTCACCTAAAAACTACAGAGAAGCATTCTCAGAAAGTTCTTCACGATGCATTCATTCAACTCACAGAGTTGAACCTTCCTTTTGATAGAACAGTTTTGAAACACTCTTTTTGTAGAATCTGCAAGAGGATATTTGGAGCGTTTTGAGGCCTATGCTGGAAAAGGAAATATCTTCACCTAAAAACTAGACAGAAGCATTCTCAGAAACTTCTGTGTGATGAGTGCATTCAACTCACAGACTTGAACGTTTCTTTTGATAGAACAGTTTTGAAACATTACGTTTGTAGAATCTGCAAGTGTTTATTCGGAGCACCTTGAGGCCTATGTTGGAAAAGGAAATATCTTCACATAAAAACTAGAGAGAAGGATTCTCAGAAACTTCTTTGTGATGAGTTCATTCAACTCACAGAGTTGAACCTACCCATTGATAGAGAAGTTTGGAAACACTCTTTTTGTAGAATCTGCAAGTGGATATTTGGAGCCGTTTGAGGCCTATGCTGGAAAAGGAAATATCTTCACATAAAAACTGAACAGAAGCATTCTCAGAAACTTCTTTGTGTTGAGTGCATTCAACTCACGGACTTGAACTAACCTGTAGAAAGAGCAGTTTTGAAACACTCTTTTGGTGAAATCTGCAATTGGTTATTTGGAGCACTTCGAGGCCTGTGCTGGGATATGGAATATCTTCACCTAAAAACTACAGAGAAGCATTCTCAGAAAGTTCTTCACGATGCATTCATTCAACTCACAGAGTTGAACCTTCCTTTTGATAGAACAGTTTTGAAACACTCTTTTTGTAGAATCTGCAAGAGGATATTTGGAGCGTTTTGAGGCCTATGCTGGAAAAGGAAATATCTTCACCTAAAAACTAGACAGAAGCATTCTCAGAAACTTCTGTGTGATGAGTGCATTCAACTCACAGACTTGAACGTTTCTTTTGATAGAACAGTTTTGAAACATTACGTTTGTAGAATCTGCAAGTGTTTATTCGGAGCACCTTGAGGCCTATGTTGGAAAAGGAAATATCTTCACATAAAAACTAGAGAGAAGGATTCTCAGAAACTTCTTTCTGATGAGTTCATTCAACCCACAGAGTTGAACCTACCCATTGATAGAGAAGTTTGGAAACACTCTTTTTGTAGAATCTGCAAGGGGATATTTGGAGCCGTTTGAGGCCTATGCTGGAAAAGGAAATATCTTCACATAAAAACTGAACAGAAGCATTCTCAGAAACTTCTTTGTGTTGAGTGCATTCAACTCACCGACTTGAACTTACCTGTAGAAAGAGCAGTTTTGAAACACTCTTTTGGTGAAATCTGCAAGTGGTTATTTGGAGCACTTCGAGGCCTGTGCTGGGATATGGAATATCTTCACCTAAAAACTACAGAGAAGCATTCTCAGAAAGTTCTTCACGATGCATTCATTCAACTCACAGAGTTGAACCTTCCTTTTGATAGAACAGTTTTGAAACACTCTTTTTGTAGAATCTGCAAGAGGGTATTTGGAGCGTTTTGAGGCCTATGCTGGAAAAGGAAATATCTTCACCTAAAAACTAGACAGAAGCATTCTCAGAAACTTCTGTGTGATGAGTGCATTCAACTCACAGACTTGAACGTTTCTTTTGATAGAACAGTTTTGAAACATTACGTTTGTAGAATCTGCAAGTGTTTATTCGGAGCACCTTGAGGCCTATGTTGGAAAAGGAAATATCTTCACATAAAAACTAGAGAGAAGGATTCTCAGAAACTTCTTTGTGATGAGTTCATTCAACTCACAGATTTGAACCTACCAATTGATAGAGAAGTTTGGAAACACTCTTTTTGTAGAATCTGCAAGTGGATATTTGGAGCCGTTTGAGGCCTATGCTGGAAAAGGAAATATCTTCACATAAAAACTGAACAGAAGTATTCTCAGAAACTTCTTTGTGTTGAGTGCATTCAACTCACGGACTTGAACTTACCTGTAGAAAGAGCAGTTTTGAAACACTCTTTTGGTAAAATCTGCAAGTGGTTATTTGGAGCACTTCGAGGCCTGTGCTGGGATATGGAATATCTTCACCTAAAAACTACAGAGAAGCATTCTCAGAAAGTTCTTCATGATGCAGTCATTCAACTCACAGAGTTGAACCTTCCTTTTGATAGAACAGTTTTGAAACACTCTTTTTGTAGAATCTGCAAGAGGATATTTGGAGCGTTTTGAGGCCTATGCTGGAAAAGGAAATATCTTCACCTAAAAACTAGACAGAAGCATTCTCAGAAACTTCTGTGTGATGAGTGCATTCAACTCACAGACTTGAACGTTTCTTTTGATAGAACAGTTTTGAAACATTACGTTTGTAGAATCTGCAAGTGTTTATTCGGAGCACCTTGAGGCCTATGTTGGAAAAGGAAATATCTTCACATAAAAACTAGAGAGAAGGATTCTCAGAAACTTCTTTGTGATGAGTTCATTCAACTCACAGAGTTGAACCTACCCATTGATAGAGAAGTTTGGAAACACTCTTTTTGTAGAATCTGCAAGTGGATATTTGGAGCCGTTTGAGGCCTATGCTGGAAAAGGAAATATCTTCACATAAAAACTGAACAGAAGCATTCTCAGAAACTTCTTTGTGTTGAGTGCATTCAACTCACGGACTTAAACTTACCTGTAGAAAGAGCAGTTTTGAAACACTCTATTGGTGAAATCTGCAAGTGGTTATTTGGAGCACTTCGAGGCCTTTGCTGGGATATGGAATATCTTCACCTAAAAACTACAGAGAAGCATTCTCAGAAAGTTCTTCACGATGCATTCATTCAACTCACAGAGTTGAACCTTCCTTTTGATAGAACAGTTTTGAAACACTCTTTTTGTAGAATCTGCAAGAGGATATTTGGAGCGTTTTGAGGCCTATGCTGGAAAAGGAAATATCTTCACCTAAAAACTAGACAGAAGCATTCTCAGAAACTTCTGTGTGATGAGTGCATTCAACTCACAGACTTGAACGTTTCTTTTGATAGAACAGTTTTGAAACATTACGTTTGTAGAATCTGCAAGTGTTTATTCGGAGCACCTTGAGGCCTATGTTGGAAAAGGAAATATCTTCACATAAAAACTAGAGAGAAGGATTCTCAGAAACTTCTTTGTGATGAGTTCATTCAACTCACAGAGTTGAACCTACCAATTGATAGAGAAGTTTGGAAACACTCTTTTTGTAGAATCTGCAAGTGGATATTTGGAGCCGTTTGAGGCCTATGCTGGAAAAGGAAATATCTTCACATAAAAACTGAACAGAAGCATTCTCAGAAACTTCTTTGTGTTGAGTGCATTCAACTCACGGACTTGAACTTACCTGTAGAAAGAGCAGTTTTGAAACACTCTTTTGGTAAAATCTGCAAGTGGTTATTTGGAGCACTTCGAGGCCTGTGCTGGGATATGGAATATCTTCACCTAAAAACTACAGAGAAGCATTCTCAGAAAGTTCTTCACGATGCATTCATTCAACTCACAGAGTTGAACCTTCCTTTTGATAGAACAGTTTTGAAACACTCTTTTTGTAGAATCTGCAAGAGGATATTTGGAGCGTTTTGAGGCCTATGCTGGAAAAGGAAATATCTTCACCTAAAAACTAGACAGAAGCATTCTCAGAAACTTCTGTGTGATGAGTTCATTCAACTCACAGACTTGAACGTTTCTTTTGATAGAACAGTTTTGAAACATTACGTTTGTAGAATCTGCAAGTGTTTATTCGGAGCACCTTGAGGCCTATGTTGGAAAAGGAAATATCTTCACATAAAAACTAGAGAGAAGGATTCTCAGAAACTTCTTTGTGATGAGTTCATTCAACTCACAGAGTTGAACCTACCGATTGATCGAGAAGTTTGGAAACACTCTTTTTGTAGAATCTGCAAGTGGATATTTGGAGCCGTTTGAGGCCTATGCTGGAAAAGGAAATATCTTCACATAAAAACTGAACAGAAGCATTCTCAGAAACTTCTTTGTGTTGAGTGCATTCAACTCACAGACTTGAACTTACCTGTAGAAAGAGCAGTTTTGAAACACTCTTTTGGTGAAATCTGCAAGTGGTTATTTGGAGCACTTCGAGGCCTGTGCTGGGATATGGAATATCTTCACCTAAAAAGTACAGAGAAGCATTCTCAGAAAGTTCTTCACGATGCATTCATTGAACTCACAGAGTTGAACCTTCCTTTTGATAGAACAGTTTTGAAACACTCTTTTTGTAGAATCTGCAAGAGGATATTTGGAGCGTTTTGAGGCCTATGCTGGAAAAGGAAATATCTTCACCTAAAAACTAGACAGAAGCATTCTCAGAAACTTCTGTGTGATGAGTGCATTCAACTCACAGACTTGAACGTTTCTTTTGATAGAACAGTTTTGAAACATTACGTTTGTAGAATCTGCAAGTGTTTATTCGGAGCACCTTGAGGCCTATGTTGGAAAAGGAAATATCTTCACATAAAAACTAGAGAGAAGGATTCTCAGAAACTTCTTTGTGATGAGTTCATTCAACTCACAGAGTTGAACCTACCAATTGATAGAGAAGTTTGGAAACACTCTTTTTGTAGAATCTGCAAGTGGATATTTGGAGCCGTTTGAGGCCTATGCTGGAAAAGGAAATATCTTCACATAAAAACTGAACAGAAGCATTCTCAGAAACTTCTTTGTGTTGAGTGCATTCAACTCACAGACTTGAACTTACCTGTAGAAAGAGCAGTTTTGAAACACTCTATTGGTGAAATCTGCAAGTGGTTATTTGGAGCACTTCGAGGCCTGTGCTGGGATATGGAATATCTTCACCTAAAAACTACAGAGAAGCATTCTCAGAAAGTTCTTCACGATGCATTCATTCAACTCACAGAGTTGAACCTTCCTTTTGATAGAACAGTTTTGAAACACTCTTTTTGTAGAATCTGCAAGAGGATATTTGGAGCGTTTTGAGGCCTATGCTGGAAAAGGAAATATCTTCACCTAAAAACTAGACAGAAGCATTCTCAGAAACTTCTGTGTGATGAGTGCATTCAACTCACAGACTTGAACGTTTCTTTTGATAGAACAGTTTTGAAACATTACGTTTGTAGAATCTGCAAGTGTTTATTCGGAGCACCTTGAGGCCTATGTTGGAAAAGGAAATATCTTCACATAAAAACTAGAGAGAAGGATTCTCAGAAACTTCTTTGTGATGAGTTCATTCAACTCACAGAGTTGAACCTACCAATTGATAGAGAAGTTTGGAAACACTCTTTTTGTAGAATCTGCAAGTGGATATTTGGAGCCGTTTGAGGCCTATGCTGGAAAAGGAAATATCTTCACATAAAAACTGAACAGAAGCATTCTCAGAAACTTCTTTGTGTTGAGTGCATTCAACTCACAGACTTGAACTTACCTGTAGAAAGAGCAGTTTTGAAACACTCTATTGGTGAAATCTGCAAGTGGTTATTTGGAGCACTTCGAGGCCTGTGCTGGGATATGGAATATCTTCACCTAAAAACTACAGAGAAGCATTCTCAGAAAGTTCTTCACGATGCATTCATTCAACTCACAGAGTTGAACCTTCCTTTTGATAGAACAGTTTTGAAACACTCTTTTTGTAGAATCTGCAAGAGGATATTTGGAGCGTTTTGAGGCCTATGCTGGAAAAGGAAATATCTTCACCTAAAAACTAGACAGAAGCATTCTCAGAAACTTCTGTGTGATGAGTGCATTCAACTCACAGACTTGAACGTTTCTTTTGATAGAACAGTTTTGAAACATTACGTTTGTAGAATCTGCAAGTGTTTATTCGGAGCACCTTGAGGCCTATGTTGGAAAAGGAAATATCTTCACATAAAAACTAGAGAGAAGGATTCTCAGAAACTTCTTTGTGATGAGTTCATTCAACTCACAGAGTTGAACCTACCAATTGATAGAGAAGTTTGGAAACACTCTTTTTGTAGAATCTGCAAGGGGATATTTGGAGCCGTTTGAGGCCTATGCTGGAAAAGGAAATATCTTCACATAAAAACTGAACAGAAGCATTCTCAGAAACTTCTTTGTGTTGAGTGCATTCAACTCACCGACTTGAACTTACCTGTAGAAAGAGCAGTTTTGAAACACTCTTTTGGTGAAATCTGCAAGTGGTTATTTGGAGCACTTCGAGGCCTGTGCTGGGATATGGAATATCTTCACCTAAAAACTACAGAGAAGCATTCTCAGAAAGTTCTTCACGATGCATTCATTGAACTCACAGAGTTGAACCTTCCTTTTGATAGAACAGTTTTGAAACACTCTTTTTGTAGAATCTGCAAGAGGATATTTGGAGCGTTTTGAGGCCTATGCTGGAAAAGGAAATATCTTCACCTAAAAACTAGACAGAAGCATTCTCAGAAACTTCTGTGTGATGAGTGCATTCAACTCACAGACTTGAACGTTTCTTTTGATAGAACAGTTTTGAAACATTACGTTTGTAGAATCTGCAAGTGTTTATTCGGAGCACCTTGAGGCCTATGTTGGAAAAGGAAATATCTTCACATAAAAACTAGAGAGAAGGATTCTCAGAAACTTCTTTGTGATGAGTTCATTCAACTCACAGATTTGAACCTACCAATTGATAGAGAAGTTTGGAAACACTCTTTTTGTAGAATCTGCAAGTGGATATTTGGAGCCGTTTGAGGCCTATGCTGGAAAAGGAAATATCTTCACATAAAAACTGAACAGAAGTATTCTCAGAAACTTCTTTGTGTTGAGTGCATTCAACTCACGGACTTGAACTTACCTGTAGAAAGAGCAGTTTTGAAACACTCTTTTGGTAAAATCTGCAAGTGGTTATTTGGAGCACTTCGAGGCCTGTGCTGGGATATGGAATATCTTCACCTAAAAACTACAGAGAAGCATTCTCAGAAAGTTCTTCATGATGCAGTCATTCAACTCACAGAGTTGAACCTTCCTTTTGATAGAACAGTTTTGAAACACTCTTTTTGTAGAATCTGCAAGAGGATATTTGGAGCGTTTTGAGGCCTATGCTGGAAAAGGAAATATCTTCACCTAAAAACTAGACAGAAGCATTCTCAGAAACTTCTGTGTGATGAGTGCATTCAACTCACAGACTTGAACGTTTCTTTTGATAGAACAGTTTTGAAACATTACGTTTGTAGAATCTGCAAGTGTTTATTCGGAGCACCTTGAGGCCTATGTTGGAAAAGGAAATATCTTCACATAAAAACTAGAGAGAAGGATTCTCAGAAACTTCTTTGTGATGAGTTCATTCAACTCACAGAGTTGAACCTACCAATTGATAGAGAAGTTTGGAAACACTCTTTTTGTAGAATCTGCAAGTGGATATTTGGAGCCGTTTGAGGCCTATGCTGGAAAAGGAAATATCTTCACATAAAAACTGAACAGAAGCATTCTCAGAAACTTCTTTGTGTTGAGTGCATTCAACTCACAGACGTGAACTTACCTGTAGAAAGAGCAGTTTTGAAACACTCTTTTGGTGAAATCTGCAAGTGGTTATTTGGAGCACTTCGAGGCCTGTGCTGGGATATGGAATATCTTCACCTAAAAACTACAGAGAAGCATTCTCAGAAAGTTCTTCACGATGCATTCATTCAACTCACAGAGTTGAACCTTCCTTTTGATAGAACAGTTTTGAAACACTCTTTTTGTAGAATCTGCAAGAGGATATTTGGAGCGTTTTGAGGCCTATGCTGGAAAAGGAAATATCTTCACCTAAAAACTAGACAGAAGCATTCTCAGAAACTTCTGTGTGATGAGTGCATTCAACTCACAGACTTGAACGTTTCTTTTGATAGAACAGTTTTGAAACATTACGTTTGTAGAATCTGCAAGTGTTTATTCGGAGCACCTTGAGGCCTATGTTGGAAAAGGAAATATCTTCACATAAAAACTAGAGAGAAGGATTCTCAGAAACTTCTTTGTGATGAGTTCATTCAACTCACAGATTTGAACCTACCAATTGATAGAGAAGTTTGGAAACACTCTTTTTGTAGAATCTGCAAGTGGATATTTGGAGCCGTTTGAGGCCTATGCTGGAAAAGGAAATATCTTCACATAAAAACTGAACAGAAGTATTCTCAGAAACTTCTTTGTGTTGAGTGCATTCAACTCACGGACTTGAACTTACCTGTAGAAAGAGCAGTTTTGAAACACTCTTTTGGTAAAATCTGCAAGTGGTTATTTGGAGCACTTCGAGGCCTGTGCTGGGATATGGAATATCTTCACCTAAAAACTACAGAGAAGCATTCTCAGAAAGTTCTTCATGATGCAGTCATTCAACTCACAGAGTTGAACCTTCCTTTTGATAGAACAGTTTTGAAACACTCTTTTTGTAGAATCTGCAAGAGGATATTTGGAGCGTTTTGAGGCCTATGCTGGAAAAGGAAATATCTTCACCTAAAAACTAGACAGAAGCATTCTCAGAAACTTCTGTGTGATGAGTGCATTCAACTCACAGACTTGAACGTTTCTTTTGATAGAACAGTTTTGAAACATTACGTTTGTAGAATCTGCAAGTGTTTATTCGGAGCACCTTGAGGCCTATGTTGGAAAAGGAAATATCTTCACATAAAAACTAGAGAGAAGGATTCTCAGAAACTTCTTTGTGATGAGTTCATTCAACTCACAGAGTTGAACCTACCAATTGATAGAGAAGTTTGGAAACACTCTTTTTGTAGAATCTGCAAGTGGATATTTGGAGCCGTTTGAGGCCTATGCTGGAAAAGGAAATATCTTCACATAAAAACTGAACAGAAGCATTCTCAGAAACTTCTTTGTGTTGAGTGCATTCAACTCACAGACTTGAACTTACCTGTAGAAAGAGCAGTTTTGAAACACTCTATTGGTGAAATCTGCAAGTGGTTATTTGGAGCACTTCGAGGCCTGTGCTGGGATATGGAATATCTTCACCTAAAAACTACAGAGAAGCATTCTCAGAAAGTTCTTCACGATGCATTCATTCAACTCACAGAGTTGAACCTTCCTTTTGATAGAACAGTTTTGAAACACTCTTTTTGTAGAATCTGCAAGAGGATATTTGGAGCGTTTTGAGGCCTATGCTGGAAAAGGAAATATCTTCACCTAAAAACTAGACAGAAGCATTCTCAGAAACTTCTGTGTGATGAGTGCATTCAACTCACAGACTTGAACGTTTCTTTTGATAGAACAGTTTTGAAACATTACGTTTGTAGAATCTGCAAGTGTTTATTCGGAGCACCTTGAGGCCTATGTTGGAAAAGGAAATATCTTCACATAAAAACTAGAGAGAAGGATTCTCAGAAACTTCTTTGTGATGAGTTCATTCAACTCACAGAGTTGAACCTACCAATTGATAGAGAAGTTTGGAAACACTCTTTTTGTAGAATCTGCAAGTGGATATTTGGAGCCGTTTGAGGCCTATGCTGGAAAAGGAAATATCTTCACATAAAAACTGAACAGAAGCATTCTCAGAAACTTCTTTGTGTTGAGTGCATTCAACTCACAGACTTGAACTTACCTGTAGAAAGAGCAGTTTTGAAACACTCTATTGGTGAAATCTGCAAGTGGTTATTTGGAGCACTTCGAGGCCTGTGCTGGGATATGGAATATCTTCACCTAAAAACTACAGAGAAGCATTCTCAGAAAGTTCTTCACGATGCATTCATTCAACTCACAGAGTTGAACCTTCCTTTTGATAGAACAGTTTTGAAACACTCTTTTTGTAGAATCTGCAAGAGGATATTTGGAGCGTTTTGAGGCCTATGCTGGAAAAGGAAATATCTTCACCTAAAAACTAGACAGAAGCATTCTCAGAAACTTCTGTGTGATGAGTGCATTCAACTCACAGACTTGAACGTTTCTTTTGATAGAACAGTTTTGAAACATTACGTTTGTAGAATCTGCAAGTGTTTATTCGGAGCACCTTGAGGCCTATGTTGGAAAAGGAAATATCTTCACATAAAAACTAGAGAGAAGGATTCTCAGAAACTTCTTTGTGATGAGTTCATTCAACTCACAGAGTTGAACCTACCAATTGATAGAGAAGTTTGGAAACACTCTTTTTGTAGAATCTGCAAGGGGATATTTGGAGCCGTTTGAGGCCTATGCTGGAAAAGGAAATATCTTCACATAAAAACTGAACAGAAGCATTCTCAGAAACTTCTTTGTGTTGAGTGCATTCAACTCACCGACTTGAACTTACCTGTAGAAAGAGCAGTTTTGAAACACTCTTTTGGTGAAATCTGCAAGTGGTTATTTGGAGCACTTCGAGGCCTGTGCTGGGATATGGAATATCTTCACCTAAAAACTACAGAGAAGCATTCTCAGAAAGTTCTTCACGATGCATTCATTGAACTCACAGAGTTGAACCTTCCTTTTGATAGAACAGTTTTGAAACACTCTTTTTGTAGAATCTGCAAGAGGATATTTGGAGCGTTTTGAGGCCTATGCTGGAAAAGGAAATATCTTCACCTAAAAACTAGACAGAAGCATTCTCAGAAACTTCTGTGTGATGAGTGCATTCAACTCACAGACTTGAACGTTTCTTTTGATAGAACAGTTTTGAAACATTACGTTTGTAGAATCTGCAAGTGTTTATTCGGAGCACCTTGAGGCCTATGTTGGAAAAGGAAATATCTTCACATAAAAACTAGAGAGAAGGATTCTCAGAAACTTCTTTGTGATGAGTTCATTCAACTCACAGATTTGAACCTACCAATTGATAGAGAAGTTTGGAAACACTCTTTTTGTAGAATCTGCAAGTGGATATTTGGAGCCGTTTGAGGCCTATGCTGGAAAAGGAAATATCTTCACATAAAAACTGAACAGAAGTATTCTCAGAAACTTCTTTGTGTTGAGTGCATTCAACTCACGGACTTGAACTTACCTGTAGAAAGAGCAGTTTTGAAACACTCTTTTGGTAAAATCTGCAAGTGGTTATTTGGAGCACTTCGAGGCCTGTGCTGGGATATGGAATATCTTCACCTAAAAACTACAGAGAAGCATTCTCAGAAAGTTCTTCATGATGCAGTCATTCAACTCACAGAGTTGAACCTTCCTTTTGATAGAACAGTTTTGAAACACTCTTTTTGTAGAATCTGCAAGAGGATATTTGGAGCGTTTTGAGGCCTATGCTGGAAAAGGAAATATCTTCACCTAAAAACTAGACAGAAGCATTCTCAGAAACTTCTGTGTGATGAGTGCATTCAACTCACAGACTTGAACGTTTCTTTTGATAGAACAGTTTTGAAACATTACGTTTGTAGAATCTGCAAGTGTTTATTCGGAGCACCTTGAGGCCTATGTTGGAAAAGGAAATATCTTCACATAAAAACTAGAGAGAAGGATTCTCAGAAACTTCTTTGTGATGAGTTCATTCAACTCACAGAGTTGAACCTACCAATTGATAGAGAAGTTTGGAAACACTCTTTTTGTAGAATCTGCAAGTGGATATTTGGAGCCGTTTGAGGCCTATGCTGGAAAAGGAAATATCTTCACATAAAAACTGAACAGAAGCATTCTCAGAAACTTCTTTGTGTTGAGTGCATTCAACTCACAGACGTGAACTTACCTGTAGAAAGAGCAGTTTTGAAACACTCTTTTGGTGAAATCTGCAAGTGGTTATTTGGAGCACTTCGAGGCCTGTGCTGGGATATGGAATATCTTCACCTAAAAACTACAGAGAAGCATTCTCAGAAAGTTCTTCACGATGCATTCATTCAACTCACAGAGTTGAACCTTCCTTTTGATAGAACAGTTTTGAAACACTCTTTTTGTAGAATCTGCAAGAGGATATTTGGAGCGTTTTGAGGCCTATGCTGGAAAAGGAAATATCTTCACCTAAAAACTAGACAGAAGCATTCTCAGAAACTTCTGTGTGATGAGTGCATTCAACTCACAGACTTGAACGTTTCTTTTGATAGAACAGTTTTGAAACATTACGTTTGTAGAATCTGCAAGTGTTTATTCGGAGCACCTTGAGGCCTATGTTGGAAAAGGAAATATCTTCACATAAAAACTAGAGAGAAGGATTCTCAGAAACTTCTTTGTGATGAGTTCATTCAACTCACAGATTTGAACCTACCAATTGATAGAGAAGTTTGGAAACACTCTTTTTGTAGAATCTGCAAGTGGATATTTGGAGCCGTTTGAGGCCTATGCTGGAAAAGGAAATATCTTCACATAAAAACTGAACAGAAGTATTCTCAGAAACTTCTTTGTGTTGAGTGCATTCAACTCACGGACTTGAACTTACCTGTAGAAAGAGCAGTTTTGAAACACTCTTTTGGTAAAATCTGCAAGTGGTTATTTGGAGCACTTCGAGGCCTGTGCTGGGATATGGAATATCTTCACCTAAAAACTACAGAGAAGCATTCTCAGAAAGTTCTTCATGATGCAGTCATTCAACTCACAGAGTTGAACCTTCCTTTTGATAGAACAGTTTTGAAACACTCTTTTTGTAGAATCTGCAAGAGGATATTTGGAGCGTTTTGAGGCCTATGCTGGAAAAGGAAATATCTTCACCTAAAAACTAGACAGAAGCATTCTCAGAAACTTCTGTGTGATGAGTGCATTCAACTCACAGACTTGAACGTTTCTTTTGATAGAACAGTTTTGAAACATTACGTTTGTAGAATCTGCAAGTGTTTATTCGGAGCACCTTGAGGCCTATGTTGGAAAAGGAAATATCTTCACATAAAAACTAGAGAGAAGGATTCTCAGAAACTTCTTTGTGATGAGTTCATTCAACTCACAGAGTTGAACCTACCAATTGATAGAGAAGTTTGGAAACACTCTTTTTGTAGAATCTGCAAGTGGATATTTGGAGCCGTTTGAGGCCTATGCTGGAAAAGGAAATATCTTCACATAAAAACTGAACAGAAGCATTCTCAGAAACTTCTTTGTGTTGAGTGCATTCAACTCACAGACGTGAACTTACCTGTAGAAAGAGCAGTTTTGAAACACTCTTTTGGTGAAATCTGCAAGTGGTTATTTGGAGCACTTCGAGGCCTGTGCTGGGATATGGAATATCTTCACCTAAAAACTACAGAGAAGCATTCTCAGAAAGTTCTTCACGATGCATTCATTCAACTCACAGAGTTGAACCTTCCTTTTGATAGAACAGTTTTGAAACACTCTTTTTGTAGAATCTGCAAGAGGATATTTGGAGCGTTTTGAGGCCTATGCTGGAAAAGGAAATATCTTCACCTAAAAACTAGACAGAAGCATTCTCAGAAACTTCTGTGTGATGAGTGCATTCAACTCACAGACTTGAACGTTTCTTTTGATAGAACAGTTTGGAAACATTACGTTTGTAGAATCTGCAAGTGTTTATTCGGAGCACCTTGAGGCCTATGTTGGAAAAGGAAATATCTTCACATAAAAACTAGAGAGAAGGATTCTCAGAAACTTCTTTGTGATGAGTTCATTCAACTCACAGAGTTGAACCTACCAATTGATAGAGAAGTTTGGAAACACTCTTTTTGTAGAATCTGCAAGTGGATATTTGGAGCCGTTTGAGGCCTATGCTGGAAAAGGAAATATCTTCACATAAAAACTGAACAGAAGCATTCTCAGAAACTTCTTTGTGTTGAGTGCATTCAACTCACGGACTTAAACTTACCTGTAGAAAGAGCAGTTTTGAAACACTCTATTGGTGAAATCTGCAAGTGGTTATTTGGAGCACTTCGAGGCCTTTGCTGGGATATGGAATATCTTCACCTAAAAACTACAGAGAAGCATTCTCAGAAAGTTCTTCACGATGCATTCATTCAACTCACAGAGTTGAACCTTCCTTTTGATAGAACAGTTTTGAAACACTCTTTTTGTAGAATCTGCAAGAGGATATTTGGAGCGTTTTGAGGCCTATGCTGGAAAAGGAAATATCTTCACCTAAAAACTAGACAGAAGCATTCTCAGAAACTTCTGTGTGATGAGTGCATTCAACTCACAGACTTGAACGTTTCTTTTGATAGAACAGTTTTGAAACATTACGTTTGTAGAATCTGCAAGTGTTTATTCGGAGCACCTTGAGGCCTATGTTGGAAAAGGAAATATCTTCACATAAAAACTAGAGAGAAGGATTCTCAGAAACTTCTTTGTGATGAGTTCATTCAACTCACAGAGTTGAACCTACCCATTGATAGAGAAGTTTGGAAACACTCTTTTTGTAGAATCTGCAAGTGGATATTTGGAGCCGTTTGAGGCCTATGCTGGAAAAGGAAATATCTTCACATAAAAACTGAACAGAAGCATTCTCAGAAACTTCTTTGTGTTGAGTGCATTCAACTCACGGACTTGAACTAACCTGTAGAAAGAGCAGTTTTGAAACACTCTTTTGGTGAAATCTGCAATTGGTTATTTGGAGCACTTCGAGGCCTGTGCTGGGATATGGAATATCTTCACCTAAAAACTACAGAGAAGCATTCTCAGAAAGTTCTTCACGATGCATTCATTCAACTCACAGAGTTGAACCTTCCTTTTGATAGAACAGTTTTGAAACACTCTTTTTGTAGAATCTGCAAGAGGATATTTGGAGCGTTTTGAGGCCTATGCTGGAAAAGGAAATATCTTCACCTAAAAACTAGACAGAAGCATTCTCAGAAACTTCTGTGTGATGAGTGCATTCAACTCACAGACTTGAACGTTTCTTTTGATAGAACAGTTTTGAAACATTACGTTTGTAGAATCTGCAAGTGTTTATTCGGAGCACCTTGAGGCCTATGTTGGAAAAGGAAATATCTTCACATAAAAACTAGAGAGAAGGATTCTCAGAAACTTCTTTGTGATGAGTTCATTCAACCCACAGAGTTGAACCTACCCATTGATAGAGAAGTTTGGAAACACTCTTTTTGTAGAATCTGCAAGGGGATATTTGGAGCCGTTTGAGGCCTATGCTGGAAAAGGAAATATCTTCACATAAAAACTGAACAGAAGCATTCTCAGAAACTTCTTTGTGTTGAGTGCATTCAACTCACCGACTTGAACTTACCTGTAGAAAGAGCAGTTTTGAAACACTCTTTTGGTGAAATCTGCAAGTGGTTATTTGGAGCACTTCGAGGCCTGTGCTGGGATATGGAATATCTTCACCTAAAAACTACAGAGAAGCATTCTCAGAAAGTTCTTCACGATGCATTCATTCAACTCACAGAGTTGAACCTTCCTTTTGATAGAACAGTTTTGAAACACTCTTTTTGTAGAATCTGCAAGAGGGTATTTGGAGCGTTTTGAGGCCTATGCTGGAAAAGGAAATATCTTCACCTAAAAACTAGACAGAAGCATTCTCAGAAACTTCTGTGTGATGAGTGCATTCAACTCACAGACTTGAACGTTTCTTTTGATAGAACAGTTTTGAAACATTACGTTTGTAGAATCTGCAAGTGTTTATTCGGAGCACCTTGAGGCCTATGTTGGAAAAGGAAATATCTTCACATAAAAACTAGAGAGAAGGATTCTCAGAAACTTCTTTGTGATGAGTTCATTCAACTCACAGATTTGAACCTACCAATTGATAGAGAAGTTTGGAAACACTCTTTTTGTAGAATCTGCAAGTGGATATTTGGAGCCGTTTGAGGCCTATGCTGGAAAAGGAAATATCTTCACATAAAAACTGAACAGAAGTATTCTCAGAAACTTCTTTGTGTTGAGTGCATTCAACTCACGGACTTGAACTTACCTGTAGAAAGAGCAGTTTTGAAACACTCTTTTGGTAAAATCTGCAAGTGGTTATTTGGAGCACTTCGAGGCCTGTGCTGGGATATGGAATATCTTCACCTAAAAACTACAGAGAAGCATTCTCAGAAAGTTCTTCATGATGCAGTCATTCAACTCACAGAGTTGAACCTTCCTTTTGATAGAACAGTTTTGAAACACTCTTTTTGTAGAATCTGCAAGAGGATATTTGGAGCGTTTTGAGGCCTATGCTGGAAAAGGAAATATCTTCACCTAAAAACTAGACAGAAGCATTCTCAGAAACTTCTGTGTGATGAGTGCATTCAACTCACAGACTTGAACGTTTCTTTTGATAGAACAGTTTTGAAACATTACGTTTGTAGAATCTGCAAGTGTTTATTCGGAGCACCTTGAGGCCTATGTTGGAAAAGGAAATATCTTCACATAAAAACTAGAGAGAAGGATTCTCAGAAACTTCTTTGTGATGAGTTCATTCAACTCACAGAGTTGAACCTACCAATTGATAGAGAAGTTTGGAAACACTCTTTTTGTAGAATCTGCAAGTGGATATTTGGAGCCGTTTGAGGCCTATGCTGGAAAAGGAAATATCTTCACATAAAAACTGAACAGAAGCATTCTCAGAAACTTCTTTGTGTTGAGTGCATTCAACTCACAGACGTGAACTTACCTGTAGAAAGAGCAGTTTTGAAACACTCTTTTGGTGAAATCTGCAAGTGGTTATTTGGAGCACTTCGAGGCCTGTGCTGGGATATGGAATATCTTCACCTAAAAACTACAGAGAAGCATTCTCAGAAAGTTCTTCACGATGCATTCATTCAACTCACAGAGTTGAACCTTCCTTTTGATAGAACAGTTTTGAAACACTCTTTTTGTAGAATCTGCAAGAGGATATTTGGAGCGTTTTGAGGCCTATGCTGGAAAAGGAAATATCTTCACCTAAAAACTAGACAGAAGCATTCTCAGAAACTTCTGTGTGATGAGTGCATTCAACTCACAGACTTGAACGTTTCTTTTGATAGAACAGTTTTGAAACATTACGTTTGTAGAATCTGCAAGTGTTTATTCGGAGCACCTTGAGGCCTATGTTGGAAAAGGAAATATCTTCACATAAAAACTAGAGAGAAGGATTCTCAGAAACTTCTTTGTGATGAGTTCATTCAACTCACAGATTTGAACCTACCAATTGATAGAGAAGTTTGGAAACACTCTTTTTGTAGAATCTGCAAGTGGATATTTGGAGCCGTTTGAGGCCTATGCTGGAAAAGGAAATATCTTCACATAAAAACTGAACAGAAGTATTCTCAGAAACTTCTTTGTGTTGAGTGCATTCAACTCACGGACTTGAACTTACCTGTAGAAAGAGCAGTTTTGAAACACTCTTTTGGTAAAATCTGCAAGTGGTTATTTGGAGCACTTCGAGGCCTGTGCTGGGATATGGAATATCTTCACCTAAAAACTACAGAGAAGCATTCTCAGAAAGTTCTTCATGATGCAGTCATTCAACTCACAGAGTTGAACCTTCCTTTTGATAGAACAGTTTTGAAACACTCTTTTTGTAGAATCTGCAAGAGGATATTTGGAGCGTTTTGAGGCCTATGCTGGAAAAGGAAATATCTTCACCTAAAAACTAGACAGAAGCATTCTCAGAAACTTCTGTGTGATGAGTGCATTCAACTCACAGACTTGAACGTTTCTTTTGATAGAACAGTTTTGAAACATTACGTTTGTAGAATCTGCAAGTGTTTATTCGGAGCACCTTGAGGCCTATGTTGGAAAAGGAAATATCTTCACATAAAAACTAGAGAGAAGGATTCTCAGAAACTTCTTTGTGATGAGTTCATTCAACTCACAGAGTTGAACCTACCAATTGATAGAGAAGTTTGGAAACACTCTTTTTGTAGAATCTGCAAGTGGATATTTGGAGCCGTTTGAGGCCTATGCTGGAAAAGGAAATATCTTACATAAAAACTGAACAGAAGCATTCTCAGAAACTTCTTTGTGTTGAGTGCATTCAACTCACAGACGTGAACTTACCTGTAGAAAGAGCAGTTTTGAAACACTCTTTTGGTGAAATCTGCAAGTGGTTATTTGGAGCACTTCGAGGCCTGTGCTGGGATATGGAATATCTTCACCTAAAAACTACAGAGAAGCATTCTCAGAAAGTTCTTCACGATGCATTCATTCAACTCACAGAGTTGAACCTTCCTTTTGATAGAACAGTTTTGAAACACTCTTTTTGTAGAATCTGCAAGAGGATATTTGGAGCGTTTTGAGGCCTATGCTGGAAAAGGAAATATCTTCACCTAAAAACTAGACAGAAGCATTCTCAGAAACTTCTGTGTGATGAGTGCATTCAACTCACAGACTTGAACGTTTCTTTTGATAGAACAGTTTTGAAACATTACGTTTGTAGAATCTGCAAGTGTTTATTCGGAGCACCTTGAGGCCTATGTTGGAAAAGGAAATATCTTCACATAAAAACTAGAGAGAAGGATTCTCAGAAACTTCTTTGTGATGAGTTCATTCAACTCACAGAGTTGAACCTACCAATTGATAGAGAAGTTTGGAAACACTCTTTTTGTAGAATCTGCAAGTGGATATTTGGAGCCGTTTGAGGCCTATGCTGGAAAAGGAAATATCTTCACATAAAAACTGAACAGAAGCATTCTCAGAAACTTCTTTGTGTTGAGTGCATTCAACTCACGGACTTAAACTTACCTGTAGAAAGAGCAGTTTTGAAACACTCTATTGGTGAAATCTGCAAGTGGTTATTTGGAGCACTTCGAGGCCTTTGCTGGGATATGGAATATCTTCACCTAAAAACTACAGAGAAGCATTCTCAGAAAGTTCTTCACGATGCATTCATTCAACTCACAGAGTTGAACCTTCCTTTTGATAGAACAGTTTTGAAACACTCTTTTTGTAGAATCTGCAAGAGGATATTTGGAGCGTTTTGAGGCCTATGCTGGAAAAGGAAATATCTTCACCTAAAAACTAGACAGAAGCATTCTCAGAAACTTCTGTGTGATGAGTGCATTCAACTCACAGACTTGAACGTTTCTTTTGATAGAACAGTTTTGAAACATTACGTTTGTAGAATCTGCAAGTGTTTATTCGGAGCACCTTGAGGCCTATGTTGGAAAAGGAAATATCTTCACATAAAAACTAGAGAGAAGGATTCTCAGAAACTTCTTTGTGATGAGTTCATTCAACTCACAGAGTTGAACCTACCCATTGATAGAGAAGTTTGGAAACACTCTTTTTGTAGAATCTGCAAGTGGATATTTGGAGCCGTTTGAGGCCTATGCTGGAAAAGGAAATATCTTCACATAAAAACTGAACAGAAGCATTCTCAGAAACTTCTTTGTGTTGAGTGCATTCAACTCACGGACTTGAACTAACCTGTAGAAAGAGCAGTTTTGAAACACTCTTTTGGTGAAATCTGCAAGTGGTTATTTGGAGCACTTCGAGGCCTGTGCTGGGATATGGAATATCTTCACCTAAAAACTACAGAGAAGCATTCTCAGAAAGTTCTTCACGATGCATTCATTCAACTCACAGAGTTGAACCTTCCTTTTGATAGAACAGTTTTGAAACACTCTTTTTGTAGAATCTGCAAGAGGATATTTGGAGCGTTTTGAGGCCTATGCTGGAAAAGGAAATATCTTCACCTAAAAACTAGACAGAAGCATTCTCAGAAACTTCTGTGTGATGAGTGCATTCAACTCACAGACTTGAACGTTTCTTTTGATAGAACAGTTTTGAAACATTACGTTTGTAGAATCTGCAAGTGTTTATTCGGAGCACCTTGAGGCCTATGTTGGAAAAGGAAATATCTTCACATAAAAACTAGAGAGAAGGATTCTCAGAAACTTCTTTGTGATGAGTTCATTCAACCCACAGAGTTGAACCTACCCATTGATAGAGAAGTTTGGAAACACTCTTTTTGTAGAATCTGCAAGTGGATATTTGGAGCCATTTGAGGCCTATGCTGGAAAAGGAAATATCTTCACATAAAAACTGAACAGAAGCATTCTCAGAAACTTCTTTGTGTTGAGTGCATTCAACTCACAGACTTGAACTTACCTGTAGAAAGAGCAGTTTTGAAACACTCTATTGGTGAAATCTGCAAGTGGTTATTTGGAGCACTTCGAGGCCTGTGCTGGGATATGGAATATCTTCACCTAAAAACTACAGAGAAGCATTCTCAGAAAGTTCTTCACGATGCATTCATTCAACTCACAGAGTTGAACCTTCCTTTTGATAGAACAGTTTTGAAACACTCTTTTTGTAGAATCTGCAAGAGGATATTTGGAGCGTTTTGAGGCCTATGCTGGAAAAGGAAATATCTTCACCTAAAAACTAGACAGAAGCATTCTCAGAAACTTCTGTGTGATGAGTGCATTCAACTCACAGACTTGAACGTTTCTTTTGATAGAACAGTTTTGAAACATTACGTTTGTAGAATCTGCAAGTGTTTATTCGGAGCACCTTGAGGCCTATGTTGGAAAAGGAAATATCTTCACATAAAAACTAGAGAGAAGGATTCTCAGAAACTTCTTTGTGATGAGTTCATTCAACTCACAGAGTTGAACCCACCCATTGATAGAGAAGTTTGGAAACACTCTTTTTGTAGAATCTGCAAGTGGATATTTGGAGCCGTTTGAGGCCTATGCTGGAAAAGGAAATATCTTCACATAAAAACTGAACAGAAGCATTCTCAGAAACTTCTTTGTGTTGAGTGCATTCAACTCACAGACTTGAACTTACCTGTAGAAAGAGCAGTTTTGAAACACTCTTTTGGTGAAATCTGCAAGTGGTTATTTGGAGCACTTCGAGGCCTGTGCTGGGATATGGAATATCTTCACCTAAAAACTACAGAGAAGCATTCTCAGAAAGTTCTTCACGATGCATTCATTCAACTCACAGAGTTGAACCTTCCTTTTGATAGAACAGTTTTGAAACCCTCTTTTTCTAGAATCTGCAAGAGGATATTTGGAGCGTTTTGAGGCCTATGCTGGAAAAGGAAATATCTTCACCTAAAAACTAGACAGAAGCATTCTCAGAAACTTCTGTGTGATGAGTGCATTCAACTCACAGACTTGAACGTTTCTTTTGATAGAACAGTTTTGAAACATTACGTTTGTAGAATCTGCAAGTGTTTATTCGGAGCACCTTGAGGCCTATGTTGGAAAAGGAAATATCTTCACATAAAAACTAGAGAGAAGGATTCTCAGAAACTTCTTTGTGATGAGTTCATTCAACTCACAGAGTTGAACCTACCCATTGAGAGAGAAGTTTGGAAACACTCTTTTTGTAGAATCTGCAAGTGGATATTTGGAGCCGTTTGAGGCCTATGCTGGAAAAGGAAATATCTTCACATAAAAACTGAACAGAAGCATTCTCAGAAACTTCTTTGTGTTGAGTGCATTCAACTCACAGACTTGAACTTACCTGTAGAAAGAGCAGTTTTGAAACACTCTTTTGGTGAAATCTGCAAGTGGTTATTTGGAGCACTTCGAGGCCTGTGCTGGGATATGGAATATCTTCACCTAAAAACTACAGAGAAGCATTCTCAGAAAGTTCTTCACGATGCATTCATTCAACTCACAGAGTTGAACCTTCCTTTTGATAGAACAGTTTTGAAACACTCTTTTTGTAGAATCTGCAAGAGGATATTTGGAGCGTTTTGAGGCCTATGCTGGAAAAGGAAATATCTTCACCTAAAAACTAGACAGAAGCATTCTCAGAAACTTCTGTGTGATGAGTGCATTCAACTCACAGACTTGAACGTTTCTTTTGATAGAACAGTTTTGAAACATTACGTTTGTAGAATCTGCAAGTGTTTATTCGGAGCACCTTGAGGCCTATGTTGGAAAAGGAAATATCTTCACATAAAAACTAGAGAGAAGGATTCTCAGAAACTTCTTTGTGATGAGTTCATTCAACTCACAGAGTTGAACCTACCCATTGATAGAGAAGTTTGGAAACACTCTTTTTGTAGAATCTGCAAGTGGATATTTGGAGCCGTTTGAGGCCTATGCTGGAAAAGGAAATATCTTCACATAAAAACTGAACAGAAGCATTCTCAGAAACTTCTTTGTGTTGAGTGCATTCAACTCACAGACTTGAACTTACCTGTAGAAAGAGCAGTTTTGAAACACTCTTTTGGTGAAATCTGCAAGTGGTTATTTGGAGCACTTCGAGGCCTGTGCTGGGATATGGAATATCTTCACCTAAAAACTACAGAGAAGCATTCTCAGAAAGTTCTTCACGATGCATTCATTCAACTCACAGAGTTGAACCTTCCTTTTGATAGAACAGTTTTGAAACACTCTTTTTGTAGAATCTGCAAGAGGATATTTGGAGCGTTTTGAGGCCTATGCTGGAAAAGGAAATATCTTCACCTAAAAACTAGACAGAAGCATTCTCAGAAACTTCTGTGTGATGAGTGCATTCAACTCACAGACTTGAACGTTTCTTTTGATAGAACAGTTTTGAAACATTACGTTTGTAGAATCTGCAAGTGTTTATTCGGAGCACCTTGAGGCCTATGTTGGAAAAGGAAATATCTTCACATAAAAACTAGAGAGAAGGATTCTCAGAAACTTCTTTGTGATGAGTTCATTCAACTCACAGAGTTGAACCTACCCATTGATAGAGAAGTTTGGAAACACTCTTTTTGTAGAATCTGCAAGTGGATATTTGGAGCCGTTTGAGGCCTATGCTGGAAAAGGAAATATCTTCACATAAAAACTGAACAGAAGCATTCTCAGAAACTTCTTTGTGTTGAGTGCATTCAACTCACAGACTTGAACTTACCTGTAGAAAGAGCAGTTTTGAAACACTCTATTGGTGAAATCTGCAAGTGGTTATTTGGAGCACTTCGAGGCCTGTGCTGGGATATGGAATATCTTCACCTAAAAACTACAGAGAAGCATTCTCAGAAAGTTCTTCACGATGCATTCATTCAACTCACAGAGTTGAACCTTCCTTTTGATAGAACAGTTTTGAAACACTCTTTTTGTAGAATCTGCAAGAGGATATTTGGAGCGTTTTGAGGCCTATGCTGGAAAAGGAAATATCTTCACCTAAAAACTAGACAGAAGCATTCTCAGAAACTTCTGTGTGATGAGTGCATTCAACTCACAGACTTGAACGTTTCTTTTGATAGAACAGTTTTGAAACATTACGTTTGTAGAATCTGCAAGTGTTTATTCGGAGCACCTTGAGGCCTATGTTGGAAAAGGAAATATCTTCACATAAAAACTAGAGAGAAGGATTCTCAGAAACTTCTTTGTGATGAGTTCATTCAACTCACAGAGTTGAACCTACCAATTGATAGAGAAGTTTGGAAACACTCTTTTTGTAGAATCTGCAAGTGGATATTTGGAGCCGTTTGAGTCCTATGCTGGAAAAGGAAATATCTTCACATAAAAACTGAACAGAAGCATTCTCAGAAACTTCTTTGTGTTGAGTGCATTCAACTCACAGACTTGAACTTACCTGTAGAAAGAGCAGTTTTGAAACACTCTATTGGTGAAATCTGCAAGTGGTTATTTGGAGCACTTCGAGGCCTTGCTGGGATATGGAATATCTTCACCTAAAAACTACAGAGAAGCATTCTCAGAAAGTTCTTCACGACGCATTCATTCAACTCACAGAGTTGAACCTTCCTTTTGATAGAACAGTTTTGAAACACTCTTTTTGTAGAATCTGCAAGAGGATATTTGGAGCGTTTTGAGGCCTATGCTGGAAAAGGAAATATCTTCACCTAAAAACTAGACAGAAGCATTCTCAGAAACTTCTGTGTGATGAGTGCATTCAACTCACAGACTTGAACGTTTCTTTTGATAGAACAGTTTTGAAACATTACGTTTGTAGAATCTGCAAGTGTTTATTCGGAGCACCTTGAGGCCTATGTTGGAAAAGGAAATATCTTCACATAAAAACTAGAGAGAAGGATTCTCAGAAACTTCTTTGTGATGAGTTCATTCAACTCACAGAGTTGAACCTACCCATTGATAGAGAAGTTTGGAAACACTCTTTTTGTAGAATCTGCAAGTGGATATTTGGAGCCGTTTGAGGCCTATGCTGGAAAAGGAAATATCTTCACATAAAAACTGAACAGAAGCATTCTCAGAAACTTCTTTGTGTTGAGTGCATTCAACTCACAGACTTGAACTTATCTGTAGAAAGAGCAGTTTTGAAACACTCTATTGGTGAAATCTGCAAGTGGTTATTTGGAGCACTTCGAGGCCTGTGCTGGGATATGGAATATCTTCACCTAAAAACTACAGAGAAGCATTCTCAGAAAGTTCTTCACGATGCATTCATTCAACTCACAGAGTTGAACCTTCCTTTTGATAGAACAGTTTTGAAACACTCTTTTTGTAGAATCTGCAAGAGGATATTTGGAGCGTTTTGAGGCCTATGCTGGAAAAGGAAATATCTTCACCTAAAAACTAGACAGAAGCATTCTCAGAAACTTCTGTGTGATGAGTGCATTCAACTCACAGACTTGAACGTTTCTTTTGATAGAACAGTTTTGAAACATTACGTTTGTAGAATCTGCAAGTGGTTATTCGCAGCACCTTGAGGCCTATGTTGGAAAAGGAAATATCTTCACATAAAAACTAGAGAGAAGGATTCTCAGAAACTTCTTTGTGATGAGTTCATTCAACTCACAGAGTTGAACCTACCAATTGATAGAGAAGTTTGGAAACACTCTTTTTGTAGAATCTGCAAGTGGATATTTGGAGCCGTTTGAGGCCTATGCTGGAAAAGGAAATATCTTCACATAAAAACTGAACAGAAGCATTCTCAGAAACTTCTTTGTGTTGAGTGCATTCAACTCACAGACTTGAACTTACCTGTAGAAAGAGCAGTTTTGAAACACTCTTTTGGTAAAATCTGCAAGTGGTTATTTGGAGCACTTCGAGGCCTGTGCTGGGATATGGAATATCTTCACCTAAAAACTACAGAGAAGCATTCTCAGAAAGTTCTTCACGATGCATTCATTCAACTCACAGAGTTGAACCTTCCTTTTGATAGAACAGTTTTGAAACACTCTTTTTGTAGAATCTGCAAGAGGATATTTGGAGCGTTTTGAGGCCTATGCTGGAAAAGGAAATATCTTCACCTAAAAACTAGACAGAAGCATTCTCAGAAACTTCTGTGTGATGAGTGCATTCAACTCACAGACTTGAACGTTTCTTTTGATAGAACAGTTTTGAAACATTACGTTTGTAGAATCTGCAAGTGTTTATTCGGAGCACCTTGAGGCCTATGTTGGAAAAGGAAATATCTTCACATAAAAACTAGAGAGAAGGATTCTCAGAAACTTCTTTGTGATGAGTTCATTCAACTCACAGAGTTGAACCTACCAATTGATAGAGAAGTTTGGAAACACTCTTTTTGTAGAATCTGCAAGTGGATATTTGGAGCCGTTTGAGGCCTATGCTGGAAAAGGAAATATCTTCACATAAAAACTGAACAGAAGCATTCTCAGAAACTTCTTTGTGTTGAGTGCATTCAGCTCACGGACTTGAACTTACCTGTAGAAAGAGCAGTTTTGAAACACTCTTTTGGTAAAATCTGCAAGTGGTTATTTGGAGCACTTCGAGGCCTGTGCTGGGATATGGAATATCTTCACCTAAAAACTACAGAGAAGCATTCTCAGAAAGTTCTTCACGATGCATTCATTCAACTCACAGAGTTGAACCTTCCTTTTGATAGAACAGTTTTGAAACACTCTTTTTGTAGAATCTGCAAGAGGATATTTGGAGCGTTTTGAGGCCTATGCTGGAAAAGGAAATATCTTCACCTAAAAACTAGACAGAAGCATTCTCAGAAACTTCTGTGTGATGAGTGCATTCAACTCACAGACTTGAACGTTTCTTTTGATAGAACAGTTTTGAAACATTACGTTTGTAGAATCTGCAAGTGTTTATTCGGAGCACCTTGAGGCCTATGTTGGAAAAGGAAATATCTTCACATAAAAACTAGAGAGAAGGATTCTCAGAAACTTCTTTGTGATGAGTTCATTCAACTCACAGAGTTGAACCTACCAATTGATAGAGAAGTTTGGAAACACTCTTTTTGTAGAATCTGCAAGTGGATATTTGGAGCCGTTTGAGGCCTATGCTGGAAAAGGAAATATCTTCACATAAAAACTGAACAGAAGCATTCTCAGAAACTTCTTTGTGTTGAGTGCATTCAACTCACAGACTTGAACTTACCTGTAGAAAGAGCAGTTTTGAAACACTCTATTGGTGAAATCTGCAAGTGGTTATTTGGAGCACTTCGAGGCCTGTGCTGGGATATGGAATATCTTCACCTAAAAAGTACAGAGAAGCATTCTCAGAAAGTTCTTCACGATGCATTCATTCAACTCACAGAGTTGAACCTTCCTTTTGATAGAACAGTTTTGAAACACTCTTTTTGTAGAATCTGCAAGAGGATATTTGGAGCGTTTTGAGGCCTATGCTGGAAAAGGAAATATCTTCACCTAAAAACTAGACAGAAGCATTCTCAGAAACTTCTGTGTGATGAGTGCATTCAACTCACAGACTTGAACGTTTCTTTTGATAGAACAGTTTTGAAACATTACGTTTGTAGAATCTGCAAGTGTTTATTCGGAGCACCTTGAGGCCTATGTTGGAAAAGGAAATATCTTCACATAAAAACTAGAGAGAAGGATTCTCAGAAACTTCTTTGTGATGAGTTCATTCAACTCACAGAGTTGAACCTACCCATTGAGAGAGAAGTTTGGAAACACTCTTTTTGTAGAATCTGCAAGTGGATATTTGGAGCCGTTTGAGGCCTATGCTGGAAAAGGAAATATCTTCACATAAAAACTGAACAGAAGCATTCTCAGAAACTTCTTTGTGTTGAGTGCATTCAACTCACAGACTTGAACTTACCTGTAGAAAGAGCAGTTTTGAAACACTCTTTTGGTGAAATCTGCAAGTGGTTATTTGGAGCACTTCGAGGCCTGTGCTGGGATATGGAATATCTTCACCTAAAAACTACAGAGAAGCATTCTCAGAAAGTTCTTCACGATGCATTCATTCAACTCACAGAGTTGAACCTTCCTTTTGATAGAACAGTTTTGAAACACTCTTTTTGTAGAATCTGCAAGAGGATATTTGGAGCGTTTTGAGGCCTATGCTGGAAAAGGAAATATCTTCACCTAAAAACTAGACAGAAGCATTCTCAGAAACTTCTGTGTGATGAGTGCATTCAACTCACAGACTTGAACGTTTCTTTTGATAGAACAGTTTTGAAACATTACGTTTGTAGAATCTGCAAGTGTTTATTCGGAGCACCTTGAGGCCTATGTTGGAAAAGGAAATATCTTCACATAAAAACTAGAGAGAAGGATTCTCAGAAACTTCTTTGTGATGAGTTCATTCAACTCACAGAGTTGAACCTACCCATTGATAGAGAAGTTTGGAAACACTCTTTTTGTAGAATCTGCAAGTGGATATTTGGAGCCGTTTGAGGCCTATGCTGGAAAAGGAAATATGTTCACATAAAAACTGAACAGAAGCATTCTCAGAAACTTCTTTGTGTTGAGTGCATTCAACTCACAGACTTGAACTTACCTGTAGAAAGAGCAGTTTTGAAACACTCTTTTGGTGAAATCTGCAAGTGGTTATTTGGAGCACTTCGAGGCCTGTGCTGGGATATGGAATATCTTCACCTAAAAACTACAGAGAAGCATTCTCAGAAAGTTCTTCACGATGCATTCATTCAACTCACAGAGTTGAACCTTCCTTTTGATAGAACAGTTTTGAAACACTCTTTTTGTAGAATCTGCAAGAGGATATTTGGAGCGTTTTGAGGCCTATGCTGGAAAAGGAAATATCTTCACCTAAAAACTAGACAGAAGCATTCTCAGAAACTTCTGTGTGATGAGTGCATTCAACTCACAGACTTGAACGTTTCTTTTGATAGAACAGTTTTGAAACATTACGTTTGTAGAATCTGCAAGTGTTTATTCGGAGCACCTTGAGGCCTATGTTGGAAAAGGAAATATCTTCACATAAAAACTAGAGAGAAGGATTCTCAGAAACTTCTTTGTGATGAGTTCATTCAACTCACAGAGTTGAACCTACCCATTGATAGAGAAGTTTGGAAACACTCTTTTTGTAGAATCTGCAAGTGGATATTTGGAGCCGTTTGAGGCCTATGCTGGAAAAGGAAATATCTTCACATAAAAACTGAACAGAAGCATTCTCAGAAACTTCTTTGTGTTGAGTGCATTCAACTCACAGACTTGAACTTACCTGTAGAAAGAGCAGTTTTGAAACACTCTATTGGTGAAATCTGCAAGTGGTTATTTGGAGCACTTCGAGGCCTGTGCTGGGATATGGAATATCTTCACCTAAAAACTACAGAGAAGCATTCTCAGAAAGTTCTTCACGATGCATTCATTCAACTCACAGAGTTGAACCTTCCTTTTGATAGAACAGTTTTGAAACACTCTTTTTGTAGAATCTGCAAGAGGATATTTGGAGCGTTTTGAGGCCTATGCTGGAAAAGGAAATATCTTCACCTAAAAACTAGACAGAAGCATTCTCAGAAACTTCTGTGTGATGAGTGCATTCAACTCACAGACTTGAACGTTTCTTTTGATAGAACAGTTTTGAAACATTACGTTTGTAGAATCTGCAAGTGTTTATTCGGAGCACCTTGAGGCCTATGTTGGAAAAGGAAATATCTTCACATAAAAACTAGAGAGAAGGATTCTCAGAAACTTCTTTGTGATGAGTTCATTCAACTCACAGAGTTGAACCTACCAATTGATAGAGAAGTTTGGAAACACTCTTTTTGTAGAATCTGCAAGTGGATATTTGGAGCCGTTTGAGTCCTATGCTGGAAAAGGAAATATCTTCACATAAAAACTGAACAGAAGCATTCTCAGAAACTTCTTTGTGTTGAGTGCATTCAACTCACAGACTTGAACTTACCTGTAGAAAGAGCAGTTTTGAAACACTCTATTGGTGAAATCTGCAAGTGGTTATTTGGAGCACTTCGAGGCCTTGCTGGGATATGGAATATCTTCACCTAAAAACTACAGAGAAGCATTCTCAGAAAGTTCTTCACGACGCATTCATTCAACTCACAGAGTTGAACCTTCCTTTTGATAGAACAGTTTTGAAACACTCTTTTTGTAGAATCTGCAAGAGGATATTTGGAGCGTTTTGAGGCCTATGCTGGAAAAGGAAATATCTTCACCTAAAAACTAGACAGAAGCATTCTCAGAAACTTCTGTGTGATGAGTGCATTCAACTCACAGACTTGAACGTTTCTTTTGATAGAACAGTTTTGAAACATTACGTTTGTAGAATCTGCAAGTGTTTATTCGGAGCACCTTGAGGCCTATGTTGGAAAAGGAAATATCTTCACATAAAAACTAGAGAGAAGGATTCTCAGAAACTTCTTTGTGATGAGTTCATTCAACTCACAGAGTTGAACCTACCCATTGATAGAGAAGTTTGGAAACACTCTTTTTGTAGAATCTGCAAGTGGATATTTGGAGCCGTTTGAGGCCTATGCTGGAAAAGGAAATATCTTCACATAAAAACTGAACAGAAGCATTCTCAGAAACTTCTTTGTGTTGAGTGCATTCAACTCACAGACTTGAACTTATCTGTAGAAAGAGCAGTTTTGAAACACTCTATTGGTGAAATCTGCAAGTGGTTATTTGGAGCACTTCGAGGCCTGTGCTGGGATATGGAATATCTTCACCTAAAAACTACAGAGAAGCATTCTCAGAAAGTTCTTCACGATGCATTCATTCAACTCACAGAGTTGAACCTTCCTTTTGATAGAACAGTTTTGAAACACTCTTTTTGTAGAATCTGCAAGAGGATATTTGGAGCGTTTTGAGGCCTATGCTGGAAAAGGAAATATCTTCACCTAAAAACTAGACAGAAGCATTCTCAGAAACTTCTGTGTGATGAGTGCATTCAACTCACAGACTTGAACGTTTCTTTTGATAGAACAGTTTTGAAACATTACGTTTGTAGAATCTGCAAGTGTTTATTCGGAGCACCTTGAGGCCTATGTTGGAAAAGGAAATATCTTCACATAAAAACTAGAGAGAAGGATTCTCAGAAACTTCTTTGTGATGAGTTCATTCAACTCACAGAGTTGAACCTACCAATTGATAGAGAAGTTTGGAAACACTCTTTTTGTAGAATCTGCAAGTGGATATTTGGAGCCGTTTGAGGCCTATGCTGGAAAAGGAAATATCTTCACATAAAAACTGAACAGAAGCATTCTCAGAAACTTCTTTGTGTTGAGTGCATTCAACTCACAGACTTGAACTTACCTGTAGAAAGAGCAGTTTTGAAACACTCTTTTGGTAAAATCTGCAAGTGGTTATTTGGAGCACTTCGAGGCCTGTGCTGGGATATGGAATATCTTCACCTAAAAACTACAGAGAAGCATTCTCAGAAAGTTCTTCACGATGCATTCATTCAACTCACAGAGTTGAACCTTCCTTTTGATAGAACAGTTTTGAAACACTCTTTTTGTAGAATCTGCAAGAGGATATTTGGAGCGTTTTGAGGCCTATGCTGGAAAAGGAAATATCTTCACCTAAAAACTAGACAGAAGCATTCTCAGAAACTTCTGTGTGATGAGTGCATTCAACTCACAGACTTGAACGTTTCTTTTGATAGAACAGTTTTGAAACATTACGTTTGTAGAATCTGCAAGTGTTTATTCGGAGCACCTTGAGGCCTATGTTGGAAAAGGAAATATCTTCACATAAAAACTAGAGAGAAGGATTCTCAGAAACTTCTTTGTGATGAGTTCATTCAACTCACAGAGTTGAACCTACCAATTGATAGAGAAGTTTGGAAACACTCTTTTTGTAGAATCTGCAAGTGGATATTTGGAGCCGTTTGAGGCCTATGCTGGAAAAGGAAATATCTTCACATAAAAACTGAACAGAAGCATTCTCAGAAACTTCTTTGTGTTGAGTGCATTCAGCTCACGGACTTGAACTTACCTGTAGAAAGAGCAGTTTTGAAACACTCTTTTGGTAAAATCTGCAAGTGGTTATTTGGAGCACTTCGAGGCCTGTGCTGGGATATGGAATATCTTCACCTAAAAACTACAGAGAAGCATTCTCAGAAAGTTCTTCACGATGCATTCATTCAACTCACAGAGTTGAACCTTCCTTTTGATAGAACAGTTTTGAAACACTCTTTTTGTAGAATCTGCAAGAGGATATTTGGAGCGTTTTGAGGCCTATGCTGGAAAAGGAAATATCTTCACCTAAAAACTAGACAGAAGCATTCTCAGAAACTTCTGTGTGATGAGTGCATTCAACTCACAGACTTGAACGTTTCTTTTGATAGAACAGTTTTGAAACATTACGTTTGTAGAATCTGCAAGTGTTTATTCGGAGCACCTTGAGGCCTATGTTGGAAAAGGAAATATCTTCACATAAAAACTAGAGAGAAGGATTCTCAGAAACTTCTTTGTGATGAGTTCATTCAACTCACAGAGTTGAACCTACCAATTGATAGAGAAGTTTGGAAACACTCTTTTTGTAGAATCTGCAAGTGGATATTTGGAGCCGTTTGAGGCCTATGCTGGAAAAGGAAATATCTTCACATAAAAACTGAACAGAAGCATTCTCAGAAACTTCTTTGTGTTGAGTGCATTCAACTCACAGACTTGAACTTACCTGTAGAAAGAGCAGTTTTGAAACACTCTATTGGTGAAATCTGCAAGTGGTTATTTGGAGCACTTCGAGGCCTGTGCTGGGATATGGAATATCTTCACCTAAAAAGTACAGAGAAGCATTCTCAGAAAGTTCTTCACGATGCATTCATTCAACTCACAGAGTTGAACCTTCCTTTTGATAGAACAGTTTTGAAACACTCTTTTTGTAGAATCTGCAAGAGGATATTTGGAGCGTTTTGAGGCCTATGCTGGAAAAGGAAATATCTTCACCTAAAAACTAGACAGAAGCATTCTCAGAAACTTCTGTGTGATGAGTGCATTCAACTCACAGACTTGAACGTTTCTTTTGATAGAACAGTTTTGAAACATTACGTTTGTAGAATCTGCAAGTGTTTATTCGGAGCACCTTGAGGCCTATGTTGGAAAAGGAAATATCTTCACATAAAAACTAGAGAGAAGGATTCTCAGAAACTTCTTTGTGATGAGTTCATTCAACTCACAGAGTTGAACCTACCAATTGATGGAGAAGTTTGGAAACACTCTTTTTGTAGAATCTGCAAGTGGATATTTGGAGCCGTTTGAGGCCTATGCTGGAAAAGGAAATATCTTCACATAAAAACTGAACAGAAGCATTCTCAGAAACTTCTTTGTGTTGAGTGCATTCAACTCACGGACTTGAACTTACCTGTAGAAAGAGCAGTTTTGAAACACTCTTTTGGTAAAATCTGCAAGTGGTTATTTGGAGCACTTCGAGGCCTGTGCTGGGATATGGAATATCTTCACCTAAAAACTACAGAGAAGCATTCTCAGAAAGTTCTTCACGATGCATTCATTCAACTCACAGAGTTGAACCTTCCTTTTGATAGAACAGTTTTGAAACACTCTTTTTGTAGAATCTGCAAGAGGATATTTGGAGCGTTTTGAGGCCTATGCTGGAAAAGGAAATATCTTCACCTAAAAACTAGACAGAAGCATTCTCAGAAACTTCTGTGTGATGAGTTCATTCAACTCACAGACTTGAACGTTTCTTTTGATAGAACAGTTTTGAAACATTACGTTTGTAGAATCTGCAAGTGTTTATTCGGAGCACCTTGAGGCCTATGTTGGAAAAGGAAATATCTTCACATAAAAACTAGAGAGAAGGATTCTCAGAAACTTCTTTGTGATGAGTTCATTCAACTCACAGAGTTGAACCTACCGATTGATCGAGAAGTTTGGAAACACTGTTTTTGTAGAATCTGCAAGTGGATATTTGGAGCCGTTTGAGGCCTATGCTGGAAAAGGAAATATCTTCACATAAAAACTGAACAGAAGCATTCTCAGAAACTTCTTTGTGTTGAGTGCATTCAACTCACGGACTTGAACTTACCTGTAGAAAGAGCAGTTTTGAAACACTCTTTTGGTGAAATCTGCAAGTGGTTATTTGGAGCACTTCGAGGCCTGTGCTGGGATATGGAATATCTTCACCTAAAAAGTACAGAGAAGCATTCTCAGAAAGTTCTTCACGATGCATTCATTCAACTCACAGAGTTGAACCTTCCTTTTGATAGAACAGTTTTGAAACACTCTTTTTGTAGAATCTGCAAGAGGATATTTGGAGCGTTTTGAGGCCTATGCTGGAAAAGGAAATATCTTCACCTAAAAACTAGACAGAAGCATTCTCAGAAACTTCTGTGTGATGAGTGCATTCAACTCACAGACTTGAATGTTTCTTTTGATAGAACAGTTTTGAAACATTACGTTTGTAGAATCTGCAAGTGTTTATTCGGAGCACCTTGAGGCCTATGTTGGAAAAGGAAATATCTTCACATAAAAACTAGAGAGAAGGATTCTCAGAAACTTCTTTGTGATGAGTTCATTCAACTCACAGAGTTGAACCTACCAATTGATAGAGAAGTTTGGAAACACTCTTTTTGTAGAATCTGCAAGTGGATATTTGGAGCCGTTTGAGGCCTATGCTGGAAAAGGAAATATCTTCACATAAAAACTGAACAGAAGCATTCTCAGAAACTTCTTTGTGTTGAGTGCATTCAACTCACAGACTTGAACTTACCTGTAGAAAGAGCAGTTTTGAAACACTCTATTGGTGAAATCTGCAAGTGGTTATTTGGAGCACTTCGAGGCCTGTGCTGGGATATGGAATATCTTCACCTAAAAACTACAGAGAAGCATTCTCAGACAGTTCTTCACGATGCATTCATTCAACTCACAGAGTTGAACCTTCCTTTTGATAGAACAGTTTTGAAACACTCTTTTTGTAGAATCTGCAAGAGGATATTTGGAGCGTTTTGAGGCCTATGCTGGAAAAGGAAATATCTTCACCTAAAAACTAGACAGAAGCATTCTCAGAAACTTCTGTGTGATGAGTGCATTCAACTCACAGACTTGAACGTTTCTTTTGATAGAACAGTTTTGAAACATTACGTTTGTAGAATCTGCAAGTGTTTATTCGGAGCACCTTGAGGCCTATGTTGGAAAAGGAAATATCTTCACATAAAAACTAGAGAGAAGGATTCTCAGAAACTTCTTTGTGATGAGTTCATTCAACTCACAGAGTTGAACCTACCAATTGATAGAGAAGTTTGGAAACACTCTTTTTGTAGAATCTGCAAGTGGATATTTGGAGCCGTTTGAGGCCTATGCTGGAAAAGGAAATATCTTCACATAAAAACTGAACAGAAGCATTCTCAGAAACTTCTTTGTGTTGAGTGCATTCAACTCACGGACTTGAACTTACCTGTAGAAAGAGCAGTTTTGAAACACTCTTTTGGTAAAATCTGCAAGTGGTTATTTGGAGCACTTCGAGGCCTGTGCTGGGATATGGAATATCTTCACCTAAAAACTACAGAGAAGCATTCTCAGAAAGTTCTTCACGATGCATTCATTCAACTCACAGAGTTGAACCTTCCTTTTGATAGAACAGTTTTGAAACACTCTTTTTGTAGAATCTGCAAGAGGATATTTGGAGCGTTTTGAGGCCTATGCTGGAAAAGGAAATATCTTCACCTAAAAACTAGACAGAAGCATTCTCAGAAACTTCTGTGTGATGAGTGCATTCAACTCACAGACTTGAACGTTTCTTTTGATAGAACAGTTTTGAAACATTACGTTTGTAGAATCTGCAAGTGTTTATTCGGAGCACCTTGAGGCCTATGTTGGAAAAGGAAATATCTTCACATAAAAACTAGAGAGAAGGATTCTCAGAAACTTCTTTGTGATGAGTTCATTCAACTCACAGAGTTGAACCTACCCATTGATAGAGAAGTTTGGAAACACTCTTTTTGTAGAATCTGCAAGTGGATATTTGGAGCCGTTTGAGGCCTATGCTGGAAAAGGAAATATGTTCACATAAAAACTGAACAGAAGCATTCTCAGAAACTTTTTGTGTTGAGTGCATTCAACTCACGGACTTGAACTTACCTGTAGAAAGAGCAGTTTTAAAACACTCTTTTGGTAAAATCTGCAAGTGGTTATTTGGAGCACTTCGAGGCCTGTGCTGGGATATGGAATATCTTCACCTAAAAACTACAGAGAAGCATTCTCAGAAAGTTCTTCACGATGCATTCATTCAACTCACAGAGTTGAACCTTCCTTTTGATAGAACAGTTTTGAAACACTCTTTTTCTAGAATCTGCAAGAGGATATTTGGAGCGTTTTGAGGCCTATGCTGGAAAAGGAAATATCTTCACCTAAAAACTAGACAGAAGCATTCTCAGAAACTTCTGTGTGATGAGTGCATTCAACTCACAGACTTGAACGTTTCTTTTGATAGAACAGTTTTGAAACATTACGTTTGTAGAATCTGCAAGTGTTTATTCGGAGCACCTTGAGGCCTATGTTGGAAAAGGAAATATCTTCACATAAAAACTAGAGAGAAGGATTCTCAGAAACTTCTTTGTGATGAGTTCATTCAACTCACAGAGTTGAACCTACCCATTGATAGAGAAGTTTGGAAACACTCTTTTTGTAGAATCTGCAAGTGGATATTTGGAGCCGTTTGAGGCCTATGCTGGAAAAGGAAATATCTTCACATAAAAACTGAACAGAAGCATTCTCAGAAACTTCTTTGTGTTGAGTGCATTCAGCTCACGGACTTGAACTTACCTGTAGAAAGAGCAGTTTTGAAACACTCTTTTGGTAAAATCTGCAAGTGGTTATTTGGAGCACTTCGAGGCCTGTGCTGGGATATGGAATATCTTCACCTAAAAACTACAGAGAAGCATTCTCAGAAAGTTCTTCACGATGCATTCATTCAACTCACAGAGTTGAACCTTCCTTTTGATAGAACAGTTTTGAAACACTCTTTTTGTAGAATCTGCAAGAGGATATTTGGAGCGTTTTGAGGCCTATGCTGGAAAAGGAAATATCTTCACCTAAAAACTAGACAGAAGCATTCTCAGAAACTTCTGTGTGATGAGTGCATTCAACTCACAGACTTGAACGTTTCTTTTGATAGAACAGTTTTGAAACATTACGTTTGTAGAATCTGCAAGTGTTTATTCGGAGCACCTTGAGGCCTATGTTGGAAAAGGAAATATCTTCACATAAAAACTAGAGAGAAGGATTCTCAGAAACTTCTTTGTGATGAGTTCATTCAACTCACAGAGTTGAACATACCCATTGATAGAGAAGTTTGGAAACACTCTTTTTGTAGAATCTGCAAGTGGATATTTGGAGCCGTTTGAGGCCTATGCTGGAAAAGGAAATATCTTCACATAAAAACTGAACAGAAGCATTCTCAGAAACTTCTTTGTGTTGAGTGCATTCAACTCACAGACTTGAACTCACCTGTAGAAAGAGCAGTTTTGAAACACTCTTTTGGTAAAATCTGCAAGTGGTTATTTGGAGCACTTCGAGGCCTGTGCTGGGATATGGAATATCTTCACCTAAAAACTACAGAGAAGCATTCTCAGAAAGTTCTTCACGATGCATTCATTCAACTCACAGAGTTGAACCTTCCTTTTGATAGAACAGTTTTGAAACACTCTTTTTGTAGAATCTGCAAGAGGATATTTGGAGCGTTTTGAGGCCTATGCTGGAAAAGGAAATATCTTCACCTAAAAACTAGACAGAAGCATTCTCAGAAACTTCTGTGTGATGAGTGCATTCAACTCACAGACTTGAACGTTTCTTTTGATAGAACAGTTTTGAAACATTACGTTTGTAGAATCTGCAAGTGTTTATTCGGAGCACCTTGAGGCCTATGTTGGAAAAGGAAATATCTTCACATAAAAACTAGAGAGAAGGATTCTCAGAAACTTCTTTGTGATGAGTTCATTCAACTCACAGAGTTGAACCTACCAATTGATAGAGAAGTTTGGAAACACTCTTTTTGTAGAATCTGCAAGTGGATATTTGGAGCCGTTTGAGGCCTATGCTGGAAAAGGAAATATCTTCACATAAAAACTGAACAGAAGCATTCTCAGAAACTTCTTTGTGTTGAGTGCATTCAACTCACAGACTTGAACTTACCTGTAGAAAGAGCAGTTTTGAAACACTCTATTGGTGAAATCTGCAAGTGGTTATTTGGAGCACTTCGAGGCCTGTGCTGGGATATGGAATATCTTCACCTAAAAACTACAGAGAAGCATTCTCAGAAAGTTCTTCACGATGCATTCATTCAACTCACAGAGTTGAACCTTCCTTTTGATAGAACAGTTTTGAAACACTCTTTTTGTAGAATCTGCAAGAGGATATTTGGAGCGTTTTGAGGCCTATGCTGGAAAAGGAAATATCTTCACCTAAAAACTAGACAGAAGCATTCTCAGAAACTTCTGTGTGATGAGTGCATTCAACTCACAGACTTGAACGTTTCTTTTGATAGAACAGTTTTGAAACATTACGTTTGTAGAATCTGCAAGTGTTTATTCGGAGCACCTTGAGGCCTATGTTGGAAAAGGAAATATCTTCACATAAAAACTAGAGAGAAGGATTCTCAGAAACTTCTTTGTGATGAGTTCATTCAACTCACAGAGTTGAACCTACCAATTGATAGAGAAGTTTGGAAACACTCTTTTTGTAGAATCTGCAAGTGGATATTTGGAGCCGTTTGAGGCCTATGCTGGAAAAGGAAATATCTTCACATAAAAACTGAACAGAAGCATTCTCAGAAACTTCTTTGTGTTGAGTGCATTCAACTCACGGACTTGAACTTACCTGTAGAAAGAGCAGTTTTGAAACACTCTTTTGGTAAAATCTGCAAGTGGTTATTTGGAGCACTTCGAGGCCTGTGCTGGGATATGGAATATCTTCACCTAAAAACTACAGAGAAGCATTCTCAGAAAGTTCTTCACGATGCATTCATTCAACTCACAGAGTTGAACCTTCCTTTTGATAGAACAGTTTTGAAACACTCTTTTTGTAGAATCTGCAAGAGGATATTTGGAGCGTTTTGAGGCCTATGCTGGAAAAGGAAATATCTTCACCTAAAAACTAGACAGAAGCATTCTCAGAAACTTCTGTGTGATGAGTGCATTCAACTCACAGACTTGAACGTTTCTTTTGATAGAACAGTTTTGAAACATTACGTTTGTAGAATCTGCAAGTGTTTATTCGGAGCACCTTGAGGCCTATGTTGGAAAAGGAAATATCTTCACATAAAAACTAGAGAGAAGGATTCTCAGAAACTTCTTTGTGATGAGTTCATTCAACTCACAGAGTTGAACCTACCCATTGATAGAGAAGTTTGGAAACACTCTTTTTGTAGAATCTGCAAGTGGATATTTGGAGCCGTTTGAGGCCTATGCTGGAAAAGGAAATATGTTCACATAAAAACTGAACAGAAGCATTCTCAGAAACTTTTTGTGTTGAGTGCATTCAACTCACGGACTTGAACTTACCTGTAGAAAGAGCAGTTTTAAAACACTCTTTTGGTAATATCTGCAAGTGGTTATTTGGAGCACTTCGAGGCCTGTGCTGGGATATGGAATATCTTCACCTAAAAACTACAGAGAAGCATTCTCAGAAAGTTCTTCACGATGCATTCATTCAACTCACAGAGTTGAACCTTCCTTTTGATAGAACAGTTTTGAAACACTCTTTTTCTAGAATCTGCAAGAGGATATTTGGAGCGTTTTGAGGCCTATGCTGGAAAAGGAAATATCTTCACCTAAAAACTAGACAGAAGCATTCTCAGAAACTTCTGTGTGATGAGTGCATTCAACTCACAGACTTGAACGTTTCTTTTGATAGAACAGTTTTGAAACATTACGTTTGTAGAATCTGCAAGTGTTTATTCGGAGCACCTTGAGGCCTATGTTGGAAAAGGAAATATCTTCACATAAAAACTAGAGAGAAGGATTCTCAGAAACTTCTTTGTGATGAGTTCATTCAAGTCACAGAGTTGAACCTACCCATTGATAGAGAAGTTTGGAAACACTCTTTTTGTAGAATCTGCAAGTGGATATTTGGAGCCGTTTGAGGCCTATGCTGGAAAAGGAAATATCTTCACATAAAAACTGAACAGAAGCATTCTCAGAAACTTCTTTGTGTTGAGTGCATTCAACTCACGGACTTGAACTTACCTGTAGAAAGAGCAGTTTTGAAACACTCTTTTGGTAAAATCTGCAAGTGGTTATTTGGAGCACTTCGAGGCCTGTGCTGGGATATGGAATATCTTCACCTAAAAACTACAGAGAAGCATTCTCAGAAAGTTCTTCACGATGCATTCATTCAACTCACAGAGTTGAACCTTCCTTTTGATAGAACAGTTTTGAAACACTCTTTTTGTAGAATCTGCAAGAGGATATTTGGAGCGTTTTGAGGCCTATGCTGGAAAAGGAAATATCTTCACCTAAAAACTAGACAGAAGCATTCTCAGAAACTTCTGTGTGATGAGTGCATTCAACTCACAGACTTGAACGTTTCTTTTGATAGAACAGTTTTGAAACATTACGTTTGTAGAATCTGCAAGTGTTTATTCGGAGCACCTTGAGGCCTATGTTGGAAAAGGAAATATCTTCACATAAAAACTAGAGAGAAGGATTCTCAGAAACTTCTTTGTGATGAGTTCATTCAACTCACAGAGTTGAACATACCCATTGATAGAGAAGTTTGGAAACACTCTTTTTGTAGAATCTGCAAGTGGATATTTGGAGCCGTTTGAGGCCTATGCTGGAAAAGGAAATATGTTCACATAAAAACTGAACAGAAGCATTCTCAGAAACTTTTTGTGTTGAGTGCATTCAACTCACGGACTTGAACTTACCTGTAGAAAGAGCAGTTTTAAAACACTCTTTTGGTAAAATCTGCAAGTGGTTATTTGGAGCACTTCGAGGCCTGTGCTGGGATATGGAATATCTTCACCTAAAAACTACAGAGAAGCATTCTCAGAAAGTTCTTCACGATGCATTCATTCAACTCACAGAGTTGAACCTTCCTTTTGATAGAACAGTTTTGAAACACTCTTTTTCTAGAATCTGCAAGAGGATATTTGGAGCGTTTTGAGGCCTATGCTGGAAAAGGAAATATCTTCACCTAAAAACTAGACAGAAGCATTCTCAGAAACTTCTGTGTGATGAGTGCATTCAACTCACAGACTTGAACGTTTCTTTTGATAGAACAGTTTTGAAACATTACGTTTGCAGAATCTGCAAGTGTTTATTCGGAGCACCTTGAGGCCTATGTTGGAAAAGGAAATATCTTCACATAAAAACTAGAGAGAAGGATTCTCAGAAACTTCTTTGTGATGAGTTCATTCAACTCACAGAGTTGAACCTACCCATTGATAGAGAAGTTTGGAAACACTCTTTTTGTAGAATCTGCAAGTGGATATTTGGAGCCGTTTGAGGCCTATGCTGGAAAAGGAAATATCTTCACATAAAAACTGAACAGAAGCATTCTCAGAAACTTCTTTGTGTTGAGTGCATTCAACTCACGGACTTGAACTTACCTGTAGAAAGAGCAGTTTTGAAACACTCTTTTGGTAAAATCTGCAAGTGGTTATTTGGAGCACTTCGAGGCCTGTGCTGGGATATGGAATATCTTCACCTAAAAACTACAGAGAAGCATTCTCAGAAAGTTCTTCACGATGCATTCATTCAACTCACAGAGTTGAACCTTCCTTTTGATAGAACAGTTTTGAAACACTCTTTTTGTAGAATCTGCAAGAGGATATTTGGAGCGTTTTGAGGCCTATGCTGGAAAAGGAAATATCTTCACCTTAAAACTAGACAGAAGCATTCTCAGAAACTTCTGTGTGATGAGTGCATTCAACTCACAGACTTGAACGTTTCTTTTGATAGAACAGTTTTGAAACATTACGTTTGTAGAATCTGCAAGTGTTTATTCGGAGCACCTTGAGGCCTATGTTGGAAAAGGAAATATCTTCACATAAAAACTAGAGAGAAGGATTCTCAGAAACTTCTTTGTGATGAGTTCATTCAACTCACAGAGTTGAACCTACCCATTGATAGAGAAGTTTGGAAACACTCTTTTTGTAGAATCTGCAAGTGGATATTTGGAGCCGTTTGAGGCCTATGCTGGAAAAGGAAATATCTTCACATAAAAACTGAACAGAAGCATTCTCAGAAACTTCTTTGTGTTGAGTGCATTCAACTCACGGACTTGAACTTACCTGTAGAAAGAGCAGTTTTGAAACACTCTTTTGGTAAAATCTGCAAGTGGTTATTTGGAGCACTTCGAGGCCTGTGCTGGGATATGGAATATCTTCACCTAAAAACTACAGAGAAGCATTCTCAGAAAGTTCTTCACGATGCATTCATTCAACTCACAGAGTTGAACCTTCCTTTTGATAGAACAGTTTTGAAACACTCTTTTTGTAGAATCTGCAAGAGGATATTTGGAGCGTTTTGAGGCCTATGCTGGAAAAGGAAATATCTTCACCTAAAAACTAGACAGAAGCATTCTCAGAAACTTCTGTGTGATGAGTGCATTCAACTCACAGACTTGAACGTTTCTTTTGATAGAACAGTTTTGAAACATTACGTTTGTAGAATCTGCAAGTGTTTATTCGGAGCACCTTGAGGCCTATGTTGGAAAAGGAAATATCTTCACATAAAAACTAGAGAGAAGGATTCTCAGAAACTTCTTTGTGATGAGTTCATTCAACTCACAGAGTTGAACCTACCCATTGATAGAGAAGTTTGGAAACACTCTTTTTGTAGAATCTGCAAGTGGATATTTGGAGCCGTTTGAGGCCTATGCTGGAAAAGGAAATATGTTCACATAAAAACTGAACAGAAGCATTCTCAGAAACTTTTTGTGTTGAGTGCATTCAACTCACGGACTTGAACTTACCTGTAGAAAGAGCAGTTTTAAAACACTCTTTTGGTAAAATCTGCAAGTGGTTATTTGGAGCACTTCGAGGCCTGTGCTGGGATATGGAATATCTTCACCTAAAAACTACAGAGAAGCATTCTCAGAAAGTTCTTCACGATGCATTCATTCAACTCACAGAGTTGAACCTTCCTTTTGATAGAACAGTTTTGAAACACTCTTTTTCTAGAATCTGCAAGAGGATATTTGGAGCGTTTTGAGGCCTATGCTGGAAAAGGAAATATCTTCACCTAAAAACTAGACAGAAGCATTCTCAGAAACTTCTGTGTGATGAGTGCATTCAACTCACAGACTTGAACGTTTCTTTTGATAGAACAGTTTTGAAACATTACGTTTGTAGAATCTGCAAGTGTTTATTCGGAGCACCTTGAGGCCTATGTTGGAAAAGGAAATATCTTCACATAAAAACTAGAGAGAAGGATTCTCAGAAACTTCTTTGTGATGAGTTCATTCAACTCACAGAGTTGAACCTACCCATTGATAGAGAAGTTTGGAAACACTCTTTTTGTAGAATCTGCAAGTGGATATTTGGAGCCGTTTGAGGCCTATGCTGGAAAAGGAAATATCTTCACATAAAAACTGAACAGAAGCATTCTCAGAAACTTCTTTGTGTTGAGTGCATTCAACTCACGGACTTGAACTTACCTGTAGAAAGAGCAGTTTTGAAACACTCTTTTGGTAAAATCTGCAAGTGGTTATTTGGAGCACTTCGAGGCCTGTGCTGGGATATGGAATATCTTCACCTAAAAACTACAGAGAAGCATTCTCAGAAAGTTCTTCACGATGCATTCATTCAACTCACAGAGTTGAACCTTCCTTTTGATAGAACAGTTTTGAAACACTCTTTTTGTAGAATCTGCAAGAGGATATTTGGAGCGTTTTGAGGCCTATGCTGGAAAAGGAAATATCTTCACCTAAAAACTAGACAGAAGCATTCTCAGAAACTTCTGTGTGATGAGTGCATTCAACTCACAGACTTGAACGTTTCTTTTGATAGAACAGTTTTGAAACATTACGTTTGTAGAATCTGCAAGTGTTTATTCGGAGCACCTTGAGGCCTATGTTGGAAAAGGAAATATCTTCACATAAAAACTAGAGAGAAGGATTCTCAGAAACTTCTTTGTGATGAGTTCATTCAACTCACAGAGTTGAACCTACCCATTGAGAGAGAAGTTTGGAAACACTCTTTTTGTAGAATCTGCAAGTGGATATTTGGAGCCGTTTGAGGCCTATGCTGGAAAAGGAAATATCTTCACATAAAAACTGAACAGAAGCATTCTCAGAAACTTCTTTGTGTTGAGTGCATTCAACTCACAGACTTGAACTTACCTGTAGAAAGAGCAGTTTTGAAACACTCTATTGGTGAAATCTGCAAGTGGTTATTTGGAGCACTTCGAGGCCTGTGCTGGGATATGGAATATCTTCACCTAAAAACTACAGAGAAGCATTCTCAGAAAGTTCTTCACGATGCATTCATTCAACTCACAGAGTTGAACCTTCCTTTTGATAGAACAGTTTTGAAACACTCTTTTTGTAGAATCTGCAAGAGGATATTTGGAGCGTTTTGAGGCCTATGCTGGAAAAGGAAATATCTTCACCTAAAAACTAGACAGAAGCATTCTCAGAAACTTCTGTGTGATGAGTGCATTCAACTCACAGACTTGAACGTTTCTTTTGATAGAACAGTTTTGAAACATTACGTTTGTAGAATCTGCAAGTGTTTATTCGGAGCACCTTGAGGCCTATGTTGGAAAAGGAAATATCTTCACATAAAAACTAGAGAGAAGGATTCTCAGAAACTTCTTTGTGATGAGTTCATTCAACTCACAGAGTTGAACCTACCCATTGATAGAGAAGTTTGGAAACACTCTTTTTGTAGAATCTGCAAGTGGATATTTGGAGCCGTTTGAGGCCTATGCTGGAAAAGGAAATATCTTCACATAAAAACTGAACAGAAGCATTCTCAGAAACTTCTTTGTGTTGAGTGCATTCAACTCACAGACTTGAACTTACCTGTAGAAAGAGCAGTTTTGAAACACTCTATTGGTGAAATCTGCAAGTGGTTATTTGGAGCACTTCGAGGCCTGTGCTGGGATATGGAATATCTTCACCTAAAAACTACAGAGAAGCATTCTCAGAAAGTTCTTCACGATGCATTCATTCAACTCACAGAGTTGAACCTTCCTTTTGATAGAACAGTTTTGAAACACTCTTTTTGTAGAATCTGCAAGAGGATATTTGGATCGTTTTGAGGCCTATGCTGGAAAAGGAAATATCTTCACCTAAAAACTAGACAGAAGCATTCTCAGAAACTTCTGTGTGATGAGTGCATTCAACTCACAGACTTGAACGTTTCTTTTGATAGAACAGTTTTGAAACATTACGTTTGTAGAATCTGCAAGTGTTTATTCGGAGCACCTTGAGGCCTATGTTGGAAAAGGAAATATCTTCACATAAAAACTAGAGAGAAGGATTCTCAGAAACTTCTTTGTGATGAGTTCATTCAACTCACAGAGTTGAACCTACCCATTGAGAGAGAAGTTTGGAAACACTCTTTTTGTAGAATCTGCAAGTGGATATTTGGAGCCGTTTGAGGCCTATGCTGGAAAAGGAAATATCTTCACATAAAAACTGAACAGAAGCATTCTCAGAAACTTCTTTGTGTTGAGTGCATTCAACTCACAGACTTGAACTTACCTGTAGAAAGAGCAGTTTTGAAACACCCTTTTGGTGAAATCTGCAAGTGGTTATTTGGAGCACTTCGAGGCCTGTGCTGGGATATGGAATATCTTCACCTAAAAACTACAGAGAAGCATTCTCAGAAAGTTCTTCACGATGCATTCATTCAACTCACAGAGTTGAACCTTCCTTTTGATAGAACAGTTTTGAAACACTCTTTTTGTAGAATCTGCAAGAGGATATTTGGAGCGTTTTGAGGCCTATGCTGGAAAAGGAAATATCTTCACCTAAAAACTAGACAGAAGCATTCTCAGAAACTTCTGTGTGATGAGTGCATTCAACTCACAGACTTGAACGTTTCTTTTGATAGAACAGTTTTGAAACATTACGTTTGTAGAATCTGCAAGTGTTTATTCGGAGCACCTTGAGGCCTATGTTGGAAAAGGAAATATCTTCACATAAAAACTAGAGAGAAGGATTCTCAGAAACTTCTTTGTGATGAGTTCATTCAACTCACAGAGTTGAACCTACCCATTGATAGAGAAGTTTGGAAACACTCTTTTTGTAGAATCCGCAAGTGGATATTTGGAGCCGTTTGAGGCCTATGCTGGAAAAGGAAATATCTTCACATAAAAACTGAACAGAAGCATTCTCAGAAACTTCTTTGTGTTGAGTGCATTCAACTCACAGACTTGAACTTACCTGTAGAAAGAGCAGTTTTGAAACACTCTATTGGTGAAATCTGCAAGTGGTTATTTGGAGCACTTCGAGGCCTGTGCTGGGATATGGAATATCTTCACCTAAAAACTACAGAGAAGCATTCTCAGAAAGTTCTTCACGATGCATTCATTCAACTCACAGAGTTGAACCTTCCTTTTGATAGAACAGTTTTGAAACACTCTTTTTGTAGAATCTGCAAGAGGATATTTGGAGCGTTTTGAGGCCTATGCTGGAAAAGGAAATATCTTCACCTAAAAACTAGACAGAAGCATTCTCAGAAACTTCTGTGTGATGAGTGCATTCAACTCACAGACTTGAACGTTTCTTTTGATAGAACAGTTTTGAAACATTACGTTTGTAGAATCTGCAAGTGTTTATTCGGAGCACCTTGAGGCCTATGTTGGAAAAGGAAATATCTTCACATAAAAACTAGAGAGAAGGATTCTCAGAAACTTCTTTGTGATGAGTTCATTCAACTCACAGAGTTGAACCTACCCATTGATAGAGAAGTTTGGAAACACTCTTTTTGTAGAATCTGCAAGTGGATATTTGGAGCCGTTTGAGGCCTATGCTGGAAAAGGAAATATCTTCACATAAAAACTGAACAGAAGCATTCTCAGAAACTTCTTTGTGTTGAGTGCATTCAACTCACGGACTTGAACTTACCTGTAGAAAGAGCAGTTTTGAAACACTCTTTTGGTGAAATCTGCAAGTGGTTATTTGGAGCACTTCGAGGCCTGTGCTGGGATATGGAATATCTTCACCTAAAAACTACAGAGAAGCATTCTCAGAAAGTTCTTCACGATGCATTCATTCAACTCACAGAGTTGAACCTTCCTTTTGATAGAACAGTTTTGAAACACTCTTTTTGTAGAATCTGCAAGAGGATATTTGGAGCGTTTTGAGGCCTATGCTGGAAAAGGAAATATCTTCACCTAAAAACTAGACAGAAGCATTCTCAGAAACTTCTGTGTGATGAGTGCATTCAACTCACAGACTTGAACGTTTCTTTTGATAGAACAGTTTTGAAACATTACGTTTGTAGAATCTGCAAGTGTTTATTCGGAGCACCTTGAGGCCTATGTTGGAAAAGGAAATATCTTCACATAAAAACTAGAGAGAAGGATTCTCAGAAACTTCTTTGTGATGAGTTCATTCAACTCACAGAGTTGAACCTACCCATTGATAGAGAAGTTTGGAAACACTCTTTTTGTAGAATCTGCAAGTGGATATTTGGAGCCATTTGAGGCCTATGCTGGAAAAGGAAATATCTTCACATAAAAACTGAACAGAAGCATTCTCAGAAACTTCTTTGTGTTGAGTGCATTCAACGCACAGACTTGAACTTACCTGTAGAAAGAGCAGTTTTGAAACACTCTATTGGTGAAATCTGCAAGTGGTTATTTGGAGCACTTCGAGGCCTGTGCTGGGATATGGAATATCTTCACCTAAAAAGTACAGAGAAGCATTCTCAGAAAGTTCTTCACGATGCATTCATTCAACTCACAGAGTTGAACCTTCCTTTTGATAGAACAGTTTTGAAACACTCTTTTTGTAGAATCTGCAAGAGGATATTTGGAGCGTTTTGAGGCCTATGCTGGAAAAGGAAATATCTTCACCTAAAAACTAGACAGAAGCATTCTCAGAAACTTCTGTGTGATGAGTGCATTCAACTCACAGACTTGAACGTTTCTTTTGATAGAACAGTTTTGAAACATTACGTTTGTAGAATCTGCAAGTGTTTATTCGGAGCACCTTGAGGCCTATGTTGGAAAAGGAAATATCTTCACATAAAAACTAGAGAGAAGGATTCTCAGAAACTTCTTTGTGATGAGTTCATTCAACTCACAGAGTTGAACCTACCCATTGATAGAGAAGTTTGGAAACACTCTTTTTGTAGAATCTGCAAGTGGATATTTGGAGCCGTTTGAGGCCTATGCTGGAAAAGGAAATATCTTCACATAAAAACTGAACAGAAGCATTCTCAGAAACTTCTTTGTGTTGAGTGCATTCAACTCACAGACTTGAACTTACCTGTAGAAAGAGCAGTTTTGAAACACTCTTTTGGTGAAATCTGCAAGTGGTTATTTGGAGCACTTCGAGGCCTGTGCTGGGATATGGAATATCTTCACCTAAAAACTACAGAGAAGCATTCTCAGAAAGTTCTTCACGATGCATTCATTCAACTCACAGAGTTGAACCTTCCTTTTGATAGAACAGTTTTGAAACACTCTTTTTGTAGAATCTGCAAGAGGATATTTGGAGCGTTTTGAGGCCTATGCTGGAAAAGGAAATATCTTCACCTAAAAACTAGACAGAAGCATTCTCAGAAACTTCTGTGTGATGAGTGCATTCAACTCACAGACTTGAACGTTTCTTTTGATAGAACAGTTTTGAAACATTACGTTTGTAGAATCTGCAAGTGTTTATTCGGAGCACCTTGAGGCCTATGTTGGAAAAGGAAATATCTTCACATAAAAACTAGAGAGAAGGATTCTCAGAAACTTCTTTGTGATGAGTTCATTCAACTCACAGAGTTGAACCTACCCATTGATAGAGAAGTTTGGAAACACTCTTTTTGTAGAATCTGCAAGTGGATATTTGGAGCCGTTTGAGGCCTATGCTGGAAAAGGAAATATCTTCACATAAAAACTGAACAGAAGCATTCTCAGAAACTTCTTTGTGTTGAGTGCATTCAAGTCACAGACTTGAACTTACCTGTAGAAAGAGCAGTTTTGAAACACTCTTTTGGTGAAATCTGCAAGTGGTTATTTGGAGCACTTCGAGGCCTGTGCTGGGATATGGAATATCTTCACCTAAAAACTACAGAGAAGCATTCTCAGAAAGTTCTTCACGATGCATTCATTCAACTCACAGAGTTGAACCTTCCTTTTGATAGAACAGTTTTGAAACACTCTTTTTGTAGAATCTGCAATAGGATATTTGGAGCGTTTTGAGGCCTATGCTGGAAAAGGAAATATCTTCACCTAAAAACTAGACAGAAGCATTCTCAGAAACTTCTGTGTGATGAGTGCATTCAACTCACAGACTTGAACGTTTCTTTTGATAGAACAGTTTTGAAACATTACGTTTGTAGAATCTGCAAGTGTTTATTCGGAGCACCTTGAGGCCTATGTTGGAAAAGGAAATATCTTCACATAAAAACTAGAGAGAAGGATTCTCAGAAACTTCTTTGTGATGAGTTCATTCAACTCACAGAGTTGAACATACCCATTGATAGAGAAGTTTGGAAACACTCTTTTTGTAGAATCTGCAAGTGGATATTTGGAGCCGTTTGAGGCCTATGCTGGAAAAGGAAATATGTTCACATAAAAACTGAACAGAAGCATTCTCAGAAACTTTTTGTGTTGAGTGCATTCAACTCACGGACTTGAACTTACCTGTAGAAAGAGCAGTTTTAAAACACACTTTTGGTAAAATCTGCAAGTGGTTATTTGGAGCACTTCGAGGCCTGTGCTGGGATATGGAATATCTTCACCTAAAAACTACAGAGAAGCATTCTCAGAAAGTTCTTCACGATGCATTCATTCAACTCACAGAGTTGAACCTTCCTTTTGATAGAACAGTTTTGAAACACTCTTTTTCTAGAATCTGCAAGAGGATATTTGGAGCGTTTTGAGGCCTATGCTGGAAAAGGAAATATCTTCACCTAAAAACTAGACAGAAGCATTCTCAGAAACTTCTGTGTGATGAGTGCATTCAACTCACAGACTTGAACGTTTCTTTTGATAGAACAGTTTTGAAACATTACGTTTGTAGAATCTGCAAGTGTTTATTCGGAGCACCTTGAGGCCTATGTTGGAAAAGGAAATATCTTCACATAAAAACTAGAGAGAAGGATTCTCAGAAACTTCTTTGTGATGAGTTCATTCAACTCACAGAGTTGAACCTACCAATTGATAGAGAAGTTTGGAAACACTCTTTTTGTAGAATCTGCAAGTGGATATTTGGAGCCGTTTGAGGCCTATGCTGGAAAAGGAAATATCTTCACATAAAAACTGAACAGAAGCATTCTCAGAAACTTCTTTGTGTTGAGTGCATTCAGCTCACGGACTTGAACTTACCTGTAGAAAGAGCAGTTTTGAAACACTCTTTTGGTAAAATCTGCAAGTGGTTATTTGGAGCACTTCGAGGCCTGTGCTGGGATATGGAATATCTTCACCTAAAAACTACAGAGAAGCATTCTCAGAAAGTTCTTCACGATGCATTCATTCAACTCACAGAGTTGAACCTTCCTTTTGATAGAACAGTTTTGAAACACTCTTTTTGTAGAATCTGCAAGAGGATATTTGGAGCGTTTTGAGGCCTATGCTGGAAAAGGAAATATCTTCACCTAAAAACTAGACAGAAGCATTCTCAGAAACTTCTGTGTGATGAGTGCATTCAACTCACAGACTTGAACGTTTCTTTTGATAGAACAGTTTTGAAACATTACGTTTGTAGAATCTGCAAGTGTTTATTCGGAGCACCTTGAGGCCTATGTTGGAAAAGGAAATATCTTCACATAAAAACTAGAGAGAAGGATTCTCAGAAACTTCTTTGTGATGAGTTCATTCAACTCACAGAGTTGAACCTACCAATTGATAGAGAAGTTTGGAAACACTCTTTTTGTAGAATCTGCAAGTGGATATTTGGAGCCGTTTGAGGCCTATGCTGGAAAAGGAAATATCTTCACATAAAAACTGAACAGAAGCATTCTCAGAAACTTCTTTGTGTTGAGTGCATTCAACTCACAGACTTGAACTTACCTGTAGAAAGAGCAGTTTTGAAACACTCTATTGGTGAAATCTGCAAGTGGTTATTTGGAGCACTTCGAGGCCTGTGCTGGGATATGGAATATCTTCACCTAAAAACTACAGAGAAGCATTCTCAGAAAGTTCTTCACGATGCATTCATTCAACTCACAGCGTTGAACCTTCCTTTTGATAGAACAGTTTTGAAACACTCTTTTTGTAGAATCTGCAAGAGGATATTTGGAGCGTTTTGAGGCCTATGCTGGAAAAGGAAATATCTTCACCTAAAAACTAGACAGAAGCATTCTCAGAAACTTCTGTGTGATGAGTGCATTCAACTCACAGACTTGAACGTTTCTTTTGATAGAACAGTTTTGAAACATTACGTTTGTAGAATCTGCAAGTGTTTATTCGGAGCACCTTGAGGCCTATGTTGGAAAAGGAAATATCTTCACATAAAAACTAGAGAGAAGGATTCTCAGAAACTTCTTTGTGATGAGTTCATTCAACTCACAGAGTTGAACCTACCAATTGATAGAGAAGTTTGGAAACACTCTTTTTGTAGAATCTGCAAGTGGATATTTGGAGCCGTTTGAGGCCTATGCTGGAAAAGGAAATATCTTCACATAAAAACTGAACAGAAGCATTCTCAGAAACTTCTTTGTGTTGAGTGCATTCAACTCACGGACTTGAACTTACCTGTAGAAAGAGCAGTTTTGAAACACTCTTTTGGTAAAATCTGCAAGTGGTTATTTGGAGCACTTCGAGGCCTGTGCTGGGATATGGAATATCTTCACCTAAAAACTACAGAGAAGCATTCTCAGAAAGTTCTTCACGATGCATTCATTCAACTCACAGAGTTGAACCTTCCTTTTGATAGAACAGTTTTGAAACACTCTTTTTGTAGAATCTGCAAGAGGATATTTGGAGCGTTTTGAGGCCTATGCTGGAAAAGGAAATATCTTCACCTAAAAACTAGACAGAAGCATTCTCAGAAACTTCTGTGTGATGAGTTCATTCAACTCACAGACTTGAACGTTTCTTTTGATAGAACAGTTTTGAAACATTACGTTTGTAGAATCTGCAAGTGTTTATTCGGAGCACCTTGAGGCCTATGTTGGAAAAGGAAATATCTTCACATAAAAACTAGAGAGAAGGATTCTCAGAAACTTCTTTGTGATGAGTTCATTCAACTCACAGAGTTGAACCTACCGATTGATCGAGAAGTTTGGAAACACTCTTTTTGTAGAATCTGCAAGTGGATATTTGGAGCCGTTTGAGGCCTATGCTGGAAAAGGAAATATCTTCACATAAAAACTGAACAGAAGCATTCTCAGAAACTTCTTTGTGTTGAGTGCATTCAACTCACAGACTTGAACTTACCTGTAGAAAGAGCAGTTTTGAAACACTCTTTTGGTGAAATCTGCAAGTGGTTATTTGGAGCACTTCGAGGCCTGTGCTGGGATATGGAATATCTTCACCTAAAAAGTACAGAGAAGCATTCTCAGAAAGTTCTTCACGATGCATTCATTCAACTCACAGAGTTGAACCTTCCTTTTGATAGAACAGTTTTGAAACACTCTTTTTGTAGAATCTGCAAGAGGATATTTGGAGCGTTTTGAGGCCTATGCTGGAAAAGGAAATATCTTCACCTAAAAACTAGACAGAAGCATTCTCAGAAACTTCTGTGTGATGAGTGCATTCAACTCACAGACTTGAATGTTTCTTTTGATAGAACAGTTTTGAAACATTACGTTTGTAGAATCTGCAAGTGTTTATTCGGAGCACCTTGAGGCCTATGTTGGAAAAGGAAATATCTTCACATAAAAACTAGAGAGAAGGATTCTCAGAAACTTCTTTGTGATGAGTTCATTCAACTCACAGAGTTGAACCTACCAATTGATAGAGAAGTTTGGAAACACTCTTTTTGTAGAATCTGCAAGTGGATATTTGGAGCCGTTTGAGGCCTATGCTGGAAAAGGAAATATCTTCACATAAAAACTGAACAGAAGCATTCTCAGAAACTTCTTTGTGTTGAGTGCATTCAACTCACAGACTTGAACTTACCTGTAGAAAGAGCAGTTTTGAAACACTCTATTGGTGAAATCTGCAAGTGGTTATTTGGAGCACTTCGAGGCCTGTGCTGGGATATGGAATATCTTCACCTAAAAACTACAGAGAAGCATTCTCAGACAGTTCTTCACGATGCATTCATTCAACTCACAGAGTTGAACCTTCCTTTTGATAGAACAGTTTTGAAACACTCTTTTTGTAGAATCTGCAAGAGGATATTTGGAGCGTTTTGAGGCCTATGCTGGAAAAGGAAATATCTTCACCTAAAAACTAGACAGAAGCATTCTCAGAAACTTCTGTGTGATGAGTGCATTCAACTCACAGACTTGAACGTTTCTTTTGATAGAACAGTTTTGAAACATTACGTTTGTAGAATCTGCAAGTGTTTATTCGGAGCACCTTGAGGCCTATGTTGGAAAAGGAAATATCTTCACATAAAAACTAGAGAGAAGGATTCTCAGAAACTTCTTTGTGATGAGTTCATTCAACTCACAGAGTTGAACCTACCAATTGATAGAGAAGTTTGGAAACACTCTTTTTGTAGAATCTGCAAGTGGATATTTGGAGCCGTTTGAGGCCTATGCTGGAAAAGGAAATATCTTCACATAAAAACTGAACAGAAGCATTCTCAGAAACTTCTTTGTGTTGAGTGCATTCAACTCATGGACTTGAACTTACCTGTAGAAAGAGCAGTTTTGAAACACTCTTTTGGTAAAATCTGCAAGTGGTTATTTGGAGCACTTCGAGGCCTGTGCTGGGATATGGAATATCTTCACCTAAAAACTACAGAGAAGCATTCTCAGAAAGTTCTTCACGATGCATTCATTCAACTCACAGAGTTGAACCTTCCTTTTGATAGAACAGTTTTGAAACACTCTTTTTGTAGAATCTGCAAGAGGATATTTGGAGCGTTTTGAGGCCTATGCTGGAAAAGGAAATATCTTCACCTAAAAACTAGACAGAAGCATTCTCAGAAACTTCTGTGTGATGAGTGCATTCAACTCACAGACTTGAACGTTTCTTTTGATAGAACAGTTTTGAAACATTACGTTTGTAGAATCTGCAAGTGTTTATTCGGAGCACCTTGAGGCCTATGTTGGAAAAGGAAATATCTTCACATAAAAACTAGAGAGAAGGATTCTCAGAAACTTCTTTGTGATGAGTTCATTCAACTCACAGAGTTGAACCTACCCATTGATAGAGAAGTTTGGAAACACTCTTTTTGTAGAATCTGCAAGTGGATATTTGGAGCCGTTTGAGGCCTATGCTGGAAAAGGAAATATGTTCACATAAAAACTGAACAGAAGCATTCTCAGAAACTTTTTGTGTTGAGTGCATTCAACTCACGGACTTGAACTTACCTGTAGAAAGAGCAGTTTTAAAACACTCTTTTGGTAAAATCTGCAAGTGGTTATTTGGAGCACTTCGAGGCCTGTGCTGGGATATGGAATATCTTCACCTAAAAACTACAGAGAAGCATTCTCAGAAAGTTCTTCACGATGCATTCATTCAACTCACAGAGTTGAACCTTCCTTTTGATAGAACAGTTTTGAAACACTCTTTTTCTAGAATCTGCAAGAGGATATTTGGAGCGTTTTGAGGCCTATGCTGGAAAAGGAAATATCTTCACCTAAAAACTAGACAGAAGCATTCTCAGAAACTTCTGTGTGATGAGTGCATTCAACTCACAGACTTGAACGTTTCTTTTGATAGAACAGTTTTGAAACATTACGTTTGTAGAATCTGCAAGTGTTTATTCGGAGCACCTTGAGGCCTATGTTGGAAAAGGAAATATCTTCACATAAAAACTAGAGAGAAGGATTCTCAGAAACTTCTTTGTGATGAGTTCATTCAAGTCACAGAGTTGAACCTACCCATTGATAGAGAAGTTTGGAAACACTCTTTTTGTAGAATCTGCAAGTGGATATTTGGAGCCGTTTGAGGCCTATGCTGGAAAAGGAAATATCTTCACATAAAAACTGAACAGAAGCATTCTCAGAAACTTCTTTGTGTTGAGTGCATTCAACTCACGGACTTGAACTTACCTGTAGAAAGAGCAGTTTTGAAACACTCTTTTGGTAAAATCTGCAAGTGGTTATTTGGAGCACTTCGAGGCCTGTGCTGGGATATGGAATATCTTCACCTAAAAACTACAGAGAAGCATTCTCAGAAAGTTCTTCACGATGCATTCATTCAACTCACAGAGTTGAACCTTCCTTTTGATAGAACAGTTTTGAAACACTCTTTTTGTAGAATCTGCAAGAGGATATTTGGAGCGTTTTGAGGCCTATGCTGGAAAAGGAAATATCTTCACCTAAAAACTAGACAGAAGCATTCTCAGAAACTTCTGTGTGATGAGTGCATTCAACTCACAGACTTGAACGTTTCTTTTGATAGAACAGTTTTGAAACATTACGTTTGTAGAATCTGCAAGTGTTTATTCGGAGCACCTTGAGGCCTATGTTGGAAAAGGAAATATCTTCACATAAAAACTAGAGAGAAGGATTCTCAGAAACTTCTTTGTGATGAGTTCATTCAACTCACAGAGTTGAACATACCCATTGATAGAGAAGTTTGGAAACACTCTTTTTGTAGAATCTGCAAGTGGATATTTGGAGCCGTTTGAGGCCTATGCTGGAAAAGGAAATATGTTCACATAAAAACTGAACAGAAGCATTCTCAGAAACTTTTTGTGTTGAGTGCATTCAACTCACGGACTTGAACTTACCTGTAGAAAGAGCAGTTTTAAAACACTCTTTTGGTAAAATCTGCAAGTGGTTATTTGGAGCACTTCGAGGCCTGTGCTGGGATATGGAATATCTTCACCTAAAAACTACAGAGAAGCATTCTCAGAAAGTTCTTCACGATGCATTCATTCAACTCACAGAGTTGAACCTTCCTTTTGATAGAACAGTTTTGAAACACTCTTTTTGTAGAATCTGCAAGAGGATATTTGGAGCGTTTTGAGGCCTATGCTGGAAAAGGAAATATCTTCACCTTAAAACTAGACAGAAGCATTCTCAGAAACTTCTGTGTGATGAGTGCATTCAACTCACAGACTTGAACGTTTCTTTTGATAGAACAGTTTTGAAACATTACGTTTGTAGAATCTGCAAGTGTTTATTCGGAGCACCTTGAGGCCTATGTTGGAAAAGGAAATATCTTCACATAAAAACTAGAGAGAAGGATTCTCAGAAACTTCTTTGTGATGAGTTCATTCAACTCACAGAGTTGAACCTACCCATTGATAGAGAAGTTTGGAAACACTCTTTTTGTAGAATCTGCAAGTGGATATTTGGAGCCGTTTGAGGCCTATGCTGGAAAAGGAAATATCTTCACATAAAAACTGAACAGAAGCATTCTCAGAAACTTCTTTGTGTTGAGTGCATTCAACTCACGGACTTGAACTTACCTGTAGAAAGAGCAGTTTTGAAACACTCTTTTGGTAAAATCTGCAAGTGGTTATTTGGAGCACTTCGAGGCCTGTGCTGGGATATGGAATATCTTCACCTAAAAACTACAGAGAAGCATTCTCAGAAAGTTCTTCACGATGCATTCATTCAACTCACAGAGTTGAACCTTCCTTTTGATAGAACAGTTTTGAAACACTCTTTTTGTAGAATCTGCAAGAGGATATTTGGAGCGTTTTGAGGCCTATGCTGGAAAAGGAAATATCTTCACCTAAAAACTAGACAGAAGCATTCTCAGAAACTTCTGTGTGATGAGTGCATTCAACTCACAGACTTGAACGTTTCTTTTGATAGAACAGTTTTGAAACATTACGTTTGTAGAATCTGCAAGTGTTTATTCGGAGCACCTTGAGGCCTATGTTGGAAAAGGAAATATCTTCACATAAAAACTAGAGAGAAGGATTCTCAGAAACTTCTTTGTGATGAGTTCATTCAACTCACAGAGTTGAACCTACCCATTGATAGAGAAGTTTGGAAACACTCTTTTTGTAGAATCTGCAAGTGGATATTTGGAGCCGTTTGAGGCCTATGCTGGAAAAGGAAATATGTTCACATAAAAACTGAACAGAAGCATTCTCAGAAACTTTTTGTGTTGAGTGCATTCAACTCACGGACTTGAACTTACCTGTAGAAAGAGCAGTTTTAAAACACTCTTTTGGTAAAATCTGCAAGTGGTTATTTGGAGCACTTCGAGGCCTGTGCTGGGATATGGAATATCTTCACCTAAAAACTACAGAGAAGCATTCTCAGAAAGTTCTTCACGATGCATTCATTCAACTCACAGAGTTGAACCTTCCTTTTGATAGAACAGTTTTGAAACACTCTTTTTCTAGAATCTGCAAGAGGATATTTGGAGCGTTTTGAGGCCTATGCTGGAAAAGGAAATATCTTCACCTAAAAACTAGACAGAAGCATTCTCAGAAACTTCTGTGTGATGAGTGCATTCAACTCACAGACTTGAACGTTTCTTTTGATAGAACAGTTTTGAAACATTACGTTTGTAGAATCTGCAAGTGTTTATTCGGAGCACCTTGAGGCCTATGTTGGAAAAGGAAATATCTTCACATAAAAACTAGAGAGAAGGATTCTCAGAAACTTCTTTGTGATGAGTTCATTCAACTCACAGAGTTGAACCTACCCATTGATAGAGAAGTTTGGAAACACTCTTTTTGTAGAATCTGCAAGTGGATATTTGGAGCCGTTTGAGGCCTATGCTGGAAAAGGAAATATCTTCACATAAAAACTGAACAGAAGCATTCTCAGAAACTTCTTTGTGTTGAGTGCATTCAACTCACGGACTTGAACTTACCTGTAGAAAGAGCAGTTTTGAAACACTCTTTTGGTAAAATCTGCAAGTGGTTATTTGGAGCACTTCGAGGCCTGTGCTGGGATATGGAATATCTTCACCTAAAAACTACAGAGAAGCATTCTCAGAAAGTTCTTCACGATGCATTCATTCAACTCACAGAGTTGAACCTTCCTTTTGATAGAACAGTTTTGAAACACTCTTTTTGTAGAATCTGCAAGAGGATATTTGGAGCGTTTTGAGGCCTATGCTGGAAAAGGAAATATCTTCACCTAAAAACTAGACAGAAGCATTCTCAGAAACTTCTGTGTGATGAGTGCATTCAACTCACAGACTTGAACGTTTCTTTTGATAGAACAGTTTTGAAACATTACGTTTGTAGAATCTGCAAGTGTTTATTCGGAGCACCTTGAGGCCTATGTTGGAAAAGGAAATATCTTCACATAAAAACTAGAGAGAAGGATTCTCAGAAACTTCTTTGTGATGAGTTCATTCAACTCACAGAGTTGAACCTACCCATTGAGAGAGAAGTTTGGAAACACTCTTTTTGTAGAATCTGCAAGTGGATATTTGGAGCCGTTTGAGGCCTATGCTGGAAAAGGAAATATCTTCACATAAAAACTGAACAGAAGCATTCTCAGAAACTTCTTTGTGTTGAGTGCATTCAACTCACAGACTTGAACTTACCTGTAGAAAGAGCAGTTTTGAAACACTCTATTGGTGAAATCTGCAAGTGGTTATTTGGAGCACTTCGAGGCCTGTGCTGGGATATGGAATATCTTCACCTAAAAACTACAGAGAAGCATTCTCAGAAAGTTCTTCACGATGCATTCATTCAACTCACAGAGTTGAACCTTCCTTTTGATAGAACAGTTTTGAAACACTCTTTTTGTAGAATCTGCAAGAGGATATTTGGAGCGTTTTGAGGCCTATGCTGGAAAAGGAAATATCTTCACCTAAAAACTAGACAGAAGCATTCTCAGAAACTTCTGTGTGATGAGTGCATTCAACTCACAGACTTGAACGTTTCTTTTGATAGAACAGTTTTGAAACATTACGTTTGTAGAATCTGCAAGTGTTTATTCGGAGCACCTTGAGGCCTATGTTGGAAAAGGAAATATCTTCACATAAAAACTAGAGAGAAGGATTCTCAGAAACTTCTTTGTGATGAGTTCATTCAACTCACAGAGTTGAACCTACCCATTGATAGAGAAGTTTGGAAACACTCTTTTTGTAGAATCTGCAAGTGGATATTTGGAGCCGTTTGAGGCCTATGCTGGAAAAGGAAATATCTTCACATAAAAACTGAACAGAAGCATTCTCAGAAACTTCTTTGTGTTGAGTGCATTCAACTCACAGACTTGAACTTACCTGTAGAAAGAGCAGTTTTGAAACACTCTATTGGTGAAATCTGCAAGTGGTTATTTGGAGCACTTCGAGGCCTGTGCTGGGATATGGAATATCTTCACCTAAAAACTACAGAGAAGCATTCTCAGAAAGTTCTTCACGATGCATTCATTCAACTCACAGAGTTGAACCTTCCTTTTGATAGAACAGTTTTGAAACACTCTTTTTGTAGAATCTGCAAGAGGATATTTGGAGCGTTTTGAGGCCTATGCTGGAAAAGGAAATATCTTCACCTAAAAACTAGACAGAAGCATTCTCAGAAACTTCTGTGTGATGAGTGCATTCAACTCACAGACTTGAACGTTTCTTTTGATAGAACAGTTTTGAAACATTACGTTTGTAGAATCTGCAAGTGTTTATTCGGAGCACCTTGAGGCCTATGTTGGAAAAGGAAATATCTTCACATAAAAACTAGAGAGAAGGATTCTCAGAAACTTCTTTGTGATGAGTTCATTCAACTCACAGAGTTGAACCTACCCATTGAGAGAGAAGTTTGGAAACACTCTTTTTGTAGAATCTGCAAGTGGATATTTGGAGCCGTTTGAGGCCTATGCTGGAAAAGGAAATATCTTCACATAAAAACTGAACAGAAGCATTCTCAGAAACTTCTTTGTGTTGAGTGCATTCAACTCACAGACTTGAACTTACCTGTAGAAAGAGCAGTTTTGAAACACTCTTTTGGTGAAATCTGCAAGTGGTTATTTGGAGCACTTCGAGGCCTGTGCTGGGATATGGAATATCTTCACCTAAAAACTACAGAGAAGCATTCTCAGAAAGTTCTTCACGATGCATTCATTCAACTCACAGAGTTGAACCTTCCTTTTGATAGAACAGTTTTGAAACACTCTTTTTGTAGAATCTGCAAGAGGATATTTGGAGCGTTTTGAGGCCTATGCTGGAAAAGGAAATATCTTCACCTAAAAACTAGACAGAAGCATTCTCAGAAACTTCTGTGTGATGAGTGCATTCAACTCACAGACTTGAACGTTTCTTTTGATAGAACAGTTTTGAAACATTACGTTTGTAGAATCTGCAAGTGTTTATTCGGAGCACCTTGAGGCCTATGTTGGAAAAGGAAATATCTTCACATAAAAACTAGAGAGAAGGATTCTCAGAAACTTCTTTGTGATGAGTTCATTCAACTCACAGAGTTGAACCTACCCATTGATAGAGAAGTTTGGAAACACTCTTTTTGTAGAATCCGCAAGTGGATATTTGGAGCCGTTTGAGGCCTATGCTGGAAAAGGAAATATCTTCACATAAAAACTGAACAGAAGCATTCTCAGAAACTTCTTTGTGTTGAGTGCATTCAACTCACAGACTTGAACTTACCTGTAGAAAGAGCAGTTTTGAAACACTCTATTGGTGAAATCTGCAAGTGGTTATTTGGAGCACTTCGAGGCCTGTGCTGGGATATGGAATATCTTCACCTAAAAACTACAGAGAAGCATTCTCAGAAAGTTCTTCACGATGCATTCATTCAACTCACAGAGTTGAACCTTCCTTTTGATAGAACAGTTTTGAAACACTCTTTTTGTAGAATCTGCAAGAGGATATTTGGAGCGTTTTGAGGCCTATGCTGGAAAAGGAAATATCTTCACCTAAAAACTAGACAGAAGCATTCTCAGAAACTTCTGTGTGATGAGTGCATTCAACTCACAGACTTGAACGTTTCTTTTGATAGAACAGTTTTGAAACATTACGTTTGTAGAATCTGCAAGTGTTTATTCGGAGCACCTTGAGGCCTATGTTGGAAAAGGAAATATCTTCACATAAAAACTAGAGAGAAGGATTCTCAGAAACTTCTTTGTGATGAGTTCATTCAACTCACAGAGTTGAACCTACCCATTGATAGAGAAGTTTGGAAACACTCTTTTTGTAGAATCTGCAAGTGGATATTTGGAGCCGTTTGAGGCCTATGCTGGAAAAGGAAATATCTTCACATAAAAACTGAACAGAAGCATTCTCAGAAACTTCTTTGTGTTGAGTGCATTCAACTCACGGACTTGAACTTACCTGTAGAAAGAGCAGTTTTGAAACACTCTTTTGGTGAAATCTGCAAGTGGTTATTTGGAGCACTTCGAGGCCTGTGCTGGGATATGGAATATCTTCACCTAAAAACTACAGAGAAGCATTCTCAGAAAGTTCTTCACGATGCATTCATTCAACTCACAGAGTTGAACCTTCCTTTTGATAGAACAGTTTTGAAACACTCTTTTTGTAGAATCTGCAAGAGGATATTTGGAGCGTTTTGAGGCCTATGCTGGAAAAGGAAATATCTTCACCTAAAAACTAGACAGAAGCATTCTCAGAAACTTCTGTGTGATGAGTGCATTCAACTCACAGACTTGAACGTTTCTTTTGATAGAACAGTTTTGAAACATTACGTTTGTAGAATCTGCAAGTGTTTATTCGGAGCACCTTGAGGCCTATGTTGGAAAAGGAAATATCTTCACATAAAAACTAGAGAGAAGGATTCTCAGAAACTTCTTTGTGATGAGTTCATTCAACTCACAGAGTTGAACCTACCCATTGATAGAGAAGTTTGGAAACACTCTTTTTGTAGAATCTGCAAGTGGATATTTGGAGCCATTTGAGGCCTATGCTGGAAAAGGAAATATCTTCACATAAAAACTGAACAGAAGCATTCTCAGAAACTTCTTTGTGTTGAGTGCATTCAACTCACAGACTTGAACTTACCTGTAGAAAGAGCAGTTTTGAAACACTCTATTGGTGAAATCTGCAAGTGGTTATTTGGAGCACTTCGAGGCCTGTGCTGGGATATGGAATATCTTCACCTAAAAACTACAGAGAAGCATTCTCAGAAAGTTCTTCACGATGCATTCATTCAACTCACAGAGTTGAACCTTCCTTTTGATAGAACAGTTTTGAAACACTCTTTTTGTAGAATCTGCAAGAGGATATTTGGAGCGTTTTGAGGCCTATGCTGGAAAAGGAAATATCTTCACCTAAAAACTAGACAGAAGCATTCTCAGAAACTTCTGTGTGATGAGTGCATTCAACTCACAGACTTGAACGTTTCTTTTGATAGAACAGTTTTGAAACATTACGTTTGTAGAATCTGCAAGTGTTTATTCGGAGCACCTTGAGGCCTATGTTGGAAAAGGAAATATCTTCACATAAAAACTAGAGAGAAGGATTCTCAGAAACTTCTTTGTGATGAGTTCATTCAACTCACAGAGTTGAACCTACCCATTGATAGAGAAGTTTGGAAACACTCTTTTTGTAGAATCTGCAAGTGGATATTTGGAGCCGTTTGAGGCCTATGCTGGAAAAGGAAATATCTTCACATAAAAACTGAACAGAAGCATTCTCAGAAACTTCTTTGTGTTGAGTGCATTCAACTCACAGACTTGAACTTACCTGTAGAAAGAGCAGTTTTGAAACACTCTTTTGGTGAAATCTGCAAGTGGTTATTTGGAGCACTTCGAGGCCTGTGCTGGGATATGGAATATCTTCACCTAAAAACTACAGAGAAGCATTCTCAGAAAGTTCTTCACGATGCATTCATTCAACTCACAGAGTTGAACCTTCCTTTTGATAGAACAGTTTTGAAACACTCTTTTTGTAGAATCTGCAAGAGGATATTTGGAGCGTTTTGAGGCCTATGCTGGAAAAGGAAATATCTTCACCTAAAAACTAGACAGAAGCATTCTCAGAAACTTCTGTGTGATGAGTGCATTCAACTCACAGACTTGAACGTTTCTTTTGATAGAACAGTTTTGAAACATTACGTTTGTAGAATCTGCAAGTGTTTATTCGGAGCACCTTGAGGCCTATGTTGGAAAAGGAAATATCTTCACATAAAAACTAGAGAGAAGGATTCTCAGAAACTTCTTTGTGATGAGTTCATTCAACTCACAGAGTTGAACCTACCCATTGATAGAGAAGTTTGGAAACACTCTTTTTGTAGAATCTGCAAGTGGATATTTGGAGCCGTTTGAGGCCTATGCTGGAAAAGGAAATATCTTCACATAAAAACTGAACAGAAGCATTCTCAGAAACTTCTTTGTGTTGAGTGCATTCAACTCACAGACTTGAACTTACCTGTAGAAAGAGCAGTTTTGAAACACTCTTTTGGTGAAATCTGCAAGTGGTTATTTGGAGCACTTCGAGGCCTGTGCTGGGATATGGAATATCTTCACCTAAAAACTACAGAGAAGCATTCTCAGAAAGTTCTTCACGATGCATTCATTCAACTCACAGAGTTGAACCTTCCTTTTGATAGAACAGTTTTGAAACACTCTTTTTGTAGAATCTGCAAGAGGATATTTGGAGCGTTTTGAGGCCTATGCTGGAAAAGGAAATATCTTCACCTAAAAACTAGACAGAAGCATTCTCAGAAACTTCTGTGTGATGAGTGCATTCAACTCACAGACTTGAACGTTTCTTTTGATAGAACAGTTTTGAAACATTACGTTTGTAGAATCTGCAAGTGTTTATTCGGAGCACCTTGAGGCCTATGTTGGAAAAGGAAATATCTTCACATAAAAACTAGAGAGAAGGATTCTCAGAAACTTCTTTGTGATGAGTTCATTCAACTCACAGAGTTGAACCTACCCATTGATAGAGAAGTTTGGAAACACTCTTTTTGTAGAATCTGCAAGTGGATATTTGGAGCCGTTTGAGGCCTATGCTGGAAAAGGAAATATCTTCACATAAAAACTGAACAGAAGCATTCTCAGAAACTTCTTTGTGTTGAGTGCATTCAACTCACGGACTTGAACTTACCTGTAGAAAGAGCAGTTTTGAAACACTCTTTTGGTAAAATCTGCAAGTGGTTATTTGGAGCACTTCGAGGCCTGTGCTGGGATATGGAATATCTTCACCTAAAAACTACAGAGAAGCATTCTCAGAAAGTTCTTCACGATGCATTCATTCAACTCACAGAGTTGAACCTTCCTTTTGATAGAACAGTTTTGAAACACTCTTTTTGTAGAATCTGCAAGAGGATATTTGGAGCGTTTTGAGGCCTATGCTGGAAAAGGAAATATCTTCACCTAAAAACTAGACAGAAGCATTCTCAGAAACTTCTGTGTGATGAGTGCATTCAACTCACAGACTTGAACGTTTCTTTTGATAGAACAGTTTTGAAACATTACGTTTGTAGAATCTGCAAGTGTTTATTCGGAGCACCTTGAGGCCTATGTTGGAAAAGGAAATATCTTCACATAAAAACTAGAGAGAAGGATTCTCAGAAACTTCTTTGTGATGAGTTCATTCAACTCACAGAGTTGAACCTACCCATTGATAGAGAAGTTTGGAAACACTCTTTTTGTAGAATCTGCAAGTGGATATTTGGAGCCGTTTGAGGCCTATGCTGGAAAAGGAAATATCTTCACATAAAAACTGAACAGAAGCATTCTCAGAAACTTCTTTGTGTTGAGTGCATTCAACTCACGGACTTGAACTTACCTGTAGAAAGAGCAGTTTTGAAACACTCTTTTGGTAAAATCTGCAAGTGGTTATTTGGAGCACTTCGAGGCCTGTGCTGGGATATGGAATATCTTCACCTAAAAACTACAGAGAAGCATTCTCAGAAAGTTCTTCACGATGCATTCATTCAACTCACAGAGTTGAACCTTCCTTTTGATAGAACAGTTTTGAAACACTCTTTTTGTAGAATCTGCAAGAGGATATTTGGAGCGTTTTGAGGCCTATGCTGGAAAAGGAAATATCTTCACCTAAAAACTAGACAGAAGCATTCTCAGAAACTTCTGTGTGATGAGTGCATTCAACTCACAGACTTGAACGTTTCTTTTGATAGAACAGTTTTGAAACATTACGTTTGTAGAATCTGCAAGTGTTTATTCGGAGCACCTTGAGGCCTATGTTGGAAAAGGAAATATCTTCACATAAAAACTAGAGAGAAGGATTCTCAGAAACTTCTTTGTGATGAGTTCATTCAACTCACAGAGTTGAACCTACCCATTGAGAGAGAAGTTTGGAAACACTCTTTTTGTAGAATCTGCAAGTGGATATTTGGAGCCGTTTGAGGCCTATGCTGGAAAAGGAAATATCTTCACATAAAAACTGAACAGAAGCATTCTCAGAAACTTCTTTGTGTTGAGTGCATTCAACTCACAGACTTGAACTTACCTGTAGAAAGAGCAGTTTTGAAACACTCTATTGGTGAAATCTGCAAGTGGTTATTTGGAGCACTTCGAGGCCTGTGCTGGGATATGGAATATCTTCACCTAAAAACTACAGAGAAGCATTCTCAGAAAGTTCTTCACGATGCATTCATTCAACTCACAGAGTTGAACCTTCCTTTTGATAGAACAGTTTTGAAACACTCTTTTTGTAGAATCTGCAAGAGGATATTTGGAGCGTTTTGAGGCCTATGCTGGAAAAGGAAATATCTTCACCTAAAAACTAGACAGAAGCATTCTCAGAAACTTCTGTGTGATGAGTGCATTCAACTCACAGACTTGAACGTTTCTTTTGATAGAACAGTTTTGAAACATTACGTTTGTAGAATCTGCAAGTGTTTATTCGGAGCACCTTGAGGCCTATGTTGGAAAAGGAAATATCTTCACATAAAAACTAGAGAGAAGGATTCTCAGAAACTTCTTTGTGATGAGTTCATTCAACTCACAGAGTTGAACCTACCCATTGATAGAGAAGTTTGGAAACACTCTTTTTGTAGAATCTGCAAGTGGATATTTGGAGCCGTTTGAGGCCTATGCTGGAAAAGGAAATATCTTCACATAAAAACTGAACAGAAGCATTCTCAGAAACTTCTTTGTGTTGAGTGCATTCAACTCACAGACTTGAACTTACCTGTAGAAAGAGCAGTTTTGAAACACTCTATTGGTGAAATCTGCAAGTGGTTATTTGGAGCACTTCGAGGCCTGTGCTGGGATATGGAATATCTTCACCTAAAAACTACAGAGAAGCATTCTCAGAAAGTTCTTCACGATGCATTCATTCAACTCACAGAGTTGAACCTTCCTTTTGATAGAACAGTTTTGAAACACTCTTTTTGTAGAATCTGCAAGAGGATATTTGGAGCGTTTTGAGGCCTATGCTGGAAAAGGAAATATCTTCACCTAAAAACTAGACAGAAGCATTCTCAGAAACTTCTGTGTGATGAGTGCATTCAACTCACAGACTTGAACGTTTCTTTTGATAGAACAGTTTTGAAACATTACGTTTGTAGAATCTGCAAGTGTTTATTCGGAGCACCTTGAGGCCTATGTTGGAAAAGGAAATATCTTCACATAAAAACTAGAGAGAAGGATTCTCAGAAACTTCTTTGTGATGAGTTCATTCAACTCACAGAGTTGAACCTACCCATTGATAGAGAAGTTTGGAAACACTCTTTTTGTAGAATCTGCAAGTGGATATTTGGAGCCGTTTGAGGCCTATGCTGGAAAAGGAAATATCTTCACATAAAAACTGAACAGAAGCATTCTCAGAAACTTCTTTGTGTTGAGTGCATTCAACTCACAGACTTGAACTTACCTGTAGAAAGAGCAGTTTTGAAACACTCTTTTGGTGAAATCTGCAAGTGGTTATTTGGAGCACTTCGAGGCCTGTGCTGGGATATGGAATATCTTCACCTAAAAACTACAGAGAAGCATTCTCAGAAAGTTCTTCACGATGCATTCATTCAACTCACAGAGTTGAACCTTCCTTTTGATAGAACAGTTTTGAAACACTCTTTTTGTAGAATCTGCAAGAGGATATTTGGAGCGTTTTGAGGCCTATGCTGGAAAAGGAAATATCTTCACCTAAAAACTAGACAGAAGCATTCTCAGAAACTTCTGTGTGATGAGTGCATTCAACTCACAGACTTGAACGTTTCTTTTGATAGAACAGTTTTGAAACATTACGTTTGTAGAATCTGCAAGTGTTTATTCGGAGCACCTTGAGGCCTATGTTGGAAAAGGAAATATCTTCACATAAAAACTAGAGAGAAGGATTCTCAGAAACTTCTTTGTGATGAGTTCATTCAACTCACAGAGTTGAACCTACCCATTGATAGAGAAGTTTGGAAACACTCTTTTTGTAGAATCTGCAAGTGGATATTTGGAGCCGTTTGAGGCCTATGCTGGAAAAGGAAATATCTTCACATAAAAACTGAACAGAAGCATTCTCAGAAACTTCTTTGTGTTGAGTGCATTCAACTCACAGACTTGAACTTACCTGTAGAAAGAGCAGTTTTGAAACACTCTTTTGGTGAAATCTGCAAGTGGTTATTTGGAGCACTTCGAGGCCTGTGCTGGGATATGGAATATCTTCACCTAAAAACTACAGAGAAGCATTCTCAGAAAGTTCTTCACGATGCATTCATTCAACTCACAGAGTTGAACCTTCCTTTTGATAGAACAGTTTTGAAACACTCTTTTTGTAGAATCTGCAAGAGGATATTTGGAGCGTTTTGAGGCCTATGCTGGAAAAGGAAATATCTTCACCTAAAAACTAGACAGAAGCATTCTCAGAAACTTCTGTGTGATGAGTGCATTCAACTCACAGACTTGAACGTTTCTTTTGATAGAACAGTTTTGAAACATTACGTTTGTAGAATCTGCAAGTGTTTATTCGGAGCACCTTGAGGCCTATGTTGGAAAAGGAAATATCTTCACATAAAAACTAGAGAGAAGGATTCTCAGAAACTTCTTTGTGATGAGTTCATTCAACTCACAGAGTTGAACCTACCCATTGATAGAGAAGTTTGGAAACACTCTTTTTGTAGAATCTGCAAGTGGATATTTGGAGCCGTTTGAGGCCTATGCTGGAAAAGGAAATATCTTCACATAAAAACTGAACAGAAGCATTCTCAGAAACTTCTTTGTGTTGAGTGCATTCAACTCACAGACTTGAACTTACCTGTAGAAAGAGCAGTTTTGAAACACTCTTTTGGTGAAATCTGCAAGTGGTTATTTGGAGCACTTCGAGGCCTGTGCTGGGATATGGAATATCTTCACCTAAAAACTACAGAGAAGCATTCTCAGAAAGTTCTTCACGATGCATTCATTCAACTCACAGAGTTGAACCTTCGTTTTGATAGAACAGTTTTGAAACACTCTTTTTGTAGAATCTGCAAGAGGATATTTGGAGCGTTTTGAGGCCTATGCTGGAAAAGGAAATATCTTCACCTAAAAACTAGACAGAAGCATTCTCAGAAACTTCTGTGTGATGAGTGCATTCAACTCACAGACTTGAACGTTTCTTTTGATAGAACAGTTTTGAAACATTACGTTTGTAGAATCTGCAAGTGTTTATTCGGAGCACCTTGAGGCCTATGTTGGAAAAGGAAATATCTTCACATAAAAACTAGAGAGAAGGATTCTCAGAAACTTCTTTGTGATGAGTTCATTCAACTCACAGAGTTGAACCTACCCATTGATAGAGAAGTTTGGAAACACTCTTTTTGTAGAATCTGCAAGTGGATATTTGGAGCCGTTTGAGGCCTATGCTGGAAAAGGAAATATCTTCACATAAAAACTGAACAGAAGCATTCTCAGAAACTTCTTTGTGTTGAGTGCATTCAACTCACAGACTTGAACTTACCTGTAGAAAGAGCAGTTTTGAAACACTCTATTGGTGAAATCTGCAAGTGGTTATTTGGAGCACTTCGAGGCCTGTGCTGGGATATGGAATATCTTCACCTAAAAACTACAGAGAAGCATTCTCAGAAAGTTCTTCACGATGCATTCATTCAACTCACAGAGTTGAACCTTCCTTTTGATAGAACAGTTTTGAAACACTCTTTTTGTAGAATCTGCAAGAGGATATTTGGAGCGTTTTGAGGCCTATGCTGGAAAAGGAAATATCTTCACCTAAAAACTAGACAGAAGCATTCTCAGAAACTTCTGTGTGATGAGTGCATTCAACTCACAGACTTGAACGTTTCTTTTGATAGAACAGTTTTGAAACATTACGTTTGTAGAATCTGCAAGTGTTTATTCGGAGCACCTTGAGGCCTATGTTGGAAAAGGAAATATCTTCACATAAAAACTAGAGAGAAGGATTCTCAGAAACTTCTTTGTGATGAGTTCATTCAACTCACAGAGTTGAACCTACCAATTGATAGAGAAGTTTGGAAACACTCTTTTTGTAGAATCTGCAAGTGGATATTTGGAGCCGTTTGAGGCCTATGCTGGAAAAGGAAATATCTTCACATAAAAACTGAACAGAAGCATTCTCAGAAACTTCTTTGTGTTGAGTGCATTCAACTCACGGACTTGAACTTACCTGTAGAAAGAGCAGTTTTGAAACACTCTTTTGGTAAAATCTGCAAGTGGTTATTTGGAGCACTTCGAGGCCTGTGCTTGGATATGGAATATCTTCACCTAAAAACTACAGAGAAGCATTCTCAGAAAGTTCTTCACGATGCATTCATTCAACTCACAGAGTTGAACCTTCCTTTTGATAGAACAGTTTTGAAACACTCTTTTTGTAGAATCTGCAAGAGGATATTTGGAGCGTTTTGAGGCCTATGCTGGAAAAGGAAATATCTTCACCTAAAAACTAGACAGAAGCATTCTCAGAAACTTCTGTGTGATGAGTGCATTCAACTCACAGACTTGAACGTTTCTTTTGATAGAACAGTTTTGAAACATTACGTTTGTAGAATCTGCAAGTGTTTATTCGGAGCACCTTGAGGCCTATGTTGGAAAAGGAAATATCTTCACATAAAAACTAGAGAGAAGGATTCTCAGAAACTTCTTTGTGATGAGTTCATTCAACTCACAGAGTTGAACCTACCGATTGATCGAGAAGTTTGGAAACACTCTTTTTGTAGAATCTGCAAGTGGATATTTGGAGCCGTTTGAGGCCTATGCTGGAAAAGGAAATATCTTCACATAAAAACTGAACAGAAGCATTCTCAGAAACTTCTTTGTGTTGAGTGCATTCAACTCACAGACTTGAACTTACCTGTAGAAAGAGCAGTTTTGAAACACTCTTTTGGTGAAATCTGCAAGTGGTTATTTGGAGCACTTCGAGGCCTGTGCTGGGATATGGAATATCTTCACCTAAAAAGTACAGAGAAGCATTCTCAGAAAGTTCTTCACGATGCATTCATTCAACTCACAGAGTTGAACCTTCCTTTTGATAGAACAGTTTTGAAACACTCTTTTTGTAGAATCTGCAAGAGGATATTTGGAGCGTTTTGAGGCCTATGCTGGAAAAGGAAATATCTTCACCTAAAAACTAGACAGAAGCATTCTCAGAAACTTCTGTGTGATGAGTGCATTCAACTCACAGACTTGAATGTTTCTTTTGATAGAACAGTTTTGAAACATTACGTTTGTAGAATCTGCAAGTGTTTATTCGGAGCACCTTGAGGCCTATGTTGGAAAAGGAAATATCTTCACATAAAAACTAGAGAGAAGGATTCTCAGAAACTTCTTTGTGATGAGTTCATTCAACTCACAGAGTTGAACCTACCAATTGATAGAGAAGTTTGGAAACACTCTTTTTGTAGAATCTGCAAGTGGATATTTGGAGCCGTTTGAGGCCTATGCTGGAAAAGGAAATATCTTCACATAAAAACTGAACAGAAGCATTCTCAGAAACTTCTTTGTGTTGAGTGCATTCAACTCACAGACTTGAACTTACCTGTAGAAAGAGCAGTTTTGAAACACTCTATTGGTGAAATCTGCAAGTGGTTATTTGGAGCACTTCGAGGCCTGTGCTGGGATATGGAATATCTTCACCTAAAAACTACAGAGAAGCATTCTCAGAAAGTTCTTCACGATGCATTCATTCAACTCACAGAGTTGAACCTTCCTTTTGATAGAACAGTTTTGAAACACTCTTTTTGTAGAATCTGCAAGAGGATATTTGGAGCGTTTTGAGGCCTATGCTGGAAAAGGAAATATCTTCACCTAAAAACTAGACAGAAGCATTCTCAGAAACTTCTGTGTGATGAGTGCATTCAACTCACAGACTTGAACGTTTCTTTTGATAGAACAGTTTTGAAACATTACGTTTGTAGAATCTGCAAGTGTTTATTCGGAGCACCTTGAGGCCTATGTTGGAAAAGGAAATATCTTCACATAAAAACTAGAGAGAAGGATTCTCAGAAACTTCTTCGTGATGAGTTCATTCAACTCACAGAGTTGAACCTACCAATTGATAGAGAAGTTTGGAAACACTCTTTTTGTAGAATCTGCAAGTGGATATTTGGAGCCGTTTGAGGCCTATGCTGGAAAAGGAAATATCTTCACATAAAAACTGAACAGAAGCATTCTCAGAAACTTCTTTGTGTTGAGTGCATTCAACTCACGGACTTGAACTTACCTGTAGAAAGAGCAGTTTTGAAACACTCTTTTGGTAAAATCTGCAAGTGGTTATTTGGAGCACTTCGAGGCCTGTGCTGGGATATGGAATATCTTCACCTAAAAACTACAGAGAAGCATTCTCAGAAAGTTCTTCACGATGCATTCATTCAACTCACAGAGTTGAACCTTCCTTTTGATAGAACAGTTTTGAAACACTCTTTTTGTAGAATCTGCAAGAGGATATTTGGAGCGTTTTGAGGCCTATGCTGGAAAAGGAAATATCTTCACCTAAAAACTAGACAGAAGCATTCTCAGAAACTTCTGTGTGATGAGTGCATTCAACTCACAGACTTGAACGTTTCTTTTGATAGAACAGTTTTGAAACATTACGTTTGTAGAATCTGCAAGTGTTTATTCGGAGCACCTTGAGGCCTATGTTGGAAAAGGAAATATCTTCACATAAAAACTAGAGAGAAGGATTCTCAGAAACTTCTTTGTGATGAGTTCATTCAACTCACAGAGTTGAACCTACCAATTGATAGAGAAGTTTGGAAACACTCTTTTTGTAGAATCTGCAAGTGGATATTTGGAGCCGTTTGAGGCCTATGCTGGAAAAGGAAATATCTTCACATAAAAACTGAACAGAAGCATTCTCAGAAACTTCTTTGTGTTGATTGCATTCAACTCACGGACTTGAACTTACCTGTAGAAAGAGCAGTTTTGAAACACTCTTTTGGTAAAATCTGCAAGTGGTTATTTGGAGCACTTCGAGGCCTGTGCTGGGATATGGAATATCTTCACCTAAAAACTACAGAGAAGCATTCTCAGAAAGTTCTTCACGATGCATTCATTCAACTCACAGAGTTGAACCTTCCTTTTGATAGAACAGTTTTGAAACACTCTTTTTGTAGAATCTGCAAGAGGATATTTGGAGCGTTTTGAGGCCTATGCTGGAAAAGGAAATATCTTCACCTAAAAACTAGACAGAAGCATTCTCAGAAACTTCTGTGTGATGAGTGCATTCAACTCACAGACTTGAACGTTTCTTTTGATAGAACAGTTTTGAAACATTACGTTTGTAGAATCTGCAAGTGTTTATTCGGAGCACCTTGAGGCCTATGTTGGAAAAGGAAATATCTTCACATAAAAACTAGAGAGAAGGATTCTCAGAAACTTCTTTGTGATGAGTTCATTCAACTCACAGAGTTGAACCTACCCATTGATAGAGAAGTTTGGAAACACTCTTTTTGTAGAATCTGCAAGTGGATATTTGGAGCCGTTTGAGGCCTATGCTGGAAAAGGAAATATGTTCACATAAAAACTGAACAGAAGCATTCTCAGAAACTTTTTGTGTTGAGTGCATTCAACTCACGGACTTGAACTTACCTGTAGAAAGAGCAGTTTTAAAACACGCTTTTGGTAAAATCTGCAAGTGGTTATTTGGAGCACTTCGAGGCCTGTGCTGGGATATGGAATATCTTCACCTAAAAACTACAGAGAAGCATTCTCAGAAAGTTCTTCACGATGCATTCATTCAACTCACAGAGTTGAACCTTCCTTTTGATAGAACAGTTTTGAAACACGCTTTTTCTAGAATCTGCAAGAGGATATTTGGAGCGTTTTGAGGCCTATGCTGGAAAAGGAAATATCTTCACCTAAAAACTAGACAGAAGCATTCTCAGAAACTTCTGTGTGATGAGTGCATTCAACTCACAGACTTGAACGTTTCTTTTGATAGAACAGTTTTGAAACATTACGTTTGTAGAATCTGCAAGTGTTTATTCGGAGCACCTTGAGGCCTATGTTGGAAAAGGAAATATCTTCACATAAAAACTAGAGAGAAGGATTCTCAGAAACTTCTTTGTGATGAGTTCATTCAACTCACAGAGTTGAACCTACCCATTGATAGAGAAGTTTGGAAACACTCTTTTTGTAGAATCTGCAAGTGGATATTTGGAGCCGTTTGAGGCCTATGCTGGAAAAGGAAATATCTTCACATAAAAACTGAACAGAAGCATTCTCAGAAACTTCTTTGTGTTGAGTGCATTCAACTCACGGACTTGAACTTACCTGTAGAAAGAGCAGTTTTGAAACACTCTTTTGGTAAAATCTGCAAGTGGTTATTTGGAGCACTTCGAAGCCTGTGCTGGGATATGGAATATCTTCACCTAAAAACTACAGAGAAGCATTCTCAGAAAGTTCTTCACGATGCATTCATTCAACTCACAGAGTTGAACCTTCCTTTTGATAGAACAGTTTTGAAACACTCTTTTTGTAGAATCTGCAAGAGGATATTTGGAGCGTTTTGAGGCCTATGCTGGAAAAGGAAATATCTTCACCTAAAAACTAGACAGAAGCATTCTCAGAAACTTCTGTGTGATGAGTGCATTCAACTCACAGACTTGAACGTTTCTTTTGATAGAACAGTTTTGAAACATTACGTTTGTAGAATCTGCAAGTGTTTATTCGGAGCACCTTGAGGCCTATGTTGGAAAAGGAAATATCTTCACATAAAAACTAGAGAGAAGGATTCTCAGAAACTTCTTTGTGATGAGTTCATTCAACTCACAGAGTTGAACCTACCCATTGATAGAGAAGTTTGGAAACACTCTTTTTGTAGAATCTGCAAGTGGATATTTGGAGCCGTTTGAGGCCTATGCTGGAAAAGGAAATATGTTCACATAAAAACTGAACAGAAGCATTCTCAGAAACTTTTTGTGTTGAGTGCATTCAACTCACGGACTTGAACTTACCTGTAGAAAGAGCAGTTTTAAAACACTCTTTTGGTAAAATCTGCAAGTGGTTATTTGGAGCACTTCGAGGCCTGTGCTGGGATATGGAATATCTTCACCTAAAAACTACAGAGAAGCATTCTCAGAAAGTTCTTCACGATGCATTCATTCAACTCACAGAGTTGAACCTTCCTTTTGATAGAACAGTTTTGAAACACTCTTTGTCTAGAATCTGCAAGAGGATATTTGGAGCGTTTTGAGGCCTATGCTGGAAAAGGAAATATCTTCACCTAAAAACTAGACAGAAGCATTCTCAGAAACTTCTGTGTGATGAGTGCATTCAACTCACAGACTTGAACGTTTCTTTTGATAGAACAGTTTTGAAACATTACGTTTGTAGAATCTGCAAGTGTTTATTCGGAGCACCTTGAGGCCTATGTTGGAAAAGGAAATATCTTCACATAAAAACTAGAGAGAAGGATTCTCAGAAACTTCTTTGTGATGAGTTCATTCAACTCACAGAGTTGAACCTACCCATTGATAGAGAAGTTTGGAAACACTCTTTTTGTAGAATCTGCAAGTGGATATTTGGAGCCGTTTGAGGCCTATGCTGGAAAAGGAAATATCTTCACATAAAAACTGAACAGAAGCATTCTCAGAAACTTCTTTGTGTTGAGTGCATTCAACTCACGGACTTGAACTTACCTGTAGAAAGAGCAGTTTTGAAACACTCTTTTGGTAAAATCTGCAAGTGGTTATTTGGAGCACTTCGAGGCCTGTGCTGGGATATGGAATATCTTCACCTAAAAACTACAGAGAAGCATTCTCAGAAAGTTCTTCACGACGCATTCATTCAACTCACAGAGTTGAACCTTCCTTTTGATAGAACAGTTTTGAAACACTCTTTTTGTAGAATCTGCAAGAGGATATTTGGAGCGTTTTGAGGCCTATGCTGGAAAAGGAAATATCTTCACCTAAAAACTAGACAGAAGCATTCTCAGAAACTTCTGTGTGATGAGTGCATTCAACTCACAGACTTGAACGTTTCTTTTGATAGAACAGTTTTGAAACATTACGTTTGTAGAATCTGCAAGTGTTTATTCGGAGCACCTTGAGGCCTATGTTGGAAAAGGAAATATCTTCACATAAAAACTAGAGAGAAGGATTCTCAGAAACTTCTTTGTGATGAGTTCATTGAACTCACAGAGTTGAACCTACCCATTGATAGAGAAGTTTGGAAACACTCTTTTTGTAGAATCTGCAAGTGGATATTTGGAGCCGTTTGAGGCCTATGCTGGAAAAGGAAATATGTTCACATAAAAACTGAACAGAAGCATTCTCAGAAACTTTTTGTGTTGAGTGCATTCAACTCACGGACTTGAACTTACCTGTAGAAAGAGCAGTTTTAAAACACTCTTTTGGTAAAATCTGCAAGTGGTTATTTGGAGCACTTCGAGGCCTGTGCTGGGATATGGAATATCTTCACCTAAAAACTACAGAGAAGCATTCTCAGAAAGTTCTTCACGACGCATTCATTCAACTCACAGAGTTGAACCTTCCTTTTGATAGAACAGTTTTGAAACACTCTTTTTCTAGAATCTGCAAGATTATATTTGGAGCGTTTTGAGGCCTATGCTGGAAAAGGAAATATCTTCACCTAAAAACTAGACAGAAGCATTCTCAGAAACTTCTGTGTGATGAGTGCATTCAACTCACAGACTTGAACGTTTCTTTTGATAGAACAGTTTTGAAACATTACGTTTGTAGAATCTGCAAGTGTTTATTCGGAGCACCTTGAGGCCTATGTTGGAAAAGGAAATATCTTCACATAAAAACTAGAGAGAAGGATTCTCAGAAACTTCTTTGTGATGAGTTCATTCAACTCACAGAGTTGAACCTACCCATTGATAGAGAAGTTTGGAAACACTCTTTTTGTAGAATCTGCAAGTGGATATTTGGAGCCGTTTGAGGCCTATGCTGGAAAAGGAAATATCTTCACATAAAAACTGAACAGAAGCATTCTCAGAAACTTCTTTGTGTTGAGTGCATTCAACTCACGGACTTGAACTTACCTGTAGAAAGAGCAGTTTTGAAACACTCTTTTGGTAAAATCTGCAAGTGGTTATTTGGAGCACTTCGAGGCCTGTGCTGGGATATGGAATATCTTCACCTAAAAACTACAGAGAAGCATTCTCAGAAAGTTCTTCACGATGCATTCATTCAACTCACAGAGTTGAACCTTCCTTTTGATAGAACAGTTTTGAAACACTCTTTTTGTAGAATCTGCAAGAGGATATTTGGAGCGTTTTGAGGCCTATGCTGGAAAAGGAAATATCTTCACCTAAAAACTAGACAGAAGCATTCTCAGAAACTTCTGTGTGATGAGTGCATTCAACTCACAGACTTGAACGTTTCTTTTGATAGAACAGTTTTGAAACATTACGTTTGTAGAATCTGCAAGTGTTTATTCGGAGCACCTTGAGGCCTATGTTGGAAAAGGAAATATCTTCACATAAAAACTAGAGAGAAGGATTCTCAGAAACTTCTTTGTGATGAGTTCATTCAACTCACAGAGTTGAACCTACCCATTGATAGAGAAGTTTGGAAACACTCTTTTTGTAGAATCTGCAAGTGGATATTTGGAGCCGTTTGAGGCCTATGCTGGAAAAGGAAATATCTTCACATAAAAACTGAACAGAAGCATTCTCAGAAACTTCTTTGTGTTGAGTGCATTCAACTCACGGACTTGAACTTACCTGTAGAAAGAGCAGTTTTGAAACACTCTATTGGTGAAATCTGCAAGTGGTTATTTGGAGCACTTCGAGGCCTGTGCTGGGATATGGAATATCTTCACCTAAAAACTACAGAGAAGCATTCTCAGAAAGTTCTTCACGATGCATTCATTCAACTCACAGAGTTGAACCTTCCTTTTGATAGAACAGTTTTGAAACACTCTTTTTGTAGAATCTGCAAGAGGATATTTGGAGCGTTTTGAGGCCTATGCTGGAAAAGGAAATATCTTCACCTTAAAACTAGACAGAAGCATTCTCAGAAACTTCTGTGTGATGAGTGCATTCAACTCACAGACTTGAACGTTTCTTTTGATAGAACAGTTTTGAAACATTACGTTTGTAGAATCTGCAAGTGTTTATTCGGAGCACCTTGAGGCCTATGTTGGAAAAGGGAATATCTTCACATAAAAACTAGAGAGAAGGATTCTCAGAAACTTCTTTGTGATGAGTTCATTCAACTCACAGAGTTGAACCTACCCATGGATAGAGAAGTTTGGAAACACTCTTTTTGTAGAATCTGCAAGTGGATATTTGGAGCCGTTTGAGGCCTATGCTGGAAAAGGAAATATCTTCACATAAAAACTGAACAGAAGCATTCTCAGAAACTTCTTTGTGTTGAGTGCATTCAACTCACAGACTTGAACTTACCTGTAGAAAGAGCAGTTTTGAAACACTCTATTGGTGAAATCTGCAAGTGGTTATTTGGAGCACTTCGAGGCCTTGCTGGGATATGGAATATCTTCACCTAAAAAGTACAGAGAAGCATTCTCAGAAAGTTCTTCACGACGCATTCATTCAACTCACAGAGTTGAACCTTCCTTTTGATAGAACAGTTTTGAAACACTCTTTTTGTAGAATCTGCAAGAGGATATTTGGAGCGTTTTGAGGCCTATGCTGGAAAAGGAAATATCTTCACCTAAAAACTAGACAGAAGCATTCTCAGAAACTTCTGTGTGATGAGTGCATTCAACTCACAGACTTGAACGTTTCTTTTGATAGAACAGTTTTGAAACATTACGTTTGTAGAATCTGCAAGTGTTTATTCGGAGCACCTTGAGGCCTATGTTGGAAAAGGGAATATCTTCACATAAAAACTAGAGAGAAGGATTCTCAGAAACTTCTTTGTGATGAGTTCATTCAACTCACAGAGTTGAACCTACCCATTGATAGAGAAGTTTGGAAACACTCTTTTTGTAGAATCTGCAAGTGGATATTTGGAGCCGTTTGAGGCCTATGCTGGAAAAGGAAATATCTTCACATAAAAACTGAACAGAAGCATTCTCAGAAACTTCTTTGTGTTGAGTGCATTCAACTCACAGACTTGAACTTACCTGTAGAAAGAGCAGTTTTGAAACACTCTTTTGGTGAAATCTGCAAGTGGTTATTTGGAGCACTTCGAGGCCTGTGCTGGGATATGGAATATCTTCACCTAAAAAGTACAGAGAAGCATTCTCAGAAAGTTCTTCACGATGGATTCATTCAACTCACAGAGTTGAACCTTCCTTTTGATAGAACAGTTTTGAAACACTCTTTTTGTAGAATCTGCAAGAGGATATTTGGAGCGTTTTGAGGCCTATGCTGGAAAAGGAAATATCTTCACCTAAAAACTAGACAGAAGCATTCTCAGAAACTTCTGTGTGATGAGTGCATTCAACTCACAGACTTGAACGTTTCTTTTGATAGAACAGTTTTGAAACATTACGTTTGTAGAATCTGCAAGTGTTTATTCGGAGCACCTTGAGGCCTATGTTGGAAAAGGAAATATCTTCACATAAAAACTAGAGAGAAGGATTCTCAGAAACTTCTTTGTGATGAGTTCATTCAACTCACAGAGTTGAACCTACCAATTGATAGAGAAGTTTGGAAACACTCTTTTTGTAGAATCTGCAAGTGGATATTTGGAGCCGTTTGAGGCCTATGCTGGAAAAGGAAATATCTTCACATAAAATCTGAACAGAAGCATTCTCAGAAACTTCTTTGTGTTGAGTGCATTCAACTCACAGACTTGAACTTATCTGTAGAAAGAGCAGTTTTGAAACACTCTTTTGGTGAAATCTGCAAGTGGTTATTTGGAGCACTTCGAGGCCTGTGCTGGGATATGGAATATCTTCACCTAAAAACTACAGAGAAGCATTCTCAGAAAGTTCTTCACGATGCATTCATTCAACTCACAGAGTTGAACCTTCCTTTTGATAGAACAGTTTTGAAACACTCTTTTTGTAGAATCTGCAAGAGGATATTTGGAGCGTTTTGAGGCCTATGCTGGAAAAGGAAATATCTTCACCTAAAAACTAGACAGAAGCATTCTCAGAAACTTCTGTGTGATGAGTGCATTCAACTCACAGACTTGAACGTTTCTTTTGATAGAACAGTTTTGAAACATTACGTTTGTAGAATCTGCAAGTGTTTATTCGGAGCACCTTGAGGCCTATGTTGGAAAAGGAAATATCTTCACATAAAAACTAGAGAGAAGGATTCTCAGAAACTTCTTTGTGATGAGTTCATTCAACTCACAGAGTTGAACCTACCAATTGATAGAGAAGTTTGGAAACACTCTTTTTGTAGAATCTGCAAGTGGATATTTGGAGCCGTTTGAGGCCTATGCTGGAAAAGGAAATATCTTCACATAAAAACTGAACAGAAGCATTCTCAGAAACTTCTTTGTGTTGAGTGCATTCAACTCACGGACTTGAACTTACCTGTAGAAAGAGCAGTTTTGAAACACTCTATTGGTGAAATCTGCAAGTGGTTATTTGGAGCACTTCGAGGCCTGTGCTGGGATATGGAATATCTTCACCTAAAAACTACAGAGAAGCATTCTCAGAAAGTTCTTCACGATGCATTCATTCAACTCACAGAGTTGAACCTTCCTTTTGATAGAACAGTTTTGAAACACTCTTTTTGTAGAATCTGCAAGAGGATATTTGGAGCGTTTTGAGGCCTATGCTGGAAAAGGAAATATCTTCACCTAAAAACTAGACAGAAGCATTCTCAGAAACTTCTGTGTGATGAGTGCATTCAACTCACAGACTTGAACGTTTCTTTTGATAGAACAGTTTTGAAACATTACGTTTGTAGAATCTGCAAGTGTTTATTCGGAGCACCTTGAGGCCTATGTTGGAAAAGGAAATATCTTCACATAAAAACTAGAGAGAAGGATTCTCAGAAACTTCTTTGTGATGAGTTCATTCAACTCACAGAGTTGAACTTACCAATTGATCGAGAAGTTTGGAAACACTCTTTTTGTAGAATCTGCAAGTGGATATTTGGAGCCGTTTGAGGCCTATGCTGGAAAAGGAAATATCTTCACATAAAAACTGAACAGAAGCATTCTCAGAAACTTCTTTGTGTTGAGTGCATTCAACTCACGGACTTGAACTTACCTGTAGAAAGAGCAGTTTTGAAACACTCTTTTGGTAACATCTGCAAGTGGTTATTTGGAGCACTTCGAGGCCTGTGCTGGGATATGGAATATCTTCACCTAAAAAGTACAGAGAAGCATTCTCAGAAAGTTCTTCACGATGCATTCATTCAACTCACAGAGTTGAACCTTCCTTTTGATAGAACAGTTTTGAAACACTCTTTTTGTAGAATCTGCAAGAGGATATTTGGAGCGTTTTGAGGCCTATGCTGGAAAAGGAAATATCTTCACCTAAAAACTAGACAGAAGCATTCTCAGAAACTTCTGTGTGATGAGTGCATTCAACTCACAGACTTGAACGTTTCTTTTGATAGAACAGTTTTGAAACATTACGTTTGTAGAATCTGCAAGTGTTTATTCGGAGCACCTTGAGGCCTATGTTGGAAAAGGAAATATCTTCACATAAAAACTAGAGAGAAGGATTCTCAGAAACTTCTTTGTGATGAGTTCATTCAACTCACAGAGTTGAACCTACCAATTGATAGAGAAGTTTGGAAACACTCTTTTTGTAGAATCTGCAAGTGGATATTTGGAGCCGTTTGAGGCCTATGCTGGAAAAGGAAATATCTTCACATAAAAACTGAACAGAAGCATTCTCAGAAACTTCTTTGTGTTGAGTGCATTCAAGTCACAGACTTGAACTTACCTGTAGAAAGAGCAGTTTTGAAACACTCTTTTGGTGAAATCTGCAAGTGGTTATTTGGAGCACTTCGAGGCCTGTGCTGGGATATGGAATATCTTCACCTAAAAACTACAGAGAAGCATTCTCAGAAAGTTCTTCACGATGCATTCATTCAACTCACAGAGTTGAACCTTCCTTTTGATAGAACAGTTTTGAAACACTCTTTTTGTAGAATCTGCAAGAGGATATTTGGAGCGTTTTGAGGCCTATGCTGGAAAAGGAAATATCTTCACCTAAAAACTAGACAGAAGCATTCTCAGAAACTTCTGTGTGATGAGTGCATTCAACTCACAGACTTGAACGTTTCTTTTGATAGAACAGTTTTGAAACATTACGTTTGTAGAATCTGCAAGTGTTTATTCGGAGCACCTTGAGGCCTATGTTGGAAAAGGAAATATCTTCACATAAAAACTAGAGAGAAGGATTCTCAGAAACTTCTTTGTGATGAGTTCATTCAACTCACAGATTTGAACCTACCAATTGATAGAGAAGTTTGGAAACACTCTTTTTGTAGAATCTGCAAGTGGATATTTGGAGCCGTTTGAGGCCTATGCTGGAAAAGGAAATATCTTCACATAAAAACTGAACAGAAGTATTCTCAGAAACTTCTTTGTGTTGAGTGCATTCAACTCACGGACTTGAACTTACCTGTAGAAAGAGCAGTTTTGAAACACTCTTTTGGTAAAATCTGCAAGTGGTTATTTGGAGCACTTCGAGGCCTGTGCTGGGATATGGAATATCTTCACCTAAAAACTACAGAGAAGCATTCTCAGAAAGTTCTTCATGATGCAGTCATTCAACTCACAGAGTTGAACCTTCCTTTTGATAGAACAGTTTTGAAACACTCTTTTTGTAGAATCTGCAAGAGGATATTTGGAGCGTTTTGAGGCCTATGCTGGAAAAGGAAATATCTTCACCTAAAAACTAGACAGAAGCATTCTCAGAAACTTCTGTGTGATGAGTGCATTCAACTCACAGACTTGAACGTTTCTTTTGATAGAACAGTTTTGAAACATTACGTTTGTAGAATCTGCAAGTGTTTATTCGGAGCACCTTGAGGCCTATGTTGGAAAAGGAAATATCTTCACATAAAAACTAGAGAGAAGGATTCTCAGAAACTTCTTTGTGATGAGTTCATTCAACTCACAGAGTTGAACCTACCAATTGATAGAGAAGTTTGGAAACACTCTTTTTGTAGAATCTGCAAGTGGATATTTGGAGCCGTTTGAGGCCTATGCTGGAAAAGGAAATATCTTCACATAAAAACTGAACAGAAGCATTCTCAGAAACTTCTTTGTGTTGAGTGCATTCAACTCACAGACGTGAACTTACCTGTAGAAAGAGCAGTTTTGAAACACTCTTTTGGTGAAATCTGCAAGTGGTTATTTGGAGCACTTCGAGGCCTGTGCTGGGATATGGAATATCTTCACCTAAAAAGTACAGAGAAGCATTCTCAGAAAGTTCTTCACGATGCATTCATTCAACTCACAGAGTTGAACCTTCCTTTTGATAGAACAGTTTTGAAACACTCTTTTTGTAGAATCTGCAAGAGGATATTTGGAGCGTTTTGAGGCCTATGCTGGAAAAGGAAATATCTTCACCTAAAAACTAGACAGAAGCATTCTCAGAAACTTCTGTGTGATGAGTGCATTCAACTCACAGACTTGAACGTTTCTTTTGATAGAACAGTTTTGAAACATTACGTTTGTAGAATCTGCAAGTGTTTATTCGGAGCACCTTGAGGCCTATGTTGGAAAAGGAAATATCTTCACATAAAAACTAGAGAGAAGGATTCTCAGAAACTTCTTTGTGATGAGTTCATTCAACTCACAGAGTTGAACCTACCAATTGATAGAGAAGTTTGGAAACACTCTTTTTGTAGAATCTGCAAGTGGATATTTGGAGCCGTTTGAGGCCTATGCTGGAAAAGGAAATATCTTCACATAAAAACTGAACAGAAGCATTCTCAGAAACTTCTTTGTGTTGAGTGCATTCAACTCACGGACTTAAACTTACCTGTAGAAAGAGCAGTTTTGAAACACTCTATTGGTGAAATCTGCAAGTGGTTATTTGGAGCACTTCGAGGCCTTTGCTGGGATATGGAATATCTTCACCTAAAAACTACAGAGAAGCATTCTCAGAAAGTTCTTCACGATGCATTCATTCAACTCACAGAGTTGAACCTTCCTTTTGATAGAACAGTTTTGAAACACTCTTTTTGTAGAATCTGCAAGAGGATATTTGGAGCGTTTTGAGGCCTATGCTGGAAAAGGAAATATCTTCACCTAAAAACTAGACAGAAGCATTCTCAGAAACTTCTGTGTGATGAGTGCATTCAACTCACAGACTTGAACGTTTCTTTTGATAGAACAGTTTTGAAACATTACGTTTGTAGAATCTGCAAGTGTTTATTCGGAGCACCTTGAGGCCTATGTTGGAAAAGGAAATATCTTCACATAAAAACTAGAGAGAAGGATTCTCAGAAACTTCTTTGTGATGAGTTCATTCAACTCACAGAGTTGAACCTACCAATTGATAGAGAAGTTTGGAAACACTCTTTTTGTAGAATCTGCAAGTGGATATTTGGAGCCGTTTGAGGCCTATGCTGGAAAAGGAAATATCTTCACATAAAAACTGAACAGAAGCATTCTCAGAAACTTCTTTGTGTTGAGTGCATTCAACTCACGGACTTGAACTTACCTGTAGAAAGAGCAGTTTTGAAACACTCTTTTGGTAAAATCTGCAAGTGGTTATTTGGAGCACTTCGAGGCCTGTGCTGGGATATGGAATATCTTCACCTAAAAACTACAGAGAAGCATTCTCAGAAAGTTCTTCACGATGCATTCATTCAACTCACAGAGTTGAACCTTCCTTTTGATAGAACAGTTTTGAAACACTCTTTTTGTAGAATCTGCAAGAGGATATTTGGAGCGTTTTGAGGCCTATGCTGGAAAAGGAAATATCTTCACCTAAAAACTAGACAGAAGCATTCTCAGAAACTTCTGTGTGATGAGTGCATTCAACTCACAGACTTGAACGTTTCTTTTGATAGAACAGTTTTGAAACATTACGTTTGTAGAATCTGCAAGTGTTTATTCGGAGCACCTTGAGGCCTATGTTGGAAAAGGAAATATCTTCACATAAAAACTAGAGAGAAGGATTCTCAGAAACTTCTTTGTGATGAGTTCATTCAACTCACAGAGTTGAACCTACCCATTGATAGAGAAGTTTGGAAACACTCTTTTTGTAGAATCTGCAAGTGGATATTTGGAGCCGTTTGAGGCCTATGCTGGAAAAGGAAATATCTTCACATAAAAACTGAACAGAAGCATTCTCAGAAACTTCTTTGTGTTGAGTGCATTCAACTCACGGACTTGAACTTACCTGTAGAAAGAGCAGTTTTGAAACACTCTTTTGGTAAAATCTGCAAGTGGTTATTTGGAGCACTTCGAGGCCTGTGCTGGGATATGGAATATCTTCACCTAAAAACTACAGAGAAGCATTCTCAGAAAGTTCTTCACGATGCATTCATTCAACTCACAGAGTTGAACCTTCCTTTTGATAGAACAGTTTTGAAACACTCTTTTTGTAGAATCTGCAAGAGGATATTTGGAGCGTTTTGAGGCCTATGCTGGAAAAGGAAATATCTTCACCTAAAAACTAGACAGAAGCATTCTCAGAAACTTCTGTGTGATGAGTGTATTCAACTCACAGACTTGAACGTTTCTTTTGATAGAACAGTTTTGAAACATTACGTTTGTAGAATCTGCAAGTGTTTATTCGGAGCACCTTGAGGCCTATGTTGGAAAAGGAAATATCTTCACATAAAAACTAGAGAGAAGGATTCTCAGAAACTTCTTTGTGATGAGTTCATTCAACTCACAGAGTTGAACCTACCAATTGATAGAGAAGTTTGGAAACACTCTTTTTGTAGAATCTGCAAGTGGATATTTGGAGCTGTTTGAGGCCTATGCTGGAAAAGGAAATATCTTCACCTAAAAACTGAACAGAAGCATTCTCAGAAACTTCTTTTTGTTGAGTGCATTCAACTCACAGACTTGAACTTAACTGTAGAAAGAGCAGTTTTGAAACACTCTTTTGTTAAAATCTGCAAGTGGTTATTTGGAGCACTTCGAGGCCTGTGCTGGGATATGGAATATCTTCACCTAAAAACTACAGAGAAGCATTCTCAGAAAGTTCTTCACGATGCATTCATTCAACTCACAGAGTTGAACCTTCCTTTTGATAGAACAGTTTTGAAACACTCTTTTTGTAGAATCTGCAAGAGGATATTTGGAGCGTTTTGAGGCCTATGCTGGAAAAGGAAATATCTTCACCTAAAAACTAGACAGAAGCATTCTCAGAAACTTCTGTGTGATGAGTGCATTCAACTCACAGACTTGAACGTTTCTTTTGATAGAACAGTTTTGAAACATTACGTTTGTAGAATCTGCAAGTGTTTATTCGGAGCACCTTGAGGCCTATGTTGGAAAAGGAAATATCTTCACATAAAAACTAGAGAGAAGGATTCTCAGAAACTTCTTTGTGATGAGTTCATTCAACTCACAGAGTTGAACCTACCCATTGATAGAGAAGTTTGGAAACACTCTTTTTGTAGAATCTGCAAGTGGATATTTGGAGCCGTTTGAGGCCTATGCTGGAAAAGGAAATATCTTCACATAAAAACTGAACAGAAGCATTCTCAGAAACTTCTTTGTGTTGAGTGCATTCAACTCACGGACTTGAACTTACCTGTAGAAAGAGCAGTTTTGAAACACTCTTTTGGTAAAATCTGCAAGTGGTTATTTGGAGCACTTCGAGGCCTGTGCTGGGATATGGAATATCTTCACCTAAAAACTACAGAGAAGCATTCTCAGAAAGTTCTTCACGATGCATTCATTCAACTCACAGAGTTGAACCTTCCTTTTGATAGAACAGTTTTGAAACACTCTTTTTGTAGAATCTGCAAGAGGATATTTGGAGCGTTTTGAGGCCTATGCTGGAAAAGGAAATATCTTCACCTAAAAACTAGACAGAAGCATTCTCAGAAACTTCTGTGTGATGAGTGCATTCAACTCACAGACTTGAACGATTCTTTTGATAGAACAGTTTTGAAACATTACATTTGTAGAATCTGCAAGTGTTTATTCGGAGCACCTTGAGGCCTATGTTGGAAAAGGAAATATCTTCACATAAAAACTAGAGAGAAGGATTCTCAGAAACTTCTTTGTGATGAGTTCATTCAACTCACAGAGTTGAACCTACCAATTGATAGAGAAGTTTGGAAACACTCTTTTTGTAGAATCTGCAAGTGGATATTTGGAGCCGTTTGAGGCCTATGCTGGAAAAGGAAATATCTTCACATAAAAACTGAACAGAAGCATTCTCAGAAACTTCTTTGTGTTGAGTGCATTCAACTCACAGACTTGAACTTACCTGTAGAAAGAGCAGTTTTGAAACACTCTTTTGGTGAAATCTGCAAGTGGTTATTTGGAGCACTTCGAGGCCTGTGCTGGGATATGGAATATCTTCACCTAAAAACTACAGAGAAGCATTCTCAGAAAGTTCTTCACGATGCATTCATTCAACTCACAGAGTTGAACCTTCCTTTTGATAGAACAGTTTTGAAACACTCTTTTTGTAGAATCTGCAAGAGGATATTTGGAGCGTTTTGAGGCCTATGCTGGAAAAGGAAATATCTTCACCTAAAAACTAGACAGAAGCATTCTCAGAAACTTCTGTGTGATGAGTGCATTCAACTCACAGACTTGAACGTTTCTTTTGATAGAACAGTTTTGAAACATTACGTTTGTAGAATCTGCAAGTGTTTATTCGGAGCACCTTGAGGCCTATGTTGGAAAAGGAAATATCTTCACATAAAAACTAGAGAGAAGGATTCTCAGAAACTTCTTTGTGATGAGTTCATTCAACTCACAGAGTTGAACCTACCAATTGATAGAGAAGTTTGGAAACACTCTTTTTGTAGAATCTGCAAGTGGATATTTGGAGCCGTTTGAGGCCTATGCTGGAAAAGGAAATATCTTCACATAAAAACTGAACAGAAGCATTCTCAGAAACTTCTTTGTGTTGAGTGCATTCAACTCACGGACTTGAACTTACCTGTAGAAAGAGCAGTTTTGAAACACTCTTTTGGTAAAATCTGCAAGTGGTTATTTGGAGCACTTCGAGGCCTGTGCTGGGATATGGAATATCTTCACCTAAAAACTACAGAGAAGCATTCTCAGAAAGTTCTTCACGATGCATTCATTCAACTCACAGAGTTGAACCTTCCTTTTGATAGAACAGTTTTGAAACACTCTTTTTGTAGAATCTGCAAGAGGATATTTGGAGCGTTTTGAGGCCTATGCTGGAAAAGGAAATATCTTCACCTAAAAACTAGACAGAAGCATTCTCAGAAACTTCTGTGTGATGAGTGTATTCAACTCGCAGACTTGAACGTTTCTTTTGATAGAACAGTTTTGAAACATTACGTTTGTAGAATCTGCAAGTGTTTATTCGGAGCACCTTGAGGCCTATGTTGGAAAAGGAAATATCTTCACATAAAAACTAGAGAGAAGGATTCTCAGAAACTTCTTTGTGATGAGTTCATTCAACTCACAGAGTTGAACCTACCAATTGATAGAGAAGTTTGGAAACACTCTTTTTGTAGAATCTGCAAGTGGATATTTGGAGCCGTTTGAGGCCTATGCTGGAAAAGGAAATATCTTCACATAAAAACTGAACAGAAGCATTCTCAGAAACTTCTTTGTGTTGAGTGCATTCAACTCACAGACGTGAACTTAACTGTAGAAAGAGCAGTTTTGAAACACTCTTTTGTTAAAATCTGCAAGTGGTTATTTTGAGCACTTCGAGGCCTGTGCTGGGATATGGAATATCTTCACCTAAAAACTACAGAGAAGCATTCTCAGAAAGTTCTTCACGATGCATTCATTCAACTCACAGAGTTGAACCTTCCTTTTGATAGAACAGTTTTGAAACACTCTTTTTGTAGAATCTGCAAGAGGATATTTGGAGCGTTTTGAGGCCTATGCTGGAAAAGGAAATATCTTCACCTAAAAACTAGACAGAAGCATTCTCAGAAACTTCTGTGTGATGAGTGCATTCAACTCACAGACTTGAACGTTTCTTTTGATAGAACAGTTTTGAAACATTACGTTTGTAGAATCTGCAAGTGTTTATTCGGAGCACCTTGAGGCCTATGTTGGAAAAGGAAATATCTTCACATAAAAACTAGAGAGAAGGATTCTCAGAAACTTCTTTGTGATGAGTTCATTCAACTCACAGAGTTGAACCTACCCATTGATAGAGAAGTTTGGAAACACTCTTTTTGTAGAATCTGCAAGTGGATATTTGGAGCCGTTTGAGGCCTATGCTGGAAAAGGAAATATCTTCACATAAAAACTGAACAGAAGCATTCTCAGAAACTTCTTTGTGTTGAGTGCATTCAACTCACGGACTTGAACTTACCTGTAGAAAGAGCAGTTTTGAAACACTCTTTTGGTAAAATCTGCAAGTGGTTATTTGGAGCACTTCGAGGCCTGTGCTGGGATATGGAATATCTTCACCTAAAAACTACAGAGAAGCATTCTCAGAAAGTTCTTCACGATGCATTCATTCAACTCACAGAGTTGAACCTTCCTTTTGATAGAACAGTTTTGAAACACTCTTTTTGTAGAATCTGCAAGAGGATATTTGGAGCGTTTTGAGGCATATGCTGGAAAAGGAAATATCTTCACCTAAAAACTAGACAGAAGCATTCTCAGAAACTTCTGTGTGATGAGTGCATTCAACTCACAGACTTGAACGTTTCTTTTGATAGAACAGTTTTGAAACATTACGTTTGTAGAATCTGCAAGTGTTTATTCGGAGCACCTTGAGGCCTATGTTGGAAAAGGAAATATCTTCACATAAAAACTAGAGAGAAGGATTCTCAGAAACTTCTTTGTGATGAGTTCATTCAACTCACAGAGTTGAACCTACCCATTGATAGAGAAGTTTGGAAACACTCTTTTTGTAGAATCTGCAAGTGGATATTTGGAGCCGTTTGAGGCCTATGCTGGAAAAGGAAATATCTTCACATAAAAACTGAACAGAAGCATTCTCAGAAACTTCTTTGTGTTGAGTGCATTCAACTCACGGACTTGAACTTACCTGTAGAAAGAGCAGTTTTGAAACACTCTTTTGGTAACATCTGCAAGTGGTTATTTGGAGCACTTCGAGGCCTGTGCTGGGATATGGAATATCTTCACCTAAAAACTACAGAGAAGCATTCTCAGAAAGTTCTTCACGATGCATTCATTCAACTCACAGAGTTGAACCTTCCTTTTGATAGAACAGTTTTGAAACACTCTTTTTGTAGAATCTGCAAGAGGATATTTGGAGCGTTTTGAGGCCTATGCTGGAAAAGGAAATATCTTCACCTAAAAACTAGACAGAAGCATTCTCAGAAACTTCTGTGTGATGAGTGCATTCAACTCACAGACTTGAACGTTTCTTTTGATAGAACAGTTTTGAAACATTACGTTTGTAGAATCTGCAAGTGTTTATTCGGAGCACCTTGAGGCCTATGTTGGAAAAGGAAATATCTTCACATAAAAACTAGAGAGAAGGATTCTCAGAAACTTCTTTGTGATGAGTTCATTCAACTCACAGAGTTGAACCTACCAATTGATAGAGAAGTTTGGAAACACTCTTTTTGTAGAATCTGCAAGTGGATATTTGGAGCCGTTTGAGGCCTATGCTGGAAAAGGAAATATCTTCACATAAAAACTGAACAGAAGCATTCTCAGAAACTTCTTTGTGTTGAGTGCATTCAACTCACAGACGTGAACTTACCTGTAGAAAGAGCAGTTTTGAAACACTCTTTTGGTGAAATCTGCAAGTGGTTATTTGGAGCACTTCGAGGCCTGTGCTGGGATATGGAATATCTTCACCTAAAAAGTACAGAGAAGCATTCTCAGAAAGTTCTTCACGATGCATTCATTCAACTCACAGAGTTGAACCTTCCTTTTGATAGAACAGTTTTGAAACACTCTTTTTGTAGAATCTGCAAGAGGATATTTGGAGCGTTTTGAGGCCTATGCTGGAAAAGGAAATATCTTCACCTAAAAACTAGACAGAAGCATTCTCAGAAACTTCTGTGTGATGAGTGCATTCAACTCACAGACTTGAACGTTTCTTTTGATAGAACAGTTTTGAAACATTACGTTTGTAGAATCTGCAAGTGTTTATTCGGAGCACCTTGAGGCCTATGTTGGAAAAGGAAATATCTTCACATAAAAACTAGAGAGAAGGATTCTCAGAAACTTCTTTGTGATGAGTTCATTCAACTCACAGAGTTGAACCTACCAATTGATAGAGAAGTTTGGAAACACTCTTTTTGTAGAATCTGCAAGTGGATATTTGGAGCCGTTTGAGGCCTATGCTGGAAAAGGAAATATCTTCACATAAAAACTGAACAGAAGCATTCTCAGAAACTTCTTTGTGTTGAGTGCATTCAACTCACGGACTTAAACTTACCTGTAGAAAGAGCAGTTTTGAAACACTCTATTGGTGAAATCTGCAAGTGGTTATTTGGAGCACTTCGAGGCCTTTGCTGGGATATGGAATATCTTCACCTAAAAACTACAGAGAAGCATTCTCAGAAAGTTCTTCACGATGCATTCATTCAACTCACAGAGTTGAACCTTCCTTTTGATAGAACAGTTTTGAAACACTCTTTTTGTAGAATCTGCAAGAGGATATTTGGAGCGTTTTGAGGCCTATGCTGGAAAAGGAAATATCTTCACCTAAAAACTAGACAGAAGCATTCTCAGAAACTTCTGTGTGATGAGTGCATTCAACTCACAGACTTGAACGTTTCTTTTGATAGAACAGTTTTGAAACATTACGTTTGTAGAATCTGCAAGTGTTTATTCGGAGCACCTTGAGGCCTATGTTGGAAAAGGAAATATCTTCACATAAAAACTAGAGAGAAGGATTCTCAGAAACTTCTTTGTGATGAGTTCATTCAACTCACAGAGTTGAACCTACCAATTGATAGAGAAGTTTGGAAACACTCTTTTTGTAGAATCTGCAAGTGGATATTTGGAGCCGTTTGAGGCCTATGCTGGAAAAGGAAATATCTTCACATAAAAACTGAACAGAAGCATTCTCAGAAACTTCTTTGTGTTGAGTGCATTCAACTCACGGACTTGAACTTACCTGTAGAAAGAGCAGTTTTGAAACACTCTTTTGGTAAAATCTGCAAGTGGTTATTTGGAGCACTTCGAGGCCTGTGCTGGGATATGGAATATCTTCACCTAAAAACTACAGAGAAGCATTCTCAGAAAGTTCTTCACGATGCATTCATTCAACTCACAGAGTTGAACCTTCCTTTTGATAGAACAGTTTTGAAACACTCTTTTTGTAGAATCTGCAAGAGGATATTTGGAGCGTTTTGAGGCCTATGCTGGAAAAGGAAATATCTTCACCTAAAAACTAGACAGAAGCATTCTCAGAAACTTCTGTGTGATGAGTGCATTCAACTCACAGACTTGAACGTTTCTTTTGATAGAACAGTTTTGAAACATTACGTTTGTAGAATCTGCAAGTGTTTATTCGGAGCACCTTGAGGCCTATGTTGGAAAAGGAAATATCTTCACATAAAAACTAGAGAGAAGGATTCTCAGAAACTTCTTTGTGATGAGTTCATTCAACTCACAGAGTTGAACCTACCCATTGATAGAGAAGTTTGGAAACACTCTTTTTGTAGAATCTGCAAGTGGATATTTGGAGCCGTTTGAGGCCTATGCTGGAAAAGGAAATATCTTCACATAAAAACTGAACAGAAGCATTCTCAGAAACTTCTTTGTGTTGAGTGCATTCAACTCACGGACTTGAACTTACCTGTAGAAAGAGCAGTTTTGAAACACTCTTTTGGTAAAATCTGCAAGTGGTTATTTGGAGCACTTCGAGGCCTGTGCTGGGATATGGAATATCTTCACCTAAAAACTACAGAGAAGCATTCTCAGAAAGTTCTTCACGATGCATTCATTCAACTCACAGAGTTGAACCTTCCTTTTGATAGAACAGTTTTGAAACACTCTTTTTGTAGAATCTGCAAGAGGATATTTGGAGCGTTTTGAGGCCTATGCTGGAAAAGGAAATATCTTCACCTAAAAACTAGACAGAAGCATTCTCAGAAACTTCTGTGTGATGAGTGTATTCAACTCACAGACTTGAACGTTTCTTTTGATAGAACAGTTTTGAAACATTACGTTTGTAGAATCTGCAAGTGTTTATTCGGAGCACCTTGAGGCCTATGTTGGAAAAGGAAATATCTTCACATAAAAACTAGAGAGAAGGATTCTCAGAAACTTCTTTGTGATGAGTTCATTCAACTCACAGAGTTGAACCTACCAATTGATAGAGAAGTTTGGAAACACTCTTTTTGTAGAATCTGCAAGTGGATATTTGGAGCTGTTTGAGGCCTATGCTGGAAAAGGAAATATCTTCACCTAAAAACTGAACAGAAGCATTCTCAGAAACTTCTTTTTGTTGAGTGCATTCAACTCACAGACTTGAACTTAACTGTAGAAAGAGCAGTTTTGAAACACTCTTTTGTTAAAATCTGCAAGTGGTTATTTGGAGCACTTCGAGGCCTGTGCTGGGATATGGAATATCTTCACCTAAAAACTACAGAGAAGCATTCTCAGAAAGTTCTTCACGATGCATTCATTCAACTCACAGAGTTGAACCTTCCTTTTGATAGAACAGTTTTGAAACACTCTTTTTGTAGAATCTGCAAGAGGATATTTGGAGCGTTTTGAGGCCTATGCTGGAAAAGGAAATATCTTCACCTAAAAACTAGACAGAAGCATTCTCAGAAACTTCTGTGTGATGAGTGCATTCAACTCACAGACTTGAACGTTTCTTTTGATAGAACAGTTTTGAAACATTACGTTTGTAGAATCTGCAAGTGTTTATTCGGAGCACCTTGAGGCCTATGTTGGAAAAGGAAATATCTTCACATAAAAACTAGAGAGAAGGATTCTCAGAAACTTCTTTGTGATGAGTTCATTCAACTCACAGAGTTGAACCTACCCATTGATAGAGAAGTTTGGAAACACTCTTTTTGTAGAATCTGCAAGTGGATATTTGGAGCCGTTTGAGGCCTATGCTGGAAAAGGAAATATCTTCACATAAAAACTGAACAGAAGCATTCTCAGAAACTTCTTTGTGTTGAGTGCATTCAACTCACGGACTTGAACTTACCTGTAGAAAGAGCAGTTTTGAAACACTCTTTTGGTAAAATCTGCAAGTGGTTATTTGGAGCACTTCGAGGCCTGTGCTGGGATATGGAATATCTTCACCTAAAAACTACAGAGAAGCATTCTCAGAAAGTTCTTCACGATGCATTCATTCAACTCACAGAGTTGAACCTTCCTTTTGATAGAACAGTTTTGAAACACTATTTTTGTAGAATCTGCAAGAGGATATTTGGAGCGTTTTGAGGCCTATGCTGGAAAAGGAAATATCTTCACCTAAAAACTAGACAGAAGCATTCTCAGAAACTTCTGTGTGATGAGTGCATTCAACTCACAGACTTGAACGTTTCTTTTGATAGAACAGTTTTGAAACATTACGTTTGTAGAATCTGCAAGTGTTTATTCGGAGCACCTTGAGGCCTATGTTGGAAAAGGAAATATCTTCACATAAAAACTAGAGAGAAGGATTCTCAGAAACTTCTTTGTGATGAGTTCATTCAACTCACAGAGTTGAACCTACCCATTGATAGAGAAGTTTGGAAACACTCTTTTTGTAGAATCTGCAAGTGGATATTTGGAGCCGTTTGAGGCCTATGCTGGAAAAGGAAATATCTTCACATAAAAACTGAACAGAAGCATTCTCAGAAACTTCTTTGTGTTGAGTGCATTCAACTCACGGACTTGAACTTACCTGTAGAAAGAGCAGTTTTGAAACACTCTTTTGGTGAAATCTGCAAGTGGTTATTTGGAGCACTTCGAGGCCTGTGCTGGGATATGGAATATCTTCACCTAAAAACTACAGAGAAGCATTCTCAGAAAGTTCTTCACGATGCATTCATTCAACTCACAGAGTTGAACCTTCCTTTTGATAGAACAGTTTTGAAACACTCTTTTTGTAGAATCTGCAAGAGGATATTTGGAGCGTTTTGAGGCCTATGCTGGAAAAGGAAATATCTTCACCTAAAAACTAGACAGAAGCATTCTCAGAAACTTCTGTGTGATGAGTGCATTCAACTCACAGACTTGAACGATTCTTTTGATAGAACAGTTTTGAAACATTACATTTGTAGAATCTGCAAGTGTTTATTCGGAGCACCTTGAGGCCTATGTTGGAAAAGGAAATATCTTCACATAAAAACTAGAGAGAAGGATTCTCAGAAACTTCTTTGTGATGAGTTCATTCAACTCACAGAGTTGAACCTACCAATTGATAGAGAAGTTTGGAAACACTCTTTTTGTAGAATCTGCAAGTGGATATTTGGAGCCGTTTGAGGCCTATGCTGGAAAAGGAAATATCTTCACATAAAAACTGAACAGAAGCATTCTCAGAAACTTCTTTGTGTTGAGTGCATTCAACTCACAGACTTGAACTTACCTGTAGAAAGAGCAGTTTTGAAACACTCTTTTGGTGAAATCTGCAAGTGGTTATTTGGAGCACTTCGAGGCCTGTGCTGGGATATGGAATATCTTCACCTAAAAACTACAGAGAAGCATTCTCAGAAAGTTCTTCACGATGCATTCATTCAACTCACAGAGTTGAACCTTCCTTTTGATAGAACAGTTTTGAAACACTCTTTTTGTAGAATCTGCAAGAGGATATTTGGAGCGTTTTGAGGCCTATGCTGGAAAAGGAAATATCTTCACCTAAAAACTAGACAGAAGCATTCTCAGAAACTTCTGTGTGATGAGTGCATTCAACTCACAGACTTGAACGTTTCTTTTGATAGAACAGTTTTGAAACATTACGTTTGTAGAATCTGCAAGTGTTTATTCGGAGCACCTTGAGGCCTATGTTGGAAAAGGAAATATCTTCACATAAAAACTAGAGAGAAGGATTCTCAGAAACTTCTTTGTGATGAGTTCATTCAACTCACAGAGTTGAACCTACCAATTGATAGAGAAGTTTGGAAACACTCTTTTTGTAGAATCTGCAAGTGGATATTTGGAGCCGTTTGAGGCCTATGCTGGAAAAGGAAATATCTTCACATAAAAACTGAACAGAAGCATTCTCAGAAACTTCTTTGTGTTGAGTGCATTCAACTCACGGACTTGAACTTACCTGTAGAAAGAGCAGTTTTGAAACACTCTATTGGTGAAATCTGCAAGTGGTTATTTGGAGCACTTCGAGGCCTTTGCTGGGATATGGAATATCTTCACCTAAAAACTACAGAGAAGCATTCTCAGAAAGTTCTTCACGATGCATTCATTCAACTCACAGAGTTGAACCTTCCTTTTGATAGAACAGTTTTGAAACACTCTTTTTGTAGAATCTGCAAGAGGATATTTGGAGCGTTTTGAGGCCTATGCTGGAAAAGGAAATATCTTCACCTAAAAACTAGACAGAAGCATTCTCAGAAACTTCTGTGTGATGAGTGCATTCAACTCACAGACTTGAACGTTTCTTTTGATAGAACAGTTTTGAAACATTACGTTTGTAGAATCTGCAAGTGTTTATTCGGAGCACCTTGAGGCCTATGTTGGAAAAGGAAATATCTTCACATAAAAACTAGAGAGAAGGATTCTCAGAAACTTCTTTGTGATGAGTTCATTCAACTCACAGAGTTGAACCTACCAATTGATAGAGAAGTTTGGAAACACTCTTTTTGTAGAATCTGCAAGTGGATATTTGGAGCCGTTTGAGGCCTATGCTGGAAAAGGAAATATCTTCACATAAAAACTGAACAGAAGCATTCTCAGAAACTTCTTTGTGTTGAGTGCATTCAACTCACGGACTTGAACTTACCTGTAGAAAGAGCAGTTTTGAAACACTCTTTTGGTAAAATCTGCAAGTGGTTATTTGGAGCACTTCGAGGCCTGTGCTGGGATATGGAATATCTTCACCTAAAAACTACAGAGAAGCATTCTCAGAAAGTTCTTCACGATGCATTCATTCAACTCACAGAGTTGAACCTTCCTTTTGATAGAACAGTTTTGAAACACTCTTTTTGTAGAATCTGCAAGAGGATATTTGGAGCGTTTTGAGGCCTATGCTGGAAAAGGAAATATCTTCACCTAAAAACTAGACAGAAGCATTCTCAGAAACTTCTGTGTGATGAGTGTATTCAACTCGCAGACTTGAACGTTTCTTTTGATAGAACAGTTTTGAAACATTACGTTTGTAGAATCTGCAAGTGTTTATTCGGAGCACCTTGAGGCCTATGTTGGAAAAGGAAATATCTTCACATAAAAACTAGAGAGAAGGATTCTCAGAAACTTCTTTGTGATGAGTTCATTCAACTCACAGAGTTGAACCTACCAATTGATAGAGAAGTTTGGAAACACTCTTTTTGTAGAATCTGCAAGTGGATATTTGGAGCCGTTTGAGGCCTATGCTGGAAAAGGAAATATCTTCACATAAAAACTGAACAGAAGCATTCTCAGAAACTTCTTTGTGTTGAGTGCATTCAACTCACAGACGTGAACTTAACTGTAGAAAGAGCAGTTTTGAAACACTCTTTTGTTAAAATCTGCAAGTGGTTATTTGGAGCACTTCGAGGCCTGTGCTGGGATATGGAATATCTTCACCTAAAAACTACAGAGAAGCATTCTCAGAAAGTTCTTCACGATGCATTCATTCAACTCACAGAGTTGAACCTTCCTTTTGATAGAACAGTTTTGAAACACTCTTTTTGTAGAATCTGCAAGAGGATATTTGGAGCGTTTTGAGGCCTATGCTGGAAAAGGAAATATCTTCACCTAAAAACTAGACAGAAGCATTCTCAGAAACTTCTGTGTGATGAGTGCATTCAACTCACAGACTTGAACGTTTCTTTTGATAGAACAGTTTTGAAACATTACGTTTGTAGAATCTGCAAGTGTTTATTCGGAGCACCTTGAGGCCTATGTTGGAAAAGGAAATATCTTCACATAAAAACTAGAGAGAAGGATTCTCAGAAACTTCTTTGTGATGAGTTCATTCAACTCACAGAGTTGAACCTACCCATTGATAGAGAAGTTTGGAAACACTCTTTTTGTAGAATCTGCAAGTGGATATTTGGAGCCGTTTGAGGCCTATGCTGGAAAAGGAAATATCTTCACATAAAAACTGAACAGAAGCATTCTCAGAAACTTCTTTGTGTTGAGTGCATTCAACTCACGGACTTGAACTTACCTGTAGAAAGAGCAGTTTTGAAACACTCTATTGGTGAAATCTGCAAGTGGTTATTTGGAGCACTTCGAGGCCTTTGCTGGGATATGGAATATCTTCACCTAAAAACTACAGAGAAGCATTCTCAGAAAGTTCTTCACGATGCATTCATTCAACTCACAGAGTTGAACCTTCCTTTTGATAGAACAGTTTTGAAACACTCTTTTTGTAGAATCTGCAAGAGGATATTTGGAGCGTTTTGAGGCCTATGCTGGAAAAGGAAATATCTTCACCTAAAAACTAGACAGAAGCATTCTCAGAAACTTCTGTGTGATGAGTGCATTCAACTCACAGACTTGAACGTTTCTTTTGATAGAACAGTTTTGAAACATTACGTTTGTAGAATCTGCAAGTGTTTATTCGGAGCACCTTGAGGCCTATGTTGGAAAAGGAAATATCTTCACATAAAAACTAGAGAGAAGGATTCTCAGAAACTTCTTTGTGATGAGTTCATTCAACTCACAGAGTTGAACCTACCAATTGATAGAGAAGTTTGGAAACACTCTTTTTGTAGAATCTGCAAGTGGATATTTGGAGCCGTTTGAGGCCTATGCTGGAAAAGGAAATATCTTCACATAAAAACTGAACAGAAGCATTCTCAGAAACTTCTTTGTGTTGAGTGCATTCAACTCACGGACTTGAACTTACCTGTAGAAAGAGCAGTTTTGAAACACTCTTTTGGTAAAATCTGCAAGTGGTTATTTGGAGCACTTCGAGGCCTGTGCTGGGATATGGAATATCTTCACCTAAAAACTACAGAGAAGCATTCTCAGAAAGTTCTTCACGATGCATTCATTCAACTCACAGAGTTGAACCTTCCTTTTGATAGAACAGTTTTGAAACACTCTTTTTGTAGAATCTGCAAGAGGATATTTGGAGCGTTTTGAGGCCTATGCTGGAAAAGGAAATATCTTCACCTAAAAACTAGACAGAAGCATTCTCAGAAACTTCTGTGTGATGAGTGTATTCAACTCGCAGACTTGAACGTTTCTTTTGATAGAACAGTTTTGAAACATTACGTTTGTAGAATCTGCAAGTGTTTATTCGGAGCACCTTGAGGCCTATGTTGGAAAAGGAAATATCTTCACATAAAAACTAGAGAGAAGGATTCTCAGAAACTTCTTTGTGATGAGTTCATTCAACTCACAGAGTTGAACCTACCAATTGATAGAGAAGTTTGGAAACACTCTTTTTGTAGAATCTGCAAGTGGATATTTGGAGCCGTTTGAGGCCTATGCTGGAAAAGGAAATATCTTCACATAAAAACTGAACAGAAGCATTCTCAGAAACTTCTTTGTGTTGAGTGCATTCAACTCACAGACGTGAACTTAACTGTAGAAAGAGCAGTTTTGAAACACTCTTTTGTTAAAATCTGCAAGTGGTTATTTGGAGCACTTCGAGGCCTGTGCTGGGATATGGAATATCTTCACCTAAAAACTACAGAGAAGCATTCTCAGAAAGTTCTTCACGATGCATTCATTCAACTCACAGAGTTGAACCTTCCTTTTGATAGAACAGTTTTGAAACACTCTTTTTGTAGAATCTGCAAGAGGATATTTGGAGCGTTTTGAGGCCTATGCTGGAAAAGGAAATATCTTCACCTAAAAACTAGACAGAAGCATTCTCAGAAACTTCTGTGTGATGAGTGCATTCAACTCACAGACTTGAACGTTTCTTTTGATAGAACAGTTTTGAAACATTACGTTTGTAGAATCTGCAAGTGTTTATTCGGAGCACCTTGAGGCCTATGTTGGAAAAGGAAATATCTTCACATAAAAACTAGAGAGAAGGATTCTCAGAAACTTCTTTGTGATGAGTTCATTCAACTCACAGAGTTGAACCTACCCATTGATAGAGAAGTTTGGAAACACTCTTTTTGTAGAATCTGCAAGTGGATATTTGGAGCCGTTTGAGGCCTATGCTGGAAAAGGAAATATCTTCACATAAAAACTGAACAGAAGCATTCTCAGAAACTTCTTTGTGTTGAGTGCATTCAACTCACGGACTTGAACTTACCTGTAGAAAGAGCAGTTTTGAAACACTCTTTTGGTAAAATCTGCAAGTGGTTATTTGGAGCACTTCGAGGCCTGTGCTGGGATATGGAATATCTTCACCTAAAAACTACAGAGAAGCATTCTCAGAAAGTTCTTCACGATGCATTCATTCAACTCACAGAGTTGAACCTTCCTTTTGATAGAACAGTTTTGAAACACTCTTTTTGTAGAATCTGCAAGAGGATATTTGGAGCGTTTTGAGGCCTATGCTGGAAAAGGAAATATCTTCACCTAAAAACTAGACAGAAGCATTCTCAGAAACTTCTGTGTGATGAGTGCATTCAACTCACAGACTTGAACGTTTCTTTTGATAGAACAGTTTTGAAACATTACGTTTGTAGAATCTGCAAGTGTTTATTCGGAGCACCTTGAGGCCTATGTTGGAAAAGGAAATATCTTCACATAAAAACTAGAGAGAAGGATTCTCAGAAACTTCTTTGTGATGAGTTCATTCAACTCACAGAGTTGAACCTACCAATTGATAGAGAAGTTTGGAAACACTCTTTTTGTAGAATCTGCAAGTGGATATTTGGAGCCGTTTGAGGCCTATGCTGGAAAAGGAAATATCTTCACATAAAAACTGAACAGAAGCATTCTCAGAAACTTCTTTGTGTTGAGTGCATTCAACTCACGGACTTGAACTTACCTGTAGAAAGAGCAGTTTTGAAACACTCTTTTGGTAACATCTGCAAGTGGTTATTTGGAGCACTTCGAGGCCTGTGCTGGGATATGGAATATCTTCACCTAAAAACTACAGAGAAGCATTCTCAGAAAGTTCTTCACGATGCATTCATTCAACTCACAGAGTTGAACCTTCCTTTTGATAGAACAGTTTTGAAACACTCTTTTTGTAGAATCTGCAAGAGGATATTTGGAGCGTTTTGAGGCATATGCTGGAAAAGGAAATATCTTCACCTAAAAACTAGACAGAAGCATTCTCAGAAACTTCTGTGTGATGAGTGCATTCAACTCACAGACTTGAACGTTTCTTTTGATAGAACAGTTTTGAAACATTACGTTTGTAGAATCTGCAAGTGTTTATTCGGAGCACCTTGAGGCCTATGTTGGAAAAGGAAATATCTTCACATAAAAACTAGAGAGAAGGATTCTCAGAAACTTCTTTGTGATGAGTTCATTCAACTCACAGAGTTGAACCTACCAATTGATAGAGAAGTTTGGAAACACTCTTTTTGTAGAATCTGCAAGTGGATATTTGGAGCCGTTTGAGGCCTATGCTGGAAAAGGAAATATCTTCACATAAAAACTGAACAGAAGCATTCTCAGAAACTTCTTTGTGTTGAGTGCATTCAACTCACAGACTTGAACTTACCTGTAGAAAGAGCAGTTTTGAAACACTCTTTTGGTAAAATCTGCAAGTGGTTATTTGGAGCACTTCGAGGCCTGTGCTGGGATATGGAATATCTTCACCTAAAAACTACAGAGAAGCATTCTCAGAAAGTTCTTCACGATGCATTCATTCAACTCACAGAGTTGAACCTTCCTTTTGATAGAACAGTTTTGAAACACTCTTTTTGTAGAATCTGCAAGAGGATATTTGGAGCGTTTTGAGGCCTATGCTGGAAAAGGAAATATCTTCACCTAAAAACTAGACAGAAGCATTCTCAGAAACTTCTGTGTGATGAGTGCATTCAACTCACAGACTTGAACGTTTCTTTTGATAGAACAGTTTTGAAACATTACGTTTGTAGAATCTGCAAGTGTTTATTCGGAGCACCTTGAGGCCTATGTTGGAAAAGGAAATATCTTCACATAAAAACTAGAGAGAAGGATTCTCAGAAACTTCTTTGTGATGAGTTCATTCAACTCACAGAGTTGAACCTACCAATTGATAGAGAAGTTTGGAAACACTCTTTTTGTAGAATCTGCAAGTGGATATTTGGAGCCGTTTGAGGCCTATGCTGGAAAAGGAAATATCTTCACATAAAAACTGAACAGAAGCATTCTCAGAAACTTCTTTGTGTTGAGTGCATTCAACTCACGGACTTGAACTTAACTGTAGAAAGAGCAGTTTTGAAACACTCTTTTGGTAAAATCTGCAAGTGGTTATTTGGAGCACTTCGAGGCCTGTGCTGGGATATGGAATATCTTCACCTAAAAACTACAGAGAAGCATTCTCAGAAAGTTCTTCACGATGCATTCATTCAACTCACAGAGTTGAACCTTCCTTTTGATAGAACAGTTTTGAAACACTCTTTTCGTAGAATCTGCAAGAGGATATTTGGAGCGTTTTGAGGCCTATGCTGGAAAAGGAAATATCTTCACCTAAAAACTAGACAGAAGCATTCTCAGAAACTTCTGTGTGATGAGTGCATTCAACTCACAGACTTGAACGTTTCTTTTGATAGAACAGTTTTGAAACATTACGTTTGTAGAATCTGCAAGTGTTTATTCGGAGCACCTTGAGGCCTATGTTGGAAAAGGAAATATCTTCACATAAAAACTAGAGAGAAGGATTCTCAGAAACTTCTTTGTGATGAGTTCATTCAACTCACAGAGTTGAACCTACCAATTGATAGAGAAGTTTGGAAACACTCTTTTTGTAGAATCTGCAAGTGGATATTTGGAGCCGTTTGAGGCCTATGCTGGAAAAGGAAATATCTTCACATAAAAACTGAACAGAAGCATTCTCAGAAACTTCTTTGTGTTGAGTGCATTCAACTCACGGACTTGAACTTACCTGTAGAAAGAGCAGTTTTGAAACACTCTTTTGGTAAAATCTGCAAGTGGTTATTTGGAGCACTTCGAGGCCTGTGCTGGGATATGGAATATCTTCACCTAAAAACTACAGAGAAGCATTCTCAGAAAGTTCTTCACGATGCATTCATTCAACTCACAGAGTTGAACCTTCCTTTTGATAGAACAGTTTTGAAACACTCTTTTTGTAGAATCTGCAAGAGGATATTTGGAGCGTTTTGAGGCCTATGCTGGAAAAGGAAATATCTTCACCTAAAAACTAGACAGAAGCATTCTCAGAAACTTCTGTGTGATGAGTGCATTCAACTCACAGACTTGAACGTTTCTTTTGATAGAACAGTTTTGAAACATTACGTTTGTAGAATCTGCAAGTGTTTATTCGGAGCACCTTGAGGCCTATGTTGGAAAAGGAAATATCTTCACATAAAAACTAGAGAGAAGGATTCTCAGAAACTTCTTCGTGATGAGTTCATTCAACTCACAGAGTTGAACCTACCAATTGATAGAGAAGTTTGGAAACACTCTTTTTGTAGAATCTGCAAGTGGATATTTGGAGCCGTTTGAGGCCTATGCTGGAAAAGGAAATATCTTCACATAAAAACTGAACAGAAGCATTCTCAGAAACTTCTTTGTGTTGAGTGCATTCAACTCACGGACTTGAACTTACCTGTAGAAAGAGCAGTTTTGAAACACTCTTTTGGTAAAATCTGCAAGTGGTTATTTGGAGCACTTCGAGGCCTGTGCTGGGATATGGAATATCTTCACCTAAAAACTACAGAGAAGCATTCTCAGAAAGTTCTTCACGATGCATTCATTCAACTCACAGAGTTGAACCTTCCTTTTGATAGAACAGTTTTGAAACACTCTTTTTGTAGAATCTGCAAGAGGATATTTGGAGCGTTTTGAGGCCTATGCTGGAAAAGGAAATATCTTCACCTAAAAACTAGACAGAAGCATTCTCAGAAACTTCTGTGTGATGAGTGCATTCAACTCACAGACTTGAACGTTTCTTTTGATAGAACAGTTTTGAAACATTACGTTTGTAGAATCTGCAAGTGTTTATTCGGAGCACCTTGAGGCCTATGTTGGAAAAGGAAATATCTTCACATAAAAACTAGAGAGAAGGATTCTCAGAAACTTCTTTGTGATGAGTTCATTCAACTCACAGAGTTGAACCTACCAATTGATAGAGAAGTTTGGAAACACTCTTTTTGTAGAATCTGCAAGTGGATATTTGGAGCCGTTTGAGGCCTATGCTGGAAAAGGAAATATCTTCACATAAAAACTGAACAGAAGCATTCTCAGAAACTTCTTTGTGTTGAGTGCACTCAACTCACAGACTTGAACTTACCTGTAGAAAGAGCAGTTTTGAAACACTCTTTTGGTGAAATCTGCAAGTGGTTATTTGGAGCACTTCGAGGCCTGTGCTGGGATATGGAATATCTTCACCTAAAAACTACAGAGAAGCATTCTCAGAAAGTTCTTCACGATGCATTCATTCAACTCACAGAGTTGAACCTTCCTTTTGATAGAACAGTTTTGAAACACTCTTTTTGTAGAATCTGCAAGAGGATATTTGGAGCGTTTTGAGGCCTATGCTGGAAAAGGAAATATCTTCACCTAAAAACTAGACAGAAGCATTCTCAGAAACTTCTGTGTGATGAGTGCATTCAACTCACAGACTTGAACGTTTCTTTTGATAGAACAGTTTTGAAACATTACGTTTGTAGAATCTGCAAGTGTTTATTCGGAGCACCTTGAGGCCTATGTTGGAAAAGGAAATATCTTCACATAAAAACTAGAGAGAAGGATTCTCAGAAACTTCTTTGTGATGAGTTCATTCAACTCACAGAGTTGAACCTACCAATTGATAGAGAAGTTTGGAAACACTCTTTTTGTAGAATCTGCAAGTGGATATTTGGAGCCGTTTGAGGCCTATGCTGGAAAAGGAAATATCTTCACATAAAAACTGAACAGAAGCATTCTCAGAAACTTCTTTGTGTTGAGTGCACTCAACTCACAGACTTGAACTTACCTGTAGAAAGAGCAGTTTTGAAACACTCTTTTGGTGAAATCTGCAAGTGGTTATTTGGAGCACTTCGAGGCCTGTGCTGGGATATGGAATATCTTCACCTAAAAACTACAGAGAAGCATTCTCAGAAAGTTCTTCACGATGCATTCATTCAACTCACAGAGTTGAACCTTCCTTTTGATAGAACAGTTTTGAAACACTCTTTTTGTAGAATCTGCATATGGATATTTGGAGCGTTTTGAGGCCTATGCTGGAAAAGGAAATATCTTCACCTAAAAACTAGACAGAAGCATTCTCAGAAACTTCTGTGTGATGAGTGCATTCAACTCACAGACTTGAACGTTTCTTTTGATAGAACAGTTTTGAAACATTACGTTTGTAGAATCTGCAAGTGTTTATTCGGAGCACCTTGAGGCCTATGTTGGAAAAGGAAATATCTTCACATAAAAACTAGAGAGAAGGATTCTCAGAAACTTCTTTGTGATGAGTTCATTCAACTCACAGAGTTGAACCTACCAATTGATAGAGAAGTTTGGAAACACTCTTTTTGTAGAATCTGCAAGTGGATATTTGGAGCCGTTTGAGGCCTATGCTGGAAAAGGAAATATCTTCACATAAAAACTGAACAGAAGCATTCTCAGAAACTTCTTTGTGTTGAGTGCATTCAACTCACGGACTTGAACTTATCTGTAGAAAGAGCAGTTTTGAAACACTCTATTGGTGAAATCTGCAAGTGGTTATTTGGAGCACTTCGTGGCCTGTGCTGGGATATGGAATATCTTCACCTAAAAACTACAGAGAAGCATTCTCAGAAAGTTCTTCACGATGCATTCATTCAACTCACAGAGTTGAACCTTCCTTTTGATAGAACAGTTTTGAAACACTCTTTTTGTAGAATCTGCAAGAGGATATTTGGAGCGTTTTGAGGCCTATGCTGGAAAAGGAAATATCTTCACCTAAAAACTAGACAGAAGCATTCTCAGAAACTTCTGTGTGATGAGTGCATTCAACTCACAGACTTGAACGTTTCTTTTGATAGAACAGTTTTGAAACATTACGTTTGTAGAATCTGCAAGTGTTTATTCGGAGCACCTTGAGGCCTATGTTGGAAAAGGAAATATCTTCACATAAAAACTAGAGAGAAGGATTCTCAGAAACTTCTTTGTGATGAGTTCATTCAACTCACAGAGTTGAACCTACCAATTGATAGAGAAGTTTGGAAACACTCTTTTTGTAGAATCTGCAAGTGGATATTTGGAGCCGTTTGAGGCCTATGCTGGAAAAGGAAATATCTTCACATAAAAACTGAACAGAAGCATTCTCAGAAACTTCTTTGTGTTGAGTGCATTCAACTCACGGACTTGAACTTACCTGTAGAAAGAGCAGTTTTGAAACACTCTTTTGGTAAAATCTGCAAGTGGTTATTTGGAGCACTTCGAGGCCTGTGCTGGGATATGGAATATCTTCACCTAAAAACTACAGAGAAGCATTCTCAGAAAGTTCTTCATGATGCATTCATTCAACTCACAGAGTTGAACCTTCCTTTTGATAGAACAGTTTTGAAACACTCTTTTTGTAGAATCTGCAAGAGGATATTTGGAGCGTTTTGAGGCCTATGCTGGAAAAGGAAATATCTTCACCTAAAAACTAGACAGAAGCATTCTCAGAAACTTCTGTGTGATGAGTGCATTCAACTCACAGACTTGAACGTTTCTTTTGATAGAACAGTTTTGAAACATTACGTTTGTAGAATCTGCAAGTGTTTATTCGGAGCACCTTGAGGCCTATGTTGGAAAAGGAAATATCTTCACATAAAAACTAGAGAGAAGGATTCTCAGAAACTTCTTTGTGATGAGTTCATTCAACTCACAGAGTTGAACCTACCAATTGATCGAGAAGTTTGGAAACACTCTTTTTGTAGAATCTGCAAGTGGATATTTGGAGCCGTTTGAGGCCTATGCTGGAAAAGGAAATATCTTCACATAAAAACTGAACAGAAGCATTCTCAGAAACTTCTCTGTGTTGAGTGCATTCAACTCACAGACTTGAACTCACCTGTAGAAAGAGCAGTTTTGAAACACTCTTTTGGTGAAATCTGCAAGTGGTTATTTGGAGCACTTCGAGGCCTGTGCTGGGATATGGAATATCTTCACCTAAAAACTACAGAGAAGCATTCTCAGAAAGTTCTTCACGATGCATTCATTCAACTCACAGAGTTGAACCTTCCTTTTGATAGAACAGTTTTGAAACACTCTTTTTGTAGAATCTGCATATGGATATTTGGAGCGTTTTGAGGCCTATGCTGGAAAAGGAAATATCTTCACCTAAAAACTAGACAGAAGCATTCTCAGAAACTTCTGTGTGATGAGTGCATTCAACTCACAGACTTGAACGTTTCTTTTGATAGAACAGTTTTGAAACATTACGTTTGTAGAATCTGTAAGTGTTTATTCGGAGCACCTTGAGGCCTATGTTGGAAAAGGAAATATCTTCACATAAAAACTAGAGAGAAGGATTCTCAGAAACTTCTTTGTGATGAGTTCATTCAACTCACAGAGTTGTACCTACCAATTGATAGAGAAGTTTGGAAACACTCTTTTTGTAGAATCTGCAAGTGGATATTTGGAGCCGTTTGAGGCCTATGCTGGAAAAGGAAATATCTTCACATAAAAACTGAACAGAAGCATTCTCAGAAACTTCTTTGTGTTGAGTGCATTCAACTCACAGACTTGAACTTACCTGTAGAAAGAGCAGTTTTGAAACACTCTTTTGGTGAAATCTGCAAGTGGTTATTTGGAGCACTTCGAGGCCTGTGCTGGGATATGGAATATCTTCACCTAAAAACTACAGAGAAGCATTCTCAGAAAGTTCTTCACGATGCATTCATTCAACTCACAGAGTTGAACCTTCCTTTTGATAGAACAGTTTTGAAACACTCTTTTTGTAGAATCTGCAAGAGGATATTTGGAGCGTTTTGAGGCCTATGCTGGAAAAGGAAATATCTTCACCTAAAAACTAGACAGAAGCATTCTCAGAAACTTCTGTGTGATGAGTGCATTCAACTCACAGACTTGAACGTTTCTTTTGATAGAACAGTTTTGAAACATTACGTTTGTAGAATCTGCAAGTGTTTATTCGGAGCACCTTGAGGCCTATGTTGGAAAAGGAAATATCTTCACATAAAAACTAGAGAGAAGGATTCTCAGAAACTTCTTTGTGATGAGTTCATTCAACTCACAGAGTTGAACCTACCAATTGATCGAGAAGTTTGGAAACACTCTTTTTGTAGAATCTGCAAGTGGATATTTGGAGCCGTTTGAGGCCTATGCTGGAAAAGGAAATATCTTCACATAAAAACTGAACAGAAGCATTCTCAGAAACTTCTTTGTGTTGAGTGCATTCAACTCACGGACTTGAACTTACCTGTAGAAAGAGCAGTTTTGAAACACACTTTTGGTAAAATCTGCAAGTGGTTATTTGGAGCACTTCGAGGCCTGTGCTGGGATATGGAATATCTTCACCTAAAAACTACAGAGAAGCATTCTCAGAAAGTTCTTCACGATGCATTCATTCAACTCACAGAGTTGAACCTTCCTTTTGATAGAACAGTTTTGAAACACTCTTTTTGTAGAATCTGCAAGAGGATATTTGGAGCGTTTTGAGGCCTATGCTGGAAAAGGAAATATCTTCACCTAAAAACTAGACAGAAGCATTCTCAGAAACTTCTGTGTGATGAGTGCATTCAACTCACAGACTTGAACGTTTCTTTTGATAGAACAGTTTTGAAACATTACGTTTGTAGAATCTGCAAGTGTTTATTCGGAGCACCTTGAGGCCTATGTTGGAAAAGGAAATATCTTCACATAAAAACTAGAGAGAAGGATTCTCAGAAACTTCTTTGTGATGAGTTCATTCAACTCACAGAGTTGAACCTCCCGATTGATAGAAAAGTTTGGAAACACTCTTTTTGTAGAATCTGCAAGTGGATATTTGGAGCCGTTTGAGGCCTATGCTGGAAAAGGAAATATCTTCACATAAAAACTGAACAGAAGCATTCTCAGAAACTTCTTTGTGTTGAGTGCATTCAACTCACAGACTTAAACTTACCTGTAGAAAGAGCAGTTTTGAAACACTCTTTTGGTAACATCTGCAAGTGGTTATTTGGAGCACTTCGAGGCCTGTGCTGGGATATGGAATATCTTCACCTAAAAACTACAGAGAAGCATTCTCAGAAAGTTCTTCACGATGCATTCATTCAACTCACAGAGTTGAACCTTCCTTTTGATAGAACAGTTTTGAAACACTCTTTTTGTAGAATCTGCAAGAGGATATTTGGAGCGTTTTGAGGCCTATGCTGGAAAAGGAAATATCTTCACCTAAAAACTAGACAGAAGCATTCTCAGAAACTTCTGTGTGATGAGTGCATTCAACTCACAGACTTGAACGTTTCTTTTGATAGAACAGTTTGAAACATTACGTTTGTAGAATCTGCAAGTGTTTATTCGGAGCACCTTGAGGCCTATGTTGGAAAAGGAAATATCTTCACATAAAAACTAGAGAGAAGGATTCTCAGAAACTTCTTTGTGATGAGTTCATTCAACTCACAGAGTTGAACCTACCAATTGATCGAGAAGTTTGGAAACACTCTTTTTGTAGAATCTGCAAGTGGATATTTGGAGCCGTTTGAGGCCTATGCTGGAAAAGGAAATATCTTCACATAAAAACTGAACAGAAGCATTCTCAGAAACTTCTTTGTGTTGAGTGCATTCAACTCACGGACTTGAACTTACCTGTAGAAAGAGCAGTTTTGAAACACTCTTTTGGTAAAATCTGCAAGTGGTTATTTGGAGCACTTCGAGGCCTGTGCTGGGATATGGAATATCTTCACCTAAAAACTACAGAGAAGCATTCTCAGAAAGTTCTTCACGATGCATTCATTCAACTCACAGAGTTGAACCTTCCTTTTGATAGAACAGTTTTGAAACACTCTTTTTGTAGAATCTGCAAGAGGATATTTGGAGCGTTTTGAGGCCTATGCTGGAAAAGGAAATATCTTCACCTAAAAACTAGACAGAAGCATTCTCAGAAACTTCTGTGTGATGAGTGCATTCAACTCACAGACTTGAACGTTTCTTTTATTAGAACAGTTTTGAAACATTACGTTTGTAGAATCTGCAAGTGTTTATTCGGAGCACCTTGAGGCCTATGTTGGAAAAGGAAATATCTTCACATAAAAACTAGAGAGAAGGATTCTCAGAAACTTCTTTGTGATGAGTTCATTCAACTCACAGAAATGAACCTCCCGATTGATAGAGAAGTTTGGAAACACTCTTTTTGTAGAATCTGCAAGTGGATATTTGGAGCCGTTTGAGGCCTATGCTGGAAAAGGAAATATCTTCACATAAAAACTGAACAGAAGCATTCTCAGAAACTTCTTTGTGTTGAGTGCATTCAACTCACAGACTTGAACTTACCTGTAGAAAGAGCAGTTTTGAAACACTCTTTTGGTGAAATCTGCAAGTGGTTATTTGGAGCACTTCGAGGCCTGTGCTGGGATATGGAATATCTTCACCTAAAAACTACAGAGAAGCATTCTCAGAAAGTTCTTCACGATGCATTCATTCAACTCACAGAGTTGAACCTTCCTTTTGATAGAACAGTTTTGAAACACTCTTTTTGTAGAATCTGCAAGAGGATATTTGGAGCGTTTTGAGGCCTATGCTGGAAAAGGAAATATCTTCACCTAAAAACTAGACAGAAGCATTCTCAGAAACTTCTGTGTGATGAGTGCATTCAACTCACAGACTTGAACGTTTCTTTTGATAGAACAGTTTGAAACATTACGTTTGTAGAATCTGCAAGTGTTTATTCGGAGCACCTTGAGGCCTATGTTGGAAAAGGAAATATCTTCACATAAAAACTAGAGAGAAGGATTCTCAGAAACTTCTTTGTGATGAGTTCATTCAACTCACAGAGTTGAACCTACCAATTGATCGAGAAGTTTGGAAACACTCTTTTTGTAGAATCTGCAAGTGGATATTTGGAGCCGTTTGAGGCCTATGCTGGAAAAGGAAATATCTTCACATAAAAACTGAACAGAAGCATTCTCAGAAACTTCTTTGTGTTGAGTGCATTCAACTCACGGACTTGAACTTACCTGTAGAAAGAGCAGTTTTGAAACACTCTTTTGGTAAAATCTGCAAGTGGTTATTTGGAGCACTTCGAGGCCTGTGCTGGGATATGGAATATCTTCACCTAAAAACTACAGAGAAGCATTCTCAGAAAGTTCTTCACGATGCATTCATTCAACTCACAGAGTTGAACCTTCCTTTTGATAGAACAGTTTTGAAACACTCTTTTTGTAGAATCTGCAAGAGGATATTTGGAGCGTTTTGAGGCCTATGCTGGAAAAGGAAATATCTTCACCTAAAAACTAGACAGAAGCATTCTCAGAAACTTCTGTGTGATGAGTGCATTCAACTCACAGACTTGAACGTTTCTTTTATTAGAACAGTTTTGAAACATTACGTTTGTAGAATCTGCAAGTGTTTATTCGGAGCACCTTGAGGCCTATGTTGGAAAAGGAAATATCTTCACATAAAAACTAGAGAGAAGGATTCTCAGAAACTTCTTTGTGATGAGTTCATTCAACTCACAGAAATGAACCTCCCGATTGATAGAGAAGTTTGGAAACACTCTTTTTGTAGAATCTGCAAGTGGATATTTGGAGCCGTTTGAGGCCTATGCTGGAAAAGGAAATATCTTCACATAAAAACTGAACAGAAGCATTCTCAGAAACTTCTTTGTGTTGAGTGCATTCAACTCACAGACTTGAACTTACCTGTAGAAAGAGCAGTTTTGAAACACTCTTTTGGTGAAATCTGCAAGTGGTTATTTGGAGCACTTCGAGGCCTGTGCTGGGATATGGAATATCTTCACCTAAAAACTACAGAGAAGCATTCTCAGAAAGTTCTTCACGATGCATTCATTCAACTCACAGAGTTGAACCTTCCTTTTGATAGAACAGTTTTGAAACACTCTTTTTGTAGAATCTGCAAGAGGATATTTGGAGCGTTTTGAGGCCTATGCTGGAAAAGGAAATATCTTCACCTAAAAACTAGACAGAAGCATTCTCAGAAACTTCTGTGTGATGAGTGCATTCAACTCACAGACTTGAACGTTTCTTTTGATAGAACAGTTTTGAAACATTACGTTTGTAGAATCTGCAAGTGTTTATTCGGAGCACCTTGAGGCCTATGTTGGAAAAGGAAATATCTTCACATAAAAACTAGAGAGAAGGATTCTCAGAAACTTCTTTGTGATGAGTTCATTCAACTCACAGAGTTGAACCTACCAATTGATCGAGAAGTTTGGAAACACTCTTTTTGTAGAATCTGCAAGTGGATATTTGGAGCCGTTTGAGGCCTATGCTGGAAAAGGAAATATCTTCACATAAAAACTGAACAGAAGCATTCTCAGAAACTTCTTTGTGTTGAGTGCATTCAACTCACGGACTTGAACTTACCTGTAGAAAGAGCAGTTTTGAAACACACTTTTGGTAAAATCTGCAAGTGGTTATTTGGAGCACTTCGAGGCCTGTGCTGGGATATGGAATATCTTCACCTAAAAACTACAGAGAAGCATTCTCAGAAAGTTCTTCACGATGCATTCATTCAACTCACAGAGTTGAACCTTCCTTTTGATAGAACAGTTTTGAAACACTCTTTTTGTAGAATCTGCAAGAGGATATTTGGAGCGTTTTGAGGCCTATGCTGGAAAAGGAAATATCTTCACCTAAAAACTAGACAGAAGCATTCTCAGAAACTTCTGTGTGATGAGTGCATTCAACTCACAGACTTGAACGTTTCTTTTGATAGAACAGTTTTGAAACATTACGTTTGTAGAATCTGCAAGTGTTTATTCGGAGCACCTTGAGGCCTATGTTGGAAAAGGAAATATCTTCACATAAAAACTAGAGAGAAGGATTCTCAGAAACTTCTTTGTGATGAGTTCATTCAACTCACAGAGTTGAACCTACCGATTGATAGAAAAGTTTGGAAACACTCTTTTTGTAGAATCTGCAAGTGGATATTTGGAGCCGTTTGAGGCCTATGCTGGAAAAGGAAATATCTTCACATAAAAACTGAACAGAAGCATTCTCAGAAACTTCTTTGTGTTGAGTGCATTCAACTCACAGACTTGAACTTACCTGTAGAAAGAGCAGTTTTGAAACACTCTTTTGGTGAAATCTGCAAGTGGTTATTTGGAGCACTTCGAGGCCTGTGCTGGGATATGGAATATCTTCACCTAAAAACTACAGAGAAGCATTCTCAGAAAGTTCTTCACGATGCATTCATTCAACTCACAGAGTTGAACCTTCCTTTTGATAGAACAGTTTTGAAACACTCTTTTTGTAGAATCTGCAAGAGGATATTTGGAGCGTTTTGAGGCCTATGCTGGAAAAGGAAATATCTTCACCTAAAAACTAGACAGAAGCATTCTCAGAAACTTCTGTGTGATGAGTGCATTCAACTCACAGACTTGAACGTTTCTTTTGATAGAACAGTTTTGAAACATCACGTTTGTAGAATCTGCAAGTGTTTATTCGGAGCACCTTGAGGCCTATGTTGGAAAAGGAAATATCTTCACATAAAAACTAGAGAGAAGGATTCTCAGAAACTTCTTTATGATGAGTTCATTCAACTCACAGAGTTGAACCTACCAATTGATAGAGAAGTTTGGAAACACTCGTTTTGTAGAATCTGCAAGTGGATATTTGGAGCCGTTTGAGGCCTATGCTGGAAAAGGAAATATCTTCACATAAAAACTGAACAGAAGCATTCTCAGAAACTTCTTTGTGTTGAGTGCATTCAACTCACAGACTTGAACTTATCTGTAGAAAGAGCAGTTTTGAAACACTCTTTTGGTGAAATCTGCAAGTGGTTATTTGGAGCACTTCGAGGCCTGTGCTGGGATATGGAATATCTTCACCTAAAAACTACAGAGAAGCATTCTCAGAAAGTTCTTCACGATGCATTCATTCAACTCACGGAGTTGAACCTTCCTTTTGATAGGACAGTTTTGAAACACTCTTTTTGTAGAATCTGCAAGAGGATATTTGGAGCGTTTTGAGGCCTATGCTGGAAAAGGAAATATCTTCACCTAAAAACTAGACAGAAGCATTCTCAGAAACTTCTGTGTGATGAGTGCATTCAACTCACAGACTTGAACGTTTCTTTTGATAGAACAGTTTTGAAACATTACGTTTGTAGAATCTGCAAGTGTTTATTCGGAGCACCTTGAGGCCTATGTTGGAAAAGGAAATATCTTCACATAAAAACTAGAGAGAAGGATTCTCAGAAACTTCTTTGTTATGAGTTCATTCAACTCACAGAGTTGAACCTACCAATTGATCGAGAAGTTTGGAAACACTCTTTTTGTAGAATCTGCAAGTGGATATTTGGAGCCGTTTGAGGCCTATGCTGGAAAAGGAAATATCTTCACATAAAAACTGAACAGAAGCATTCTCAGAAACTTCTTTGTGTTGAGTGCATTCAACTCACGGACTTGAACTTACCTGTAGAAAGAGCAGTTTTGAAACACTCTTTTGGTAAAATCTGCAAGTGGTTATTTGGAGCACTTCGAGGCCTGTGCTGGGATATGGAATATCTTCACCTAAAAACTACAGAGAAGCATTCTCAGAAAGTTCTTCACGATGCATTCATTCAACTCACAGAGTTGAACCTTCCTTTTGATAGAACAGTTTTGAAACACTCTTTTTGTAGAATCTGCAAGAGGATATTTGGAGCGTTTTGAGGCCTATGCTGGAAAAGGAAATATCTTCACCTAAAAACTAGACAGAAGCATTCTCAGAAACTTCTGTGTGATGAGTGCATTCAACTCACAGACTTGAACGTTTCTTTTGATAGAACAGTTTTGAAACATTACGTTTGTAGAATCTGCAAGTGTTTATTCGGAGCACCTTGAGGCCTATGTTGGAAAAGGAAATATCTTCACATAAAAACTAGAGAGAAGGATTCTCAGAAACTTCTTTGTGATGAGTTCATTCAACTCACAGAGTTGAACCTACCAATTGATCGAGAAGTTTGGAAACACTCTTTTTGTAGAATCTGCAAGTGGATATTTGGAGCCGTTTGAGGCCTATGCTGGAAAAGGAAATATCTTCACATAAAAACTGAACAGAAGCATTCTCAGAAACTTCTCTGTGTTGAGTGCATTCAACTCACAGACTTGAACTCACCTGTAGAAAGAGCAGTTTTGAAACACTCTTTTGGTGAAATCTGCAAGTGGTTATTTGGAGCACTTCGAGGCCTGTGCTGGGATATGGAATATCTTCACCTAAAAACTACAGAGAAGCATTCTCAGAAAGTTCTTCACGATGCATTCATTCAACTCACAGAGTTGAACCTTCCTTTTGATAGAACAGTTTTGAAACACTCTTTTTGTAGAATCTGCAAGAGGATATTTGGAGCGTTTTGAGGCCTATGCTGGAAAAGGAAATATCTTCACCTAAAAACTAGACAGAAGCATTCTCAGAAACTTCTGTGTGATGAGTGAATTCAACTCACAGACTTGAACGTTTCTTTTGATAGAACAGTTTTGAAACAGTACGTTTGTAGAATCTGCAAGTGTTTATTCGGAGCACCTTGAGGCCTATGTTGGAAAAGGAAATATCTTCACATAAAAACTAGAGAGAAGGATTCTCAGAAACTTCTTTGTGATGAGTTCATTCAACTCACAGAGTTGAACCTACCAATTGATAGAGAAGTTTGGAAACACTCTTTTTGTAGAATCTGCAAGTGGATATTTGGAGCCGTTTGAGGCCTATGCTGGAAAAGGAAATATCTTCACATAAAAACTGAACAGAAGCATTCTCAGAAACTTCTTTGTGTTGAGTGCATTCAACTCACAGACTTGAACTTATCTGTAGAAAGAGCAGTTTTGAAACACTCTTTTGGTGAAATCTGCAAGTGGTTATTTGGAGCACTTCGAGGCCTGTGCTGGGATATGGAATATCTTCACCTAAAAACTACAGAGAAGCATTCTCAGAAAGTTCTTCACGATGCATTCATTCAACTCACGGAGTTGAACCTTCCTTTTGATAGGACAGTTTTGAAACACTCTTTTTGTAGAATCTGCAAGAGGATATTTGGAGCGTTTTGAGGCCTATGCTGGAAAAGGAAATATCTTCACCTAAAAACTAGACAGAAGCATTCTCAGAAACTTCTGTGTGATGAGTGCATTCAACTCACAGACTTGAACGTTTCTTTTGATAGAACAGTTTTGAAACATTACGTTTGTAGAATCTGCAAGTGTTTATTCGGAGCACCTTGAGGCCTATGTTGGAAAAGGAAATATCTTCACATAAAAACTAGAGAGAAGGATTCTCAGAAACTTCTTTGTGATGAGTTCATTCAACTCACAGAGTTGAACCTACCAATTGATAGAGAAGTTTGGAAACACTCTTTTTGTAGAATCTGCAAGTGGATATTTGGAGCCGTTTGAGGCCTATGCTGGAAAAGGAAATATCTTCACATAAAAACTGAACAGAAGCATTCTCAGAAACTTCTTTGTGTTGAGTGCATTCAACTCACAGACTTGAACTTACCTGTAGAAAGAGCAGTTTTGAAACACTCTTTTGGTAACATCTGCAAGTGGTTATTTGGAGCACTTCGAGGCCTGTGCTGGGATATGGAATATCTTCACCTAAAAACTACAGAGAAGCATTCTCAGAAAGTTCTTCACGATGCATTCATTCAACTCACAGAGTTGAACCTTCCTTTTGATAGAACAGTTTTGAAACACTCTTTTTGTAGAATCTGCAAGAGGATATTTGGAGCGTTTTGAGGCCTATGCTGGAAAAGGAAATATCTTCACCTAAAAACTAGACAGAAGCATTCTCAGAAACTTCTGTGTGATGAGTGCATTCAACTCACAGACTTGAACGTTTCTTTTGATAGAACAGTTTGAAACATTACGTTTGTAGAATCTGCAAGTGTTTATTCGGAGCACCTTGAGGCCTATGTTGGAAAAGGAAATATCTTCACATAAAAACTAGAGAGAAGGATTCTCAGAAACTTCTTTGTGATGAGTTCATTCAACTCACAGAGTTGAACCTACCAATTGATCGAGAAGTTTGGAAACACTCTTTTTGTAGAATCTGCAAGTGGATATTTGGAGCCGTTTGAGGCCTATGCTGGAAAAGGAAATATCTTCACATAAAAACTGAACAGAAGCATTCTCAGAAACTTCTTTGTGTTGAGTGCATTCAACTCACGGACTTGAACTTACCTGTAGAAAGAGCAGTTTTGAAACACTCTTTTGGTAAAATCTGCAAGTGGTTATTTGGAGCACTTCGAGGCCTGTGCTGGGATATGGAATATCTTCACCTAAAAACTACAGAGAAGCATTCTCAGAAAGTTCTTCACGATGCATTCATTCAACTCACAGAGTTGAACCTTCCTTTTGATAGAACAGTTTTGAAACACTCTTTTTGTAGAATCTGCAAGAGGATATTTGGAGCGTTTTGAGGCCTATGCTGGAAAAGGAAATATCTTCACCTAAAAACTAGACAGAAGCATTCTCAGAAACTTCTGTGTGATGAGTGCATTCAACTCACAGACTTGAACGTTTCTTTTATTAGAACAGTTTTGAAACATTACGTTTGTAGAATCTGCAAGTGTTTATTCGGAGCACCTTGAGGCCTATGTTGGAAAAGGAAATATCTTCACATAAAAACTAGAGAGAAGGATTCTCAGAAACTTCTTTGTGATGAGTTCATTCAACTCACAGAAATGAACCTCCCGATTGATAGAGAAGTTTGGAAACACTCTTTTTGTAGAATCTGCAAGTGGATATTTGGAGCCGTTTGAGGCCTATGCTGGAAAAGGAAATATCTTCACATAAAAACTGAACAGAAGCATTCTCAGAAACTTCTTTGTGTTGAGTGCATTCAACTCACAGACTTGAACTTACCTGTAGAAAGAGCAGTTTTGAAACACTCTTTTGGTGAAATCTGCAAGTGGTTATTTGGAGCACTTCGAGGCCTGTGCTGGGATATGGAATATCTTCACCTAAAAACTACAGAGAAGCATTCTCAGAAAGTTCTTCACGATGCATTCATTCAACTCACAGAGTTGAACCTTCCTTTTGATAGAACAGTTTTGAAACACTCTTTTTGTAGAATCTGCAAGAGGATATTTGGAGCGTTTTGAGGCCTATGCTGGAAAAGGAAATATCTTCACCTAAAAACTAGACAGAAGCATTCTCAGAAACTTCTGTGTGATGAGTGCATTCAACTCACAGACTTGAACGTTTCTTTTGATAGAACAGTTTTGAAACATTACGTTTGTAGAATCTGCAAGTGTTTATTCGGAGCACCTTGAGGCCTATGTTGGAAAAGGAAATATCTTCACATAAAAACTAGAGAGAAGGATTCTCAGAAACTTCTTTGTGATGAGTTCATTCAACTCACAGAGTTGAACCTACCAATTGATCGAGAAGTTTGGAAACACTCTTTTTGTAGAATCTGCAAGTGGATATTTGGAGCCGTTTGAGGCCTATGCTGGAAAAGGAAATATCTTCACATAAAAACTGAACAGAAGCATTCTCAGAAACTTCTTTGTGTTGAGTGCATTCAACTCACGGACTTGAACTTACCTGTAGAAAGAGCAGTTTTGAAACACTCTTTTGGTAAAATCTGCAAGTGGTTATTTGGAGCACTTCGAGGCCTGTGCTGGGATATGGAATATCTTCACCTAAAAACTACAGAGAAGCATTCTCAGAAAGTTCTTCACGATGCATTCATTCAACTCACAGAGTTGAACCTTCCTTTTGATAGAACAGTTTTGAAACACTCTTTTTGTAGAATCTGCAAGAGGATATTTGGAGCGTTTTGAGGCCTATGCTGGAAAAGGAAATATCTTCACCTAAAAACTAGACAGAAGCATTCTCAGAAACTTCTGTGTGATGAGTGCATTCAACTCACAGACTTGAACGTTTCTTTTATTAGAACAGTTTTGAAACATTACGTTTGTAGAATCTGCAAGTGTTTATTCGGAGCACCTTGAGGCCTATGTTGGAAAAGGAAATATCTTCACATAAAAACTAGAGAGAAGGATTCTCAGAAACTTCTTTGTGATGAGTTCATTCAACTCACAGAAATGAACCTCCCGATTGATAGAGAAGTTTGGAAACACTCTTTTTGTAGAATCTGCAAGTGGATATTTGGAGCCGTTTGAGGCCTATGCTGGAAAAGGAAATATCTTCACATAAAAACTGAACAGAAGCATTCTCAGAAACTTCTTTGTGTTGAGTGCATTCAACTCACAGACTTGAACTTACCTGTAGAAAGAGCAGTTTTGAAACACTCTTTTGGTGAAATCTGCAAGTGGTTATTTGGAGCACTTCGAGGCCTGTGCTGGGATATGGAATATCTTCACCTAAAAACTACAGAGAAGCATTCTCAGAAAGTTCTTCACGATGCATTCATTCAACTCACAGAGTTGAACCTTCCTTTTGATAGAACAGTTTTGAAACACTCTTTTTGTAGAATCTGCAAGAGGATATTTGGAGCGTTTTGAGGCCTATGCTGGAAAAGGAAATATCTTCACCTAAAAACTAGACAGAAGCATTCTCAGAAACTTCTGTGTGATGAGTGCATTCAACTCACAGACTTGAACGTTTCTTTTGATAGAACAGTTTTGAAACATTACGTTTGTAGAATCTGCAAGTGTTTATTCGGAGCACCTTGAGGCCTATGTTGGAAAAGGAAATATCTTCACATAAAAACTAGAGAGAAGGATTCTCAGAAACTTCTTTGTGATGAGTTCATTCAACTCACAGAGTTGAACCTACCAATTGATCGAGAAGTTTGGAAACACTCTTTTTGTAGAATCTGCAAGTGGATATTTGGAGCCGTTTGAGGCCTATGCTGGAAAAGGAAATATCTTCACATAAAAACTGAACAGAAGCATTCTCAGAAACTTCTTTGTGTTGAGTGCATTCAACTCACGGACTTGAACTTACCTGTAGAAAGAGCAGTTTTGAAACACACTTTTGGTAAAATCTGCAAGTGGTTATTTGGAGCACTTCGAGGCCTGTGCTGGGATATGGAATATCTTCACCTAAAAACTACAGAGAAGCATTCTCAGAAAGTTCTTCACGATGCATTCATTCAACTCACAGAGTTGAACCTTCCTTTTGATAGAACAGTTTTGAAACACTCTTTTTGTAGAATCTGCAAGAGGATATTTGGAGCGTTTTGAGGCCTATGCTGGAAAAGGAAATATCTTCACCTAAAAACTAGACAGAAGCATTCTCAGAAACTTCTGTGTGATGAGTGCATTCAACTCACAGACTTGAACGTTTCTTTTGATAGAACAGTTTTGAAACATTACGTTTGTAGAATCTGCAAGTGTTTATTCGGAGCACCTTGAGGCCTATGTTGGAAAAGGAAATATCTTCACATAAAAACTAGAGAGAAGGATTCTCAGAAACTTCTTTGTGATGAGTTCATTCAACTCACAGAGTTGAACCTACCGATTGATAGAAAAGTTTGGAAACACTCTTTTTGTAGAATCTGCAAGTGGATATTTGGAGCCGTTTGAGGCCTATGCTGGAAAAGGAAATATCTTCACATAAAAACTGAACAGAAGCATTCTCAGAAACTTCTTTGTGTTGAGTGCATTCAACTCACAGACTTGAACTTACCTGTAGAAAGAGCAGTTTTGAAACACTCTTTTGGTGAAATCTGCAAGTGGTTATTTGGAGCACTTCGAGGCCTGTGCTGGGATATGGAATATCTTCACCTAAAAACTACAGAGAAGCATTCTCAGAAAGTTCTTCACGATGCATTCATTCAACTCACAGAGTTGAACCTTCCTTTTGATAGAACAGTTTTGAAACACTCTTTTTGTAGAATCTGCAAGAGGATATTTGGAGCGTTTTGAGGCCTATGCTGGAAAAGGAAATATCTTCACCTAAAAACTAGACAGAAGCATTCTCAGAAACTTCTGTGTGATGAGTGCATTCAACTCACAGACTTGAACGTTTCTTTTGATAGAACAGTTTTGAAACATTACGTTTGTAGAATCTGCAAGTGTTTATTCGGAGCACCTTGAGGCCTATGTTGGAAAAGGAAATATCTTCACATAAAAACTAGAGAGAAGGATTCTCAGAAACTTCTTTATGATGAGTTCATTCAACTCACAGAGTTGAACCTACCAATTGATAGAGAAGTTTGGAAACACTCGTTTTGTAGAATCTGCAAGTGGATATTTGGAGCCGTTTGAGGCCTATGCTGGAAAAGGAAATATCTTCACATAAAAACTGAACAGAAGCATTCTCAGAAACTTCTTTGTGTTGAGTGCATTCAACTCACAGACTTGAACTTATCTGTAGAAAGAGCAGTTTTGAAACACTCTTTTGGTGAAATCTGCAAGTGGTTATTTGGAGCACTTCGAGGCCTGTGCTGGGATATGGAATATCTTCACCTAAAAACTACAGAGAAGCATTCTCAGAAAGTTCTTCACGATGCATTCATTCAACTCACGGAGTTGAACCTTCCTTTTGATAGGACAGTTTTGAAACACTCTTTTTGTAGAATCTGCAAGAGGATATTTGGAGCGTTTTGAGGCCTATGCTGGAAAAGGAAATATCTTCACCTAAAAACTAGACAGAAGCATTCTCAGAAACTTCTGTGTGATGAGTGCATTCAACTCACAGACTTGAACGTTTCTTTTGATAGAACAGTTTTGAAACATTACGTTTGTAGAATCTGCAAGTGTTTATTCGGAGCACCTTGAGGCCTATGTTGGAAAAGGAAATATCTTCACATAAAAACTAGAGAGAAGGATTCTCAGAAACTTCTTTGTTATGAGTTCATTCAACTCACAGAGTTGAACCTACCAATTGATCGAGAAGTTTGGAAACACTCTTTTTGTAGAATCTGCAAGTGGATATTTGGAGCCGTTTGAGGCCTATGCTGGAAAAGGAAATATCTTCACATAAAAACTGAACAGAAGCATTCTCAGAAACTTCTTTGTGTTGAGTGCATTCAACTCACGGACTTGAACTTACCTGTAGAAAGAGCAGTTTTGAAACACTCTTTTGGTAAAATCTGCAAGTGGTTATTTGGAGCACTTCGAGGCCTGTGCTGGGATATGGAATATCTTCACCTAAAAACTACAGAGAAGCATTCTCAGAAAGTTCTTCACGATGCATTCATTCAACTCACAGAGTTGAACCTTCCTTTTGATAGAACAGTTTTGAAACACTCTTTTTGTAGAATCTGCAAGAGGATATTTGGAGCGTTTTGAGGCCTATGCTGGAAAAGGAAATATCTTCACCTAAAAACTAGACAGAAGCATTCTCAGAAACTTCTGTGTGATGAGTGCATTCAACTCACAGACTTGAACGTTTCTTTTGATAGAACAGTTTTGAAACATTACGTTTGTAGAATCTGCAAGTGTTTATTCGGAGCACCTTGAGGCCTATGTTGGAAAAGGAAATATCTTCACATAAAAACTAGAGAGAAGGATTCTCAGAAACTTCTTTGTGATGAGTTCATTCAACTCACAGAGTTGAACCTACCAATTGATCGAGAAGTTTGGAAACACTCTTTTTGTAGAATCTGCAAGTGGATATTTGGAGCCGTTTGAGGCCTATGCTGGAAAAGGAAATATCTTCACATAAAAACTGAACAGAAGCATTCTCAGAAACTTCTCTGTGTTGAGTGCATTCAACTCACAGACTTGAACTCACCTGTAGAAAGAGCAGTTTTGAAACACTCTTTTGGTGAAATCTGCAAGTGGTTATTTGGAGCACTTCGAGGCCTGTGCTGGGATATGGAATATCTTCACCTAAAAACTACAGAGAAGCATTCTCAGAAAGTTCTTCACGATGCATTCATTCAACTCACAGAGTTGAACCTTCCTTTTGATAGAACAGTTTTGAAACACTCTTTTTGTAGAATCTGCAAGAGGATATTTGGAGCGTTTTGAGGCCTATGCTGGAAAAGGAAATATCTTCACCTAAAAACTAGACAGAAGCATTCTCAGAAACTTCTGTGTGATGAGTGAATTCAACTCACAGACTTGAACGTTTCTTTTGATAGAACAGTTTTGAAACAGTACGTTTGTAGAATCTGCAAGTGTTTATTCGGAGCACCTTGAGGCCTATGTTGGAAAAGGAAATATCTTCACATAAAAACTAGAGAGAAGGATTCTCAGAAACTTCTTTGTGATGAGTTCATTCAACTCACAGAGTTGAACCTACCAATTGATAGAGAAGTTTGGAAACACTCTTTTTGTAGAATCTGCAAGTGGATATTTGGAGCCGTTTGAGGCCTATGCTGGAAAAGGAAATATCTTCACATAAAAACTGAACAGAAGCATTCTCAGAAACTTCTTTGTGTTGAGTGCATTCAACTCACAGACTTGAACTTATCTGTAGAAAGAGCAGTTTTGAAACACTCTTTTGGTGAAATCTGCAAGTGGTTATTTGGAGCACTTCGAGGCCTGTGCTGGGATATGGAATATCTTCACCTAAAAACTACAGAGAAGCATTCTCAGAAAGTTCTTCACGATGCATTCATTCAACTCACGGAGTTGAACCTTCCTTTTGATAGGACAGTTTTGAAACACTCTTTTTGTAGAATCTGCAAGAGGATATTTGGAGCGTTTTGAGGCCTATGCTGGAAAAGGAAATATCTTCACCTAAAAACTAGACAGAAGCATTCTCAGAAACTTCTGTGTGATGAGTGCATTCAACTCACAGACTTGAACGTTTCTTTTGATAGAACAGTTTTGAAACATTACGTTTGTAGAATCTGCAAGTGTTTATTCGGAGCACCTTGAGGCCTATGTTGGAAAAGGAAATATCTTCACATAAAAACTAGAGAGAAGGATTCTCAGAAACTTCTTTGTGATGAGTTCATTCAACTCACAGAGTTGAACCTACCAATTGATAGAGAAGTTTGGAAACACTCTTTTTGTAGAATCTGCAAGTGGATATTTGGAGCCGTTTGAGGCCTATGCTGGAAAAGGAAATATCTTCACATAAAAACTGAACAGAAGCATTCTCAGAAACTTCTTTGTGTTGAGTGCATTCAACTCACAGACTTGAACTTACCTGTAGAAAGAGCAGTTTTGAAACACTCTTTTGGTAACATCTGCAAGTGGTTATTTGGAGCACTTCGAGGCCTGTGCTGGGATATGGAATATCTTCACCTAAAAACTACAGAGAAGCATTCTCAGAAAGTTCTTCACGATGCATTCATTCAACTCACAGAGTTGAACCTTCCTTTTGATAGAACAGTTTTGAAACACTCTTTTTGTAGAATCTGCAAGAGGATATTTGGAGCGTTTTGAGGCCTATGCTGGAAAAGGAAATATCTTCACCTAAAAACTAGACAGAAGCATTCTCAGAAACTTCTGTGTGATGAGTGCATTCAACTCACAGACTTGAACGTTTCTTTTGATAGAACAGTTTGAAACATTACGTTTGTAGAATCTGCAAGTGTTTATTCGGAGCACCTTGAGGCCTATGTTGGAAAAGGAAATATCTTCACATAAAAACTAGAGAGAAGGATTCTCAGAAACTTCTTTGTGATGAGTTCATTCAACTCACAGAGTTGAACCTACCAATTGATCGAGAAGTTTGGAAACACTCTTTTTGTAGAATCTGCAAGTGGATATTTGGAGCCGTTTGAGGCCTATGCTGGAAAAGGAAATATCTTCACATAAAAACTGAACAGAAGCATTCTCAGAAACTTCTTTGTGTTGAGTGCATTCAACTCACGGACTTGAACTTACCTGTAGAAAGAGCAGTTTTGAAACACTCTTTTGGTAAAATCTGCAAGTGGTTATTTGGAGCACTTCGAGGCCTGTGCTGGGATATGGAATATCTTCACCTAAAAACTACAGAGAAGCATTCTCAGAAAGTTCTTCACGATGCATTCATTCAACTCACAGAGTTGAACCTTCCTTTTGATAGAACAGTTTTGAAACACTCTTTTTGTAGAATCTGCAAGAGGATATTTGGAGCGTTTTGAGGCCTATGCTGGAAAAGGAAATATCTTCACCTAAAAACTAGACAGAAGCATTCTCAGAAACTTCTGTGTGATGAGTGCATTCAACTCACAGACTTGAACGTTTCTTTTATTAGAACAGTTTTGAAACATTACGTTTGTAGAATCTGCAAGTGTTTATTCGGAGCACCTTGAGGCCTATGTTGGAAAAGGAAATATCTTCACATAAAAACTAGAGAGAAGGATTCTCAGAAACTTCTTTGTGATGAGTTCATTCAACTCACAGAAATGAACCTCCCGATTGATAGAGAAGTTTGGAAACACTCTTTTTGTAGAATCTGCAAGTGGATATTTGGAGCCGTTTGAGGCCTATGCTGGAAAAGGAAATATCTTCACATAAAAACTGAACAGAAGCATTCTCAGAAACTTCTTTGTGTTGAGTGCATTCAACTCACAGACTTGAACTTACCTGTAGAAAGAGCAGTTTTGAAACACTCTTTTGGTGAAATCTGCAAGTGGTTATTTGGAGCACTTCGAGGCCTGTGCTGGGATATGGAATATCTTCACCTAAAAACTACAGAGAAGCATTCTCAGAAAGTTCTTCACGATGCATTCATTCAACTCACAGAGTTGAACCTTCCTTTTGATAGAACAGTTTTGAAACACTCTTTTTGTAGAATCTGCAAGAGGATATTTGGAGCGTTTTGAGGCCTATGCTGGAAAAGGAAATATCTTCACCTAAAAACTAGACAGAAGCATTCTCAGAAACTTCTGTGTGATGAGTGCATTCAACTCACAGACTTGAACGTTTCTTTTGATAGAACAGTTTTGAAACATTACGTTTGTAGAATCTGCAAGTGTTTATTCGGAGCACCTTGAGGCCTATGTTGGAAAAGGAAATATCTTCACATAAAAACTAGAGAGAAGGATTCTCAGAAACTTCTTTGTGATGAGTTCATTCAACTCACAGAGTTGAACCTACCAATTGATCGAGAAGTTTGGAAACACTCTTTTTGTAGAATCTGCAAGTGGATATTTGGAGCCGTTTGAGGCCTATGCTGGAAAAGGAAATATCTTCACATAAAAACTGAACAGAAGCATTCTCAGAAACTTCTTTGTGTTGAGTGCATTCAACTCACGGACTTGAACTTACCTGTAGAAAGAGCAGTTTTGAAACACTCTTTTGGTAAAATCTGCAAGTGGTTATTTGGAGCACTTCGAGGCCTGTGCTGGGATATGGAATATCTTCACCTAAAAACTACAGAGAAGCATTCTCAGAAAGTTCTTCACGATGCATTCATTCAACTCACAGAGTTGAACCTTCCTTTTGATAGAACAGTTTTGAAACACTCTTTTTGTAGAATCTGCAAGAGGATATTTGGAGCGTTTTGAGGCCTATGCTGGAAAAGGAAATATCTTCACCTAAAAACTAGACAGAAGCATTCTCAGAAACTTCTGTGTGATGAGTGCATTCAACTCACAGACTTGAACGTTTCTTTTATTAGAACAGTTTTGAAACATTACGTTTGTAGAATCTGCAAGTGTTTATTCGGAGCACCTTGAGGCCTATGTTGGAAAAGGAAATATCTTCACATAAAAACTAGAGAGAAGGATTCTCAGAAACTTCTTTGTGATGAGTTCATTCAACTCACAGAAATGAACCTCCCGATTGATAGAGAAGTTTGGAAACACTCTTTTTGTAGAATCTGCAAGTGGATATTTGGAGCCGTTTGAGGCCTATGCTGGAAAAGGAAATATCTTCACATAAAAACTGAACAGAAGCATTCTCAGAAACTTCTTTGTGTTGAGTGCATTCAACTCACAGACTTGAACTTACCTGTAGAAAGAGCAGTTTTGAAACACTCTTTTGGTGAAATCTGCAAGTGGTTATTTGGAGCACTTCGAGGCCTGTGCTGGGATATGGAATATCTTCACCTAAAAACTACAGAGAAGCATTCTCAGAAAGTTCTTCACGATGCATTCATTCAACTCACAGAGTTGAACCTTCCTTTTGATAGAACAGTTTTGAAACACTCTTTTTGTAGAATCTGCAAGAGGATATTTGGAGCGTTTTGAGGCCTATGCTGGAAAAGGAAATATCTTCACCTAAAAACTAGACAGAAGCATTCTCAGAAACTTCTGTGTGATGAGTGCATTCAACTCACAGACTTGAACGTTTCTTTTGATAGAACAGTTTTGAAACATTACGTTTGTAGAATCTGCAAGTGTTTATTCGGAGCACCTTGAGGCCTATGTTGGAAAAGGAAATATCTTCACATAAAAACTAGAGAGAAGGATTCTCAGAAACTTCTTTGTGATGAGTTCATTCAACTCACAGAGTTGAACCTACCAATTGATCGAGAAGTTTGGAAACACTCTTTTTGTAGAATCTGCAAGTGGATATTTGGAGCCGTTTGAGGCCTATGCTGGAAAAGGAAATATCTTCACATAAAAACTGAACAGAAGCATTCTCAGAAACTTCTTTGTGTTGAGTGCATTCAACTCACGGACTTGAACTTACCTGTAGAAAGAGCAGTTTTGAAACACACTTTTGGTAAAATCTGCAAGTGGTTATTTGGAGCACTTCGAGGCCTGTGCTGGGATATGGAATATCTTCACCTAAAAACTACAGAGAAGCATTCTCAGAAAGTTCTTCACGATGCATTCATTCAACTCACAGAGTTGAACCTTCCTTTTGATAGAACAGTTTTGAAACACTCTTTTTGTAGAATCTGCAAGAGGATATTTGGAGCGTTTTGAGGCCTATGCTGGAAAAGGAAATATCTTCACCTAAAAACTAGACAGAAGCATTCTCAGAAACTTCTGTGTGATGAGTGCATTCAACTCACAGACTTGAACGTTTCTTTTGATAGAACAGTTTTGAAACATTACGTTTGTAGAATCTGCAAGTGTTTATTCGGAGCACCTTGAGGCCTATGTTGGAAAAGGAAATATCTTCACATAAAAACTAGAGAGAAGGATTCTCAGAAACTTCTTTGTGATGAGTTCATTCAACTCACAGAGTTGAACCTACCGATTGATAGAAAAGTTTGGAAACACTCTTTTTGTAGAATCTGCAAGTGGATATTTGGAGCCGTTTGAGGCCTATGCTGGAAAAGGAAATATCTTCACATAAAAACTGAACAGAAGCATTCTCAGAAACTTCTTTGTGTTGAGTGCATTCAACTCACAGACTTGAACTTACCTGTAGAAAGAGCAGTTTTGAAACACTCTTTTGGTGAAATCTGCAAGTGGTTATTTGGAGCACTTCGAGGCCTGTGCTGGGATATGGAATATCTTCACCTAAAAACTACAGAGAAGCATTCTCAGAAAGTTCTTCACGATGCATTCATTCAACTCACAGAGTTGAACCTTCCTTTTGATAGAACAGTTTTGAAACACTCTTTTTGTAGAATCTGCAAGAGGATATTTGGAGCGTTTTGAGGCCTATGCTGGAAAAGGAAATATCTTCACCTAAAAACTAGACAGAAGCATTCTCAGAAACTTCTGTGTGATGAGTGCATTCAACTCACAGACTTGAACGTTTCTTTTGATAGAACAGTTTTGAAACATTACGTTTGTAGAATCTGCAAGTGTTTATTCGGAGCACCTTGAGGCCTATGTTGGAAAAGGAAATATCTTCACATAAAAACTAGAGAGAAGGATTCTCAGAAACTTCTTTATGATGAGTTCATTCAACTCACAGAGTTGAACCTACCAATTGATAGAGAAGTTTGGAAACACTCGTTTTGTAGAATCTGCAAGTGGATATTTGGAGCCGTTTGAGGCCTATGCTGGAAAAGGAAATATCTTCACATAAAAACTGAACAGAAGCATTCTCAGAAACTTCTTTGTGTTGAGTGCATTCAACTCACAGACTTGAACTTATCTGTAGAAAGAGCAGTTTTGAAACACTCTTTTGGTGAAATCTGCAAGTGGTTATTTGGAGCACTTCGAGGCCTGTGCTGGGATATGGAATATCTTCACCTAAAAACTACAGAGAAGCATTCTCAGAAAGTTCTTCACGATGCATTCATTCAACTCACGGAGTTGAACCTTCCTTTTGATAGGACAGTTTTGAAACACTCTTTTTGTAGAATCTGCAAGAGGATATTTGGAGCGTTTTGAGGCCTATGCTGGAAAAGGAAATATCTTCACCTAAAAACTAGACAGAAGCATTCTCAGAAACTTCTGTGTGATGAGTGCATTCAACTCACAGACTTGAACGTTTCTTTTGATAGAACAGTTTTGAAACATTACGTTTGTAGAATCTGCAAGTGTTTATTCGGAGCACCTTGAGGCCTATGTTGGAAAAGGAAATATCTTCACATAAAAACTAGAGAGAAGGATTCTCAGAAACTTCTTTGTTATGAGTTCATTCAACTCACAGAGTTGAACCTACCAATTGATCGAGAAGTTTGGAAACACTCTTTTTGTAGAATCTGCAAGTGGATATTTGGAGCCGTTTGAGGCCTATGCTGGAAAAGGAAATATCTTCACATAAAAACTGAACAGAAGCATTCTCAGAAACTTCTTTGTGTTGAGTGCATTCAACTCACGGACTTGAACTTACCTGTAGAAAGAGCAGTTTTGAAACACTCTTTTGGTAAAATCTGCAAGTGGTTATTTGGAGCACTTCGAGGCCTGTGCTGGGATATGGAATATCTTCACCTAAAAACTACAGAGAAGCATTCTCAGAAAGTTCTTCACGATGCATTCATTCAACTCACAGAGTTGAACCTTCCTTTTGATAGAACAGTTTTGAAACACTCTTTTTGTAGAATCTGCAAGAGGATATTTGGAGCGTTTTGAGGCCTATGCTGGAAAAGGAAATATCTTCACCTAAAAACTAGACAGAAGCATTCTCAGAAACTTCTGTGTGATGAGTGCATTCAACTCACAGACTTGAACGTTTCTTTTGATAGAACAGTTTTGAAACATTACGTTTGTAGAATCTGCAAGTGTTTATTCGGAGCACCTTGAGGCCTATGTTGGAAAAGGAAATATCTTCACATAAAAACTAGAGAGAAGGATTCTCAGAAACTTCTTTGTGATGAGTTCATTCAACTCACAGAGTTGAACCTACCAATTGATCGAGAAGTTTGGAAACACTCTTTTTGTAGAATCTGCAAGTGGATATTTGGAGCCGTTTGAGGCCTATGCTGGAAAAGGAAATATCTTCACATAAAAACTGAACAGAAGCATTCTCAGAAACTTCTCTGTGTTGAGTGCATTCAACTCACAGACTTGAACTCACCTGTAGAAAGAGCAGTTTTGAAACACTCTTTTGGTGAAATCTGCAAGTGGTTATTTGGAGCACTTCGAGGCCTGTGCTGGGATATGGAATATCTTCACCTAAAAACTACAGAGAAGCATTCTCAGAAAGTTCTTCACGATGCATTCATTCAACTCACAGAGTTGAACCTTCCTTTTGATAGAACAGTTTTGAAACACTCTTTTTGTAGAATCTGCAAGAGGATATTTGGAGCGTTTTGAGGCCTATGCTGGAAAAGGAAATATCTTCACCTAAAAACTAGACAGAAGCATTCTCAGAAACTTCTGTGTGATGAGTGCATTCAACTCACAGACTTGAACGTTTCTTTTGATAGAACAGTTTTGAAACATTACGTTTGTAGAATCTGCAAGTGTTTATTCGGAGCACCTTGAGGCCTATGTTGGAAAAGGAAATATCTTCACATAAAAACTAGAGAGAAGGATTCTCAGAAACTTCTTTGTGATGAGTTCATTCAACTCACAGAGTTGAACCTACCAATTGATCGAGAAGTTTGGAAACACTCTTTTTGTAGAATCTGCAAGTGGATATTTGGAGCCGTTTGAGGCCTATGCTGGAAAAGGAAATATCTTCACATAAAAACTGAACAGAAGCATTCTCAGAAACTTCTTTGTGTTGAGTGCATTCAACTCACGGACTTGAACTTACCTGTAGAAAGAGCAGTTTTGAAACACACTTTTGGTAAAATCTGCAAGTGGTTATTTGGAGCACTTCGAGGCCTGTGCTGGGATATGGAATATCTTCACCTAAAAACTACAGAGAAGCATTCTCAGAAAGTTCTTCACGATGCATTCATTCAACTCACAGAGTTGAACCTTCCTTTTGATAGAACAGTTTTGAAACACTCTTTTTGTAGAATCTGCAAGAGGATATTTGGAGCGTTTTGAGGCCTATGCTGGAAAAGGAAATATCTTCACCTAAAAACTAGACAGAAGCATTCTCAGAAACTTCTGTGTGATGAGTGCATTCAACTCACAGACTTGAACGTTTCTTTTGATAGAACAGTTTTGAAACATTACGTTTGTAGAATCTGCAAGTGTTTATTCGGAGCACCTTGAGGCCTATGTTGGAAAAGGAAATATCTTCACATAAAAACTAGAGAGAAGGATTCTCAGAAACTTCTTTGTGATGAGTTCATTCAACTCACAGAGTTGAACCTACCGATTGATAGAAAAGTTTGGAAACACTCTTTTTGTAGAATCTGCAAGTGGATATTTGGAGCCGTTTGAGGCCTATGCTGGAAAAGGAAATATCTTCACATAAAAACTGAACAGAAGCATTCTCAGAAACTTCTTTGTGTTGAGTGCATTCAACTCACAGACTTGAACTTACCTGTAGAAAGAGCAGTTTTGAAACACTCTTTTGGTGAAATCTGCAAGTGGTTATTTGGAGCACTTCGAGGCCTGTGCTGGGATATGGAATATCTTCACCTAAAAACTACAGAGAAGCATTCTCAGAAAGTTCTTCACGATGCATTCATTCAACTCACAGAGTTGAACCTTCCTTTTGATAGAACAGTTTTGAAACACTCTTTTTGTAGAATCTGCAAGAGGATATTTGGAGCGTTTTGAGGCCTATGCTGGAAAAGGAAATATCTTCACCTAAAAACTAGACAGAAGCATTCTCAGAAACTTCTGTGTGATGAGTGCATTCAACTCACAGACTTGAACGTTTCTTTTGATAGAACAGTTTTGAAACATTACGTTTGTAGAATCTGCAAGTGTTTATTCGGAGCACCTTGAGGCCTATGTTGGAAAAGGAAATATCTTCACATAAAAACTAGAGAGAAGGATTCTCAGAAACTTCTTTATGATGAGTTCATTCAACTCACAGAGTTGAACCTACCAATTGATAGAGAAGTTTGGAAACACTCGTTTTGTAGAATCTGCAAGTGGATATTTGGAGCCGTTTGAGGCCTATGCTGGAAAAGGAAATATCTTCACATAAAAACTGAACAGAAGCATTCTCAGAAACTTCTTTGTGTTGAGTGCATTCAACTCACAGACTTGAACTTATCTGTAGAAAGAGCAGTTTTGAAACACTCTTTTGGTGAAATCTGCAAGTGGTTATTTGGAGCACTTCGAGGCCTGTGCTGGGATATGGAATATCTTCACCTAAAAACTACAGAGAAGCATTCTCAGAAAGTTCTTCACGATGCATTCATTCAACTCACGGAGTTGAACCTTCCTTTTGATAGGACAGTTTTGAAACACTCTTTTTGTAGAATCTGCAAGAGGATATTTGGAGCGTTTTGAGGCCTATGCTGGAAAAGGAAATATCTTCACCTAAAAACTAGACAGAAGCATTCTCAGAAACTTCTGTGTGATGAGTGCATTCAACTCACAGACTTGAACGTTTCTTTTGATAGAACAGTTTTGAAACATTACGTTTGTAGAATCTGCAAGTGTTTATTCGGAGCACCTTGAGGCCTATGTTGGAAAAGGAAATATCTTCACATAAAAACTAGAGAGAAGGATTCTCAGAAACTTCTTTGTTATGAGTTCATTCAACTCACAGAGTTGAACCTACCAATTGATCGAGAAGTTTGGAAACACTCTTTTTGTAGAATCTGCAAGTGGATATTTGGAGCCGTTTGAGGCCTATGCTGGAAAAGGAAATATCTTCACATAAAAACTGAACAGAAGCATTCTCAGAAACTTCTTTGTGTTGAGTGCATTCAACTCACGGACTTGAACTTACCTGTAGAAAGAGCAGTTTTGAAACACTCTTTTGGTAAAATCTGCAAGTGGTTATTTGGAGCACTTCGAGGCCTGTGCTGGGATATGGAATATCTTCACCTAAAAACTACAGAGAAGCATTCTCAGAAAGTTCTTCACGATGCATTCATTCAACTCACAGAGTTGAACCTTCCTTTTGATAGAACAGTTTTGAAACACTCTTTTTGTAGAATCTGCAAGAGGATATTTGGAGCGTTTTGAGGCCTATGCTGGAAAAGGAAATATCTTCACCTAAAAACTAGACAGAAGCATTCTCAGAAACTTCTGTGTGATGAGTGCATTCAACTCACAGACTTGAACGTTTCTTTTGATAGAACAGTTTTGAAACATTACGTTTGTAGAATCTGCAAGTGTTTATTCGGAGCACCTTGAGGCCTATGTTGGAAAAGGAAATATCTTCACATAAAAACTAGAGAGAAGGATTCTCAGAAACTTCTTTGTGATGAGTTCATTCAACTCACAGAGTTGAACCTACCAATTGATCGAGAAGTTTGGAAACACTCTTTTTGTAGAATCTGCAAGTGGATATTTGGAGCCGTTTGAGGCCTATGCTGGAAAAGGAAATATCTTCACATAAAAACTGAACAGAAGCATTCTCAGAAACTTCTCTGTGTTGAGTGCATTCAACTCACAGACTTGAACTCACCTGTAGAAAGAGCAGTTTTGAAACACTCTTTTGGTGAAATCTGCAAGTGGTTATTTGGAGCACTTCGAGGCCTGTGCTGGGATATGGAATATCTTCACCTAAAAACTACAGAGAAGCATTCTCAGAAAGTTCTTCACGATGCATTCATTCAACTCACAGAGTTGAACCTTCCTTTTGATAGAACAGTTTTGAAACACTCTTTTTGTAGAATCTGCAAGAGGATATTTGGAGCGTTTTGAGGCCTATGCTGGAAAAGGAAATATCTTCACCTAAAAACTAGACAGAAGCATTCTCAGAAACTTCTGTGTGATGAGTGCATTCAACTCACAGACTTGAACGTTTCTTTTGATAGAACAGTTTTGAAACATTACGTTTGTAGAATCTGCAAGTGTTTATTCGGAGCACCTTGAGGCCTATGTTGGAAAAGGAAATATCTTCACATAAAAACTAGAGAGAAGGATTCTCAGAAACTTCTTTGTGATGAGTTCATTCAACTCACAGAGTTGAACCTACCAATTGATCGAGAAGTTTGGAAACACTCTTTTTGTAGAATCTGCAAGTGGATATTTGGAGCCGTTTGAGGCCTATGCTGGAAAAGGAAATATCTTCACATAAAAACTGAACAGAAGCATTCTCAGAAACTTCTCTGTGTTGAGTTCATTCAACTCACAGACTTGAACTCACCTGTAGAAAGAGCAGTTTTGAAACACTCTTTTGGTGAAATCTGCAAGTGGTTATTTGGAGCACTTCGAGGCCTGTGCTGGGATATGGAATATCTTCACCTAAAAACTACAGAGAAGCATTCTCAGAAAGTTCTTCACGATGCATTCATTCAACTCACAGAGTTGAACCTTCCTTTTGATAGAACAGTTTTGAAACACTCTTTTTGTAGAATCTGCAAGAGGATATTTGGAGCGTTTTGAGGCCTATGCTGGAAAAGGAAATATCTTCACCTAAAAACTAGACAGAAGCATTCTCAGAAACTTCTGTGTGATGAGTGAATTCAACTCACAGACTTGAACGTTTCTTTTGATAGAACAGTTTTGAAACATTACGTTTGTAGAATCTGCAAGTGTTTATTCGGAGCACCTTGAGGCCTATGTTGGAAAAGGAAATATCTTCACATAAAAACTAGAGAGAAGGATTCTCAGAAACTTCTTTGTGATGAGTTCATTCAACTCACAGAGTTGAACCTACCAATTGATAGAGAAGTTTGGAAACACTCTTTTTGTAGAATCTGCAAGTGGATATTTGGAGCCGTTTGAGGCCTATGCTGGAAAAGGAAATATCTTCACATAAAAACTGAACAGAAGCATTCTCAGAAACTTCTTTGTGTTGAGTGCATTCAACTCACAGACTTGAACTTACCTGTAGAAAGAGCAGTTTTGAAACACTCTTTTGGTGAAATCTGCAAGTGGTTATTTGGAGCACTTCGAGGCCTGTGCTGGGATATGGAATATCTTCACCTAAAAACTACAGAGAAGCATTCTCAGAAAGTTCTTCACGATGCATTCATTCAACTCACGGAGTTGAACCTTCCTTTTGATAGAACAGTTTTGAAACACTCTTTTTGTAGAATCTGCAAGAGGATATTTGGAGCGTTTTGAGGCCTATGCTGGAAAAGGAAATATCTTCACCTAAAAACTAGACAGAAGCATTCTCAGAAACTTCTGTGTGATGAGTGCATTCAACTCACAGACTTGAACGTTTCTTTTGATAGAACAGTTTTGAAACATTACGTTTGTAGAATCTGCAAGTGTTTATTCGGAGCACCTTGAGGCCTATGTTGGAAAAGGAAATATCTTCACATAAAAACTAGAGAGAAGGATTCTCAGAAACTTCTTTGTGATGAGTTCATTCAACTCACAGAGTTGAACCTACCAATTGATAGAGAAGTTTGGAAACACTCTTTTTGTAGAATCTGCAAGTGGATATTTGGAGCCGTTTGAGGCCTATGCTGGAAAAGGAAATATCTTCACATAAAAACTGAACAGAAGCATTCTCAGAAACTTCTTTGTGTTGAGTGCATTCAACTCACGGACTTGAACTTACCTGTAGAAAGAGCAGTTTTGAAACACTCTTTTGGTGAAATCTGCAAGTGGTTATTTGGAGCATTTCGAGGCCTGTGCTGGGATATGGAATATCTTCACCTAAAAACTACAGAGAAGCATTCTCAGAAAGTTCTTCACGATGCATTCATTCAACTCACAGAGTTGAACCTTCCTTTTGATAGAACAGTTTTGAAACACTCTTTTTGTAGAATCTGCAAGAGGATATTTGGAGCGTTTTGAGGCCTATGCTGGAAAAGGAAATATCTTCACCTAAAAACTAGACAGAAGCATTCTCAGAAACTTCTGTGTGATGAGTGCATTCAACTCACAGACTTGAACGTTTCTTTTGATAGAACAGTTTTGAAACATTACGTTTGTAGAATCTGCAAGTGTTTATTCGGAGCACCTTGAGGCCTATGTTGGAAAAGGAAATATCTTCACATAAAAACTAGAGAGAAGGATTCTCAGAAACTTCTTTGTGATGAGTTCATTCAACTCACAGAGTTGAACCTACCGATTGATAGAAAAGTTTGGAAACACTCTTTTTGTAGAATCTGCAAGTGGATATTTGGAGCCGTTTGAGGCCTATGCTGGAAAAGGAAATATCTTCACATAAAAACTGAACAGAAGCATTCTCAGAAACTTCTTTGTGTTGAGTGCATTCAACTCACAGACTTGAACTTACCTGTAGAAAGAGCAGTTTTGAAACACTCTTTTGGTGAAATCTGCAAGTGGTTATTTGGAGCACTTCGAGGCCTGTGCTGGGATATGGAATATCTTCACCTAAAAACTACAGAGAAGCATTCTCAGAAAGTTCTTCACGATGCATTCATTCAACTCACAGAGTTGAACCTTCCTTTTGATAGAACAGTTTTGAAACACTCTTTTTGTAGAATCTGCAAGAGGATATTTGGAGCGTTTTGAGGCCTATGCTGGAAAAGGAAATATCTTCACCTAAAAACTAGACAGAAGCATTCTCAGAAACTTCTGTGTGATGAGTGCATTCAACTCACAGACTTGAACGTTTCTTTTGATAGAACAGTTTTGAAACATTACGTTTGTAGAATCTGCAAGTGTTTATTCGGAGCACCTTGAGGCCTATGTTGGAAAAGGATATATCTTCACATAAAAACTAGAGAGAAGGATTCTCAGAAACTTCTTTGTGATGAGTTCATTCAACTCACAGAGTTGAACCTACCAATTGATAGAGAAGTTTGGAAACACTCTTTTTGTAGAATCTGCAAGTGGATATTTGGAGCCGTTTGAGGCCTATGCTGGAAAAGGAAATATCTTCACATAAAAACTGAACAGAAGCATTCTCAGAAACTTCTTTGTGTTGAGTGCATTCAACTCACAGACTTGAACTTATCTGTAGAAAGAGCAGTTTTGAAACACTCTTTTGGTAAAATCTGCAAGTGGTTATTTGGAGCACTTCGAGGCCTGTGCTGGGATATGGAATATCTTCACCTAAAAACTACAGAGAAGCATTCTCAGAAAGTTCTTCACGATGCATTCATTCAACTCACAGAGTTGAACCTTCCTTTTGATAGAACAGTTTTGAAACACTCTTTTTGTAGAATCTGCAAGAGGATATTTGGAGCGTTTTGAGGCCTATGCTGGAAAAGGAAATATCTTCACCTAAAAACTAGACAGAAGCATTCTCAGAAACTTCTGTGTGATGAGTGCATTCAACTCACAGACTTGAACGTTTCTTTTGATAGAACAGTTTTGAAACATTACGTTTGTAGAATCTGCAAGTGTTTATTCGGAGCACCTTGAGGCCTATGTTGGAAAAGGAAATATCTTCACATAAAAACTAGAGAGAAGGATTCTCAGAAACTTCTTTGTGATGAGTTCATTCAACTCACAGAGTTGAACCTACCGATTGATAGAAAAGTTTGGAAACACTCTTTTTGTAGAATCTGCAAGTGGATATTTGGAGCCGTTTGAGGCCTATGCTGGAAAAGGAAATATCTTCACATAAAAACTGAACAGAAGCATTCTCAGAAACTTCTTTGTGTTGAGTGCATTCAACTCACAGACTTGAACTTACCTGTAGAAAGAGCAGTTTTGAAACACTCTTTTGGTGAAATCTGCAAGTGGTTATTTGGAGCACTTCGAGGCCTGTGCTGGGATATGGAATATCTTCACCTAAAAACTACAGAGAAGCATTCTCAGAAAGTTCTTCACGATGCATTCATTCAACTCACAGAGTTGAACCTTCCTTTTGATAGAACAGTTTTGAAACACTCTTTTTGTAGAATCTGCAAGAGGATATTTGGAGCGTTTTGAGGCCTATGCTGGAAAAGGAAATATCTTCACCTAAAAACTAGACAGAAGCATTCTCAGAAACTTCTGTGTGATGAGTGCATTCAACTCACAGACTTGAACGTTTCTTTTGATAGAACAGTTTTGAAACATTACGTTTGTAGAATCTGCAAGTGTTTATTCGGAGCACCTTGAGGCCTATGTTGGAAAAGGATATATCTTCACATAAAAACTAGAGAGAAGGATTCTCAGAAACTTCTTTGTGATGAGTTCATTCAACTCACAGAGTTGAACCTACCAATTGATAGAGAAGTTTGGAAACACTCTTTTTGTAGAATCTGCAAGTGGATATTTGGAGCCGTTTGAGGCCTATGCTGGAAAAGGAAATATCTTCACATAAAAACTGAACAGAAGCATTCTCAGAAACTTCTTTGTGTTGAGTGCATTCAACTCACAGACTTGAACTTATCTGTAGAAAGAGCAGTTTTGAAACACTCTTTTGGTGAAATCTGCAAGTGGTTATTTGGAGCACTTCGAGGCCTGTGCTGGGATATGGAATATCTTCACCTAAAAACTACAGAGAAGCATTTTCAGAAAGTTCTTCACGATGCATTCATTCAACTCACAGAGTTGAACCTTCCTTTTGATAGGACAGTTTTGAAACACTCTTTTTGTAGAATCTGCAAGAGGATATTTGGAGCGTTTTGAGGCCTATGCTGGAAAAGGAAATATCTTCACCTAAAAACTAGACAGAAGCATTCTCAGAAACTTCTGTGTGATGAGTGCATTCAACTCACAGACTTGAACGTTTCTTTTGATAGAACAGTTTTGAAACATTACGTTTGTAGAATCTGCAAGTGTTTATTCGGAGCACCTTGAGGCCTATGTTGGAAAAGGAAATATCTTCACATAAAAACTAGAGAGAAGGATTCTCAGAAACTTCTTTGTGATGAGTTCATTCAACTCACAGAGTTGAACCTACCAATTGATAGAGAAGTTTGGAAACACTCTTTTTGTAGAATCTGCAAGTGGATATTTGGAGCCGTTTGAGGCCTATGCTGGAAAAGGAAATATCTTCACATAAAAACTGAACAGAAGCATTCTCAGAAACTTCTTTGTGTTGAGTGCATTCAACTCACGGACTTGAACTTACCTGTAGAAAGAGCAGTTTTGAAACACTCTTTTGGTAAAATCTGCAAGTGGTTATTTGGAGCACTTCGAGGCCTGTGCTGGGATATGGAATATCTTCACCTAAAAACTACAGAGAAGCATTCTCAGAAAGTTCTTCACGATGCATTCATTCAACTCACAGAGTTGAACCTTCCTTTTGATAGAACAGTTTTGAAACACTCTTTTTGTAGAATCTGCAAGAGGATATTTGGAGCGTTTTGAGGCCTATGCTGGAAAAGGAAATATCTTCACCTAAAAACTAGACAGAAGCATTCTCAGAAACTTCTGTGTGATGAGTGCATTCAACTCACAGACTTGAACGTTTCTTTTGATAGAACAGTTTTGAAACATTACGTTTGTAGAATCTGCAAGTGTTTATTCGGAGCACCTTGAGGCCTATGTTGGAAAAGGAAATATCTTCACATAAAAACTAGAGAGAAGGATTCTCAGAAACTTCTTTGTGATGAGTTCATTCAACTCACAGAGTTGAACCTACCAATTGATCGAGAAGTTTGGAAACACTCTTTTTGTAGAATCTGCAAGTGGATATTTGGAGCCGTTTGAGGCCTATGCTGGAAAAGGAAATATCTTCACATAAAAACTGAACAGAAGCATTCTCAGAAACTTCTTTGTGTTGAGTGCATTCAACTCACAGACTTGAACTCACCTGTAGAAAGAGCAGTTTTGAAACACTCTTTTGGTGAAATCTGCAAGTGGTTATTTGGAGCACTTCGAGGCCTGTGCTGGGATATGGAATATCTTCACCTAAAAACTACAGAGAAGCATTCTCAGAAAGTTCTTCACGATGCATTCATTCAACTCACAGAGTTGAACCTTCCTTTTGATAGAACAGTTTTGAAACACTCTTTTTGTAGAATCTGCAAGACGATATTTGGAGCGTTTTGAGGCCTATGCTGGAAAAGGAAATATCTTCACCTAAAAACTAGACAGAAGCATTCTCAGAAACTTCTGTGTGATGAGTGAATTCAACTCACAGACTTGAACGTTTCTTTTGATAGAACAGTTTTGAAACATTACGTTTGTAGAATCTGCAAGTGTTTATTCGGAGCACCTTGAGGCCTATGTTGGAAAAGGAAATATCTTCACATAAAAACTAGAGAGAAGGATTCTCAGAAACTTCTTTGTGATGAGTTCATTCAACTCACAGAGTTGAACCTACCAATTGATAGAGAAGTTTGGAAACACTCTTTTTGTAGAATCTGCAAGTGGATATTTGGAGCCGTTTGAGGCCTATGCTGGAAAAGGAAATATCTTCACATAAAAACTGAACAGAAGCATTCTCAGAAACTTCTTTGTGTTGAGTGCATTCAACTCACGGACTTGAACTTACCTGTAGAAAGAGCAGTTTTGAAACACTCTTTTGGTAAAATCTGCAAGTGGTTATTTGGAGCACTTCGAGGCCTGTGCTGGGATATGGAATATCTTCACCTAAAAACTACAGAGAAGCATTCTCAGAAAGTTCTTCACGATGCATTCATTCAACTCACAGAGTTGAACCTTCCTTTTGATAGAACAGTTTTGAAACACTCTTTTTGTAGAATCTGCAAGAGGATATTTGGAGCGTTTTGAGGCCTATGCTGGAAAAGGAAATATCTTCACCTAAAAACTAGACAGAAGCATTCTCAGAAACTTCTGTGTGATGAGTGCATTCAACTCACAGACTTGAACGTTTCTTTTGATAGAACAGTTTTGAAACATTACGTTTGTAGAATCTGCAAGTGTTTATTCGGAGCACCTTGAGGCCTATGTTGGAAAAGGAAATATCTTCACATAAAAACTAGAGAGAAGGATTCTCAGAAACTTCTTTGTGATGAGTTCATTCAACTCACAGAGTTGAACCTACCAATTGATCGAGAAGTTTGGAAACACTCTTTTTGTAGAATCTGCAAGTGGATATTTGGAGCCGTTTGAGGCCTATGCTGGAAAAGGAAATATCTTCACATAAAAACTGAACAGAAGCATTCTCAGAAACTTCTTTGTGTTGAGTGCATTCAACTCACAGACTTGAACTCACCTGTAGAAAGAGCAGTTTTGAAACACTCTTTTGGTGAAATCTGCAAGTGGTTATTTGGAGCACTTCGAGGCCTGTGCTGGGATATGGAATATCTTCACCTAAAAACTACAGAGAAGCATTCTCAGAAAGTTCTTCACGATGCATTCATTCAACTCACAGAGTTGAACCTTCCTTTTGATAGAACAGTTTTGAAACACTCTTTTTGTAGAATCTGCAAGACGATATTTGGAGCGTTTTGAGGCCTATGCTGGAAAAGGAAATATCTTCACCTAAAAACTAGACAGAAGCATTCTCAGAAACTTCTGTGTGATGAGTGAATTCAACTCACAGACTTGAACGTTTCTTTTGATAGAACAGTTTTGAAACATTACGTTTGTAGAATCTGCAAGTGTTTATTCGGAGCACCTTGAGGCCTATGTTGGAAAAGGAAATATCTTCACATAAAAACTAGAGAGAAGGATTCTCAGAAACTTCTTTGTGATGAGTTCATTCAACTCACAGAGTTGAACCTACCAATTGATAGAGAAGTTTGGAAACACTCTTTTTGTAGAATCTGCAAGTGGATATTTGGAGCCGTTTGAGGCCTATGCTGGAAAAGGAAATATCTTCACATAAAAACTGAACAGAAGCATTCTCAGAAACTTCTTTGTGTTGAGTGCATTCAACTCACAGACTTGAACTTATCTGTAGAAAGAGCAGTTTTGAAACACTCTTTTGGTGAAATCTGCAAGTGGTTATTTGGAGCACTTCGAGGCCTGTGCTGGGATATGGAATATCTTCACCTAAAAACTACAGAGAAGCATTCTCAGAAAGTTCTTCACGATGCATTCATTCAACTCACAGAGTTGAACCTTCCTTTTGATAGGACAGTTTTGAAACACTCTTTTTGTAGAATCTGCAAGAGGATATTTGGAGCGTTTTGAGGCCTATGCTGGAAAAGGAAATATCTTCACCTAAAAACTAGACAGAAGCATTCTCAGAAACTTCTGTGTGATGAGTGCATTCAACTCACAGACTTGAACGTTTCTTTTGATAGAACAGTTTTGAAACATTACGTTTGTAGAATCTGCAAGTGTTTATTCGGAGCACCTTGAGGCCTATGTTGGAAAAGGAAATATCTTCACATAAAAACTAGAGAGAAGGATTCTCAGAAACTTCTTTGTGATGAGTTCATTCAACTCACAGAGTTGAACCTACCAATTGATAGAGAAGTTTGGAAACACTCTTTTTGTAGAATCTGCAAGTGGATATTTGGAGCCGTTTGAGGCCTATGCTGGAAAAGGAAATATCTTCACATAAAAACTGAACAGAAGCATTCTCAGAAACTTCTTTGTGTTGAGTGCATTCAACTCACGGACTTGAACTTACCTGTAGAAAGAGCAGTTTTGAAACACTCTTTTGGTAAAATCTGCAAGTGGTTATTTGGAGCACTTCGAGGCCTGTGCTGGGATATGGAATATCTTCACCTAAAAACTACAGAGAAGCATTCTCAGAAAGTTCTTCACGATGCATTCATTCAACTCACAGAGTTGAACCTTCCTTTTGATAGAACAGTTTTGAAACACTCTTTTTGTAGAATCTGCAAGAGGATATTTGGAGCGTTTTGAGGCCTATGCTGGAAAAGGAAATATCTTCACCTAAAAACTAGACAGAAGCATTCTCAGAAACTTCTGTGTGATGAGTGCATTCAACTCACAGACTTGAACGTTTCTTTTGATAGAACAGTTTTGAAACATTACGTTTGTAGAATCTGCAAGTGTTTATTCGGAGCACCTTGAGGCCTATGTTGGAAAAGGAAATATCTTCACATAAAAACTAGAGAGAAGGATTCTCAGAAACTTCTTTGTGATGAGTTCATTCAACTCACAGAGTTGAACCTACCAATTGATCGAGAAGTTTGGAAACACTCTTTTTGTAGAATCTGCAAGTGGATATTTGGAGCCGTTTGAGGCCTATGCTGGAAAAGGAAATATCTTCACATAAAAACTGAACAGAAGCATTCTCAGAAACTTCTCTGTGTTGAGTGCATTCAACTCACAGACTTGAACTCACCTGTAGAAAGAGCAGTTTTGAAACACTCTTTTGGTGAAATCTGCAAGTGGTTATTTGGAGCACTTCGAGGCCTGTGCTGGGATATGGAATATCTTCACCTAAAAACTACAGAGAAGCATTCTCAGAAAGTTCTTCACGATGCATTCATTCAACTCACAGAGTTGAACCTTCCTTTTGATAGAACAGTTTTGAAACACTCTTTTTGTAGAATCTGCAAGAGGATATTTGGAGCGTTTTGAGGCCTATGCTGGAAAAGGAAATATCTTCACCTAAAAACTAGACAGAAGCATTCTCAGAAACTTCTGTGTGATGAGTGAATTCAACTCACAGACTTGAACGTTTCTTTTGATAGAACAGTTTTGAAACATTACGTTTGTAGAATCTGCAAGTGTTTATTCGGAGCACCTTGAGGCCTATGTTGGAAAAGGAAATATCTTCACATAAAAACTAGAGAGAAGGATTCTCAGAAACTTCTTTGTGATGAGTTCATTCAACTCACAGAGTTGAACCTACCAATTGATAGAGAAGTTTGGAAACACTCTTTTTGTAGAATCTGCAAGTGGATATTTGGAGCCGTTTGAGGCCTATGCTGGAAAAGGATATATCTTCACATAAAAACTGAACAGAAGCATTCTCAGAAACTTCTTTGTGTTGAGTGCATTCAACTCACAGACTTGAACTTACCTGTAGAAAGAGCAGTTTTGAAACACTCTTTTGGTAAAATCTGCAAGTGGTTATTTGGAGCACTTCGAGGCCTGTGCTGGGATATGGAATATCTTCACCTAAAAACTACAGAGAAGCATTCTCCGAAAGTTCTTCATGATGCATTCATTCAACTCACAGAGTTGAACCTTCCTTTTGATAGAACAGTTTTGAAACACTCTTTTTGTAGAATCTGCAAGAGGATATTGGAGCGTTTTGAGGCCTATGCTGGAAAAGGAAATATCTTCACCTAAAAACTAGACAGAAGCATTCTCAGAAACTGCTGTGTGATGAGTGCATTCAACTCAAAGACTTGAACGTTTCTTTTGATAGAACAGTTTTGAAATATTACGTTTGTAGAATCTGCAAGTGTTTATTCGGAGCACCTTGAGGCCTATGTTGGAAAAGGAAATATCTTCACATAAAAACTAGAGAGAAGGATTCTCAGAAACTTCTTTGTGATGAGTTCATTCAACTCACAGAGTTGAACCTACCAATTGATAGAGAAGTTTGGAAACACTCTTTTTGTAGAATCTGCAAGTGGATATTGGGAGCCGTTTGAGGCCTATGCTGGAAAAGGAAATATCTTCACATAAAAACTGAACAGAAGCATTCTCAGAAACTTCTTTGTGTTGAGTGCATTCAACTCACGGACTTAAACTTACCTGTAGAAAGAGCAGTTTTGAAACACTCTATTGGTGAAATCTGCAAGTGGTTATTTGGAGCACTTCGAGGCCTGTGCTGGGATATGGAATATCTTCACCTAGAAACTACAGAGAAGCATTCTCAGAAAGTTCTTCACGATGCATTCATTCAACTCACAGAGTTGAACCTTCCTTTTGATAGAACAGTTTTGAAACACTCTTTTTGTAGAATCTGCAAGAGGATATTTGGAGCGTTTTGAGGCCTATGCTGGAAAAGGAAATATCTTCACCTAAAAACTAGACAGAAGCATTCTCAGAAACTTCTGTGTGATGAGTGCATTCAACTCACAGACTTGAACGTTTCTTTTGATAGAACAGTTTTGAAACATTACGTTTGTAGAATCTGCAAGTGTTTATTCGGAGCACCTTGAGGCCTATGTTGGAAAAGGAAATATCTTCACATAAAAACTAGAGAGAAGGATTCTCAGAAACTTCTTTGTGATGAGTTCATTCAACTCACAGAGTTGAACCTACCAATTGATAGAGAAGTTTGGAAACACTCTTTTTGTAGAATCTGCAAGTGGATATTTGGAGCCGTTTGAGGCCTATGCTGGAAAAGGAAATATCTTCACATAAAAACTGAACAGAAGCATTCTCAGAAACTTCTTTGTGTTGAGTGCATTCAACTCACGGACTTGAACTTACCTGTAGAAAGAGCAGTTTTGAAACACTCTTTTGGTAAAATCTGCAAGTGGTTATTTGGAGCACTTCGAGGCCTGTGCTGGGATATGGAATATCTTCACCTAAAAACTACAGAGAAGCATTCTCAGAAAGTTCTTCACGATGCATTCATTCAACTCACAGAGTTGAACCTTCCTTTTGATAGAACAGTTTTGAAACACTCTTTTTGTAGAATCTGCAAGAGGATATTTGGAGCGTTTTGAGGCCTATGCTGGAAAAGGAAATATCTTCACCTAAAAACTAGACAGAAGCATTCTCAGAAACTTCTGTGTGATGAGTGCATTCAACTCACAGACTTGAACGTTTCTTTTGATAGAACAGTTTTGAAACATTACGTTTGTAGAATCTGCAAGTGTTTATTCGGAGCACCTTGAGGCCTATGTTGGAAAAGGAAATATCTTCACATAAAAACTAGAGAGAAGGATTCTCAGAAACTTCTTTGTGATGAGTTCATTCAACTCACAGAGTTGAACCTACCAATTGATAGAGAAGTTTGGAAACACTCTTTTTGTAGAATCTGCAAGTGGATATTTGGAGCCGTTTGAGGCCTATGCTGGAAAAGGAAATATCTTCACATAAAAACTGAACAGAAGCATTCTCAGAAACTTCTTTGTGTTGAGTGCATTCAACTCACAGACTTGAACTTACCTGTAGAAAGAGCAGATTTGAAACACTCTTTTGTTAAAATCTGCAAGTGGTTATTTGGAGCACTTCGAGGCCTGTGCTGGGATATGGAATATCTTCACCTAAAAACTACAGAGAAGCATTCTCAGAAAGTTCTTCACGATGCATTCATTCAACTCACAGAGTTGAACCTTCCTTTTGATAGAACAGTTTTGAAACACTCTTTTTGTAGAATCTGCAAGAGGATATTTGGAGCGTTTTGAGGCCTATGCTGGAAAAGGAAATATCTTCACCTAAAAACTAGACAGAAGCATTCTCAGAAACTTCTGTGTGATGAGTGCATTCAACTCACAGACTTGAACGTTTCTTTTGATAGAACAGTTTTGAAACATTACGTTTGTAGAATCTGCAAGTGTTTATTCGGAGCACCTTGAGGCCTATGTTGGAAAAGGAAATATCTTCACATAAAAACTAGAGAGAAGGATTCTCAGAAACTTCTTTGTGATGAGTTCATTCAACTCACAGAGCTGAACCTACCCATTGATAGAGAAGTTTGGAAACACTCTTTTTGTAGAATCTGCAAGTGGATATTTGGAGCCGTTTGAGGCCTATGCTGGAAAAGGAAATATCTTCACATAAAAACTGAACAGAAGCATTCTCAGAAACTTCTTTGTGTTGAGTGCATTCAACTCACGGACTTGAACTTACCTGTAGAAAGAGCAGTTTTGAAACACTCTTTTGGTAAAATCTGCAAGTGGTTATTTGGAGCACTTCGAGGCCTGTGCTGGGATATGGAATATCTTCACCTAAAAACTACAGAGAAGCATTCTCAGAAAGTTCTTCACGATGCATTCATTCAACTCACAGAGTTGAACCTTCCTTTTGATAGAACAGTTTTGAAACACTCTTTTTGTAGAATCTGCAAGAGGATATTTGGAGCGTTTTGAGGCATATGCTGGAAAAGGAAATATCTTCACCTAAAAACTAGACAGAAGCATTCTCAGAAACTTCTGTGTGATGAGTGCATTCAACTCACAGACTTGAACGTTTCTTTTGATAGAACAGTTTTGAAACATTACGTTTGTAGAATCTGCAAGTGTTTATTCGGAGCACCTTGAGGCCTATGTTGGAAAAGGAAATATCTTCACATAAAAACTAGAGAGAAGGATTCTCAGAAACTTCTTTGTGATGAGTTCATTCAACTCACAGAGTTGAACCTACCAATTGATAGAGAAGTTTGGAAACACTCTTTTTGTAGAATCTGCAAGTGGATATTTGGAGCCGTTTGAGGCCTATGCTGGAAAAGGAAATATCTTCACATAAAAACTGAACAGAAGCATTCTCAGAAACTTCTTTGTGTTGAGTGCATTCAACTCACAGACTTGAACTTACCTGTAGAAAGAGCAGTTTTGAAACACTCTTTTGGTAAAATCTGCAAGTGGTTATTTGGAGCACTTCGAGGCCTGTGCTGGGATATGGAATATCTTCACCTAAAAACTACAGAGAAGCATTCTCAGAAAGTTCTTCACGATGCATTCATTCAACTCACAGAGTTGAACCTTCCTTTTGATAGAACAGTTTTGAAACACTCTTTTTGTAGAATCTGCAAGAGGATATTTGGAGCGTTTTGAGGCCTATGCTGGAAAAGGAAATATCTTCACCTAAAAACTAGACAGAAGCATTCTCAGAAACTTCTGTGTGATGAGTGCATTCAACTCACAGACTTGAACGTTTCTTTTGATAGAACAGTTTTGAAACATTACGTTTGTAGAATCTGCAAGTGTTTATTCGGAGCACCTTGAGGCCTATGTTGGAAAAGGAAATATCTTCACATAAAAACTAGAGAGAAGGATTCTCAGAAACTTCTTTGTGATGAGTTCATTCAACTCACAGAGTTGAACCTACCAATTGATAGAGAAGTTTGGAAACACTCTTTTTGTAGAATCTGCAAGTGGATATTTGGAGCCGTTTGAGGCCTATGCTGGAAAAGGAAATATCTTCACATAAAAACTGAACAGAAGCATTCTCAGAAACTTCTTTGTGTTGAGTGCATTCAACTCACGGACTTGAACTTACCTGTAGAAAGAGCAGTTTTGAAACACTCTTTTGGTAAAATCTGCAAGTGGTTATTTGGAGCACTTCGAGGCCTGTGCTGGGATATGGAATATCTTCACCTAAAAACTACAGAGAAGCATTCTCAGAAAGTTCTTCACGATGCATTCATTCAACTCACAGAGTTGAACCTTCCTTTTGATAGAACAGTTTTGAAACACTCTTTTTGTAGAATCTGCAAGAGGATATTTGGAGCGTTTTGAGGCCTATGCTGGAAAAGGAAATATCTTCACCTAAAAACTAGACAGAAGCATTCTCAGAAACTTCTGTGTGATGAGTGCATTCAACTCACAGACTTGAACGTTTCTTTTGATAGAACAGTTTTGAAACATTACGTTTGTAGAATCTGCAAGTGTTTATTCGGAGCACCTTGAGGCCTATGTTGGAAAAGGAAATATCTTCACATAAAAACTAGAGAGAAGGATTCTCAGAAACTTCTTTGTGATGAGTTCATTCAACTCACAGAGTTGAACCTACCAATTGATAGAGAAGTTTGGAAACACTCTTTTTGTAGAATCTGCAAGTGGATATTTGGAGCCGTTTGAGGCCTATGCTGGAAAAGGAAATATCTTCACATAAAAACTGAACAGAAGCATTCTCAGAAACTTCTTTGTGTTGAGTGCATTCAACTCACAGACTTGAACTTACCTGTAGAAAGAGCAGATTTGAAACACTCTTTTGTTAAAATCTGCAAGTGGTTATTTGGAGCACTTCGAGGCCTGTGCTGGGATATGGAATATCTTCACCTAAAAACTACAGAGAAGCATTCTCAGAAAGTTCTTCACGATGCATTCATTCAACTCACAGAGTTGAACCTTCCTTTTGATAGAACAGTTTTGAAACACTCTTTTTGTAGAATCTGCAAGAGGATATTTGGAGCGTTTTGAGGCCTATGCTGGAAAAGGAAATATCTTCACCTAAAAACTAGACAGAAGCATTCTCAGAAACTTCTGTGTGATGAGTGCATTCAACTCACAGACTTGAACGTTTCTTTTGATAGAACAGTTTTGAAACATTACGTTTGTAGAATCTGCAAGTGTTTATTCGGAGCACCTTGAGGCCTATGTTGGAAAAGGAAATATCTTCACATAAAAACTAGAGAGAAGGATTCTCAGAAACTTCTTTGTGATGAGTTCATTTAACTCACAGAGCTGAACCTACCCATTGATAGAGAAGTTTGGAAACACTCTTTTTGTAGAATCTGCAAGTGGATATTTGGAGCCGTTTGAGGCCTATGCTGGAAAAGGAAATATCTTCACATAAAAACTGAACAGAAGCATTCTCAGAAACTTCTTTGTGTTGAGTGCATTCAACTCACGGACTTGAACTTACCTGTAGAAAGAGCAGTTTTGAAACACTCTTTTGGTAAAATCTGCAAGTGGTTATTTGGAGCACTTCGAGGCCTGTGCTGGGATATGGAATATCTTCACCTAAAAACTACAGAGAAGCATTCTCAGAAAGTTCTTCACGATGCATTCATTCAACTCACAGAGTTGAACCTTCCTTTTGATAGAACAGTTTTGAAACACTCTTTTTGTAGAATCTGCAAGAGGATATTTGGAGCGTTTTGAGGCATATGCTGGAAAAGGAAATATCTTCACCTAAAAACTAGACAGAAGCATTCTCAGAAACTTCTGTGTGATGAGTGCATTCAACTCACAGACTTGAACGTTTCTTTTGATAGAACAGTTTTGAAACATTACGTTTGTAGAATCTGCAAGTGTTTATTCGGAGCACCTTGAGGCCTATGTTGGAAAAGGAAATATCTTCACATAAAAACTAGAGAGAAGGATTCTCAGAAACTTCTTTGTGATGAGTTCATTCAACTCACAGAGTTGAACCTACCAATTGATAGAGAAGTTTGGAAACACTCTTTTTGTAGAATCTGCAAGTGGATATTTGGAGCCGTTTGAGGCCTATGCTGGAAAAGGAAATATCTTCACATAAAAACTGAACAGAAGCATTCTCAGAAACTTCTTTGTGTTGAGTGCATTCAACTCACGGACTTGAACTTACCTGTAGAAAGAGCAGTTTTGAAACACTCTTTTGGTAAAATCTGCAAGTGGTTATTTGGAGCACTTCGAGGCCTGTGCTGGGATATGGAATATCTTCACCTAAAAACTACAGAGAAGCATTCTCAGAAAGTTCTTCACGATGCATTCATTCAACTCACAGAGTTGAACCTTCCTTTTGATAGAACAGTTTTGAAACACTCTTTTTGTAGAATCTGCAAGAGGATATTTGGAGCGTTTTGAGGCCTATGCTGGAAAAGGAAATATCTTCACCTAAAAACTAGACAGAAGCATTCTCAGAAACTTCTGTGTGATGAGTGCATTCAACTCACAGACTTGAACGTTTCTTTTGATAGAACAGTTTTGAAACATTACGTTTGTAGAATCTGCAAGTGTTTATTCGGAGCACCTTGAGGCCTATGTTGGAAAAGGAAATATCTTCACATAAAAACTAGAGAGAAGGATTCTCAGAAACTTCTTTGTGATGAGTTCATTCAACTCACAGAGTTGAACCTACCAATTGATAGAGAAGTTTGGAAACACTCTTTTTGTAGAATCTGCAAGTGGATATTTGGAGCCGTTTGAGGCCTATGCTGGAAAAGGAAATATCTTCACATAAAAACTGAACAGAAGCATTCTCAGAAACTTCTTTGTGTTGAGTGCATTCAACTCACGGACTTGAACTTACCTGTAGAAAGAGCAGTTTTGAAACACTCTTTTGGTAAAATCTGCAAGTGGTTATTTGGAGCACTTCGAGGCCTGTGCTGGGATATGGAATATCTTCACCTAAAAACTACAGAGAAGCATTCTCAGAAAGTTCTTCACGATGCATTCATTCAACTCACAGAGTTGAACCTTCCTTTTGATAGAACAGTTTTGAAACACTCTTTTCGTAGAATCTGCAAGAGGATATTTGGAGCGTTTTGAGGCCTATGCTGGAAAAGGAAATATCTTCACCTAAAAACTAGACAGAAGCATTCTCAGAAACTTCTGTGTGATGAGTGCATTCAACTCACAGACTTGAACGTTTCTTTTGATAGAACAGTTTTGAAACATTACGTTTGTAGAATCTGCAAGTGTTTATTCGGAGCACCTTGAGGCCTATGTTGGAAAAGGAAATATCTTCACATAAAAACTAGAGAGAAGGATTCTCAGAAACTTCTTTGTGATGAGTTCATTCAACTCACAGAGTTGAACCTACCAATTGATAGAGAAGTTTGGAAACACTCTTTTTGTAGAATCTGCAAGTGGATATTTGGAGCCGTTTGAGGCCTATGCTGGAAAAGGAAATATCTTCACATAAAAACTGAACAGAAGCATTCTCAGAAACTTCTTTGTGTTGAGTGCATTCAACTCACAGACTTGAACTTACCTGTAGAAAGAGCAGTTTTGAAACACTCTTTTGGTGAAATCTGCAAGTGGTTATTTGGAGCACTTCGAGGCCTGTGCTGGGATATGGAATATCTTCACCTAAAAACTACAGAGAAGCATTCTCAGAAAGTTCTTCACGATGCATTCATTCAACTCACAGAGTTGAACCTTCCTTTTGATAGAACAGTTTTGAAACACTCTTTTTGTAGAATCTGCAAGAGGATATTTGGAGCGTTTTGAGGCCTATGCTGGAAAAGGAAATATCTTCACCTAAAAACTAGACAGAAGCATTCTCAGAAACTTCTGTGTGATGAGTGCATTCAACTCACAGACTTGAACGTTTCTTTTGATAGAACAGTTTTGAAACATTACGTTTGTAGAATCTGCAAGTGTTTATTCGGAGCACCTTGAGGCCTATGTTGGAAAAGGAAATATCTTCACATAAAAACTAGAGAGAAGGATTCTCAGAAACTTCTTTGTGATGAGTTCATTCAACTCACAGAGTTGAACCTACCAATTGATAGAGAAGTTTGGAAACACTCTTTTTGTAGAATCTGCAAGTGGATATTTGGAGCCGTTTGAGGCCTATGCTGGAAAAGGAAATATCTTCACATAAAAACTGAACAGAAGCATTCTCAGAAACTTCTTTGTGTTGAGTGCATTCAACTCACAGACTTGAACTTACCTGTAGAAAGAGCAGTTTTGAAACACTCTTTTGGTGAAATCTGCAAGTGGTTATTTGGAGCACTTCGAGGCCTGTGCTGGGATATGGAATATCTTCACCTAAAAACTACAGAGAAGCATTCTCAGAAAGTTCTTCACGATGCATTCATTCAACTCACGGAGTTGAACCTTCCTTTTGATAGAACAGTTTTGAAACACTCTTTTTGTAGAATCTGCAAGAGGATATTTGGAGCGTTTTGAGGCCTATGCTGGAAAAGGAAATATCTTCACCTAAAAACTAGACAGAAGCATTCTCAGAAACTTCTGTGTGATGAGTGCATTCAACTCACAGACTTGAACGTTTCTTTTGATAGAACAGTTTTGAAACATTACGTTTGTAGAATCTGCAAGTGTTTATTCGGAGCACCTTGAGGCCTATGTTGGAAAAGGAAATATCTTCACATAAAAACTAGAGAGAAGGATTCTCAGAAACTTCTTTGTGATGAGTTCATTCAACTCACAGAGTTGAACCTACCAATTGATAGAGAAGTTTGGAAACACTCTTTTTGTAGAATCTGCAAGTGGATATTTGGAGCCGTTTGAGGCCTATGCTGGAAAAGGAAATATCTTCACATAAAAACTGAACAGAAGCATTCTCAGAAACTTCTTTGTGTTGAGTGCATTCAACTCACGGACTTGAACTTACCTGTAGAAAGAGCAGTTTTGAAACACTCTTTTGGTGAAATCTGCAAGTGGTTATTTGGAGCATTTCGAGGCCTGTGCTGGGATATGGAATATCTTCACCTAAAAACTACAGAGAAGCATTCTCAGAAAGTTCTTCACGATGCATTCATTCAACTCACAGAGTTGAACCTTCCTTTTGATAGAACAGTTTTGAAACACTCTTTTTGTAGAATCTGCAAGAGGATATTTGGAGCGTTTTGAGGCCTATGCTGGAAAAGGAAATATCTTCACCTAAAAACTAGACAGAAGCATTCTCAGAAACTTCTGTGTGATGAGTGCATTCAACTCACAGACTTGAACGTTTCTTTTGATAGAACAGTTTTGAAACATTACGTTTGTAGAATCTGCAAGTGTTTATTCGGAGCACCTTGAGGCCTATGTTGGAAAAGGAAATATCTTCACATAAAAACTAGAGAGAAGGATTCTCAGAAACTTCTTTGTGATGAGTTCATTCAACTCACAGAGTTGAACCTACCGATTGATAGAAAAGTTTGGAAACACTCTTTTTGTAGAATCTGCAAGTGGATATTTGGAGCCGTTTGTGGCCTATGCTGGAAAAGGAAATATCTTCACATAAAAACTGAACAGAAGCATTCTCAGAAACTTCTTTGTGTTGAGTGCATTCAACTCACAGACTTGAACTTACCTGTAGAAAGAGCAGTTTTGAAACACTCTTTTGGTGAAATCTGCAAGTGGTTATTTGGAGCACTTCGAGGCCTGTGCTGGGATATGGAATATCTTCACCTAAAAACTACAGAGAAGCATTCTCAGAAAGTTCTTCACGATGCATTCATTCAACTCACAGAGTTGAACCTTCCTTTTGATAGAACAGTTTTGAAACACTCTTTTTGTAGAATCTGCAAGAGGATATTTGGAGCGTTTTGAGGCCTATGCTGGAAAAGGAAATATCTTCACCTAAAAACTAGACAGAAGCATTCTCAGAAACTTCTGTGTGATGAGTGCATTCAACTCACAGACTTGAACGTTTCTTTTGATAGAACAGTTTTGAAACATTACGTTTGTAGAATCTGCAAGTGTTTATTCGGAGCACCTTGAGGCCTATGTTGGAAAAGGATATATCTTCACATAAAAACTAGAGAGAAGGATTCTCAGAAACTTCTTTGTGATGAGTTCATTCAACTCACAGAGTTGAACCTACCAATTGATAGAGAAGTTTGGAAACACTCTTTTTGTAGAATCTGCAAGTGGATATTTGGAGCCGTTTGAGGCCTATGCTGGAAAAGGAAATATCTTCACATAAAAACTGAACAGAAGCATTCTCAGAAACTTCTTTGTGTTGAGTGCATTCAACTCACAGACTTGAACTTATCTGTAGAAAGAGCAGTTTTGAAACACTCTTTTGGTAAAATCTGCAAGTGGTTATTTGGAGCACTTCGAGGCCTGTGCTGGGATATGGAATATCTTCACCTAAAAACTACAGAGAAGCATTCTCAGAAAGTTCTTCACGATGCATTCATTCAACTCACAGAGTTGAACCTTCCTTTTGATAGAACAGTTTTGAAACACTCTTTTTGTAGAATCTGCAAGAGGATATTTGGAGCGTTTTGAGGCCTATGCTGGAAAAGGAAATATCTTCACCTAAAAACTAGACAGAAGCATTCTCAGAAACTTCTGTGTGATGAGTGCATTCAACTCACAGACTTGAACGTTTCTTTTGATAGAACAGTTTTGAAACATTACGTTTGTAGAATCTGCAAGTGTTTATTCGGAGCACCTTGAGGCCTATGTTGGAAAAGGAAATATCTTCACATAAAAACTAGAGAGAAGGATTCTCAGAAACTTCTTTGTGATGAGTTCATTCAACTCACAGAGTTGAACCTACCGATTGATAGAAAAGTTTGGAAACACTCTTTTTGTAGAATCTGCAAGTGGATATTTGGAGCCGTTTGAGGCCTATGCTGGAAAAGGAAATATCTTCACATAAAAACTGAACAGAAGCATTCTCAGAAACTTCTTTGTGTTGAGTGCATTCAACTCACAGACTTGAACTTACCTGTAGAAAGAGCAGTTTTGAAACACTCTTTTGGTGAAATCTGCAAGTGGTTATTTGGAGCACTTCGAGGCCTGTGCTGGGATATGGAATATCTTCACCTAAAAACTACAGAGAAGCATTCTCAGAAAGTTCTTCACGATGCATTCATTCAACTCACAGAGTTGAACCTTCCTTTTGATAGAACAGTTTTGAAACACTCTTTTTGTAGAATCTGCAAGAGGATATTTGGAGCGTTTTGAGGCCTATGCTGGAAAAGGAAATATCTTCACCTAAAAACTAGACAGAAGCATTCTCAGAAACTTCTGTGTGATGAGTGCATTCAACTCACAGACTTGAACGTTTCTTTTGATAGAACAGTTTTGAAACATTACGTTTGTAGAATCTGCAAGTGTTTATTCGGAGCACCTTGAGGCCTATGTTGGAAAAGGATATATCTTCACATAAAAACTAGAGAGAAGGATTCTCAGAAACTTCTTTGTGATGAGTTCATTCAACTCACAGAGTTGAACCTACCAATTGATAGAGAAGTTTGGAAACACTCTTTTTGTAGAATCTGCAAGTGGATATTTGGAGCCGTTTGAGGCCTATGCTGGAAAAGGAAATATCTTCACATAAAAACTGAACAGAAGCATTCTCAGAAACTTCTTTGTGTTGAGTGCATTCAACTCACAGACTTGAACTTATCTGTAGAAAGAGCAGTTTTGAAACACTCTTTTGGTGAAATCTGCAAGTGGTTATTTGGAGCACTTCGAGGCCTGTGCTGGGATATGGAATATCTTCACCTAAAAACTACAGAGAAGCATTTTCAGAAAGTTCTTCACGATGCATTCATTCAACTCACAGAGTTGAACCTTCCTTTTGATAGGACAGTTTTGAAACACTCTTTTTGTAGAATCTGCAAGAGGATATTTGGAGCGTTTTGAGGCCTATGCTGGAAAAGGAAATATCTTCACCTAAAAACTAGACAGAAGCATTCTCAGAAACTTCTGTGTGATGAGTGCATTCAACTCACAGACTTGAACGTTTCTTTTGATAGAACAGTTTTGAAACATTACGTTTGTAGAATCTGCAAGTGTTTATTCGGAGCACCTTGAGGCCTATGTTGGAAAAGGAAATATCTTCACATAAAAACTAGAGAGAAGGATTCTCAGAAACTTCTTTGTGATGAGTTCATTCAACTCACAGAGTTGAACCTACCAATTGATAGAGAAGTTTGGAAACACTCTTTTTGTAGAATCTGCAAGTGGATATTTGGAGCCGTTTGAGGCCTATGCTGGAAAAGGAAATATCTTCACATAAAAACTGAACAGAAGCATTCTCAGAAACTTCTTTGTGTTGAGTGCATTCAACTCACGGACTTGAACTTACCTGTAGAAAGAGCAGTTTTGAAACACTCTTTTGGTAAAATCTGCAAGTGGTTATTTGGAGCACTTCGAGGCCTGTGCTGGGATATGGAATATCTTCACCTAAAAACTACAGAGAAGCATTCTCAGAAAGTTCTTCACGATGCATTCATTCAACTCACAGAGTTGAACCTTCCTTTTGATAGAACAGTTTTGAAACACTCTTTTTGTAGAATCTGCAAGAGGATATTTGGAGCGTTTTGAGGCCTATGCTGGAAAAGGAAATATCTTCACCTAAAAACTAGACAGAAGCATTCTCAGAAACTTCTGTGTGATGAGTGCATTCAACTCACAGACTTGAACGTTTCTTTTGATAGAACAGTTTTGAAACATTACGTTTGTAGAATCTGCAAGTGTTTATTCGGAGCACCTTGAGGCCTATGTTGGAAAAGGAAATATCTTCACATAAAAACTAGAGAGAAGGATTCTCAGAAACTTCTTTGTGATGAGTTCATTCAACTCACAGAGTTGAACCTACCAATTGATCGAGAAGTTTGGAAACACTCTTTTTGTAGAATCTGCAAGTGGATATTTGGAGCCGTTTGAGGCCTATGCTGGAAAAGGAAATATCTTCACATAAAAACTGAACAGAAGCATTCTCAGAAACTTCTTTGTGTTGAGTGCATTCAACTCACAGACTTGAACTCACCTGTAGAAAGAGCAGTTTTGAAACACTCTTTTGGTGAAATCTGCAAGTGGTTATTTGGAGCACTTCGAGGCCTGTGCTGGGATATGGAATATCTTCACCTAAAAACTACAGAGAAGCATTCTCAGAAAGTTCTTCACGATGCATTCATTCAACTCACAGAGTTGAACCTTCCTTTTGATAGAACAGTTTTGAAACACTCTTTTTGTAGAATCTGCAAGACGATATTTGGAGCGTTTTGAGGCCTATGCTGGAAAAGGAAATATCTTCACCTAAAAACTAGACAGAAGCATTCTCAGAAACTTCTGTGTGATGAGTGAATTCAACTCACAGACTTGAACGTTTCTTTTGATAGAACAGTTTTGAAACATTACGTTTGTAGAATCTGCAAGTGTTTATTCGGAGCACCTTGAGGCCTATGTTGGAAAAGGAAATATCTTCACATAAAAACTAGAGAGAAGGATTCTCAGAAACTTCTTTGTGATGAGTTCATTCAACTCACAGAGTTGAACCTACCAATTGATAGAGAAGTTTGGAAACACTCTTTTTGTAGAATCTGCAAGTGGATATTTGGAGCCGTTTGAGGCCTATGCTGGAAAAGGAAATATCTTCACATAAAAACTGAACAGAAGCATTCTCAGAAACTTCTTTGTGTTGAGTGCATTCAACTCACAGACTTGAACTTATCTGTAGAAAGAGCAGTTTTGAAACACTCTTTTGGTGAAATCTGCAAGTGGTTATTTGGAGCACTTCGAGGCCTGTGCTGGGATATGGAATATCTTCACCTAAAAACTACAGAGAAGCATTCTCAGAAAGTTCTTCACGATGCATTCATTCAACTCACAGAGTTGAACCTTCCTTTTGATAGGACAGTTTTGAAACACTCTTTTTGTAGAATCTGCAAGAGGATATTTGGAGCGTTTTGAGGCCTATGCTGGAAAAGGAAATATCTTCACCTAAAAACTAGACAGAAGCATTCTCAGAAACTTCTGTGTGATGAGTGCATTCAACTCACAGACTTGAACGTTTCTTTTGATAGAACAGTTTTGAAACATTACGTTTGTAGAATCTGCAAGTGTTTATTCGGAGCACCTTGAGGCCTATGTTGGAAAAGGAAATATCTTCACATAAAAACTAGAGAGAAGGATTCTCAGAAACTTCTTTGTGATGAGTTCATTCAACTCACAGAGTTGAACCTACCAATTGATAGAGAAGTTTGGAAACACTCTTTTTGTAGAATCTGCAAGTGGATATTTGGAGCCGTTTGAGGCCTATGCTGGAAAAGGAAATATCTTCACATAAAAACTGAACAGAAGCATTCTCAGAAACTTCTTTGTGTTGAGTGCATTCAACTCACGGACTTGAACTTACCTGTAGAAAGAGCAGTTTTGAAACACTCTTTTGGTAAAATCTGCAAGTGGTTATTTGGAGCACTTCGAGGCCTGTGCTGGGATATGGAATATCTTCACCTAAAAACTACAGAGAAGCATTCTCAGAAAGTTCTTCACGATGCATTCATTCAACTCACAGAGTTGAACCTTCCTTTTGATAGAACAGTTTTGAAACACTCTTTTTGTAGAATCTGCAAGAGGATATTTGGAGCGTTTTGAGGCCTATGCTGGAAAAGGAAATATCTTCACCTAAAAACTAGACAGAAGCATTCTCAGAAACTTCTGTGTGATGAGTGCATTCAACTCACAGACTTGAACGTTTCTTTTGATAGAACAGTTTTGAAACATTACGTTTGTAGAATCTGCAAGTGTTTATTCGGAGCACCTTGAGGCCTATGTTGGAAAAGGAAATATCTTCACATAAAAACTAGAGAGAAGGATTCTCAGAAACTTCTTTGTGATGAGTTCATTCAACTCACAGAGTTGAACCTACCAATTGATCGAGAAGTTTGGAAACACTCTTTTTGTAGAATCTGCAAGTGGATATTTGGAGCCGTTTGAGGCCTATGCTGGAAAAGGAAATATCTTCACATAAAAACTGAACAGAAGCATTCTCAGAAACTTCTCTGTGTTGAGTGCATTCAACTCACAGACTTGAACTCACCTGTAGAAAGAGCAGTTTTGAAACACTCTTTTGGTGAAATCTGCAAGTGGTTATTTGGAGCACTTCGAGGCCTGTGCTGGGATATGGAATATCTTCACCTAAAAACTACAGAGAAGCATTCTCAGAAAGTTCTTCACGATGCATTCATTCAACTCACAGAGTTGAACCTTCCTTTTGATAGAACAGTTTTGAAACACTCTTTTTGTAGAATCTGCAAGAGGATATTTGGAGCGTTTTGAGGCCTATGCTGGAAAAGGAAATATCTTCACCTAAAAACTAGACAGAAGCATTCTCAGAAACTTCTGTGTGATGAGTGAATTCAACTCACAGACTTGAACGTTTCTTTTGATAGAACAGTTTTGAAACATTACGTTTGTAGAATCTGCAAGTGTTTATTCGGAGCACCTTGAGGCCTATGTTGGAAAAGGAAATATCTTCACATAAAAACTAGAGAGAAGGATTCTCAGAAACTTCTTTGTGATGAGTTCATTCAACTCACAGAGTTGAACCTACCAATTGATAGAGAAGTTTGGAAACACTCTTTTTGTAGAATCTGCAAGTGGATATTTGGAGCCGTTTGAGGCCTATGCTGGAAAAGGATATATCTTCACATAAAAACTGAACAGAAGCATTCTCAGAAACTTCTTTGTGTTGAGTGCATTCAACTCACAGACTTGAACTTACCTGTAGAAAGAGCAGTTTTGAAACACTCTTTTGGTAAAATCTGCAAGTGGTTATTTGGAGCACTTCGAGGCCTGTGCTGGGATATGGAATATCTTCACCTAAAAACTACAGAGAAGCATTCTCCGAAAGTTCTTCATGATGCATTCATTCAACTCACAGAGTTGAACCTTCCTTTTGATAGAACAGTTTTGAAACACTCTTTTTGTAGAATCTGCAAGAGGATATTGGAGCGTTTTGAGGCCTATGCTGGAAAAGGAAATATCTTCACCTAAAAACTAGACAGAAGCATTCTCAGAAACTGCTGTGTGATGAGTGCATTCAACTCAAAGACTTGAACGTTTCTTTTGATAGAACAGTTTTGAAATATTACGTTTGTAGAATCTGCAAGTGTTTATTCGGAGCACCTTGAGGCCTATGTTGGAAAAGGAAATATCTTCACATAAAAACTAGAGAGAAGGATTCTCAGAAACTTCTTTGTGATGAGTTCATTCAACTCACAGAGTTGAACCTACCAATTGATAGAGAAGTTTGGAAACACTCTTTTTGTAGAATCTGCAAGTGGATATTGGGAGCCGTTTGAGGCCTATGCTGGAAAAGGAAATATCTTCACATAAAAACTGAACAGAAGCATTCTCAGAAACTTCTTTGTGTTGAGTGCATTCAACTCACGGACTTAAACTTACCTGTAGAAAGAGCAGTTTTGAAACACTCTATTGGTGAAATCTGCAAGTGGTTATTTGGAGCACTTCGAGGCCTGTGCTGGGATATGGAATATCTTCACCTAGAAACTACAGAGAAGCATTCTCAGAAAGTTCTTCACGATGCATTCATTCAACTCACAGAGTTGAACCTTCCTTTTGATAGAACAGTTTTGAAACACTCTTTTTGTAGAATCTGCAAGAGGATATTTGGAGCGTTTTGAGGCCTATGCTGGAAAAGGAAATATCTTCACCTAAAAACTAGACAGAAGCATTCTCAGAAACTTCTGTGTGATGAGTGCATTCAACTCACAGACTTGAACGTTTCTTTTGATAGAACAGTTTTGAAACATTACGTTTGTAGAATCTGCAAGTGTTTATTCGGAGCACCTTGAGGCCTATGTTGGAAAAGGAAATATCTTCACATAAAAACTAGAGAGAAGGATTCTCAGAAACTTCTTTGTGATGAGTTCATTCAACTCACAGAGTTGAACCTACCAATTGATAGAGAAGTTTGGAAACACTCTTTTTGTAGAATCTGCAAGTGGATATTTGGAGCCGTTTGAGGCCTATGCTGGAAAAGGAAATATCTTCACATAAAAACTGAACAGAAGCATTCTCAGAAACTTCTTTGTGTTGAGTGCATTCAACTCACGGACTTGAACTTACCTGTAGAAAGAGCAGTTTTGAAACACTCTTTTGGTAAAATCTGCAAGTGGTTATTTGGAGCACTTCGAGGCCTGTGCTGGGATATGGAATATCTTCACCTAAAAACTACAGAGAAGCATTCTCAGAAAGTTCTTCACGATGCATTCATTCAACTCACAGAGTTGAACCTTCCTTTTGATAGAACAGTTTTGAAACACTCTTTTTGTAGAATCTGCAAGAGGATATTTGGAGCGTTTTGAGGCCTATGCTGGAAAAGGAAATATCTTCACCTAAAAACTAGACAGAAGCATTCTCAGAAACTTCTGTGTGATGAGTGCATTCAACTCACAGACTTGAACGTTTCTTTTGATAGAACAGTTTTGAAACATTACGTTTGTAGAATCTGCAAGTGTTTATTCGGAGCACCTTGAGGCCTATGTTGGAAAAGGAAATATCTTCACATAAAAACTAGAGAGAAGGATTCTCAGAAACTTCTTTGTGATGAGTTCATTCAACTCACAGAGTTGAACCTACCAATTGATAGAGAAGTTTGGAAACACTCTTTTTGTAGAATCTGCAAGTGGATATTTGGAGCCGTTTGAGGCCTATGCTGGAAAAGGAAATATCTTCACATAAAAACTGAACAGAAGCATTCTCAGAAACTTCTTTGTGTTGAGTGCATTCAACTCACAGACTTGAACTTACCTGTAGAAAGAGCAGATTTGAAACACTCTTTTGTTAAAATCTGCAAGTGGTTATTTGGAGCACTTCGAGGCCTGTGCTGGGATATGGAATATCTTCACCTAAAAACTACAGAGAAGCATTCTCAGAAAGTTCTTCACGATGCATTCATTCAACTCACAGAGTTGAACCTTCCTTTTGATAGAACAGTTTTGAAACACTCTTTTTGTAGAATCTGCAAGAGGATATTTGGAGCGTTTTGAGGCCTATGCTGGAAAAGGAAATATCTTCACCTAAAAACTAGACAGAAGCATTCTCAGAAACTTCTGTGTGATGAGTGCATTCAACTCACAGACTTGAACGTTTCTTTTGATAGAACAGTTTTGAAACATTACGTTTGTAGAATCTGCAAGTGTTTATTCGGAGCACCTTGAGGCCTATGTTGGAAAAGGAAATATCTTCACATAAAAACTAGAGAGAAGGATTCTCAGAAACTTCTTTGTGATGAGTTCATTCAACTCACAGAGCTGAACCTACCCATTGATAGAGAAGTTTGGAAACACTCTTTTTGTAGAATCTGCAAGTGGATATTTGGAGCCGTTTGAGGCCTATGCTGGAAAAGGAAATATCTTCACATAAAAACTGAACAGAAGCATTCTCAGAAACTTCTTTGTGTTGAGTGCATTCAACTCACGGACTTGAACTTACCTGTAGAAAGAGCAGTTTTGAAACACTCTTTTGGTAAAATCTGCAAGTGGTTATTTGGAGCACTTCGAGGCCTGTGCTGGGATATGGAATATCTTCACCTAAAAACTACAGAGAAGCATTCTCAGAAAGTTCTTCACGATGCATTCATTCAACTCACAGAGTTGAACCTTCCTTTTGATAGAACAGTTTTGAAACACTCTTTTTGTAGAATCTGCAAGAGGATATTTGGAGCGTTTTGAGGCATATGCTGGAAAAGGAAATATCTTCACCTAAAAACTAGACAGAAGCATTCTCAGAAACTTCTGTGTGATGAGTGCATTCAACTCACAGACTTGAACGTTTCTTTTGATAGAACAGTTTTGAAACATTACGTTTGTAGAATCTGCAAGTGTTTATTCGGAGCACCTTGAGGCCTATGTTGGAAAAGGAAATATCTTCACATAAAAACTAGAGAGAAGGATTCTCAGAAACTTCTTTGTGATGAGTTCATTCAACTCACAGAGTTGAACCTACCAATTGATAGAGAAGTTTGGAAACACTCTTTTTGTAGAATCTGCAAGTGGATATTTGGAGCCGTTTGAGGCCTATGCTGGAAAAGGAAATATCTTCACATAAAAACTGAACAGAAGCATTCTCAGAAACTTCTTTGTGTTGAGTGCATTCAACTCACAGACTTGAACTTACCTGTAGAAAGAGCAGTTTTGAAACACTCTTTTGGTAAAATCTGCAAGTGGTTATTTGGAGCACTTCGAGGCCTGTGCTGGGATATGGAATATCTTCACCTAAAAACTACAGAGAAGCATTCTCAGAAAGTTCTTCACGATGCATTCATTCAACTCACAGAGTTGAACCTTCCTTTTGATAGAACAGTTTTGAAACACTCTTTTTGTAGAATCTGCAAGAGGATATTTGGAGCGTTTTGAGGCCTATGCTGGAAAAGGAAATATCTTCACCTAAAAACTAGACAGAAGCATTCTCAGAAACTTCTGTGTGATGAGTGCATTCAACTCACAGACTTGAACGTTTCTTTTGATAGAACAGTTTTGAAACATTACGTTTGTAGAATCTGCAAGTGTTTATTCGGAGCACCTTGAGGCCTATGTTGGAAAAGGAAATATCTTCACATAAAAACTAGAGAGAAGGATTCTCAGAAACTTCTTTGTGATGAGTTCATTCAACTCACAGAGTTGAACCTACCAATTGATAGAGAAGTTTGGAAACACTCTTTTTGTAGAATCTGCAAGTGGATATTTGGAGCCGTTTGAGGCCTATGCTGGAAAAGGAAATATCTTCACATAAAAACTGAACAGAAGCATTCTCAGAAACTTCTTTGTGTTGAGTGCATTCAACTCACGGACTTGAACTTACCTGTAGAAAGAGCAGTTTTGAAACACTCTTTTGGTAAAATCTGCAAGTGGTTATTTGGAGCACTTCGAGGCCTGTGCTGGGATATGGAATATCTTCACCTAAAAACTACAGAGAAGCATTCTCAGAAAGTTCTTCACGATGCATTCATTCAACTCACAGAGTTGAACCTTCCTTTTGATAGAACAGTTTTGAAACACTCTTTTTGTAGAATCTGCAAGAGGATATTTGGAGCGTTTTGAGGCCTATGCTGGAAAAGGAAATATCTTCACCTAAAAACTAGACAGAAGCATTCTCAGAAACTTCTGTGTGATGAGTGCATTCAACTCACAGACTTGAACGTTTCTTTTGATAGAACAGTTTTGAAACATTACGTTTGTAGAATCTGCAAGTGTTTATTCGGAGCACCTTGAGGCCTATGTTGGAAAAGGAAATATCTTCACATAAAAACTAGAGAGAAGGATTCTCAGAAACTTCTTTGTGATGAGTTCATTCAACTCACAGAGTTGAACCTACCAATTGATAGAGAAGTTTGGAAACACTCTTTTTGTAGAATCTGCAAGTGGATATTTGGAGCCGTTTGAGGCCTATGCTGGAAAAGGAAATATCTTCACATAAAAACTGAACAGAAGCATTCTCAGAAACTTCTTTGTGTTGAGTGCATTCAACTCACAGACTTGAACTTACCTGTAGAAAGAGCAGATTTGAAACACTCTTTTGTTAAAATCTGCAAGTGGTTATTTGGAGCACTTCGAGGCCTGTGCTGGGATATGGAATATCTTCACCTAAAAACTACAGAGAAGCATTCTCAGAAAGTTCTTCACGATGCATTCATTCAACTCACAGAGTTGAACCTTCCTTTTGATAGAACAGTTTTGAAACACTCTTTTTGTAGAATCTGCAAGAGGATATTTGGAGCGTTTTGAGGCCTATGCTGGAAAAGGAAATATCTTCACCTAAAAACTAGACAGAAGCATTCTCAGAAACTTCTGTGTGATGAGTGCATTCAACTCACAGACTTGAACGTTTCTTTTGATAGAACAGTTTTGAAACATTACGTTTGTAGAATCTGCAAGTGTTTATTCGGAGCACCTTGAGGCCTATGTTGGAAAAGGAAATATCTTCACATAAAAACTAGAGAGAAGGATTCTCAGAAACTTCTTTGTGATGAGTTCATTCAACTCACAGAGCTGAACCTACCCATTGATAGAGAAGTTTGGAAACACTCTTTTTGTAGAATCTGCAAGTGGATATTTGGAGCCGTTTGAGGCCTATGCTGGAAAAGGAAATATCTTCACATAAAAACTGAACAGAAGCATTCTCAGAAACTTCTTTGTGTTGAGTGCATTCAACTCACGGACTTGAACTTACCTGTAGAAAGAGCAGTTTTGAAACACTCTTTTGGTAAAATCTGCAAGTGGTTATTTGGAGCACTTCGAGGCCTGTGCTGGGATATGGAATATCTTCACCTAAAAACTACAGAGAAGCATTCTCAGAAAGTTCTTCACGATGCATTCATTCAACTCACAGAGTTGAACCTTCCTTTTGATAGAACAGTTTTGAAACACTCTTTTTGTAGAATCTGCAAGAGGATATTTGGAGCGTTTTGAGGCATATGCTGGAAAAGGAAATATCTTCACCTAAAAACTAGACAGAAGCATTCTCAGAAACTTCTGTGTGATGAGTGCATTCAACTCACAGACTTGAACGTTTCTTTTGATAGAACAGTTTTGAAACATTACGTTTGTAGAATCTGCAAGTGTTTATTCGGAGCACCTTGAGGCCTATGTTGGAAAAGGAAATATCTTCACATAAAAACTAGAGAGAAGGATTCTCAGAAACTTCTTTGTGATGAGTTCATTCAACTCACAGAGTTGAACCTACCAATTGATAGAGAAGTTTGGAAACACTCTTTTTGTAGAATCTGCAAGTGGATATTTGGAGCCGTTTGAGGCCTATGCTGGAAAAGGAAATATCTTCACATAAAAACTGAACAGAAGCATTCTCAGAAACTTCTTTGTGTTGAGTGCATTCAACTCACGGACTTGAACTTAGCTGTAGAAAGAGCAGTTTTGAAACACTCTTTTGGTAAAATCTGCAAGTGGTTATTTGGAGCACTTCGAGGCCTGTGCTGGGATATGGAATATCTTCACCTAAAAACTACAGAGAAGCATTCTCAGAAAGTTCTTCACGATGCATTCATTCAACTCACAGAGTTGAACCTTCCTTTTGATAGAACAGTTTTGAAACACTCTTTTTGTAGAATCTGCAAGAGGATATTTGGAGCGTTTTGAGGCCTATGCTGGAAAAGGAAATATCTTCACCTAAAAACTAGACAGAAGCATTCTCAGAAACTTCTGTGTGATGAGTGCATTCAACTCACAGACTTGAACGTTTCTTTTGATAGAACAGTTTTGAAACATTACGTTTGTAGAATCTGCAAGTGTTTATTCGGAGCACCTTGAGGCCTATGTTGGAAAAGGAAATATCTTCACATAAAAACTAGAGAGAAGGATTCTCAGAAACTTCTTTGTGATGAGTTCATTCAACTCACAGAGTTGAACCTACCAATTGATAGAGAAGTTTGGAAACACTCTTTTTGTAGAATCTGCAAGTGGATATTTGGAGCCGTTTGAGGCCTATGCTGGAAAAGGAAATATCTTCACATAAAAACTGAACAGAAGCATTCTCAGAAACTTCTTTGTGTTGAGTGCATTCAACTCACGGACTTGAACTTACCTGTAGAAAGAGCAGTTTTGAAACACTCTTTTGGTAAAATCTGCAAGTGGTTATTTGGAGCACTTCGAGGCCTGTGCTGGGATATGGAATATCTTCACCTAAAAACTACAGAGAAGCATTCTCAGAAAGTTCTTCACGATGCATTCATTCAACTCACAGAGTTGAACCTTCCTTTTGATAGAACAGTTTTGAAACACTCTTTTCGTAGAATCTGCAAGAGGATATTTGGAGCGTTTTGAGGCCTATGCTGGAAAAGGAAATATCTTCACCTAAAAACTAGACAGAAGCATTCTCAGAAACTTCTGTGTGATGAGTGCATTCAACTCACAGACTTGAACGTTTCTTTTGATAGAACAGTTTTGAAACATTACGTTTGTAGAATCTGCAAGTGTTTATTCGGAGCACCTTGAGGCCTATGTTGGAAAAGGAAATATCTTCACATAAAAACTAGAGAGAAGGATTCTCAGAAACTTCTTTGTGATGAGTTCATTCAACTCACAGAGCTGAACCTACCCATTGATAGAGAAGTTTGGAAACACTCTTTTTGTAGAATCTGCAAGTGGATATTTGGAGCCGTTTGAGGCCTATGCTGGAAAAGGAAATATCTTCACATAAAAACTGAACAGAAGCATTCTCAGAAACTTCTTTGTGTTGAGTGCATTCAACTCACGGACTTGAACTTACCTGTAGAAAGAGCAGTTTTGAAACACTCTTTTGGTAAAATCTGCAAGTGGTTATTTGGAGCACTTCGAGGCCTGTGCTGGGATATGGAATATCTTCACCTAAAAACTACAGAGAAGCATTCTCAGAAAGTTCTTCACGATGCATTCATTCAACTCACAGAGTTGAACCTTCCTTTTGATAGAACAGTTTTGAAACACTCTTTTTGTAGAATCTGCAAGAGGATATTTGGAGCGTTTTGAGGCATATGCTGGAAAAGGAAATATCTTCACCTAAAAACTAGACAGAAGCATTCTCAGAAACTTCTGTGTGATGAGTGCATTCAACTCACAGACTTGAACGTTTCTTTTGATAGAACAGTTTTGAAACATTACGTTTGTAGAATCTGCAAGTGTTTATTCGGAGCACCTTGAGGCCTATGTTGGAAAAGGAAATATCTTCACATAAAAACTAGAGAGAAGGATTCTCAGAAACTTCTTTGTGATGAGTTCATTCAACTCACAGAGTTGAACCTACCAATTGATAGAGAAGTTTGGAAACACTCTTTTTGTAGAATCTGCAAGTGGATATTTGGAGCCGTTTGAGGCCTATGCTGGAAAAGGAAATATCTTCACATAAAAACTGAACAGAAGCATTCTCAGAAACTTCTTTGTGTTGAGTGCATTCAACTCACAGACTTGAACTTACCTGTAGAAAGAGCAGTTTTGAAACACTCTTTTGGTAAAATCTGCAAGTGGTTATTTGGAGCACTTCGAGGCCTGTGCTGGGATATGGAATATCTTCACCTAAAAACTACAGAGAAGCATTCTCAGAAAGTTCTTCACGATGCATTCATTCAACTCACAGAGTTGAACCTTCCTTTTGATAGAACAGTTTTGAAACACTCTTTTTGTAGAATCTGCAAGAGGATATTTGGAGCGTTTTGAGGCCTATGCTGGAAAAGGAAATATCTTCACCTAAAAACTAGACAGAAGCATTCTCAGAAACTTCTGTGTGATGAGTGCATTCAACTCACAGACTTGAACGTTTCTTTTGATAGAACAGTTTTGAAACATTACGTTTGTAGAATCTGCAAGTGTTTATTCGGAGCACCTTGAGGCCTATGTTGGAAAAGGAAATATCTTCACATAAAAACTAGAGAGAAGGATTCTCAGAAACTTCTTTGTGATGAGTTCATTCAACTCACAGAGTTGAACCTACCAATTGATAGAGAAGTTTGGAAACACTCTTTTTGTAGAATCTGCAAGTGGATATTTGGAGCCGTTTGAGGCCTATGCTGGAAAAGGAAATATCTTCACATAAAAACTGAACAGAAGCATTCTCAGAAACTTCTTTGTGTTGAGTGCATTCAACTCACGGACTTGAACTTACCTGTAGAAAGAGCAGTTTTGAAACACTCTTTTGGTAAAATCTGCAAGTGGTTATTTGGAGCACTTCGAGGCCTGTGCTGGGATATGGAATATCTTCACCTAAAAACTACAGAGAAGCATTCTCAGAAAGTTCTTCACGATGCATTCATTCAACTCACAGAGTTGAACCTTCCTTTTGATAGAACAGTTTTGAAACACTCTTTTTCTAGAATCTGCAAGAGGATATTTGGAGCGTTTTGAGGCCTATGCTGGAAAAGGAAATATCTTCACCTAAAAACTAGACAGAAGCATTCTCAGAAACTTCTGTGTGATGAGTGCATTCAACTCACAGACTTGAACGTTTCTTTTGATAGAACAGTTTTGAAACATTACGTTTGTAGAATCTGCAAGTGTTTATTCGGAGCACCTTGAGGCCTATGTTGGAAAAGGAAATATCTTCACATAAAAACTAGAGAGAAGGATTCTCAGAAACTTCTTTGTGATGAGTTCATTCAACTCACAGAGTTGAACCTACTAATTGATAGAGAAGTTTGGAAACACTCTTTTTGTAGAATCTGCAAGTGGATATTTGGAGCCGTTTGAGGCCTATGCTGGAAAAGGAAATATCTTCACATAAAAACTGAACAGAAGCATTCTCAGAAACTTCTTTGTGTTGAGTGCATTCAACTCACGGACTTGAACTTACCTGTAGAAAGAGCAGTTTTGAAACACTCTTTTGGTAAAATCTGCAAGTGGTTATTTGGAGCACTTCGAGGCCTGTGCTGGGATATGGAATATCTTCACCTAAAAACTACAGAGAAGCATTCTCAGAAAGTTCTTCACGATGCATTCATTCAACTCACAGAGTTGAACCTTCCTTTTGATAGAACAGTTTTGAAACACTCTTTTTGTAGAATCTGCAAGAGGATATTTGGAGCGTTTTGAGGCCTATGCTGGAAAAGGAAATATCTTCACCTAAAAACTAGACAGAAGCATTCTCAGAAACTTCTGTGTGATGAGTGCATTCAACTCACAGACTTGAACGTTTCTTTTGATAGAACAGTTTTGAAACATTACGTTTGTAGAATCTGCAAGTGTTTATTCGGAGCACCTTGAGGCCTATGTTGGAAAAGGAAATATCTTCACATAAAAACTAGAGAGAAGGATTCTCAGAAACTTCTTTGTGATGAGTTCATTCAACTCACAGAGTTGAACCTACCAATTGATAGAGAAGTTTGGAAACACTCTTTTTGTAGAATCTGCAAGTGGATATTTGGAGCCGTTTGAGGCCTATGCTGGAAAAGGAAATATCTTCACATAAAAACTGAACAGAAGCATTCTCAGAAACTTCTTTGTGTTGAGTGCATTCAACTCACGGACTTGAACTTATCTGTAGAAAGAGCAGTTTTGAAACACTCTATTGGTGAAATCTGCAAGTGGTTATTTTGAGCACTTCGAGGCCTGTGCTGGGATATGGAATATCTTCACCTAAAAACTACAGAGAAGCATTCTCAGAAAGTTCTTCACGATGCATTCATTCAACTCACAGAGTTGAACCTTCCTTTTGATAGAACAGTTTTGAAACACTCTTTTTGTAGAATCTGCAAGAGGATATTTGGAGCGTTTTGAGGCCTATGCTGGAAAAGGAAATATCTTCACCTAAAAACTAGACAGAAGCATTCTCAGAAACTTCTGTGTGATGAGTGCATTCAACTCACAGACTTGAACGTTTCTTTTGATAGAACAGTTTTGAAACATTACGTTTGTAGAATCTGCAAGTGTTTATTCGGAGCAACTTGAGGCCTATGTTGGAAAAGGAAGTATCTTCACATAAAAACTAGAGAGAAGGATTCTCAGAAACTTCTTTGTGATGAGTTCATTCAACTCACAGAGTTGAACCTACCAATTGATAGAGAAGTTTGGAAACACTCTTTTTGTAGAATCTGCAAGTGGATATTTGGAGCCGTTTGAGGCCTATGCTGGAAAAGGAAATATCTTCACATAAAAACTGAACAGAAGCATTCTCAGAAACTTCTTTGTGTTGAGTGCATTCAACTCACGGACTTGAACTTACCTGTAGAAAGAGCAGTTTTGAAACACTCTTTTGGTGAAATCTGCAAGTGGTTATTTGGAGCACTTCGAGGCCTGTGCTGGGATATGGAATATCTTCACCTAAAAACTACAGAGAAGCATTCTCAGAAAGTTCTTCACGATGCATTCATTCAACTCACAGAGTTGAACCTTCCTTTTGATAGAACAGTTTTGAAACACTCTTTTTGTAGAATCTGCAAGAGGATATTTGGAGCGTTTTGAGGCCTATGCTGGAAAAGGAAATATCTTCACCTAAAAACTAGACAGAAGCATTCTCAGAAACTTCTGTGTGATGAGTGCATTCAACTCACAGACTTGAACGATTCTTTTGATAGAACAGTTTTGAAACATTACATTTGTAGAATCTGCAAGTGTTTATTCGGAGCACCTTGAGGCCTATGTTGGAAAAGGAAATATCTTCACATAAAAACTAGAGAGAAGGATTCTCAGAAACTTCTTTGTGATGAGTTCATTCAACTCACAGAGTTGAACCTACCAATTGATCGAGAAGTTTGGAAACACTCTTTTTGTAGAATCTGCAAGTGGATATTTGGAGCCGTTTGAGGCCTATGCTGGAAAAGGAAATATCTTCACATAAAAACTGAACAGAAGCATTCTCAGAAACTTCTTTGTGTTGAGTGCATTCAACTCACAGACTTGAACTTACCTGTAGAAAGAGCAGTTTTGAAACACTCTTTTGGTGAAATCTGCAAGTGGTTATTTGGAGCACTTCGAGGCCTGTGCTGGGATATGGAATATCTTCACCTAAAAACTACAGAGAAGCATTCTCAGAAAGTTCTTCACGATGCATTCATTCAACTCACAGAGTTGAACCTTCCTTTTGATAGAACAGTTTTGAAACACTCTTTTTGTAGAATCTGCAAGAGGATATTTGGAGCGTTTTGAGGCCTATGCTGGAAAAGGAAATATCTTCACCTAAAAACTAGACAGAAGCATTCTCAGAAACTTCTGTGTGATGAGTGCATTCAACTCACAGACTTGAACGTTTCTTTTGATAGAACAGTTTTGAAACATTACGTTTGTAGAATCTGCAAGTGTTTATTCGGAGCACCTTGAGGCCTATGTTGGAAAAGGAAATATCTTCACATAAAAACTAGAGAGAAGGATTCTCAGAAACTTCTTTGTGATGAGTTCATTCAACTCACAGAGTTGAACCTACCAATTGATAGAGAAGTTTGGAAACACTCTTTTTGTAGAATCTGCAAGTGGATATTTGGAGCCGTTTGAGGCCTATGCTGGAAAAGGAAATATCTTCACATAAAAACTGAACAGAAGCATTCTCAGAAACTTCTTTGTGTTGAGTGCATTCAACTCACAGACTTGAACTTACCTGTAGAAAGAGCAGTTTTGAAACACTCTATTGGTGAAATCTGCAAGTGGTTATTTAGAGCACTTCGAGGCCTGTGCTGGGATATGGAATATCTTCACCTAAAAACTACAGAGAAGCATTCTCAGAAAGTTCTTAACGATGCATTCATTCAACTTACAGAGTTGAACCTTCCTTTTGATAGAACAGTTTTGAAACACTCTTTTTGTAGAATCTGCAAGAGGATATTTGGAGCGTTTTGAGGCCTATGCTGGAAAAGGAAATATCTTCACCTAAAAACTAGACAGAAGCATTCTCAGAAACTTCTGTGTGATGAGTGCATTCAACTCACAGACTTGAACGTTTCTTTTGATAGAACAGTTTTGAAACATTACGTTTGTAGAATCTGCAAGTGTTTATTCGGAGCACCTTGAGGCCTATGTTGGAAAAGGAAATATCTTCACATAAAAACTAGAGAGAAGGATTCTCAGAAACTTCTTTGTGATGAGTTCATTCAACTCACAGAGTTGAACCTACCAATTGATAGAGAAGTTTGGAAACACTCTTTTTGTAGAATCTGCAAGTGGATATTTGGAGCCGTTTGAGGCCTATGCTGGAAAAGGAAATATCTTCACATAAAAACTGAACAGAAGCATTCTCAGAAACTTCTTTGTGTTGAGTGCATTCAACTCACGGACTTGAACTTACCTGTAGAAAGAGCAGTTTTGAAACACTCTTTTGGTAAAATCTGCAAGTGGTTATTTGGAGCACTTCGAGGCCTGTGCTGGGATATGGAATATCTTCACCTAAAAACTACAGAGAAGCATTCTCAGAAAGTTCTTCAAGATGCATTCATTCAACTCACAGAGTTGAACCTTCCTTTTGATAGAACAGTTTTGAAACACTCTTTTTGTAGAATCTGCAAGAGGATATTTGGAGCGTTTTGAGGCCTATGCTGGAAAAGGAAATATCTTCACCTAAAAACTAGACAGAAGCATTCTCAGAAACTTCTGTGTGATGAGTGCATTCAACTCACAGACTTGAACGTTTCTTTTATTAGAACAGTTTTGAAACATTACGTTTGTAGAATCTGCAAGTGTTTATTCGGAGCACCTTGAGGCCTATGTTGGAAAAGGAAATATCTTCACATAAAAACTAGAGAGAAGGATTCTCAGAAACTTCTTTGTGATGAGTTCATTCAACTCACAGAGTTGAACCTACCAATTGATAGAGAAGTTTGGAAACACTCTTTTTGTAGAATCTGCAAGTGGATATTTGGAGCCGTTTGAGGCCTATGCTGGAAAAGGAAATATCTTCACATAAAAACTGAACAGAAGCATTCTCAGAAACTTCTTTGTGTTGAGTGCATTCAACTCACGGACTTGAACTTACCTGTAGAAAGAGCAGTTTTGAAACACACTTTTGGTAAAATCTGCAAGTGGTTATTTGGAGCACTTCGAGGCCTGTGCTGGGATATGGAATATCTTCACCTAAAAACTACAGAGAAGCATTCTCAGAAAGTTCTTCACGATGCATTCATTCAACTCACAGAGTTGAACCTTCCTTTTGATAGAACAGTTTTGAAACACTCTTTTTGTAGAATCTGCAAGAGGATATTTGGAGCGTTTTGAGGCCTATGCTGGAAAAGGAAATATCTTCACCTAAAAACTAGACAGAAGCATTCTCAGAAACTTCTGTGTGATGAGTGCATTCAACTCACAGACTTGAACGTTTCTTTTGATAGAACAGTTTTGAAACATTACGTTTGTAGAATCTGCAAGTGTTTATTCGGAGCACCTTGAGGCCTATGTTGGAAAAGGAAATATCTTCACATAAAAACTAGAGAGAAGGATTCTCAGAAACTTCTTTGTGATGAGTTCATTCAACTCACAGAGTTGAACCTCCCGATTGATAGAAAAGTTTGGAAACACTCTTTTTGTAGAATCTGCAAGTGGATATTTGGAGCCGTTTGAGGCCTATGCTGGAAAAGGAAATATCTTCACATAAAAACTGAACAGAAGCATTCTCAGAAACTTCTTTGTGTTGAGTGCATTCAACTCACAGACTTGAACTTACCTGTAGAAAGAGCAGTTTTGAAACACTCTTTTGGTGAAATCTGCAAGTGGTTATTTGGAGCACTTCGAGGCCTGTGCTGGGATATGGAATATCTTCACCTAAAAACTACAGAGAAGCATTCTCAGAAAGTTCTTCACGATGCATTCATTCAACTCACAGAGTTGAACCTTCCTTTTGATAGAACAGTTTTGAAACACTCTTTTTGTAGAATCTGCAAGAGGATATTTGGAGCGTTTTGAGGCCTATGCTGGAAAAGGAAATATCTTCACCTAAAAACTAGACAGAAGCATTCTCAGAAACTTCTGTGTGATGAGTGCATTCAACTCACAGACTTGAACGTTTCTTTTGATAGAACAGTTTTGAAACATTACGTTTGTAGAATCTGCAAGTGTTTATTCGGAGCACCTTGAGGCCTATGTTGGAAAAGGAAATATCTTCACATAAAAACTAGAGAGAAGGATTCTCAGAAACTTCTTTGTGATGAGTTCATTCAACTCACAGAGTTGAACCTACCAATTGATAGAGAAGTTTGGAAACACTCTTTTTGTAGAATCTGCAAGTGGATATTTGGAGCCGTTTGAGGCCTATGCTGGAAAAGGAAATATCTGCACATAAAAACTGAACAGAAGCATTCTCAGAAACTTCTTTGTGTTGAGTGCATTCAACTCACAGACTTGAACTTATCTGTAGAAAGAGCAGTTTTGAAACACTCTTTTGGTGAAATCTGGAAGTGGTTATTTGGAGCACTTCGAGGCCTGTGCTGGGATATGGAATATCTTCACCTAAAAACTACAGAGAAGCATTCTCAGAAAGTTCTTCACGATGCATTCATTCAACTCACAGAGTTGAACCTTCCTTTTGATAGAACAGTTTTGAAACACTCTTTTTGTAGAATCTGCAAGAGGATATTTGGAGCGTTTTGAGGCCTATGCTGGAAAAGGAAATATCTTCACCTAAAAACTAGACAGAAGCATTCTCAGAAACTTCTGTGTGATGAGTGCATTCAACTCACAGACTTGAACGTTTCTTTTGATAGAACAGTTTTGAAACATTACGTTTGTAGAATCTGCAAGTGTTTATTCGGAGCACCTTGAGGCCTATGTTGGAAAAGGAAATATCTTCACATAAAAACTAGAGAGAAGGATTCTCAGAAACTTCTTTGTGATGAGTTCATTCAACTCACAGAGTTGAACCTACCAATTGATAGAGAAGTTTGGAAACACTCTTTTTGTAGAATCTGCAAGTGGATATTTGGAGCCGTTTGAGGCCTATGCTGGAAAAGGAAATATCTTCACATAAAAACTGAACAGAAGCATTCTCAGAAACTTCTTTGTGTTGAGTGCATTCAACTCACGGACTTGAACTTACCTGTAGAAAGAGCAGTTTTGAAACACTCTTTTGGTAAAATCTGCAAGTGGTTATTTGGAGCACTTCGAGGCCTGTGCTGGGATATGGAATATCTTCACCTAAAAACTACAGAGAAGCATTCTCAGAAAGTTCTTCACGATGCATTCATTCAACTCACAGAGTTGAACCTTCCTTTTGATAGAACAGTTTTGAAACACTCTTTTTGTAGAATCTGCAAGAGGATATTTGGAGCGTTTTGAGGCCTATGCTGGAAAAGGAAATATCTTCACCTAAAAACTAGACAGAAGCATTCTCAGAAACTTCTGTGTGATGAGTGCATTCAACTCACAGACTTGAACGTTTCTTTTGATAGAACAGTTTTGAAACATTACGTTTGTAGAATCTGCAAGTGTTTATTCGGAGCACCTTGAGGCCTATGTTGGAAAAGGAAATATCTTCACATAAAAACTAGAGAGAAGGATTCTCAGAAACTTCTTTGTGATGAGTTCATTCAACTCACAGAGTTGAACCTACCAATTGATAGAGAAGTTTGGAAACACTCTTTTTGTAGAATCTGCAAGTGGATATTTGGAGCCGTTTGAGGCCTATGCTGGAAAAGGAAATATCTTCACATAAAAACTGAACAGAAGCATTCTCAGAAACTTCTTTGTGTTGAGTGCATTCAACTCACAGACTTGAACTTACCTGTAGAAAGAGCAGTTTTGAAACACTCTTTTGGTGAAATCTGCAAGTGGTTATTTGGAGCACTTCGAGGCCTGTGCTGGGATATGGAATATCTTCACCTAAAAACTACAGAGAAGCATTCTCAGAAAGTTCTTCACGATGCATTCATTCAACTCACAGAGTTGAACCTTCCTTTTGATAGAACAGTTTTGAAACACTCTTTTTGTAGAATCTGCAAGAGGATATTTGGAGCGTTTTGAGGCCTATGCTGGAAAAGGAAATATCTTCACCTAAAAACTAGACAGAAGCATTCTCAGAAACTTCTGTGTGATGAGTGCATTCAACTCACAGACTTGAAAGTTTCTTTTGATAGAACAGTTTTGAAACATTACGTTTGTAGAATCTGCAAGTGTTTATTCGGAGCACCTTGAGGCCTATGTTGGAAAAGGAAATATCTTCACATAAAAACTAGAGAGAAGGATTCTCAGAAACTTCTTTGTGATGAGTTCATTCAACTCACAGAGTTGAACCTACCAATTGATAGAGAAGTTTGGAAACACTCTTTTTGTAGAATCTGCAAGTGGATATTTGGAGCCGTTTGAGGCCTATGCTGGAAAAGGAAATATCTTCACATAAAAACTGAACAGAAGCATTCTCAGAAACTTCTTTGTGTTGAGTGCATTCAACTCACGGACTTGAACTTACCTGTAGAAAGAGCAGTTTTGAAACACTCTTTTGGTAAAATCTGCAAGTGGTTATTTGGAGCACTTCGAGGCCTGTGCTGGGATATGGAATATCTTCACCTAAAAACTACAGAGAAGCATTCTCAGAAAGTTCTTCACGATGCATTCATTCAACTCACAGAGTTGAACCTTCCTTTTGATAGAACAGTTTTGAAACACTCTTTTTGTAGAATCTGCAAGAGGATATTTGGAGCGTTTTGAGGCCTATGCTGGAAAAGGAAATATCTTCACCTAAAAACTAGACAGAAGCATTCTCAGAAACTTCTGTGTGATGAGTGCATTCAACTCACAGACTTGAACGTTTCTTTTGATAGAACAGTTTTGAAACATTACGTTTGTAGAATCTGCAAGTGTTTATTCGGAGCACCTTGAGGCCTATGTTGGAAAAGGAAATATCTTCACATAAAAACTAGAGAGAAGGATTCTCAGAAACTTCTTTGTGATGAGTTCATTCAACTCACAGAGTTGAACCTACCAATTGATAGAGAAGTTTGGAAACACTCTTTTTGTAGAATCTGCAAGTGGATATTTGGAGCCGTTTGAGGCCTATGCTGGAAAAGGAAATATCTTCACATAAAAACTGAACAGAAGCATTCTCAGAAACTTCTTTGTGTTGAGTGCATTCAACTCACGGACTTGAACTTACCTGTAGAAAGAGCAGTTTTGAAACACTCTTTTGGTAAAATCTGCAAGTGGTTATTTGGAGCACTTCGAGGCCTGTGCTGGGATATGGAATATCTTCACCTAAAAACTACAGAGAAGCATTCTCAGAAAGTTCTTCACGATGCATTCATTCAACTCACAGAGTTGAACCTTCCTTTTGATAGAACAGTTTTGAAACACTCTTTTTGTAGAATCTGCAAGAGGATATTTGGAGCGTTTTGAGGCCTATGCTGGAAAAGGAAATATCTTCACCTAAAAACTAGACAGAAGCATTCTCAGAAACTTCTGTGTGATGAGTGCATTCAACTCACAGACTTGAACGTTTCTTTTGATAGAACAGTTTTGAAACATTACGTTTGTAGAATCTGCAAGTGTTTATTCGGAGCACCTTGAGGCCTATGTTGGAAAAGGAAATATCTTCACATAAAAACTAGAGAGAAGGATTCTCAGAAACTTCTTTGTGATGAGTTCATTCAACTCACAGAGTTGAACCTACCAATTGATCGAGAAGTTTGGAAACACTCTTTTTGTAGAATCTGCAAGTGGATATTTGGAGCCGTTTGAGGCCTATGCTGGAAAAGGAAATATCTTCACATAAAAACTGAACAGAAGCATTCTCAGAAACTTCTTTGTGTTGAGTGCATTCAACTCACAGACTTGAACTCACCTGTAGAAAGAGCAGTTTTGAAACACTCTTTTGGTGAAATCTGCAAGTGGTTATTTGGAGCACTTCGAGGCCTGTGCTGGGATATGGAATATCTTCACCTAAAAACTACAGAGAAGCATTCTCAGAAAGTTCTTCACGATGCATTCATTCAACTCACAGAGTTGAACCTTCCTTTTGATAGAACAGTTTTGAAACACTCTTTTTGTAGAATCTGCAAGAGGATATTTGGAGCGTTTTGAGGCCTATGCTGGAAAAGGAAATATCTTCACCTAAAAACTAGACAGAAGCATTCTCAGAAACTTCTGTGTGATGAGTGAATTCAACTCACAGACTTGAATGTTTCTTTTGATAGAACAGTTTTGAAACATTACGTTTGTAGAATCTGCAAGTGTTTATTCGGAGCACCTTGAGGCCTATGTTGGAAAAGGAAATATCTTCACATAAAAACTAGAGAGAAGGATTCTCAGAAACTTCTTTGTGATGAGTTCATTCAACTCACAGAGTTGAACCTACCAATTGATAGAGAAGTTTGGAAACACTCTTTTTGTAGAATCTGCAAGTGGATATTTGGAGCCGTTTGAGGCCTATGCTGGAAAAGGAAATATCTTCACATAAAAACTGAACAGAAGCATTCTCAGAAACTTCTTTGTGTTGAGTGCATTCAACTCACAGACTTGAACTTATCTGTAGAAAGAGCAGTTTTGAAACACTCTTTTGGTGAAATCTGCAAGTGGTTATTTGGAGCACTTCGAGGCCTGTGCTGGGATATGGAATATCTTCACCTAAAAACTACAGAGAAGCATTCTCAGAAAGTTCTTCACGATGCATTCATTCAACTCACAGAGTTGAACCTTCCTTTTGATAGGAGAGTTTTGAAACACTCTTTTTGTAGAATCTGCAAGAGGATATTTGGAGCGTTTTGAGGCCTATGCTGGAAAAGGAAATATCTTCACCTAAAAACTAGACAGAAGCATTCTCAGAAACTTCTGTGTGATGAGTGCATTCAACTCACAGACTTGAACGTTTCTTTTGATAGAACAGTTTTGAAACATTACGTTTGTAGAATCTGCAAGTGTTTATTCGGAGCACCTTGAGGCCTATGTTGGAAAAGGAAATATCTTCACATAAAAACTAGAGAGAAGGATTCTCAGAAACTTCTTTGTGATGAGTTCATTCAACTCACAGAGTTGAACCTACCAATTGATAGAGAAGTTTGGAAACACTCTTTTTGTAGAATCTGCAAGTGGATATTTGGAGCCGTTTGAGGCCTATGCTGGAAAAGGAAATATCTTCACATAAAAACTGAACAGAAGCATTCTCAGAAACTTCTTTGTGTTGAGTGCATTCAACTCACGGACTTGAACTTACCTGTAGAAAGAGCAGTTTTGAAACACTCTTTTGGTAAAATCTGCAAGTGGTTATTTGGAGCACTTCGAGGCCTGTGCTGGGATATGGAATATCTTCACCTAAAAACTACAGAGAAGCATTCTCAGAAAGTTCTTCACGATGCATTCATTCAACTCACAGAGTTGAACCTTCCTTTTGATAGAACAGTTTTGAAACACTCTTTTTGTAGAATCTGCAAGAGGATATTTGGAGCGTTTTGAGGCCTATGCTGGAAAAGGAAATATCTTCACCTAAAAACTAGACAGAAGCATTCTCAGAAACTTCTGTGTGATGAGTGCATTCAACTCACAGACTTGAACGTTTCTTTTGATAGAACAGTTTTGAAACATTACGTTTGTAGAATCTGCAAGTGTTTATTCGGAGCACCTTGAGGCCTATGTTGGAAAAGGAAATATCTTCACATAAAAACTAGAGAGAAGGATTCTCAGAAACTTCTTTGTGATGAGTTCATTCAACTCACAGAGTTGAACCTACCAATTGATAGAGAAGTTTGGAAACACTCTTTTTGTAGAATCTGCAAGTGGATATTTGGAGCCGTTTGAGGCCTATGCTGGAAAAGGAAATATCTTCACATAAAAACTGAACAGAAGCATTCTCAGAAACTTCTTTGTGTTCAGTGCATTCAACTCACGGACTTGAACTTATCTGTAGAAAGAGCAGTTTTGAAACACTCTTTTGGTGAAATCTGCAAGTGGTTATTTGGAGCACTTCGAGGCCTGTGCTGGGATATGGAATATCTTCACCTAAAAACTACAGAGAAGCATTCTCAGAAAGTTCTTCACGATGCATTCATTCAACTCACGGAGTTGAACCTTCCTTTTGATAGGACAGTTTTGAAACACTCTTTTTGTAGAATCTGCAAGAGGATATTTGGAGCGTTTTGAGGCCTATGCTGGAAAAGGAAATATCTTCACCTAAAAACTAGACAGAAGCATTCTCAGAAACTTCTGTGTGATGAGTGCATTCAACTCACAGACTTGAACGTTTCTTTTGATAGAACAGTTTTGAAACATTACGTTTGTAGAATCTGCAAGTGTTTATTCGGAGCACCTTGAGGCCTATGTTGGAAAAGGAAATATCTTCACATAAAAACTAGAGAGAAGGATTCTCAGAAACTTCTTTGTGATGAGTTCATTCAACTCACAGAGTTGAACCTACCAATTGATAGAGAAGTTTGGAAACACTCTTTTTGTAGAATCTGCAAGTGGATATTTGGAGCCGTTTGAGGCCTATGCTGGAAAAGGAAATATCTTCACATAAAAACTGAACAGAAGCATTATCAGAAACTTCTTTGTGTTGAGTGCATTCAACTCACGGACTTGAACTTACCTGTAGAAAGAGCAGTTTTGAAACACTCTTTTGGTAAAATCTGCAAGTGGTTATTTGGAGCACTTCGAGGCCTGTGCTGGGATATGGAATATCTTCACCTAAAAACTACAGAGAAGCATTCTCAGAAAGTTCTTCACGATGCATTCATTCAACTCACAGAGTTGAACCTTCCTTTTGATAGAACAGTTTTGAAACACTCTTTTTGTAGAATCTGCAAGAGGATATTTGGAGCGTTTTGAGGCCTATGCTGGAAAAGGAAATATCTTCACCTAAAAACTAGACAGAAGCATTCTCAGAAACTTCTGTGTGATGAGTGCATTCAACTCACAGACTTGAACGTTTCTTTTGATAGAACAGTTTTGAAACATTACGTTTGTAGAATCTGCAAGTGTTTATTCGGAGCACCTTGAGGCCTATGTTGGAAAAGGAAATATCTTCACATAAAAACTAGAGAGAAGGATTCTCAGAAACTTCTTTGTGATGAGTTCATTCAACTCACAGAGTTGAACCTACCAATTGATAGAGAAGTTTGGAAACACTCTTTTTGTAGAATCTGCAAGTGGATATTTGGAGCCGTTTGAGGCCTATGCTGGAAAAGGAAATATCTTCACATAAAAACTGAACAGAAGCATTCTCAGAAACTTCTTTGTGTTGAGTGCATTCAACTCACGGACTTGAACTTACCTGTAGAAAGAGCAGTTTTGAAACACTCTTTTGGTAAAATCTGCAAGTGGTTATTTGGAGCACTTCGAGGCCTGTGCTGGGATATGGAATATCTTCACCTAAAAACTACAGAGAAGCATTCTCAGAAAGTTCTTCACGATGCATTCATTCAACTCACAGAGTTGAACCTTCCTTTTGATAGAACAGTTTTGAAACACTCCTTTTGTAGAATCTGCAAGAGGATATTTGGAGCGTTTTGAGGCCTATGCTGGAAAAGGAAATATCTTCACCTAAAAACTAGACAGAAGCATTCTCAGAAACTTCTGTGTGATGAGTGCATTCAACTCACAGACTTGAACGTTTCTTTTGATAGAACAGTTTTGAAACATTACGTTTGTAGAATCTGCAAGTGTTTATTCGGAGCACCTTGAGGCCTATGTTGGAAAAGGAAATATCTTCACATAAAAACTAGAGAGAAGGATTCTCAGAAACTTCTTTGTGATGAGTTCATTCAACTCACAGAGTTGAACCTACCAATTGATAGAGAAGTTTGGAAACACTCTTTTTGTAGAATCTGCAAGTGGATATTTGGAGCCGTTTGAGGCCTATGCTGGAAAAGGAAATATCTTCACATAAAAACTGAACAGAAGCATTCTCAGAAACTTCTTTGTGTTGAGTGCATTCAACTCACGGACTTGAACTTATCTGTAGAAAGAGCAGTTTTGAAACACTCTTTTGGTGAAATCTGCAAGTGGTTATTTGGAGCACTTCGAGGCCTGTGCTGGGATATGGAATATCTTCACCTAAAAACTACAGAGAAGCATTCTCAGAAAGTTCTTCACGATGCATTCATTCAACTCACGGAGTTGAACCTTCCTTTTGATAGGACAGTTTTGAAACACTCTTTTTGTAGAATCTGCAAGAGGATATTTGGAGCGTTTTGAGGCCTATGCTGGAAAAGGAAATATCTTCACCTAAAAACTAGACAGAAGCATTCTCAGAAACTTCTGTGTGATGAGTGCATTCAACTCACAGACTTGAACGTTTCTTTTGATAGAACAGTTTTGAAACATTACGTTTGTAGAATCTGCAAGTGTTTATTCGGAGCACCTTGAGGCCTATGTTGGAAAAGGAAATATCTTCACATAAAAACTAGAGAGAAGGATTCTCAGAAACTTCTTTGTGATGAGTTCATTCAACTCACAGAGTTGAACCTACCAATTGATAGAGAAGTTTGGAAACACTCTTTTTGTAGAATCTGCAAGTGGATATTTGGAGCCGTTTGAGGCCTATGCTGGAAAAGGAAATATCTTCACATAAAAACTGAACAGAAGCATTATCAGAAACTTCTTTTTGTTGAGTGCATTCAACTCACGGACTTGAACTTACCTGTAGAAAGAGCAGTTTTGAAACACTCTTTTGGTAAAATCTGCAAGTGGTTATTTGGAGCACTTCGAGGCCTGTGCTGGGATATGGAATATCTTCACCTAAAAACTACAGAGAAGCATTCTCAGAAAGTTCTTCACGATGCATTCATTCAACTCACAGAGTTGAACCTTCCTTTTGATAGAACAGTTTTGAAACACTCTTTTTGTAGAATCTGCAAGAGGATATTTGGAGCGTTTTGAGGCCTATGCTGGAAAAGGAAATATCTTCACCTAAAAACTAGACAGAAGCATTCTCAGAAACTTCTGTGTGATGAGTGCATTCAACTCACAGACTTGAACGTTTCTTTTGATAGAACAGTTTTGAAACATTACGTTTGTAGAATCTGCAAGTGTTTATTCGGAGCACCTTGAGGCCTATGTTGGAAAAGGAAATATCTTCACATAAAAACTAGAGAGAAGGATTCTCAGAAACTTCTTTGTGATGAGTTCATTCAACTCACAGAGTTGAACCTACCAATTGATCGAGAAGTTTGGAAACACTCTTTTTGTAGAATCTGCAAGTGGATATTTGGAGCCGTTTGAGGCCTATGCTGGAAAAGGAAATATCTTCACATAAAAACTGAACAGAAGCATTCTCAGAAACTTCTTTGTGTTGAGTGCATTCAACTCACAGACTTGAACTCACCTGTAGAAAGAGCAGTTTTGAAACACTCTTTTGGTGAAATCTGCAAGTGGTTATTTGGAGCACTTCGAGGCCTGTGCTGGGATATGGAATATCTTCACCTAAAAACTACAGAGAAGCATTCTCAGAAAGTTCTTCACGATGCATTCATTCAACTCACAGAGTTGAACCTTCCTTTTGATAGAACAGTTTTGAAACACTCTTTTTGTAGAATCTGCAAGAGGATATTTGGAGCGTTTTGAGGCCTATGCTGGAAAAGGAAATATCTTCACCTAAAAACTAGACAGAAGCATTCTCAGAAACTTCTGTGTGATGAGTGAATTCAACTCACAGACTTGAATGTTTCTTTTGATAGAACAGTTTTGAAACATTACGTTTGTAGAATCTGCAAGTGTTTATTCGGAGCACCTTGAGGCCTATGTTGGAAAAGGAAATATCTTCACATAAAAACTAGAGAGAAGGATTCTCAGAAACTTCTTTGTGATGAGTTCATTCAACTCACAGAGTTGAACCTACCAATTGATAGAGAAGTTTGGAAACACTCTTTTTGTAGAATCTGCAAGTGGATATTTGGAGCCGTTTGAGGCCTATGCTGGAAAAGGAAATATCTTCACATAAAAACTGAACAGAAGCATTCTCAGAAACTTCTTTGTGTTGAGTGCATTCAACTCACAGACTTGAACTTATCTGTAGAAAGAGCAGTTTTGAAACACTCTTTTGGTGAAATCTGCAAGTGGTTATTTGGAGCACTTCGAGGCCTGTGCTGGGATATGGAATATCTTCACCTAAAAACTACAGAGAAGCATTCTCAGAAAGTTCTTCACGATGCATTCATTCAACTCACAGAGTTGAACCTTCCTTTTGATAGGACAGTTTTGAAACACTCTTTTTGTAGAATCTGCAAGAGGATATTTGGAGCGTTTTGAGGCCTATGCTGGAAAAGGAAATATCTTCACCTAAAAACTAGACAGAAGCATTCTCAGAAACTTCTGTGTGATGAGTGCATTCAACTCACAGACTTGAACGTTTCTTTTGATAGAACAGTTTTGAAACATTACGTTTGTAGAATCTGCAAGTGTTTATTCGGAGCACCTTGAGGCCTATGTTGGAAAAGGAAATATCTTCACATAAAAACTAGAGAGAAGGATTCTCAGAAACTTCTTTGTGATGAGTTCATTCAACTCACAGAGTTGAACCTACCAATTGATAGAGAAGTTTGGAAACACTCTTTTTGTAGAATCTGCAAGTGGATATTTGGAGCCGTTTGAGGCCTATGCTGGAAAAGGAAATATCTTCACATAAAAACTGAACAGAAGCATTCTCAGAAACTTCTTTGTGTTGAGTGCATTCAACTCACGGACTTGAACTTACCTGTAGAAAGAGCAGTTTTGAAACACTCTTTTGGTAAAATCTGCAAGTGGTTATTTGGAGCACTTCGAGGCCTGTGCTGGGATATGGAATATCTTCACCTAAAAACTACAGAGAAGCATTCTCAGAAAGTTCTTCACGATGCATTCATTCAACTCACAGAGTTGAACCTTCCTTTTGATAGAACAGTTTTGAAACACTCTTTTTGTAGAATCTGCAAGAGGATATTTGGAGCGTTTTGAGGCCTATGCTGGAAAAGGAAATATCTTCACCTAAAAACTAGACAGAAGCATTCTCAGAAACTTCTGTGTGATGAGTGCATTCAACTCACAGACTTGAACGTTTCTTTTGATAGAACAGTTTTGAAACATTACGTTTGTAGAATCTGCAAGTGTTTATTCGGAGCACCTTGAGGCCTATGTTGGAAAAGGAAATATCTTCACATAAAAACTAGAGAGAAGGATTCTCAGAAACTTCTTTGTGATGAGTTCATTCAACTCACAGAGTTGAACCTACCAATTGATCGAGAAGTTTGGAAACACTCTTTTTGTAGAATCTGCAAGTGGATATTTGGAGCCGTTTGAGGCCTATGCTGGAAAAGGAAATATCTTCACATAAAAACTGAACAGAAGCATTCTCAGAAACTTCTCTGTGTTGAGTGCATTCAACTCACAGACTTGAACTCACCTGTAGAAAGAGCAGTTTTGAAACACTCTTTTGGTGAAATCTGCAAGTGGTTATTTGGAGCACTTCGAGGCCTGTGCTGGGATATGGAATATCTTCACCTAAAAACTACAGAGAAGCATTCTCAGAAAGTTCTTCACGATGCATTCATTCAACTCACGGAGTTGAACCTTCCTTTTGATAGGACAGTTTTGAAACACTCTTTTTGTAGAATCTGCAAGAGGATATTTGGAGCGTTTTGAGGCCTATGCTGGAAAAGGAAATATCTTCACCTAAAAACTAGACAGAAGCATTCTCAGAAACTTCTGTGTGATGAGTGCATTCAACTCACAGACTTGAACGTTTCTTTTGATAGAACAGTTTTGAAACATTACGTTTGTAGAATCTGCAAGTGTTTATTCGGAGCACCTTGAGGCCTATGTTGGAAAAGGAAATATCTTCACATAAAAACTAGAGAGAAGGATTCTCAGAAACTTCTTTGTGATGAGTTCATTCAACTCACAGAGTTGAACCTACCAATTGATAGAGAAGTTTGGAAACACTCTTTTTGTAGAATCTGCAAGTGGATATTTGGAGCCGTTTGAGGCCTATGCTGGAAAAGGAAATATCTTCACATAAAAACTGAACAGAAGCATTATCAGAAACTTCTTTTTGTTGAGTGCATTCAACTCACGGACTTGAACTTACCTGTAGAAAGAGCAGTTTTGAAACACTCTTTTGGTAAAATCTGCAAGTGGTTATTTGGAGCACTTCGAGGCCTGTGCTGGGATATGGAATATCTTCACCTAAAAACTACAGAGAAGCATTCTCAGAAAGTTCTTCACGATGCATTCATTCAACTCACAGAGTTGAACCTTCCTTTTGATAGAACAGTTTTGAAACACTCTTTTTGTAGAATCTGCAAGAGGATATTTGGAGCGTTTTGAGGCCTATGCTGGAAAAGGAAATATCTTCACCTAAAAACTAGACAGAAGCATTCTCAGAAACTTCTGTGTGATGAGTGCATTCAACTCACAGACTTGAACGTTTCTTTTGATAGAACAGTTTTGAAACATTACGTTTGTAGAATCTGCAAGTGTTTATTCGGAGCACCTTGAGGCCTATGTTGGAAAAGGATATATCTTCACATAAAAACTAGAGAGAAGGATTCTCAGAAACTTCTTTGTGATGAGTTCATTCAACTCACAGAGTTGAACCTACCAATTGATCGAGAAGTTTGGAAACACTCTTTTTGTAGAATCTGCAAGTGGATATTTGGAGCCGTTTGAGGCCTATGCTGGAAAAGGAAATATCTTCACATAAAAACTGAACAGAAGCATTCTCAGAAACTTCTTTGTGTTGAGTGCATTCAACTCACAGACTTGAACTCACCTGTAGAAAGAGCAGTTTTGAAACACTCTTTTGGTGAAATCTGCAAGTGGTTATTTGGAGCACTTCGAGGCCTGTGCTGGGATATGGAATATCTTCACCTAAAAACTACAGAGAAGCATTCTCAGAAAGTTCTTCACGATGCATTCATTCAACTCACAGAGTTGAACCTTCCTTTTGATAGAACAGTTTTGAAACACTCTTTTTGTAGAATCTGCAAGAGGATATTTGGAGCGTTTTGAGGCCTATGCTGGAAAAGGAAATATCTTCACCTAAAAACTAGACAGAAGCATTCTCAGAAACTTCTGTGTGATGAGTGAATTCAACTCACAGACTTGAATGTTTCTTTTGATAGAACAGTTTTGAAACATTACGTTTGTAGAATCTGCAAGTGTTTATTCGGAGCACCTTGAGGCCTATGTTGGAAAAGGAAATATCTTCACATAAAAACTAGAGAGAAGGATTCTCAGAAACTTCTTTGTGATGAGTTCATTCAACTCACAGAGTTGAACCTACCAATTGATAGAGAAGTTTGGAAACACTCTTTTTGTAGAATCTGCAAGTGGATATTTGGAGCCGTTTGAGGCCTATGCTGGAAAAGGAAATATCTTCACATAAAAACTGAACAGAAGCATTCTCAGAAACTTCTTTGTGTTGAGTGCATTCAACTCACAGACTTGAACTTATCTGTAGAAAGAGCAGTTTTGAAACACTCTTTTGGTGAAATCTGCAAGTGGTTATTTGGAGCACTTCGAGGCCTGTGCTGGGATATGGAATATCTTCACCTAAAAACTACAGAGAAGCATTCTCAGAAAGTTCTTCACGATGCATTCATTCAACTCACAGAGTTGAACCTTCCTTTTGATAGGACAGTTTTGAAACACTCTTTTTGTAGAATCTGCAAGAGGATATTTGGAGCGTTTTGAGGCCTATGCTGGAAAAGGAAATATCTTCACCTAAAAACTAGACAGAAGCATTCTCAGAAACTTCTGTGTGATGAGTGCATTCAACTCACAGACTTGAACGTTTCTTTTGATAGAACAGTTTTGAAACATTACGTTTGTAGAATCTGCAAGTGTTTATTCGGAGCACCTTGAGGCCTATGTTGGAAAAGGAAATATCTTCACATAAAAACTAGAGAGAAGGATTCTCAGAAACTTCTTTGTGATGAGTTCATTCAACTCACAGAGTTGAACCTACCAATTGATAGAGAAGTTTGGAAACACTCTTTTTGTAGAATCTGCAAGTGGATATTTGGAGCCGTTTGAGGCCTATGCTGGAAAAGGAAATATCTTCACATAAAAACTGAACAGAAGCATTCTCAGAAACTTCTTTGTGTTGAGTGCATTCAACTCACGGACTTGAACTTACCTGTAGAAAGAGCAGTTTTGAAACACTCTTTTGGTAAAATCTGCAAGTGGTTATTTGGAGCACTTCGAGGCCTGTGCTGGGATATGGAATATCTTCACCTAAAAACTACAGAGAAGCATTCTCAGAAAGTTCTTCACGATGCATTCATTCAACTCACAGAGTTGAACCTTCCTTTTGATAGAACAGTTTTGAAACACTCTTTTTGTAGAATCTGCAAGAGGATATTTGGAGCGTTTTGAGGCCTATGCTGGAAAAGGAAATATCTTCACCTAAAAACTAGACAGAAGCATTCTCAGAAACTTCTGTGTGATGAGTGCATTCAACTCACAGACTTGAACGTTTCTTTTGATAGAACAGTTTTGAAACATTACGTTTGTAGAATCTGCAAGTGTTTATTCGGAGCACCTTGAGGCCTATGTTGGAAAAGGAAATATCTTCACATAAAAACTAGAGAGAAGGATTCTCAGAAACTTCTTTGTGATGAGTTCATTCAACTCACAGAGTTGAACCTACCAATTGATCGAGAAGTTTGGAAACACTCTTTTTGTAGAATCTGCAAGTGGATATTTGGAGCCGTTTGAGGCCTATGCTGGAAAAGGAAATATCTTCACATAAAAACTGAACAGAAGCATTCTCAGAAACTTCTCTGTGTTGAGTGCATTCAACTCACAGACTTGAACTCACCTGTAGAAAGAGCAGTTTTGAAACACTCTTTTGGTGAAATCTGCAAGTGGTTATTTGGAGCACTTCGAGGCCTGTGCTGGGATATGGAATATCTTCACCTAAAAACTACAGAGAAGCATTCTCAGAAAGTTCTTCACGATGCATTCATTCAACTCACAGAGTTGAACCTTCCTTTTGATAGAACAGTTTTGAAACACTCTTTTTGTAGAATCTGCAAGAGGATATTTGGAGCGTTTTGAGGCCTATGCTGGAAAAGGAAATATCTTCACCTAAAAACTAGACAGAAGCATTCTCAGAAACTTCTGTGTGACGAGTGAATTCAACTCACAGACTTGAACGTTTCTTTTGATAGAACAGTTTTGAAACATTACGTTTGTAGAATCTGCAAGTGTTTATTCGGAGCACCTTGAGGCCTATGTTGGAAAAGGAAATATCTTCACATAAAAACTAGAGAGAAGGATTCTCAGAAACTTCTTTGTGATGAGTTCATTCAACTCACAGAGTTGAACCTACCAATTGATAGAGAAGTTTGGAAACACTCTTTTTGTAGAATCTGCAAGTGGATATTTGGAGCCGTTTGAGGCCTATGCTGGAAAAGGATATATCTTCACATAAAAACTGAACAGAAGGATTCTCAGAAACTTCTTTGTGTTGAGTGCATTCAACTCACAGACTTGAACTTACCTGTAGAAAGAGCAGTTTTGAAACACTCTTTTGGTAAAATCTGCAAGTGGTTATTTGGAGCACTTCGAGGCCTGTGCTGGGATATGGAATATCTTCACCTAAAAACTACAGAGAAGCATTCTCCGAAAGTTCTTCATGATGCATTCATTCAACTCACAGAGTTGAACCTTCCTTTTGATAGAACAGTTTTGAAACACTCTTTTTGTAGAATCTGCAAGAGGATATTGGAGCGTTTTGAGGCCTATGCTGGAAAAGGAAATATCTTCACCTAAAAACTAGACAGAAGCATTCTCAGAAACTGCTGTGTGATGAGTGCATTCAACTCAAAGACTTGAACGTTTCTTTTGATAGAACAGTTTTGAAATATTACGTTTGTAGAATCTGCAAGTGTTTATTCGGAGCACCTTGAGGCCTATGTTGGAAAAGGAAATATCTTCACATAAAAACTAGAGAGAAGGATTCTCAGAAACTTCTTTGTGATGAGTTCATTCAACTCACAGAGTTGAACCTACCAATTGATAGAGAAGTTTGGAAACACTCTTTTTGTAGAATCTGCAAGTGGATATTTGGAGCCGTTTGAGGCCTATGCTGGAAAAGGAAATATCTTCACATAAAAACTGAACAGAAGCATTCTCAGAAACTTCTTTGTGTTGAGTGCATTCAACTCACGGACTTAAACTTACCTGTAGAAAGAGCAGTTTTGAAACACTCTATTGGTGAAATCTGCAAGTGGTTATTTGGAGCACTTCGAGGCCTGTGCTGGGATATGGAATATCTTCACCTAAAAACTACAGAGAAGCATTCTCAGAAAGTTCTTCACGATGCATTCATTCAACTCACAGAGTTGAACCTTCCTTTTGATAGAACAGTTTTGAAACACTCTTTTTGTAGAATCTGCAAGAGGATATTTGGAGCGTTTTGAGGCCTATGCTGGAAAAGGAAATATCTTCACCTAAAAACTAGACAGAAGCATTCTCAGAAACTTCTGTGTGATGAGTGCATTCAACTCACAGACTTGAACGTTTCTTTTGATAGAACAGTTTTGAAACATTACGTTTGTAGAATCTGCAAGTGTTTATTCGGAGCACCTTGAGGCCTATGTTGGAAAAGGAAATATCTTCACATAAAAACTAGAGAGAAGGATTCTCAGAAACTTCTTTGTGATGAGTTCATTCAACTCACAGAGTTGAACCTACCAATTGATAGAGAAGTTTGGAAACACTCTTTTTGTAGAATCTGCAAGTGGATATTTGGAGCCGTTTGAGGCCTATGCTGGAAAAGGAAATATCTTCACATAAAAACTGAACAGAAGCATTCTCAGAAACTTCTTTGTGTTGAGTGCATTCAACTCACAGACTTGAACTTACCTGTAGAAAGAGCAGTTTTGAAACACTCTTTTGGTAAAATCTGCAAGTGGTTATTTGGAGCACTTCGAGGCCTGTGCTGGGATATGGAATATCTTCACCTAAAAACTACAGAGAAGCATTCTCAGAAAGTTCTTCATGATGCATTCATTCAACTCACAGAGTTGAACCTTCCTTTTGATAGAACAGTTTTGAAACACTCTTTTTGTAGAATCTGCAAGAGGATATTTGGAGCGTTTTGAGGCCTATGCTGGAAAAGGAAATATCTTCACCTAAAAACTAGACAGAAGCATTCTCAGAAACTTCTGTGTGATGAGTGCATTCAACTCACAGACTTGAACGTTTCTTTTGATAGAACAGTTTTGAAACATTACGTTTGTAGAATCTGCAAGTGTTTATTCGGAGCACCTTGAGGCCTATGTTGGAAAAGGAAATATCTTCACATAAAAACTAGAGAGAAGGATTCTCAGAAACTTCTTTGTGATGAGTTCATTCAACTCACAGAGTTGAACCTACCAATTGATAGAGAAGTTTGGAAACACTCTTTTTGTAGAATCTGCAAGTGGATATTTGGAGCCGTTTGAGGCCTATGCTGGAAAAGGATATATCTTCACATAAAAACTGAACAGAAGGATTCTCAGAAACTTCTTTGTGTTGAGTGCATTCAACTCACAGACTTGAACTTACCTGTAGAAAGAGCAGTTTTGAAACACTCTTTTGGTAAAATCTGCAAGTGGTTATTTGGAGCACTTCGAGGCCTGTGCTGGGATATGGAATATCTTCACCTAAAAACTACAGAGAAGCATTCTCCGAAAGTTCTTCATGATGCATTCATTCAACTCACAGAGTTGAACCTTCCTTTTGATAGAACAGTTTTGAAACACTCTTTTTGTAGAATCTGCAAGAGGATATTGGAGCGTTTTGAGGCCTATGCTGGAAAAGGAAATATCTTCACCTAAAAACTAGACAGAAGCATTCTCAGAAACTGCTGTGTGATGAGTGCATTCAACTCAAAGACTTGAACGTTTCTTTTGATAGAACAGTTTTGAAATATTACGTTTGTAGAATCTGCAAGTGTTTATTCGGAGCACCTTGAGGCCTATGTTGGAAAAGGAAATATCTTCACATAAAAACTAGAGAGAAGGATTCTCAGAAACTTCTTTGTGATGAGTTCATTCAACTCACAGAGTTGAACCTACCAATTGATAGAGAAGTTTGGAAACACTCTTTTTGTAGAATCTGCAAGTGGATATTTGGAGCCGTTTGAGGCCTATGCTGGAAAAGGAAATATCTTCACATAAAAACTGAACAGAAGCATTCTCAGAAACTTCTTTGTGTTGAGTGCATTCAACTCACGGACTTAAACTTACCTGTAGAAAGAGCAGTTTTGAAACACTCTATTGGTGAAATCTGCAAGTGGTTATTTGGAGCACTTCGAGGCCTGTGCTGGGATATGGAATATCTTCACCTAAAAACTACAGAGAAGCATTCTCAGAAAGTTCTTCACGATGCATTCATTCAACTCACAGAGTTGAACCTTCCTTTTGATAGAACAGTTTTGAAACACTCTTTTTGTAGAATCTGCAAGAGGATATTTGGAGCGTTTTGAGGCCTATGCTGGAAAAGGAAATATCTTCACCTAAAAACTAGACAGAAGCATTCTCAGAAACTTCTGTGTGATGAGTGCATTCAACTCACAGACTTGAACGTTTCTTTTGATAGAACAGTTTTGAAACATTACGTTTGTAGAATCTGCAAGTGTTTATTCGGAGCACCTTGAGGCCTATGTTGGAAAAGGAAATATCTTCACATAAAAACTAGAGAGAAGGATTCTCAGAAACTTCTTTGTGATGAGTTCATTCAACTCACAGAGTTGAACCTACCAATTGATAGAGAAGTTTGGAAACACTCTTTTTGTAGAATCTGCAAGTGGATATTTGGAGCCGTTTGAGGCCTATGCTGGAAAAGGAAATATCTTCACATAAAAACTGAACAGAAGCATTCTCAGAAACTTCTTTGTGTTGAGTGCATTCAACTCACAGACTTGAACTTACCTGTAGAAAGAGCAGTTTTGAAACACTCTTTTGGTAAAATCTGCAAGTGGTTATTTGGAGCACTTCGAGGCCTGTGCTGGGATATGGAATATCTTCACCTAAAAACTACAGAGAAGCATTCTCAGAAAGTTCTTCATGATGCATTCATTCAACTCACAGAGTTGAACCTTCCTTTTGATAGAACAGTTTTGAAACACTCTTTTTGTAGAATCTGCAAGAGGATATTTGGAGCGTTTTGAGGCCTATGCTGGAAAAGGAAATATCTTCACCTAAAAACTAGACAGAAGCATTCTCAGAAACTTCTGTGTGATGAGTGCATTCAACTCACAGACTTGAACGTTTCTTTTGATAGAACAGTTTTGAAACATTACGTTTGTAGAATCTGCAAGTGTTTATTCGGAGCACCTTGAGGCCTATGTTGGAAAAGGAAATATCTTCACATAAAAACTAGAGAGAAGGATTCTCAGAAACTTCTTTGTGATGAGTTCATTCAACTCACAGAGTTGAACCTACCAATTGATAGAGAAGTTTGGAAACACTCTTTTTGTAGAATCTGCAAGTGGATATTTGGAGCCGTTTGAGGCCTATGCTGGAAAAGGATATATCTTCACATAAAAACTGAACAGAAGGATTCTCAGAAACTTCTTTGTGTTGAGTGCATTCAACTCACAGACTTGAACTTACCTGTAGAAAGAGCAGTTTTGAAACACTCTTTTGGTAAAATCTGCAAGTGGTTATTTGGAGCACTTCGAGGCCTGTGCTGGGATATGGAATATCTTCACCTAAAAACTACAGAGAAGCATTCTCCGAAAGTTCTTCATGATGCATTCATTCAACTCACAGAGTTGAACCTTCCTTTTGATAGAACAGTTTTGAAACACTCTTTTTGTAGAATCTGCAAGAGGATATTGGAGCGTTTTGAGGCCTATGCTGGAAAAGGAAATATCTTCACCTAAAAACTAGACAGAAGCATTCTCAGAAACTGCTGTGTGATGAGTGCATTCAACTCAAAGACGTGAACGTTTCTTTTGATAGAACAGTTTTGAAATATTACGTTTGTAGAATCTGCAAGTGTTTATTCGGAGCACCTTGAGGCCTATGTTGGAAAAGGAAATATCTTCACATAAAAACTAGAGAGAAGGATTCTCAGAAACTTCTTTGTGATGAGTTCATTCAACTCACAGAGTTGAACCTACCAATTGATAGAGAAGTTTGGAAACACTCTTTTTGTAGAATCTGCAAGTGGATATTTGGAGCCGTTTGAGGCCTATGCTGGAAAAGGAAATATCTTCACATAAAAACTGAACAGAAGCATTCTCAGAAACTTCTTTGTGTTGAGTGCATTCAACTCACGGACTTAAACTTACCTGTAGAAAGAGCAGTTTTGAAACACTCTATTGGTGAAATCTGCAAGTGGTTATTTGGAGCACTTCGAGGCCTGTGCTGGGATATGGAATATCTTCACCTAAAAACTACAGAGAAGCATTCTCAGAAAGTTCTTCACGATGCATTCATTCAACTCACAGAGTTGAACCTTCCTTTTGATAGAACAGTTTTGAAACACTCTTTTTGTAGAATCTGCAAGAGGATATTTGGAGCGTTTTGAGGCCTATGCTGGAAAAGGAAATATCTTCACCTAAAAACTAGACAGAAGCATTCTCAGAAACTTCTGTGTGATGAGTGCATTCAACTCACAGACTTGAACGTTTCTTTTGATAGAACAGTTTTGAAACATTACGTTTGTAGAATCTGCAAGTGTTTATTCGGAGCACCTTGAGGCCTATGTTGGAAAAGGAAATATCTTCACATAAAAACTAGAGAGAAGGATTCTCAGAAACTTCTTTGTGATGAGTTCATTCAACTCACAGAGTTGAACCTACCAATTGATAGAGAAGTTTGGAAACACTCTTTTTGTAGAATCTGCAAGTGGATATTTGGAGCCGTTTGAGGCCTATGCTGGAAAAGGAAATATCTTCACATAAAAACTGAACAGAAGCATTCTCAGAAACTTCTTTGTGTTGAGTGCATTCAACTCACAGACTTGAACTTACCTGTAGAAAGAGCAGTTTTGAAACACTCTTTTGGTGAAATCTGCAAGTGGTTATTTAGAGCACTTCGAGGCCTGTGCTGGGATATGGAATATCTTCACCTAAAAACTACAGAGAAGCATTCTCAGAAAGTTCTTAACGATGCATTCATTCAACTTACAGAGTTGAACCTTCCTTTTGATAGAACAGTTTTGAAACACTCTTTTTGTAGAATCTGCAAGAGGATATTTGGAGCGTTTTGAGGCCTATGCTGGAAAAGGAAATATCTTCACCTAAAAACTAGACAGAAGCATTCTCAGAAACTTCTGTGTGATGAGTGCATTCAACTCACAGACTTGAACGTTTCTTTTGATAGAACAGTTTTGAAACATTACGTTTGTAGAATCTGCAAGTGTTTATTCGGAGCACCTTGAGGCCTATGTTGGAAAAGGAAATATCTTCACATAAAAACTAGAGAGAAGGATTCTCAGAAACTTCTTTGTGATGAGTTCATTCAACTCACAGAGTTGAACCTACCAATTGATAGAGAAGTTTGGAAACACTCTTTTTGTAGAATCTGCAAGTGGATATTTGGAGCCGTTTGAGGCCTATGCTGGAAAAGGAAATATCTTCACATAAAAACTGAACAGAAGCATTCTCAGAAACTTCTTCGTGTTGAGTGCATTCAACTCACGGACTTGAACTTACCTGTAGAAAGAGTAGTTTTGAAACACTCTTTTGGTAAAATCTGCAAGTGGTTATTTGGAGCACTTCGAGGCCTGTGCTGGGATATGGAATATCTTCACCTAAAAACTACAGAGAAGCATTCTCAGAAAGTTCTTCAAGATGCATTCATTCAACTCACAGAGTTGAACCTTCCTTTTGATAGAACAGTTTTGAAACACTCTTTTTGTAGAATCTGCAAGAGGATATTTGGAGCGTTTTGAGGCCTATGCTGGAAAAGGAAATATCTTCACCTAAAAACTAGACAGAAGCATTCTCAGAAACTTCTGTGTGATGAGTGCATTCAACTCACAGACTTGAACGTTTCTTTTATTAGAACAGTTTTGAAACATTACGTTTGTAGAATCTGCAAGTGTTTATTCGGAGCACCTTGAGGCCTATGTTGGAAAAGGAAATATCTTCACATAAAAACTAGAGAGAAGGATTCTCAGAAACTTCTTTGTGATGAGTTCATTCAACTCACAGAGTTGAACCTACCAATTGATAGAGAAGTTTGGAAACACTCTTTTTGTAGAATCTGCAAGTGGATATTTGGAGCCGTTTGAGGCCTATGCTGGAAAAGGAAATATCTTCACATAAAAACTGAACAGAAGCATTCTCAGAAACTTCTTTGTGTTGAGTGCATTCAACTCACAGACTTGAACTTACCTGTAGAAAGAGCAGTTTTGAAACACTCTTTTGGTAAAATCTGCAAGTGGTTATTTGGAGCACTTCGAGGCCTGTGCTGGGATATGGAATATCTTCACCTAAAAACTACAGAGAAGCATTCTCAGAAAGTTCTTCACGATGCATTCATTCAACTCACAGAGTTGAACCTTCCTTTTGATAGAACAGTTTTGAAACACTCTTTTTGTAGAATCTGCAAGAGGATATTTGGAGCGTTTTGAGGCCTATGCTGGAAAAGGAAATATCTTCACCTAAAAACTAGACAGAAGCATTCTCAGAAACTTCTGTGTGATGAGTGCATTCAACTCACAGACTTGAACGTTTCTTTTGATAGAACAGTTTTGAAACATTACGTTTGTAGAATCTGCAAGTGTTTATTCGGAGCACCTTGAGGCCTATGTTGGAAAAGGAAATATCTTCACATAAAAACTAGAGAGAAGGATTCTCAGAAACTTCTTTGTGATGAGTTCATTCAACTCACAGAGTTGAACCTACCCATTGATAGAGAAGTTTGGAAACACTCTTTTTGTAGAATCTGCAAGTGGATATTTGGAGCCGTTTGAGGCCTATGCTGGAAAAGGAAATATCTTCACATAAAAACTGAACAGAAGCATTCTCAGAAACTTCTTTGTGTTGAGTGCATTCAACTCACGGACTTGAACTTATCTGTAGAAAGAGCAGTTTTGAAACACTCTATTGGTGAAATCTGCAAGTGGTTATTTGGAGCACTTCGAGGCCTGTGCTGGGATATGGAATATCTTCACCTAAAAACTACAGAGAAGCATTCTCAGAAAGTTCTTCACGATGCATTCATTCAACTCACAGAGTTGAACCTTCCTTTTGATAGAACAGTTTTGAAACACTCTTTTTGTAGAATCTGCAAGAGGATATTTGGAGCGTTTTGAGGCCTATGCTGGAAAAGGAAATATCTTCACCTAAAAACTAGACAGAAGCATTCTCAGAAACTTCTGTGTGATGAGTGCATTCAACTCACAGACTTGAACGTTTCTTTTGATAGAACAGTTTTGAAACATTACGTTTGTAGAATCTGCAAGTGTTTATTCGGAGCACCTTGAGGCCTATGTTGGAAAAGGAAATATCTTCACATAAAAACTAGAGAGAAGGATTCTCAGAAACTTCTTTGTGATGAGTTCATTCAACTCACAGAGTTGAACCTACCAATTGATAGAGAAGTTTGGAAACACTCTTTTTGTAGAATCTGCAAGTGGATATTTGGAGCCGTTTGAGGCCTATGCTGGAAAAGGAAATATCTTCACATAAAAACTGAACAGAAGCATTCTCAGAAACTTCTTTGTGTTGAGTGCATTCAACTCACGGACTTGAACTTACCTGTAGAAAGAGCAGTTTTGAAACACTCTTTTGGTGAAATCTGCAAGTGGTTATTTGGAGCACTTCGAGGCCTGTGCTGGGATATGGAATATCTTCACCTAAAAACTACAGAGAAGCATTCTCAGAAAGTTCTTCACGATGCATTCATTCAACTCACAGAGTTGAACCTTCCTTTTGATAGAACAGTTTTGAAACACTCTTTTTGTAGAATCTGCAAGAGGATATTTGGAGCGTTTTGAGGCCTATGCTGGAAAAGGAAATATCTTCACCTAAAAACTAGACAGAAGCATTCTCAGAAACTTCTGTGTGATGAGTGCATTCAACTCACAGACTTGAACGATTCTTTTGATAGAACAGTTTTGAAACATTACATTTGTAGAATCTGCAAGTGTTTATTCGGAGCACCTTGAGGCCTATGTTGGAAAAGGAAATATCTTCACATAAAAACTAGAGAGAAGGATTCTCAGAAACTTCTTTGTGATGAGTTCATTCAACTCACAGAGTTGAACCTACCAATTGATCGAGAAGTTTGGAAACACTCTTTTTGTAGAATCTGCAAGTGGATATTTGGAGCCGTTTGAGGCCTATGCTGGAAAAGGAAATATCTTCACATAAAAACTGAACAGAAGCATTCTCAGAAACTTCTTTGTGTTGAGTGCATTCAACTCACAGACTTGAACTTACCTGTAGAAAGAGCAGTTTTGAAACACTCTTTTGGTGAAATCTGCAAGTGGTTATTTGGAGCACTTCGAGGCCTGTGCTGGGATATGGAATATCTTCACCTAAAAACTACAGAGAAGCATTCTCAGAAAGTTCTTCACGATGCATTCATTCAACTCACAGAGTTGAACCTTCCTTTTGATAGAACAGTTTTGAAACACTCTTTTTGTAGAATCTGCAAGAGGATATTTGGAGCGTTTTGAGGCCTATGCTGGAAAAGGAAATATCTTCACCTAAAAACTAGACAGAAGCATTCTCAGAAACTTCTGTGTGATGAGTGCATTCAACTCACAGACTTGAACGTTTCTTTTGATAGAACAGTTTTGAAACATTACGTTTGTAGAATCTGCAAGTGTTTATTCGGAGCACCTTGAGGCCTATGTTGGAAAAGGAAATATCTTCACATAAAAACTAGAGAGAAGGATTCTCAGAAACTTCTTTGTGATGAGTTCATTCAACTCACAGAGTTGAACCTACCAATTGATAGAGAAGTTTGGAAACACTCTTTTTGTAGAATCTGCAAGTGGATATTTGGAGCCGTTTGAGGCCTATGCTGGAAAAGGAAATATCTTCACATAAAAACTGAACAGAAGCATTCTCAGAAACTTCTTTGTGTTGAGTGCATTCAACTCACAGACTTGAACTTACCTGTAGAAAGAGCAGTTTTGAAACACTCTTTTGGTGAAATCTGCAAGTGGTTATTTAGAGCACTTCGAGGCCTGTGCTGGGATATGGAATATCTTCACCTAAAAACTACAGAGAAGCATTCTCAGAAAGTTCTTAACGATGCATTCATTCAACTTACAGAGTTGAACCTTCCTTTTGATAGAACAGTTTTGAAACACTCTTTTTGTAGAATCTGCAAGAGGATATTTGGAGCGTTTTGAGGCCTATGCTGGAAAAGGAAATATCTTCACCTAAAAACTAGACAGAAGCATTCTCAGAAACTTCTGTGTGATGAGTGCATTCAACTCACAGACTTGAACGTTTCTTTTGATAGAACAGTTTTGAAACATTACGTTTGTAGAATCTGCAAGTGTTTATTCGGAGCACCTTGAGGCCTATGTTGGAAAAGGAAATATCTTCACATAAAAACTAGAGAGAAGGATTCTCAGAAACTTCTTTGTGATGAGTTCATTCAACTCACAGAGTTGAACCTACCAATTGATAGAGAAGTTTGGAAACACTCTTTTTGTAGAATCTGCAAGTGGATATTTGGAGCCGTTTGAGGCCTATGCTGGAAAAGGAAATATCTTCACATAAAAACTGAACAGAAGCATTCTCAGAAACTTCTTCGTGTTGAGTGCATTCAACTCACGGACTTGAACTTACCTGTAGAAAGAGTAGTTTTGAAACACTCTTTTGGTAAAATCTGCAAGTGGTTATTTGGAGCACTTCGAGGCCTGTGCTGGGATATGGAATATCTTCACCTAAAAACTACAGAGAAGCATTCTCAGAAAGTTCTTCAAGATGCATTCATTCAACTCACAGAGTTGAACCTTCCTTTTGATAGAACAGTTTTGAAACACTCTTTTTGTAGAATCTGCAAGAGGATATTTGGAGCGTTTTGAGGCCTATGCTGGAAAAGGAAATATCTTCACCTAAAAACTAGACAGAAGCATTCTCAGAAACTTCTGTGTGATGAGTGCATTCAACTCACAGACTTGAACGTTTCTTTTATTAGAACAGTTTTGAAACATTACGTTTGTAGAATCTGCAAGTGTTTATTCGGAGCACCTTGAGGCCTATGTTGGAAAAGGAAATATCTTCACATAAAAACTAGAGAGAAGGATTCTCAGAAACTTCTTTGTGATGAGTTCATTCAACTCACAGAGTTGAACCTACCAATTGATAGAGAAGTTTGGAAACACTCTTTTTGTAGAATCTGCAAGTGGATATTTGGAGCCGTTTGAGGCCTATGCTGGAAAAGGAAATATCTTCACATAAAAACTGAACAGAAGCATTCTCAGAAACTTCTTTGTGTTGAGTGCATTCAACTCACGGACTTGAACTTACCTGTAGAAAGAGCAGTTTTGAAACACACTTTTGGTAAAATCTGCAAGTGGTTATTTGGAGCACTTCGAGGCCTGTGCTGGGATATGGAATATCTTCACCTAAAAACTACAGAGAAGCATTCTCAGAAAGTTCTTCACGATGCATTCATTCAACTCACAGAGTTGAACCTTCCTTTTGATAGAACAGTTTTGAAACACTCTTTTTGTAGAATCTGCAAGAGGATATTTGGAGCGTTTTGAGGCCTATGCTGGAAAAGGAAATATCTTCACCTAAAAACTAGACAGAAGCATTCTCAGAAACTTCTGTGTGATGAGTGCATTCAACTCACAGACTTGAACGTTTCTTTTGATAGAACAGTTTTGAAACATTACGTTTGTAGAATCTGCAAGTGTTTATTCGGAGCACCTTGAGGCCTATGTTGGAAAAGGAAATATCTTCACATAAAAACTAGAGAGAAGGATTCTCAGAAACTTCTTTGTGATGAGTTCATTCAACTCACAGAGTTGAACCTCCCGATTGATAGAAAAGTTTGGAAACACTCTTTTTGTAGAATCTGCAAGTGGATATTTGGAGCCGTTTGAGGCCTATGCTGGAAAAGGAAATATCTTCACATAAAAACTGAACAGAAGCATTCTCAGAAACTTCTTTGTGTTGAGTGCATTCAACTCACAGACTTGAACTTACCTGTAGAAAGAGCAGTTTTGAAACACTCTTTTGGTGAAATCTGCAAGTGGTTATTTGGAGCACTTCGAGGCCTGTGCTGGGATATGGAATATCTTCACCTAAAAACTACAGAGAAGCATTCTCAGAAAGTTCTTCACGATGCATTCATTCAACTCACAGAGTTGAACCTTCCTTTTGATAGAACAGTTTTGAAACACTCTTTTTGTAGAATCTGCAAGAGGATATTTGGAGCGTTTTGAGGCCTATGCTGGAAAAGGAAATATCTTCACCTAAAAACTAGACAGAAGCATTCTCAGAAACTTCTGTGTGATGAGTGCATTCAACTCACAGACTTGAACGTTTCTTTTGATAGAACAGTTTTGAAACATTACGTTTGTAGAATCTGCAAGTGTTTATTCGGAGCACCTTGAGGCCTATGTTGGAAAAGGAAATATCTTCACATAAAAACTAGAGAGAAGGATTCTCAGAAACTTCTTTGTGATGAGTTCATTCAACTCACAGAGTTGAACCTACCAATTGATAGAGAAGTTTGGAAACACTCTTTTTGTAGAATCTGCAAGTGGATATTTGGAGCCGTTTGAGGCCTATGCTGGAAAAGGAAATATCTTCACATAAAAACTGAACAGAAGCATTCTCAGAAACTTCTTTGTGTTGAGTGCATTCAACTCACGGACTTGAACTTACCTGTAGAAAGAGCAGTTTTGAAACACTCTTTTGGTGAAATCTGCAAGTGGTTATTTGGAGCACTTCGAGGCCTGTGCTGGGATATGGAATATCTTCACCTAAAAACTACAGAGAAGCATTCTCAGAAAGTTCTTCACGATGCATTCATTCAACTCACAGAGTTGAACCTTCCTTTTGATAGAACAGTTTTGAAACACTCTTTTTGTAGAATCTGCAAGAGGATATTTGGAGCGTTTTGAGGCCTATGCTGGAAAAGGAAATATCTTCACCTAAAAACTAGACAGAAGCATTCTCAGAAACTTCTGTGTGATGAGTGCATTCAACTCACAGACTTGAACGATTCTTTTGATAGAACAGTTTTGAAACATTACATTTGTAGAATCTGCAAGTGTTTATTCGGAGCACCTTGAGGCCTATGTTGGAAAAGGAAATATCTTCACATAAAAACTAGAGAGAAGGATTCTCAGAAACTTCTTTGTGATGAGTTCATTCAACTCAAAGAGTTGAACCTACCAATTGATCGAGAAGTTTGGAAACACTCTTTTTGTAGAATCTGCAAGTGGATATTTGGAGCCGTTTGAGGCCTATGCTGGAAAAGGAAATATCTTCACATAAAAACTGAACAGAAGCATTCTCAGAAACTTCTTTGTGTTGAGTGCATTCAACTCACAGACTTGAACTTACCTGTAGAAAGAGCAGTTTTGAAACACTCTTTTGGTGAAATCTGCAAGTGGTTATTTGGAGCACTTCGAGGCCTGTGCTGGGATATGGAATATCTTCACCTAAAAACTACAGAGAAGCATTCTCAGAAAGTTCTTCACGATGCATTCATTCAACTCACAGAGTTGAACCTTCCTTTTGATAGAACAGTTTTGAAACACTCTTTTTGTAGAATCTGCAAGAGGATATTTGGAGCGTTTTGAGGCCTATGCTGGAAAAGGAAATATCTTCACCTAAAAACTAGACAGAAGCATTCTCAGAAACTTCTGTGTGATGAGTGCATTCAACTCACAGACTTGAACGTTTCTTTTGATAGAACAGTTTTGAAACATTACGTTTGTAGAATCTGCAAGTGTTTATTCGGAGCACCTTGAGGCCTATGTTGGAAAAGGAAATATCTTCACATAAAAACTAGAGAGAAGGATTCTCAGAAACTTCTTTGTGATGAGTTCATTCAACTCACAGAGTTGAACCTACCAATTGATAGAGAAGTTTGGAAACACTCTTTTTGTAGAATCTGCAAGTGGATATTTGGAGCCGTTTGAGGCCTATGCTGGAAAAGGAAATATCTTCACATAAAAACTGAACAGAAGCATTCTCAGAAACTTCTTTGTGTTGAGTGCATTCAACTCACAGACTTGAACTTACCTGTAGAAAGAGCAGTTTTGAAACACTCTTTTGGTGAAATCTGCAAGTGGTTATTTAGAGCACTTCGAGGCCTGTGCTTGGATATGGAATATCTTCACCTAAAAACTACAGAGAAGCATTCTCAGAAAGTTCTTAACGATGCATTCATTCAACTTACAGAGTTGAACCTTCCTTTTGATAGAACAGTTTTGAAACACTCTTTTTGTAGAATCTGCAAGAGGATATTTGGAGCGTTTTGAGGCCTATGCTGGAAAAGGAAATATCTTCACCTAAAAACTAGACAGAAGCATTCTCAGAAACTTCTGTGCGATGAGTGCATTCAACTCACAGACTTGAACGTTTCTTTTGATAGAACAGTTTTGAAACATTACGTTTGTAGAATCTGCAAGTGTTTATTCGGAGCACCTTGAGGCCTATGTTGGAAAAGGAAATATCTTCACATAAAAACTAGAGAGAAGGATTCTCAGAAACTTCTTTGTGATGAGTTCATTCAACTCACAGAGTTGAACCTACCAATTGATAGAGAAGTTTGGAAACACTCTTTTTGTAGAATCTGCAAGTGGATATTTGGAGCCGTTTGAGGCCTATGCTGGAAAAGGAAATATCTTCACATAAAAACTGAACAGAAGCATTCTCAGAAACTTCTTTGTGTTGAGTGCATTCAACTCACGGACTTGAACTTACCTGTAGAAAGAGCAGTTTTGAAACACTCTTTTGGTAAAATCTGCAAGTGGTTATTTGGAGCACTTCGAGGCCTGTGCTGGGATATGGAATATCTTCACCTAAAAACTACAGAGAAGCATTCTCAGAAAGTTCTTCAAGATGCATTCATTCAACTCACAGAGTTGAACCTTCCTTTTGATAGAACAGTTTTGAAACACTCTTTTTGTAGAATCTGCAAGAGGATATTTGGAGCGTTTTGAGGCCTATGCTGGAAAAGGAAATATCTTCACCTAAAAACTAGACAGAAGCATTCTCAGAAACTTCTGTGTGATGAGTGCATTCAACTCACAGACTTGAACGTTTCTTTTATTAGAACAGTTTTGAAACATTACGTTTGTAGAATCTGCAAGTGTTTATTCGGAGCACCTTGAGGCCTATGTTGGAAAAGGAAATATCTTCACATAAAAACTAGAGAGAAGGATTCTCAGAAACTTCTTTGTGATGAGTTCATTCAACTCACAGAGTTGAACCTACCAATTGATAGAGAAGTTTGGAAACACTCTTTTTGTAGAATCTGCAAGTGGATATTTGGAGCCGTTTGAGGCCTATGCTGGAAAAGGAAATATCTTCACATAAAAACTGAACAGAAGCATTCTCAGAAACTTCTTTGTGTTGAGTGCATTCAACTCACGGACTTGAACTTACCTGTAGAAAGAGCAGTTTTGAAACACACTTTTGGTAAAATCTGCAAGTGGTTATTTGGAGCACTTCGAGGCCTGTGCTGGGATATGGAATATCTTCACCTAAAAACTACAGAGAAGCATTCTCAGAAAGTTCTTCACGATGCATTCATTCAACTCACAGAGTTGAACCTTCCTTTTGATAGAACAGTTTTGAAACACTCTTTTTGTAGAATCTGCAAGAGGATATTTGGAGCGTTTTGAGGCCTATGCTGGAAAAGGAAATATCTTCACCTAAAAACTAGACAGAAGCATTCTCAGAAACTTCTGTGTGATGAGTGCATTCAACTCACAGACTTGAACGTTTCTTTTGATAGAACAGTTTTGAAACATTACGTTTGTAGAATCTGCAAGTGTTTATTCGGAGCACCTTGAGGCCTATGTTGGAAAAGGAAATATCTTCACATAAAAACTAGAGAGAAGGATTCTCAGAAACTTCTTTGTGATGAGTTCATTCAACTCACAGAGTTGAACCTACCAATTGATAGAGAAGTTTGGAAACACTCTTTTTGTAGAATCTGCAAGTGGATATTTGGAGCCGTTTGAGGCCTATGCTGGAAAAGGAAATATCTTCACATAAAAACTGAACAGAAGCATTCTCAGAAACTTCTTTGTGTTGAGTGCATTCAACTCACGGACTTGAACTTACCTGTAGAAAGAGCAGTTTTGAAACACTCTTTTGGTAAAATCTGCAAGTGGTTATTTGGAGCACTTCGAGGCCTGTGCTGGGATATGGAATATCTTCACCTAAAAACTACAGAGAAGCATTCTCAGAAAGTTCTTCAAGATGCATTCATTCAACTCACAGAGTTGAACCTTCCTTTTGATAGAACAGTTTTGAAACACTCTTTTTGTAGAATCTGCAAGAGGATATTTGGAGCGTTTTGAGGCCTATGCTGGAAAAGGAAATATCTTCACCTAAAAACTAGACAGAAGCATTCTCAGAAACTTCTGTGTGATGAGTGCATTCAACTCACAGACTTGAACGTTTCTTTTATTAGAACAGTTTTGAAACATTACGTTTGTAGAATCTGCAAGTGTTTATTCGGAGCACCTTGAGGCCTATGTTGGAAAAGGAAATATCTTCACATAAAAACTAGAGAGAAGGATTCTCAGAAACTTCTTTGTGATGAGTTCATTCAACTCACAGAGTTGAACCTACCAATTGATAGAGAAGTTTGGAAACACTCTTTTTGTAGAATCTGCAAGTGGATATTTGGAGCCGTTTGAGGCCTATGCTGGAAAAGGAAATATCTTCACATAAAAACTGAACAGAAGCATTCTCAGAAACTTCTTTGTGTTGAGTGCATTCAACTCACGGACTTGAACTTACCTGTAGAAAGAGCAGTTTTGAAACACACTTTTGGTAAAATCTGCAAGTGGTTATTTGGAGCACTTCGAGGCCTGTGCTGGGATATGGAATATCTTCACCTAAAAACTACAGAGAAGCATTCTCAGAAAGTTCTTCACGATGCATTCATTCAACTCACAGAGTTGAACCTTCCTTTTGATAGAACAGTTTTGAAACACTCTTTTTGTAGAATCTGCAAGAGGATATTTGGAGCGTTTTGAGGCCTATGCTGGAAAAGGAAATATCTTCACCTAAAAACTAGACAGAAGCATTCTCAGAAACTTCTGTGTGATGAGTGCATTCAACTCACAGACTTGAACGTTTCTTTTGATAGAACAGTTTTGAAACATTACGTTTGTAGAATCTGCAAGTGTTTATTCGGAGCACCTTGAGGCCTATGTTGGAAAAGGAAATATCTTCACATAAAAACTAGAGAGAAGGATTCTCAGAAACTTCTTTGTGATGAGTTCATTCAACTCACAGAGTTGAACCTCCCGATTGATAGAAAAGTTTGGAAACACTCTTTTTGTAGAATCTGCAAGTGGATATTTGGAGCCGTTTGAGGCCTATGCTGGAAAAGGAAATATCTTCACATAAAAACTGAACAGAAGCATTCTCAGAAACTTCTTTGTGTTGAGTGCATTCAACTCACAGACTTGAACTTACCTGTAGAAAGAGCAGTTTTGAAACACTCTTTTGGTGAAATCTGCAAGTGGTTATTTGGAGCACTTCGAGGCCTGTGCTGGGATATGGAATATCTTCACCTAAAAACTACAGAGAAGCATTCTCAGAAAGTTCTTCAGGATGCATTCATTCAACTCACAGAGTTGAACCTTCCTTTTGATAGAACAGTTTTGAAACACTCTTTTTGTAGAATCTGCAAGAGGATATTTGGAGCGTTTTGAGGCCTATGCTGGAAAAGGAAATATCTTCACCTAAAAACTAGACAGAAGCATTCTCAGAAACTTCTGTGTGATGAGTGCATTCAACTCACAGACTTGAACGTTTCTTTTGATAGAACAGTTTTGAAACATTACGTTTGTAGAATCTGCAAGTGTTTATTCGGAGCACCTTGAGGCCTATGTTGGAAAAGGAAATATCTTCACATAAAAACTAGAGAGAAGGATTCTCAGAAACTTCTTTGTGATGAGTTCATTCAACTCACAGAGTTGAACCTACCAATTGATCGAGAAGTTTGGAAACACTCTTTTTGTAGAATCTGCAAGTGGATATTTGGAGCCGTTTGAGGCCTATGCTGGAAAAGGAAATATCTTCACATAAAAACTGAACAGAAGCATTCTCAGAAACTTCTTTGTGTTGAGTGCATTCAACTCACAGACTTGAACTCACCTGTAGAAAGAGCAGTTTTGAAACACTCTTTTGGTGAAATCTGCAAGTGGTTATTTGGAGCACTTCGAGGCCTGTGCTGGGATATGGAATATCTTCACCTAAAAACTACAGAGAAGCATTCTCAGAAAGTTCTTCACGATGCATTCATTCAACTCACAGAGTTGAACCTTCCTTTTGATAGAACAGTTTTGAAACACTCTTTTTGTAGAATCTGCAAGAGGATATTTGGAGCGTTTTGAGGCCTATGCTGGAAAAGGAAATATCTTCACCTAAAAACTAGACAGAAGCATTCTCAGAAACTTCTGTGTGATGAGTGAATTCAACTCACAGACTTGAATGTTTCTTTTGATAGAACAGTTTTGAAACATTACGTTTGTAGAATCTGCAAGTGTTTATTCGGAGCACCTTGAGGCCTATGTTGGAAAAGGAAATATCTTCACATAAAAACTAGAGAGAAGGATTCTCAGAAACTTCTTTGTGATGAGTTCATTCAACTCACAGAGTTGAACCTACCAATTGATAGAGAAGTTTGGAAACACTCTTTTTGTAGAATCTGCAAGTGGATATTTGGAGCCGTTTGAGGCCTATGCTGGAAAAGGAAATATCTTCACATAAAAACTGAACAGAAGCATTCTCAGAAACTTCTTTGTGTTGAGTGCATTCAACTCACGGACTTGAACTTACCTGTAGAAAGAGCAGTTTTGAAACACTCTTTTGGTAAAATCTGCAAGTGGTTATTTGGAGCACTTCGAGGCCTGTGCTGGGATATGGAATATCTTCACCTAAAAACTACAGAGAAGCATTCTCAGAAAGTTCTTCACGATGCATTCATTCAACTCACAGAGTTGAACCTTCCTTTTGATAGAACAGTTTTGAAACACTCTTTTTGTAGAATCTGCAAGAGGATATTTGGAGCGTTTTGAGGCCTATGCTGGAAAAGGAAATATCTTCACCTAAAAACTAGACAGAAGCATTCTCAGAAACTTCTGTGTGATGAGTGCATTCAACTCACAGACTTGAACGTTTCTTTTGATAGAACAGTTTTGAAACATTACGTTTGTAGAATCTGCAAGTGTTTATTCGGAGCACCTTGAGGCCTATGTTGGAAAAGGAAATATCTTCACATAAAAACTAGAGAGAAGGATTCTCAGAAACTTCTTTGTGATGAGTTCATTCAACTCACAGAGTTGAACCTGCCAATTGATCGAGAAGTTTGGAAACACTCTTTTTGTAGAATCTGCAAGTGGATATTTGGAGCCGTTTGAGGCCTATGCTGGAAAAGGAAATATCTTCACATAAAAACTGAACAGAAGCATTCTCAGAAACTTCTCTGTGTTGAGTGCATTCAACTCACAGACTTGAACTCACCTGTAGAAAGAGCAGTTTTGAAACACTCTTTTGGTGAAATCTGCAAGTGGTTATTTGGAGCACTTCGAGGCCTGTGCTGGGATATGGAATATCTTCACCTAAAAACTACAGAGAAGCATTCTCAGAAAGTTCTTCACGATGCATTCATTCAACTCACAGAGTTGAACCTTCCTTTTGATAGAACAGTTTTGAAACACTCTTTTTGTAGAATCTGCAAGAGGATATTTGGAGCGTTTTGAGGCCTATGCTGGAAAAGGAAATATCTTCACCTAAAAACTAGACAGAAGCATTCTCAGAAACTTCTGTGTGATGAGTGAATTCAACTCACAGACTTGAACGTTTCTTTTGATAGAACAGTTTTGAAACATTACGTTTGTAGAATCTGCAAGTGTTTATTCGGAGCACCTTGAGGCCTATGTTGGAAAAGGAAATATCTTCACATAAAAACTAGAGAGAAGGATTCTCAGAAACTTCTTTGTGATGAGTTCATTCAACTCACAGAGTTGAACCTACCAATTGATAGAGAAGTTTGGAAACACTCTTTTTGTAGAATCTGCAAGTGGATATTTGAGCCGTTTGAGGCCTATGCTGGAAAAGGATATATCTTCACATAAAAACTGAACAGAAGGATTCTCAGAAACTTCTTTGTGTTGAGTGCATTCAACTCACAGACTTGAACTTACCTGTAGAAAGAGCAGTTTTGAAACACTCTTTTGGTAAAATCTGCAAGTGGTTATTTGGAGCACTTCGAGGCCTGTGCTGGGATATGGAATATCTTCACCTAAAAACTACAGAGAAGCATTCTCCGAAATTTCTTCATGATGCATTCATTCAACTCACAGAGTTGAACCTTCCTTTTGATAGAACAGTTTTGAAACACTCTTTTTGTAGAATCTGCAAGAGGATATTGGAGCGTTTTGAGGCCTATGCTGGAAAAGGAAATATCTTCACCTAAAAACTAGACAGAAGCATTCTCAGAAACTGCTGTGTGATGAGTGCATTCAACTCAAAGACTTGAACGTTTCTTTTGATAGAACAGTTTTGAAATATTACGTTTGTAGTATCTGCAAGTGTTTATTCGGAGCACCTTGAGGCCTATGTTGGAAAAGGAAATATCTTCACATAAAAACTAGAGAGAAGGATTCTCAGAAACTTCTTTGTGATGAGTTCATTCAACTCACAGAGTTGAACCTACCAATTGATAGAGAAGTTTGGAAACACTCTTTTTGTAGAATCTGCAAGTGGATATTGGGAGCCGTTTGAGGCCTATGCTGGAAAAGGAAATATCTTCACATAAAAACTGAACAGAAGCATTCTCAGAAACTTCTTTGTGTTGAGTGCATTCAACTCACGGACTTAAACTTACCTGTAGAAAGAGCAGTTTTGAAACACTCTATTGGTGAAATCTGCAAGTGGTTATTTGGAGCACTTCGAGGCCTGTGCTGGGATATGGAATATCTTCACCTAAAAACTACAGAGAAGCATTCTCAGAAAGTTCTTCACGATGCATTCATTCAACTCACAGAGTTGAACCTTCCTTTTGATAGAACAGTTTTGAAACACTCTTTTTGTAGAATCTGCAAGAGGATATTTGGAGCGTTTTGAGGCCTATGCTGGAAAAGGAAATATCTTCACCTAAAAACTAGACAGAAGCATTCTCAGAAACTTCTGTGTGATGAGTGCATTCAACTCACAGACTTGAACGTTTCTTTTGATAGAACAGTTTTGAAACATTACGTTTGTAGAATCTGCAAGTGTTTATTCGGAGCACCTTGAGGCCTATGTTGGAAAAGGAAATATCTTCACATAAAAACTAGAGAGAAGGATTCTCAGAAACTTCTTTGTGATGAGTTCATTCAACTCACAGAGTTGAACCTACCAATTGATAGAGAAGTTTGGAAACACTCTTTTTGTAGAATCTGCAAGTGGATATTTGGAGCCGTTTGAGGCCTATGCTGGAAAAGGAAATATCTTCACATAAAAACTGAACAGAAGCATTCTCAGAAACTTCTTTGTGTTGAGTGCATTCAACTCACGGACTTGAACTTACCTGTAGAAAGAGCAGTTTTGAAACACTCTTTTGGTAAAATCTGCAAGTGGTTATTTGGAGCACTTCGAGGCCTGTGCTGGGATATGGAATATCTTCACCTAAAAACTACAGAGAAGCATTCTCAGAAAGTTCTTCACGATGCATTCATTCAACTCACGGAGTTGAACCTTCCTTTTGATAGAACAGTTTTGAAACACTCTTTTCGTAGAATCTGCAAGAGGATATTTGGAGCGTTTTGAGGCCTATGCTGGAAAAGGAAATATCTTCACCTAAAAACTAGACAGAAGCATTCTCAGAAACTTCTGTGTGATGAGTGCATTCAACTCACAGACTTGAACGTTTCTTTTGATAGAACAGTTTTGAAACATTACGTTTGTAGAATCTGCAAGTGTTTATTCGGAGCACCTTGAGGCCTATGTTGGAAAAGGAAATATCTTCACATAAAAACTAGAGAGAAGGATTCTCAGAAACTTCTTTGTGATGAGTTCATTCAACTCACAGAGTTGAACCTACCAATTGATAGAGAAGTTTGGAAACACTCTTTTTGTAGAATCTGCAAGTGGATATTTGGAGCCGTTTGAGGCCTATGCTGGAAAAGGAAATATCTTCACATAAAAACTGAACAGAAGCATTCTCAGAAACTTCTTTGTGTTGAGTGCATTCAACTCACAGACTTGAACTTACCTGTAGAAAGAGCAGTTTTGAAACACTCTTTTGGTGAAATCTGCAAGTGGTTATTTGGAGCACTTCGAGGCCTGTGCTGGGATATGGAATATCTTCACCTAAAAACTACAGAGAAGCATTCTCAGAAAGTTCTTCACGATGCATTCATTCAACTCACAGAGTTGAACCTTCCTTTTGATAGAACAGTTTTGAAACACTCTTTTTGTAGAATCTGCAAGAGGATATTTGGAGCGTTTTGAGGCCTATGCTGGAAAAGGAAATATCTTCACCTAAAAACTAGACAGAAGCATTCTCAGAAACTTCTGTGTGATGAGTGCATTCAACTCACAGACTTGAACGTTTCTTTTGATAGAACAGTTTTGAAACATTACGTTTGTAGAATCTGCAAGTGTTTATTCGGAGCACCTTGAGGCCTATGTTGGAAAAGGAAATATCTTCACATAAAAACTAGAGAGAAGGATTCTCAGAAACTTCTTTGTGATGAGTTCATTCAACTCACAGAGTTGAACCTACCAATTGATAGAGAAGTTTGGAAACACTCTTTTTGTAGAATCTGCAAGTGGATATTTGAGCCGTTTGAGGCCTATGCTGGAAAAGGATATATCTTCACATAAAAACTGAACAGAAGGATTCTCAGAAACTTCTTTGTGTTGAGTGCATTCAACTCACAGACTTGAACTTACCTGTAGAAAGAGCAGTTTTGAAACACTCTTTTGGTAAAATCTGCAAGTGGTTATTTGGAGCACTTCGAGGCCTGTGCTGGGATATGGAATATCTTCACCTAAAAACTACAGAGAAGCATTCTCCGAAATTTCTTCATGATGCATTCATTCAACTCACAGAGTTGAACCTTCCTTTTGATAGAACAGTTTTGAAACACTCTTTTTGTAGAATCTGCAAGAGGATATTGGAGCGTTTTGAGGCCTATGCTGGAAAAGGAAATATCTTCACCTAAAAACTAGACAGAAGCATTCTCAGAAACTGCTGTGTGATGAGTGCATTCAACTCAAAGACTTGAACGTTTCTTTTGATAGAACAGTTTTGAAATATTACGTTTGTAGTATCTGCAAGTGTTTATTCGGAGCACCTTGAGGCCTATGTTGGAAAAGGAAATATCTTCACATAAAAACTAGAGAGAAGGATTCTCAGAAACTTCTTTGTGATGAGTTCATTCAACTCACAGAGTTGAACCTACCAATTGATAGAGAAGTTTGGAAACACTCTTTTTGTAGAATCTGCAAGTGGATATTGGGAGCCGTTTGAGGCCTATGCTGGAAAAGGAAATATCTTCACATAAAAACTGAACAGAAGCATTCTCAGAAACTTCTTTGTGTTGAGTGCATTCAACTCACGGACTTAAACTTACCTGTAGAAAGAGCAGTTTTGAAACACTCTATTGGTGAAATCTGCAAGTGGTTATTTGGAGCACTTCGAGGCCTGTGCTGGGATATGGAATATCTTCACCTAAAAACTACAGAGAAGCATTCTCAGAAAGTTCTTCACGATGCATTCATTCAACTCACAGAGTTGAACCTTCCTTTTGATAGAACAGTTTTGAAACACTCTTTTTGTAGAATCTGCAAGAGGATATTTGGAGCGTTTTGAGGCCTATGCTGGAAAAGGAAATATCTTCACCTAAAAACTAGACAGAATCATTCTCAGAAACTTCTGTGTGATGAGTGCATTCAACTCACAGACTTGAACGTTTCTTTTGATAGAACAGTTTTGAAACATTACGTTTGTAGAATCTGCAAGTGTTTATTCGGAGCACCTTGAGGCCTATGTTGGAAAAGGAAATATCTTCACATAAAAACTAGAGAGAAGGATTCTCAGAAACTTCTTTGTGATGAGTTCATTCAACTCACAGAGTTGAACCTACCAATTGATAGAGAAGTTTGGAAACACTCTTTTTGTAGAATCTGCAAGTGGATATTTGGAGCCGTTTGAGGCCTATGCTGGAAAAGGAAATATCTTCACATAAAAACTGAACAGAAGCATTCTCAGAAACTTCTTTGTGTTGAGTGCATTCAACTCACGGACTTGAACTTACCTGTAGAAAGAGCAGTTTTGAAACACTCTTTTGGTAAAATCTGCAAGTGGTTATTTGGAGCACTTCGAGGCCTGTGCTGGGATATGGAATATCTTCACCTAAAAACTACAGAGAAGCATTCTCAGAAAGTTCTTCACGATGCATTCATTCAACTCACAGAGTTGAACCTTCCTTTTGATAGAACAGTTTTGAAACACTCTTTTCGTAGAATCTGCAAGAGGATATTTGGAGCGTTTTGAGGCCTATGCTGGAAAAGGAAATATCTTCACCTAAAAACTAGACAGAAGCATTCTCAGAAACTTCTGTGTGATGAGTGCATTCAACTCACAGACTTGAACGTTTCTTTTGATAGAACAGTTTTGAAACATTACGTTTGTAGAATCTGCAAGTGTTTATTCGGAGCACCTTGAGGCCTATGCTGGAAAAGGAAATATCTTCACATAAAAACTAGAGAGAAGGATTCTCAGAAACTTCTTTGTGATGAGTTCATTCAACTCACAGAGTTGAACCTACCAATTGATAGAGAAGTTTGGAAACACTCTTTTTGTAGAATCTGCAAGTGGATATTTGGAGCCGTTTGAGGCCTATGCTGGAAAAGGAATTATCTTCACATAAAAACTGAACAGAAGCATTCTCAGAAACTTCTTTGTGTTGAGTGCATTCAACTCACAGACTTGAACTTACCTGTAGAAAGAGCAGTTTTGAAACACTCTTTTGGTGAAATCTGCAAGTGGTTATTTGGAGCACTTCGAGGCCTGTGCTGGGATATGGAATATCTTCACCTAAAAACTACAGAGAAGCATTCTCAGAAAGTTCTTCACGATGCATTCATTCAACTCACAGAGTTGAACCTTCCTTTTGATAGAACAGTTTTGAAACACTCTTTTTGTAGAATCTGCAAGAGGATATTTGGAGCGTTTTGAGGCCTATGCTGGAAAAGGAAATATCTTCACCTAAAAACTAGACAGAAGCATTCTCAGAAACTTCTGTGTGATGAGTGCATTCAACTCACAGACTTGAACGTTTCTTTTGATAGAACAGTTTTGAAACATTACGTTTGTAGAATCTGCAAGTGTTTATTCGGAGCACCTTGAGGCCTATGTTGGAAAAGGAAATATCTTCACATAAAAACTAGAGAGAAGGATTCTCAGAAACTTCTTTGTGATGAGTTCATTCAACTCACAGAGTTGAACCTACCAATTGATAGAGAAGTTTGGAAACACTCTTTTTGTAGAATCTGCAAGTGGATATTTGGAGCCGTTTGAGGCCTATGCTGGAAAAGGAAATATCTTCACATAAAAACTGAACAGAAGCATTCTCAGAAACTTTTTTGTGTTGAGTGCATTCAACTCACGGACTTGAACTTATCTGTAGAAAGAGCAGTTTTGAAACACTCTATTGGTGAAATCTGCAAGTGGTTATTTGGAGCACTTCGAGGCCTGTGCTGGGATATGGAATATCTTCACCTAAAAACTACAGAGAAGCATTCTCAGAAAGTTCTTCACGATGCATTCATTCAACTCACAGAGTTGAACCTTCCTTTTGATAGAACAGTTTTGAAACACTCTTTTTGTAGAATCTGCAAGAGGATATTTGGAGCGTTTTGAGGCCTATGCTGGAAAAGGAAATATCTTCACCTAAAAACTAGACAGAAGCATTCTCAGAAACTTCTGTGTGATGAGTGCATTCAACTCACAGACTTGAACGTTTCTTTTGATAGAACAGTTTTGAAACATTACGTTTGTAGAATCTGCAAGTGTTTATTCGGAGCACCTTGAGGCCTATGTTGGAAAAGGAAATATCTTCACATAAAAACTAGAGAGAAGGATTCTCAGAAACTTCTTTGTGATGAGTTCATTCAACTCACAGAGTTGAACCTACCAATTGATAGAGAAGTTTGGAAACACTCTTTTTGTAGAATCTGCAAGTGGATATTTGGAGCCGTTTGAGGCCTATGCTGGAAAAGGAAATATCTTCACATAAAAACTGAACAGAAGCATTCTCAGAAACTTCTTTGTGTTGAGTGCATTCAACTCACGGACTTGAACTTACCTGTAGAAAGAGCAGTTTTGAAACACTCTTTTGGTGAAATCTGCAAGTGGTTATTTGGAGCACTTCGAGGCCTGTGCTGGGATATGGAATATCTTCACCTAAAAACTACAGAGAAGCATTCTCAGAAAGTTCTTCACGATGCATTCATTCAACTCACAGAGTTGAACCTTCCTTTTGATAGAACAGTTTTGAAACACTCTTTTTGTAGAATCTGCAAGAGGATATTTGGAGCGTTTTGAGGCCTATGCTGGAAAAGGAAATATCTTCACCTAAAAACTAGACAGAAGCATTCTCAGAAACTTCTGTGTGATGAGTGCATTCAACTCACAGACTTGAACGATTCTTTTGATAGAACAGTTTTGAAACATTACATTTGTAGAATCTGCAAGTGTTTATTCGGAGCACCTTGAGGCCTATGTTGGAAAAGGAAATATCTTCACATAAAAACTAGAGAGAAGGATTCTCAGAAACTTCTTTGTGATGAGTTCATTCAACTCACAGAGTTGAACCTACCAATTGATCGAGAAGTTTGGAAACACTCTTTTTGTAGAATCTGCAAGTGGATATTTGGAGCCGTTTGAGGCCTATGCTGGAAAAGGAAATATCTTCACATAAAAACTGAACAGAAGCATTCTCAGAAACTTCTTTGTGTTGAGTGCATTCAACTCACAGACTTGAACTTACCTGTAGAAAGAGCAGTTTTGAAACACTCTTTTGGTGAAATCTGCAAGTGGTTATTTAGAGCACTTCGAGGCCTGTGCTGGGATATGGAATATCTTCACCTAAAAACTACAGAGAAGCATTCTCAGAAAGTTCTTAACGATGCATTCATTCAACTTACAGAGTTGAACCTTGCTTTTGATAGAACAGTTTTGAAACACTCTTTTTGTAGAATCTGCAAGAGGATATTTGGAGCGTTTTGAGGCCTATGCTGGAAAAGGAAATATCTTCACCTAAAAACTAGACAGAAGCATTCTCAGAAACTTCTGTGTGATGAGTGCATTCAACTCACAGACTTGAACGTTTCTTTTGATAGAACAGTTTTGAAACATTACGTTTGTAGAATCTGCAAGTGTTTATTCGGAGCACCTTGAGGCCTATGTTGGAAAAGGAAATATCTTCACATAAAAACTAGAGAGAAGGATTCTCAGAAACTTCTTTGTGATGAGTTCATTCAACTCACAGAGTTGAACCTACCAATTGATAGAGAAGTTTGGAAACACTCTTTTTGTAGAATCTGCAAGTGGATATTTGGAGCCGTTTGAGGCCTATGCTGGAAAAGGAAATATCTTCACATAAAAACTGAACAGAAGCATTCTCAGAAACTTCTTTGTGTTGAGTGCATTCAACTCACGGACTTGAACTTACCTGTAGAAAGAGTAGTTTTGAAACACTCTTTTGGTAAAATCTGCAAGTGGTTATTTGGAGCACTTCGAGGCCTGTGCTGGGATATGGAATATCTTCACCTAAAAACTACAGAGAAGCATTCTCAGAAAGTTCTTCAAGATGCATTCATTCAACTCACAGAGTTGAACCTTCCTTTTGATAGAACAGTTTTGAAACACTCTTTTTGTAGAATCTGCAAGAGGATATTTGGAGCGTTTTGAGGCCTATGCTGGAAAAGGAAATATCTTCACCTAAAAACTAGACAGAAGCATTCTCAGAAACTTCTGTGTGATGAGTGCATTCAACTCACAGACTTGAACGTTTCTTTTATTAGAACAGTTTTGAAACATTACGTTTGTAGAATCTGCAAGTGTTTATTCGGAGCACCTTGAGGCCTATGTTGGAAAAGGAAATATCTTCACATAAAAACTAGAGAGAAGGATTCTCAGAAACTTCTTTGTGATGAGTTCATTCAACTCACAGAGTTGAACCTACCAATTGATAGAGAAGTTTGGAAACACTCTTTTTGTAGAATCTGCAAGTGGATATTTGGAGCCGTTTGAGGCCTATGCTGGAAAAGGAAATATCTTCACATAAAAACTGAACAGAAGCATTCTCAGAAACTTCTTTGTGTTGAGTGCATTCAACTCACGGACTTGAACTTACCTGTAGAAAGAGCAGTTTTGAAACACACTTTTGGTAAAATCTGCAAGTGGTTATTTGGAGCACTTCGAGGCCTGTGCTGGGATATGGAATATCTTCACCTAAAAACTACAGAGAAGCATTCTCAGAAAGTTCTTCACGATGCATTCATTCAACTCACAGAGTTGAACCTTCCTTTTGATAGAACAGTTTTGAAACACTCTTTTTGTAGAATCTGCAAGAGGATATTTGGAGCGTTTTGAGGCCTATGCTGGAAAAGGAAATATCTTCACCTAAAAACTAGACAGAAGCATTCTCAGAAACTTCTGTGTGATGAGTGCATTCAACTCACCGACTTGAACGTTTCTTTTGATAGAACAGTTTTGAAACATTACGTTTGTAGAATCTGCAAGTGTTTATTCGGAGCACCTTGAGGCCTATGTTGGAAAAGGAAATATCTTCACATAAAAACTAGAGAGAAGGATTCTCAGAAACTTCTTTGTGATGAGTTCATTCAACTCACAGAGTTGAACCTCCCGATTGATAGAAAAGTTTGGAAACACTCTTTTTGTAGAATCTGCAAGTGGATATTTGGAGCCGTTTGAGGCCTATGCTGGAAAAGGAAATATCTTCACATAAAAACTGAACAGAAGCATTCTCAGAAACTTCTTTGTGTTGAGTGCATTCAACTCACAGACTTGAACTTACCTGTAGAAAGAGCAGTTTTGAAACACTCTTTTGGTGAAATCTGCAAGTGGTTATTTGGAGCACTTCGAGGCCTGTGCTGGGATATGGAATATCTTCACCTAAAAACTACAGAGAAGCATTCTCAGAAAGTTCTTCACGATGCATTCATTCAACTCACAGAGTTGAACCTTCCTTTTGATAGAACAGTTTTGAAACACTCTTTTTGTAGAATCTGCAAGAGGATATTTGGAGCGTTTTGAGGCCTATGCTGGAAAAGGAAATATCTTCACCTAAAAACTAGACAGAAGCATTCTCAGAAACTTCTGTGTGATGAGTGCATTCAACTCACAGACTTGAACGTTTCTTTTGATAGAACAGTTTTGAAACATTACGTTTGTAGAATCTGCAAGTGTTTATTCGGAGCACCTTGAGGCCTATGTTGGAAAAGGAAATATCTTCACATAAAAACTAGAGAGAAGGATTCTCAGAAACTTCTTTGTGATGAGTTCATTCAACTCACAGAGTTGAACCTACCAATTGATAGAGAAGTTTGGAAACACTCTTTTTGTAGAATCTGCAAGTGGATATTTGGAGCCGTTTGAGGCCTATGCTGGAAAAGGAAATATCTTCACATAAAAACTGAACAGAAGCATTCTCAGAAACTTCTTTGTGTTGAGTGCATTCAACTCACGGACTTGAACTTACCTGTAGAAAGAGCAGTTTTGAAACACTCTTTTGGTGAAATCTGCAAGTGGTTATTTGGAGCACTTCGAGGCCTGTGCTGGGATATGGAATATCTTCACCTAAAAACTACAGAGAAGCATTCTCAGAAAGTTCTTCACGATGCATTCATTCAACTCACAGAGTTGAACCTTCCTTTTGATAGAACAGTTTTGAAACACTCTTTTTGTAGAATCTGCAAGAGGATATTTGGAGCGTTTTGAGGCCTATGCTGGAAAAGGAAATATCTTCACCTAAAAACTAGACAGAAGCATTCTCAGAAACTTCTGTGTGATGAGTGCATTCAACTCACAGACTTGAACGATTCTTTTGATAGAACAGTTTTGAAACATTACATTTGTAGAATCTGCAAGTGTTTATTCGGAGCACCTTGAGGCCTATGTTGGAAAAGGAAATATCTTCACATAAAAACTAGAGAGAAGGATTCTCAGAAACTTCTTTGTGATGAGTTCATTCAACTCACAGAGTTGAACCTACCAATTGATCGAGAAGTTTGGAAACACTCTTTTTGTAGAATCTGCAAGTGGATATTTGGAGCCGTTTGAGACCTATGCTGGAAAAGGAAATATCTTCACATAAAAACTGAACAGAAGCATTCTCAGAAACTTCTTTGTGTTGAGTGCATTCAACTCACAGACTTGAACTTACCTGTAGAAAGAGCAGTTTTGAAACACTCTTTTGGAGAAATCTGCAAGTGGTTATTTGGAGCACTTCGAGGCCTGTGCTGGGATATGGAATATCTTCACCTAAAAACTACAGAGAAGCATTCTCAGAAAGTTCTTCACGATGCATTCATTCAACTCACAGAGTTGAACCTTCCTTTTGATAGAACAGTTTTGAAACACTCTTTTTGTAGAATCTGCAAGAGGATATTTGGAGCGTTTTGAGGCCTATGCTGGAAAAGGAAATATCTTCACCTAAAAACTAGACAGAAGCATTCTCAGAAACTTCTGTGTGATGAGTGCATTCAACTCACAGACTTGAACGTTTCTTTTGATAGAACAGTTTTGAAACATTACGTTTGTAGAATCTGCAAGTGTTTATTCGGAGCACCTTGAGGCCTATGTTGGAAAAGGAAATATCTTCACATAAAAACTAGAGAGAAGGATTCTCAGAAACTTCTTTGTGATGAGTTCATTCAACTCACAGAGTTGAACCTACCAATTGATAGAGAAGTTTGGAAACACTCTTTTTGTAGAATCTGCAAGTGGATATTTGGAGCCGTTTGAGGCCTATGCTGGAAAAGGAAATATCTTCACATAAAAACTGAACAGAAGCATTCTCAGAAACTTCTTTGTGTTGAGTGCATTCAACTCACAGACTTGAACTTACCTGTAGAAAGAGCAGTTTTGAAACACTCTTTTGGTGAAATCTGCAAGTGGTTATTTAGAGCACTTCGAGGCCTGTGCTGGGATATGGAATATCTTCACCTAAAAACTACAGAGAAGCATTCTCAGAAAGTTCTTAACGATGCATTCATTCAACTTACAGAGTTGAACCTTCCTTTTGATAGAACAGTTTTGAAACACTCTTTTTGTAGAATCTGCAAGAGGATATTTGGAGCGTTTTGAGGCCTATGCTGGAAAAGGAAATATCTTCACCTAAAAACTAGACAGAAGCATTCTCAGAAACTTCTGTGTGATGAGTGCATTCAACTCACAGACTTGAACGTTTCTTTTGATAGAACAGTTTTGAAACATTACGTTTGTAGAATCTGCAAGTGTTTATTCGGAGCACCTTGAGGCCTATGTTGGAAAAGGAAATATCTTCACATAAAAACTAGAGAGAAGGATTCTCAGAAACTTCTTTGTGATGAGTTCATTCAACTCACAGAGTTGAACCTACCAATTGATAGAGAAGTTTGGAAACACTCTTTTTGTAGAATCTGCAAGTGGATATTTGGAGCCGTTTGAGGCCTATGCTGGAAAAGGAAATATCTTCACATAAAAACTGAACAGAAGCATTCTCAGAAACTTCTTTGTGTTGAGTGCATTCAACTCACGGACTTGAACTTACCTGTAGAAAGAGCAGTTTTGAAACACTCTTTTGGTAAAATCTGCAAGTGGTTATTTGGAGCACTTCGAGGCCTGTGCTGGGATATGGAATATCTTCACCTAAAAACTACAGAGAAGCATTCTCAGAAAGTTCTTCAAGATGCATTCATTCAACTCACAGAGTTGAAGCTTCCTTTTGATAGAACAGTTTTGAAACACTCTTTTTGTAAAATCTGCAAGAGGATATTTGGAGCGTTTTGAGGCCTATGCTGGAAAAGGAAATATCTTCACCTAAAAACTAGACAGAAGCATTCTCAGAAACTTCTGTGTGATGAGTGCATTCAACTCACAGACTTGAACGTTTCTTTTATTAGAACAGTTTTGAAACATTACGTTTGTAGAATCTGCAAGTGTTTATTCGGAGCACCTTGAGGCCTATGTTGGAAAAGGAAATATCTTCACATAAAAACTAGAGAGAAGGATTCTCAGAAACTTCTTTGTGATGAGTTCATTCAACTCACAGAGTTGAACCTACCAATTGATAGAGAAGTTTGGAAACACTCTTTTTGTAGAATCTGCAAGTGGATATTTGGAGCCGTTTGAGGCCTATGCTGGAAAAGGAAATATCTTCACATAAAAACTGAACAGAAGCATTCTCAGAAACTTCTTTGTGTTGAGTGCATTCAGCTCACGGACTTGAACTTACCTGTAGAAAGAGCAGTTTTGAAACACACTTTTGGTAAAATCTGCAAGTGGTTATTTGGAGCACTTCGAGGCCTGTGCTGGGATATGGAATATCTTCACCTAAAAACTACAGAGAAGCATTCTCAGAAAGTTCTTCACGATGCATTCATTCAACTCACAGAGTTGAACCTTCCTTTTGATAGAACAGTTTTGAAACACTCTTTTTGTAGAATCTGCAAGAGGATATTTGGAGCGTTTTGAGGCCTATGCTGGAAAAGGAAATATCTTCACCTAAAAACTAGACAGAAGCATTCTCAGAAACTTCTGTGTGATGAGTGCATTCAACTCACAGACTTGAACGTTTCTTTTGATAGAACAGTTTTGAAACATTACGTTTGTAGAATCTGCAAGTGTTTATTCGGAGCACCTTGAGGCCTATGTTGGAAAAGGAAATATCTTCACATAAAAACTAGAGAGAAGGATTCTCAGAAACTTCTTTGTGATGAGTTCATTCAACTCACAGAGTTGAACCTCCCGATTGATAGAAAAGTTTGGAAACACTCTTTTTGTAGAATCTGCAAGTGGATATTTGGAGCCGTTTGAGGCCTATCCTGGAAAAGGAAATATCTTCACATAAAAACTGAACAGAAGCATTCTCAGAAACTTCTTTGTGTTGAGTGCATTCAACTCACAGACTTGAACTTACCTGTAGAAAGAGCAGTTTTGAAACACTCTTTTGGTGAAATCTGCAAGTGGTTATTTGGAGCACTTCGAGGCCTGTGCTGGGATATGGAATATCTTCACCTAAAAACTACAGAGAAGCATTCTCAGAAAGTTCTTCACGATGCATTCATTCAACTCACAGAGTTGAACCTTCCTTTTGATAGAACAGTTTTGAAACACTCTTTTTGTAGAATCTGCAAGAGGATATTTGGAGCGTTTTGAGGCCTATGCTGGAAAAGGAAATATCTTCACCTAAAAACTAGACAGAAGCATTCTCAGAAACTTCTGTGTGATGAGTGCATTCAACTCACAGACTTGAACGTTTCTTTTGATAGAACAGTTTTGAAACATTACGTTTGTAGAATCTGCAAGTGTTTATTCGGAGCACCTTGAGGCCTATGTTGGAAAAGGAAATATCTTCACATAAAAACTAGAGAGAAGGATTCTCAGAAACTTCTTTGTGATGAGTTCATTCAACTCACAGAGTTGAACCTACCAATTGATAGAGAAGTTTGGAAACACTCTTTTTGTAGAATCTGCAAGTGGATATTTGGAGCCGTTTGAGGCCTATGCTGGAAAAGGAAATATCTTCACATAAAAACTGAACAGAAGCATTCTCAGAAACTTCTTTGTGTTGAGTGCATTCAACTCACGGACTTGAACTTACCTGTAGAAAGAGCAGTTTTGAAACACTCTTTTGGTAAAATCTGCAAGTGGTTATTTGGAGCACTTCGAGGCCTGTGCTGGGATATGGAATATCTTCACCTAAAAACTACAGAGAAGCATTCTCAGAAAGTTCTTCACGATGCATTCATTCAACTCACAGAGTTGAACCTTCCTTTTGATAGAACAGTTTTGAAACACTCTTTTTGTAGAATCTGCAAGAGGATATTTGGAGCGTTTTGAGGCCTATGCTGGAAAAGGAAATATCTTCACCTAAAAACTAGACAGAAGCATTCTCAGAAACTTCTGTGTGATGAGTGCATTCAACTCACAGACTTGAACGTTTCTTTTGATAGAACAGTTTTGAAACATTACGTTTGTAGAATCTGCAAGTGTTTATTCGGAGCACCTTGAGGCCTATGTTGGAAAAGGAAATATCTTCACATAAAAACTAGAGAGAAGGATTCTCAGAAACTTCTTTGTGATGAGTTCATTCAACTCACAGAGTTGAACCTACCAATTGATAGAGAAGTTTGGAAACACTCTTTTTGTAGAATCTGCAAGTGGATATTTGGAGCCGTTTGAGGCCTATGCTGGAAAAGGAAATATCTTCACATAAAAACTGAACAGAAGCATTCTCAGAAACTTCTTTGTGTTGAGTGCATTCAACTCACGGACTTGAACTTATCTGTAGAAAGAGCAGTTTTGAAACACTCTTTTGGTGAAATCTGCAAGTGGTTATTTGGAGCACTTGGAGGCCTGTGCTGGGATATGGAATATCTTCACCTAAAAACTACAGAGAAGCATTCTCAGAAAGTTCTTCACGATGCATTCATTCAACTCACGGAGTTGAACCTTCCTTTTGATAGGACAGTTTTGAAACACTCTTTTTGTAGAATCTGCAAGAGGATATTTGGAGCGTTTTGAGGCCTATGCTGGAAAAGGAAATATCTTCACCTAAAAACTAGACAGAAGCATTCTCAGAAACTTCTGTGTGATGAGTGCATTCAACTCACAGACTTGAAGGTTTCTTTTGATAGAACAGTTTTGAAACATTACGTTTGTAGAATCTGCAAGTGTTTATTCGGAGCACCTTGAGGCCTATGTTGGAAAAGGAAATATCTTCACATAAAAACTAGAGAGAAGGATTCTCAGAAACTTCTTTGTGATGAGTTCATTCAACTCACAGAGCTGAACCTACCAATTGATAGAGAAGTTTGGAAACACTCTTTTTGTAGAATCTGCAAGTGGATATTTGGAGCCGTTTGAGGCCTATGCTGGAAAAAGAAATATCTTCACATAAAAACTGAACAGAAGCATTCTCAGAAACTTCTTTGTGTTGAGTGCATTCAACTCACGGACTTGAACTTACCTGTAGAAAGAGCAGTTTTGAAACACTCTTTTGGTAAAATCTGCAAGTGGTTATTTGGAGCACTTCGAGGCCTGTGCTGGGATATGGAATATCTTCACCTAAAAAGTACAGAGAAGCATTCTCAGAAAGTTCTTCACGATGCATTCATTCAACTCACAGAGTTGAACCTTCCTTTTGATAGAACAGTTTTGAAACACTCTTTTTGTAGAATCTGCAAGAGGATATTTGGAGCGTTTTGAGGCCTATGCTGGAAAAGGAAATATCTTCACCTAAAAACTAGACAGAAGCATTCTCAGAAACTTCTGTGTGATGAGTGCATTCAACTCACAGACTTGAACGTTTCTTTTGATAGAACAGTTTTGAAACATTACGTTTGTAGAATCTGCAAGTGTTTATTCGGAGCACCTTGAGGCCTATGTTGGAAAAGGAAATATCTTCACATAAAAACTAGAGAGAAGGATTCTCAGAAACTTCTTTGTGATGAGTTCATTCAACTCACAGAGTTGAACCTACCAATTGATCGAGAAGTTTGGAAACACTCTTTTTGTAGAATCTGCAAGTGGATATTTGGAGCCGTTTGAGGCCTATGCTGGAAAAGGAAATATCTTCACATAAAAACTGAACAGAAGCATTCTCAGAAACTTCTTTGTGTTGAGTGCATTCAACTCACAGACTTGAACTCACCTGTAGAAAGAGCAGTTTTGAAACACTCTTTTGGTGAAATCTGCAAGTGGTTATTTGGAGCACTTCGAGGCCTGTGCTGGGATATGGAATATCTTCACCTAAAAACTACAGAGAAGCATTCTCAGAAAGTTCTTCACGATGCATTCATTCAACTCACAGAGTTGAACCTTCCTTTTGATAGAACAGTTTTGAAACACTCTTTTTGTAGAATCTGCAAGAGGATATTTGGAGCGTTTTGAGGCCTATGCTGGAAAAGGAAATATCTTCACCTAAAAACTAGACAGAAGCATTCTCAGAAACTTCTGTGTGATGAGTGAATTCAACTCACAGACTTGAATGTTTCTTTTGATAGAACAGTTTTGAAACATTACGTTTGTAGAATCTGCAAGTGTTTATTCGGAGCACCTTGAGGCCTATGTTGGAAAAGGAAATATCTTCACATAAAAACTAGAGAGAAGGATTCTCAGAAACTTCTTTGTGATGAGTTCATTCAACTCACAGAGTTGAACCTACCAATTGATAGAGAAGTTTGGAAACACTCTTTTTGTAGAATCTGCAAGTGGATATTTGGAGCCGTTTGAGGCCTATGCTGGAAAAGGAAATATCTTCACATAAAAACTGAACAGAAGCATTCTCAGAAACTTCTTTGTGTTGAGTGCATTCAACTCACAGACTTGAACTTATCTGTAGAAAGAGCAGTTTTGAAACACTCTTTTGGTGAAATCTGCAAGTGGTTATTTGGAGCACTTCGAGGCCTGTGCTGGGATATGGAATATCTTCACCTAAAAACTACAGAGAAGCATTCTCAGAAAGTTCTTCACGATGCATTCATTCAACTCACAGAGTTGAACCTTCCTTTTGATAGGACAGTTTTGAAACACTCTTTTTGTAGAATCTGCAAGAGGATATTTGGAGCGTTTTGAGGCCTATGCTGGAAAAGGATATATCTTCACCTAAAAACTAGACAGAAGCATTCTCAGAAACTTCTGTGTGATGAGTGCATTCAACTCACAGACTTGAACGTTTCTTTTGATAGAACAGTTTTGAAACATTACGTTTGTAGAATCTGCAAGTGTTTATTCGGAGCACCTTGAGGCCTATGTTGGAAAAGGAAATATCTTCACATAAAAACTAGAGAGAAGGATTCTCAGAAACTTCTTTGTGATGAGTTCATTCAACTCACAGAGTTGAACCTACCAATTGATAGAGAAGTTTGGAAACACTCTTTTTGTAGAATCTGCAAGTGGATATTTGGAGCCGTTTGAGGCCTATGCTGGAAAAGGAAATATCTTCACATAAAAACTGAACAGAAGCATTCTCAGAAACTTCTTTGTGTTGAGTGCATTCAACTCACGGACTTGAACTTACCTGTAGAAAGAGCAGTTTTGAAACACTCTTTTGGTAAAATCTGCAAGTGGTTATTTGGAGCACTTCGAGGCCTGTGCTGGGATATGGAATATCTTCACCTAAAAACTACAGAGAAGCATTCTCAGAAAGTTCTTCACGATGCATTCATTCAACTCACAGAGTTGAACCTTCCTTTTGATAGAACAGTTTTGAAACACTCTTTTTGTAGAATCTGCAAGAGGATATTTGGAGCGTTTTGAGGCCTATGCTGGAAAAGGAAATATCTTCACCTAAAAACTAGACAGAAGCATTCTCAGAAACTTCTGTGTGATGAGTGAATTCAACTCACAGACTTGAATGTTTCTTTTGATAGAACAGTTTTGAAACATTACGTTTGTAGAATCTGCAAGTGTTTATTCGGAGCACCTTGAGGCCTATGTTGGAAAAGGAAATATCTTCACATAAAAACTAGAGAGAAGGATTCTCAGAAACTTCTTTGTGATGAGTTCATTCAACTCACAGAGTTGAACCTACCAATTGATAGAGAAGTTTGGAAACACTCTTTTTGTAGAATCTGCAAGTGGATATTTGGAGCCGTTTGAGGCCTATGCTGGAAAAGGAAATATCTTCACATAAAAACTGAACAGAAGCATTCTCAGAAACTTCTTTGTGTTGAGTGCATTCAACTCACAGACTTGAACTTATCTGTAGAAAGAGCAGTTTTGAAACACTCTTTTGGTGAAATCTGCAAGTGGTTATTTGGAGCACTTCGAGGCCTGTGCTGGGATATGGAATATCTTCACCTAAAAACTACAGAGAAGCATTCTCAGAAAGTTCTTCACGATGCATTCATTCAACTCACGGAGTTGAACCTTCCTTTTGATAGGACAGTTTTGAAACACTCTTTTTGTAGAATCTGCAAGAGGATATTTGGAGCGTTTTGAGGCCTATGCTGGAAAAGGAAATATCTTCACCTAAAAACTAGACAGAAGCATTCTCAGAAACTTCTGTGTGATGAGTGAATTCAACTCACAGACTTGAATGTTTCTTTTGATAGAACAGTTTTGAAACATTACGTTTGTAGAATCTGCAAGTGTTTATTCGGAGCACCTTGAGGCCTATGTTGGAAAAGGAAATATCTTCACATAAAAACTAGAGAGAAGGATTCTCAGAAACTTCTTTGTGATGAGTTCATTCAACTCACAGAGTTGAACCTACCAATTGATAGAGAAGTTTGGAAACACTCTTTTTGTAGAATCTGCAAGTGGATATTTGGAGCCGTTTGAGGCCTATGCTGGAAAAGGAAATATCTTCACATAAAAACTGAACAGAAGCATTCTCAGAAACTTCTTTGTGTTGAGTGCATTCAACTCACAGACTTGAACTTATCTGTAGAAAGAGCAGTTTTGAAACACTCTTTTGGTGAAATCTGCAAGTGGTTATTTGGAGCACTTCGAGGCCTGTGCTGGGATATGGAATATCTTCACCTAAAAACTACAGAGAAGCATTCTCAGAAAGTTCTTCACGATGCATTCATTCAACTCACGGAGTTGAACCTTCCTTTTGATAGGACAGTTTTGAAACACTCTTTTTGTAGAATCTGCAAGAGGATATTTGGAGCGTTTTGAGGCCTATGCTGGAAAAGGAAATATCTTCACCTAAAAACTAGACAGAAGCATTCTCAGAAACTTCTGTGTGATGAGTGCATTCAACTCACAGACTTGAACGTTTCTTTTGATAGAACAGTTTTGAAACATTACGTTTGTAGAATCTGCAAGTGTTTATTCGGAGCACCTTGAGGCCTATGTTGGAAAAGGAAATATCTTCACATAAAAACTAGAGAGAAGGATTCTCAGAAACTTCTTTGTGATGAGTTCATTCAACTCACAGAGTTGAACCTACCAATTGATAGAGAAGTTTGGAAACACTCTTTTTGTAGAATCTGCAAGTGGATATTTGGAGCCGTTTGAGGCCTATGCTGGAAAAGGAAATATCTTCACATAAAAACTGAACAGAAGCATTCTCAGAAACTTCTTTGTGTTGAGTGCATTCAACTCACGGACTTGAACTTACCTGTAGAAAGAGCAGTTTTGAAACACTCTTTTGGTGAAATCTGCAAGTGGTTATTTGGAGCACTTCGAGGCCTGTGCTGGGATATGGAATATCTTCACCTAAAAACTACAGAGAAGCATTCTCAGAAAGTTCTTCACGATGCATTCATTCAACTCACAGAGTTGAACCTTCCTTTTGATAGAACAGTTTTGAAACACTCTTTTTGTAGAATCTGCAAGAGGATATTTGGAGCGTTTTGAGGCCTATGCTGGAAAAGGAAATATCTTCACCTAAAAACTAGACAGAAGCATTCTCAGAAACTTCTGTGTGATGAGTGCATTCAACTCACAGACTTGAACGTTTCTTTTGATAGAACAGTTTTGAAACATTACGTTTGTAGAATCTGCAAGTGTTTATTCGGAGCACCTTGAGGCCTATGTTGGAAAAGGAAATATCTTCACATAAAAACTAGAGAGAAGGATTCTCAGAAACTTCTTTGTGATGAGTTCATTCAACTCACAGAGTTGAACCTACCAATTGATAGAGAAGTTTGGAAACACTCTTTTTGTAGAATCTGCAAGTGGATATTTGGAGCCGTTTGAGGCCTATGCTGGAAAAGGAAATATCTTCACATAAAAACTGAACAGAAGCATTCTCAGAAACTTCTTTGTGTTGAGTGCATTCAACTCACGGACTTGAACTTACCTGTAGAAAGAGCAGTTTTGAAACACTCTTTTGGTAAAATCTGCAAGTGGTTATTTGGAGCACTTCGAGGCCTGTGCTGGGATATGGAATATCTTCACCTAAAAACTACAGAGAAGCATTCTCAGAAAGTTCTTCACGATGCATTCATTCAACTCACAGAGTTGAACCTTCCTTTTGATAGAACAGTTTTGAAACACTCTTTTTGTAGAATCTGCAAGAGGATATTTGGAGCGTTTTGAGGCCTATGCTGGAAAAGGAAATATCTTCACCTAAAAACTAGACAGAAGCATTCTCAGAAACTTCTGTGTGATGAGTGCATTCAACTCACAGACTTGAACGTTTCTTTTGATAGAACAGTTTTGAAACATTACGTTTGTAGAATCTGCAAGTGTTTATTCGGAGCACCTTGAGGCCTATGTTGGAAAAGGAAATATCTTCACATAAAAACTAGAGAGAAGGATTCTCAGAAACTTCTTTGTGATGAGTTCATTCAACTCACAGAGTTGAACCTACCAATTGATCGAGAAGTTTGGAAACACTCTTTTTGTAGAATCTGCAAGTGGATATTTGGAGCCGTTTGAGGCCTATGCTGGAAAAGGAAATATCTTCACATAAAAACTGAACAGAAGCATTCTCAGAAACTTCTTTGTGTTGAGTGCATTCAACTCACGGACTTGAACTCACCTGTAGAAAGAGCAGTTTTGAAACACTCTTTTGGTGAAATCTGCAAGTGGTTATTTGGAGCACTTCGAGGCCTGTGCTGGGATATGGAATATCTTCACCTAAAAACTACAGAGAAGCATTCTCAGAAAGTTCTTCACGATGCATTCATTCAACTCACAGAGTTGAACCTTCCTTTTGATAGAACAGTTTTGAAACACTCTTTTTGTAGAATCTGCAAGAGGATATTTGGAGCGTTTTGAGGCCTATGCTGGAAAAGGAAATATCTTCACCTAAAAACTAGACAGAAGCATTCTCAGAAACTTCTGTGTGATGAGTGAATTCAACTCACAGACTTGAATGTTTCTTTTGATAGAACAGTTTTGAAACATTACGTTTGTAGAATCTGCAAGTGTTTATTCGGAGCACCTTGAGGCCTATGTTGGAAAAGGAAATATCTTCACATAAAAACTAGAGAGAAGGATTCTCAGAAACTTCTTTGTGATGAGTTCATTCAACTCACAGAGTTGAACCTACCAATTGATAGAGAAGTTTGGAAACACTCTTTTTGTAGAATCTGCAAGTGGATATTTGGAGCCGTTTGAGGCCTATGCTGGAAAAGGAAATATCTTCACATAAAAACTGAACAGAAGCATTCTCAGAAACTTCTTTGTGTTGAGTGCATTCAACTCACGGACTTGAACTTATCTGTAGAAAGAGCAGTTTTGAAACACTCTTTTGGTGAAATCTGCAAGTGGTTATTTGGAGCACTTCGAGGCCTGTGCTGGGATATGGAATATCTTCACCTAAAAACTACAGAGAAGCATTCTCAGAAAGTTCTTCACGATGCATTCATTCAACTCACGGAGTTGAACCTTCCTTTTGATAGGACAGTTTTGAAACACTCTTTTTGTAGAATCTGCAAGAGGATATTTGGAGCGTTTTGAGGCCTATGCTGGAAAAGGAAATATCTTCACCTAAAAACTAGACAGAAGCATTCTCAGAAACTTCTGTGTGATGAGTGCATTCAACTCACAGACTTGAACGTTTCTTTTGATAGAACAGTTTTGAAACATTACGTTTGTAGAATCTGCAAGTGTTTATTCGGAGCACCTTGAGGCCTATGTTGGAAAAGGAAATATCTTCACATAAAAACTAGAGAGAAGGATTCTCAGAAACTTCTTTGTGATGAGTTCATTCAACTCACAGAGTTGAACCTACCAATTGATAGAGAAGTTTGGAAACACTCTTTTTGTAGAATCTGCAAGTGGATATTTGGAGCCGTTTGAGGCCTATGCTGGAAAAGGAAATATCTTCACATAAAAACTGAACAGAAGCATTCTCAGAAACTTCTTTGTGTTGAGTGCATTCAACTCACGGACTTGAACTTACCTGTAGAAAGAGCAGTTTTGAAACACTCTTTTGGTAAAATCTGCAAGTGGTTATTTGGAGCACTTCGAGGCCTGTGCTGGGATATGGAATATCTTCACCTAAAAACTACAGAGAAGCATTCTCAGAAAGTTCTTCACGATGCATTCATTCAACTCACAGAGTTGAACCTTCCTTTTGATAGAACAGTTTTGAAACACTCTTTTTGTAGAATCTGCAAGAGGATATTTGGAGCGTTTTGAGGCCTATGCTGGAAAAGGAAATATCTTCACCTAAAAACTAGACAGAAGCATTCTCAGAAACTTCTGTGTGATGAGTGCATTCAACTCACAGACTTGAACGTTTCTTTTGATAGAACAGTTTTGAAACATTACGTTTGTAGAATCTGCAAGTGTTTATTCGGAGCACCTTGAGGCCTATGTTGGAAAAGGAAATATCTTCACATAAAAACTAGAGAGAAGGATTCTCAGAAACTTCTTTGTGATGAGTTCATTCAACTCACAGAGTTGAACCTACCAATTGATCGAGAAGTTTGGAAACACTCTTTTTGTAGAATCTGCAAGTGGATATTTGGAGCCGTTTGAGGCCTATGCTGGAAAAGGAAATATCTTCACATAAAAACTGAACAGAAGCATTCTCAGAAACTTCTTTGTGTTGAGTGCATTCAACTCACAGACTTGAACTCACCTGTAGAAAGAGCAGTTTTGAAACACTCTTTTGGTGAAATCTGCAAGTGGTTATTTGGAGCACTTCGAGGCCTGTGCTGGGATATGGAATATCTTCACCTAAAAACTACAGAGAAGCATTCTCAGAAAGTTCTTCACGATGCATTCATTCAACTCACAGAGTTGAACCTTCCTTTTGATAGAACAGTTTTGAAACACTCTTTTTGTAGAATCTGCAAGAGGATATTTGGAGCGTTTTGAGGCCTATGCTGGAAAAGGAAATATCTTCACCTAAAAACTAGACAGAAGCATTCTCAGAAACTTCTGTGTGATGAGTGAATTCAACTCACAGACTTGAATGTTTCTTTTGATAGAACAGTTTTGAAACATTACGTTTGTAGAATCTGCAAGTGTTTATTCGGAGCACCTTGAGGCCTATGTTGGAAAAGGAAATATCTTCACATAAAAACTAGAGAGAAGGATTCTCAGAAACTTCTTTGTGATGAGTTCATTCAACTCACAGAGTTGAACCTACCAATTGATAGAGAAGTTTGGAAACACTCTTTTTGTAGAATCTGCAAGTGGATATTTGGAGCCGTTTGAGGCCTATGCTGGAAAAGGAAATATCTTCACATAAAAACTGAACAGAAGCATTCTCAGAAACTTCTTTGTGTTGAGTGCATTCAACTCACAGACTTGAACTTATCTGTAGAAAGAGCAGTTTTGAAACACTCTTTTGGTGAAATCTGCAAGTGGTTATTTGGAGCACTTCGAGGCCTGTGCTGGGATATGGAATATCTTCACCTAAAAACTACAGAGAAGCATTCTCAGAAAGTTCTTCACGATGCATTCATTCAACTCACAGAGTTGAACCTTCCTTTTGATAGGACAGTTTTGAAACACTCTTTTTGTAGAATCTGCAAGAGGATATTTGGAGCGTTTTGAGGCCTATGCTGGAAAAGGATATATCTTCACCTAAAAACTAGACAGAAGCATTCTCAGAAACTTCTGTGTGATGAGTGCATTCAACTCACAGACTTGAACGTTTCTTTTGATAGAACAGTTTTGAAACATTACGTTTGTAGAATCTGCAAGTGTTTATTCGGAGCACCTTGAGGCCTATGTTGGAAAAGGAAATATCTTCACATAAAAACTAGAGAGAAGGATTCTCAGAAACTTCTTTGTGATGAGTTCATTCAACTCACAGAGTTGAACCTACCAATTGATAGAGAAGTTTGGAAACACTCTTTTTGTAGAATCTGCAAGTGGATATTTGGAGCCGTTTGAGGCCTATGCTGGAAAAGGAAATATCTTCACATAAAAACTGAACAGAAGCATTCTCAGAAACTTCTTTGTGTTGAGTGCATTCAACTCACGGACTTGAACTTACCTGTAGAAAGAGCAGTTTTGAAACACTCTTTTGGTAAAATCTGCAAGTGGTTATTTGGAGCACTTCGAGGCCTGTGCTGGGATATGGAATATCTTCACCTAAAAACTACAGAGAAGCATTCTCAGAAAGTTCTTCACGATGCATTCATTCAACTCACAGAGTTGAACCTTCCTTTTGATAGAACAGTTTTGGAACACTCTTTTTGTAGAATCTGCAAGAGGATATTTGGAGCGTTTTGAGGCCTATGCTGGAAAACGAAATATCTTCACCTAAAAACTAGACAGAAGCATTCTCAGAAACTTCTGTGTGATGAGTGAATTCAACTCACAGACTTGAATGTTTCTTTTGATAGAACAGTTTTGAAACATTACGTTTGTAGAATCTGCAAGTGTTTATTCGGAGCACCTTGAGGCCTATGTTGGAAAAGGAAATATCTTCACATAAAAACTAGAGAGAAGGATTCTCAGAAACTTCTTTGTGATGAGTTCATTCAACTCACAGAGTTGAACCTACCAATTGATAGAGAAGTTTGGAAACACTCTTTTTGTAGAATCTGCAAGTGGATATTTGGAGCCGTTTGAGGCCTATGCTGGAAAAGGAAATATCTTCACATAAAAACTGAACAGAAGCATTCTCAGAAACTTCTTTGTGTTGAGTGCATTCAACTCACAGACTTGAACTTATCTGTAGAAAGAGCAGTTTTGAAACACTCTTTTGGTGAAATCTGCAAGTGGTTATTTGGAGCACTTCGAGGCCTGTGCTGGGATATGGAATATCTTCACCTAAAAACTACAGAGAAGCATTCTCAGAAAGTTCTTCACGATGCATTCATTCAACTCACGGAGTTGAACCTTCCTTTTGATAGGACAGTTTTGAAACACTCTTTTTGTAGAATCTGCAAGAGGATATTTGGAGCGTTTTGAGGCCTATGCTGGAAAAGGAAATATCTTCACCTAAAAACTAGACAGAAGCATTCTCAGAAACTTCTGTGTGATGAGTGCATTCAACTCACAGACTTGAACGTTTCTTTTGATAGAACAGTTTTGAAACATTACGTTTGTAGAATCTGCAAGTGTTTATTCGGAGCACCTTGAGGCCTATGTTGGAAAAGGAAATATCTTCACATAAAAACTAGAGAGAAGGATTCTCAGAAACTTCTTTGTGATGAGTTCATTCAACTCACAGAGTTGAACCTACCCATTGATAGAGAAGTTTGGAAACACTCTTTTTGTAGAATCTGCAAGTGGATATTTGGAGCCGTTTGAGGCCTATGCTGGAAAAGGAAATATCTTCACATAAAAACTGAACAGAAGCATTCTCAGAAACTTCTTTGTGTTGAGTGCATTCAACTCACGGACTTGAACTTACCTGTAGAAAGAGCAGTTTTGAAACACTCTTTTGGTGAAATCTGCAAGTGGTTATTTGGAGCACTTCGAGGCCTGTGCTGGGATATGGAATATCTTCACCTAAAAACTACAGAGAAGCATTCTCAGAAAGTTCTTCACGATGCATTCATTCAACTCACAGAGTTGAACCTTCCTTTTGATAGAACAGTTTTGAAACACTCTTTTTGTAGAATCTGCAAGAGGATATTTGGAGCGTTTTGAGGCCTATGCTGGAAAAGGAAATATCTTCACCTAAAAACTAGACAGAAGCATTCTCAGAAACTTCTGTGTGATGAGTGCATTCAACTCACAGACTTGAACGTTTCTTTTGATAGAACAGTTTTGAAACATTACGTTTGTAGAATCTGCAAGTGTTTATTCGGAGCACCTTGAGGCCTATGTTGGAAAAGGAAATATCTTCACATAAAAACTAGAGAGAAGGATTCTCAGAAACTTCTTTGTGATGAGTTCATTCAACTCACAGAGTTGAACCTACCAATTGATAGAGAAGTTTGGAAACACTCTTTTTGTAGAATCTGCAAGTGGATATTTGGAGCCGTTTGAGGCCTATGCTGGAAAAGGAAATATCTTCACATAAAAACTGAACAGAAGCATTCTCAGAAACTTCTTTGTGTTGAGTGCATTCAACTCACGGACTTGAACTTACCTGTAGAAAGAGCAGTTTTGAAACACTCTTTTGGTGAAATCTGCAAGTGGTTATTTGGAGCACTTCGAGGCCTGTGCTGGGATATGGAATATCTTCACCTAAAAACTACAGAGAAGCATTCTCAGAAAGTTCTTCACGATGCATTCATTCAACTCACAGAGTTGAACCTTCCTTTTGATAGAACAGTTTTGAAACACTCTTTTTGTAGAATCTGCAAGAGGATATTTGGAGCGTTTTGAGGCCTATGCTGGAAAAGGAAATATCTTCACCTAAAAACTAGACAGAAGCATTCTCAGAAACTTCTGTGTGATGAGTGCATTCAACTCACAGACTTGAACGATTCTTTTGATAGAATAGTTTTGAAACATTACATTTGTAGAATCTGCAAGTGTTTATTCGGAGCACCTTGAGGCCTATGTTGGAAAAGGAAATATCTTCACATAAAAACTAGAGAGAAGGATTCTCAGAAACTTCTTTGTGATGAGTTCATTCAACTCACAGAGTTGAACCTACCAATTGATCGAGAAGTTTGGAAACACTCTTTTTGTAGAATCTGCAAGTGGATATTTGGAGCCGTTTGAGACCTATGCTGGAAAAGGAAATATCTTCACATAAAAACTGAACAGAAGCATTCTCAGAAACTTCTTTGTGTTGAGTGCATTCAACTCACAGACTTGAACTTACCTGTAGAAAGAGCAGTTTTGAAACACTCTTTTGGTGAAATCTGCAAGTGGTTATTTGGAGCACTTCGAGGCCTGTGCTGGGATATGGAATATCTTCACCTAAAAACTACAGAGAAGCATTCTCAGAAAGTTCTTCACGATGCATTCATTCAACTCACAGAGTTGAACCTTCCTTTTGATAGAACAGTTTTGAAACACTCTTTTTGTAGAATCTGCAAGAGGATATTTGGAGCGTTTTGAGGCCTATGCTGGAAAAGGAAATATCTTCACCTAAAAACTAGACAGAAGCATTCTCAGAAACTTCTGTGTGATGAGTGCATTCAACTCACAGACTTGAACGTTTCTTTTGATAGAACAGTTTTGAAACATTACGTTTGTAGAATCTGCAAGTGTTTATTCGGAGCACCTTGAGGCCTATGTTGGAAAAGGAAATATCTTCACATAAAAACTAGAGAGAAGGATTCTCAGAAACTTCTTTGTGATGAGTTCATTCAACTCACAGAGTTGAACCTACCAATTGATAGAGAAGTTTGGAAACACTCTTTTTGTAGAATCTGCAAGTGGATATTTGGAGCCGTTTGAGGCCTATGCTGGAAAAGGAAATATCTTCACATAAAAACTGAACAGAAGCATTCTCAGAAACTTCTTTGTGTTGAGTGCATTCAACTCACAGACTTGAACTTACCTGTAGAAAGAGCAGTTTTGAAACACTCTTTTGGTGAAATCTGCAAGTGGTTATTTAGAGCACTTCGAGGCCTGTGCTGGGATATGGAATATCTTCACCTAAAAACTACAGAGAAGCATTCTCAGAAAGTTCTTAACGATGCATTCATTCAACTTACAGAGTTGAACCTTCCTTTTGATAGAACAGTTTTGAAACACTCTTTTTGTAGAATCTGCAAGAGGATATTTGGAGCGTTTTGAGGCCTATGCTGGAAAAGGAAATATCTTCACCTAAAAACTAGACAGAAGCATTCTCAGAAACTTCTGTGTGATGAGTGCATTCAACTCACAGACTTGAACGTTTCTTTTGATAGAACAGTTTTGAAACATTACGTTTGTAGAATCTGCAAGTGTTTATTCGGAGCACCTTGAGGCCTATGTTGGAAAAGGAAATATCTTCACATAAAAACTAGAGAGAAGGATTCTCAGAAACTTCTTTGTGATGAGTTCATTCAACTCACAGAGTTGAACCTACCAATTGATAGAGAAGTTTGGAAACACTCTTTTTGTAGAATCTGCAAGTGGATATTTGGAGCCGTTTGAGGCCTATGCTGGAAAAGGAAATATCTTCACATAAAAACTGAACAGAAGCATTCTCAGAAACTTCTTTGTGTTGAGTGCATTCAACTCACGGACTTGAACTTACCTGTAGAAAGAGCAGTTTTGAAACACTCTTTTGGTAAAATCTGCAAGTGGTTATTTGGAGCACTTCGAGGCCTGTGCTGGGATATGGAATATCTTCACCTAAAAACTACAGAGAAGCATTCTCAGAAAGTTCTTCAAGATGCATTCATTCAACTCACAGAGTTGAACCTTCCTTTTGATAGAACAGTTTTGAAACACTCTTTTTGTAGAATCTGCAAGAGGATATTTGGAGCGTTTTGAGGCCTATGCTGGAAAAGGAAATATCTTCACCTAAAAACTAGACAGAAGCATTCTCGGAAACTTCTGTGTGATGAGTGCATTCAACTCACAGACTTGAACGTTTCTTTTATTAGAACAGTTTTGAAACATTACGTTTGTAGAATCTGCAAGTGTTTATTCGGAGCACCTTGAGGCCTATGTTGGAAAAGGAAATATCTTCACATAAAAACTAGAGAGAAGGATTCTCAGAAACTTCTTTGTGATGAGTTCATTCAACTCACAGAGTTGAACCTACCAATTGATAGAGAAGTTTGGAAACACTCTTTTTGTAGAATCTGCAAGTGGATATTTGGAGCCGTTTGAGGCCTATGCTGGAAAAGGAAATATCTTCACATAAAAACTGAACAGAAGCATTCTCAGAAACTTCTTTGTGTTGAGTGCATTCAGCTCACGGACTTGAACTTACCTGTAGAAAGAGCAGTTTTGAAACACACTTTTGGTAAAATCTGCAAGTGGTTATTTGGAGCACTTCGAGGCCTGTGCTGGGATATGGAATATCTTCACCTAAAAACTACAGAGAAGCATTCTCAGAAAGTTCTTCACGATGCATTCATTCAACTCACAGAGTTGAACCTTCCTTTTGATAGAACAGTTTTGAAACACTCTTTTTGTAGAATCTGCAAGAGGATATTTGGAGCGTTTTGAGGCCTATGCTGGAAAAGGAAATATCTTCACCTAAAAACTAGACAGAAGCATTCTCAGAAACTTCTGTGTGATGAGTGCATTCAACTCACAGACTTGAACGTTTCTTTTGATAGAACAGTTTTGAAACGTTACGTTTGTAGAATCTGCAAGTGTTTATTCGGAGCACCTTGAGGCCTATGTTGGAAAAGGAAATATCTTCACATAAAAACTAGAGAGAAGGATTCTCAGAAACTTCTTTGTGATGAGTTCATTCAACTCACAGAGTTGAACCTCCCGATTGATAGAAAAGTTTGGAAACACTCTTTTTGTAGAATCTGCAAGTGGATATTTGGAGCCGTTTGAGGCCTATCCTGGAAAAGGAAATATCTTCACATAAAAACTGAACAGAAGCATTCTCAGAAACTTCTTTGTGTTGAGTGCATTCAACTCACAGACTTGAACTTACCTGTAGAAAGAGCAGTTTTGAAACACTCTTTTGGTGAAATCTGCAAGTGGTTATTTGGAGCACTTCGAGGCCTGTGCTGGGATATGGAATATCTTCACCTAAAAACTACAGAGAAGCATTCTCAGAAAGTTCTTCACGATGCATTCATTCAACTCACAGAGTTGAACCTTCCTTTTGATAGAACAGTTTTGAAACACTCTTTTTGTAGAATCTGCAAGAGGATATTTGGAGCGTTTTGAGGCCTATGCTGGAAAAGGAAATATCTTCACCTAAAAACTAGACAGAAGCATTCTCAGAAACTTCTGTGTGATGAGTGCATTCAACTCACAGACTTGAACGTTTCTTTTGATAGAACAGTTTTGAAACATTACGTTTGTAGAATCTGCAAGTGTTTATTCGGAGCACCTTGAGGCCTATGTTGGAAAAGGAAATATCTTCACATAAAAACTAGAGAGAAGGATTCTCAGAAACTTCTTTGTGATGAGTTCATTCAACTCACAGAGTTGAACCTACCAATTGATAGAGAAGTTTGGAAACACTCTTTTTGTAGAATCTGCAAGTGGATATTTGGAGCCGTTTGAGGCCTATGCTGGAAAAGGAAATATCTGCACATAAAAACTGAACAGAAGCATTCTCAGAAACTTCTTTGTGTTGAGTGCATTCAACTCACAGACTTGAACTTATCTGTAGAAAGAGCAGTTTTGAAACACTCTTTTGGTGAAATCTGGAAGTGGTTATTTGGAGCACTTCGAGGCCTGTGCTGGGATATGGAATATCTTCACCTAAAAACTACAGAGAAGCATTCTCAGAAAGTTCTTCACGATGCATTCATTCAACTCACAGAGTTGAACCTTCCTTTTGATAGGACAGTTTTGAAACACTCTTTTTGTAGAATCTGCAAGAGGATATTTGGAGCGTTTTGAGGCCTATGCTGGAAAAGGAAATATCTTCACCTAAAAACTAGACAGAAGCATTCTCAGAAACTTCTGTGTGATGAGTGCATTCAACTCACAGACTTGAACGTTTCTTTTGATAGAACAGTTTTGAAACATTACGTTTGTAGAATCTGCAAGTGTTTATTCGGAGCACCTTGAGGCCTATGTTGGAAAAGGAAATATCTTCACATAAAAACTAGAGAGAAGGATTCTCAGAAACTTCTTTGTGATGAGTTCATTCAACTCACAGAGTTGAACCTACCAATTGATAGAGAAGTTTGGAAACACTCTTTTTGTAGAATCTGCAAGTGGATATTTGGAGCCGTTTGAGGCCTATGCTGGAAAAGGAAATATCTTCACATAAAAACTGAACAGAAGCATTCTCAGAAACTTCTTTGTGTTGAGTGCATTCAACTCACGGACTTGAACTTACCTGTAGAAAGAGCAGTTTTGAAACACTCTTTTGGTAAAATCTGCAAGTGGTTATTTGGAGCACTTCGAGGCCTGTGCTGGGATATGGAATATCTTCACCTAAAAACTACAGAGAAGCATTCTCAGAAAGTTCTTCACGATGCATTCATTCAACTCACAGAGTTGAACCTTCCTTTTGATAGAACAGTTTTGAAACACTCTTTTTGTAGAATCTGCAAGAGGATATTTGGAGCGTTTTGAGGCCTATGCTGGAAAAGGAAATATCTTCACCTAAAAACTAGACAGAAGCATTCTCAGAAACTTCAGTGTGATGAGTGCATTCAACTCACAGACTTGAACGTTTCTTTTGATAGAACAGTTTTGAAACATTACGTTTGTAGAATCTGCAAGTGTTTATTCGGAGCACCTTGAGGCCTATGTTGGAAAAGGAAATATCTTCACATAAAAACTAGAGAGAAGGATTCTCAGAAACTTCTTTGTGATGAGTTCATTCAACTCACAGAGTTGAACCTACCAATTGATAGAGAAGTTTGGAAACACTCTTTTTGTAGAATCTGCAAGTGGATATTTGGAGCCGTTTGAGGCCTATGCTGGAAAAGGAAATATCTTCACATAAAAACTGAACAGAAGCATTCTCAGAAACTTCTTTGTGTTGAGTGCATTCAACTCACAGACTTGAACTTACCTGTAGAAAGAGCAGTTTTGAAACACTCTTTTGGTGAAATCTGCAAGTGGTTATTTGGAGCACTTCGAGGCCTGTGCTGGGATATGGAATATCTTCACCTAAAAACTACAGAGAAGCATTCTCAGAAAGTTCTTCACGATGCATTCATTCAACTCACAGAGTTGAACCTTCCTTTTGATAGAACAGTTTTGAAACACTCTTTTTGTAGAATCTGCAAGAGGATATTTGGAGCGTTTTGAGGCCTATGCTGGAAAAGGAAATATCTTCACCTAAAAACTAGACAGAAGCATTCTCAGAAACTTCTGTGTGATGAGTGCATTCAACTCACAGACTTGAACGTTTCTTTTGATAGAACAGTTTTGAAACATTACGTTTGTAGAATCTGCAAGTGTTTATTCGGAGCACCTTGAGGCCTATGTTGGAAAAGGAAATATCTTCACATAAAAACTAGAGAGAAGGATTCTCAGAAACTTCTTTGTGATGAGTTCATTCAACTCACAGAGTTGAACCTACCAATTGATAGAGAAGTTTGGAAACACTCTTTTTGTAGAATCTGCAAGTGGATATTTGGAGCCGTTTGAGGCCTATGCTGGAAAAGGAAATATCTTCACATAAAAACTGAACAGAAGCATTCTCAGAAACTTCTTTGTGTTGAGTGCATTCAACTCACGGACTTGAACTTACCTGTAGAAAGAGCAGTTTTGAAACACTCTTTTGGTAAAATCTGCAAGTGGTTATTTGGAGCACTTCGAGGCCTGTGCTGGGATATGGAATATCTTCACCTAAAAACTACAGAGAAGCATTCTCAGAAAGTTCTTCACGATGCATTCATTCAACTCACAGAGTTGAACCTTCCTTTTGATAGAACAGTTTTGAAACACTCTTTTTGTAGAATCTGCAAGAGGATATTTGGAGCGTTTTGAGGCCTACGCTGGAAAAGGAAATATCTTCACCTAAAAACTAGACAGAAGCATTCTCAGAAACTTCTGTGTGATGAGTGCATTCAACTCACAGACTTGAACGTTTCTTTTGATAGAACAGTTTTGAAACATTACGTTTGTAGAATCTGCAAGTGTTTATTCGGAGCACCTTGAGGCCTATGTTGGAAAAGGAAATATCTTCACATAAAAACTAGAGAGAAGGATTCTCAGAAACTTCTTTGTGATGAGTTCATTCAACTCACAGAGTTGAACCTACCAATTGATAGAGAAGTTTGGAAACACTCTTTTTGTAGAATCTGCAAGTGGATATTTGGAGCCGTTTGAGGCCTATGCTGGAAAAGGAAATATCTTCACATAAAAACTGAACAGAAGCATTCTCAGAAACTTCTTTGTGTTGAGTGCATTCAACTCACGGACTTGAACTCACCTGTAGAAAGAGCAGTTTTGAAACACTCTTTTGGTGAAATCTGCAAGTGGTTATTTGGAGCACTTCGAGGCCTGTGCTGGGATATGGAATATCTTCACCTAAAAACTACAGAGAAGCATTCTCAGAAAGTTCTTCACAATGCATTCATTCAACTCACGGAGTTGAACCTTCCTTTTGATAGGACAGTTTTGAAACACTCTTTTTGTAGAATCTGCAAGAGGATATTTGGAGCGTTTTGAGGCCTATGCTGGAAAAGGAAATATCTTCACCTAAAAACTAGACAGAAGGATTCTCAGAAACTTCTGTGTGATGAGTGCATTCAACTCACAGACTTGAACGTTTCTTTTGATAGAACAGTTTTGAAACATTACGTTTGTAGAATCTGCAAGTGTTTATTCGGAGCACCTTGAGGCCTATGTTGGAAAAGGAAATATCTTCACATAAAAACTAGAGAGAAGGATTCTCAGAAACTTCTTTGTGATGAGTTCATTCAACTCACAGAGTTGAACCTACCAATTGATAGAGAAGTTTGGAAACACTCTTTTTGTAGAATCTGCAAGTGGATATTTGGAGCCGTTTGAGGCCTATGCTGGAAAAGGAAATATCTTCACATAAAAACTGAACAGAAGCATTCTCAGAAACTTCTTTGTGTTGAGTGCATTCAACTCACGGACTTGAACTTACCTGTAGAAAGAGCAGTTTTGAAACACTCTTTTGGTAAAATCTGCAAGTGGTTATTTGGAGCACTTCGAGGCCTGTGCTGGGATATGGAATATCTTCACCTAAAAACTACAGAGAAGCATTCTCAGAAAGTTCTTCACGATGCATTCATTCAACTCACAGAGTTGAACCTTCCTTTTGATAGAACAGTTTTGAAACACTCTTTTTGTAGAATCTGCAAGAGGATATTTGGAGCGTTTTGAGGCCTATGCTGGAAAAGGAAATATCTTCACCTAAAAACTAGACAGAAGCATTCTCAGAAACTTCTGTGTGATGAGTGCATTCAACTCACAGACTTGAACGTTTCTTTTGATAGAACAGTTTTGAAACATTACGTTTGTAGAATCTGCAAGTGTTTATTCGGAGCACCTTGAGGCCTATGTTGGAAAAGGAAATATCTTCACATAAAAACTAGAGAGAAGGATTCTCAGAAACTTCTTTGTGATGAGTTCATTCAACTCACAGAGTTGAACCTACCAATTGATCGAGAAGTTTGGAAACACTCTTTTTGTAGAATCTGCAAGTGGATATTTGGAGCCGTTTGAGGCCTATGCTGGAAAAGGAAATATCTTCACATAAAAACTGAACAGAAGCATTCTCAGAAACTTCTTTGTGTTGAGTGCATTCAACTCACGGACTTGAACTCACCTGTAGAAAGAGCAGTTTTGAAACACTCTTTTGGTGAAATCTGCAAGTGGTTATTTGGAGCACTTCGAGGCCTGTGCTGGGATATGGAATATCTTCACCTAAAAACTACAGAGAAGCATTCTCAGAAAGTTCTTCACGATGCATTCATTCAACTCACAGAGTTGAACCTTCCTTTTGATAGAACAGTTTTGAAACACTCTTTTTGTAGAATCTGCAAGAGGATATTTGGAGCGTTTTGAGGCCTATGCTGGAAAAGGAAATATCTTCACCTAAAAACTAGACAGAAGCATTCTCAGAAACTTCAGTGTGATGAGTGCATTCAACTCACAGACTTGAATGTTTCTTTTGATAGAACAGTTTTGAAACATTACGTTTGTAGAATCTGCAAGTGTTTATTCGGAGCACCTTGAGGCCTATGTTGGAAAAGGAAATATCTTCACATAAAAACTAGAGAGAAGGATTCTCAGAAACTTCTTTGTGATGAGTTCATTCAACTCACAGAGTTGAACCTACCAATTGATAGAGAAGTTTGGAAACACTCTTTTTGTAGAATCTGCAAGTGGATATTTGGAGCCGTTTGAGGCCTATGCTGGAAAAGGAAATATCTTCACATAAAAACTGAACAGAAGCATTCTCAGAAACTTCTTTGTGTTGAGTGCATTCAACTCACAGACTTGAACTTACCTGTAGAAAGAGCAGTTTTGAAACACTCTTTTGGTGAAATCTGCAAGTGGTTATTTGGAGCACTTCGAGGCCTGTGCTGGGATATGGAATATCTTCACCTAAAAACTACAGAGAAGCATTCTCAGAAAGTTCTTCACGATGCATTCATTCAACTCACAGAGTTGAACCTTCCTTTTGATAGAACAGTTTTGAAACACTCTTTTTGTAGAATCTGCAAGAGGATATTTGGAGCGTTTTGAGGCCTATGCTGGAAAAGGAAATATCTTCACCTAAAAACTAGACAGAAGCATTCTCAGAAACTTCTGTGTGATGAGTGCATTCAACTCACAGACTTGAACGTTTCTTTTGATAGAACAGTTTTGAAACATTACGTTTGTAGAATCTGCAAGTGTTTATTCGGAGCACCTTGAGGCCTATGTTGGAAAAGGAAATATCTTCACATAAAAACTAGAGAGAAGGATTCTCAGAAACTTCTTTGTGATGAGTTCATTCAACTCACAGAGTTGAACCTACCAATTGATCGAGAAGTTTGGAAACACTCTTTTTGTAGAATCTGCAAGTGGATATTTGGAGCCGTTTGAGGCCTATGCTGGAAAAGGAAATATCTTCACATAAAAACTGAACAGAAGCATTCTCAGAAACTTCTTTGTGTTGAGTGCATTCAACTCACGGACTTGAACTTACCTGTAGAAAGAGCAGTTTTGAAACACTCTTTTGGTAAAATCTGCAAGTGGTTATTTGGAGCACTTCGAGGCCTGTGCTGGGATATGGAATATCTTCACCTAAAAACTACAGAGAAGCATTCTCAGAAAGTTCTTCACGATGCATTCATTCAACTCACGGAGTTGAACCTTCCTTTTGATAGAACAGTTTTGAAACACTCTTTTTGTAGAATCTGCAAGAGGATATTTGGAGCGTTTTGAGGCCTACGCTGGAAAAGGAAATATCTTCACCTAAAAACTAGACAGAAGCATTCTCAGAAACTTCTGTGTGATGAGTGCATTCAACTCACAGACTTGAACGTTTCTTTTGATAGAACAGTTTTGAAACATTACGTTTGTAGAATCTGCAAGTGTTTATTCGGAGCACCTTGAGGCCTATGTTGGAAAAGGAAATATCTTCACATAAAAACTAGAGAGAAGGATTCTCAGAAACTTCTTTGTGATGAGTTCATTCAACTCACAGAGTTGAACCTACCAATTGATAGAGAAGTTTGGAAACACTCTTTTTGTAGAATCTGCAAGTGGATATTTGGAGCCGTTTGAGGCCTATGCTGGAAAAGGAAATATCTTCACATAAAAACTGAACAGAAGCATTCTCAGAAACTTCTTTGTGTTGAGTGCATTCAACTCACGGACTTGAACTCACCTGTAGAAAGAGCAGTTTTGAAACACTCTTTTGGTGAAATCTGCAAGTGGTTATTTGGAGCACTTCGAGGCCTGTGCTGGGATATGGAATATCTTCACCTAAAAACTACAGAGAAGCATTCTCAGAAAGTTCTTCACGATGCATTCATTCAACTCACGGAGTTGAACCTTCCTTTTGATAGGACAGTTTTGAAACACTCTTTTTGTAGAATCTGCAAGAGGATATTTGGAGCGTTTTGAGGCCTATGCTGGAAAAGGAAATATCTTCACCTAAAAACTAGACAGAAGGATTCTCAGAAACTTCTGTGTGATGAGTGCATTCAACTCACAGACTTGAACGTTTCTTTTGATAGAACAGTTTTGAAACATTACGTTTGTAGAATCTGCAAGTGTTTATTCGGAGCACCTTGAGGCCTATGTTGGAAAAGGAAATATCTTCACATAAAAACTAGAGAGAAGGATTCTCAGAAACTTCTTTGTGATGAGTTCATTCAACTCACAGAGTTGAACCTACCAATTGATAGAGAAGTTTGGAAACACTCTTTTTGTAGAATCTGCAAGTGGATATTTGGAGCCGTTTGAGGCCTATGCTGGAAAAGGAAATATCTTCACATAAAAACTGAACAGAAGCATTCTCAGAAACTTCTTTGTGTTGAGTGCATTCAACTCACGGACTTGAACTTACCTGTAGAAAGAGCAGTTTTGAAACACTCTTTTGGTAAAATCTGCAAGTGGTTATTTGGAGCACTTCGAGGCCTGTGCTGGGATATGGAATATCTTCACCTAAAAACTACAGAGAAGCATTCTCAGAAAGTTCTTCACGATGCATTCATTCAACTCACAGAGTTGAACCTTCCTTTTGATAGAACAGTTTTGAAACACTCTTTTTGTAGAATCTGCAAGAGGATATTTGGAGCGTTTTGAGGCCTATGCTGGAAAAGGAAATATCTTCACCTAAAAACTAGACAGAAGCATTCTCAGAAACTTCTGTGTGATGAGTGCATTCAACTCACAGACTTGAACGTTTCTTTTGATAGAACAGTTTTGAAACATTACGTTTGTAGAATCTGCAAGTGTTTATTCGGAGCACCTTGAGGCCTATGTTGGAAAAGGAAATATCTTCACATAAAAACTAGAGAGAAGGATTCTCAGAAACTTCTTTGTGATGAGTTCATTCAACTCACAGAGTTGAACCTACCAATTGATCGAGAAGTTTGGAAACACTCTTTTTGTAGAATCTGCAAGTGGATATTTGGAGCCGTTTGAGGCCTATGCTGGAAAAGGAAATATCTTCACATAAAAACTGAACAGAAGCATTCTCAGAAACTTCTTTGTGTTGAGTGCATTCAACTCACGGACTTGAACTCACCTGTAGAAAGAGCAGTTTTGAAACACTCTTTTGGTGAAATCTGCAAGTGGTTATTTGGAGCACTTCGAGGCCTGTGCTGGGATATGGAATATCTTCACCTAAAAACTACAGAGAAGCATTCTCAGAAAGTTCTTCACGATGCATTCATTCAACTCACAGAGTTGAACCTTCCTTTTGATAGAACAGTTTTGAAACACTCTTTTTGTAGAATCTGCAAGAGGATATTTGGAGCGTTTTGAGGCCTATGCTGGAAAAGGAAATATCTTCACCTAAAAACTAGACAGAAGCATTCTCAGAAACTTCTGTGTGATGAGTGAATTCAACTCACAGACTTGAATGTTTCTTTTGATAGAACAGTTTTGAAACATTACGTTTGTAGAATCTGCAAGTGTTTATTCGGAGCACCTTGAGGCCTATGTTGGAAAAGGAAATATCTTCACATAAAAACTAGAGAGAAGGATTCTCAGAAACTTCTTTGTGATGAGTTCATTCAACTCACAGAGTTGAACCTACCAATTGATAGAGAAGTTTGGAAACACTCTTTTTGTAGAATCTGCAAGTGGATATTTGGAGCCGTTTGAGGCCTATGCTGGAAAAGGAAATATCTTCACATAAAAACTGAACAGAAGCATTCTCAGAAACTTCTTTGTGTTGAGTGCATTCAACTCACGGACTTGAACTTATCTGTAGAAAGAGCAGTTTTGAAACACTCTTTTGGTGAAATCTGCAAGTGGTTATTTGGAGCACTTCGAGGCCTGTGCTGGGATATGGAATATCTTCACCTAAAAACTACAGAGAAGCATTCTCAGAAAGTTCTTCACGATGCATTCATTCAACTCACAGAGTTGAACCTTCCTTTTGATAGGACAGTTTTGAAACACTCTTTTTGTAGAATCTGCAAGAGGATATTTGGAGCGTTTTGAGGCCTATGCTGGAAAAGGAAATATCTTCACCTAAAAACTAGACAGAAGCATTCTCAGAAACTTCTGTGTGATGAGTGCATTCAACTCACAGACTTGAACGTTTCTTTTGATAGAACAGTTTTGAAACATTACGTTTGTAGAATCTGCAAGTGTTTATTCGGAGCACCTTGAGGCCTATGTTGGAAAAGGAAATATCTTCACATAAAAACTAGAGAGAAGGATTCTCAGAAACTTCTTTGTGATGAGTTCATTCAACTCACAGAGTTGAACCTACCAATTGATAGAGAAGTTTGGAAACACTCTTTTTGTAGAATCTGCAAGTGGATATTTGGAGCCGTTTGAGGCCTATGCTGGAAAAGGAAATATCTTCACATAAAAACTGAACAGAAGCATTCTCAGAAACTTCTTTGTGTTGAGTGCATTCAACTCACGGACTTGAACTTACCTGTAGAAAGAGCAGTTTTGAAACACTCTTTTGGTAAAATCTGCAAGTGGTTATTTGGAGCACTTCGAGGCCTGTGCTGGGATATGGAATATCTTCACCTAAAAACTACAGAGAAGCATTCTCAGAAAGTTCTTCACGATGCATTCATTCAACTCACAGAGTTGAACCTTCCTTTTGATAGAACAGTTTTGAAACACTCTTTTTGTAGAATCTGCAAGAGGATATTTGGAGCGTTTTGAGGCCTATGCTGGAAAAGGAAATATCTTCACCTAAAAACTAGACAGAAGCATTCTCAGAAACTTCTGTGTGATGAGTGCATTCAACTCACAGACTTGAACGTTTCTTTTGATAGAACAGTTTTGAAACATTACGTTTGTAGAATCTGCAAGTGTTTATTCGGAGCACCTTGAGGCCTATGTTGGAAAAGGAAATATCTTCACATAAAAACTAGAGAGAAGGATTCTCAGAAACTTCTTTGTGATGAGTTCATTCAACTCACAGAGTTGAACCTACCAATTGATAGAGAAGTTTGGAAACACTCTTTTTGTAGAATCTGCAAGTGGATATTTGGAGCCGTTTGAGGCCTATGCTGGAAAAGGAAATATCTTCACATAAAAACTGAACAGAAGCATTCTCAGAAACTTCTTTGTGTTGAGTGCATTCAACTCACAGACTTGAACTTACCTGTAGAAAGAGCAGTTTTGAAACACTCTTTTGGTGAAATCTGCAAGTGGTTATTTGGAGCACTTCGAGGCCTGTGCTGGGATATGGAATATCTTCACCTAAAAACTACAGAGAAGCATTCTCAGAAAGTTCTTCACGATGCATTCATTCAACTCACAGAGTTGAACCTTCCTTTTGATAGAACAGTTTTGAAACACTCTTTTTGTAGAATCTGCAAGAGGATATTTGGAGCGTTTTGAGGCCTATGCTGGAAAAGGAAATATCTTCACCTAAAAACTAGACAGAAGCATTCTCAGAAACTTCTGTGTGATGAGTGAATTCAACTCACAGACTTGAACGTTTCTTTTGATAGAACAGTTTTGAAACATTACGTTTGTAGAATCTGCAAGTGTTTATTCGGAGCACCTTGAGGCCTATGTTGGAAAAGGAAATATCTTCACATAAAAACTAGAGAGAAGGATTCTCAGAAACTTCTTTGTGATGAGTTCATTCAACTCACAGAGTTGAACCTACCAATTGATAGAGAAGTTTGGAAACACTCTTTTTGTAGAATCTGCAAGTGGATATTTGGAGCCGTTTGAGGCCTATGCTGGAAAAGGAAATATCTTCACATAAAAACTGAACAGAAGCATTCTCAGAAACTTCTTTGTGTTGAGTGCATTCAACTCACGGACTTGAACTTATCTGTAGAAAGAGCAGTTTTGAAACACTCTTTTGGTGAAATCTGCAAGTGGTTATTTGGAGCACTTCGAGGCCTGTGCTGGGATATGGAATATCTTCACCTAAAAACTACAGAGAAGCATTCTCAGAAAGTTCTTCACGATGCATTCATTCAACTCACAGAGTTGAACCTTCCTTTTGATAGAACAGTTTTGAAACACTCTTTTTGTAGAATCTGCAAGAGGATATTTGGAGCGTTTTGAGGCCTATGCTGGAAAAGGAAATATCTTCACCTAAAAACTAGACAGAAGCATTCTCAGAAACTTCTGTGTGATGAGTGCATTCAACTCACAGACTTGAACGTTTCTTTTGATAGAACAGTTTTGAAACATTACGTTTGTAGAATCTGCAAGTGTTTATTCGGAGCACCTTGAGGCCTATGTTGGAAAAGGAAATATCTTCACATAAAAACTAGAGAGAAGGATTCTCAGAAACTTCTTTGTGATGAGTTCATTCAACTCACAGAGTTGAACCTACCAATTGATAGAGAAGTTTGGAAACACTCTTTTTGTAGAATCTGCAAGTGGATATTTGGAGCCGTTTGAGGCCTATGCTGGAAAAGGAAATATCTTCACATAAAAACTGAACAGAAGCATTCTCAGAAACTTCTTTGTGTTGAGTGCATTCAACTCACGGACTTGAACTTACCTGTAGAAAGAGCAGTTTTGAAACACTCTTTTGGTGAAATCTGCAAGTGGTTATTTGGAGCACTTCGAGGCCTGTGCTGGGATATGGAATATCTTCACCTAAAAACTACAGAGAAGCATTCTCAGAAAGTTCTTCACGATGCATTCATTCAACTCACAGAGTTGAACCTTCCTTTTGATAGAACAGTTTTGAAACACTCTTTTTGTAGAATCTGCAAGAGGATATTTGGAGCGTTTTGAGGCCTATGCTGGAAAAGGAAATATCTTCACCTAAAAACTAGACAGAAGCATTCTCAGAAACTTCTGTGTGATGAGTGCATTCAACTCACAGACTTGAACGATTCTTTTGATAGAACAGTTTTGAAACATTACATTTGTAGAATCTGCAAGTGTTTATTCGGAGCACCTTGAGGCCTATGTTGGAAAAGGAAATATCTTCACATAAAAACTAGAGAGAAGGATTCTCAGAAACTTCTTTGTGATGAGTTCATTCAACTCACAGAGTTGAACCTACCAATTGATCGAGAAGTTTGGAAACACTCTTTTTGTAGAATCTGCAAGTGGATATTTGGAGCCGTTTGAGGCCTATGCTGGAAAAGGAAATATCTTCACATAAAAACTGAACAGAAGCATTCTCAGAAACTTCTTTGTGTTGAGTGCATTCAACTCACAGACTTGAACTTACCTGTAGAAAGAGCAGTTTTGAAACACTCTTTTGGTGAAATCTGCAAGTGGTTATTTGGAGCACTTCGAGGCCTGTGCTGGGATATGGAATATCTTCACCTAAAAACTACAGAGAAGCATTCTCAGAAAGTTCTTCACGATGCATTCATTCAACTCACAGAGTTGAACCTTCCTTTTGATAGAACAGTTTTGAAACACTCTTTTTGTAGAACCTGCAAGAGGATATTTGGAGCGTTTTGAGGCCTATGCTGGAAAAGGAAATATCTTCACCTAAAAACTAGACAGAAGCATTCTCAGAAACTTCTGTGTGATGAGTGCATTCAACTCACAGACTTGAACGTTTCTTTTGATAGAACAGTTTTGAAACATTACGTTTGTAGAATCTGAAAGTGTTTATTCGGAGCACCTTGAGGCCTATGTTGGAAAAGGAAATATCTTCACATAAAAACTAGAGAGAAGGATTCTCAGAAACTTCTTTGTGATGAGTTCATTCAACTCACAGAGTTGAACCTACCAATTGATAGAGAAGTTTGGAAACACTCTTTTTGTAGAATCTGCAAGTGGATATTTGGAGCCGTTTGAGGCCTATGCTGGAAAAGGAAATATCTTCACATAAAAACTGAACAGAAGCATTCTCAGAAACTTCTTTGTGTTGAGTGCATTCAACTCACAGACTTGAACTTACCTGTAGAAAGAGCAGTTTTGAAACACTCTTTTGGTGAAATCTGCAAGTGGTTATTTAGAGCACTTCGAGGCCTGTGCTGGGATATGGAATATCTTCACCTAAAAACTACAGAGAAGCATTCTCAGAAAGTTCTTAACGATGCATTCATTCAACTTACAGAGTTGAACCTTCCTTTTGATAGAACAGTTTTGAAACACTCTTTTTGTAGAATCTGCAAGAGGATATTTGGAGCGTTTTGAGGCCTATGCTGGAAAAGGAAATATCTTCACCTAAAAACTAGACAGAAGCATTCTCAGAAACTTCTGTGTGATGAGTGAATTCAACTCACAGACTTGAACGTTTCTTTTGATAGAACAGTTTTGAAACATTACGTTTGTAGAATCTGCAAGTGTTTATTCGGAGCACCTTGAGGCCTATGTTGGAAAAGGAAATATCTTCACATAAAAACTAGAGAGAAGGATTCTCAGAAACTTCTTTGTGATGAGTTCATTCAACTCACAGAGTTGAACCTACCAATTGATAGAGAAGTTTGGAAACACTCTTTTTGTAGAATCTGCAAGTGGATATTTGGAGCCGTTTGAGGCCTATGCTGGAAAAGGAAATATCTTCACATAAAAACTGAACAGAAGCATTCTCAGAAACTTCTTTGTGTTGAGTGCATTCAACTCACGGACTTGAACTTACCTGTAGAAAGAGCAGTTTTGAAACACTCTTTTGGTAAAATCTGCAAGTGGTTATTTGGAGCACTTCGAGGCCTGTGCTGGGATATGGAATATCTTCACCTAAAAACTACAGAGAAGCATTCTCAGAAAGTTCTTCAAGATGCATTCATTCAACTCACAGAGTTGAACCTTCCTTTTGATAGAACAGTTTTGAAACACTCTTTTTGTAGAATCTGCAAGAGGATATTTGGAGCGTTTTGAGGCCTATGCTGGAAAAGGAAATATCTTCACCTAAAAACTAGACAGAAGCATTCTCAGAAACTTCTGTGTGATGAGTGCATTCAACTCACAGACTTGAACGTTTCTTTTATTAGAACAGTTTTGAAACATTACGTTTGTAGAATCTGCAAGTGTTTATTCGGAGCACCTTGAGGCCTATGTTGGAAAAGGAAATATCTTCACATAAAAACTAGAGAGAAGGATTCTCAGAAACTTCTTTGTGATGAGTTCATTCAACTCACAGAGTTGAACCTACCAATTGATAGAGAAGTTTGGAAACACTCTTTTTGTAGAATCTGCAAGTGGATATTTGGAGCCGTTTGAGGCCTATGCTGGAAAAGGAAGTATCTTCACATAAAAACTGAACAGAAGCATTCTCAGAAACTTCTTTGTGTTGAGTGCATTCAACTCACGGACTTGAACTTACCTGTAGAAAGAGCAGTTTTGAAACACACTTTTGGTAAAATCTGCAAGTGGTTATTTGGAGCACTTCGAGGCCTGTGCTGGGATATGGAATATCTTCACCTAAAAACTACAGAGAAGCATTCTCAGAAAGTTCTTCACGATGCATTCATTCAACTCACAGAGTTGAACCTTCCTTTTGATAGAACAGTTTTGAAACACTCTTTTTGTAGAATCTGCAAGAGGATATTTGGAGCGTTTTGTGGCCTATGCTGGAAAAGGAAATATCTTCACCTAAAAACTAGACAGAAGCATTCTCAGAAACTTCTGTGTGATGAGTGCATTCAACTCACAGACTTGAACGTTTCTTTTGATAGAACAGTTTTGAAACATTACGTTTGTAGAATCTGCAAGTGTTTATTCGGAGCACCTTGAGGCCTATGTTGGAAAAGGAAATATCTTCACATAAAAACTAGAGAGAAGGATTCTCAGAAACTTCTTTGTGATGAGTTCATTCAACTCACAGAGTTGAACCTCCCGATTGATAGAAAAGTTTGGAAACACTCTTTTTGTAGAATCTGCAAGTGGATATTTGGAGCCGTTTGAGGCCTATGCTGGAAAAGGAAATATCTTCACATAAAAACTGAACAGAAGCATTCTCAGAAACTTCTTTGTGTTGAGTGCATTCAACTCACAGACTTGAACTTACCTGTAGAAAGAGCAGTTTTGAAACACTCTTTTGGTGAAATCTGCAAGTGGTTATTTGGAGCACTTCGAGGCCTGTGCTGGGATATGGAATATCTTCACCTAAAAACTACAGAGAAGCATTCTCAGAAAGTTCTTCACGATGCATTCATTCAACTCACAGAGTTGAACCTTCCTTTTGATAGAACAGTTTTGAAACACTCTTTTTGTAGAATCTGCAAGAGGATATTTGGAGCGTTTTGAGGCCTATGCTGGAAAAGGAAATATCTTCACCTAAAAACTAGACAGAAGCATTCTCAGAAACTTCTGTGTGATGAGTGCATTCAACTCACAGACTTGAACGTTTCTTTTGATAGAACAGTTTTGAAACATTACGTTTGTAGAATCTGCAAGTGTTTATTCGGAGCACCTTGAGGCCTATGTTGGAAAAGGAAATATCTTCACATAAAAACTAGAGAGAAGGATTCTCAGAAACTTCTTTGTGATGAGTTCATTCAACTCACAGAGTTGAACCTACCAATTGATAGAGAAGTTTGGAAACACTCTTTTTGTAGAATCTGCAAGTGGATATTTGGAGCCGTTTGAGGCCTATGCTGGAAAAGGAAATATCTTCACATAAAAACTGAACAGAAGCATTCTCAGAAACTTCTTTGTGTTGAGTGCATTCAACTCACAGACTTGAACTTATCTGTAGAAAGAGCAGTTTTGAAACACTCTTTTGGTGAAATCTGCAAGTGGTTATTTGGAGCACTTCGAGGCCTGTGCTGGGATATGGAATATCTTCACCTAAAAACTACAGAGAAGCATTCTCAGAAAGTTCTTCACGATGCATTCATTCAACTCACAGAGTTGAACCTTCCTTTTGATAGGACAGTTTTGAAACACTCTTTTTGTAGAATCTGCAAGAGGATATTTGGAGCGTTTTGAGGCCTATGCTGGAAAAGGAAATATCTTCACCTAAAAACTAGACAGAAGCATTCTCAGAAACTTCTGTGTGATGAGTGCATTCAACTCACAGACTTGAACGTTTCTTTTGATAGAACAGTTTTGAAACATTACGTTTGTAGAATCTGCAAGTGTTTATTCGGAGCACCTTGAGGCCTATGTTGGAAAAGGAAATATCTTCACATAAAAACTAGAGAGAAGGATTCTCAGAAACTTCTTTGTGATGAGTTCATTCAACTCACAGAGTTGAACCTACCAATTGATAGAGAAGTTTGGAAACACTCTTTTTGTAGAATCTGCAAGTGGATATTTGGAGCCGTTTGAGGCCTATGCTGGAAAAGGAAATATCTTCACATAAAAACTGAACAGAAGCATTCTCAGAAACTTCTTTGTGTTGAGTGCATTCAACTCACGGACTTGAACTTACCTGTAGAAAGAGCAGTTTTGAAACACACTTTTGGTAAAATCTGCAAGTGGTTATTTGGAGCACTTCGAGGCCTGTGCTGGGATATGGAATATCTTCACCTAAAAACTACAGAGAAGCATTCTCAGAAAGTTCTTCACGATGCATTCATTCAACTCACAGAGTTGAACCTTCCTTTTGATAGAACAGTTTTGAAACACTCTTTTTGTAGAATCTGCAAGAGGATATTTGGAGCGTTTTGTGGCCTATGCTGGAAAAGGAAATATCTTCACCTAAAAACTAGACAGAAGCATTCTCAGAAACTTCTGTGTGATGAGTGCATTCAACTCACAGACTTGAACGTTTCTTTTGATAGAACAGTTTTGAAACATTACGTTTGTAGAATCTGCAAGTGTTTATTCGGAGCACCTTGAGGCCTATGTTGGAAAAGGAAATATCTTCACATAAAAACTAGAGAGAAGGATTCTCAGAAACTTCTTTGTGATGAGTTCATTCAACTCACAGAGTTGAACCTCCCGATTGATAGAAAAGTTTGGAAACACTCTTTTTGTAGAATCTGCAAGTGGATATTTGGAGCCGTTTGAGGCCTATGCTGGAAAAGGAAATATCTTCACATAAAAACTGAACAGAAGCATTCTCAGAAACTTCTTTGTGTTGAGTGCATTCAACTCACAGACTTGAACTTACCTGTAGAAAGAGCAGTTTTGAAACACTCTTTTGGTGAAATCTGCAAGTGGTTATTTGGAGCACTTCGAGGCCTGTGCTGGGATATGGAATATCTTCACCTAAAAACTACAGAGAAGCATTCTCAGAAAGTTCTTCACGATGCATTCATTCAACTCACAGAGTTGAACCTTCCTTTTGATAGAACAGTTTTGAAACACTCTTTTTGTAGAATCTGCAAGAGGATATTTGGAGCGTTTTGAGGCCTATGCTGGAAAAGGAAATATCTTCACCTAAAAACTAGACAGAAGCATTCTCAGAAACTTCTGTGTGATGAGTGCATTCAACTCACAGACTTGAACGTTTCTTTTGATAGAACAGTTTTGAAACATTACGTTTGTAGAATCTGCAAGTGTTTATTCGGAGCACCTTGAGGCCTATGTTGGAAAAGGAAATATCTTCACATAAAAACTAGAGAGAAGGATTCTCAGAAACTTCTTTGTGATGAGTTCATTCAACTCACAGAGTTGAACCTACCAATTGATAGAGAAGTTTGGAAACACTCTTTTTGTAGAATCTGCAAGTGGATATTTGGAGCCGTTTGAGGCCTATGCTGGAAAAGGAAATATCTTCACATAAAAACTGAACAGAAGCATTCTCAGAAACTTCTTTGTGTTGAGTGCATTCAACTCACAGACTTGAACTTATCTGTAGAAAGAGCAGTTTTGAAACACTCTTTTGGTGAAATCTGCAAGTGGTTATTTGGAGCACTTCGAGGCCTGTGCTGGGATATGGAATATCTTCACCTAAAAACTACAGAGAAGCATTCTCAGAAAGTTCTTCACGATGCATTCATTCAACTCACAGAGTTGAACCTTCCTTTTGATAGGACAGTTTTGAAACACTCTTTTTGTAGAATCTGCAAGAGGATATTTGGAGCGTTTTGAGGCCTATGCTGGAAAAGGAAATATCTTCACCTAAAAACTAGACAGAAGCATTCTCAGAAACTTCTGTGTGATGAGTGCATTCAACTCACAGACTTGAACGTTTCTTTTGATAGAACAGTTTTGAAACATTACGTTTGTAGAATCTGCAAGTGTTTATTCGGAGCACCTTGAGGCCTATGTTGGAAAAGGAAATATCTTCACATAAAAACTAGAGAGAAGGATTCTCAGAAACTTCTTTGTGATGAGTTCATTCAACTCACAGAGTTGAACCTACCAATTGATAGAGAAGTTTGGAAACACTCTTTTTGTAGAATCTGCAAGTGGATATTTGGAGCCGTTTGAGGCCTATGCTGGAAAAGGAAATATCTTCACATAAAAACTGAACAGAAGCATTCTCAGAAACTTCTTTGTGTTGAGTGCATTCAACTCACGGACTTGAACTTACCTGTAGAAAGAGCAGTTTTGAAACACTCTTTTGGTAAAATCTGCAAGTGGTTATTTGGAGCACTTCGAGGCCTGTGCTGGGATATGGAATATCTTCACCTAAAAACTACAGAGAAGCATTCTCAGAAAGTTCTTCACGATGCATTCATTCAACTCACAGAGTTGAACCTTCCTTTTGATAGAACAGTTTTGAAACACTCTTTTTGTAGAATCTGCAAGAGGATATTTGGAGCGTTTTGAGGCCTATGCTGGAAAAGGAAATATCTTCACCTAAAAACTAGACAGAAGCATTCTCAGAAACTTCTGTGTGATGAGTGCATTCAACTCACAGACTTGAACGTTTCTTTTGATAGAACAGTTTTGAAACATTACGTTTGTAGAATCTGCAAGTGTTTATTCGGAGCACCTTGAGGCCTATGTTGGAAAAGGAAATATCTTCACATAAAAACTAGAGAGAAGGATTCTCAGAAACTTCTTTGTGATGAGTTCATTCAACTCACAGAGTTGAACCTACCAATTGATAGAGAAGTTTGGAAACACTCTTTTTGTAGAATCTGCAAGTGGATATTTGGAGCCGTTTGAGGCCTATGCTGGAAAAGGAAATATCTTCACATAAAAACTGAACAGAAGCATTCTCAGAAACTTCTTTGTGTTGAGTGCATTCAACTCACAGACTTGAACTCACCTGTAGAAAGAGCAGTTTTGAAACACTCTTTTGGTGAAATCTGCAAGTGGTTATTTGGAGCACTTCGAGGCCTGTGCTGGGATATGGAATATCTTCACCTAAAAACTACAGAGAAGCATTCTCAGAAAGTTCTTCACGATGCATTCATTCAACTCACAGAGTTGAACCTTCCTTTTGATAGAACAGTTTTGAAACACTCTTTTTGTAGAATCTGCAAGAGGATATTTGGAGCGTTTTGAGGCCTATGCTGGAAAAGGAAATATCTTCACCTAAAAACTAGACAGAAGCATTCTCAGAAACTTCTGTGTGATGAGTGCATTCAACTCACAGACTTGAACGTTTCTTTTGATAGAACAGTTTTGAAACATTACGTTTGTAGAATCTGCAAGTGTTTATTCGGAGCACCTTGAGGCCTATGTTGGAAAAGGAAATATCTTCACATAAAAACTAGAGAGAAGGATTCTCAGAAACTTCTTTGTGATGAGTTCATTCAACTCACAGAGTTGAACCTACCAATTGATCGAGAAGTTTGGAAACACTCTTTTTGTAGAATCTGCAAGTGGATATTTGGAGCCGTTTGAGGCCTATGCTGGAAAAGGAAATATCTTCACATAAAAACTGAACAGAAGCATTCTCAGAAACTTCTCTGTGTTGAGTGCATTCAACTCACAGACTTGAACTCACCTGTAGAAAGAGCAGTTTTGAAACACTCTTTTGGTGAAATCTGCAAGTGGTTATTTGGAGCACTTCGAGGCCTGTGCTGGGATATGGAATATCTTCACCTAAAAACTACAGAGAAGCATTCTCAGAAAGTTCTTCACGATGCATTCATTCAACTCACAGAGTTGAACCTTCCTTTTGATAGAACAGTTTTGAAACACTCTTTTTGTAGAATCTGCAAGAGGATATTTGGAGCGTTTTGAGGCCTATGCTGGAAAAGGAAATATCTTCACCTAAAAACTAGACAGAAGCATTCTCAGAAACTTCTGTGTGATGAGTGAATTCAACTCACAGACTTGAACGTTTCTTTTGATAGAACAGTTTTGAAACATTACGTTTGTAGAATCTGCAAGTGTTTATTCGGAGCACCTTGAGGCCTATGTTGGAAAAGGAAATATCTTCACATAAAAACTAGAGAGAAGGATTCTCAGAAACTTCTTTGTGATGAGTTCATTCAACTCACAGAGTTGAACCTACCAATTGATAGAGAAGTTTGGAAACACTCTTTTTGTAGAATCTGCAAGTGGATATTTGGAGCCATTTGAGGCCTATGCTGGAAAAGGATATATCTTCACATAAAAACTGAACAGAAGGATTCTCAGAAACTTCTTTGTGTTGAGTGCATTCAACTCACAGACTTGAACTTACCTGTAGAAAGAGCAGTTTTGAAACACTCTTTTGGTAAAATCTGCAAGTGGTTATTTGGAGCACTTCGAGGCCTGTGCTGGGATATGGAATATCTTCACCTAAAAACTACAGAGAAGCATTCTCCGAAAGTTCTTCATGATGCATTCATTCAACTCACAGAGTTGAACCTTCCTTTTGATAGAACAGTTTTGAAACACTCTTTTTGTAGAATCTGCAAGAGGATATTGGAGCGTTTTGAGGCCTATGCTGGAAAAGGAAATATCTTCACCTAAAAACTAGACAGAAGCATTCTCAGAAACTGCTGTGTGATGAGTGCATTCAACTCAAAGACTTGAACGTTTCTTTTGATAGAACAGTTTTGAAATATTACGTTTGTAGAATCTGCAAGTGTTTATTCGGAGCACCTTGAGGCCTATGTTGGAAAAGGAAATATCTTCACATAAAAACTAGAGAGAAGGATTCTCAGAAACTTCTTTGTGATGAGTTCATTCAACTCACAGAGTTGAACCTACCAATTGATAGAGAAGTTTGGAAACACTCTTTTTGTAGAATCTGCAAGTGGATATTTGGAGCCGTTTGAGGCCTATGCTGGAAAAGGAAATATCTTCACATAAAAACTGAACAGAAGCATTCTCAGAAACTTCTTTGTGTTGAGTGCATTCAACTCACGGACTTGAACTTACCTGTGGAAAGAGCAGTTTTGAAACACTCTTTTGGTGAAATCTGCAAGTGGTTATTTGGAGCACTTCGAGGCCTGTGCTGGGATATGGACTATCTTCACCTAAAAACTACAGAGAAGCATTCTCAGAAAGTTCTTCACGATGCATTCATTCAACTCACGGAGTTGAACCTTCCTTTTGATAGAACAGTTTTGAAACACTCTTTTTGTAGAATCTGCAAGAGGATATTTGGAGCGTTTTGAGGCCTATGCTGGAAAAGGAAATATCTTCACCTAAAAACTAGACAGAAGCATTCTCAGAAACTTCTGTGTGATGAGTGCATTCAACTCACAGACTTGAACGTTTCTTTTGATAGAACAGTTTTGAAACATTACGTTTGTAGAATCTGCAAGTGTTTATTCGGAGCACCTTGAGGCCTATGTTGGAAAAGGAAATATCTTCACATAAAAACTAGAGAGAAGGATTCTCAGAAACTTCTTTGTGATGAGTTCATTCAACTCACAGAGTTGAACCTACCAATTGATAGAGAAGTTTGGAAACACTCTTTTTGTAGAATCTGCAAGTGGATATTTGGAGCCGTTTGAGGCCTATCCTGGAAAAGGAAATATCTTCACATAAAAACTGAACAGAAGCATTCTCAGAAACTTCTTTGTGTTGAGTGCATTCAACTCACAGACTTGAACTTACCTGTAGAAAGAGCAGTTTTGAAACACTCTATTGGTGAAATCTGCAAGTGGTTATTTGGAGCACTTCGAGGCCTGTGCTGGGATATGGAATATCTTCACCTAAAAACTACAGAGAAGCATTCTCAGAAAGTTCTTCACGATGCATTCATTCAACTCACAGAGTTGAACCTTCCTTTTGATAGAACAGTTTTGAAACACTCTTTTTGTAGAATCTGCAAGAGGATATTTGGAGCGTTTTGAGGCCTATGCTGGAAAAGGAAATATCTTCACCTAAAAACTAGACAGAAGCATTCTCAGAAACTTCTGTGTGATGAGTGCATTCAACTCACAGACTTGAACGTTTCTTTTGATAGAACAGTTTTGAAACATTACGTTTGTAGAATCTGCAAGTGTTTATTCGGAGCACCTTGAGGCCTATGTTGGAAAAGGAAATATCTTCACATAAAAACTAGAGAGAAGGATTCTCAGAAACTTCTTTGTGATGAGTTCATTCAACTCACAGAGTTGAACCTACCAATTGATAGAAAAGTTTGGAAACACTCTTTTTGTAGAATCTGCAAGTGGATATTTGGAGCCGTTTGAGGCCTATGCTGGAAAAGGAAATATCTTCACATAAAAACTGAACAGAAGCATTCTCAGAAACTTCTTTGTGTTGAGTGCATTCAACTCACAGACTTGAACTTACCTGTAGAAAGAGCAGTTTTGAAACACTCTTTTGGTGAAATCTGCAAGTGGTTATTTGGAGCACTTCGAGGCCTGTGCTGGGATATGGAATATCTTCACCTAAAAACTACAGAGAAGCATTCTCAGAAAGTTCTTCTCGATGCATTCATTCAACTCACAGAGTTGAACCTTCCTTTTGATAGAACAGTTTTGAAACACTCTTTTTGTAGAATCTGCAAGAGGATATTTGGAGCGTTTTGAGGCCTATGCTGGAAAAGGAAATATCTTCACCTAAAAACTAGACAGAAGCATTCTCAGAAACTTCTGTGTGATGAGTGCATTCAACTCACAGACTTGAACGTTTCTTTTGATAGAACAGTTTTGAAACATTACGTTTGTAGAATCTGCAAGTGTTTATTCGGAGCACCTTGAGGCCTATGTTGGAAAAGGAAATATCTTCACATAAAAACTAGAGAGAAGGATTCTCAGAAACTTCTTTGTGATGAGTTCATTCAACTCACAGAGTTGAACCTACCAATTGATAGAGAAGTTTGGAAACACTCTTTTTGTAGAATCTGCAAGTGGATATTTGGAGCCGTTTGAGGCCTATGCTGGAAAAGGAAATATCTTCACATAAAAACTGAACAGAAGCATTCTCAGAAACTTCTTTGTGTTGAGTGCATTCAACTCACAGACTTGAACTTATCTGTAGAAAGAGCAGTTTTGAAACACTCTTTTGGTGAAATCTGCAAGTGGTTATTTGGAGCACTTCGAGGCCTGTGCTGGGATATGGAATATCTTCACCTAAAAACTACAGAGAAGCATTCTCAGAAAGTTCTTCACGATGCATTCATTCAACTCACAGAGTTGAACCTTCCTTTTGATAGAACAGTTTTGAAACACTCTTTTTGTAGAATCTGCAAGAGGATATTTGGAGCGTTTTGAGGCCTATGCTGGAAAAGGAAATATCTTCACCTAAAAACTAGACAGAAGCATTCTCAGAAACTTCTGTGTGATGAGTGCATTCAACTCACAGACTTGAACGTTTCTTTTGATAGAACAGTTTTGAAACATTACGTTTGTAGAATCTGCAAGTGTTTATTCGGAGCACCTTGAGGCCTATGTTGGAAAAGGAAATATCTTCACATAAAAACTAGAGAGAAGGATTCTCAGAAACTTCTTTGTGATGAGTTCATTCAACTCACAGAGTTGAACCTACCAATTGATAGAAAAGTTTGGAAACACTCTTTTTGTAGAATCTGCAAGTGGATATTTGGAGCCGTTTGAGGCCTATGCTGGAAAAGGAAATATCTTCACATAAAAACTGAACAGAAGCATTCTCAGAAACTTCTTTGTGTTGAGTGCATTCAACTCACAGACTTGAACTTACCTGTAGAAAGAGCAGTTTTGAAACACTCTTTTGGTGAAATCTGCAAGTGGTTATTTGGAGCACTTCGAGGCCTGTGCTGGGATATGGAATATCTTCACCTAAAAACTACAGAGAAGCATTCTCAGAAAGTTCTTCTCGATGCATTCATTCAACTCACAGAGTTGAACCTTCCTTTTGATAGAACAGTTTTGAAACACTCTTTTTGTAGAATCTGCAAGAGGATATTTGGAGCGTTTTGAGGCCTATGCTGGAAAAGGAAATATCTTCACCTAAAAACTAGACAGAAGCATTCTCAGAAACTTCTGTGTGATGAGTGCATTCAACTCACAGACTTGAACGTTTCTTTTGATAGAACAGTTTTGAAACATTACGTTTGTAGAATCTGCAAGTGTTTATTCGGAGCACCTTGAGGCCTATGTTGGAAAAGGAAATATCTTCACATAAAAACTAGAGAGAAGGATTCTCAGAAACTTCTTTGTGATGAGTTCATTCAACTCACAGAGTTGAACTTACCAATTGATAGAGAAGTTTGGAAACACTCTTTTTGTAGAATCTGCAAGTGGATATTTGGAGCCGTTTGAGGCCTATGCTGGAAAAGGAAATATCTTCACATAAAAACTGAACAGAAGCATTCTCAGAAACTTCTTTGTGTTGAGTGCATTCAACTCACAGACTTGAACTTATCTGTAGAAAGAGCAGTTTTGAAACACTCTTTTGGTGAAATCTGCAAGTGGTTATTTGGAGCACTTCGAGGCCTGTGCTGGGATATGGAATATCTTCACCTAAAAACTACAGAGAAGCATTCTCAGAAAGTTCTTCACGATGCATTCATTCAACTCACAGAGTTGAACCTTCCTTTTGATAGAACAGTTTTGAAACACTCTTTTTGTAGAATCTGCAAGAGGATATTTGGAGCGTTTTGAGGCCTATGCTGGAAAAGGAAATATCTTCACCTAAAAACTAGACAGAAGCATTCTCAGAAACTTCTGTGTGATGAGTGCATTCAACTCACAGACTTGAACGTTTCTTTTGATAGAACAGTTTTGAAACATTACGTTTGTAGAATCTGCAAGTGTTTATTCGGAGCACCTTGAGGCCTATGTTGGAAAAGGAAATATCTTCACATAAAAACTAGAGAGAAGGATTCTCAGAAACTTCTTTGTGATGAGTTCATTCAACTCACAGAGTTGAACCTACCAATTGATAGAGAAGTTTGGAAACACTCTTTTTGTAGAATCTGCAAGTGGATATTTGGAGCCGTTTGAGGCCTATGCTGGAAAAGGAAATATCTTCACATAAAAACTGAACAGAAGCATTCTCAGAAACTTCTTTGTGTTGAGTGCATTCAACTCACGGACTTGAACTTACCTGTAGAAAGAGCAGTTTTGAAACACTCTTTTGGTAAAATCTGCAAGTGGTTATTTGGAGCACTTCGAGGCCTGTGCTGGGATATGGAATATCTTCACCTAAAAACTACAGAGAAGCATTCTCAGAAAGTTCTTCACGATGCATTCATTCAACTCACAGAGTTGAACCTTCCTTTTGATAGAACAGTTTTGAAACACTCTTTTTGTAGAATGTGCAAGAGGATATTTGGAGCGTTTTGAGGCCTATGCTGGAAAAGGAAATATCTTCACCTAAAAACTAGACAGAAGCATTCTCAGAAACTTCTGTGTGATGAGTGCATTCAACTCACAGACTTGAACGTTTCTTTTATTAGAACAGTTTTGAAACATTACGTTTGTAGAATCTGCAAGTGTTTATTCGGAGCACCTTGAGGCCTATGTTGGAAAAGGAAATATCTTCACATAAAAACTAGAGAGAAGGATTCTCAGAAACTTCTTTGTGATGAGTTCATTCAACTCACAGAGTTGAACCTACCAATTGATAGAGAAGTTTGGAAACACTCTTTTTGTAGAATCTGCAAGTGGATATTTGGAGCCGTTTGAGGCCTATGCTGGAAAAGGAAATATCTTCACATAAAAACTGAACAGAAGCATTCTCAGAAACTTCTTTGTGTTGAGTGCATTCAACTGACAGACTTGAACTTACCTGTAGAAAGAGCAGTTTTGAAACACTCTTTTGGTGAAATCTGCAAGTGGTTATTTGGAGCACTTCGAGGCCTGTGCTGGGATATGGAATATCTTCACCTAAAAACTACAGAGAAGCATTCTCAGAAAGTTCTTCACGATGCATTCATTCAACTCACAGAGTTGAACCTTCCTTTTGATAGAACAGTTTTGAAACACTCTTTTTGTAGAATCTGCAAGAGGATATTTGGAGCGTTTTGAGGCCTATGCTGGAAAAGGAAATATCTTCACCTAAAAACTAGACAGAAGCATTCTCAGAAACTTCTGTGTGATGAGTGCATTCAACTCACAGACTTGAACGTTTCTTTTGATAGAACAGTTTTGAAACATTACGTTTGTAGAATCTGCAAGTGTTTATTCGGAGCACCTTGAGGCCTATGTTGGAAAAGGAAATATCTTCACATAAAAACTAGAGAGAAGGATTCTCAGAAACTTCTTTGTGATGAGTTCATTCAACTCACAGAGTTGAACCTACCAATTGATAGAGAAGTTTGGAAACACTCTTTTTGTAGAATCTGCAAGTGGATATTTGGAGCCGTTTGAGGCCTATGCTGGAAAAGGAAATATCTTCACATAAAAACTGAACAGAAGCATTCTCAGAAACTTCTTTGTGTTGAGTGCATTCAACTCACGGACTTGAACTTACCTGTAGAAAGAGCAGTTTTGAAACACTCTTTTGGTAAAATCTGCAAGTGGTTATTTGGAGCACTTCGAGGCCTGTGCTGGGATATGGAATATCTTCACCTAAAAACTACAGAGAAGCATTCTCAGAAAGTTCTTCACGATGCATTCATTCAACTCACAGAGTTGAACCTTCCTTTTGATAGAACAGTTTTGAAACACTCTTTTTGTAGAATCTGCAAGAGGATATTTGGAGCGTTTTGAGGCCTATGCTGGAAAAGGAAATATCTTCACCTAAAAACTAGACAGAAGCATTCTCAGAAACTTCTGTGTGATGAGTGCATTCAACTCACAGACTTGAACGTTTCTTTTGATAGAACAGTTTTGAAACATTACGTTTGTAGAATCTGCAAGTGTTTATTCGGAGCACCTTGAGGCCTATGTTGGAAAAGGAAATATCTTCACATAAAAACTAGAGAGAAGGATTCTCAGAAACTTCTTTGTGATGAGTTCATTCAACTCACAGAGTTGAACCTACCGATTGATAGAAAAGTTTGGAAACACTCTTTTTGTAGAATCTGCAAGTGGATATTTGGAGCCGTTTGAGGCCTATGCTGGAAAAGGAAATATCTTCACATAAAAACTGAACAGAAGCATTCTCAGAAACTTCTTTGTGTTGAGTGCATTCAACTCACAGACTTGAACTTACCTGTAGAAAGAGCAGTTTTGAAACACTCTTTTGGTGAAATCTGCAAGTGGTTATTTGGAGCACTTCAAGGCCTGTGCTGGGATATGGAATATCTTCACCTAAAAACTACAGAGAAGCATTCTCAGAAAGTTCTTCACGATGCATTCATTCAACTCACAGAGTTGAACCTTCCTTTTGATAGAACAGTTTTGAAACACTCTTTTTGTAGAATCTGCAAGAGGATATTTGGAGCGTTTTGAGGCCTATGCTGGAAAAGGAAATATCTTCACCTAAAAACTAGACAGAAGCATTCTCAGAAACTTCTGTGTGATGAGTGCATTCAACTCACAGACTTGAACGTTTCTTTTGATAGAACAGTTTTGAAACATTACGTTTGTAGAATCTGCAAGTGTTTATTCGGAGCACCTTGAGGCCTATGTTGGAAAAGGAAATATATTCACATAAAAACTAGAGAGAAGGATTCTCAGAAACTTCTTTGTGATGAGTTCATTCAACTCACAGAGTTGAACCTACCAATTGATAGAGAAGTTTGGAAACACTCTTTTTGTAGAATCTGCAAGTGGATATTTGGAGCCGTTTGAGGCCTATGCTGGAAAAGGAAATATCTTCACATAAAAACTGAACAGAAGCATTCTCAGAAACTTCTTTGTGTTGAGTGCATTCAACTCACAGACTTGAACTTATCTGTAGAAAGAGCAGTTTTGAAACACTCTTTTGGTGAAATCTGCAAGTGGTTATTTGGAGCACTTCGAGGCCTGTGCTGGGATATGGAATATCTTCACCTAAAAACTACAGAGAAGCATTCTCAGAAAGTTCTTCACGATGCATTCATTCAACTCACAGAGTTGAACCTTCCTTTTGATAGGACAGTTTTGAAACACTCTTTTTGTAGAATCTGCAAGAGGATATTTGGAGCGTTTTGAGGCCTATGCTGGAAAAGGAAATATCTTCACCTAAAAACTAGACAGAAGCATTCTCAGAAACTTCTGTGTGATGAGTGCATTCAACTCACAGACTTGAACGTTTCTTTTGATAGAACAGTTTTGAAACATTACGTTTGTAGAATCTGCAAGTGTTTATTCGGAGCACCTTGAGGCCTATGTTGGAAAAGGAAATATCTTCACATAAAAACTAGAGAGAAGGATTCTCAGAAACTTCTTTGTGATGAGTTCATTCAACTCACAGAGTTGAACCTACCAATTGATAGAGAAGTTTGGAAACACTCTTTTTGTAGAATCTGCAAGTGGATATTTGGAGCCGTTTGAGGCCTATGCTGGAAAAGGAAATATCTTCACATAAAAACTGAACAGAAGCATTCTCAGAAACTTCTTTGTGTTGAGTGCATTCAACTCACGGACTTGAACTTACCTGTAGAAAGAGCAGTTTTGAAACACTCTTTTGGTGAAATCTGCAAGTGGTTATTTGGAGCACTTCGAGGCCTGTGCTGGGATATGGAATATCTTCACCTAAAAACTACAGAGAAGCATTCTCAGAAAGTTCTTCACGATGCATTCATTCAACTCACAGAGTTGAACCTTCCTTTTGATAGGACAGTTTTGAAACACTCTTTTTGTAGAATCTGCAAGAGGATATTTGGAGCGTTTTGAGGCCTATGCTGGAAAAGGAAATATCTTCACCTAAAAACTAGACAGAAGCATTCTCAGAAACTTCTGTGTGATGAGTGCATTCAACTCACAGACTTGAACGTTTCTTTTGATAGAACAGTTTTGAAACATTACGTTTGTAGAATCTGCAAGTGTTTATTCGGAGCACCTTGAGGCCTATGTTGGAAAAGGAAATATCTTCACATAAAAACTAGAGAGAAGGATTCTCAGAAACTTCTTTGTGATGAGTTCATTCAACTCACAGAGTTGAACCTACCAATTGATCGAGAAGTTTGGAAACACTCTTTTTGTAGAATCTGCAAGTGGATATTTGGAGCCGTTTGAGGCCTATGCTGGAAAAGGAAATATCTTCACATAAAAACTGAACAGAAGCATTCTCAGAAACTTCTTTGTGTTGAGTGCATTCAACTCACGGACTTGAACTTACCTGTAGAAAGAGCAGTTTTGAAACACTCTTTTGGTAAAATCTGCAAGTGGTTATTTGGAGCACTTCGAGGCCTGTGCTGGGATATGGAATATCTTCACCTAAAAACTACAGAGAAGCATTCTCAGAAAGTTCTTCACGATGCATTCATTCAACTCACAGAGTTGAACCTTCCTTTTGATAGAACAGTTTTGAAACACTCTTTTTGTAGAATCTGCAAGAGGATATTTGGAGCGTTTTGAGGCCTATGCTGGAAAAGGAAATATCTTCACCTAAAAACTAGACAGAAGCATTCTCAGAAACTTCTGTGTGATGAGTGCATTCAACTCACAGACTTGAACGTTTCTTTTGATAGAACAGTTTTGAAACATTACGTTTGTAGAATCTGCAAGTGTTTATTCGGAGCACCTTGAGGCCTATGTTGGAAAAGGAAATATCTTCACATAAAAACTAGAGAGAAGGATTCTCAGAAACTTCTTTGTGATGAGTTCATTCAACTCACAGAGTTGAACCTACCAATTGATAGAGAAGTTTGGAAACACTCTTTTTGTAGAATCTGCAAGTGGATATTTGGAGCCGTTTGAGGCCTATGCTGGAAAAGGAAATATCTTCACATAAAAACTGAACAGAAGCATTCTCAGAAACTTCTTTGTGTTGAGTGCATTCAACTCACAGACTTGAACTTACCTGTAGAAAGAGCAGTTTTGAAACACTCTTTTGGTGAAATCTGCAAGTGGTTATTTGGAGCACTTCGAGGCCTGTGCTGGGATATGGAATATCTTCACCTAAAAACTACAGAGAAGCATTCTCAGAAAGTTCTTCACGATGCATTCATTCAACTCACAGAGTTGAACCTTCCTTTTGATAGAACAGTTTTGAAACACTCTTTTTGTAGAATCTGCAAGAGGATATTTGGAGCGTTTTGAGGCCTATGCTGGAAAAGGAAATATCTTCACCTAAAAACTAGACAGAAGCATTCTCAGAAACTTCTGTGTGATGAGTGCATTCAACTCACAGACTTGAACGTTTCTTTTGATAGAACAGTTTTGAAACATTACGTTTGTAGAATCTGCAAGTGTTTATTCGGAGCACCTTGAGGCCTATGTTGGAAAAGGAAATATCTTCACATAAAAACTAGAGAGAAGGATTCTCAGAAACTTCTTTGTGATGAGTTCATTCAACTCACAGAGTTGAACCTACCAATTGATAGAGAAGTTTGGAAACACTCTTTTTGTAGAATCTGCAAGTGGATATTTGGAGCCGTTTGAGGCCTATGCTGGAAAAGGAAATATCTTCACATAAAAACTGAACAGAAGCATTCTCAGAAACTTCTTTGTGTTGAGTGCATTCAACTCACGGACTTGAACTTACCTGTAGAAAGAGCAGTTTTGAAACACTCTTTTGGTAAAATCTGCAAGTGGTTATTTGGAGCACTTCGAGGCCTGTGCTGGGATATGGAATATCTTCACCTAAAAACTACAGAGAAGCATTCTCAGAAAGTTCTTCACGATGCATTCATTCAACTCACAGAGTTGAACCTTCCTTTTGATAGAACAGTTTTGAAACACTCTTTTTGTAGAATCTGCAAGAGGATATTTGGAGCGTTTTGAGGCCTATGCTGGAAAAGGAAATATCTTCACCTAAAAACTAGACAGAAGCATTCTCAGAAACTTCTGTGTGATGAGTGCATTCAACTCACAGACTTGAACGTTTCTTTTGATAGAACAGTTTTGAAACATTACGTTTGTAGAATCTGCAAGTGTTTATTCGGAGCACCTTGAGGCCTATGTTGGAAAAGGAAATATCTTCACATAAAAACTAGAGAGAAGGATTCTCAGAAACTTCTTTGTGATGAGTTCATTCAACTCACAGAGTTGAACCTACCAATTGATAGAGAAGTTTGGAAACACTCTTTTTGTAGAATCTGCAAGTGGATATTTGGAGCCGTTTGAGGCCTATGCTGGAAAAGGAAATATCTTCACATAAAAACTGAACAGAAGCATTCTCAGAAACTTCTTTGTGTTGAGTGCATTCAACTCACGGACTTGAACTTACCTGTAGAAAGAGCAGTTTTGAAACACTCTTTTGGTGAAATCTGCAAGTGGTTATTTGGAGCACTTCGAGGCCTGTGCTGGGATATGGAATATCTTCACCTAAAAACTACAGAGAAGCATTCTCAGAAAGTTCTTCACGATGCATTCATTCAACTCACAGAGTTGAACCTTCCTTTTGATAGAACAGTTTTGAAACACTCTTTTTGTAGAATCTGCAAGAGGATATTTGGAGCGTTTTGAGGCCTATGCTGGAAAAGGAAATATCTTCACCTAAAAACTAGACAGAAGCATTCTCAGAAACTTCTGTGTGATGAGTGCATTCAACTCACAGACTTGAACGTTTCTTTTGATAGAACAGTTTTGAAACATTACGTTTGTAGAATCTGCAAGTGTTTATTCGGAGCACCTTGAGGCCTATGTTGGAAAAGGAAATATCTTCACATAAAAACTAGAGAGAAGGATTCTCAGAAACTTCTTTGTGATGAGTTCATTCAACTCACAGAGTTGAACCTACCAATTGATAGAGAAGTTTGGAAACACTCTTTTTGTAGAATCTGCAAGTGGATATTTGGAGCCGTTTGAGGCCTATGCTGGAAAAGGAAATATCTTCACATAAAAACTGAACAGAAGCATTCTCAGAAACTTCTTTGTGTTGAGTGCATTCAACTCACGGACTTGAAGTTACCTGTAGAAAGAGCAGTTTTGAAACACTCTTTTGGTGAAATCTGCAAGTGGTTATTTGGAGCACTTCGAGGCCTGTGCTGGGATATGGAATATCTTCACCTAAAAACTACAGAGAAGCATTCTCAGAAAGTTCTTCATGATGCATTCATTCAACTCACAGAGTTGAACCTTCCTTTTGATAGAACAGTTTTGAAACACTCTTTTTGTAGAATCTGCAAGAGGATATTTGGAGCGTTTTGAGGCCTATGCTGGAAAAGGAAATATCTTCACCTAAAAACTAGACAGAAGCATTCTCAGAAACTTCTGTGTGATGAGTGCATTCAACTCACAGACTTGAACGTTTCTTTTGATAGAACAGTTTTGAAACATTACGTTTGTAGAATCTGCAAGTGTTTATTCGGAGCACCTTGAGGCCTATGTTGGAAAAGGAAATATCTTCACATAAAAACTAGAGAGAAGGATTCTCAGAAACTTCTTTGTGATGAGTTCATTCAACTCACAGAGTTGAACCTACCAATTGATAGAGAAGTTTGGAAACACTCTTTTTGTAGAATCTGCAAGTGGATATTTGGAGCCGTTTGAGGCCTATGCTGGAAAAGGAAATATCTTCACATAAAAACTGAACAGAAGCATTCTCAGAAACTTCTTTGTGTTGAGTGCATTCAACTCACGGACTTGAACTTACCTGTAGAAAGAGCAGTTTTGAAACACTCTCTTGGTAAAATCTGCAAGTGGTTATTTGGAGCACTTCGAGGCCTGTGCTGGGATATGGAATATCTTCACCTAAAAACTACAGAGAAGCATTCTCAGAAAGTTCTTCATGATGCATTCATTCAACTCACAGAGTTGAACCTTCCTTTTGATAGAACAGTTTTGAAACACTCTTTTTGTAGAATCTGCAAGAGGATATTTGGAGCGTTTTGAGGCCTATGCTGGAAAAGGAAATATCTTCACCTAAAAACTAGACAGAAGCATTCTCAGAAACTTCTGTGTGATGAGTGCATTCAACTCACAGACTTGAACGTTTCTTTTGATAGAACAGTTTTGAAACATTACGTTTGTAGAATCTGCAAGTGTTTATTCGGAGCACCTTGAGGCCTATGTTGGAAAAGGAAATATCTTCACATAAAAACTAGAGAGAAGGATTCTCAGAAACTTCTTTGTGATGAGTTCATTCAACTCACAGAGTTGAACCTACCAATTGATAGAGAAGTTTGGAAACACTCTTTTTGTAGAATCTGCAAGTGGATATTTGGAGCCGTTTGAGGCCTATGCTGGAAAAGGAAATATCTTCACATAAAAACTGAACAGAAGCATTCTCAGAAACTTCTTTGTGTTGAGTGCATTCAACTCACGGACTTGAACTTACCTGTAGAAAGAGCAGTTTTGAAACACTCTTTTGGTGAAATCTGCAAGTGGTTATTTGGAGCACTTCGAGGCCTGTGCTGGGATATGGAATATCTTCACCTAAAAACTACAGAGAAGCATTCTCAGAAAGTTCTTCACGATGCATTCATTCAACTCACAGAGTTGAACCTTCCTTTTGATAGAACAGTTTTGAAACACTCTTTTTGTAGAATCTGCAAGAGGATATTTGGAGCGTTTTGAGGCCTATGCTGGAAAAGGAAATATCTTCACCTAAAAACTAGACAGAAGCATTCTCAGAAACTTCTGTGTGATGAGTGCATTCAACTCACAGACTTGAACGATTCTTTTGATAGAACAGTTTTGAAACATTACGTTTGTAGAATCTGCAAGTGTTTATTCGGAGCACCTTGAGGCCTATGTTGGAAAAGGAAATATCTTCACATAAAAACTAGAGAGAAGGATTCTCAGAAACTTCTTTGTGATGAGTTCATTCAACTCACAGAGTTGAACCTACCAATTGATCGAGAAGTTTGGAAACACTCTTTTTGTAGAATCTGCAAGTGGATATTTGGAGCCGTTTGAGGCCTATGCTGGAAAAGGAAATATCTTCACATAAAAACTGAACAGAAGCATTCTCAGAAACTTCTTTGTGTTGAGTGCATTCAACTCACAGACTTGAACTTACCTGTAGAAAGAGCAGTTTTGAAACACTCTTTTGGTGAAATCTGCAAGTGGTTATTTGGAGCACTTCGAGGCCTGTGCTGGGATATGGAATATCTTCACCTAAAAACTACAGAGAAGCATTCTCAGAAAGTTCTTCACGATGCATTCATTCAACTCACAGAGTTGAACCTTCCTTTTGATAGAACAGTTTTGAAACACTCTTTTTGTAGAATCTGCAAGAGGATATTTGGAGCGTTTTGAGGCCTATGCTGGAAAAGGAAATATCTTCACCTAAAAACTAGACAGAAGCATTCTCAGAAACTTCTGTGTGATGAGTGCATTCAACTCACAGACTTGAACGTTTCTTTTGATAGAACAGTTTTGAAACATTACGTTTGTAGAATCTGCAAGTGTTTATTCGGAGCACCTTGAGGCCTATGTTGGAAAAGGAAATATCTTCACATAAAAACTAGAGAGAAGGATTCTCAGAAACTTCTTTGTGATGAGTTCATTCAACTCACAGAGTTGAACCTACCAATTGATAGAGAAGTTTGGAAACACTCTTTTTGTAGAATCTGCAAGTGGATATTTGGAGCCGTTTGAGGCCTATGCTGGAAAAGGAAATATCTTCACATAAAAACTGAACAGAAGCATTCTCAGAAACTTCTTTGTGTTGAGTGCATTGAACTCACAGACTTGAACTTACCTGTAGAAAGAGCAGTTTTGAAACACTCTTTTGGTGAAATCTGCAAGTGGTTATTTGGAGCACTTCGAGGCCTGTGCTGGGATATGGAATATCTTCACCTAAAAACTACAGAGAAGCATTCTCAGAAAGTTCTTCACGATGCATTCATTCAACTCACAGAGTTGAACCTTCCTTTTGATAGAACAGTTTTGAAACACTCTTTTTGTAGAATCTGCAAGAGGATATTTGGAGCGTTTTGAGGCCTATGCTGGAAAAGGAAATATCTTCACCTAAAAACTAGACAGAAGCATTCTCAGAAACTTCTGTGTGATGAGTGCATTCAACTCACAGACTTGAACGTTTCTTTTGATAGAACAGTTTTGAAACATTACGTTTGTAGAATCTGCAAGTGTTTATTCGGAGCACCTTGAGGCCTATGTTGGAAAAGGAAATATCTTCACATAAAAACTAGAGAGAAGGATTCTCAGAAACTTCTTTGTGATGAGTTCATTCAACTCACAGAGTTGAACCTACCAATTGATCGAGAAGTTTGGAAACACTCTTTTTGTAGAATCTGCAAGTGGATATTTGGAGCCGTTTGAGGCCTATGCTGGAAAAGGAAATATCTTCACATAAAAACTGAACAGAAGCATTCTCAGAAACTTCTTTGTGTTGAGTGCATTCAACTCACGGACTTGAACTTATCTGTAGAAAGAGCAGTTTTGAAACACTCTTTTGGTGAAATCTGCAAGTGGTTATTTGGAGCACTTCGAGGCCTGTGCTGGGATATGGAATATCTTCACCTAAAAACTACAGAGAAGCATTCTCAGAAAGTTCTTCACGATGCATTCATTCAACTCACAGAGTTGAACCTTCCTTTTGATAGAACAGTTTTGAAACACTCTTTTTGTAGAATCTGCAAGAGGATATTTGGAGCGTTTTGAGGCCTATGCTGGAAAAGGAAATATCTTCACCTAAAAACTAGACAGAAGCATTCTCAGAAACTTCTGTGTGATGAGTGCATTCAACTCACAGACTTGAACGTTTCTTTTGATAGAACAGTTTTGAAACATTACGTTTGTAGAATCTGCAAGTGTTTATTCGGAGCACCTTGAGGCCTATGTTGGAAAAGGAAATATCTTCACATAAAAACTAGAGAGAAGGATTCTCAGAAACTTCTTTGTGATGAGTTCATTCAACTCACAGAGTTGAACCTACCAATTGATAGAGAAGTTTGGAAACACTCTTTTTGTAGAATCTGCAAGTGGATATTTGGAGCCGTTTGAGGCCTATGCTGGAAAAGGAAATATCTTCACATAAAAACTGAACAGAAGCATTCTTAGAAACTTCTTTGTGTTGAGTGCATTCAACTCACGGACTTGAACTTACCTGTAGAAAGAGCAGTTTTGAAACACTCTTTTGGTAAAATCTGCAAGTGGTTATTTGGAGCACTTCGAGGCCTGTGCTGGGATATGGAATATCTTCACCTAAAAACTACAGAGAAGCATTCTCAGAAAGTTCTTCACGATGCATTCATTCAACTCACAGAGTTGAACCTTCCTTTTGATAGAACAGTTTTGAGACACTCTTTTTGTAGAATCTGCAAGAGGATATTTGGAGCGTTTTGAGGCCTATGCTGGAAAAGGAAATATCTTCACCTAAAAACTAGACAGAAGCATTCTCAGAAACTTCTGTGTGATGAGTGCATTCAACTCACAGACTTGAACGTTTCTTTTGATAGAACAGTTTTGAAACATTACGTTTGTAGAATCTGCAAGTGTTTATTCGGAGCACCTTGAGGCCTATGTTGGAAAAGGAAATATCTTCACATAAAAACTAGAGAGAAGGATTCTCAGAAACTTCTTTGTGATGAGTTCATTCAACTCACAGAGTTGAACCTACCAATTGATAGAGAAGTTTGGAAACACTCTTTTTGTAGAATCTGCAAGTGGATATTTGGAGCCGTTTGAGGCCTATGCTGGAAAAGGAAATATCTTCACATAAAAACTGAACAGAAGCATTCTCAGAAACTTCTTTGTGTTGAGTGCATTCAACTCACGGACTTGAACTTACCTGTAGAAAGAGCAGTTTTGAAACACTCTTTTGGTGAAATCTGCAAGTGGTTATTTGGAGCACTTCGAGGCCTGTGCTGGGATATGGAATATCTTCACCTAAAAACTACAGAGAAGCATTCTCAGAAAGTTCTTCACGATGCATTCATTCAACTCACAGAGTTGAACCTTCCTTTTGATAGAACAGTTTTGAAACACTCCTTTTGTAGAATCTGCAAGAGGATATTTGGAGCGTTTTGAGGCCTATGCTGGAAAAGGAAATATCTTCACCTAAAAACTAGACAGAAGCATTCTCAGAAACTTCTGTGTGATGAGTGCATTCAACTCACAGACTTGAACGTTTCTTTTGATAGAACAGTTTTGAAACATTACGTTTGTAGAATCTGCAAGTGTTTATTCGGAGCACCTTGAGGCCTATGTTGGAAAAGGAAATATCTTCACATAAAAACTAGAGAGAAGGATTCTCAGAAACTTCTTTGTGATGAGTTCATTCAACTCACAGAGTTGAACCTACCAATTGATAGAGAAGTTTGGAAACACTCTTTTTGTAGAATCTGCAAGTGGATATTTGGAGCCGTTTGAGGCCTATGCTGGAAAAGGAAATATCTTCACATAAAAACTGAACAGAAGCATTCTCAGAAACTTCTTTGTGTTGAGTGCATTCAACTCACGGACTTGAACTTACCTGTAGAAAGAGCAGTTTTGAAACACTCTTTTGGTGAAATCTGCAAGTGGTTATTTGGAGCACTTCGAGGCCTGTGCTGGGATATGGAATATCTTCACCTAAAAACTACAGAGAAGCATTCTCAGAAAGTTCTTCACGATGCATTCATTCAACTCACAGAGTTGAACCTTCCTTTTGATAGAACAGTTTTGAAACACTCTTTTTGTAGAATCTGCAAGAGGATATTTGGAGCGTTTTGAGGCCTATGCTGGAAAAGGAAATATCTTCACCTAAAAACTAGACAAAAGCATTCTCAGAAACTTCTGTGTGATGAGTGCATTCAACTCACAGACTTGAACGTTTCTTTTATTAGAACAGTTTTGAAACATTACGTTTGTAGAATCTGCAAGTGTTTATTCGGAGCACCTTGAGGCCTATGTTGGAAAAGGAATTATCTTCACATAAAAACTAGAGAGAAGGATTCTCAGAAACTTCTTTGTGATGAGTTCATTCAACTCACAGAGTTGAACCTACCAATTGATAGAGAAGTTTGGAAACACTCTTTTTGTAGAATCTGCAAGTGGATATTTGGAGCCGTTTGAGGCCTATGCTGGAAAAGGAAATATCTTCACATAAAAACTGAACAGAAGCATTCTCAGAAACTTCTTTGTGTTGAGTGCATTCAACTCACAGACTTGAACTTACCTGTAGAAAGAGCAGTTTTGAAACACTCTTTTGGTGAAATCTGCAAGTGGTTATTTGGAGCACTTCGAGGCCTGTGCTGGGATATGGAATATCTTCACCTAAAAACTACAGAGAAGCATTCTCAGAAAGTTCTTCACGATGCATTCATTCAACTCACAGAGTTGAACCTTCCTTTTGATAGAACAGTTTTGAAACACTCTTTTTGTAGAATCTGCAAGAGGATATTTGGAGCGTTTTGAGGCATATGCTGGAAAAGGAAATATCTTCACCTAAAAACTAGACAGAAGCATTCTCAGAAACTTCTGTGTGATGAGTGCATTCAACTCACAGACTTGAACGTTTCTTTTGATAGAACAGTTTTGAAACGTTACGTTTGTAGAATCTGCAAGTGTTTATTCGGAGCACCTTGAGGCCTATGTTGGAAAAGGAAATATCTTCACATAAAAACTAGAGAGAAGGATTCTCAGAAACTTCTTTGTGATGAGTTCATTCAACTCACAGAGTTGAACCTACCAATTGATAGAGAAGTTTGGAAACACTCTTTTTGTAGAATCTGCAAGTGGATATTTGGAGCCGTTTGAGGCCTATGCTGGCAAAGGAAATATCTTCACATAAAAACTGAACAGAAGCATTCTCAGAAACTTCTTTGTGTTGAGTGCATTCAACTCACGGACTTGAAGTTACCTGTAGAAAGAGCAGTTTTGAAACACTCTTTTGGTAAAATCTGCAAGTGGTTATTTGGAGCACTTCGAGGCCTGTGCTGGGATATGGAATATCTTCACCTAAAAACTACAGAGAAGCATTCTCAGAAAGTTCTTCACGATGCATTCATTCAACTCACAGAGTTGAACCTTCCTTTTGATAGAACAGTTTTGAAACACTCTTTTTGTAGAATCTGCAAGAGGATATTTGGAGCGTTTTGAGGCCTATGCTGGAAAAGGAAATATCTTCACCTAAAAACTAGACAGAAGCATTCTCAGAAACTTCTGTGTGATGAGTGCATTCAACTCACAGACTTGAACGTTTCTTTTGATAGAACAGTTTTGAAACATTACGTTTGTAGAATCTGCAAGTGTTTATTCGGAGCACCTTGAGGCCTATGTTGGAAAAGGAAATATCTTCACATAAAAACTAGAGAGAAGGATTCTCAGAAACTTCTTTGTGATGAGTTCATTCAACTCACAGAGTTGAACCTACCAATTGATAGAGAAGTTTGGAAACACTCTTTTTGTAGAATCTGCAAGTGGATATTTGGAGCCGTTTGAGGCCTATGCTGGAAAAGGAAATATCTTCACATAAAAACTGAACAGAAGCATTCTCAGAAACTTCTTTGTGTTGAGTGCATTCAACTCACAGACTTGAACTTACCTGTAGAAAGAGCAGTTTTGAAACACTCTTTTGGTGAAATCTGCAAGTGGTTATTTGGAGCACTTCGAGGCCTGTGCTGGGATATGGAATATCTTCACCTAAAAACTACAGAGAAGCATTCTCAGAAAGTTCTTCACGATGCATTCATTCAACTCACAGAGTTGAACCTTCCTTTTGATAGAACAGTTTTGAAACACTCTTTTTGTAGAATCTGCAAGAGGATATTTGGAGCGTTTTGAGGCCTATGCTGGAAAAGGAAATATCTTCACCTAAAAACTAGACAGAAGCATTCTCAGAAACTTCTGTGTGATGAGTGCATTCAACTCACAGACTTGAACGTTTCTTTTGATAGAACAGTTTTGAAACATTACGTTTGTAGAATCTGCAAGTGTTTATTCGGAGCACCTTGAGGCCTATGTTGGAAAAGGAAATATCTTCACATAAAAACTAGAGAGAAGGATTCTCAGAAACTTCTTTGTGATGAGTTCATTCAACTCACAGAGTTGAACCTACCAATTGATAGAGAAGTTTGGAAACACTCTTTTTGTAGAATCTGCAAGTGGATATTTGGAGCCGTTTGAGGCCTATGCTGGAAAAGGAAATATCTTCACATAAAAACTGAACAGAAGCATTCTCAGAAACTTCTTTGTGTTGAGTGCATTCAACTCACGGACTTGAACTTACCTGTAGAAAGAGCAGTTTTGAAACACTCTTTTGGTAAAATCTGCAAGTGGTTATTTGGAGCACTTCGAGGCCTGTGCTGGGATATGGAATATCTTCACCTAAAAACTACAGAGAAGCATTCTCAGAAAGTTCTTCACGATGCATTCATTCAACTCACAGAGTTGAACCTTCCTTTTGATAGAACAGTTTTGAAACACTCTTTTTGTAGAATCTGCAAGAGGATATTTGGAGCGTTTTGAGGCCTATGCTGGAAAAGGAAATATCTTCACCTAAAAACTAGACAGAAGCATTCTCAGAAACTTCTGTGTGATGAGTGCATTCAACTCACAGACTTGAACGTTTCTTTTGATAGAACAGTTTTGAAACATTACGTTTGTAGAATCTGCAAGTGTTTATTCGGAGCACCTTGAGGCCTATGTTGGAAAAGGAAATATCTTCACATAAAAACTAGAGAGAAGGATTCTCAGAAACTTCTTTGTGATGAGTTCATTCAACTCACAGAGTTGAACCTACCAATTGATAGAGAAGTTTGGAAACACTCTTTTTGTAGAATCTGCAAGTGGATATTTGGAGCCGTTTGAGGCCTATGCTGGAAAAGGAAATATCTTCACATAAAAACTGAACAGAAGCATTCTCAGAAACTTCTTTGTGTTGAGTGCATTCAACTCACAGACTTGAACTTACCTGTAGAAAGAGAAGTTTTGAAACACTCTTTTGGTGAAATCTGCAAGTGGTTATTTGGAGCACTTCGAGGCCTGTGCTGGGATATGGAATATCTTCACCTAAAAACTACAGAGAAGCATTCTCAGAAAGTTCTTCACGATGCATTCATTCAACTCACAGAGTTGAACCTTATTTTTGATAGAACAGTTTTGAAACACTCTTTTTGTAGAATCTGCAAGAGGATATTTGGAGCGTTTTGAGGCCTATGCTGGAAAAGGAAATATCTTCACCTAAAAACTAGACAGAAGCATTCTCAGAAACTTCTGTGTGATGAGTGCATTCAACTCACAGACTTGAACGTTTCTTTTGATAGAACAGTTTTGAAACATTACGTTTGTAGAATCTGCAAGTGTTTATTCGGAGCACCTTGAGGCCTATGTTGGAAAAGGAAATATCTTCACATAAAAACTAGAGAGAAGGATTCTCAGAAACTTCTTTGTGATGAGTTCATTCAACTCACAGAGTTGAACCTACCAATTGATAGAGAAGTTTGGAAACACTCTTTTTGTAGAATCTGCAAGTGGATATTTGGAGCCGTTTGAGGCCTATGCTGGAAAAGGAAATATCTTCACATAAAAACTGAACAGAAGCATTCTCAGAAACTTCTTTGTGTTGAGTGCATTCAACTCACGGACTTGAACTTACCTGTAGAAAGAGCAGTTTTGAAACACTCTTTTGGTAAAATCTGCAAGTGGTTATTTGGAGCACTTCGAGGCCTGTGCTGGGATATGGAATATCTTCACCTAAAAACTACAGAGAAGCATTCTCAGAAAGTTCTTCACGATGCATTCATTCAACTCACAGAGTTGAACCTTCCTTTTGATAGAACAGTTTTGAAACACTCTTTTTGTAGAATCTGCAAGAGGATATTTGGAGCGTTTTGAGGCCTATGCTGGAAAAGGAAATATCTTCACCTAAAAACTAGACAGAAGCATTCTCAGAAACTTCTGTGTGATGAGTGCATTCAACTCACAGACTTGAACGTTTCTTTTGATAGAACAGTTTTGAAACATTACGTTTGTAGAATCTGCAAGTGTTTATTCGGAGCACCTTGAGGCCTATGTTGGAAAAGGAAATATCTTCACATAAAAACTAGAGAGAAGGATTCTCAGAAACTTCTTTGTGATGAGTTCATTCAACTCACAGAGTTGAACCTACCAATTGATAGAGAAGTTTGGAAACACTCTTTTTGTAGAATCTGCAAGTGGATATTTGGAGCCGTTTGAGGCCTATGCTGGAAAAGGAAATATCTTCACATAAAAACTGAACAGAAGCATTCTCAGAAACTTCTTTGTGTTGAGTGCATTCAACTCACAGACTTGAACTTACCTGTAGAAAGAGCAGTTTTGAAACACTCTTTTGGTGAAATCTGCAAGTGGTTATTTGGAGCACTTCGAGGCCTGTGCTGGGATATGGAATATCTTCACCTAAAAACTACAGAGAAGCATTCTCAGAAAGTTCTTCACAATGCATTCATTCAACTCACAGAGTTGAACCTTCCTTTTGATAGAACAGTTTTGAAACACTCTTTTTGTAGAATCTGCAAGAGGATATTTGGAGCGTTTTGAGGCCTATGCTGGAAAAGGAAATATCTTCACCTAAAAACTAGACAGAAGCATTCTCAGAAACTTCTGTGTGATGAGTGCATTCAACTCACAGACTTGAACGTTTCTTTTGATAGAACAGTTTTGAAACATTACGTTTGTAGAATCTGCAAGTGTTTATTCGGAGCACCTTGAGGCCTATGTTGGAAAAGGAAATATCTTCACATAAAAACTAGAGAGAAGGATTCTCAGAAACTTCTTTGTGATGAGTTCATTCAACTCACAGAGTTGAACCTACCAATTGATCGAGAAGTTTGGAAACACTCTTTTTGTAGAATCTGCAAGTGGATATTTGGAGCCGTTTGAGGCCTATGCTGGAAAAGGAAATATCTTCACATAAAAACTGAACAGAAGCATTCTCAGAAACTTCTTTGTGTTGAGTGCATTCAACTCACGGACTTGAACTTACCTGTAGAAAGAGCAGTTTGAAACACTCTTTTGGTAAAATCTGCAAGTGGTTATTTGGAGCACTTCGAGGCCTGTGCTGGGATATGGAATATCTTCACCTAAAAACTACAGAGAAGGATTCTCAGAAAGTTCTTCACGATGCATTCATTCAACTCACAGAGTTGAACCTTCCTTTTGATAGAACAGTTTTGAAACACTCTTTTTGTAGAATCTGCAAGAGGATATTTGGAGCGTTTTGAGGCCTATGCTGGAAAAGGAAATATCTTCACCTAAAAACTAGACAGAAGCATTCTCAGAAACTTCTGTGTGATGAGTGCATTCAACTCACAGACTTGAACGTTTCTTTTGATAGAACAGTTTTGAAACATTACGTTTGTAGAATCTGCAAGTGTTTATTCGGAGCACCTTGAGGCCTATGTTGGAAAAGGAAATATCTTCACATAAAAACTAGAGAGAAGGATTCTCAGAAACTTCTTTGTGATGAGTTCATTCAACTCACAGAGTTGAACCTACCAATTGATAGAGAAGTTTGGAAACACTCTTTTTGTAGAATCTGCAAGTGGATATTTGGAGCCGTTTGAGGCCTATGCTGGAAAAGGAAATATCTTCACATAAAAACTGAACAGAAGCATTCTCAGAAACTTCTTTGTGTTGAGTGCATTCAACTCACAGACTTGAACTTACCTGTAGAAAGAGCAGTTTTGAAACACTCTTTTGGTGAAATCTGCAAGTGGTTATTTGGAGCACTTCGAGGCCTGTGCTGGGATATGGAATATCTTCACCTAAAAACTACAGAGAAGCATTCTCAGAAAGTTCTTCACAATGCATTCATTCAACTCACAGAGTTGAACCTTCCTTTTGATAGAACAGTTTTGAAACACTCTTTTTGTAGAATCTGCAAGAGGATATTTGGAGCGTTTTGAGGCCTATGCTGGAAAAGGAAATATCTTCACCTAAAAACTAGACAGAAGCATTCTCAGAAACTTCTGTGTGATGAGTGCATTCAACTCACAGACTTGAACGTTTCTTTTGATAGAACAGTTTTGAAACATTACGTTTGTAGAATCTGCAAGTGTTTATTCGGAGCACCTTGAGGCCTATGTTGGAAAAGGAAATATCTTCACATAAAAACTAGAGAGAAGGATTCTCAGAAACTTCTTTGTGATGAGTTCATTCAACTCACAGAGTTGAACCTACCAATTGATCGAGAAGTTTGGAAACACTCTTTTTGTAGAATCTGCAAGTGGATATTTGGAGCCGTTTGAGGCCTATGCTGGAAAAGGAAATATCTTCACATAAAAACTGAACAGAAGCATTCTCAGAAACTTCTTTGTGTTGAGTGCATTCAACTCACGGACTTGAACTTACCTGTAGAAAGAGCAGTTTGAAACACTCTTTTGGTAAAATCTGCAAGTGGTTATTTGGAGCACTTCGAGGCCTGTGCTGGGATATGGAATATCTTCACCTAAAAACTACAGAGAAGGATTCTCAGAAAGTTCTTCACGATGCATTCATTCAACTCACAGAGTTGAACCTTCCTTTTGATAGAACAGTTTTGAAACACTCTTTTTGTAGAATCTGCAAGAGGATATTTGGAGCGTTTTGAGGCCTATGCTGGAAAAGGAAATATCTTCACCTAAAAACTAGACAGAAGCATTCTCAGAAACTTCTGTGTGATGAGTGCATTCAACTCACAGACTTGAACGTTTCTTTTGATAGAACAGTTTTGAAACATTACGTTTGTAGAATCTGCAAGTGTTTATTCGGAGCACCTTGAGGCCTATGTTGGAAAAGGAAATATCTTCACATAAAAACTAGAGAGAAGGATTCTCAGAAACTTCTTTGTGATGAGTTCATTCAACTCACAGAGTTGAACCTACCAATTGATAGAGAAGTTTGGAAACACTCTTTTTGTAGAATCTGCAAGTGGATATTTGGAGCCGTTTGAGGCCTATGCTGGCAAAGGAAATATCTTCACATAAAAACTGAACAGAAGCATTCTCAGAAACTTCTTTGTGTTGAGTGCATTCAACTCACGGACTTGAACTTACCTGTAGAAAGAGCAGTTTTGAAACACTCTTTTGGTAAAATCTGCAAGTGGTTATTTGGAGCACTTCGAGGCCTGTGCTGGGATATGGAATATCTTCACCTAAAAACTACAGAGAAGCATTCTCAGAAAGTTCTTCACGATGCATTCATTCAACTCACAGAGTTGAACCTTCCTTTTGATAGAACAGTTTTGAAACACTCTTTTTGTAGAATCTGCAAGAGGATATTTGGAGCGTTTTGAGGCCTATGCTGGAAAAGGAAATATCTTCACCTAAAAACTAGACAGAAGCATTCTCAGAAACTTCTGTGTGATGAGTGCATTCAACTCACAGACTTGAACGTTTCTTTTGATAGAACAGTTTTGAAACATTACGTTTGTAGAATCTGCAAGTGTTTATTCGGAGCACCTTGAGGCCTATGTTGGAAAAGGAAATATCTTCACATAAAAACTAGAGAGAAGGATTCTCAGAAACTTCTTTGTGATGAGTTCATTCAACTCACAGAGTTGAACCTACCAATTGATAGAGAAGTTTGGAAACACTCTTTTTGTAGAATCTGCAAGTGGATATTTGGAGCCGTTTGAGGCCTATGCTGGAAAAGGAAATATCTTCACATAAAAACTGAACAGAAGCATTCTCAGAAACTTCTTTGTGTTGAGTGCATTCAACTCACAGACTTGAACTTACCTGTAGAAAGAGCAGTTTTGAAACACTCTTTTGGTGAAATCTGCAAGTGGTTATTTGGAGCACTTCGAGGCCTGTGCTGGGATATGGAATATCTTCACCTAAAAACTACAGAGAAGCATTCTCAGAAAGTTCTTCACGATGCATTCATTCAACTCACAGAGTTGAACCTTCCTTTTGATAGAACAGTTTTGAAACACTCTTTTTGTAGAATCTGCAAGAGGATATTTGGAGCGTTTTGAGGCCTATGCTGGAAAAGGAAATATCTTCACCTAAAAACTAGACAGAAGCATTCTCAGAAACTTCTGTGTGATGAGTGCATTCAACTCACAGACTTGAACGTTTCTTTTGATAGAACAGTTTTGAAACATTACGTTTGTAGAATCTGCAAGTGTTTATTCGGAGCACCTTGAGGCCTATGTTGGAAAAGGAAATATCTTCACATAAAAACTAGAGAGAAGGATTCTCAGAAACTTCTTTGTGATGAGTTCATTCAACTCACAGAGTTGAACCTACCAATTGATAGAGAAGTTTGGAAACACTCTTTTTGTAGAATCTGCAAGTGGATATTTGGAGCCGTTTGAGGCCTATGCTGGAAAAGGAAATATCTTCACATAAAAACTGAACAGAAGCATTCTCAGAAACTTCTTTGTGTTGAGTGCATTCAACTCACGGACTTGAACTTACCTGTAGAAAGAGCAGTTTTGAAACACTCTTTTGGTAAAATCTGCAAGTGGTTATTTGGAGCACTTCGAGGCCTGTGCTGGGATATGGAATATCTTCACCTAAAAACTACAGAGAAGCATTCTCAGAAAGTTCTTCACGATGCATTCATTCAACTCACAGAGTTGAACCTTCCTTTTGATAGAACAGTTTTGAAACACTCTTTTTGTAGAATCTGCAAGAGGATATTTGGAGCGTTTTGAGGCCTATGCTGGAAAAGGAAATATCTTCACCTAAAAACTAGACAGAAGCATTCTCAGAAACTTCTGTGTGATGAGTGCATTCAACTCACAGACTTGAACGTTTCTTTTATTAGAACAGTTTTGAAACATTACGTTTGTAGAATCTGCAAGTGTTTATTCGGAGCACCTTGAGGCCTATGTTGGAAAAGGAAATATCTTCACATAAAAACTAGAGAGAAGGATTCTCAGAAACTTCTTTGTGATGAGTTCATTCAACTCACAGAGTTGAACCTACCAATTGATAGAGAAGTTTGGAAACACTCTTTTTGTAGAATCTGCAAGTGGATATTTGGAGCCGTTTGAGGCCTATGCTGGAAAAGGAAATATCTTCACATAAAAACTGAACAGAAGCATTCTCAGAAACTTCTTTGTGTTGAGTGCATTCAACTCACAGACTTGAACTTACCTGTAGAAAGAGCAGTTTTGAAACACTCTTTTGGTGAAATCTGCAAGTGGTTATTTGGAGCACTTCGAGGCCTGTGCTGGGATATGGAATATCTTCACCTAAAAACTACAGAGAAGCATTCTCAGAAAGTTCTTCACGATGCATTCATTCAACTCACAGAGTTGAACCTTCCTTTTGATAGAACAGTTTTGAAACACTCTTTTTGTAGAATCTGCAAGAGGATATTTGGAGCGTTTTGAGGCCTATGCTGGAAAAGGAAATATCTTCACCTAAAAACTAGACAGAAGCATTCTCAGAAACTTCTGTGTGATGAGTGCATTCAACTCACAGACTTGAACGTTTCTTTTGATAGAACAGTTTTGAAACATTACGTTTGTAGAATCTGCAAGTGTTTATTCGGAGCACCTTGAGGCCTATGTTGGAAAAGGAAATATCTTCACATAAAAACTAGAGAGAAGGATTCTCAGAAACTTCTTTGTGATGAGTTCATTCAACTCACAGAGTTGAACCTACCAATTGATAGAGAAGTTTGGAAACACTCTTTTTGTAGAATCTGCAAGTGGATATTTGGAGCCGTTTGAGGCCTATGCTGGCAAAGGAAATATCTTCACATAAAAACTGAACAGAAGCATTCTCAGAAACTTCTTTGTGTTGAGTGCATTCAACTCACGGACTTGAACTTACCTGTAGAAAGAGCAGTTTTGAAACACTCTTTTGGTAAAATCTGCAAGTGGTTATTTGGAGCACTTCGAGGCCTGTGCTGGGATATGGAATATCTTCACCTAAAAACTACAGAGAAGCATTCTCAGAAAGTTCTTCACGATGCATTCATTCAACTCACAGAGTTGAACCTTCCTTTTGATAGAACAGTTTTGAAACACTCTTTTTGTAGAATCTGCAAGAGGATATTTGGAGCGTTTTGAGGCCTATGCTGGAAAAGGAAATATCTTCACCTAAAAACTAGACAGAAGCATTCTCAGAAACTTCTGTGTGATGAGTGCATTCAACTCACAGACTTGAACGTTTCTTTTGATAGAACAGTTTTGAAACATTACGTTTGTAGAATCTGCAAGTGTTTATTCGGAGCACCTTGAGGCCTATGTTGGAAAAGGAAATATCTTCACATAAAAACTAGAGAGAAGGATTCTCAGAAACTTCTTTGTGATGAGTTCATTCAACTCACAGAGTTGAACCTACCAATTGATAGAGAAGTTTGGAAACACTCTTTTTGTAGAATCTGCAAGTGGATATTTGGAGCCGTTTGAGGCCTATGCTGGAAAAGGAAATATCTTCACATAAAAACTGAACAGAAGCATTCTCAGAAACTTCTTTGTGTTGAGTGCATTCAACTCACAGACTTGAACTTACCTGTAGAAAGAGCAGTTTTGAAACACTCTTTTGGTGAAATCTGCAAGTGGTTATTTGGAGCACTTCGAGGCCTGTGCTGGGATATGGAATATCTTCACCTAAAAACTACAGAGAAGCATTCTCAGAAAGTTCTTCACGATGCATTCATTCAACTCACAGAGTTGAACCTTCCTTTTGATAGAACAGTTTTGAAACACTCTTTTTGTAGAATCTGCAAGAGGATATTTGGAGCGTTTTGAGGCCTATGCTGGAAAAGGAAATATCTTCACCTAAAAACTAGACAGAAGCATTCTCAGAAACTTCTGTGTGATGAGTGCATTCAACTCACAGACTTGAACGTTTCTTTTATTAGAACAGTTTTGAAACATTACGTTTGTAGAATCTGCAAGTGTTTATTCGGAGCACCTTGAGGCCTATGTTGGAAAAGGAAATATCTTCACATAAAAACTAGAGAGAAGGATTCTCAGAAACTTCTTTGTGATGAGTTCATTCAACTCACAGAGTTGAACCTACCAATTGATAGAGAAGTTTGGAAACACTCTTTTTGTAGAATCTGCAAGTGGATATTTGGAGCCGTTTGAGGCCTATGCTGGAAAAGGAAATATCTTCACATAAAAACTGAACAGAAGCATTCTCAGAAACTTCTTTGTGTTGAGTGCATTCAACTCACAGACTTGAACTTACCTGTAGAAAGAGCAGTTTTGAAACACTCTTTTGGTGAAATCTGCAAGTGGTTATTTGGAGCACTTCGAGGCCTGTGCTGGGATATGGAATATCTTCACCTAAAAACTACAGAGAAGGATTCTCAGAAAGTTCTTCACGATGCATTCATTCAACTCACAGAGTTGAACCTTCCTTTTGATAGAACAGTTTTGAAACACTCTTTTTGTAGAATCTGCAAGAGGATATTTGGAGCGTTTTGAGGCCTATGCTGGAAAAGGAAATATCTTCACCTAAAAACTAGACAGAAGCATTCTCAGAAACTTCTGTGTGATGAGTGCATTCAACTCACAGACTTGAACGTTTCTTTTGATAGAACAGTTTTGAAACATTACGTTTGTAGAATCTGCAAGTGTTTATTCGGAGCACCTTGAGGCCTATGTTGGAAAAGGAAATATCTTCACATAAAAACTAGAGAGAAGGATTCTCAGAAACTTCTTTGTGATGAGTTCATTCAACTCACAGAGTTGAACCTACCAATTGATAGAGAAGTTTGGAAACACTCTTTTTGTAGAATCTGCAAGTGGATATTTGGAGCCGTTTGAGGCCTATGCTGGCAAAGGAAATATCTTCACATAAAAACTGAACAGAAGCATTCTCAGAAACTTCTTTGTGTTGAGTGCATTCAACTCACGGACTTGAACTTACCTGTAGAAAGAGCAGTTTTGAAACACTCTTTTGGTAAAATCTGCAAGTGGTTATTTGGAGCACTTCGAGGCCTGTGCTGGGATATGGAATATCTTCACCTAAAAACTACAGAGAAGCATTCTCAGAAAGTTCTTCACGATGCATTCATTCAACTCACAGAGTTGAACCTTCCTTTTGATAGAACAGTTTTGAAACACTCTTTTTGTAGAATCTGCAAGAGGATATTTGGAGCGTTTTGAGGCCTATGCTGGAAAAGGAAATATCTTCACCTAAAAACTAGACAGAAGCATTCTCAGAAACTTCTGTGTGATGAGTGCATTCAACTCACAGACTTGAACGTTTCTTTTGATAGAACAGTTTTGAAACATTACGTTTGTAGAATCTGCAAGTGTTTATTCGGAGCACCTTGAGGCCTATGTTGGAAAAGGAAATATCTTCACATAAAAACTAGAGAGAAGGATTCTCAGAAACTTCTTTGTGATGAGTTCATTCAACTCACAGAGTTGAACCTACCAATTGATAGAGAAGTTTGGAAACACTCTTTTTGTAGAATCTGCAAGTGGATATTTGGAGCCGTTTGAGGCCTATGCTGGAAAAGGAAATATCTTCACATAAAAACTGAACAGAAGCATTCTCAGAAACTTCTTTGTGTTGAGTGCATTCAACTCACAGACTTGAACTTACCTGTAGAAAGAGCAGTTTTGAAACACTCTTTTGGTGAAATCTGCAAGTGGTTATTTGGAGCACTTCGAGGCCTGTGCTGGGATATGGAATATCTTCACCTAAAAACTACAGAGAAGCATTCTCAGAAAGTTCTTCACGATGCATTCATTCAACTCACAGAGTTGAACCTTCCTTTTGATAGAACAGTTTTGAAACACTCTTTTTGTAGAATCTGCAAGAGGATATTTGGAGCGTTTTGAGGCCTATGCTGGAAAAGGAAATATCTTCACCTAAAAACTAGACAGAAGCATTCTCAGAAACTTCTGTGTGATGAGTGCATTCAACTCACAGACTTGAACGTTTCTTTTGATAGAACAGTTTTGAAACATTACGTTTGTAGAATCTGCAAGTGTTTATTCGGAGCACCTTGAGGCCTATGTTGGAAAAGGAAATATCTTCACATAAAAACTAGAGAGAAGGATTCTCAGAAACTTCTTTGTGATGAGTTCATTCAACTCACAGAGTTGAACCTACCAATTGATAGAGAAGTTTGGAAACACTCTTTTTGTAGAATCTGCAAGTGGATATTTGGAGCCGTTTGAGGCCTATGCTGGCAAAGGAAATATCTTCACATAAAAACTGAACAGAAGCATTCTCAGAAACTTCTTTGTGTTGAGTGCATTCAACTCACGGACTTGAACTTACCTGTAGAAAGAGCAGTTTTGAAACACTCTTTTGGTAAAATCTGCAAGTGGTTATTTGGAGCACTTCGAGGCCTGTGCTGGGATATGGAATATCTTCACCTAAAAACTACAGAGAAGCATTCTCAGAAAGTTCTTCACGATGCATTCATTCAACTCACAGAGTTGAACCTTCCTTTTGATAGAACAGTTTTGAAACACTCTTTTTGTAGAATCTGCAAGAGGATATTTGGAGCGTTTTGAGGCCTATGCTGGAAAAGGAAATATCTTCACCTAAAAACTAGACAGAAGCATTCTCAGAAACTTCTGTGTGATGAGTGCATTCAACTCACAGACTTGAACGTTTCTTTTGATAGAACAGTTTTGAAACATTACGTTTGTAGAATCTGCAAGTGTTTATTCGGAGCACCTTGAGGCCTATGTTGGAAAAGGAAATATCTTCACATAAAAACTAGAGAGAAGGATTCTCAGAAACTTCTTTGTGATGAGTTCATTCAACTCACAGAGTTGAACCTACCAATTGATAGAGAAGTTTGGAAACACTCTTTTTGTAGAATCTGCAAGTGGATATTTGGAGCCGTTTGAGGCCTATGCTGGAAAAGGAAATATCTTCACATAAAAACTGAACAGAAGCATTCTCAGAAACTTCTTTGTGTTGAGTGCATTCAACTCACAGACTTGAACTTACCTGTAGAAAGAGCAGTTTTGAAACACTCTTTTGGTGAAATCTGCAAGTGGTTATTTGGAGCACTTCGAGGCCTGTGCTGGGATATGGAATATCTTCACCTAAAAACTACAGAGAAGCATTCTCAGAAAGTTCTTCACGATGCATTCATTCAACTCACAGAGTTGAACCTTCCTTTTGATAGAACAGTTTTGAAACACTCTTTTTGTAGAATCTGCAAGAGGATATTTGGAGCGTTTTGAGGCCTATGCTGGAAAAGGAAATATCTTCACCTAAAAACTAGACAGAAGCATTCTCAGAAACTTCTGTGTGATGAGTGCATTCAACTCACAGACTTGAACGTTTCTTTTGATAGAACAGTTTTGAAACATTACGTTTGTAGAATCTGCAAGTGTTTATTCGGAGCACCTTGAGGCCTATGTTGGAAAAGGAAATATCTTCACATAAAAACTAGAGAGAAGGATTCTCAGAAACTTCTTTGTGATGAGTTCATTCAACTCACAGAGTTGAACCTACCAATTGATAGAGAAGTTTGGAAACACTCTTTTTGTAGAATCTGCAAGTGGATATTTGGAGCCGTTTGAGGCCTATGCTGGAAAAGGAAATATCTTCACATAAAAACTGAACAGAAGCATTCTCAGAAACTTCTTTGTGTTGAGTGCATTCAACTCACAGACTTGAACTTACCTGTAGAAAGAGCAGTTTTGAAACACTCTTTTGGTGAAATCTGCAAGTGGTTATTTGGAGCACTTCGAGGCCTGTGCTGGGATATGGAATATCTTCACCTAAAAACTACAGAGAAGGATTCTCAGAAAGTTCTTCACGATGCATTCATTCAACTCACAGAGTTGAACCTTCCTTTTGATAGAACAGTTTTGAAACACTCTTTTTGTAGAATCTGCAAGAGGATATTTGGAGCGTTTTGAGGCCTATGCTGGAAAAGGAAATATCTTCACCTAAAAACTAGACAGAAGCATTCTCAGAAACTTCTGTGTGATGAGTGCATTCAACTCACAGACTTGAACGTTTCTTTTGATAGAACAGTTTTGAAACATTACGTTTGTAGAATCTGCAAGTGTTTATTCGGAGCACCTTGAGGCCTATGTTGGAAAAGGAAATATCTTCACATAAAAACTAGAGAGAAGGATTCTCAGAAACTTCTTTGTGATGAGTTCATTCAACTCACAGAGTTGAACCTACCAATTGATCGAGAAGTTTGGATACACTCTTTTTGTAGAATCTGCAAGTGGATATTTGGAGCCGTTTGAGGCCTATGCTGGAAAAGGAAATATCTTCACATAAAAACTGAACAGAAGCATTCTCAGAAACTTCTTTGTGTTGAGTGCATTCAACTCACGGACTTGAACTTACCTGTAGAAAGAGCAGTTTGAAACACTCTTTTGGTAAAATCTGCAAGTGGTTATTTGGAGCACTTCGAGGCCTGTGCTGGGATATGGAATATCTTCACCTAAAAACTACAGAGAAGCATTCTCAGAAAGTTCTTCACGATGCATTCATTCAACTCACAGAGTTGAACCTTCCTTTTGATAGAACAGTTTTGAAACACTCTTTTTGTAGAATCTGCAAGAGGATATTTGGAGCGTTTTGAGGCCTATGCTGGAAAAGGAAATATCTTCACCTAAAAACTAGACAGAAGCATTCTCAGAAACTTCTGTGTGATGAGTGCATTCAACTCACAGACTTGAACGTTTCTTTTGATAGAACAGTTTTGAAACATTACGTTTGTAGAATCTGCAAGTGTTTATTCGGAGCACCTTGAGGCCTATGTTGGAAAAGGAAATATCTTCACATAAAAACTAGAGAGAAGGATTCTCAGAAACTTCTTTGTGATGAGTTCATTCAACTCACAGAGTTGAACCTACCAATTGATAGAGAAGTTTGGAAACACTCTTTTTGTAGAATCTGCAAGTGGATATTTGGAGCCGTTTGAGGCCTATGCTGGCAAAGGAAATATCTTCACATAAAAACTGAACAGAAGCATTCTCAGAAACTTCTTTGTGTTGAGTGCATTCAACTCACGGACTTGAACTTACCTGTAGAAAGAGCAGTTTTGAAACACTCTTTTGGTAAAATCTGCAAGTGGTTATTTGGAGCACTTCGAGGCCTGTGCTGGGATATGGAATATCTTCACCTAAAAACTACAGAGAAGCATTCTCAGAAAGTTCTTCACGATGCATTCATTCAACTCACAGAGTTGAACCTTCCTTTTGATAGAACAGTTTTGAAACACTCTTTTTGTAGAATCTGCAAGAGGATATTTGGAGCGTTTTGAGGCCTATGCTGGAAAAGGAAATATCTTCCCCTAAAAACTAGACAGAAGCATTCTCAGAAACTTCTGTGTGATGAGTGCATTCAACTCACAGACTTGAACGTTTCTTTTGATAGAACAGTTTTGAAACATTACGTTTGTAGAATCTGCAAGTGTTTATTCGGAGCACCTTGAGGCCTATGTTGGAAAAGGAAATATCTTCACATAAAAACTAGAGAGAAGGATTCTCAGAAACTTCTTTGTGATGAGTTCATTCAACTCACAGAGTTGAACCTACCAATTGATAGAGAAGTTTGGAAACACTCTTTTTGTAGAATCTGCAAGTGGATATTTGGAGCCGTTTGAGGCCTATGCTGGAAAAGGAAATATCTTCACATAAAAACTGAACAGAAGCATTCTCAGAAACTTCTTTGTGTTGAGTGCATTCAACTCACAGACTTGAACTTACCTGTAGAAAGAGCAGTTTTGAAACACTCTTTTGGTGAAATCTGCAAGTGGTTATTTGGAGCACTTCGAGGCCTGTGCTGGGATATGGAATATCTTCACCTAAAAACTACAGAGAAGCATTCTCAGAAAGTTCTTCACGATGCATTCATTCAACTCACAGAGTTGAACCTTCCTTTTGATAGAACAGTTTTGAAACACTCTTTTTGTAGAATCTGCAAGAGGATATTTGGAGCGTTTTGAGGCCTATGCTGGAAAAGGAAATATCTTCACCTAAAAACTAGACAGAAGCATTCTCAGAAACTTCTGTGTGATGAGTGCATTCAACTCACAGACTTGAACGTTTCTTTTATTAGAACAGTTTTGAAACATTACGTTTGTAGAATCTGCAAGTGTTTATTCGGAGCACCTTGAGGCCTATGTTGGAAAAGGAAATATCTTCACATAAAAACTAGAGAGAAGGATTCTCAGAAACTTCTTTGTGATGAGTTCATTCAACTCACAGAGTTGAACCTACCAATTGATAGAGAAGTTTGGAAACACTCTTTTTGTAGAATCTGCAAGTGGATATTTGGAGCCGTTTGAGGCCTATGCTGGAAAAGGAAATATCTTCACATAAAAACTGAACAGAAGCATTCTCAGAAACTTCTTTGTGTTGAGTGCATTCAACTCACAGACTTGAACTTACCTGTAGAAAGAGCAGTTTTGAAACACTCTTTTGGTGAAATCTGCAAGTGGTTATTTGGAGCACTTCGAGGCCTGTGCTGGGATATGGAATATCTTCACCTAAAAACTACAGAGAAGCATTCTCAGAAAGTTCTTCACGATGCATTCATTCAACTCACAGAGTTGAACCTTCCTTTTGATAGAACAGTTTTGAAACACTCTTTTTGTAGAATCTGCAAGAGGATATTTGGAGCGTTTTGAGGCCTATGCTGGAAAAGGAAATATCTTCACCTAAAAACTAGACAGAAGCATTCTCAGAAACTTCTGTGTGATGAGTGCATTCAACTCACAGACTTGAACGTTTCTTTTGATAGAACAGTTTTGAAACATTACGTTTGTAGAATCTGCAAGTGTTTATTCGGAGCACCTTGAGGCCTATGTTGGAAAAGGAAATATCTTCACATAAAAACTAGAGAGAAGGATTCTCAGAAACTTCTTTGTGATGAGTTCATTCAACTCACAGAGTTGAACCTACCAATTGATAGAGAAGTTTGGAAACACTCTTTTTGTAGAATCTGCAAGTGGATATTTGGAGCCGTTTGAGGCCTATGCTGGAAAAGGAAATATCTTCACATAAAAACTGAACAGAAGCATTCTCAGAAACTTCTTTGTGTTGAGTGCATTCAACTCACGGACTTGAACTTACCTGTAGAAAGAGCAGTTTTGAAACACTCTTTTGGTGAAATCTGCAAGTGGTTATTTGGAGCACTTCGAGGCCTGTGCTGGGATATGGAATATCTTCACCTAAAAACTACAGAGAAGCATTCTCAGAAAGTTCTTCACGATGCATTCATTCAACTCACAGAGTTGAACCTTCCTTTTGATAGAACAGTTTTGAAACACTCTTTTTGTAGAATCTGCAAGAGGATATTTGGAGCGTTTTGAGGCCTATGCTGGAAAAGGAAATATCTCCACCTAAAAACTAGACAGAAGCATTCTCAGAAATTTCTGTGTGATGAGTGCATTCAACTCACAGACTTGAACGTTTCCTTTGATAGAACAGTTTTGAAACATTACGTTTGTAGAATCTGCAAGTGTTTATTCGGAGCACATTGAGGCCTATGTTGGAAAAGGAAATATCTTCACATAAAAACTAGAGAGAAGGATTCTCAGAAACTTCTTTGTGATGAGTTCATTCAACTCACAGAGTTGAACCTACCAATTGATAGAGAAGTTTGGAAACACTCTTTTTGTAGAATCTGCAAGTGGATATTTGGAGCCGTTTGAGGCCTATGCTGGAAAAGGAAATATCTTCACATAAAAACTGAACAGAAGCATTCTCAGAAACTTCTTTGTGTTGAGTGCATTCAACTCACGGACTTGAACTTACCTGTAGAAAGAGCAGTTTTGAAACACTCTTTTGGTGAAATCTGCAAGTGGTTATTTGGAGCACTTCGAGGCCTGTGCTGGGATATGGAATATCTTCACCTAAAAACTACAGAGAAGCATTCTCAGAAAGTTCTTCACGATGCATTCATTCAACTCACAGAGTTGAACCTTCCTTTTGATAGAACAGTTTTGAAACACTCTTTTTGTAGAATCTGCAAGAGGATATTTGGAGCGTTTTGAGGCCTATGCTGGAAAAGGAAATATCTTCACCTAAAAACTAGACAGAAGCATTCTCAGAAACTTCTGTGTGATGAGTGCATTCAACTCACAGACTTGAACGTTTCTTTTGATAGAACAGTTTTGAAACATTACGTTTGTAGAATCTGCAAGTGTTTATTCGGAGCACCTTGAGGCCTATGTTGGAAAAGGAAATATCTTCACATAAAAACTAGAGAGAAGGATTCTCAGAAACTTCTTTGTGATGAGTTCATTCAACTCACAGAGTTGAACCTACCGATTGATAGAAAAGTTTGGAAACACTCTTTTTGTAGAATCTGCAAGTGGATATTTGGAGCCGTTTGAGGCCTATGCTGGAAAAGGAAATATCTTCACATAAAAACTGAACAGAAGCATTCTCAGAAACTTCTTTGTGTTGAGTGCATTCAACTCACAGACTTGAACTTACCTGTAGAAAGAGCAGTTTTGAAACACTCTTTTGGTGAAATCTGCAAGTGGTTATTTGGAGCACTTCGAGGCCTGTGCTGGGATATGGAATATCTTCACCTAAAAACTACAGAGAAGCATTCTCAGAAAGTTCTTCACGATGCATTCATTCAACTCACAGAGTTGAACCTTCCTTTTGATAGAACAGTTTTGAAACACTCTTTTTGTAGAATCTGCAAGAGGATATTTGGAGCGTTTTGAGGCCTATGCTGGAAAAGGAAATATCTTCACCTAAAAACTAGACAGAAGCATTCTCAGAAACTTCTGTGTGATGAGTGCATTCAACTCACAGACTTGAACGTTTCTTTTGATAGAACAGTTTTGAAACATTACGTTTGTAGAATCTGCAAGTGTTTATTCGGAGCACCTTGAGGCCTATGTTGGAAAAGGAAATATCTTCACATAAAAACTAGAGAGAAGGATTCTCAGAAACTTCTTTGTGATGAGTTCATTCAACTCACAGAGTTGAACCTACCAATTGATAGAGAAGTTTGGAAACACTCTTTTTGTAGAATCTGCAAGTGGATATTTGGAGCCGTTTGAGGCCTATGCTGGAAAAGGAAATATCTTCACATAAAAACTGAACAGAAGCATTCTCAGAAACTTCTTTGTGTTGATTGCATTCAACTCACAGACTTGAACTTATCTGTAGAAAGAGCAGTTTTGAAACACTCTTTTGGTGAAATCTGCAAGTGGTTATTTGGAGCACTTCGAGGCCTGTGCTGGGATATGGAATATCTTCACCTAAAAACTACAGAGAAGCATTCTCAGAAAGTTCTTCACGATGCATTCATTCAACTCACAGAGTTGAACCTTCCTTTTGATAGGACAGTTTTGAAACACTCTTTTTGTAGAATCTGCAAGAGGATATTTGGAGCGTTTTGAGGCCTATGCTGGAAAAGGAAATATCTTCACCTAAAAACTAGACAGAAGCATTCTCAGAAACTTCTGTGTGATGAGTGCATTCAACTCACAGACTTGAACGTTTCTTTTGATAGAACAGTTTTGAAACATTACGTTTGTAGAATCTGCAAGTGTTTATTCGGAGCACCTTGAGGCCTATGTTGGAAAAGGAAATATCTTCACATAAAAACTAGAGAGAAGGATTCTCAGAAACTTCTTTGTGATGAGTTCATTCAACTCACAGAGTTGAACCTACCAATTGATAGAGAAGTTTGGAAACACTCTTTTTGTAGAATCTGCAAGTGGATATTTGGAGCCGTTTGAGGCCTATGCTGGAAAAGGAAATATCTTCACATAAAAACTGAACAGAAGCATTCTCAGAAACTTCTTTGTGTTGAGTGCATTCAACTCACGGACTTGAACTTACCTGTAGAAAGAGCAGTTTTGAAACACTCTTTTGGTAAAATCTGCAAGTGGTTATTTGGAGCACTTCGAGGCCTGTGCTGGGATATGGAATATCTTCACCTAAAAACTACAGAGAAGCATTCTCAGAAAGTTCTTCACGATGCATTCATTCAACTCACAGAGTTGAACCTTCCTTTTGATAGAACAGTTTTGAAACACTCTTTTTGTAGAATCTGCAAGAGGATATTTGGAGCGTTTTGAGGCCTATGCTGGAAAAGGAAATATCTTCACCTAAAAACTAGACAGAAGCATTCTCAGAAACTTCTGTGTGATGAGTGCATTCAACTCACAGACTTGAACGTTTCTTTTGATAGAACAGTTTTGAAACATTACGTTTGTAGAATCTGCAAGTGTTTATTCGGAGCACCTTGAGGAATATGTTGGAAAAGGAAATATCTTCACATAAAAACTAGAGAGAAGGATTCTCAGAAACTTCTTTGTGATGAGTTCATTCAACTCACAGAGTTGAACCTACCAATTGATCGAGAAGTTTGGAAACACTCTTTTTGTAGAATCTGCAAGTGGATATTTGGAGCCGTTTGAGGCCTATGCTGGAAAAGGAAATATCTTCACATAAAAACTGAACAGAAGCATTCTCAGAAACTTCTTTGTGTTGAGTGCATTCAACTCACAGACTTGAACTTACCTGTAGAAAGAGCAGGTTTGAAACACTCTTTTGGTGAAATCTGCAAGTGGTTATTTGGAGCACTTCGAGGCCTGTGCTGGGATATGGAATATCTTCACCTAAAAACTACAGAGAAGCATTCTCAGAAAGTTCTTCACGATGCATTCATTCAACTCACAGAGTTGAACCTTCCTTTTGATAGGACAGTTTTGAAACACTCTTTTTGTAGAATCTGCAAGAGGATATTCGGAGCGTTTTGAGGCCTATGCTGGAAAAGGAAATATCTTCACCTAAAAACTAGACAGAAGCATTCTTAGAAACTTCTGTGTGATGAGTGAATTCAACTCACAGACTTGAACGTTTCTTTTGATAGAACAGTTTTGAAACATTACGTTTGTAGAATCTGCAAGTGTTTATTCGGAGCACCTTGAGGCCTATGTTGGAAAAGGAAATATCTTCACATAAAAACTAGAGAGAAGGATTCTCAGAAACTTCTTTGTGATGAGTTCATTCAACTCACAGAGTTGAACCTACCAATTGATAGAGAAGTTTGGAAACACTCTTTTTGTAGAATCTGCAAGTGGATATTTGGAGCCGTTTGAGGCCTATGCTGGAAAAGGAAATATCTTCACATAAAAACTGAACAGAAGCATTCTCAGAAACTTCTTTGTGTTGAGTGCATTCAACTCACAGACTTGAACTTACCTGTAGAAAGAGCAGTTTTGAAACACTCTTTTGGTGAAATCTGCAAGTGGTTATTTGGGGCACTTCGAGGCCTGTGCTGGGATATGGAATATCTTCACCTAAAAACTACAGAGAAGCATTCTCAGAAAGTTCTTCACGATGCATTCATTCAACTCACAGAGTTGAACCTTCCTTTTGATAGAACAGTTTTGAAACACTCTTTTTGTAGAATCTGCAAGAAGATATTTGGAGCGTTTTGAGGCCTATGCTGGAAAAGGAAATATCTTCACCTAAAAACTAGACAGAAGCATTCTCAGAAACTTCTGTGTGATGAGTGCATTCAACTCACAGACTTGAACGTTTCTTTTGATAGAACAGTTTTGAAACATTACGTTTGTAGAATCTGCAAGTGTTTATTCGGGGCACCTTGAGGCCTATGTTGGAAAAGGAAATATCTTCACATAAAAACTAGAGAGAAGGATTCTCAGAAACTTCTTTGTGATGAGTTCATTCAACTCACAGAGTTGAACCTACCAATTGATAGAGAAGTTTGGAAACACTCTTTTTGTAGAATCTGCAAGTGGATATTTGGAGCCGTTTGAGGCCTATGCTGGAAAAGGAAATATCTTCACATAAAAACTGAACAGAAGCATTCTCAGAAACTTCTTTGTGTTGAGTGCATTCAACTCACGGACTTGAACTTACCTGTAGAAAGAGCAGTTTTGAAACACTCTCTTGGTAAAATCTGCAAGTGGTTATTTGGAGCACTTCGAGGCCTGTGCTGGGATATGGAATATCTTCACCTAAAAACTACAGAGAAGCATTCTCAGAAAGTTCTTCACGATGCATTCATTCAACTCACAGAGTTGAACCTTCCTTTTGATAGAACAGTTTTGAAACACTCTTTTTGTAGAATCTGCAAGAGGATATTTGGAGCGTTTTGAGGCCTATGCTGGAAAAGGAAATATCTTCACCTAAAAACTAGACAGAAGCATTCTCAGAAACTTCTGTGTGATGAGTGCATTCAACTCACAGACTTGAACGTTTCTTTTGATAGAACAGTTTTGAAACATTACGTTTGTAGAATCTGCAAGTGTTTATTCGGAGCACCTTGAGGCCTATGTTGGAAAAGGAAATATCTTCACATAAAAACTAGAGAGAAGGATTCTCAGAAACTTCTTTGTGATGAGTTCATTCAACTCACAGAGTTGAACCTACCAATTGATAGAGAAGTTTGGAAACACTCTTTTTGTAGAATCTGCAAGTGGATATTTGGAGCCGTTTGAGGCCTATGCTGGAAAAGGAAATATCTTCACATAAAAACTGAACAGAAGCATTCTCAGAAACTTCTTTGTGTTGAGTGCATTCAACTCACGGACTTGAACTTACCTGTAGAAAGAGCAGTTTTGAAACACTCTTTTGGTAAAATCTGCAAGTGGTTATTTGGAGCACTTCGAGGCCTGTGCTGGGATATGGAATATCTTCACCTAAAAACTACAGAGAAGCATTCTCAGAAAGTTCTTCACGATGCATTCATTCAACTCACAGAGTTGAACCTTCCTTTTGATAGAACAGTTTTGAAACACTCTTTTTGTAGAATCTGCAAGAGGATATTTGGAGCGTTTTGAGGCCTATGCTGGAAAAGGAAATATCTTCACCTAAAAACTAGACAGAAGCATTCTCAGAAACTTCTGTGTGATGAGTGAATTCAACTCACAGACTTGAACGTTTCTTTTGATAGAACAGTTTTGAAACATTACGTTTGTAGAATCTGCAAGTGTTTATTCGGAGCACCTTGAGGCCTATGTTGGAAAAGGAAATATCTTCACATAAAAACTAGAGAGAAGGATTCTCAGAAACTTCTTTGTGATGAGTTCATTCAACTCACAGAGTTGAACCTACCAATTGATAGAGAAGTTTGGAAACACTCTTTTTGTAGAATCTGCAAGTGGATATTTGGAGCCGTTTGAGGCCTATGCTGGAAAAGGAAATATCTTCACATAAAAACTGAACAGAAGCATTCTCAGAAACTTCTTTGTGTTGAGTGCATTCAACTCACAGACTTGAACTTACCTGTAGAAAGAGCAGTTTTGAAACACTCTATTGGTGAAATCTGCAAGTGGTTATTTGGAGCACTTCGAGGCCTGTGCTGGGATATGGAATATCTTCACCTAAAAACTACAGAGAAGCATTCTCAGAAAGTTCTTCACGATGCATTCATTCAACTCACAGAGTTGAACCTTCCTTTTGATAGAACAGTTTTGAAACACTCTTTTTGTAGAATCTGCAAGAGGATATTTGGAGCGTTTTGAGGCCTATGCTGGAAAAGGAAATATCTTCACCTAAAAACTAGACAGAAGCATTCTCAGAAACTTCTGTGTGATGAGTGCATTCAACTCACAGACTTGAACGTTTCTTTTGATAGAACAGTTTTGAAACATTACGTTTGTAGAATCTGCAAGTGTTTATTCGGAGCACCTTGAGGCCTATGTTGGAAAAGGAAATATCTTCACATAAAAACTAGAGAGAAGGATTCTCAGAAACTTCTTTGTGATGAGTTCATTCAACTCACAGAGTTGAACCTACCAATTGATAGAAAAGTTTGGAAACACTCTTTTTGTAGAATCTGCAAGTGGATATTTGGAGCCGTTTGAGGCCTATGCTGGAAAAGGAAATATCTTCACATAAAAACTGAACAGAAGCATTCTCAGAAACTTCTTTGTGTTGAGTGCATTCAACTCACAGACTTGAACTTACCTGTAGAAAGAGCAGTTTTGAAACACTCTTTTGGTGAAATCTGCAAGTGGTTATTTGGAGCACTTCGAGGCCTGTGCTGGGATATGGAATATCTTCACCTAAAAACTACAGAGAAGCATTCTCAGAAAGTTCTTCATGATGCATTCATTCAACTCACAGAGTTGAACCTTCCTTTTGATAGAACAGTTTTGAAACACTCTTTTTGTAGAATCTGCAAGAGGATATTTGGAGCGTTTTGAGGCCTATGCTGGAAAAGGAAATATCTTCACCTAAAAACTAGACAGAAGCATTCTCAGAAACTTCTGTGTGATGAGTGCATTCAACTCACAGACTTGAACGTTTCTTTTGATAGAACAGTTTTGAAACATTACGTTTGTAGAATCTGCAAGTGTTTATTCGGAGCACCTTGAGGCCTATGTTGGAAAAGGAAATATCTTCACATAAAAACTAGAGAGAAGGATTCTCAGAAACTTCTTTGTGATGAGTTCATTCAACTCACAGAGTTGAACCTACCAATTGATAGAGAAGTTTGGAAACACTCTTTTTGTAGAATCTGCAAGTGGATATTTGGAGCCGTTTGAGGCCTATGCTGGAAAAGGAAATATCTTCACATAAAAACTGAACAGAAGCATTCTCAGAAACTTCTTTGTGTTGAGTGCATTCAACTCACAGACTTGAACTTATCTGTAGAAAGAGCAGTTTTGAAACACTCTTTTGCTGAAATCTGCAAGTGGTTATTTGGAGCACTTCGAGGCCTGTGCTGGGATATGGAATATCTTCACCTAAAAACTACAGAGAAGCATTCTCAGAAAGTTCTTCACGATGCATTCATTCAACTCACAGAGTTGAACCTTCCTTTTGATAGGACAGTTTTGAAACACTCTTTTTGTAGAATCTGCAAGAGGATATTCGGAGCGTTTTGAGGCCTATGCTGGAAAAGGAAATATCTTCACCTAAAAACTAGACAGAAGCATTCTTAGAAACTTCTGTGTGATGAGTGAATTCAACTCACAGACTTGAACGTTTCTTTTGATAGAACAGTTTTGAAACATTACGTTTGTAGAATCTGCAAGTGTTTATTCGGAGCACCTTGAGGCCTATGTTGGAAAAGGAAATATCTTCACATAAAAACTAGAGAGAAGGATTCTCAGAAACTTCTTTGTGATGAGTTCATTCAACTCACAGAGTTGAACCTACCAATTGATAGAGAAGTTTGGAAACACTCTTTTTGTAGAATCTGCAAGTGGATATTTGGAGCCGTTTGAGGCCTATGCTGGAAAAGGAAATATCTTCACATAAAAACTGAACAGAAGCATTCTCAGAAACTTCTTTGTGTTGAGTGCATTCAACTCACAGACTTGAACTTACCTGTAGAAAGAGCAGTTTTGAAACACTCTTTTGGTGAAATCTGCAAGTGGTTATTTGGGGCACTTCGAGGCCTGTGCTGGGATATGGAATATCTTCACCTAAAAACTACAGAGAAGCATTCTCAGAAAGTTCTTCACGATGCATTCATTCAACTCACAGAGTTGAACCTTCCTTTTGATAGAACAGTTTTGAAACACTCTTTTTGTAGAATCTGCAAGAAGATATTTGGAGCGTTTTGAGGCCTATGCTGGAAAAGGAAATATCTTCACCTAAAAACTAGACAGAAGCATTCTCAGAAACTTCTGTGTGATGAGTGCATTCAACTCACAGACTTGAACGTTTCTTTTGATAGAACAGTTTTGAAACATTACGTTTGTAGAATCTGCAAGTGTTTATTCGGGGCACCTTGAGGCCTATGTTGGAAAAGGAAATATCTTCACATAAAAACTAGAGAGAAGGATTCTCAGAAACTTCTTTGTGATGAGTTCATTCAACTCACAGAGTTGAACCTACCAATTGATAGAGAAGTTTGGAAACACTCTTTTTGTAGAATCTGCAAGTGGATATTTGGAGCCGTTTGAGGCCTATGCTGGAAAAGGAAATATCTTCACATAAAAACTGAACAGAAGCATTCTCAGAAACTTCTTTGTGTTGAGTGCATTCAACTCACGGACTTGAACTTACCTGTAGAAAGAGCAGTTTTGAAACACTCTCTTGGTAAAATCTGCAAGTGGTTATTTGGAGCACTTCGAGGCCTGTGCTGGGATATGGAATATCTTCACCTAAAAACTACAGAGAAGCATTCTCAGAAAGTTCTTCACGATGCATTCATTCAACTCACAGAGTTGAACCTTCCTTTTGATAGAACAGTTTTGAAACACTCTTTTTGTAGAATCTGCAAGAGGATATTTGGAGCGTTTTGAGGCCTATGCTGGAAAAGGAAATATCTTCACCTAAAAACTAGACAGAAGCATTCTCAGAAACTTCTGTGTGATGAGTGCATTCAACTCACAGACTTGAACGTTTCTTTTGATAGAACAGTTTTGAAACATTACGTTTGTAGAATCTGCAAGTGTTTATTCGGAGCACCTTGAGGCCTATGTTGGAAAAGGAAATATCTTCACATAAAAACTAGAGAGAAGGATTCTCAGAAACTTCTTTGTGATGAGTTCATTCAACTCACAGAGTTGAACCTACCAATTGATAGAGAAGTTTGGAAACACTCTTTTTGTAGAATCTGCAAGTGGATATTTGGAGCCGTTTGAGGCCTATGCTGGAAAAGGAAATATCTTCACATAAAAACTGAACAGAAGCATTCTCAGAAACTTCTTTGTGTTGAGTGCATTCAACTCACGGACTTGAACTTACCTGTAGAAAGAGCAGTTTTGAAACACTCTTTTGGTAAAATCTGCAAGTGGTTATTTGGAGCACTTCGAGGCCTGTGCTGGGATATGGAATATCTTCACCTAAAAACTACAGAGAAGCATTCTCAGAAAGTTCTTCACGATGCATTCATTCAACTCACAGAGTTGAACCTTCCTTTTGATAGAACAGTTTTGAAACACTCTTTTTGTAGAATCTGCAAGAGGATATTTGGAGCGTTTTGAGGCCTATGCTGGAAAAGGAAATATCTTCACCTAAAAACTAGACAGAAGCATTCTCAGAAACTTCTGTGTGATGAGTGAATTCAACTCACAGACTTGAACGTTTCTTTTGATAGAACAGTTTTGAAACATTACGTTTGTAGAATCTGCAAGTGTTTATTCGGAGCACCTTGAGGCCTATGTTGGAAAAGGAAATATCTTCACATAAAAACTAGAGAGAAGGATTCTCAGAAACTTCTTTGTGATGAGTTCATTCAACTCACAGAGTTGAACCTACCAATTGATAGAGAAGTTTGGAAACACTCTTTTTGTAGAATCTGCAAGTGGATATTTGGAGCCGTTTGAGGCCTATGCTGGAAAAGGAAATATCTTCACATAAAAACTGAACAGAAGCATTCTCAGAAACTTCTTTGTGTTGAGTGCATTCAACTCACGGACTTGAACTTACCTGTGGAAAGAGCAGTTTTGAAACACTCTTTTGGTGAAATCTGCAAGTGGTTATTTGGAGCACTTCGAGGCCTGTGCTGGGATATGGAATATCTTCACCTAAAAACTACAGAGAAGCATTCTCAGAAAGTTCTTCACGATGCATTCATTCAACTCACAGAGTTGAACCTTCCTTTTGATAGAACAGTTTTGAAACACTCTTTTTGTAGAATCTGCAAGAGGATATTTGGAGCGTTTTGAGGCCTATGCTGGAAAAGGAAATATCTTCACCTAAAAACTAGACAGAAGCATTCTCAGAAACTTCTGTGTGATGAGTGCATTCAACTCACAGACTTGAACGTTTCTTTTGATAGAACAGTTTTGAAACATTACGTTTGTAGAATCTGCAAGTGTTTATTCGGAGCACCTTGAGGCCTATGTTGGAAAAGGAAATATCTTCACATAAAAACTAGAGAGAAGGATTCTCAGAAACTTCTTTGTGATGAGTTCATTCAACTCACAGAGTTGAACCTACCAATTGATAGAGAAGTTTGGAAACACTCTTTTTGTAGAATCTTCAAGTGGATATTTGGAGCCGTTTGAGGCCTATGCTGGAAAAGGAAATATCTTCACATAAAAACTGAACAGAAGCATTCTCAGAAAGTTCTTTGTGTTGAGTGCATTCAACTCACGGACTTGAACTTACCTGTAGAAAGAGCAGTTTTGAAACACTCTTTTGGTGAAATCTGCAAGTGGTTATTTGGAGCACTTCGAGGCCTGTGCTGGGATATGGAATATCTTCACCTAAAAACTACAGAGAAGCATTCTCAGAAAGTTCTTCACGATGCATTCATTCAACTCACAGAGTTGAACCTTCCTTTTGATAGAACAGTTTTGAAACACTCTTTTTGTAGAATCTGCAAGAGGATATTTGGAGCGTTTTGAGGCCTATGCTGGAAAAGGAAATATCTTCCCCTAAAAACTAGACAGAAGCATTCTCAGAAACTTCTGTGTGATGAGTGCATTCAACTCACAGACTTGAACGTTTCTTTTGATAGAACAGTTTTGAAACATTACGTTTGTAGAATCTGCAAGTGTTTATTCGGAGCACCTTGAGGCCTATGTTGGAAAAGGAAATATCTTCACATAAAAGCTAGAGAGAAGGATTCTCAGAAACTTCTTTGTGATGAGTTCATTCAACTCACAGAGTTGAACCTACCAATTGATAGAGAAGTTTGGAAACACTCTTTTTGTAGAATCTGCAAGTGGATATTTGGAGCCGTTTGAGGCCTATGCTGGAAAAGGAAATATCTTCACATAAAAACTGAACAGAAGCATTCTCAGAAACTTCTTTGTGTTGAGTGCATTCAACTCACGGACTTGAACTTACCTGTAGAAAGAGCAGTTTTGAAACACTCTTTTGGTAAAATCTGCAAGTGGTTATTTGGAGCACTTCGAGGCCTGTGCTGGGATATGGAATATCTTCACCTAAAAACTACAGAGAAGCATTCTCAGAAAGTTCTTCATGATGCATTCATTCAACTCACAGAGTTGAACCTTCCTTTTGATAGAACAGTTTTGAAACACTCTTTTTGTAGAATCTGCAAGAGGATATTTGGAGCGTTTTGAGGCCTATGCTGGAAAAGGAAATATCTTCACCTAAAAACTAGACAGAAGCATTCTCAGAAACTTCTGTGTGATGAGTGCATTCAACTCACAGACTTGAACGTTTCTTTTGATAGAACAGTTTTGAAACATTACGTTTGTAGAATCTGCAAGTGTTTATTCGGAGCACCTTGAGGCCTATGTTGGAAAAGGAAATATCTTCACAAAAAAACTAGAGAGAAGGATTCTCAGAAACTTCTTTGTGATGAGTTCATTCAACTCACAGAGTTGAACCTACCAATTGATAGAGAAGTTTGGAAACACTCTTTTTGTAGAATCTGCAAGTGGATATTTGGAGCCGTTTGAGGCCTGTGCTGGAAAAGGAAATATCTTCACATAAAAACTGAACAGAAGCATTCTCAGAAACTTCTTTGTGTTGAGTGCATTCAACTCACGGACTTGAACTTACCTGTAGAAAGAGCAGTTTTGAAACACTCTTTTGGTGAAATCTGCAAGTGGTTATTTGGAGCACTTCGAGGCCTGTGCTGGGATATGGAATATCTTCACCTAAAAACTACAGAGAAGCATTCTCAGAAAGTTCTTCACGATGCATTCATTCAACTCACAGAGTTGAACCTTCCTTTTGATAGAACAGTTTTGAAACACTCTTTTTGTAGAATCTGCAAGAGGATATTTGGAGCGTTTTGAGGCCTATGCTGGAAAAGGAAATATCTTCACCTAAAAACTAGACAGAAGCATTCTCAGAAACTTCTGTGTGATGAGTGCATTCAACTCACAGACTTGAACGTTTCTTTTGATAGAACAGTTTTGAAACATTACGTTTGTAGAATCTGCAAGTGTTTATTCGGAGCACCTTGAGGCCTATGTTGGAAAAGGAAATATCTTCACATAAAAACTAGAGAGAAGGATTCTCAGAAACTTCTTTGTGATGAGTTCATTCAACTCACAGAGTTGAACCTACCAATTGATAGAGAAGTTTGGAAACACTCTTTTTGTAGAATCTGCAAGTGGATATTTGGAGCCGTTTGAGGCCTATGCTGGAAAAGGAAATATCTTCACATAAAAACTGAACAGAAGCATTCTCAGAAACTTCTTTGTGTTGATTGCATTCAACTCACAGACTTGAACTTATCTGTAGAAAGAGCAGTTTTGAAACACTCTTTTGGTGAAATCTGCAAGTGGTTATTTGGAGCACTTCGAGGCCTGTGCTGGGATATGGAATATCTTCACCTAAAAACTACAGAGAAGCATTCTCAGAAAGTTCTTCACGATGCATTCATTCAACTCACAGAGTTGAACCTTCCTTTTGATAGAACAGTTTTGAAACACTCTTTTTGTAGAATCTGCAAGAGGATATTTGGAGCGTTTTGAGGCCTATGCTGGAAAAGGAAATATCTTCACCTAAAAACTAGACAGAAGCATTCTCAGAAACTTCTGTGTGATGAGTGCATTCAACTCACAGACTTGAACGTTTCTTTTGATAGAACAGTTTTGAAACATTACGTTTGTAGAATCTGCAAGTGTTTATTCGGAGCACCTTGAGGAATATGTTGGAAAAGGAAATATCTTCACATAAAAACTAGAGAGAAGGATTCTCAGAAACTTCTTTGTGATGAGTTCATTCAACTCACAGAGTTGAACCTACCAATTGATAGAGAAGTTTGGAAACACTCTTTTTGTAGAATCTGCAAGTGGATATTTGGAGCCGTTTGAGGCCTATGCTGGAAAAGGAAATATCTTCACATAAAAACTGAACAGAAGCATTCTCAGAAACTTCTTTGTGTTGAGTGCATTCAACTCACAGACTTGAACTTACCTGTAGAAAGAGCAGTTTTGAAACACTCTTTTGGTGAAATCTGCAAGTGGTTATTTGGAGCACTTCGAGGCCTGTGCTGGGATATGGAATATCTTCACCTAAAAACTACAGAGAAGCATTCTCAGAAAGTTCTTCACGATGCATTCATTCAACTCACAGAGTTGAACCTTCCTTTTGATAGAACAGTTTTGAAACACTCTTTTTGTAGAATCTGCAAGAGGATATTTGGAGCGTTTTGAGGCCTATGCTGGAAAAGGAAATATCTTCACCTAAAAACTAGACAGAAGCATTCTCAGAAACTTCTGTGTGATGAGTGCATTCAACTCACAGACTTGAACGTTTCTTTTGATAGAACAGTTTTGAAACATTACGTTTGTAGAATCTGCAAGTGTTTATTCGGAGCACCTTGAGGCCTATGTTGGAAAAGGAAATATCTTCACAAAAAAACTAGAGGGAAGGATTCTCAGAAACTTCTTTGTGATGAGTTCATTCAACTCACAGAGTTGAACCTACCAATTGATAGAGAAGTTTGGAAACACTCTTTTTGTAGAATCTGCAAGTGGATATTTGGAGCCGTTTGAGGCCTGTGCTGGAAAAGGAAATATCTTCACATAAAAACTGAACAGAAGCATTCTCAGAAACTTCTTTGTGTTGAGTGCATTCAACTCACGGACTTGAACTTACCTGTAGAAAGAGCAGTTTTGAAACACTCTTTTGGTGAAATCTGCAAGTGGTTATTTGGAGCACTTCGAGGCCTGTGCTGGGATATGGAATATCTTCACCTAAAAACTACAGAGAAGCATTCTCAGAAAGTTCTTCACGATGCATTCATTCAACTCACAGAGTTGAACCTTCCTTTTGATAGAACAGTTTTGAAACACTCTTTTTGTAGAATCTGCAAGAGGATATTTGGAGCGTTTTGAGGCCTATGCTGGAAAAGGAAATATCTTCACCTAAAAACTAGACAGAAGCATTCTCAGAAACTTCTGTGTGATGAGTGCATTCAACTCACAGACTTGAACGTTTCTTTTGATAGAACAGTTTTGAAACATTACGTTTGTAGAATCTGCAAGTGTTTATTCGGAGCACCTTGAGGCCTATGTTGGAAAAGGAAATATCTTCACATAAAAACTAGAGAGAAGGATTCTCAGAAACTTCTTTGTGATGAGTTCATTCAACTCACAGAGTTGAACCTACCAATTGATAGAGAAGTTTGGAAACACTCTTTTTGTAGAATCTGCAAGTGGATATTTGGAGCCGTTTGAGGCCTATGCTGGAAAAGGAAATATCTTCACATAAAAACTGAACAGAAGCATTCTCAGAAACTTCTTTGTGTTGATTGCATTCAACTCACAGACTTGAACTTATCTGTAGAAAGAGCAGTTTTGAAACACTCTTTTGGTGAAATCTGCAAGTGGTTATTTGGAGCACTTCGAGGCCTGTGCTGGGATATGGAATATCTTCACCTAAAAACTACAGAGAAGCATTCTCAGAAAGTTCTTCACGATGCATTCATTCAACTCACAGAGTTGAACCTTCCTTTTGATAGAACAGTTTTGAAACACTCTTTTTGTAGAATCTGCAAGAGGATATTTGGAGCGTTTTGAGGCCTATGCTGGAAAAGGAAATATCTTCACCTAAAAACTAGACAGAAGCATTCTCAGAAACTTCTGTGTGATGAGTGCATTCAACTCACAGACTTGAACGTTTCTTTTGATAGAACAGTTTTGAAACATTACGTTTGTAGAATCTGCAAGTGTTTATTCGGAGCACCTTGAGGAATATGTTGGAAAAGGAAATATCTTCACATAAAAACTAGAGAGAAGGATTCTCAGAAACTTCTTTGTGATGAGTTCATTCAACTCACAGAGTTGAACCTACCAATTGATAGAGAAGTTTGGAAACACTCTTTTTGTAGAATCTGCAAGTGGATATTTGGAGCCGTTTGAGGCCTATGCTGGAAAAGGAAATATCTTCACATAAAAACTGAACAGAAGCATTCTCAGAAACTTCTTTGTGTTGAGTGCATTCAACTCACAGACTTGAACTTACCTGTAGAAAGAGCAGTTTTGAAACACTCTTTTGGTGAAATCTGCAAGTGGTTATTTGGAGCACTTCGAGGCCTGTGCTGGGATATGGAATATCTTCACCTAAAAACTACAGAGAAGCATTCTCAGAAAGTTCTTCACGATGCATTCATTCAACTCACAGAGTTGAACCTTCCTTTTGATAGAACAGTTTTGAAACACTCTTTTTGTAGAATCTGCAAGAGGATATTTGGAGCGTTTTGAGGCCTATGCTGGAAAAGGAAATATCTTCACCTAAAAACTAGACAGAAGCATTCTCAGAAACTTCTGTGTGATGAGTGCATTCAACTCACAGACTTGAACGTTTCTTTTGATAGAACAGTTTTGAAACATTACGTTTGTAGAATCTGCAAGTGTTTATTCGGAGCACCTTGAGGCCTATGTTGGAAAAGGAAATATCTTCACATAAAAACTAGAGAGAAGGATTCTCAGAAACTTCTTTGTGATGAGTTCATTCAACTCACAGAGTTGAACCTACCAATTGATAGAGAAGTTTGGAAACACTCTTTTTGTAGAATCTGCAAGTGGATATTTGGAGCCGTTTGAGGCCTATGCTGGAAAAGGAAATATCTTCACATAAAAACTGAACAGAAGCATTCTCAGAAACTTCTTTGTGTTGAGTGCATTCAACTCACGGACTTGAACTTACCTGTAGAAAGAGCAGTTTTGAAACACTCTTTTGGTAAAATCTGCAAGTGGTTATTTGGAGCACTTCGAGGCCTGTGCTGGGATATGGAATATCTTCACCTAAAAACTACAGAGAAGCATTCTCAGAAAGTTCTTCACGATGCATTCATTCAACTCACAGAGTTGAACCTTCCTTTTGATAGAACAGTTTTGAAACACTCTTTTTGTAGAATCTGCAAGAGGATATTTGGAGCGTTTTGAGGCCTATGCTGGAAAAGGAAATATCTTCACCTAAAAACTAGACAGAAGCATTCTCAGAAATTTCTGTGTGATGAGTGCATTCAACTCACAGACTTGAACGTTTCTTTTGATAGAACAGTTTTGAAACATTACGTTTGTAGAATCTGCAAGTGTTTATTCGGAGCACATTGAGGCCTATGTTGGAACAGGAAATATCTTCACATAAAAACTAGAGAGAAGGATTCTCAGAAACTTCTTTGTGATGAGTTCATTCAACTCACAGAGTTGAACCTACCAATTGATAGAGAAGTTTGGAAACACTCTTTTTGTAGAATCTGCAAGTGGATATTTGGAGCCGTTTGAGGCCTATGCTGGAAAAGGAAATATCTTCACATAAAAACTGAACAGAAGCATTCTCAGAAACTTCTTTGTGTTGAGTGCATTCAACTCACGGACTTGAACTTACCTGTAGAAAGAGCAGTTTTGAAACACTCTTTTGGTGAAATCTGCAAGTGGTTATTTGGAGCACTTCGAGGCCTGTGCTGGGATATGGAATATCTTCACCTAAAAGCTACAGAGAAGCATTCTCAGAAAGTTCTTCACGATGCATTCATTCAACTCACAGAGTTGAACCTTCCTTTTGATAGAACAGTTTTGAAACACTCTTTTTGTAGAATCTGCAAGAGGATATTTGGAGCGTTTTGAGGCCTATGCTGGAAAAGGAAATATCTTCACCTAAAAACTAGACAGAAGCATTCTCAGAAACTTCTGTGTGATGAGTGCATTCAACTCACAGACTTGAACGTTTCTTTTGATAGAACAGTTTTGAAACATTACGTTTGTAGAATCTGCAAGTGTTTATTCGGAGCACCTTGAGGCCTATGTTGGAAAAGGAAATATCTTCACATAAAAACTAGAGAGAAGGATTCTCAGAAACTTCTTTGTGATGAGTTCATTCAACTCACAGAGTTGAACCTACCGATTGATAGAAAAGTTTGGAAACACTCTTTTTGTAGAATCTGCAAGTGGATATTTGGAGCCGTTTGAGGCCTATGCTGGAAAAGGAAATATCTTCACATAAAAACTGAACAGAAGCATTCTCAGAAACTTCTTTGTGTTGAGTGAATTCAACTCACAGACTTGAACTTACCTGTAGAAAGAGCAGTTTTGAAACACTCTTTTGGTGAAATCTGCAAGTGGTTATTTGGAGCACTTCGAGGCCTGTGCTGTTATATGGAATATCTTCACCTAAAAACTACAGAGAAGCATTCTCAGAAAGTTCTTCACGATGCATTCATTCAACTCACAGAGTTGAACCTTCCTTTTGATAGAACAGTTTTGAAACACTCTTTTTGTAGAATCTGCAAGAGGATATTTGGAGCGTTTTGAGGCCTATGCTGGAAAAGGAAATATCTTCACCTAAAAACTAGACAGAAGCATTCTCAGAAACTTCTGTGTGATGAGTGCATTCAACTCACAGACTTGAACGTTTCTTTTGATAGAACAGTTTTGAAACATTACGTTTGTAGAATCTGCAAGTGTTTATTCGGAGCACCTTGAGGCCTATGTTGGAAAAGGAAATATCTTCACATAAAAACTAGAGAGAAGGATTCTCAGAAACTTCTTTGTGATGAGTTCATTCAACTCACAGAGTTGAACCTACCAATTGATAGAGAAGTTTGGAAACACTCTTTTTGTAGAATCTGCAAGTGGATATTTGGAGCCGTTTGAGGCCTATGCTGGAAAAGGAAATATCTTCACATAAAAACTGAACAGAAGCATTCTCAGAAACTTCTTTGTGTTGAGTGCATTCAACTCACAGACTTGAACTTACCTGTAGAAAGAGCAGTTTTGAAACACTCTTTTGGTGAAATCTGCAAGTGGTTATTTGGAGCACTTCGAGGCCTGTGCTGGGATATGGAATATCTTCACCTAAAAACTACAGAGAAGCATTCTCAGAAAGTTCTTCACGATGCATTCATTCAACACACAGAGTTGAACCTTCCTTTTGATAGGACAGTTTTGAAACACTTTTTTTGTAGAATCTGCAAGAGGATATTTGGAGCGTTTTGAGGCCTATGCTGGAAAAGGAAATATCTTCACCTAAAAACTAGACAGAAGCATTCTCAGAAACTTCTGTGTGATGAGTGCATTCAACTCACAGACTTGAACGTTTCTTTTGATAGAACAGTTTTGAAACATTACGTTTGTAGAATCTGAAAGTGTTTATTCGGAGCACCTTGAGGCCTATGTTGGAAAAGGAAATATCTTCACATAAAAACTAGAGAGAAGGATTCTCAGAAACTTCTTTGTGATGAGTTCATTCAACTCACAGAGTTGAACCTACCAATTGATAGAGAAGTTTGGAAACACTCTTTTTGTAGAATCTGCAAGTGGATATTTGGAGCCGTTTGAGGCCTATGCTGGAAAAGGAAATATCTTCACATAAAAACTGAACAGAAGCGTTCTCAGAAACTTCTTTGTGTTGAGTGCATTCAACTCACGGACTTGAACTTACCTGTAGAAAGAGCAGTTTTGAAACACTCTTTTGGTAAAATCTGCAAGTGGTTATTTGGAGCACTTCGAGGCCTGTGCTGGGATATGGAATATCTTCACCTAAAAACTACAGAGAAGCATTCTCAGAAAGTTCTTCACGATGCATTCATTCAACTCACAGAGTTGAACCTTCCTTTTGATAGAACAGTTTTGAAACACTCTTTTTGTAGAATCTGCAAGAGGATATTTGGAGCGTTTTGAGGCCTATGCTGGAAAAGGAAATATCTTCACCTAAAAACTAGACAGAAGCATTCTCAGAAACTTCTGTGTGATGAGTGCATTCAACTCACAGACTTGAACGTTTCTTTTGATAGAACAGTTTTGAAACATTACGTTTGTAGAATCTGCAAGTGTTTATTCGGAGCACCTTGAGGCCTATGTTGGAAAAGGAAATATCTTCACATAAAAACTAGAGAGAAGGATTCTCAGAAACTTCTTTGTGATGAGTTCATTCAACTCACAGAGTTGAACCTACCAATTGATCGAGAAGTTTGGAAACACTCTTTTTGTAGAATCTGCAAGTGGATATTTGGAGCCGTTTGAGGCCTATCCTGGAAAAGGAAATATCTTCACATAAAAACTGAACAGAAGCATTCTCAGAAACTTCTTTGTGTTGAGTGCATTCAACTCACAGACTTGAACTTACCTGTAGAAAGAGCAGTTTTGAAACACTCTTTTGGTGAAATCTGCAAGTGGTTATTTGGAGCACTTCGAGGCCTGTGCTGGGATATGGAATATCTTCACCTAAAAACTACAGAGAAGCATTCTCAGAAAGTTCTTCATGATGCATTCATTCAACTCACAGAGTTGAACCTTCCTTTTGATAGAACAGTTTTGAAACACTCTTTTTGTAGAATCTGCAAGAGGATATTTGGAGCGTTTTGAGGCCTATGCTGGAAAAGGAAATATCTTCACCTAAAAACTAGACAGAAGCATTCTCAGAAACTTCTGTGTGATGAGTGAATTCAACTCACAGACTTGAACGTTTCTTTTGATAGAACAGTTTTGAAACATTACGTTTGTAGAATCTGCAAGTGTTTATTCGGAGCACCTTGAGGCCTATGTTGGAAAAGGAAATATCTTCACATAAAAACTAGAGAGAAGGATTCTCAGAAACTTCTTTGTGATGAGTTCATTCAACTCACAGAGTTGAACCTACCAATTGATAGAGAAGTTTGGAAACACTCTTTTTGTAGAATCTGCAAGTGGATATTTGGAGCCGTTTGAGGCCTATGCTGGAAAAGGAAATATCTTCACATGAAAACTGAACAGAAGCATTCTCAGAAACTTCTTTGTGTTGAGTGCATTCAACTCACAGACTTGAACTTACCTGTAGAAAGAGCAGTTTTGAAACACTCTATTGGTGAAATCTGCAAGTGGTTATTTGGAGCCCTTCGAGGCCTGTGCTGGGATATGGAATATCTTCACCTAAAAACTACAGAGAAGCATTCTCAGAAAGTTCTTCACGATGCATTCATTCAACTCACAGAGTTGAACCTTCCTTTTGATAGAACAGTTTTGAAACACTCTTTTTGTAGAATCTGCAAGAGGATATTTGGAGCGTTTTGAGGCCTATGCTGGAAAAGGAAATATCTTCACCTAAAAACTAGACAGAAGCATTCTCAGAAACTTCTGTGTGATGAGTGCATTCAACTCACAGACTTGAACGTTTCTTTTGATAGAACAGTTTTGAAACATTACGTTTGTAGAATCTGCAAGTGTTTATTCGGAGCACCTTGAGGCCTATGTTGGAAAAGGAAATATCTTCACATAAAAACTAGAGAGAAGGATTCTCAGAAACTTCTTTGTGATGAGTTCATTCAACTCACAGAGTTGAACCTACCAATTGATAGAGAAGTTTGGAAACACTCTTTTTGTAGAATCTGCAAGTGGATATTTGGAGCCGTTTGAGGCCTATGCTGGAAAAGGAAATATCTTCACATAAAAACTGAACAGAAGCATTCTCAGAAACTTCTTTGTGTTGATTGCATTCAACTCACAGACTTGAACTTATCTGTAGAAAGAGCAGTTTTGAAACACTCTTTTGGTGAAATCTGCAAGTGGTTATTTGGAGCACTTCGAGGCCTGTGCTGGGATATGGAATATCTTCACCTAAAAACTACAGAGAAGCATTCTCAGAAAGTTCTTCACGATGCATTCATTCAACTCACAGAGTTGAACCTTCCTTTTGATAGAACAGTTTTGAAACACTCTTTTTGTAGAATCTGCAAGAGGATATTTGGAGCGTTTTGAGGCCTATGCTGGAAAAGGAAATATCTTCACCTAAAAACTAGACAGAAGCATTCTCAGAAACTTCTGTGTGATGAGTGCATTCAACTCACAGACTTGAACGTTTCTTTTGATAGAACAGTTTTGAAACATTACGTTTGTAGAATCTGCAAGTGTTTATTCGGAGCACCTTGAGGCCTATGTTGGAAAAGGAAATATCTTCACATAAAAACTAGAGAGAAGGATTCTCAGAAACTTCTTTGTGATGAGTTCATTCAACTCACAGAGTTGAACCTACCAATTGATAGAGAAGTTTGGAAACACTCTTTTTGTAGAATCTGCAAGTGGATATTTGGAGCCGTTTGAGGCCTATGCTGGAAAAGGAAATATCTTCACATAAAAACTGAACAGAAGCATTCTCAGAAACTTCTTTGTGTTGAGTGCATTCAACTCACGGACTTGAACTTACCTGTAGAAAGAGCAGTTTTGAAACACTCTTTTGGTAAAATCTGCAAGTGGTTATTTGGAGCACTTCGAGGCCTGTGCTGGGATATGGAATATCTTCACCTAAAAACTACAGAGAAGCATTCTCAGAAAGTTCTTCACGATGCATTCATTCAACTCACAGAGTTGAACCTTCCTTTTGATAGAACAGTTTTGAAACACTCTTTTTGTAGAATCTGCAAGAGGATATTTGGAGCGTTTTGAGGCCTATGCTGGAAAAGGAAATATCTTCACCTAAAAACTAGACAGAAGCATTCTCAGAAACTTCTGTGTGATGAGTGCATTCAACTCACAGACTTGAACGTTTCTTTTGATAGAACAGTTTTGAAACATTACGTTTGTAGAATCTGCAAGTGTTTATTCGGAGCACCTTGAGGCCTATGTTGGAAAAGGAAATATCTTCACATAAAAACTAGAGAGAAGGATTCTCAGAAACTTCTTTGTGATGAGTTCATTCAACTCACAGAGTTGAACCTACCAATTGATAGAGAAGTTTGGAAACACTCTTTTTGTAGAATCTGCAAGTGGATATTTGGAGCCGTTTGAGGCCTATGCTGGAAAAGGAAATATCTTCACATAAAAACTGAACAGAAGCATTCTCAGAAACTTCTTTGTGTTGAGTGCATTCAACTCACAGACTTGAACTTACCTGTAGAAAGAGAAGTTTTGAAACACTCTTTTGGTGAAATCTGCAAGTGGTTATTTGGAGCACTTCGAGGCCTGTGCTGGGATATGGAATATCTTCACCTAAAAACTACAGAGAAGCATTCTCAGAAAGTTCTTCACGATGCATTCATTCAACTCACAGAGTTGAACCTTCCTTTTGATAGAACAGTTTTGAAACACTCTTTTTGTAGAATCTGCAAGAGGATATTTGGAGCGTTTTGAGGCCTATGCTGGAAAAGGAAATATCTTCACCTAAAAACTAGACAGAAGCATTCTCAGAAACTTCTGTGTGATGAGTGCATTCAACTCACAGACTTGAACGTTTCTTTTGATAGAACAGTTTTGAAACATTACGTTTGTAGAATCTGCAAGTGTTTATTCGGAGCACCTTGAGGCCTATGTTGGAAAAGGAAATATCTTCACATAAAAACTAGAGAGAAGGATTCTCAGAAACTTCTTTGTGATGAGTTCATTCAACTCACAGAGTTGAACCTACCAATTGATAGAGAAGTTTGGAAACACTCTTTTTGTAGAATCTGCAAGTGGATATTTGGAGCCGTTTGAGGCCTATGCTGGAAAAGGAAATATCTTCACATAAAAACTGAACAGAAGCATTCTCAGAAACTTCTTTGTGTTGAGTGCATTCAACTCACGGACTTGAACTTACCTGTAGAAAGAGCAGTTTTGAAACACTCTTTTGGTAAAATCTGCAAGTGGTTATTTGGAGCACTTCGAGGCCTGTGCTGGGATATGGAATATCTTCACCTAAAAACTACAGAGAAGCATTCTCAGAAAGTTCTTCACAATGCATTCATTCAACTCACAGAGTTGAACCTTCCTTTTGATAGAACAGTTTTGAAACACTCTTTTTGTAGAATCTGCAAGAGGATATTTGGAGCGTTTTGAGGCCTATGCTGGAAAAGGAAATATCTTCACCTAAAAACTAGACAGAAGCATTCTCAGAAACTTCTGTGTGATGAGTGCATTCAACTCACAGACTTGAACGTTTCTTTTGATAGAACAGTTTTGAAACATTACGTTTGTAGAATCTGCAAGTGTTTATTCGGAGCACCTTGAGGCCTATGTTGGAAAAGGAAATATCTTCACATAAAAACTAGAGAGAAGGATTCTCAGAAACTTCTTTGTGATGAGTTCATTCAACTCACAGAGTTGAACCTACCAATTGATAGAGAAGTTTGGAAACACTCTTTTTGTAGAATCTGCAAGTGGATATTTGGAGCCGTTTGAGGCCTATGCTGGAAAAGGAAATATCTTCACATAAAATCTGAACAGAAGCATTCTCAGAAACTTCTTTGTGTTGAGTGCATTCAACTCACAGACTTGAACTTACCTGTAGAAAGAGCAGTTTTGAAACACTCTTTTGGTGAAATCTGCAAGTGGTTATTTGGAGCACTTCGAGGCCTGTGCTGGGATATGGAATATCTTCACCTAAAAACTACAGAGAAGCATTCTCAGAAAGTTCTTCACAATGCATTCATTCAACTCACAGAGTTGAACCTTCCTTTTGATAGAACAGTTTTGAAACACTCTTTTTGTAGAATCTGCAAGAGGATATTTGGAGCGTTTTGAGGCCTATGCTGGAAAAGGAAATATCTTCACCTAAAAACTAGACAGAAGCATTCTCAGAAACTTCTGTGTGATGAGTGCATTCAACTCACAGACTTGAACGTTTCTTTTGATAGAACAGTTTTGAAACATTACGTTTGTAGAATCTGCAAGTGTTTATTCGGAGCACCTTGAGGCCTATGTTGGAAAAGGAAATATCTTCACATAAAAACTAGAGAGAAGGATTCTCAGAAACTTCTTTGTGATGAGTTCATTCAACTCACAGAGTTGAACCTACCAATTGATCGAGAAGTTTGGAAACACTCTTTTTGTAGAATCTGCAAGTGGATATTTGGAGCCGTTTGAGGCCTATGCTGGAAAAGGAAATATCTTCACATAAAAACTGAACAGAAGCATTCTCAGAAACTTCTTTGTGTTGAGTGCATTCAACTCACGGACTTGAACTTACCTGTAGAAAGAGCAGTTTGAAACACTCTTTTGGTAAAATCTGCAAGTGGTTATTTGGAGCACTTCGAGGCCTGTGCTGGGATATGGAATATCTTCACCTAAAAACTACAGAGAAGGATTCTCAGAAAGTTCTTCACGATGCATTCATTCAACTCACAGAGTTGAACCTTCCTTTTGATAGAACAGTTTTGAAACACTCTTTTTGTAGAATCTGCAAGAGGATATTTGGAGCGTTTTGAGGCCTATGCTGGAAAAGGAAATATCTTCACCTAAAAACTAGACAGAAGCATTCTCAGAAACTTCTGTGTGATGAGTGCATTCAACTCACAGACTTGAACGTTTCTTTTGATAGAACAGTTTTGAAACATTACGTTTGTAGAATCTGCAAGTGTTTATTCGGAGCACCTTGAGGCCTATGTTGGAAAAGGAAATATCTTCACATAAAAACTAGAGAGAAGGATTCTCAGAAACTTCTTTGTGATGAGTTCATTCAACTCACAGAGTTGAACCTACCAATTGATAGAGAAGTTTGGAAACACTCTTTTTGTAGAATCTGCAAGTGGATATTTGGAGCCGTTTGAGGCCTATGCTGGAAAAGGAAATATCTTCACATAAAAACTGAACAGAAGCATTCTCAGAAACTTCTTTGTGTTGAGTGCATTCAACTCACAGACTTGAACTTACCTGTAGAAAGAGCAGTTTTGAAACACTCTTTTGGTGAAATCTGCAAGTGGTTATTTGGAGCACTTCGAGGCCTGTGCTGGGATATGGAATATCTTCACCTAAAAACTACAGAGAAGCATTCTCAGAAAGTTCTTCACAATGCATTCATTCAACTCACAGAGTTGAACCTTCCTTTTGATAGAACAGTTTTGAAACACTCTTTTTGTAGAATCTGCAAGAGGATATTTGGAGCGTTTTGAGGCCTATGCTGGAAAAGGAAATATCTTCACCTAAAAACTAGACAGAAGCATTCTCAGAAACTTCTGTGTGATGAGTGCATTCAACTCACAGACTTGAACGTTTCTTTTGATAGAACAGTTTTGAAACATTACGTTTGTAGAATCTGCAAGTGTTTATTCGGAGCACCTTGAGGCCTATGTTGGAAAAGGAAATATCTTCACATAAAAACTAGAGAGAAGGATTCTCAGAAACTTCTTTGTGATGAGTTCATTCAACTCACAGAGTTGAACCTACCAATTGATCGAGAAGTTTGGAAACACTCTTTTTGTAGAATCTGCAAGTGGATATTTGGAGCCGTTTGAGGCCTATGCTGGAAAAGGAAATATCTTCACATAAAAACTGAACAGAAGCATTCTCAGAAACTTCTTTGTGTTGAGTGCATTCAACTCACGGACTTGAACTTACCTGTAGAAAGAGCAGTTTGAAACACTCTTTTGGTAAAATCTGCAAGTGGTTATTTGGAGCACTTCGAGGCCTGTGCTGGGATATGGAATATCTTCACCTAAAAACTACAGAGAAGGATTCTCAGAAAGTTCTTCACGATGCATTCATTCAACTCACAGAGTTGAACCTTCCTTTTGATAGAACAGTTTTGAAACACTCTTTTTGTAGAATCTGCAAGAGGATATTTGGAGCGTTTTGAGGCCTATGCTGGAAAAGGAAATATCTTCACCTAAAAACTAGACAGAAGCATTCTCAGAAACTTCTGTGTGATGAGTGCATTCAACTCACAGACTTGAACGTTTCTTTTGATAGAACAGTTTTGAAACATTACGTTTGTAGAATCTGCAACTGTTTATTCGGAGCACCTTGAGGCCTATGTTGGAAAAGGAAATATCTTCACATAAAAACTAGAGAGAAGGATTCTCAGAAACTTCTTTGTGATGAGTTCATTCAACTCACAGAGTTGAACCTACCAATTGATAGAGAAGTTTGGAAACACTCTTTTTGTAGAATCTGCAAGTGGATATTTGGAGCCGTTTGAGGCCTATGCTGGCAAAGGAAATATCTTCACATAAAAACTGAACAGAAGCATTCTCAGAAACTTCTTTGTGTTGAGTGCATTCAACTCACGGACTTGAACTTACCTGTAGAAAGAGCAGTTTTGAAACACTCTTTTGGTAAAATCTGCAAGTGGTTATTTGGAGCACTTCGAGGCCTGTGCTGGGATATGGAATATCTTCACCTAAAAACTACAGAGAAGCATTCTCAGAAAGTTCTTCACGATGCATTCATTCAACTCACAGAGTTGAACCTTCCTTTTGATAGAACAGTTTTGAAACACTCTTTTTGTAGAATCTGCAAGAGGATATTTGGAGCGTTTTGAGGCCTATGCTGGAAAAGGAAATATCTTCACCTAAAAACTAGACAGAAGCATTCTCAGAAACTTCTGTGTGATGAGTGCATTCAACTCACAGACTTGAACGTTTCTTTTGATAGAACAGTTTTGAAACATTACGTTTGTAGAATCTGCAAGTGTTTATTCGGAGCACCTTGAGGCCTATGTTGGAAAAGGAAATATCTTCACATAAAAACTAGAGAGAAGGATTCTCAGAAACTTCTTTGTGATGAGTTCATTCAACTCACAGAGTTGAACCTACCAATTGATCGAGAAGTTTGGAAACACTCTTTTTGTAGAATCTGCAAGTGGATATTTGGAGCCGTTTGAGGCCTATGCTGGAAAAGGAAATATCTTCACATAAAAACTGAACAGAAGCATTCTCAGAAACTTCTTTGTGTTGAGTGCATTCAACTCACAGACTTGAACTTACCTGTAGAAAGAGCAGTTTTGAAACACTCTTTTGGTGAAATCTGCAAGTGGTTATTTGGAGCACTTCGAGGCCTGTGCTGGGATATGGAATATCTTCACCTAAAAACTACAGAGAAGCATTCTCAGAAAGTTCTTCACGATGCATTCATTCAACTCACAGAGTTGAACCTTCCTTTTGATAGAACAGTTTTGAAACACTCTTTTTGTAGAATCTGCAAGAGGATATTTGGAGCGTTTTGAGGCCTATGCTGGAAAAGGAAATATCTTCACCTAAAAACTAGACAGAAGCATTCTCAGAAACTTCTGTGTGATGAGTGCATTCAACTCACAGACTTGAACGTTTCTTTTGATAGAACAGTTTTGAAACATTACGTTTGTAGAATCTGCAAGTGTTTATTCGGAGCACCTTGAGGCCTATGTTGGAAAAGGAAATATCTTCACATAAAAACTAGAGAGAAGGATTCTCAGAAACTTCTTTGTGATGAGTTCATTCAACTCACAGAGTTGAACCTACCAATTGATAGAGAAGTTTGGAAACACTCTTTTTGTAGAATCTGCAAGTGGATATTTGGAGCCGTTTGAGGCCTATGCTGGCAAAGGAAATATCTTCACATAAAAACTGAACAGAAGCATTCTCAGAAACTTCTTTGTGTTGAGTGCATTCAACTCACGGACTTGAACTTACCTGTAGAAAGAGCAGTTTTGAAACACTCTTTTGGTAAAATCTGCAAGTGGTTATTTGGAGCACTTCGAGGCCTGTGCTGGGATATGGAATATCTTCACCTAAAAACTACAGAGAAGCATTCTCAGAAAGTTCTTCACGATGCATTCATTCAACTCACAGAGTTGAACCTTCCTTTTGATAGAACAGTTTTGAAACACTCTTTTTGTAGAATCTGCAAGAGGATATTTGGAGCGTTTTGAGGCCTATGCTGGAAAAGGAAATATCTTCACCTAAAAACTAGACAGAAGCATTCTCAGAAACTTCTGTGTGATGAGTGCATTCAACTCACAGACTTGAACGTTTCTTTTGATAGAACAGTTTTGAAACATTACGTTTGTAGAATCTGCAAGTGTTTATTCGGAGCACCTTGAGGCCTATGTTGGAAAAGGAAATATCTTCACATAAAAACTAGAGAGAAGGATTCTCAGAAACTTCTTTGTGATGAGTTCATTCAACTCACAGAGTTGAACCTACCAATTGATAGAGAAGTTTGGAAACACTCTTTTTGTAGAATCTGCAAGTGGATATTTGGAGCCGTTTGAGGCCTATGCTGGAAAAGGAAATATCTTCACATAAAAACTGAACAGAAGCATTCTCAGAAACTTCTTTGTGTTGAGTGCATTCAACTCACAGACTTGAACTTACCTGTAGAAAGAGCAGTTTTGAAACACTCTTTTGGTGAAATCTGCAAGTGGTTATTTGGAGCACTTCGAGGCCTGTGCTGGGATATGGAATATCTTCACCTAAAAACTACAGAGAAGCATTCTCAGAAAGTTCTTCACGATGCATTCATTCAACTCACAGAGTTGAACCTTCCTTTTGATAGAACAGTTTTGAAACACTCTTTTTGTAGAATCTGCAAGAGGATATTTGGAGCGTTTTGAGGCCTATGCTGGAAAAGGAAATATCTTCACCTAAAAACTAGACAGAAGCATTCTCAGAAACTTCTGTGTGATGAGTGCATTCAACTCACAGACTTGAACGTTTCTTTTGATAGAACAGTTTTGAAACATTACGTTTGTAGAATCTGCAAGTGTTTATTCGGAGCACCTTGAGGCCTATGTTGGAAAAGGAAATATCTTCACATAAAAACTAGAGAGAAGGATTCTCAGAAACTTCTTTGTGATGAGTTCATTCAACTCACAGAGTTGAACCTACCAATTGATAGAGAAGTTTGGAAACACTCTTTTTGTAGAATCTGCAAGTGGATATTTGGAGCCGTTTGAGGCCTATGCTGGAAAAGGAAATATCTTCACATAAAAACTGAACAGAAGCATTCTCAGAAACTTCTTTGTGTTGAGTGCATTCAACTCACGGACTTGAACTTACCTGTAGAAAGAGCAGTTTTGAAACACTCTTTTGGTAAAATCTGCAAGTGGTTATTTGGAGCACTTCGAGGCCTGTGCTGGGATATGGAATATCTTCACCTAAAAACTACAGAGAAGCATTCTCAGAAAGTTCTTCACGATGCATTCATTCAACTCACAGAGTTGAACCTTCCTTTTGATAGAACAGTTTTGAAACACTCTTTTTGTAGAATCTGCAAGAGGATATTTGGAGCGTTTTGAGGCCTATGCTGGAAAAGGAAATATCTTCACCTAAAAACTAGACAGAAGCATTCTCAGAAACTTCTGTGTGATGAGTGCATTCAACTCACAGACTTGAACGTTTCTTTTATTAGAACAGTTTTGAAACATTACGTTTGTAGAATCTGCAAGTGTTTATTCGGAGCACCTTGAGGCCTATGTTGGAAAAGGAAATATCTTCACATAAAAACTAGAGAGAAGGATTCTCAGAAACTTCTTTGTGATGAGTTCATTCAACTCACAGAGTTGAACCTACCAATTGATAGAGAAGTTTGGAAACACTCTTTTTGTAGAATCTGCAAGTGGATATTTGGAGCCGTTTGAGGCCTATGCTGGAAAAGGAAATATCTTCACATAAAAACTGAACAGAAGCATTCTCAGAAACTTCTTTGTGTTGAGTGCATTCAACTCACAGACTTGAACTTACCTGTAGAAAGAGCAGTTTTGAAACACTCTTTTGGTGAAATCTGCAAGTGGTTATTTGGAGCACTTCGAGGCCTGTGCTGGGATATGGAATATCTTCACCTAAAAACTACAGAGAAGCATTCTCAGAAAGTTCTTCACGATGCATTCATTCAACTCACAGAGTTGAACCTTCCTTTTGATAGAACAGTTTTGAAACACTCTTTTTGTAGAATCTGCAAGAGGATATTTGGAGCGTTTTGAGGCCTATGCTGGAAAAGGAAATATCTTCACCTAAAAACTAGACAGAAGCATTCTCAGAAACTTCTGTGTGATGAGTGCATTCAACTCACAGACTTGAACGTTTCTTTTGATAGAACAGTTTTGAAACATTACGTTTGTAGAATCTGCAAGTGTTTATTCGGAGCACCTTGAGGCCTATGTTGGAAAAGGAAATATCTTCACATAAAAACTAGAGAGAAGGATTCTCAGAAACTTCTTTGTGATGAGTTCATTCAACTCACAGAGTTGAACCTACCAATTGATAGAGAAGTTTGGAAACACTCTTTTTGTAGAATCTGCAAGTGGATATTTGGAGCCGTTTGAGGCCTATGCTGGCAAAGGAAATATCTTCACATAAAAACTGAACAGAAGCATTCTCAGAAACTTCTTTGTGTTGAGTGCATTCAACTCACGGACTTGAACTTACCTGTAGAAAGAGCAGTTTTGAAACACTCTTTTGGTAAAATCTGCAAGTGGTTATTTGGAGCACTTCGAGGCCTGTGCTGGGATATGGAATATCTTCACCTAAAAACTACAGAGAAGCATTCTCAGAAAGTTCTTCACGATGCATTCATTCAACTCACAGAGTTGAACCTTCCTTTTGATAGAACAGTTTTGAAACACTCTTTTTGTAGAATCTGCAAGAGGATATTTGGAGCGTTTTGAGGCCTATGCTGGAAAAGGAAATATCTTCACCTAAAAACTAGACAGAAGCATTCTCAGAAACTTCTGTGTGATGAGTGCATTCAACTCACAGACTTGAACGTTTCTTTTGATAGAACAGTTTTGAAACATTACGTTTGTAGAATCTGCAAGTGTTTATTCGGAGCACCTTGAGGCCTATGTTGGAAAAGGAAATATCTTCACATAAAAACTAGAGAGAAGGATTCTCAGAAACTTCTTTGTGATGAGTTCATTCAACTCACAGAGTTGAACCTACCAATTGATAGAGAAGTTTGGAAACACTCTTTTTGTAGAATCTGCAAGTGGATATTTGGAGCCGTTTGAGGCCTATGCTGGAAAAGGAAATATCTTCACATAAAAACTGAACAGAAGCATTCTCAGAAACTTCTTTGTGTTGAGTGCATTCAACTCACAGACTTGAACTTACCTGTAGAAAGAGCAGTTTTGAAACACTCTTTTGGTGAAATCTGCAAGTGGTTATTTGGAGCACTTCGAGGCCTGTGCTGGGATATGGAATATCTTCACCTAAAAACTACAGAGAAGCATTCTCAGAAAGTTCTTCACGATGCATTCATTCAACTCACAGAGTTGAACCTTCCTTTTGATAGAACAGTTTTGAAACACTCTTTTTGTAGAATCTGCAAGAGGATATTTGGAGCGTTTTGAGGCCTATGCTGGAAAAGGAAATATCTTCACCTAAAAACTAGACAGAAGCATTCTCAGAAACTTCTGTGTGATGAGTGCATTCAACTCACAGACTTGAACGTTTCTTTTATTAGAACAGTTTTGAAACATTACGTTTGTAGAATCTGCAAGTGTTTATTCGGAGCACCTTGAGGCCTATGTTGGAAAAGGAAATATCTTCACATAAAAACTAGAGAGAAGGATTCTCAGAAACTTCTTTGTGATGAGTTCATTCAACTCACAGAGTTGAACCTACCAATTGATAGAGAAGTTTGGAAACACTCTTTTTGTAGAATCTGCAAGTGGATATTTGGAGCCGTTTGAGGCCTATGCTGGAAAAGGAAATATCTTCACATAAAAACTGAACAGAAGCATTCTCAGAAACTTCTTTGTGTTGAGTGCATTCAACTCACAGACTTGAACTTACCTGTAGAAAGAGCAGTTTTGAAACACTCTTTTGGTGAAATCTGCAAGTGGTTATTTGGAGCACTTCGAGGCCTGTGCTGGGATATGGAATATCTTCACCTAAAAACTACAGAGAAGGATTCTCAGAAAGTTCTTCACGATGCATTCATTCAACTCACAGAGTTGAACCTTCCTTTTGATAGAACAGTTTTGAAACACTCTTTTTGTAGAATCTGCAAGAGGATATTTGGAGCGTTTTGAGGCCTATGCTGGAAAAGGAAATATCTTCACCTAAAAACTAGACAGAAGCATTCTCAGAAACTTCTGTGTGATGAGTGCATTCAACTCACAGACTTGAACGTTTCTTTTGATAGAACAGTTTTGAAACATTACGTTTGTAGAATCTGCAAGTGTTTATTCGGAGCACCTTGAGGCCTATGTTGGAAAAGGAAATATCTTCACATAAAAACTAGAGAGAAGGATTCTCAGAAACTTCTTTGTGATGAGTTCATTCAACTCACAGAGTTGAACCTACCAATTGATAGAGAAGTTTGGAAACACTCTTTTTGTAGAATCTGCAAGTGGATATTTGGAGCCGTTTGAGGCCTATGCTGGCAAAGGAAATATCTTCACATAAAAACTGAACAGAAGCATTCTCAGAAACTTCTTTGTGTTGAGTGCATTCAACTCACGGACTTGAACTTACCTGTAGAAAGAGCAGTTTTGAAACACTCTTTTGGTAAAATCTGCAAGTGGTTATTTGGAGCACTTCGAGGCCTGTGCTGGGATATGGAATATCTTCACCTAAAAACTACAGAGAAGCATTCTCAGAAAGTTCTTCACGATGCATTCATTCAACTCACAGAGTTGAACCTTCCTTTTGATAGAACAGTTTTGAAACACTCTTTTTGTAGAATCTGCAAGAGGATATTTGGAGCGTTTTGAGGCCTATGCTGGAAAAGGAAATATCTTCACCTAAAAACTAGACAGAAGCATTCTCAGAAACTTCTGTGTGATGAGTGCATTCAACTCACAGACTTGAACGTTTCTTTTGATAGAACAGTTTTGAAACATTACGTTTGTAGAATCTGCAAGTGTTTATTCGGAGCACCTTGAGGCCTATGTTGGAAAAGGAAATATCTTCACATAAAAACTAGAGAGAAGGATTCTCAGAAACTTCTTTGTGATGAGTTCATTCAACTCACAGAGTTGAACCTACCAATTGATAGAGAAGTTTGGAAACACTCTTTTTGTAGAATCTGCAAGTGGATATTTGGAGCCGTTTGAGGCCTATGCTGGAAAAGGAAATATCTTCACATAAAAACTGAACAGAAGCATTCTCAGAAACTTCTTTGTGTTGAGTGCATTCAACTCACAGACTTGAACTTACCTGTAGAAAGAGCAGTTTTGAAACACTCTTTTGGTGAAATCTGCAAGTGGTTATTTGGAGCACTTCGAGGCCTGTGCTGGGATATGGAATATCTTCACCTAAAAACTACAGAGAAGCATTCTCAGAAAGTTCTTCACGATGCATTCATTCAACTCACAGAGTTGAACCTTCCTTTTGATAGAACAGTTTTGAAACACTCTTTTTGTAGAATCTGCAAGAGGATATTTGGAGCGTTTTGAGGCCTATGCTGGAAAAGGAAATATCTTCACCTAAAAACTAGACAGAAGCATTCTCAGAAACTTCTGTGTGATGAGTGCATTCAACTCACAGACTTGAACGTTTCTTTTGATAGAACAGTTTTGAAACATTACGTTTGTAGAATCTGCAAGTGTTTATTCGGAGCACCTTGAGGCCTATGTTGGAAAAGGAAATATCTTCACATAAAAACTAGAGAGAAGGATTCTCAGAAACTTCTTTGTGATGAGTTCATTCAACTCACAGAGTTGAACCTACCAATTGATAGAGAAGTTTGGAAACACTCTTTTTGTAGAATCTGCAAGTGGATATTTGGAGCCGTTTGAGGCCTATGCTGGCAAAGGAAATATCTTCACATAAAAACTGAACAGAAGCATTCTCAGAAACTTCTTTGTGTTGAGTGCATTCAACTCACGGACTTGAACTTACCTGTAGAAAGAGCAGTTTTGAAACACTCTTTTGGTAAAATCTGCAAGTGGTTATTTGGAGCACTTCGAGGCCTGTGCTGGGATATGGAATATCTTCACCTAAAAACTACAGAGAAGCATTCTCAGAAAGTTCTTCACGATGCATTCATTCAACTCACAGAGTTGAACCTTCCTTTTGATAGAACAGTTTTGAAACACTCTTTTTGTAGAATCTGCAAGAGGATATTTGGAGCGTTTTGAGGCCTATGCTGGAAAAGGAAATATCTTCACCTAAAAACTAGACAGAAGCATTCTCAGAAACTTCTGTGTGATGAGTGCATTCAACTCACAGACTTGAACGTTTCTTTTGATAGAACAGTTTTGAAACATTACGTTTGTAGAATCTGCAAGTGTTTATTCGGAGCACCTTGAGGCCTATGTTGGAAAAGGAAATATCTTCACATAAAAACTAGAGAGAAGGATTCTCAGAAACTTCTTTGTGATGAGTTCATTCAACTCACAGAGTTGAACCTACCAATTGATAGAGAAGTTTGGAAACACTCTTTTTGTAGAATCTGCAAGTGGATATTTGGAGCCGTTTGAGGCCTATGCTGGAAAAGGAAATATCTTCACATAAAAACTGAACAGAAGCATTCTCAGAAACTTCTTTGTGTTGAGTGCATTCAACTCACAGACTTGAACTTACCTGTAGAAAGAGCAGTTTTGAAACACTCTTTTGGTGAAATCTGCAAGTGGTTATTTGGAGCACTTCGAGGCCTGTGCTGGGATATGGAATATCTTCACCTAAAAACTACAGAGAAGCATTCTCAGAAAGTTCTTCACGATGCATTCATTCAACTCACAGAGTTGAACCTTCCTTTTGATAGAACAGTTTTGAAACACTCTTTTTGTAGAATCTGCAAGAGGATATTTGGAGCGTTTTGAGGCCTATGCTGGAAAAGGAAATATCTTCACCTAAAAACTAGACAGAAGCATTCTCAGAAACTTCTGTGTGATGAGTGCATTCAACTCACAGACTTGAACGTTTCTTTTATTAGAACAGTTTTGAAACATTACGTTTGTAGAATCTGCAAGTGTTTATTCGGAGCACCTTGAGGCCTATGTTGGAAAAGGAAATATCTTCACATAAAAACTAGAGAGAAGGATTCTCAGAAACTTCTTTGTGATGAGTTCATTCAACTCACAGAGTTGAACCTACCAATTGATAGAGAAGTTTGGAAACACTCTTTTTGTAGAATCTGCAAGTGGATATTTGGAGCCGTTTGAGGCCTATGCTGGAAAAGGAAATATCTTCACATAAAAACTGAACAGAAGCATTCTCAGAAACTTCTTTGTGTTGAGTGCATTCAACTCACAGACTTGAACTTACCTGTAGAAAGAGCAGTTTTGAAACACTCTTTTGGTGAAATCTGCAAGTGGTTATTTGGAGCACTTCGAGGCCTGTGCTGGGATATGGAATATCTTCACCTAAAAACTACAGAGAAGGATTCTCAGAAAGTTCTTCACGATGCATTCATTCAACTCACAGAGTTGAACCTTCCTTTTGATAGAACAGTTTTGAAACACTCTTTTTGTAGAATCTGCAAGAGGATATTTGGAGCGTTTTGAGGCCTATGCTGGAAAAGGAAATATCTTCACCTAAAAACTAGACAGAAGCATTCTCAGAAACTTCTGTGTGATGAGTGCATTCAACTCACAGACTTGAACGTTTCTTTTGATAGAACAGTTTTGAAACATTACGTTTGTAGAATCTGCAAGTGTTTATTCGGAGCACCTTGAGGCCTATGTTGGAAAAGGAAATATCTTCACATAAAAACTAGAGAGAAGGATTCTCAGAAACTTCTTTGTGATGAGTTCATTCAACTCACAGAGTTGAACCTACCAATTGATAGAGAAGTTTGGAAACACTCTTTTTGTAGAATCTGCAAGTGGATATTTGGAGCCGTTTGAGGCCTATGCTGGCAAAGGAAATATCTTCACATAAAAACTGAACAGAAGCATTCTCAGAAACTTCTTTGTGTTGAGTGCATTCAACTCACGGACTTGAACTTACCTGTAGAAAGAGCAGTTTTGAAACACTCTTTTGGTAAAATCTGCAAGTGGTTATTTGGAGCACTTCGAGGCCTGTGCTGGGATATGGAATATCTTCACCTAAAAACTACAGAGAAGCATTCTCAGAAAGTTCTTCACGATGCATTCATTCAACTCACAGAGTTGAACCTTCCTTTTGATAGAACAGTTTTGAAACACTCTTTTTGTAGAATCTGCAAGAGGATATTTGGAGCGTTTTGAGGCCTATGCTGGAAAAGGAAATATCTTCACCTAAAAACTAGACAGAAGCATTCTCAGAAACTTCTGTGTGATGAGTGCATTCAACTCACAGACTTGAACGTTTCTTTTGATAGAACAGTTTTGAAACATTACGTTTGTAGAATCTGCAAGTGTTTATTCGGAGCACCTTGAGGCCTATGTTGGAAAAGGAAATATCTTCACATAAAAACTAGAGAGAAGGATTCTCAGAAACTTCTTTGTGATGAGTTCATTCAACTCACAGAGTTGAACCTACCAATTGATAGAGAAGTTTGGAAACACTCTTTTTGTAGAATCTGCAAGTGGATATTTGGAGCCGTTTGAGGCCTATGCTGGAAAAGGAAATATCTTCACATAAAAACTGAACAGAAGCATTCTCAGAAACTTCTTTGTGTTGAGTGCATTCAACTCACAGACTTGAACTTACCTGTAGAAAGAGCAGTTTTGAAACACTCTTTTGGTGAAATCTGCAAGTGGTTATTTGGAGCACTTCGAGGCCTGTGCTGGGATATGGAATATCTTCACCTAAAAACTACAGAGAAGCATTCTCAGAAAGTTCTTCACGATGCATTCATTCAACTCACAGAGTTGAACCTTCCTTTTGATAGAACAGTTTTGAAACACTCTTTTTGTAGAATCTGCAAGAGGATATTTGGAGCGTTTTGAGGCCTATGCTGGAAAAGGAAATATCTTCACCTAAAAACTAGACAGAAGCATTCTCAGAAACTTCTGTGTGATGAGTGCATTCAACTCACAGACTTGAACGTTTCTTTTGATAGAACAGTTTTGAAACATTACGTTTGTAGAATCTGCAAGTGTTTATTCGGAGCACCTTGAGGCCTATGTTGGAAAAGGAAATATCTTCACATAAAAACTAGAGAGAAGGATTCTCAGAAACTTCTTTGTGATGAGTTCATTCAACTCACAGAGTTGAACCTACCAATTGATCGAGAAGTTTGGATACACTCTTTTTGTAGAATCTGCAAGTGGATATTTGGAGCCGTTTGAGGCCTATGCTGGAAAAGGAAATATCTTCACATAAAAACTGAACAGAAGCATTCTCAGAAACTTCTTTGTGTTGAGTGCATTCAACTCACGGACTTGAACTTACCTGTAGAAAGAGCAGTTTGAAACACTCTTTTGGTAAAATCTGCAAGTGGTTATTTGGAGCACTTCGAGGCCTGTGCTGGGATATGGAATATCTTCACCTAAAAACTACAGAGAAGCATTCTCAGAAAGTTCTTCACGATGCATTCATTCAACTCACAGAGTTGAACCTTCCTTTTGATAGAACAGTTTTGAAACACTCTTTTTGTAGAATCTGCAAGAGGATATTTGGAGCGTTTTGAGGCCTATGCTGGAAAAGGAAATATCTTCACCTAAAAACTAGACAGAAGCATTCTCAGAAACTTCTGTGTGATGAGTGCATTCAACTCACAGACTTGAACGTTTCTTTTGATAGAACAGTTTTGAAACATTACGTTTGTAGAATCTGCAAGTGTTTATTCGGAGCACCTTGAGGCCTATGTTGGAAAAGGAAATATCTTCACATAAAAACTAGAGAGAAGGATTCTCAGAAACTTCTTTGTGATGAGTTCATTCAACTCACAGAGTTGAACCTACCAATTGATAGAGAAGTTTGGAAACACTCTTTTTGTAGAATCTGCAAGTGGATATTTGGAGCCGTTTGAGGCCTATGCTGGCAAAGGAAATATCTTCACATAAAAACTGAACAGAAGCATTCTCAGAAACTTCTTTGTGTTGAGTGCATTCAACTCACGGACTTGAACTTACCTGTAGAAAGAGCAGTTTTGAAACACTCTTTTGGTAAAATCTGCAAGTGGTTATTTGGAGCACTTCGAGGCCTGTGCTGGGATATGGAATATCTTCACCTAAAAACTACAGAGAAGCATTCTCAGAAAGTTCTTCACGATGCATTCATTCAACTCACAGAGTTGAACCTTCCTTTTGATAGAACAGTTTTGAAACACTCTTTTTGTAGAATCTGCAAGAGGATATTTGGAGCGTTTTGAGGCCTATGCTGGAAAAGGAAATATCTTCCCCTAAAAACTAGACAGAAGCATTCTCAGAAACTTCTGTGTGATGAGTGCATTCAACTCACAGACTTGAACGTTTCTTTTGATAGAACAGTTTTGAAACATTACGTTTGTAGAATCTGCAAGTGTTTATTCGGAGCACCTTGAGGCCTATGTTGGAAAAGGAAATATCTTCACATAAAAACTAGAGAGAAGGATTCTCAGAAACTTCTTTGTGATGAGTTCATTCAACTCACAGAGTTGAACCTACCAATTGATAGAGAAGTTTGGAAACACTCTTTTTGTAGAATCTGCAAGTGGATATTTGGAGCCGTTTGAGGCCTATGCTGGAAAAGGAAATATCTTCACATAAAAACTGAACAGAAGCATTCTCAGAAACTTCTTTGTGTTGAGTGCATTCAACTCACAGACTTGAACTTACCTGTAGAAAGAGCAGTTTTGAAACACTCTTTTGGTGAAATCTGCAAGTGGTTATTTGGAGCACTTCGAGGCCTGTGCTGGGATATGGAATATCTTCACCTAAAAACTACAGAGAAGCATTCTCAGAAAGTTCTTCACGATGCATTCATTCAACTCACAGAGTTGAACCTTCCTTTTGATAGAACAGTTTTGAAACACTCTTTTTGTAGAATCTGCAAGAGGATATTTGGAGCGTTTTGAGGCCTATGCTGGAAAAGGAAATATCTTCACCTAAAAACTAGACAGAAGCATTCTCAGAAACTTCTGTGTGATGAGTGCATTCAACTCACAGACTTGAACGTTTCTTTTATTAGAACAGTTTTGAAACATTACGTTTGTAGAATCTGCAAGTGTTTATTCGGAGCACCTTGAGGCCTATGTTGGAAAAGGAAATATCTTCACATAAAAACTAGAGAGAAGGATTCTCAGAAACTTCTTTGTGATGAGTTCATTCAACTCACAGAGTTGAACCTACCAATTGATAGAGAAGTTTGGAAACACTCTTTTTGTAGAATCTGCAAGTGGATATTTGGAGCCGTTTGAGGCCTATGCTGGAAAAGGAAATATCTTCACATAAAAACTGAACAGAAGCATTCTCAGAAACTTCTTTGTGTTGAGTGCATTCAACTCACAGACTTGAACTTACCTGTAGAAAGAGCAGTTTTGAAACACTCTTTTGGTGAAATCTGCAAGTGGTTATTTGGAGCACTTCGAGGCCTGTGCTGGGATATGGAATATCTTCACCTAAAAACTACAGAGAAGCATTCTCAGAAAGTTCTTCACGATGCATTCATTCAACTCACAGAGTTGAACCTTCCTTTTGATAGAACAGTTTTGAAACACTCTTTTTGTAGAATCTGCAAGAGGATATTTGGAGCGTTTTGAGGCCTATGCTGGAAAAGGAAATATCTTCACCTAAAAACTAGACAGAAGCATTCTCAGAAACTTCTGTGTGATGAGTGCATTCAACTCACAGACTTGAACGTTTCTTTTGATAGAACAGTTTTGAAACATTACGTTTGTAGAATCTGCAAGTGTTTATTCGGAGCACCTTGAGGCCTATGTTGGAAAAGGAAATATCTTCACATAAAAACTAGAGAGAAGGATTCTCAGAAACTTCTTTGTGATGAGTTCATTCAACTCACAGAGTTGAACCTACCAATTGATAGAGAAGTTTGGAAACACTCTTTTTGTAGAATCTGCAAGTGGATATTTGGAGCCGTTTGAGGCCTATGCTGGAAAAGGAAATATCTTCACATAAAAACTGAACAGAAGCATTCTCAGAAACTTCTTTGTGTTGAGTGCATTCAACTCACGGACTTGAACTTACCTGTAGAAAGAGCAGTTTTGAAACACTCTTTTGGTGAAATCTGCAAGTGGTTATTTGGAGCACTTCGAGGCCTGTGCTGGGATATGGAATATCTTCACCTAAAAACTACAGAGAAGCATTCTCAGAAAGTTCTTCACGATGCATTCATTCAACTCACAGAGTTGAACCTTCCTTTTGATAGAACAGTTTTGAAACACTCTTTTTGTAGAATCTGCAAGAGGATATTTGGAGCGTTTTGAGGCCTATGCTGGAAAAGGAAATATCTTCACCTAAAAACTAGACAGAAGCATTCTCAGAAATTTCTGTGTGATGAGTGCATTCAACTCACAGACTTGAACGTTTCCTTTGATAGAACAGTTTTGAAACATTACGTTTGTAGAATCTGCAAGTGTTTATTCGGAGCACATTGAGGCCTATGTTGGAAAAGGAAATATCTTCACATAAAAACTAGAGAGAAGGATTCTCAGAAACTTCTTTGTGATGAGTTCATTCAACTCACAGAGTTGAACCTACCAATTGATAGAGAAGTTTGGAAACACTCTTTTTGTAGAATCTGCAAGTGGATATTTGGAGCCGTTTGAGGCCTATGCTGGAAAAGGAAATATCTTCACATAAAAACTGAACAGAAGCATTCTCAGAAACTTCTTTGTGTTGAGTGCATTCAACTCACGGACTTGAACTTACCTGTAGAAAGAGCAGTTTTGAAACACTCTTTTGGTGAAATCTGCAAGTGGTTATTTGGAGCACTTCGAGGCCTGTGCTGGGATATGGAATATCTTCACCTAAAAACTACAGAGAAGCATTCTCAGAAAGTTCTTCACGATGCATTCATTCAACTCACAGAGTTGAACCTTCCTTTTGATAGAACAGTTTTGAAACACTCTTTTTGTAGAATCTGCAAGAGGATATTTGGAGCGTTTTGAGGCCTATGCTGGAAAAGGAAATATCTTCACCTAAAAACTAGACAGAAGCATTCTCAGAAACTTCTGTGTGATGAGTGCATTCAACTCACAGACTTGAACGTTTCTTTTGATAGAACAGTTTTGAAACATTACGTTTGTAGAATCTGCAAGTGTTTATTCGGAGCACCTTGAGGCCTATGTTGGAAAAGGAAATATCTTCACATAAAAACTAGAGAGAAGGATTCTCAGAAACTTCTTTGTGATGAGTTCATTCAACTCACAGAGTTGAACCTACCGATTGATAGAAAAGTTTGGAAACACTCTTTTTGTAGAATCTGCAAGTGGATATTTGGAGCCGTTTGAGGCCTATGCTGGAAAAGGAAATATCTTCACATAAAAACTGAACAGAAGCATTCTCAGAAACTTCTTTGTGTTGAGTGCATTCAACTCACAGACTTGAACTTACCTGTAGAAAGAGCAGTTTTGAAACACTCTTTTGGTGAAATCTGCAAGTGGTTATTTGGAGCACTTCGAGGCCTGTGCTGGGATATGGAATATCTTCACCTAAAAACTACAGAGAAGCATTCTCAGAAAGTTCTTCACGATGCATTCATTCAACTCACAGAGTTGAACCTTCCTTTTGATAGAACAGTTTTGAAACACTCTTTTTGTAGAATCTGCAAGAGGATATTTGGAGCGTTTTGAGGCCTATGCTGGAAAAGGAAATATCTTCACCTAAAAACTAGACAGAAGCATTCTCAGAAACTTCTGTGTGATGAGTGCATTCAACTCACAGACTTGAACGTTTCTTTTGATAGAACAGTTTTGAAACATTACGTTTGTAGAATCTGCAAGTGTTTATTCGGAGCACCTTGAGGCCTATGTTGGAAAAGGAAATATCTTCACATAAAAACTAGAGAGAAGGATTCTCAGAAACTTCTTTGTGATGAGTTCATTCAACTCACAGAGTTGAACCTACCAATTGATAGAGAAGTTTGGAAACACTCTTTTTGTAGAATCTGCAAGTGGATATTTGGAGCCGTTTGAGGCCTATGCTGGAAAAAGAAATATCTTCACATAAAAACTGAACAGAAGCATTCTCAGAAACTTCTTTGTGTTGATTGCATTCAACTCACAGACTTGAACTTATCTGTAGAAAGAGCAGTTTTGAAACACTCTTTTGGTGAAATCTGCAAGTGGTTATTTGGAGCACTTCGAGGCCTGTGCTGGGATATGGAATATCTTCACCTAAAAACTACAGAGAAGCATTCTCAGAAAGTTCTTCACGATGCATTCATTCAACTCACAGAGTTGAACCTTCCTTTTGATAGAACAGTTTTGAAACACTCTTTTTGTAGAATCTGCAAGAGGATATTTGGAGCGTTTTGAGGCCTATGCTGGAAAAGGAAATATCTTCACCTAAAAACTAGACAGAAGCATTCTCAGAAACTTCTGTGTGATGAGTGCATTCAACTCACAGACTTGAACGTTTCTTTTGATAGAACAGTTTTGAAACATTACGTTTGTAGAATCTGCAAGTGTTTATTCGGAGCACCTTGAGGCCTATGTTGGAAAAGGAAATATCTTCACATAAAAACTAGAGAGAAGGATTCTCAGAAACTTCTTTGTGATGAGTTCATTCAACTCACAGAGTTGAACCTACCAATTGATAGAGAAGTTTGGAAACACTCTTTTTGTAGAATCTGCAAGTGGATATTTGGAGCCGTTTGAGGCCTATGCTGGAAAAGGAAATATCTTCACATAAAAACTGAACAGAAGCATTCTCAGAAACTTCTTTGTGTTGAGTGCATTCAACTCACGGACTTGAACTTACCTGTAGAAAGAGCAGTTTTGAAACACTCTTTTGGTAAAATCTGCAAGTGGTTATTTGGAGCACTTCGAGGCCTGTGCTGGGATATGGAATATCTTCACCTAAAAACTACAGAGAAGCATTCTCAGAAAGTTCTTCACGATGCATTCATTCAACTCACAGAGTTGAACCTTCCTTTTGATAGAACAGTTTTGAAACACTCTTTTTGTAGAATCTGCAAGAGGATATTTGGAGCGTTTTGAGGCCTATGCTGGAAAAGGAAATATCTTCACCTAAAAACTAGACAGAAGCATTCTCAGAAATTTCTGTGTGATGAGTGCATTCAACTCACAGACTTGAACGTTTCTTTTGATAGAACAGTTTTGAAACATTACGTTTGTAGAATCTGCAAGTGTTTATTCGGAGCACATTGAGGCCTATGTTGGAAAAGGAAATATCTTCACATAAAAACTAGAGAGAAGGATTCTCAGAAACTTCTTTGTGATGAGTTCATTCAACTCACAGAGTTGAACCTACCAATTGATAGAGAAGTTTGGAAACACTCTTTTTGTAGAATCTGCAAGTGGATATTTGGAGCCGTTTGAGGCCTATGCTGGAAAAGGAAATATCTTCACATAAAAACTGAACAGAAGCATTCTCAGAAACTTCTTTGTGTTGAGTGCATTCAACTCACGGACTTGAACTTACCTGTAGAAAGAGCAGTTTTGAAACACTCTTTTGGTGAAATCTGCAAGTGGTTATTTGGAGCACTTCGAGGCCTGTGCTGGGATATGGAATATCTTCACCTAAAAACTACAGAGAAGCATTCTCAGAAAGTTCTTCACGATGCATTCATTCAACTCACAGAGTTGAACCTTCCTTTTGATAGAACAGTTTTGAAACACTCTTTTTGTAGAATCTGCAAGAGGATATTTGGAGCGTTTTGAGGCCTATGCTGGAAAAGGAAATATCTTCACCTAAAAACTAGACAGAAGCATTCTCAGAAACTTCTGTGTGATGAGTGCATTCAACTCACAGACTTGAACGTTTCTTTTGATAGAACAGTTTTGAAACATTACGTTTGTAGAATCTGCAAGTGTTTATTCGGAGCACCTTGAGGCCTATGTTGGAAAAGGAAATATCTTCACATAAAAACTAGAGAGAAGGATTCTCAGAAACTTCTTTGTGATGAGTTCATTCAACTCACAGAGTTGAACCTACCGATTGATAGAAAAGTTTGGAAACACTCTTTTTGTAGAATCTGCAAGTGGATATTTGGAGCCGTTTGAGGCCTATGCTGGAAAAGGAAATATCTTCACATAAAAACTGAACAGAAGCATTCTCAGAAACTTCTTTGTGTTGAGTGAATTCAACTCACAGACTTGAACTTACCTGTAGAAAGAGCAGTTTTGAAACACTCTTTTGGTGAAATCTGCAAGTGGTTATTTGGAGCACTTCGAGGCCTGTGCTGTTATATGGAATATCTTCACCTAAAAACTACAGAGAAGCATTCTCAGAAAGTTCTTCACGATGCATTCATTCAACTCACAGAGTTGAACCTTCCTTTTGATAGAACAGTTTTGAAACACTCTTTTTGTAGAATCTGCAAGAGGATATTTGGAGCGTTTTGAGGCCTATGCTGGAAAAGGAAATATCTTCACCTAAAAACTAGACAGAAGCATTCTCAGAAACTTCTGTGTGATGAGTGCATTCAACTCACAGACTTGAACGTTTCTTTTGATAGAACAGTTTTGAAACATTACGTTTGTAGAATCTGCAAGTGTTTATTCGGAGCACCTTGAGGCCTATGTTGGAAAAGGAAATATCTTCACATAAAAACTAGAGAGAAGGATTCTCAGAAACTTCTTTGTGATGAGTTCATTCAACTCACAGAGTTGAACCTACCAATTGATAGAGAAGTTTGGAAACACTCTTTTTGTAGAATCTGCAAGTGGATATTTGGAGCCGTTTGAGGCCTATGCTGGAAAAGGAAATATCTTCACATAAAAACTGAACAGAAGCATTCTCAGAAACTTCTTTGTGTTGAGTGCATTCAACTCACAGACTTGAACTTATCTGTAGAAAGAGCAGTTTTGAAACACTCTTTTGGTGAAATCTGCAAGTGGTTATTTGGAGCACTTCGAGGCCTGTGCTGGGATATGGAATATCTTCACCTAAAAACTACAGAGAAGCATTCTCAGAAAGTTCTTCACGATGCATTCATTCAACACACAGAGTTGAACCTTCCTTTTGATAGGACAGTTTTGAAACACTTTTTTTGTAGAATCTGCAAGAGGATATTTGGAGCGTTTTGAGGCCTATGCTGGAAAAGGAAATATCTTCACCTAAAAACTAGACAGAAGCATTCTCAGAAACTTCTGTGTGATGAGTGCATTCAACTCACAGACTTGAACGTTTCTTTTGATAGAACAGTTTTGAAACATTACGTTTGTAGAATCTGAAAGTGTTTATTCGGAGCACCTTGAGGCCTATGTTGAAAAAGGAAATATCTTCACATAAAAACTAGAGAGAAGGATTCTCAGAAACTTCTTTGTGATGAGTTCATTCAACTCACAGAGTTGAACCTACCAATTGATAGAGAAGTTTGGAAACACTCTTTTTGTAGAATCTGCAAGTGGATATTTGGAGCCGTTTGAGGCCTATGCTGGAAAAGGAAATATCTTCACATAAAAACTGAACAGAAGCATTCTCAGAAACTTCTTTGTGTTGAGTGCATTCAACTCACGGACTTGAACTTACCTGTAGAAAGAGCAGTTTTGAAACACTCTTTTGGTAAAATCTGCAAGTGGTTATTTGGAGCACTTCGAGGCCTGTGCTGGGATATGGAATATCTTCACCTAAAAACTACAGAGAAGCATTCTCAGAAAGTTCTTCACGATGCATTCATTCAACTCACAGAGTTGAACCTTCCTTTTGATAGAACAGTTTTGAAACACTCTTTTTGTAGAATCTGCAAGAGGATATTTGGAGCGTTTTGAGGCCTATGCTGGAAAACGAAATATCTTCACCTAAAAACTAGACAGAAGCATTCTCAGAAACTTCTGTGTGATGAGTGAATTCAACTCACAGACTTGAACGTTTCTTTTGATAGAACAGTTTTGAAACATTACGTTTGTAGAATCTGCAAGTGTTTATTCGGAGCACCTTGAGGCCTATGTTGGAAAAGGAAATATCTTCACATAAAAACTAGAGAGAAGGATTCTCAGAAACTTCTTTGTGATGAGTTCATTCAACTCACAGAGTTGAACCTACCAATTGATAGAGAAGTTTGGAAACACTCTTTTTGTAGAATCTGCAAGTGGATATTTGGAGCCGTTTGAGGCCTATGCTGGAAAAGGAAATATCTTCACATAAAAACTGAACAGAAGCATTCTCAGAAACTTCTTTGTGTTGAGTGCATTCAACTCACAGACTTGAACTTACCTGTAGAAAGAGCAGTTTTGAAACACTCTATTGGTGAAATCTGCAAGTGGTTATTTGGAGCCCTTCGAGGCCTGTGCTGGGATATGGAATATCTTCACCTAAAAACTACAGAGAAGCATTCTCAGAAAGTTCTTCACGATGCATTCATTCAACTCACAGAGTTGAACCTTCCTTTTGATAGAACAGTTTTGAAACACTCTTTTTGTAGAATCTGCAAGAGGATATTTGGAGCGTTTTGAGGCCTATGCTGGAAAAGGAAATATCTTCACCTAAAAACTAGACAGAAGCATTCTCAGAAACTTCTGTGTGATGAGTGCATTCAACTCACAGACTTGAACGTTTCTTTTGATAGAACAGTTTTGAAACATTACGTTTGTAGAATCTGCAAGTGTTTATTCGGAGCACCTTGAGGCCTATGTTGGAAAAGGAAATATCTTCACATAAAAACTAGAGAGAAGGATTCTCAGAAACTTCTTTGTGATGAGTTCATTCAACTCACAGAGTTGAACCTACCAATTGATAGAGAAGTTTGGAAACACTCTTTTTGTAGAATCTGCAAGTGGATATTTGGAGCCGTTTGAGGCCTATGCTGGAAAAGGAAATATCTTCACATAAAAACTGAACAGAAGCATTCTCAGAAACTTCTTTGTGTTGAGTGCATTCAACTCACGGACTTGAACTTACCTGTAGAAAGAGCAGTTTTGAAACACTCTTTTGGTAAAATCTGCAAGTGGTTATTTGGAGCACTTCGAGGCCTGTGCTGGGATATGGAATATCTTCACCTAAAAACTACAGAGAAGCATTCTCAGAAAGTTCTTCACGATGCATTCATTCAACTCACAGAGTTGAACCTTCCTTTTGATAGAACAGTTTTGAAACACTCTTTTTGTAGAATCTGCAAGAAGATATTTGGAGCGTTTTGAGGCCTATGCTGGAAAAGGAAATATCTTCACCTAAAAACTAGACAGAAGCATTCTCAGAAACTTCTGTGTGATGAGTGCATTCAACTCACAGACTTGAACGTTTCTTTTGATAGAACAGTTTTGAAACATTACGTTTGTAGAATCTGCAAGTGTTTATTCGGAGCACCTTGAGGCCTATGTTGGAAAAGGAAATATCTTCACATAAAAACTAGAGAGAAGGATTCTCAGAAACTTCTTTGTGATGAGTTCATTCAACTCACAGAGTTGAACCTACCAATTGATAGAGAAGTTTGGAAACACTCTTTTTGTAGAATCTGCAAGTGGATATTTGGAGCCGTTTGAGGCCTATGCTGGAAAAGGAAATATCTTCACATAAAAACTGAACAGAAGCATTCTCAGAAACTTCTTTGTGTTGAGTGCATTCAACTCACAGACTTGAACTTACCTGTAGAAAGAGCAGTTTTGAAACACTCTATTGGTGAAATCTGCAAGTGGTTATTTGGAGCACTTCGAGGCCTGTGCTGGGATATGGAATATCTTCACCTAAAAACTACAGAGAAGCATTCTCAGAAAGTTCTTCACGATGCATTCATTCAACTCACAGAGTTGAACCTTCCTTTTGATAGAACAGTTTTGAAACACTCTTTTTGTAGAATCTGCAAGAGGATATTTGGAGCGTTTTGAGGCCTATGCTGGAAAAGGAAATATCTTCACCTAAAAACTAGACAGAAGCATTCTCAGAAACTTCTGTGTGATGAGTGCATTCAACTCACAGACTTGAACGTTTCTTTTGATAGAACAGTTTTGAAACATTACGTTTGTAGAATCTGCAAGTGTTTATTCGGAGCACCTTGAGGCCTATGTTGGAAAAGGAAATATCTTCACATAAAAACTAGAGAGAAGGATTCTCAGAAACTTCTTTGTGATGAGTTCATTCAACTCACAGAGTTGAACCTACCAATTGATAGAAAAGTTTGGAAACACTCTTTTTGTAGAATCTGCAAGTGGATATTTGGAGCCGTATGAGGCCTATGCTGGAAAAGGAAATATCTTCACATAAAAACTGAACAGAAGCATTCTCAGAAACTTCTTTGTGTTGAGTGCATTCAACTCACAGACTTGAACTTACCTGTAGAAAGAGCAGTTTTGAAACACTCTTTTGGTGAAATCTGCAAGTGGTTATTTGGAGCACTTCGAGGCCTGTGCTGGGATATGGAATATCTTCACCTAAAAACTACAGAGAAGCATTCTCAGAAAGTTCTTCATGATGCATTCATTCAACTCACAGAGTTGAACCTTCCTTTTGATAGAACAGTTTTGAAACACTCTTTTTGTAGAATCTGCAAGAGGATATTTGGAGCGTTTTGAGGCCTATGCTGGAAAAGGAAATATCTTCACCTAAAAACTAGACAGAAGCATTCTCAGAAACTTCTGTGTGATGAGTGCATTCAACTCACAGACTTGAACGTTTCTTTTGATAGAACAGTTTTGAAACATTACGTTTGTAGAATCTGCAAGTGTTTATTCGGAGCACCTTGAGGCCTATGTTGGAAAAGGAAATATCTTCACATAAAAACTAGAGAGAAGGATTCTCAGAAACTTCTTTGTGATGAGTTCATTCAACTCACAGAGTTGAACCTACCAATTGATAGAGAAGTTTGGAAACACTCTTTTTGTAGAATCTGCAAGTGGATATTTGGAGCCGTTTGAGGCCTATGCTGGAAAAGGAAATATCTTCACATAAAAACTGAACAGAAGCATTCTCAGAAACTTCTTTGTGTTGAGTGCATTCAACTCACAGACTTGAACTTATCTGTAGAAAGAGCAGTTTTGAAACACTCTTTTGCTGAAATCTGCAAGTGGTTATTTGGAGCACTTCGAGGCCTGTGCTGGGATATGGAATATCTTCACCTAAAAACTACAGAGAAGCATTCTCAGAAAGTTCTTCACGATGCATTCATTCAACTCACAGAGTTGAACCTTCCTTTTGATAGGACAGTTTTGAAACACTCTTTTTGTAGAATCTGCAAGAGGATATTCGGAGCGTTTTGAGGCCTATGCTGGAAAAGGAAATATCTTCACCTAAAAACTAGACAGAAGCATTCTTAGAAACTTCTGTGTGATGAGTGAATTCAACTCACAGACTTGAACGTTTCTTTTGATAGAACAGTTTTGAAACATTACGTTTGTAGAATCTGCAAGTGTTTATTCGGAGCACCTTGAGGCCTATGTTGGAAAAGGAAATATCTTCACATAAAAACTAGAGAGAAGGATTCTCAGAAACTTCTTTGTGATGAGTTCATTCAACTCACAGAGTTGAACCTACCAATTGATAGAGAAGTTTGGAAACACTCTTTTTGTAGAATCTGCAAGTGGATATTTGGAGCCGTTTGAGGCCTATGCTGGAAAAGGAAATATCTTCACATAAAAACTGAACAGAAGCATTCTCAGAAACTTCTTTGTGTTGAGTGCATTCAACTCACGGACTTGAACTTACCTGTAGAAAGAGCAGTTTTGAAACACTCTTTTGGTAAAATCTGCAAGTGGTTATTTGGAGCACTTCGAGGCCTGTGCTGGGATATGGAATATCTTCACCTAAAAACTACAGAGAAGCATTCTCAGAAAGTTCTTCACGATGCATTCATTCAACTCACAGAGTTGAACCTTCCTTTTGATAGAACAGTTTTGAAACACTCTTTTTGTAGAATCTGCAAGAGGATATTTGGAGCGTTTTGAGGCCTATGCTGGAAAAGGAAATATCTTCACCTAAAAATTAGACAGAAGCATTCTCAGAAACTTCTGTGTGATGAGTGCATTCAACTCACAGACTTGAACGTTTCTTTTGATAGAACAGTTTTGAAACATTACGTTTGTAGAATCTGCAAGTGTTTATTCGGAGCACCTTGAGGCCTATGTTGGAAAAGGAAATATCTTCACATAAAAACTAGAGAGAAGGATTCTCAGAAACTTCTTTGTGATGAGTTCATTCAACTGACAGAGGTGAACCTACCAATTGATAGAGAAGTTTGGAAACACTCTTTTTGTAGAATCTGCAAGTGGATATTTGGAGCCGTTTGAGGCCTATGCTGGAAAAGGAAATATCTTCACATAAAAACTGAACAGAAGCATTCTCAGAAACTTCTTTGTGTTGAGTGCATTCAACTCACAGACTTGAACTTACCTGTAGAAAGAGCAGTTTTGAAACACTCTTTTGGTGAAATCTGCAAGTGGTTATTTGGGGCACTTCGAGGCCTGTGCTGGGATATGGAATATCTTCACCTAAAAACTACAGAGAAGCATTCTCAGAAAGTTCTTCACGATGCATTCATTCAACTCACAGAGTTGAACCTTCCTTTTGATAGAACAGTTTTGAAACACTCTTTTTGTAGAATCTGCAAGAAGATATTTGGAGCGTTTTGAGGCCTATGCTGGAAAAGGAAATATCTTCACCTAAAAACTAGACAGAAGCATTCTCAGAAACTTCTGTGTGATGAGTGCATTCAACTCACAGACTTGAACGTTTCTTTTGATAGAACAGTTTTGAAACATTACGTTTGTAGAATCTGCAAGTGTTTATTCGGGGCACCTTGAGGCCTATGTTGGAAAAGGAAATATCTTCACATAAAAACTAGAGAGAAGGATTCTCAGAAACTTCTTTGTGATGAGTTCATTCAACTCACAGAGTTGAACCTACCAATTGATAGAGAAGTTTGGAAACACTCTTTTTGTAGAATCTGCAAGTGGATATTTGGAGCCGTTTGAGGCCTATGCTGGAAAAGGAAATATCTTCACATAAAAACTGAACAGAAGCATTCTCAGAAACTTCTTTGTGTTGAGTGCATTCAACTCACGGACTTGAACTTACCTGTAGAAAGAGCAGTTTTGAAACACTCTCTTGGTAAAATCTGCAAGTGGTTATTTGGAGCACTTCGAGGCCTGTGCTGGGATATGGAATATCTTCACCTAAAAACTACAGAGAAGCATTCTCAGAAAGTTCTTCACGATGCATTCATTCAACTCACAGAGTTGAACCTTCCTTTTGATAGAACAGTTTTGAAACACTCTTTTTGTAGAATCTGCAAGAGGATATTTGGAGCGTTTTGAGGCCTATGCTGGAAAAGGAAATATCTTCACCTAAAAACTAGACAGAAGCATTCTCAGAAACTTCTGTGTGATGAGTGCATTCAACTCACAGACTTGAACGTTTCTTTTGATAGAACAGTTTTGAAACATTACGTTTGTAGAATCTGCAAGTGTTTATTCGGAGCACCTTGAGGCCTATGTTGGAAAAGGAAATATCTTCACATAAAAACTAGAGAGAAGGATTCTCAGAAACTTCTTTGTGATGAGTTCATTCAACTCACAGAGTTGAACCTACCAATTGATAGAGAAGTTTGGAAACACTCTTTTTGTAGAATCTGCAAGTGGATATTTGGAGCCGTTTGAGGCCTATGCTGGAAAAGGAAATATCTTCACATAAAAACTGAACAGAAGCATTCTCAGAAACTTCTTTGTGTTGAGTGCATTCAACTCACGGACTTGAACTTACCTGTAGAAAGAGCAGTTTTGAAACACTCTTTTGGTAAAATCTGCAAGTGGTTATTTGGAGCACTTCGAGGCCTGTGCTGGGATATGGAATATCTTCACCTAAAAACTACAGAGAAGCATTCTCAGAAAGTTCTTCACGATGCATTCATTCAACTCACAGAGTTGAACCTTCCTTTTGATAGAACAGTTTTGAAACACTCTTTTTGTAGAATCTGCAAGAGGATATTTGGAGCGTTTTGAGGCCTATGCTGGAAAAGGAAATATCTTCACCTAAAAACTAGACAGAAGCATTCTCAGAAACTTCTGTGTGATGAGTGAATTCAACTCACAGACTTGAACGTTTCTTTTGATAGAACAGTTTTGAAACATTACGTTTGTAGAATCTGCAAGTGTTTATTCGGAGCACCTTGAGGCCTATGTTGGAAAAGGAAATATCTTCACATAAAAACTAGAGAGAAGGATTCTCAGAAACTTCTTTGTGATGAGTTCATTCAACTCACAGAGTTGAACCTACCAATTGATAGAGAAGTTTGGAAACACTCTTTTTGTAGAATCTGCAAGTGGATATTTGGAGCCGTTTGAGGCCTATGCTGGAAAAGGAAATATCTTCACATAAAAACTGAACAGAAGCATTCTCAGAAACTTCTTTGTGTTGAGTGCATTCAACTCACGGACTTGAACTTACCTGTGGAAAGAGCAGTTTTGAAACACTCTTTTGGTGAAATCTGCAAGTGGTTATTTGGAGCACTTCGAGGCCTGTGCTGGGATATGGAATATCTTCACCTAAAAACTACAGAGAAGCATTCTCAGAAAGTTCTTCACGATGCATTCATTCAACTCACAGAGTTGAACCTTCCTTTTGATAGAACAGTTTTGAAACACTCTTTTTGTAGAATCTGCAAGAGGATATTTGGAGCGTTTTGAGGCCTATGCTGGAAAAGGAAATATCTTCACCTAAAAACTAGACAGAAGCATTCTCAGAAACTTCTGTGTGATGAGTGCATTCAACTCACAGACTTGAACGTTTCTTTTGATAGAACAGTTTTGAAACATTACGTTTGTAGAATCTGCAAGTGTTTATTCGGAGCACCTTGAGGCCTATGTTGGAAAAGGAAATATCTTCACATAAAAACTAGAGAGAAGGATTCTCAGAAACTTCTTTGTGATGAGTTCATTCAACTCACAGAGTTGAACCTACCAATTGATAGAGAAGTTTGGAAACACTCTTTTTGTAGAATCTTCAAGTGGATATTTGGAGCCGTTTGAGGCCTATGCTGGAAAAGGAAATATCTTCACATAAAAACTGAACAGAAGCATTCTCAGAAACTTCTTTGTGTTGAGTGCATTCAACTCACGGACTTGAACTTACCTGTAGAAAGAGCAGTTTTGAAACACTCTTTTGGTGAAATCTGCAAGTGGTTATTTGGAGCACTTCGAGGCCTGTGCTGGGATATGGAATATCTTCACCTAAAAACTACAGAGAAGCATTCTCAGAAAGTTCTTCACGATGCATTCATTCAACTCACAGAGTTGAACCTTCCTTTTGATAGAACAGTTTTGAAACACTCTTTTTGTAGAATCTGCAAGAGGATATTTGGAGCGTTTTGAGGCCTATGCTGGAAAAGGAAATATCTTCCCCTAAAAACTAGACAGAAGCATTCTCAGAAACTTCTGTGTGATGAGTGCATTCAACTCACAGACTTGAACGTTTCTTTTGATAGAACAGTTTTGAAACATTACGTTTGTAGAATCTGCAAGTGTTTATTCGGAGCACCTTGAGGCCTATGTTGGAAAAGGAAATATCTTCACATAAAAGCTAGAGAGAAGGATTCTCAGAAACTTCTTTGTGATGAGTTCATTCAACTCACAGAGTTGAACCTACCAATTGATAGAGAAGTTTGGAAACACTCTTTTTGTAGAATCTGCAAGTGGATATTTGGAGCCGTTTGAGGCCTATGCTGGAAAAGGAAATATCTTCACATAAAAACTGAACAGAAGCATTCTCAGAAACTTCTTTGTGTTGAGTGCATTCAACTCACGGACTTGAACTTACCTGTAGAAAGAGCAGTTTTGAAACACTCTTTTGGTAAAATCTGCAAGTGGTTATTTGGAGCACTTCGAGGCCTGTGCTGGGATATGGAATATCTTCACCTAAAAACTACAGAGAAGCATTCTCAGAAAGTTCTTCATGATGCATTCATTCAACTCACAGAGTTGAACCTTCCTTTTGATAGAACAGTTTTGAAACACTCTTTTTGTAGAATCTGCAAGAGGATATTTGGAGCGTTTTGAGGCCTATGCTGGAAAAGGAAATATCTTCACCTAAAAACTAGACAGAAGCATTCTCAGAAACTTCTGTGTGATGAGTGCATTCAACTCACAGACTTGAACGTTTCTTTTGATAGAACAGTTTTGAAACATTACGTTTGTAGAATCTGCAAGTGTTTATTCGGAGCACCTTGAGGCCTATGTTGGAAAAGGAAATATCTTCACAAAAAAACTAGAGAGAAGGATTCTCAGAAACTTCTTTGTGATGAGTTCATTCAACTCACAGAGTTGAACCTACCAATTGATAGAGAAGTTTGGAAACACTCTTTTTGTAGAATCTGCAAGTGGATATTTGGAGCCGTTTGAGGCCTGTGCTGGAAAAGGAAATATCTTCACATAAAAACTGAACAGAAGCATTCTCAGAAACTTCTTTGTGTTGAGTGCATTCAACTCACGGACTTGAACTTACCTGTAGAAAGAGCAGTTTTGAAACACTCTTTTGGTGAAATCTGCAAGTGGTTATTTGGAGCACTTCGAGGCCTGTGCTGGGATATGGAATATCTTCACCTAAAAACTACAGAGAAGCATTCTCAGAAAGTTCTTCACGATGCATTCATTCAACTCACAGAGTTGAACCTTCCTTTTGATAGAACAGTTTTGAAACACTCTTTTTGTAGAATCTGCAAGAGGATATTTGGAGCGTTTTGAGGCCTATGCTGGAAAAGGAAATATCTTCACCTAAAAACTAGACAGAAGCATTCTCAGAAACTTCTGTGTGATGAGTGCATTCAACTCACAGACTTGAACGTTTCTTTTGATAGAACAGTTTTGAAACATTACGTTTGTAGAATCTGCAAGTGTTTATTCGGAGCACCTTGAGGCCTATGTTGGAAAAGGAAATATCTTCACATAAAAACTAGAGAGAAGGATTCTCAGAAACTTCTTTGTGATGAGTTCATTCAACTCACAGAGTTGAACCTACCAATTGATAGAGAAGTTTGGAAACACTCTTTTTGTAGAATCTGCAAGTGGATATTTGGAGCCGTTTGAGGCCTATGCTGGAAAAGGAAATATCTTCACATAAAAACTGAACAGAAGCATTCTCAGAAACTTCTTTGTGTTGATTGCATTCAACTCACAGACTTGAACTTATCTGTAGAAAGAGCAGTTTTGAAACACTCTTTTGGTGAAATCTGCAAGTGGTTATTTGGAGCACTTCGAGGCCTGTGCTGGGATATGGAATATCTTCACCTAAAAACTACAGAGAAGCATTCTCAGAAAGTTCTTCACGATGCATTCATTCAACTCACAGAGTTGAACCTTCCTTTTGATAGAACAGTTTTGAAACACTCTTTTTGTAGAATCTGCAAGAGGATATTTGGAGCGTTTTGAGGCCTATGCTGGAAAAGAAAATATCTTCACCTAAAAACTAGACAGAAGCATTCTCAGAAACTTCTGTGTGATGAGTGCATTCAACTCACAGACTTGAACGTTTCTTTTGATAGAACAGTTTTGAAACATTACGTTTGTAGAATCTGCAAGTGTTTATTCGGAGCACCTTGAGGAATATGTTGGAAAAGGAAATATCTTCACATAAAAACTAGAGAGAAGGATTCTCAGAAACTTCTTTGTGATGAGTTCATTCAACTCACAGAGTTGAACCTACCAATTGATAGAGAAGTTTGGAAACACTCTTTTTGTAGAATCTGCAAGTGGATATTTGGAGCCGTTTGAGGCCTATGCTGGAAAAGGAAATATCTTCACATAAAAACTGAACAGAAGCATTCTCAGAAACTTCTTTGTGTTGAGTGCATTCAACTCACAGACTTGAACTTACCTGTAGAAAGAGCAGTTTTGAAACACTCTTTTGGTGAAATCTGCAAGTGGTTATTTGGAGCACTTCGAGGCCTGTGCTGGGATATGGAATATCTTCACCTAAAAACTACAGAGAAGCATTCTCAGAAAGTTCTTCACGATGCATTCATTCAACTCACAGAGTTGAACCTTCCTTTTGATAGAACAGTTTTGAAACACTCTTTTTGTAGAATCTGCAAGAGGATATTTGGAGCGTTTTGAGGCCTATGCTGGAAAAGGAAATATCTTCACCTAAAAACTAGACAGAAGCATTCTCAGAAACTTCTGTGTGATGAGTGCATTCAACTCACAGACTTGAACGTTTCTTTTGATAGAACAGTTTTGAAACATTACGTTTGTAGAATCTGCAAGTGTTTATTCGGAGCACCTTGAGGCCTATGTTGGAAAAGGAAATATCTTCACAAAAAAACTAGAGGGAAGGATTCTCAGAAACTTCTTTGTGATGAGTTCATTCAACTCACAGAGTTGAACCTACCAATTGATAGAGAAGTTTGGAAACACTCTTTTTGTAGAATCTGCAAGTGGATATTTGGAGCCGTTTGAGGCCTGTGCTGGAAAAGGAAATATCTTCACATAAAAACTGAACAGAAGCATTCTCAGAAACTTCTTTGTGTTGAGTGCATTCAACTCACGGACTTGAACTTACCTGTAGAAAGAGCAGTTTTGAAACACTCTTTTGGTGAAATCTGCAAGTGGTTATTTGGAGCACTTCGAGGCCTGTGCTGGGATATGGAATATCTTCACCTAAAAACTACAGAGAAGCATTCTCAGAAAGTTCTTCACGATGCATTCATTCAACTCACAGAGTTGAACCTTCCTTTTGATAGAACAGTTTTGAAACACTCTTTTTGTAGAATCTGCAAGAGGATATTTGGAGCGTTTTGAGGCCTATGCTGGAAAAGGAAATATCTTCACCTAAAAACTAGACAGAAGCATTCTCAGAAACTTCTGTGTGATGAGTGCATTCAACTCACAGACTTGAACGTTTCTTTTGATAGAACAGTTTTGAAACATTACGTTTGTAGAATCTGCAAGTGTTTATTCGGAGCACCTTGAGGCCTATGTTGGAAAAGGAAATATCTTCACATAAAAACTAGAGAGAAGGATTCTCAGAAACTTCTTTGTGATGAGTTCATTCAACTCACAGAGTTGAACCTACCAATTGATAGAGAAGTTTGGAAACACTCTTTTTGTAGAATCTGCAAGTGGATATTTGGAGCCGTTTGAGGCCTATGCTGGAAAAGGAAATATCTTCACATAAAAACTGAACAGAAGCATTCTCAGAAACTTCTTTGTGTTGATTGCATTCAACTCACAGACTTGAACTTATCTGTAGAAAGAGCAGTTTTGAAACACTCTTTTGGTGAAATCTGCAAGTGGTTATTTGGAGCACTTCGAGGCCTGTGCTGGGATATGGAATATCTTCACCTAAAAACTACAGAGAAGCATTCTCAGAAAGTTCTTCACGATGCATTCATTCAACTCACAGAGTTGAACCTTCCTTTTGATAGAACAGTTTTGAAACACTCTTTTTGTAGAATCTGCAAGAGGATATTTGGAGCGTTTTGAGGCCTATGCTGGAAAAGGAAATATCTTCACCTAAAAACTAGACAGAAGCATTCTCAGAAACTTCTGTGTGATGAGTGCATTCAACTCACAGACTTGAACGTTTCTTTTGATAGAACAGTTTTGAAACATTACGTTTGTAGAATCTGCAAGTGTTTATTCGGAGCACCTTGAGGAATATGTTGGAAAAGGAAATATCTTCACATAAAAACTAGAGAGAAGGATTCTCAGAAACTTCTTTGTGATGAGTTCATTCAACTCACAGAGTTGAACCTACCAATTGATAGAGAAGTTTGGAAACACTCTTTTTGTAGAATCTGCAAGTGGATATTTGGAGCCGTTTGAGGCCTATGCTGGAAAAGGAAATATCTTCACATAAAAACTGAACAGAAGCATTCTCAGAAACTTCTTTGTGTTGAGTGCATTCAACTCACAGACTTGAACTTACCTGTAGAAAGAGCAGTTTTGAAACACTCTTTTGGTGAAATCTGCAAGTGGTTATTTGGAGCACTTCGAGGCCTGTGCTGGGATATGGAATATCTTCACCTAAAAACTACAGAGAAGCATTCTCAGAAAGTTCTTCACGATGCATTCATTCAACTCACAGAGTTGAACCTTCCTTTTGATAGAACAGTTTTGAAACACTCTTTTTGTAGAATCTGCAAGAGGATATTTGGAGCGTTTTGAGGCCTATGCTGGAAAAGGAAATATCTTCACCTAAAAACTAGACAGAAGCATTCTCAGAAACTTCTGTGTGATGAGTGCATTCAACTCACAGACTTGAACGTTTCTTTTGATAGAACAGTTTTGAAACATTACGTTTGTAGAATCTGCAAGTGTTTATTCGGAGCACCTTGAGGCCTATGTTGGAAAAGGAAATATCTTCACATAAAAACTAGAGAGAAGGATTCTCAGAAACTTCTTTGTGATGAGTTCATTCAACTCACAGAGTTGAACCTACCAATTGATAGAGAAGTTTGGAAACACTCTTTTTGTAGAATCTGCAAGTGGATATTTGGAGCCGTTTGAGGCCTATGCTGGAAAAGGAAATATCTTCACATAAAAACTGAACAGAAGCATTCTCAGAAACTTCTTTGTGTTGAGTGCATTCAACTCACGGACTTGAACTTACCTGTAGAAAGAGCAGTTTTGAAACACTCTTTTGGTAAAATCTGCAAGTGGTTATTTGGAGCACTTCGAGGCCTGTGCTGGGATATGGAATATCTTCACCTAAAAACTACAGAGAAGCATTCTCAGAAAGTTCTTCACGATGCATTCATTCAACTCACAGAGTTGAACCTTCCTTTTGATAGAACAGTTTTGAAACACTCTTTTTGTAGAATCTGCAAGAGGATATTTGGAGCGTTTTGAGGCCTATGCTGGAAAAGGAAATATCTTCACCTAAAAACTAGACAGAAGCATTCTCAGAAATTTCTGTGTGATGAGTGCATTCAACTCACAGACTTGAACGTTTCTTTTGATAGAACAGTTTTGAAACATTACGTTTGTAGAATCTGCAAGTGTTTATTCGGAGCACATTGAGGCCTATGTTGGAACAGGAAATATCTTCACATAAAAACTAGAGAGAAGGATTCTCAGAAACTTCTTTGTGATGAGTTCATTCAACTCACAGAGTTGAACCTACCAATTGATAGAGAAGTTTGGAAACACTCTTTTTGTAGAATCTGCAAGTGGATATTTGGAGCCGTTTGAGGCCTATGCTGGAAAAGGAAATATCTTCACATAAAAACTGAACAGAAGCATTCTCAGAAACTTCTTTGTGTTGAGTGCATTCAACTCACGGACTTGAACTTACCTGTAGAAAGAGCAGTTTTGAAACACTCTTTTGGTGAAATCTGCAAGTGGTTATTTGGAGCACTTCGAGGCCTGTGCTGGGATATGGAATATCTTCACCTAAAAGCTACAGAGAAGCATTCTCAGAAAGTTCTTCACGATGCATTCATTCAACTCACAGAGTTGAACCTTCCTTTTGATAGAACAGTTTTGAAACACTCTTTTTGTAGAATCTGCAAGAGGATATTTGGAGCGTTTTGAGGCCTATGCTGGAAAAGGAAATATCTTCACCTAAAAACTAGACAGAAGCATTCTCAGAAACTTCTGTGTGATGAGTGCATTCAACTCACAGACTTGAACGTTTCTTTTGATAGAACAGTTTTGAAACATTACGTTTGTAGAATCTGCAAGTGTTTATTCGGAGCACCTTGAGGCCTATGTTGGAAAAGGAAATATCTTCACATAAAAACTAGAGAGAAGGATTCTCAGAAACTTCTTTGTGATGAGTTCATTCAACTCACAGAGTTGAACCTACCGATTGGTAGAAAAGTTTGGAAACACTCTTTTTGTAGAATCTGCAAGTGGATATTTGGAGCCGTTTGAGGCCTATGCTGGAAAAGGAAATATCTTCACATAAAAACTGAACAGAAGCATTCTCAGAAACTTCTTTGTGTTGAGTGAATTCAACTCACAGACTTGAACTTACCTGTAGAAAGAGCAGTTTTGAAACACTCTTTTGGTGAAATCTGCAAGTGGTTATTTGGAGCACTTCGAGGCCTGTGCTGTTATATGGAATATCTTCACCTAAAAACTACAGAGAAGCATTCTCAGAAAGTTCTTCACGATGCATTCATTCAACTCACAGAGTTGAACCTTCCTTTTGATAGAACAGTTTTGAAACACTCTTTTTGTAGAATCTGCAAGAGGATATTTGGAGCGTTTTGAGGCCTATGCTGGAAAAGGAAATATCTTCACCTAAAAACTAGACAGAAGCATTCTCAGAAACTTCTGTGTGATGAGTGCATTCAACTCACAGACTTGAACGTTTCTTTTGATAGAACAGTTTTGAAACATTACGTTTGTAGAATCTGCAAGTGTTTATTCGGAGCACCTTGAGGCCTATGTTGGAAAAGGAAATATCTTCACATAAAAACTAGAGAGAAGGATTCTCAGAAACTTCTTTGTGATGAGTTCATTCAACTCACAGAGTTGAACCTACCAATTGATAGAGAAGTTTGGAAACACTCTTTTTGTAGAATCTGCAAGTGGATATTTGGAGCCGTTTGAGGCCTATGCTGGAAAAGGAAATATCTTCACATAAAAACTGAACAGAAGCATTCTCAGAAACTTCTTTGTGTTGAGTGCATTCAACTCACAGACTTGAACTTACCTGTAGAAAGAGCAGTTTTGAAACACTCTTTTGGTGAAATCTGCAAGTGGTTATTTGGAGCACTTCGAGGCCTGTGCTGGGATATGGAATATCTTCACCTAAAAACTACAGAGAAGCATTCTCAGAAAGTTCTTCACGATGCATTCATTCAACACACAGAGTTGAACCTTCCTTTTGATAGGACAGTTTTGAAACACTTTTTTTGTAGAATCTGCAAGAGGATATTTGGAGCGTTTTGAGGCCTATGCTGGAAAAGGAAATATCTTCACCTAAAAACTAGACAGAAGCATTCTCAGAAACTTCTGTGTGATGAGTGCATTCAACTCACAGACTTGAACGTTTCTTTTGATAGAACAGTTTTGAAACATTACGTTTGTAGAATCTGCAAGTGTTTATTCGGAGCACCTTGAGGCCTATGTTGGAAAAGGAAATATCTTCACATAAAAACTAGAGAGAAGGATTCTCAGAAACTTCTTTGTGATGAGTTCATTCAACTCACAGAGTTGAACCTACCAATTGATCGAGAAGTTTGGAAACACTCTTTTTGTAGAATCTGCAAGTGGATATTTGGAGCCGTTTGAGGCCTATCCTGGAAAAGGAAATATCTTCACATAAAAACTGAACAGAAGCATTCTCAGAAACTTCTTTGTGTTGAGTGCATTCAACTCACAGACTTGAACTTACCTGTAGAAAGAGCAGTTTTGAAACACTCTTTTGGTGAAATCTGCAAGTGGTTATTTGGAGCACTTCGAGGCCTGTGCTGGGATATGGAATATCTTCACCTAAAAACTACAGAGAAGCATTCTCAGAAAGTTCTTCATGATGCATTCATTCAACTCACAGAGTTGAACCTTCCTTTTGATAGAACAGTTTTGAAACACTCTTTTTGTAGAATCTGCAAGAGGATATTTGGAGCGTTTTGAGGCCTATGCTGGAAAAGGAAATATCTTCACCTAAAAACTAGACAGAAGCATTCTCAGAAACTTCTGTGTGATGAGTGAATTCAACTCACAGACTTGAACGTTTCTTTTGATAGAACAGTTTTGAAACATTACGTTTGTAGAATCTGCAAGTGTTTATTCGGAGCACCTTGAGGCCTATGTTGGAAAAGGAAATATCTTCACATAAAAACTAGAGAGAAGGATTCTCAGAAACTTCTTTGTGATGAGTTCATTCAACTCACAGAGTTGAACCTACCAATTGATAGAGAAGTTTGGAAACACTCTTTTTGTAGAATCTGCAAGTGGATATTTGGAGCCGTTTGAGGCCTATGCTGGAAAAGGAAATATCTTCACATGAAAACTGAACAGAAGCATTCTCAGAAACTTCTTTGTGTTGAGTGCATTCAACTCACAGACTTGAACTTACCTGTAGAAAGAGCAGTTTTGAAACACTCTATTGGTGAAATCTGCAAGTGGTTATTTGGAGCCCTTCGAGGCCTGTGCTGGGATATGGAATATCTTCACCTAAAAACTACAGAGAAGCATTCTCAGAAAGTTCTTCACGATGCATTCATTCAACTCACAGAGTTGAACCTTCCTTTTGATAGAACAGTTTTGAAACACTCTTTTTGTAGAATCTGCAAGAGGATATTTGGAGCGTTTTGAGGCCTATGCTGGAAAAGGAAATATCTTCACCTAAAAACTAGACAGAAGCATTCTCAGAAACTTCTGTGTGATGAGTGCATTCAACTCACAGACTTGAACGTTTCTTTTGATAGAACAGTTTTGAAACATTACGTTTGTAGAATCTGCAAGTGTTTATTCGGAGCACCTTGAGGCCTATGTTGGAAAAGGAAATATCTTCACATAAAAACTAGAGAGAAGGATTCTCAGAAACTTCTTTGTGATGAGTTCATTCAACTCACAGAGTTGAACCTACCAATTGATAGAGAAGTTTGGAAACACTCTTTTTGTAGAATCTGCAAGTGGATATTTGGAGCCGTTTGAGGCCTATGCTGGAAAAGGAAATATCTTCACATAAAAACTGAACAGAAGCATTCTCAGAAACTTCTTTGTGTTGATTGCATTCAACTCACAGACTTGAACTTATCTGTAGAAAGAGCAGTTTTGAAACACTCTTTTGGTGAAATCTGCAAGTGGTTATTTGGAGCACTTCGAGGCCTGTGCTGGGATATGGAATATCTTCACCTAAAAACTACAGAGAAGCATTCTCAGAAAGTTCTTCACGATGCATTCATTCAACTCACAGAGTTGAACCTTCCTTTTGATAGAACAGTTTTGAAACACTCTTTTTGTAGAATCTGCAAGAGGATATTTGGAGCGTTTTGAGGCCTATGCTGGAAAAGGAAATATCTTCACCTAAAAACTAGACAGAAGCATTCTCAGAAACTTCTGTGTGATGAGTGCATTCAACTCACAGACTTGAACGTTTCTTTTGATAGAACAGTTTTGAAACATTACGTTTGTAGAATCTGCAAGTGTTTATTCGGAGCACCTTGAGGCCTATGTTGGAAAAGGAAATATCTTCACATAAAAACTAGAGAGAAGGATTCTCAGAAACTTCTTTGTGATGAGTTCATTCAACTCACAGAGTTGAACCTACCAATTGATAGAGAAGTTTGGAAACACTCTTTTTGTAGAATCTGCAAGTGGATATTTGGAGCCGTTTGAGGCCTATGCTGGAAAAGGAAATATCTTCACATAAAAACTGAACAGAAGCATTCTCAGAAACTTCTTTGTGTTGAGTGCATTCAACTCACGGACTTGAACTTACCTGTAGAAAGAGCAGTTTTGAAACACTCTTTTGGTAAAATCTGCAAGTGGTTATTTGGAGCACTTCGAGGCCTGTGCTGGGATATGGAATATCTTCACCTAAAAACTACAGAGAAGCATTCTCAGAAAGTTCTTCACGATGCATTCATTCAACTCACAGAGTTGAACCTTCCTTTTGATAGAACAGTTTTGAAACACTCTTTTTGTAGAATCTGCAAGAGGATATTTGGAGCGTTTTGAGGCCTATGCTGGAAAAGGAAATATCTTCACCTAAAAACTAGACAGAAGCATTCTCAGAAACTTCTGTGTGATGAGTGCATTCAACTCACAGACTTGAACGTTTCTTTTGATAGAACAGTTTTGAAACATTACGTTTGTAGAATCTGCAAGTGTTTATTCGGAGCACCTTGAGGCCTATGTTGGAAAAGGAAATATCTTCACATAAAAACTAGAGAGAAGGATTCTCAGAAACTTCTTTGTGATGAGTTCATTCAACTCACAGAGTTGAACCTACCAATTGATAGAGAAGTTTGGAAACACTCTTTTTGTAGAATCTGCAAGTGGATATTTGGAGCCGTTTGAGGCCTATGCTGGAAAAGGAAATATCTTCACATAAAAACTGAACAGAAGCATTCTCAGAAACTTCTTTGTGTTGAGTGCATTCAACTCACGGACTTGAACTTACCTGTAGAAAGAGCAGTTTTGAAACACTCTTTTGGTAAAATCTGCAAGTGGTTATTTGGAGCACTTCGAGGCCTGTGCTGGGATATGGAATATCTTCACCTAAAAACTACAGAGAAGCATTCTCAGAAAGTTCTTCACGATGCATTCATTCAACTCACAGAGTTGAACCTTCCTTTTGATAGAACAGTTTTGAAACACTCTTTTTGTAGAATCTGCAAGAGGATATTTGGAGCGTTTTGAGGCCTATGCTGGAAAAGGAAATATCTTCACCTAAAAACTAGACAGAAGCATTCTCAGAAATTTCTGTGTGATGAGTGCATTCAACTCACAGACTTGAACGTTTCTTTTGATAGAACAGTTTTGAAACATTACGTTTGTAGAATCTGCAAGTGTTTATTCGGAGCACATTGAGGCCTATGTTGGAAAAGGAAATATCTTCACATAAAAACTAGAGAGAAGGATTCTCAGAAACTTCTTTGTGATGAGTTCATTCAACTCACAGAGTTGAACCTACCAATTGATAGAGAAGTTTGGAAACACTCTTTTTGTAGAATCTGCAAGTGGATATTTGGAGCCGTTTGAGGCCTATGCTGGAAAAGGAAATATCTTCACATAAAAACTGAACAGAAGCATTCTCAGAAACTTCTTTGTGTTGAGTGCATTCAACTCACGGACTTGAACTTACCTGTAGAAAGAGCAGTTTTGAAACACTCTTTTGGTGAAATCTGCAAGTGGTTATTTGGAGCACTTCGAGGCCTGTGCTGGGATATGGAATAACTTCACCTAAAAACTACAGAGAAGCATTCTCAGAAAGTTCTTCACGATGCATTCATTCAACTCACAGAGTTGAACCTTCCTTTTGATAGAACAGTTTTGAAACACTCTTTTTGTAGAATCTGCAAGAGGATATTTGGAGCGTTTTGAGGCCTATGCTGGAAAAGGAAATATCTTCACCTAAAAACTAGACAGAAGCATTCTCAGAAACTTCTGTGTGATGAGTGCATTCAACTCACAGACTTGAACGTTTCTTTTGATAGAACAGTTTTGAAACATTACGTTTGTAGAATCTGCAAGTGTTTATTCGGAGCACCTTGAGGCCTATGTTGGAAAAGGAAATATCTTCACATAAAAACTAGAGAGAAGGATTCTCAGAAACTTCTTTGTGATGAGTTCATTCAACTCACAGAGTTGAACCTACCAATTGATAGAGAAGTTTGGAAACACTCTTTTTGTAGAATCTGCAAGTGGATATTTGGAGCCGTTTGAGGCCTATGCTGGAAAAGGAAATATCTTCACATAAAAACTGAACAGAAGCATTCTCAGAAACTTCTTTGTGTTGAGTGCATTCAACTCACAGACTTGAACTTATCTGTAGAAAGAGCAGTTTTGAAACACTCTTTTGGTGAAATCTGCAAGTGGTTATTTGGAGCACTTCGAGGCCTGTGCTGGGATATGGAATATCTTCACCTAAAAACTACAGAGAAGCATTCTCAGAAAGTTCTTCACGATGCATTCATTCAACTCACAGAGTTGAACCTTCCTTTTGATAGAACAGTTTTGAAACACTCTTTTTGTAGAATCTGCAAGAGGATATTTGGAGCGTTTTGAGGCCTATGCTGGAAAAGGAAATATCTTCACCTAAAAACTAGACAGAAGCATTCTCAGAAACTTCTGTGTGATGAGTGCATTCAACTCACAGACTTGAACGTTTCTTTTGATAGAACAGTTTTGAAACATTACGTTTGTAGAATCTGCAAGTGTTTATTCGGAGCACCTTGAGGCCTATGTTGGAAAAGGAAATATCTTCACATAAAAACTAGAGAGAAGGATTCTCAGAAACTTCTTTGTGATGAGTTCATTCAACTCACAGAGTTGAACCTACCAATTGATAGAGAAGTTTGGAAACACTCTTTTTGTAGAATCTGCAAGTGGATATTTGGAGCCGTTTGAGGCCTATGCTGGAAAAGGAAATATCTTCACATAAAAACTGAACAGAAGCATTCTCAGAAACTTCTTTGTGTTGAGTGCATTCAACTCACGGACTTGAACTTACCTGTAGAAAGAGCAGTTTTGAAACACTCTTTTGGTAAAATCTGCAAGTGGTTATTTGGAGCACTTCGAGGCCTGTGCTGGGATATGGAATATCTTCACCTAAAAACTACAGAGAAGCATTCTCAGAAAGTTCTTCACGATGCATTCATTCAACTCACAGAGTTGAACCTTCCTTTTGATAGAACAGTTTTGAAACACTCTTTTTGTAGAATCTGCAAGAAGATATTTGGAGCGTTTTGAGGCCTATGCTGGAAAAGGAAATATCTTCACCTAAAAACTAGACAGAAGCATTCTCAGAAACTTCTGTGTGATGAGTGCATTCAACTCACAGACTTGAACGTTTCTTTTGATAGAACAGTTTTGAAACATTACGTTTGTAGGATCTGCAAGTGTTTATTCGGAGCACCTTGAGGCCTATGTTGGAAAAGGAAATATCTTCACAGAAAAACTAGAGAGAAGGATTCTCAGAAACTTCTTTGTGATGAGTTCATTCAACTCACAGAGTTGAACCTACCAATTGATAGAGAAGTTTGAAAACACTCTTTTTGTAGAATCTGCAAGTGGATATTTGGAGCCGTTTGAGGCCTATGCTGGAAAAGGAAATATCTTCACATAAAAACTGAACAGAAGCATTCTCAGAAACTTCTTTGTGTTGAGTGCATTCAACTCTCAGACTTGAACTTACCTGTAGAAAGAGCAGTTTTGAAACACTCTATTGGTGAAATCTGCAAGTGGTTATTTGGAGCACTTCGAGGCCTGTGCTGGGATATTTAATATCTTCACCTAAAAACTACAGAGAAGCATTCTCAGAAAGTTCTTCACGATGCATTCATTCAACTCACAGAGTTGAACCTTCCTTTTGATAGAACAGTTTTGAAACACTCTTTTTGTAGAATCTGCAAGAGGATATTTGGAGCGTTTTGAGGCCTATGCTGGAAAAGGAAATATCTTCACCTAAAAACTAGACAGAAGCATTCTCAGAAACTTCTGTGTGATGAGTGCATTCAACTCACAGACTTGAACGTTTCTTTTGATAGAACAGTTTTGAAACATTACGTTTGTAGAATCTGCAAGTGTTTATTCGGAGCACCTTGAGGCCTATGTTGGAAAAGGAAATATCTTCACATAAAAACTAGAGAGAAGGATTCTCAGAAACTTCTTTGTGATGAGTTCATTCAACTCACAGAGTTGAACCTACCAATTGATAGAAAAGTTTGGAAACACTCTTTTTGTAGAATCTGCAAGTGGATATTTGGAGCCGTTTGAGGCCTATGCTGGAAAAGGAAATATCTTCACATAAAAACTGAACAGAAGCATTCTCAGAAACTTCTTTGTGTTGAGTGCATTCAACTCACAGACTTGAACTTACCTGTAGAAAGAGCAGTTTTGAAACACTCTATTGGTGAAATCTGCAAGTGGTTATTTGGAGCACTTCGAGGCCTGTGCTGGGATATGGAATATCTTCACCTAAAAACTACAGAGAAGCATTCTCAGAAAGTTCTTCACGATGCATTCATTCAACTCACAGAGTTGAACCTTCCTTTTGATAGAACAGTTTTGAAACACTCTTTTTGTAGAATCTGCAAGAGGATATTTGGAGCGTTTTGAGGCCTATGCTGGAAAAGGAAATATCTTCACCTAAAAACTAGACAGAAGCATTCTCAGAAACTTCTGTGTGATGAGTGCATTCAACTCACAGACTTGAACGTTTCTTTTGATAGAACAGTTTTGAAACATTACGTTTGTAGAATCTGCAAGTGTTTATTCGGAGCACCTTGAGGCCTATGTTGGAAAAGGAAATATCTTCACATAAAAACTAGAGAGAAGGATTCTCAGAAACTTCTTTGTGATGAGTTCATTCAACTCACAGAGTTGAACCTACCAATTGATAGAGAAGTTTGGAAACACTCTTTTTGTAGAATCTGCAAGTGGATATTTGGAGCCGTTTGAGGCCTATGCTGGAAAAGGAAATATCTTCACATAAAAACTGAACAGAAGCATTCTCAGAAACTTCTTTGTGTTGAGTGCATTCAACTCACAGACTTGAACTTACCTGTAGAAAGAGCAGTTTTGAAACACTCTTTTGGTGAAATCTGCAAGTGGTTATTTGGGGCACTTCGAGGCCTGTGCTGGGATATGGAATATCTTCACCTAAAAACTACAGAGAAGCATTCTCAGAAAGTTCTTCACGATGCATTCATTCAACTCACAGAGTTGAACCTTCCTTTTGATAGAACAGTTTTGAAACACTCTTTTTGTAGAATCTGCAAGAGGATATTTGGAGCGTTTTGAGGCCTATGCTGGAAAAGGAAATATCTTCACCTAAAAACTAGACAGAAGCATTCTCAGAAACTTCTGTGTGATGAGTGCATTCAACTCACAGACTTGAACGTTTCTTTTGATAGAACAGTTTTGAAACATTACGTTTGTAGAATCTGCAAGTGTTTATTCGGAGCACCTTGAGGCCTATGTTGGAAAAGGAAATATCTTCACATAAAAACTAGAGAGAAGGATTCTCAGAAACTTCTTTGTGATGAGTTCATTCAACTCACAGAGTTGAACCTACCAATTGATAGAGAAGTTTGGAAACACTCTTTTTGTAGAATCTGCAAGTGGATATTTGGAGCCGTTTGAGGCCTATGCTGGAAAAGGAAATATCTTCACATAAAAACTGAACAGAAGCATTCTCAGAAACTTCTTTGTGTTGAGTGCATTCAACTCACGGACTTGAACTTACCTGTAGAAAGAGCAGTTTTGAAACACTCTCTTGGTAAAATCTGCAAGTGGTTATTTGGAGCACTTCGAGGCCTGTGCTGGGATATGGAATATCTTCACCTAAAAACTACAGAGAAGCATTCTCAGAAAGTTCTTCACGATGCATTCATTCAACTCACAGAGTTGAACCTTCCTTTTGATAGAACAGTTTTGAAACACTCTTTTTGTAGAATCTGCAAGAGGATATTTGGAGCGTTTTGAGGCCTATGCTGGAAAAGGAAATATCTTCACCTAAAAACTAGACAGAAGCATTCTCAGAAACTTCTGTGTGATGAGTGCATTCAACTCACAGACTTGAACGTTTCTTTTGATAGAACAGTTTTGAAACATTACGTTTGTAGAATATGCAGGTGTTTATTCGGAGCACCTTGAGGCCTATGTTGGAAAAGGAAATATCTTCACATAAAAACTAGAGAGAAGGATTCTCAGAAACTTCTTTGTGATGAGTTCATTCAACTCACAGAGTTGAACCTACCAATTGATAGAGAAGTTTGGAAACACTCTTTTTGTAGAATCTGCAAGTGGATATTTGGAGCCGTTTGAGGCCTATGCTGGAAAAGGAAATATCTTCACATAAAAACTGAACAGAAGCATTCTCAGAAACTTCTTTGTGTTGAGTGCATTCAACTCACAGACTTGAACTTACCTGTAGAAAGAGCAGTTTTGAAACACTCTTTTGGTGAAATCTGCAAGTGGTTATTTGGGGCACTTCGAGGCCTGTGCTGGGATATGGAATATCTTCACCTAAAAACTACAGAGAAGCATTCTCAGAAAGTTCTTCACGATGCATTCATTCAACTCACAGAGTTGAACCTTCCTTTTGATAGAACAGTTTTGAAACACTCTTTTTGTAGAATCTGCAAGAGGATATTTGGAGCGTTTTGTGGCCTATGCTGGAAAAGGAAATATCTTCACCTAAAAACTAGACAGAAGCATTCTCAGAAACTTCTGTGTGATGAGTGCATTCAACTCACAGACTTGAACGTTTCTTTTGATAGAACAGTTTTGAAACATTACGTTTGTAGAATCTGCAAGTGTTTATTCGGAGCACCTTGAGGCCTATGTTGGAAAAGGAAATATCTTCACATAAAAACTAGAGAGAAGGATTCTCAGAAACTTCTTTGTGATGAGTTCATTCAACTCACAGAGTTGAACCTACCAATTGATAGAGAAGTTTGGAAACACTCTTTTTGTAGAATCTGCAAGTGGATATTTGGAGCCGTTTGAGGCCTATGCTGGAAAAGGAAATATCTTCACATAAAAACTGAACAGAAGCATTCTCAGAAACTTCTTTGTGTTGAGTGCATTCAACTCACGGACTTGAACTTACCTGTAGAAAGAGCAGTTTTGAAACACTCTCTTGGTAAAATCTGCAAGTGGTTATTTGGAGCACTTCGAGGCCTGTGCTGGGATATGGAATATCTTCACCTAAAAACTACAGAGAAGCATTCTCAGAAAGTTCTTCACGATGCATTCATTCAACTCACAGAGTTGAACCTTCCTTTTGATAGAACAGTTTTGAAACACTCTTTTTGTAGAATCTGCAAGAGGATATTTGGAGCGTTTTGAGGCCTATGCTGGAAAAGGAAATATCTTCACCTAAAAACTAGACAGAAGCATTCTCAGAAACTTCTGTGTGATGAGTGCATTCAACTCACAGACTTGAACGTTTCTTTTGATAGAACAGTTTTGAAACATTACGTTTGTAGAATCTGCAAGTGTTTATTCGGAGCACCTTGAGGCCTATGTTGGAAAAGGAAATATCTTCACATAAAAACTAGAGAGAAGGATTCTCAGAAACTTCTTTGTGATGAGTTCATTCAACTCACAGAGTTGAACCTACCAATTGATAGAGAAGTTTGGAAACACTCTTTTTGTAGAATCTGCAAGTGGATATTTGGAGCCGTTTGAGGCCTATGCTGGAAAAGGAAATATCTTCACATAAAAACTGAACAGAAGCATTCTCAGAAACTTCTTTGTGTTGAGTGCATTCAACTCACGGACTTGAACTTACCTGTAGAAAGAGCAGTTTTGAAACACTCTTTTGGTAAAATCTGCAAGTGGTTATTTGGAGCACTTCGAGGCCTGTGCTGGGATATGGAATATCTTCACCTAAAAACTACAGAGAAGCATTCTCAGAAAGTTCTTCACGATGCATTCATTCAACTCACAGAGTTGAACCTTCCTTTTGATAGAACAGTTTTGAAACACTCTTTTTGTAGAATCTGCAAGAAGATATTTGGAGCGTTTTGAGGCCTATGCTGGAAAAGGAAATATCTTCACCTAAAAACTAGACAGAAGCATTCTCAGAAACTTCTGTGTGATGAGTGCATTCAACTCACAGACTTGAACGTTTCTTTTGATAGAACAGTTTTGAAACATTACGTTTGTAGAATCTGCAAGTGTTTATTCGGAGCACCTTGAGGCCTATGTTGGAAAAGGAAATATCTTCACATAAAAACTAGAGAGAAGGATTCTCAGAAACTTCTTTGTGATGAGTTCATTCAACTCACAGAGTTGAACCTACCAATTGATAGAGAAGTTTGGAAACACTCTTTTTGTAGAATCTGCAAGTGGATATTTGGAGCCGTTTGAGGCCTATGCTGGAAAAGGAAATATCTTCACATAAAAACTGAACAGAAGCATTCTCAGAAACTTCTTTGTGTTGAGTGCATTCAACTCACAGACTTGAACTTACCTGTAGAAAGAGCAGTTTTGAAACACTCTATTGGTGAAATCTGCAAGTGGTTATTTGGAGCCCTTCGAGGCCTGTGCTGGGATATGGAATATCTTCACCTAAAAACTACAGAGAAGCATTCTCAGAAAGTTCTTCACGATGCATTCATTCAACTCACAGAGTTGAACCTTCCTTTTGATAGAACAGTTTTGAAACACTCTTTTTGTAGAATCTGCAAGAGGATATTTGGAGCGTTTTGAGGCCTATGCTGGAAAAGGAAATATCTTCACCTAAAAACTAGACAGAAGCATTCTCAGAAACTTCTGTGTGATGAGTGCATTCAACTCACAGACTTGAACGTTTCTTTTGATAGAACAGTTTTGAAACATTACGTTTGTAGAATCTGCAAGTGTTTATTCGGAGCACCTTGAGGCCTATGTTGGAAAAGGAAATATCTTCACATAAAAACTAGAGAGAAGGATTCTCAGAAACTTCTTTGTGATGAGTTCATTCAACTCACAGAGTTGAACCTACCAATTGATAGAGAAGTTTGGAAACACTCTTTTTGTAGAATCTGCAAGTGGATATTTGGAGCCGTTTGAGGCCTATGCTGGAAAAGGAAATATCTTCACATAAAAACTGAACAGAAGCATTCTCAGAAACTTCTTTGTGTTGAGTGCATTCAACTCACGGACTTGAACTTACCTGTAGAAAGAGCAGTTTTGAAACACTCTTTTGGTAAAATCTGCAAGTGGTTATTTGGAGCACTTCGAGGCCTGTGCTGGGATATGGAATATCTTCACCTAAAAACTACAGAGAAGCATTCTCAGAAAGTTCTTCACGATGCATTCATTCAACTCACAGAGTTGAACCTTCCTTTTGATAGAACAGTTTTGAAACACTCTTTTTGTAGAATCTGCAAGAAGATATTTGGAGCGTTTTGAGGCCTATGCTGAAAAGGAAATATCTTCACCTAAAAACTAGACAGAAGCATTCTCAGAAACTTCTGTGTGATGAGTGCATTCAACTCACAGACTTGAACGTTTCTTTTGATAGAACAGTTTTGAAACATTACGTTTGTAGGATCTGCAAGTGTTTATTCGGAGCACCTTGAGGCCTATGTTGGAAAAGGAAATATCTTCACATAAAAACTAGAGAGAAGGATTCTCAGAAACTTCTTTGTGATGAGTTCATTCAACTCACAGAGTTGAACCTACCAATTGATAGAGAAGTTTGGAAACACTCTTTTTGTAGAATCTGCAAGTGGATATTTGGAGCCGTTTGAGGCCTATGCTGGAAAAGGAAATATCTTCACATAAAAACTGAACAGAAGCATTCTCAGAAACTTCTTTGTGTTGAGTGCATTCAACTCACGGACTTGAACTTACCTGTAGAAAGAGCAGTTTTGAAACACTCTATTGGTGAAATCTGCAAGTGGTTATTTGGAGCACTTCGAGGCCTGTGCTGGGATATGGAATATCTTCACCTAAAAACTACAGAGAAGCATTCTCAGAAAGTTCTTCACGATGCATTCATTCAACTCACAGAGTTGAACCTTCCTTTTGATAGAACAGTTTTGAAACACTCTTTTTGTAGAATCTGCAAGAGGATATTTGGAGCGTTTTGAGGCCTATGCTGGAAAAGGAAATATCTTCACCTAAAAACTAGACAGAAGCATTCTCAGAAACTTCTGTGTGATGAGTGCATTCAACTCACAGACTTGAACGTTTCTTTTGATAGAACAGTTTTGAAACATTACGTTTGTAGAATCTGCAAGTGTTTATTCGGAGCACCTTGAGGCCTATGTTGGAAAAGGAAATATCTTCACATAAAAACTAGAGAGAAGGATTCTCAGAAACTTCTTTGTGATGAGTTCATTCAACTCACAGAGTTGAACCTACCAATTGATAGAGAAGTTTGGAAACACTCTTTTTGTAGAATCTGCAAGTGGATATTTGGAGCCGTTTGAGGCCTATGCTGGAAAAGGAAATATCTTCACATAAAAACTGAACAGAATTATTCTCAGAAACTTCTTTGTGTTGAGTACATTCAACTCACGGACTTGAACTTTCCTGTAGAAAGAGCAGTTTGAAACACTCTTTTGGTAAAATCTGCAAGTGGTTATTTGGAGCACTTCGAGGCCTGTGCTGGGATATGGAATATCTTCACCTAAAAACTACAGAGAAGCATTCTCAGAAAGTTCTTCACGATGCATTCATTCAACTCACAGAGTTGAACCTTCCTTTTGATAGAACAGTTTTGAAACACTCTTTTTGTAGAATCTGCAAGAGGATGTTTGGAGCGTTTTGAGGCCTATGCTGGAAAAGGAAATATCTTCACCTAAAAACTAGACAGAAGCATTCTCAGAAACTTCTGTGTGATGAGTGCATTCAACTCACAGACTTGAACGTTTCTTTTGATAGAACAGCTTTGAAACATTACGTTTGTAGAATCTGCAAGTGTTTATTCGGAGCACCTTGAGGCCTATGTTGGAAAAGGAAATATCTTTACATAAAAACTAGAGAGAAGGATTCTCAGAAACTTCTTTGTGATGAGTTCATTCAACTCACAGAGTTGAACCTACCAATTGATAGAGAAGTTTGGAAACACTCTTTTTGTAGAATCTGCAAGTGGATATTTGGAGCCGTTTGAGGCCTATGCTGGAAAAGGAAATATCTTCACATAAAAACTGAACAGAAGCATTCTCAGAAACTTCTTTGTGTTGAGTGCATTCAACTCACGGACTTGAACTTACCTGTAGAAAGAGCAGTTTTGAAACACTCTTTTGGTAAAATCTGCAAGTGGTTATTTGGAGCACTTCGAGGCCTGTGCTGGGATATGGAATATCTTCACCTAAAAACTACAGAGAAGCATTCTCAGAAAGTTCTTCACGATGCATTCATTCAACTCACAGAGTTGAACCTTCCTTTTGATAGAACAGTTTTGAAACACTCTTTTTGTAGAATCTTCAAGAGGATATTTGGAGCGTTTTGAGGCCTATGCTGGAAAAGGAAATATCTTCACCTAAAAACTAGACAGAAGCATTCTCAGAAACTTCTGTGTGATGAGTGCATTCAACTCACAGACTTGAACGTTTCTTTTGATAGAACAGTTTTGAAACATTACGTTTGTAGAATCTGCAAGTGTTTATTCGGAGCACCTTGAGGCCTATGTTGGAAAAGGAAATATCTTCACATAAAAACTAGAGAGAAGGATTCTCAGAAACTTCTTTGTGATGAGTTCATTCAACTCACAGAGTTGAACCTACCAATTGATAGAGAAGTTTGGAAACACTCTTTTTGTAGAATCTGCAAGTGGATATTTGGAGCCGTTTGAGGCCTATGCTGGAAAAGGAAATATCTTCACATAAAAACTGAACAGAAGCATTCTCAGAAACTTCTTTGTGTTGAGTGCATTCAACTCACGGACTTGAACTTACCTGTAGAAAGAGCAGTTTTGAAACACTCTTTTGGTAAAATCTGCAAGTGGTTATTTGGAGCACTTCGAGGCCTGTGCTGGGATATGGAATATCTTCACCTAAAAACTACAGAGAAGCATTCTCAGAAAGTTCTTCACGATGCATTCATTCAACTCACAGAGTTGAACCTTCCTTTTGATAGAACAGTTTTGAAACACTCTTTTTGTAGAATCTGCAAGAGGATATTTGGAGCGTTTTGAGGCCTATGCTGGAAAAGGAAATATCTTCACCTAAAAACTAGACAGAAGCATTCTCAGAAACTTCTGTGTGATGAGTGCATTCAACTCACAGACTTGAACGTTTCTTTTGATAGAACAGTTTTGAAACATTACTTTTGTAGAATCTGCAAGTGTTTATTCGGAGCACCTTGAGGCCTTTGTTGGAAAAGGAAATATCTTCACATAAAAACTAGAGAGAAGGATTCTCAGAAACTTCTTTGTGATGAGTTCATTCAACTCACAGAGTTGAACCTACCAATTGATAGAGAAGTTTGGAAACACTCTTTTTGTAGAATCTGCAAGTGGATATTTGGAGCCGTTTGAGGCCTATGCTGGAAAAGGAAATATCTTCACATAAAAACTGAACAGAAGCATTCTCAGAAACTTCTTTGTGTTGAGTGCATTCAACTCACAGACTTGAACTTATCTGTAGAAAGAGCAGTTTTGAAACACTCTTTTGGTAAAATCTGCAAGTGGTTATTTGGAGCACTTCGAGGCCTGTGCTGGGATGTGGAATATCTTCACCTAAAAACTACAGAGAAGCATTCTCAGAAAGTTCTTCACGATGCATTCATTCAACTCACAGAGTTGAACCTTCCTTTTGATAGAACAGTTTTGAAACACTCTTTTTGTAGAATCTGCAAGAGGATATTTGGAGCGTTTTGAGGCCTATGCTGGAAAACGAAATATCTTCACCTAAAAACTAGACAGAAGCATTCTCAGAAACTTCTGTGTGATGAGTGCATTCAACTCACAGACTTGAACGTTTCTTTTGATAGAACAGTTTTGAAACATTACGTTTGTAGAATCTGCAAGTGTTTATTCGGAACACCTTGAGGCCTATGTTGGAAAAGGAAATATCTTCACATAAAAACTAGAGAGAAGGATTCTCAGAAACTTCTTTGTGATGAGTTCATTCAACTCACAGAGTTGAACCTACCAATTGATAGAGAAGTTTGGAAACACTCTTTTTGTAGAATCTGCAAGTGGATATTTGGAGCCGTTTGAGGCCTATGCTGGAAATGGAAATATCTTCACATAAAAACTGAACAGAAGCATTCTCAGAAACTTCTTTGTGTTGAGTGCATTCAACTCACAGACTTGAACTTACCTGTAGAAAGAGCAGTTTTGAAACACTCTTTTGGTGAAATCTGCAAGTGGTTATTTGGAGCACTTCGAGGCCTGTGCTGGAATATGGAATATCTTCACCTAAAAACTACAGAGAAGCATTCTCAGAAAGTTCTTCACGATGCATTCATTCAACTCACAGAGTTGAACCTTCCTTTTGATAGAACAGTTTTGAAACACTCTTTTTGTAGAATCTGCAAGAGGATATTTGGAGCGTTTTGAGGCCTATGCTGGAAAAGGAAATATCTTCACCTAAAAACTAGACAGAAGCATTCTCAGAAACTTCTGTTTGATGAGTGCATTCAACTCACAGACTTGAACGTTTCTTTTGATAGAACAGTTTTGAAACATTACTTTTGTAGAATCTGCAAGTGTTTATTCGGAGCACCTTGAGGCCTATGTAGGAAAAGGAAATATCTTCACATAAAAACTAGAGAGAAGGATTCTCAGAAACTTCTTTGTGATGAGTTCATTCAACTCACAGAGTTGAACCTACCAATTGATACAGAAGTTTGGAAACACTCTTTTTGTAGAATCTGCAAGTGGATATTTGGAGCCGTTTGAGGCCTATGCTGGAAAAGGAAATATCTTCACATAAAAACTGAACAGAAGCATTCTCAGAAACTTCTGTGTGATGAGTGAATTCAACTCACAGACTTGAACGTTTCTTTTGATAGAACAGTTTTGAAACATTACGTTTGTAGAATCTGCAAGTGTTTATTCGGAGCACCTTGAGGCCTATGTTGGAAAAGGAAATATCTTCACATAAAAACTAGAGAGAAGGATTCTCAGAAACTTCTTTGTGATGAGTTCATTCAACTCACAGAGTTGAACCTACCAATTGATAGAGAAGTTTGGAAACACTCTTTTTGTAGAATCTGCAAGTGGATATTTGGAGCCGTTTGAGGCCTATGCTGGAAAAGGAAATATCTTCACATAAAAACTGAACAGAAGCATTCTCAGAAACTTCTTTGTGTTGAGTGCATTCAACTCACGGTCTTGAACTTACCTGTAGAAAGAGCAGTTTTGAAACACTCTTTTGGTAAAATCTGCAAGTGGTTATTTGGAGCACTTCGAGGCCTGTGCTGGGATATGGAATATCTTCACCTAAAAACTACAGAGAATCATTCTCAGAAAGTTCTTCACGATGCATTCATTCAACTCACAGAGTTGAACCTTCCTTTTGATAGAACAGTTTTGAAACACTCTTTTTGTAGAATCTGCAAGAGGATATTTGGAGCGTTTTGAGGCCTATGCTGGAAAAGGAAATATCTTCACCTAAAAACTAGACAGAAGCATTCTCAGAAACTTCGGTGTGATGAGTGCATTCAACTCACAGACTTGAACGTTTCTTTTGATAGAACAGTTTTGAAACATTACGTTTGTAGAATCTGCAAGTGTTTATTCGGAGCACCTTGAGGCCTATGTTGGAAAAGGAAATATCTTCACATAAAAACTAGAGAGAAGGATTCTCAGAAACTTCTTTGTGATGAGTTCATTCAACTCACAGAGTTGAACCTACCAATTGATAGAGAAGTTTGGAAACACTCTTTTTGTAGAATCTGCAAGTGGATATTTGGAGCCGTTTGAGGCCTATGCTGGAAAAGGAAATATCTTCACATAAAAACTGAACAGAAGCATTCTCAGAAACTTCTTTGTGTTGAGTGCATTCAACTCACAGACTTGAACTTACCTGTAGAAAGAGCAGTTTTGAAACACTCTTTTGGTAAAATCTGCAAGTGGTTATTTGGAGCACTTCGAGGCCTGTGCTGGGATATGGAATATCTTCACCTAAAAACTACAGAGAAGCATTCTCAGAAAGTTCTTCACGATGCATTCATTCAACTCACAAAGTTGAACCTTCCTTTTGATAGAACAGTTTTGAAACACTCTTTTTGTAGAATCTGCAAGAGGATATTTGGAGCGTTTTGAGGCCTATGCTGGAAAAGGAAATATCTTCACCTAAAAACTAGACAGAAGCATTCTCAGAAACTTCTGTGTGATGAGTGCATTCAACTCACAGACTTGAACGTTTCTTTTGATAGAACAGTTTTGAAACATTACGTTTGTAGAATCTGCAAGTGTTTATTCGGAGCACCTTGAGGCCTATGTTGGAAAAGGAAATATCTTCACATAAAAACTAGAGAGAAGGATTCTCAGAAACTTCTTTGTGATGAGTTCATTCAACTCACAGAGTTGAACCTACCAATTGATAGAGAAGTTTGGAAACACTCTTTTTGTAGAATCTGCAAGTGGATATTTGGAGCCGTTTGAGGCCTATGCTGGAAAAGGAAATATCTTCACATAAAAACTGAACAGAAGCATTCTCAGAAACTTCTTTGTGTTGAGTGCATTCAACTCACGGACTTGAACTTACCTGTAGAAAGAGCAGTTTTGAAACACTCTTTTGGTAAAATCTGCAAGTTGTTATTTGGAGCACTTCGAGGCCTGTGCTGGGATATGGAATATCTTCACCTAAAAACTACAGAGAAGCATTCTCAGAAAGTTCTTCACGATGCATTCATTCAACTCACAGAGTTGAACCTTCCTTTTGATAGAACAGTTTTGAAACACTCTTTTTGTAGAATCTGCAAGAGGATATTTGGAGCGTTTTGAGGCCTATGCTGGAAAAGGAAATATCTTCACCTAAAAACTGGACAGAAGCATTCTCAGAAACTTCTGTGTGATGAGTGAATTCAACTCACAGACTTGAACGTTTCTTTTGATAGAACAGTTTTGAAACATTACGTTTGTAGAATCTGCAAGTGTTTATTCGGAGCACCTTGAGGCCTATGTTGGAAAAGGAAATATCTTCACATAAAAACTAGAGAGAAGGATTCTCAGAAACTTCTTTGTGATGAGTTCATTCAACTCACAGAGTTGAACCTACCAATTGATAGAGAAGTTTGGAAACACTCTTTTTGTAGAATCTGCAAGTGGATATTTGGAGCCGTTTGAGGCCTATGCTGGAAAAGGAAATATCTTCACATAAAAACTGAACAGAAGCATTCTCAGAAACTTCTTTGTGTTGAGTGCATTCAACTCACAGACTTGAACTTACCTGTAGAAAGAGCAGTTTTGAAACACTCTTTTGGTAAAATCTGCAAGTGGTTATTTGGAGCACTTCGAGGCCTGTGCTGGGATATGGAATATCTTCACCTAAAAACTACAGAGAAGCATTCTCAGAAAGTTCTTCACGATGCATTCCTTCAACTCACAGAGTTGAACCTTCCTTTTGATAGAACAGTTTTGAAACACTCTTTTTGTAGAATCTGCAAGAGGATATTTGGAGCGTTTTGAGGCCTATGCTGGAAAAGGAAATATCTTCACCTAAAAACTAGACAGAGGCATTCTCAGAAACTTCTGTGTGATGAGTGCATTCAACTCACAGACTTGAACGTTTCTTTTGATAGAACAGTTTTGAAATATTACGTTTGTAGAATCTGCAAGTGTTTATTCGGAGCACCTTGAGGCCTATGTTGGAAAAGGAAATATCTTCACAAAAAAACTAGAGAGAAGGATTCTCAGAAACTTCTTTGTGATGAGTTCATTCAACTCACAGAGTTGAACCTACCAATTGATAGAAAAGTTTGGAAACACTCTTTTTGTAGAATCTGCAAGTGGATATTTGGAGCCGTTTGAGGCCTATGCTGGAAAAGGAAATATCTTCACATAAAAACTGAACAGAAGCATTCTCAGAAACTTCTTTGTGTTGAGTGCATTCAACTCACGGACTTGAACTTATCTGTAGAAAGAGCAGTTTTGAAACACACTTTTGGTGAAATCTGCAAGTGGTTATTTGGAGCACTTCGAGGCCTGTGCTGGGATATGGAATATCTTCACCTAAAAACTACAGAGAAGCATTCTCAGAAAGTTCTTCACGATGCATTCATTCAACTCACAGAGTTGAACCTTCCTTTTGATAGAACAGTTTTGAAACACTCTTTTTGTAGAATCTGCAAGAGGATATTTGGAGCGTTTTGAGGCCTATGCTGGAAAAGGAAATATCTTCCCCTAAAAACTAGACAGAAGCATTCTCAGAAACTTCTGTGTGATGAGTGCATTCAACTCACAAACTTGAACGTTTCTTTTGATAGAACAGTTTTGAAACATTACGTTTGTAGAATCTGCAAGTGTTTATTCGGAGCACCTTGAGGCCTATGTTGGAAAAGGAAATATCTTCACATAAAAACTAGAGAGAAGGATTCTCAGAAACTTCTTTGTGATGAGTTCATTCAACTCACAGAGTTGAACCTACCAATTGATAGAGAAGTTTGGAAACACTCTTTTTGTAGAATCTGCAAGTGGATATTTGGAGCCGTTTGAGGCCTATGCTGGAAAAGGAAATATCTTCACATAAAAACTGAACAGAAGCATTCTCAGAAACTTCTTTGTGTTGAGTGCATTCAACTCACAGACTTGAACTTACCTGTAGAAAGAGCAGTTTTGAAACACTCTTTTGGTAAAATCTGCAAGTGGTTATTTGGAGCACTTCGAGGCCTGTGCTGGGATATGGAATATCTTCACCTAAAAACTACAGAGAAGCATTCTCAGAAAGTTCTTCACGATGCATTCATTCAACTCACAGAGTTGAACCTTCCTTTTGATAGAACAGTTTTGAAACACTCTTTTTGTAGAATCTGCAAGAGGATATTTGGAGCGTTTTGAGGCCTATGCTGGAAAAGGAAATATCTTCACCTAAAAACTAGACAGAAGCATTCTCAGAAACTTCTGTGTGATGAGTGCATTCAACTCACAGACTTGAACGTTTCTTTTGATAGAACAGTTTTGAAACATTACGTTTGTAGAATCTGCAAGTGTTTATTCGGAGCACCTTGAGGCCTATGTTGGAAAAGGAAATATCTTCACATAAAAACTAGAGAGAAGGATTCTCAGAAACTTCTTTGTGATGAGTTCATTCAACTCACAGAGTTGAACCTACCAATTGATCGAGAAGTTTGGAAACACTCTTTTTGTAGAATCTGCAAGTGGATATTTGGAGCCGTTTGAGGCCTATGCTGGAAAAGGAAATATCTTCACATAAAAACTGAACAGAAGCATTCTCAGAAACTTCTTTGTGTTGAGTGCATTCAACTCACAGACTTGAACTTACCTGTAGAAAGAGCAGTTTTGAAACACTCTTTTGGTGAAATCTGCAAGTGGTTATTTGGAGCACTTCGAGGCCTGTGCTGGGATATGGAATATCTTCACCTAAAAACTACAGAGAAGCATTCTCAGAAAGTTCTTCACGATGCATTCATTCAACTCACAGAGTTGAACCTTCCTTTTGATAGAACAGTTTTGAAACACTCTTTTTGTAGAATCTGCAAGAGGATATTTGGAGCGTTTTGAGGCCTATGCTGGAAAAGGAAATATCTTCACCTAAAAACTAGACAGAAGCATTCTCAGAAACTTCTGTGTGATGAGTGCATTCAACTCACAGACTTGAACGTTTCTTTTGATAGAACAGTTTTGAAACATTACGTTTGTAGAATCTGCAAGTGTTTATTCGGAGCACCTTGAGGCCTATGTTGGAAAAGGAAATATCTTCACATAAAAACTAGAGAGAAGGATTCTCAGAAACTTCTTTGTGATGAGTTCATTCAACTCACAGAGTTGAACCTACCAATTGATAGAGAAGTTTGGAAACACTCTTTTTGTAGAATCTGCAAGTGGATATTTGGAGCCGTTTGAGGCCTATGCTGGAAAAGGAAATATCTTCACATAAAAACTGAACAGAAGCATTCTCAGAAACTTCTTTGTGTTGATTGCATTCAACTCACAGACTTGAACTTATCTGTAGAAAGAGCAGTTTTGAAACACTCTTTTGGTGAAATCTGCAAGTGGTTATTTGGAGCACTTCGAGGCCTGTGCTGGGATATGGAATATCTTCACCTAAAAACTACAGAGAAGCATTCTCAGAAAGTTCTTCACGATGCATTCATTCAACTCACAGAGTTGAACCTTCCTTTTGATAGAACAGTTTTGAAACACTCTTTTTGTAGAATCTGCAAGAGGATATTTGGAGCGTTTTGAGGCCTATGCTGGAAAAGGAAATATCTTCACCTAAAAACTAGACAGAAGCATTCTCAGAAACTTCTGTGTGATGAGTGCATTCAACTCACAGACTTGAACGTTTCTTTTGATAGAACAGTTTTGAAACATTACGTTTGTAGAATCTGCAAGTGTTTATTCGGAGCACCTTGAGGAATATGTTGGAAAAGGAAATATCTTCACATAAAAACTAGAGAGAAGGATTCTCAGAAACTTCTTTGTGATGAGTTCATTCAACTCACAGAGTTGAACCTACCAATTGATAGAGAAGTTTGGAAACACTCTTTTTGTAGAATCTGCAAGTGGATATTTGGAGCCGTTTGAGGCCTATGCTGGAAAAGGAAATATCTTCATATAAAAACTGAACAGAAGCATTCTCAGAAACTTCTTTGTGTTGAGTGCATTCAACTCACAGACTTGAACTTACCTGTAGAAAGAGCAGTTTTGAAACACTCTTTTGGTGAAATCTGCAAGTGGTTATTTGGAGCACTTCGAGGCCTGTGCTGGGATATGGAATATCTTCACCTAAAAACTACAGAGAAGCATTCTCAGAAAGTTCTTCACGATGCATTCATTCAACTCACAGAGTTGAACCTTCCTTTTGATAGAACAGTTTTGAAACACTCTTTTTGTAGAATCTGCAAGAGGATATTTGGAGCGTTTTGAGGCCTATGCTGGAAAAGGAAATATCTTCACCTAAAAACTAGACAGAAGCATTCTCAGAAACTTCTGTGTGATGAGTGCATTCAACTCACAGACTTGAACGTTTCTTTTGATAGAACAGTTTTGAAACATTACGTTTGTAGAATCTGCAAGTGTTTATTCGGAGCACCTTGAGGCCTATGTTGGAAAAGGAAATATCTTCACATAAAAACTAGAGAGAAGGATTCTCAGAAACTTCTTTGTGATGAGTTCATTCAACTCACAGAGTTGAACCTACCAATTGATAGAGAAGTTTGGAAACACTCTTTTTGTAGAATCTGCAAGTGGATATTTGGAGCCGTTTGAGGCCTATGCTGGAAAAGGAAATATCTTCACATAAAAACTGAACAGAAGCATTCTCAGAAACTTCTTTGTGTTGAGTGCATTCAACTCACGGACTTGAACTTACCTGTAGAAAGAGCAGTTTTGAAACACTCTTTTGGTAAAATCTGCAAGTGGTTATTTGGAGCACTTCGAGGCCTGTGCTGGGATATGGAATATCTTCACCTAAAAACTACAGAGAAGCATTCTCAGAAAGTTCTTCACGATGCATTCATTCAACTCACAGAGTTGAACCTTCCTTTTGATAGAACAGTTTTGAAACACTCTTTTTGTAGAATCTGCAAGAGGATATTTGGAGCGTTTTGAGGCCTATGCTGGAAAAGGAAATATCTTCACCTAAAAACTGGACAGAAGCATTCTCAGAAACTTCTGTGTGATGAGTGAATTCAACTCACAGACTTGAACGTTTCTTTTGATAGAACAGTTTTGAAACATTACGTTTGTAGAATCTGCAAGTGTTTATTCGGAGCACCTTGAGGAATATGTTGGAAAAGGAAATATCTTCACATAAAAACTAGAGAGAAGGATTCTCAGAAACTTCTTTGTGATGAGTTCATTCAACTCACAGAGTTGAACGTACCAATTGATAGAGAAGTTTGGAAACACTCTTTTTGTAGAATCTGCAAGTGGATATTTGGAGCCGTTTGAGGCCTATGCTGGAAAAGGAAATATCTTCATATAAAAACTGAACAGAAGCATTCTCAGAAACTTCTTTGTGTTGAGTGCATTCAACTCACAGACTTGAACTTACCTGTAGAAAGAGCAGTTTTGAAACACTCTTTTGGTGAAATCTGCAAGTGGTTATTTGGAGCACTTCGAGGCCTGTGCTGGGATATGGAATATCTTCACCTAAAAACTACAGAGAAGCATTCTCAGAAAGTTCTTCACGATGCATTCATTCAACTCACAGAGTTGAACCTTCCTTTTGATAGAACAGTTTTGAAACACTCTTTTTGTAGAATCTGCAAGAGGATATTTGGAGCGTTTTGAGGCCTATGCTGGAAAAGGAAATATCTTCACCTAAAAACTAGACAGAAGCATTCTCAGAAACTTCTGTGTGATGAGTGCATTCAACTCACAGACTTGAACGTTTCTTTTGATAGAACAGTTTTGAAACATTACGTTTGTAGAATCTGCAAGTGTTTATTCGGAGCACCTTGAGGCCTATGTTGGAAAAGGAAATATCTTCACATAAAAACTAGAGAGAAGGATTCTCAGAAACTTCTTTGTGATGAGTTCATTCAACTCACAGAGTTGAACCTACCAATTGATAGAGAAGTTTGGAAACACTCTTTTTGTAGAATCTGCAAGTGGATATTTGGAGCCGTTTGAGGCCTATGCTGGAAAAGGAAATATCTTCACATAAAAACTGAACAGAAGCATTCTCAGAAACTTCTTTGTGTTGAGTGCATTCAACTCACGGACTTGAACTTACCTGTAGAAAGAGCAGTTTTGAAACACTCTTTTGGTAAAATCTGCAAGTGGTTATTTGGAGCACTTCGAGGCCTGTGCTGGGATATGGAATATCTTCACCTAAAAACTACAGAGAAGCATTCTCAGAAAGTTCTTCACGATGCATTCATTCAACTCACAGAGTTGAACCTTCCTTTTGATAGAACAGTTTTGAAACACTCTTTTTGTAGAATCTGCAAGAGGATATTTGGAGCGTTTTGAGGCCTATGCTGGAAAAGGAAATATCTTCACCTAAAAACTGGACAGAAGCATTCTCAGAAACTTCTGTGTGATGAGTGAATTCAACTCACAGACTTGAACGTTTCTTTTGATAGAACAGTTTTGAAACATTACGTTTGTAGAATCTGCAAGTGTTTATTCGGAGCACCTTGAGGCCTATGTTGGAAAAGGAAATATCTTCACATAAAAACTAGAGAGAAGGATTCTCAGAAACTTCTTTGTGATGAGTTCATTCAACTCACAGAGTTGAACCTACCAATTGATAGAGAAGTTTGGAAACACTCTTTTTGTAGAATCTGCAAGTGGATATTTGGAGCCCTTTGAGGCCTATGCTGGAAAAGGAAATATCTTCACATAAAAACTGAACAGAAGCATTCTCAGAAACTTCTTTGTGTTGAGTGCATTCAACTCACGGACTTGAACTTACCTGTAGAAAGAGCAGTTTTGAAACACTCTTTTGGTAAAATCTGCAAGTGGTTATTTGGAGCACTTCGAGGCCTGTGCTGGGATATGGAATATCTTCACCTAAAAACTACAGAGAAGCATTCTCAGAAAGTTCTTCACGATGCATTCATTCAACTCACAGAGTTGAACCTTCCTTTTGATAGAACAGTTTTGAAACACTCTTTTTGTAGAATCTGCAAGAGGATATTTGGAGCGTTTTGAGGCCTATGCTGGAAAAGGAAATATCTTCACCTAAAAACTAGACAGAGGCATTCTCAGAAACTTCTGTGTGATGAGTGCATTCAACTCACAGACTTGAACGTTTCTTTTGATAGAACAGTTTTGAAATATTACGTTTGTAGAATCTGCAAGTGTTTATTCGGAGCACCTTGAGGCCTATGTTGGAAAAGGAAATATCTTCACAAAAAAACTAGAGAGAAGGATTCTCAGAAACTTCTTTGTGATGAGTTCATTCAACTCACAGAGTTGAACCTACCAATTGATAGAAAAGTTTGGAAACACTCTTTTTGTAGAATCTGCAAGTGGATATTTGGAGCCGTTTGAGGCCTATGCTGGAAAAGGAAATATCTCCACATAAAAACTGAACAGAAGCATTCTCAGAAACTTCTTTGTGTTGAGTGCATTCAACTCACGGACTTGAACTTATCTGTAGAAAGAGCAGTTTTGAAACACACTTTTGGTGAAATCTGCAAGTGGTTATTTGGAGCACTTCGAGGCCTGTGCTGGGATATGGAATATCTTCACCTAAAAACTACAGAGAAGCATTCTCAGAAAGTTCTTCACGATGCATTCATTCAACTCACAGAGTTGAACCTTCCTTTTGATAGAACAGTTTTGAAACACTCTTTTTGTAGAATCTGCAAGAGGATATTTGGAGCGTTTTGAGGCCTATGCTGGAAAAGGAAATATCTTCCCCTAAAAACTAGACAGAAGCATTCTCAGAAACTTCTGTGTGATGAGTGCATTCAACTCACAGACTTGAACGTTTCTTTTGATAGAACAGTTTTGAAACATTACGTTTGTAGAATCTGCAAGTGTTTATTCAGAGCACCTTGAGGCCTATGTTGGAAAAGGAAATATCTTCACATAAAAACTAGAGAGAAGGATTCTCAGAAACTTCTTTGTGATGAGTTCATTCAACTCACAGAGTTGAACCTACCAATTGATAGAGAAGTTTGGAAACACTCTTTTTGTAGAATCTGCAAGTGGATATTTGGAGCCGTTTGAGGCCTATGCTGGAAAAGGAAATATCTTCACATAAAAACTGAACAGAAGCATTCTCAGAAACTTCTTTGTGTTGAGTGCATTCAACTCACGGACTTGAACTTACCTGTAGAAAGAGCAGTTTTGAAACACTCTTTTGGTAAAATCTGCAAGTGGTTATTTGGAGCACTTCGAGGCCTGTGCTGGGATATGGAATATCTTCACCTAAAAACTACAGAGAAGCATTCTCAGAAAGTTCTTCACGATGCATTCATTCAACTCACAGAGTTGAACCTTCCTTTTGATAGAACAGTTTTGAAACACTCTTTTTGTAGAATCTGCAAGAGGATATTTGGAGCGTTATGAGGCCTATGCTGGAAAAGGAAATATCTTCACCTAAAAACTAGACAGAAGCATTCTCAGAAACTTCTGTGTGATGAGTGCATTCAACTCACAGACTTGAACGTTTCTTTTGATAGAACAGTTTTGAAACATTACGTTTGTAGAATCTGCAAGTGTTTATTCGGAGCACCTTGAGGCCTATGTTGGAAAAGGAAATATCTTCACATAAAAACTAGAGAGAAGGATTCTCAGAAACTTCTTTGTGATGAGTTCATTCAACTCACAGAGTTGAACCTACCAATTGATCGAGAAGTTTGGAAACTCTCTTTTTGTAGAATCTGCAAGTGGATATTTGGAGCCGTTTGAGGCCTATCCTGGAAAAGGAAATATCTTCACATAAAAACTGAACAGAAGCATTCTCAGAAACTTCTTTGTGTTGAGTGCATTCAACTCACGGACTTGAACTTACCTGTAGAAAGAGCAGTTTTGAAACACTCTTTTGGTGAAATCTGCAAGTGGTTATTTGGAGCACTTCGAGGCCTGTGCTGGGATATGGAATATCTTCACCTAAAAACTACAGAGAAGCATTCTCAGAAAGTTCTTCACGATGCATTCATTCAACTCACAGAGTTGAACCTTCCTTTTGATAGAACAGTTTTGAAACACTCTTTTTGTAGAATCTGCAAGAGGATATTTGGAGCGTTTTGAGGCCTATGCTGGAAAAGGAAATATCTTCACCTAAAAACTAGACAGAAGCATTCTCAGAAACTTCTGTGTGATGAGTGCATTCAACTCACAGACTTGAACGTTTCTTTTGATAGAACAGTTTTGAAACATTACGTTTGTAGAATCTGCAAGTGTTTATTCGGAGCACCTTGAGGCCTATGTTGGAAAAGGAAATATCTTCACATAAAAACTAGAGAGAAGGATTCTCAGAAACTTCTTTGTGATGAGTTCATTCAACTCACAGAGTTGAACCTACCAATTGATAGAGAAGTTTGGAAACACTCTTTTTGTAGAATCTGCAAGTGGATATTTGGAGCCGTTTGAGGCCTATGCTGGAAAAGGAAATATCTTCACATAAAAACTGAACAGAAGCATTCTCAGAAACTTCTTTGTGTTGATTGCATTCAACTCACAGACTTGAACTTATCTGTAGAAAGAGCAGTTTTGAAACACTCTTTTGGTGAAATCTGCAAGTGGTTATTTGGAGCACTTCGAGGCCTGTGCTGGGATATGGAATATCTTCACCTAAAAACTACAGAGAAGCATTCTCAGAAAGTTCTTCACGATGCATTCATTCAACTCACAGAGTTGAACCTTCCTTTTGATAGAACAGTTTTGAAACACTCTTTTTGTAGAATCTGCAAGAGGATATTTGGAGCGTTTTGAGGCCTATGCTGGAAAAGGAAATATCTTCACCTAAAAACTAGACAGAAGCATTCTCAGAAACATCTGTGTGATGAGTGCATTCAACTCACAGACTTGAACGTTTCTTTTGATAGAACAGTTTTGAAACATTACGTTTGTAGAATCTGCAAGTGTTTATTCGGAGCACCTTGAGGAATATGTTGGAAAAGGAAATATCTTCACATAAAAACTAGAGAGAAGGATTCTCAGAAACTTCTTTGTGATGAGTTCATTCAACTCACAGAGTTGAACCTACCAATTGATAGAGAAGTTTGGAAACACTCTTTTTGTAGAATCTGCAAGTGGATATTTGGAGCCGTTTGAGGCCTATGCTGGAAAAGGAAATATCTTCATATAAAAACTGAACAGAAGCATTCTCAGAAACTTCTTTGTGTTGAGTGCATTCAACTCACAGACTTGAACTTACCTGTAGAAAGAGCAGTTTTGAAACACTCTTTTGGTGAAATCTGCAAGTGGTTATTTGGAGCACTTCGAGGCCTGTGCTGGGATATGGAATATCTTCACCTAAAAACTACAGAGAAGCATTCTCAGAAAGTTCTTCACGATGCATTCATTCAACTCACAGAGTTGAACCTTCCTTTTGATAGAACAGTTTTGAAACACTCTTTTTGTAGAATCTGCAAGAAGATATTTGGAGCGTTTTGAGGCCTATGCTGGAAAAGGAAATATCTTCACCTAAAAACTAGACAGAAGCATTCTCAGAAACTTCTGTGTGATGAGTGCATTCAACTCACAGACTTGAACGTTTCTTTTGATAGAACAGTTTTGAAACATTACGTTTGTAGAATCTGCAAGTGTTTATTCGGAGCACCTTGAGGCCTATGTTGGAAAAGGAAATATCTTCACATAAAAACTAGAGAGAAGGATTCTCAGAAACTTCTTTGTGATGAGTTCATTCAACTCACAGAGTTGAACCTACCAATTGATAGAGAAGTTTGGAAACACTCTTTTTGTAGAATCTGCAAGTGGATATTTGGAGCCGTTTGAGGCCTATGCTGGAAAAGGAAATATCTTCACATAAAAACTGAACAGAAGCATTCTCAGAAACTTCTTTGTGTTGAGTGCATTCAACTCACGGACTTGAACTTACCTGTAGAAAGAGCAGTTTTGAAACACTCTTTTGGTAAAATCTGCAAGTGGTTATTTGGAGCACTTCGAGGCCTGTGCTGGGATATGGAATATCTTCACCTAAAAACTACAGAGAAGCATTCTCAGAAAGTTCTTCACGATGCATTCATTCAACTCACAGAGTTGAACCTTCCTTTTGATAGAACAGTTTTGAAACACTCTTTTTGTAGAATCTGCAAGAGGATATTTGGAGCGTTTTGAGGCCTATGCTGGAAAAGGAAATATCTTCACCTAAAAACTAGACAGAAGCATTCTCAGAAATTTCTCTGTGATGAGTGCATTCAACTCACAGACTTGAACGTTTCTTTTGATAGAACAGTTTTGAAACATTACGTTTGTAGAATCTGCAAGTGTTTATTCGGAGCACATTGAGGCCTATGTTGGAAAAGGAAATATCTTCACATAAAAACTAGAGAGAAGGATTCTCAGAAACTTCTTTGTGATGAGTTCATTCAACTCACAGAGTTGAACCTACCAATTGATAGAGAAGTTTGGAAACACTCTTTTTGTAGAATCTGCAAGTGGATATTTGGAGCCGTTTGAGGCCTATGCTGGAAAAGGAAATATCTTCACATAAAAACTGAACAGAAGCATTCTCAGAAACTTCTTTGTGTTGAGTGCATTCAACTCACGGACTTGAACTTACCTGTAGAAAGAGCAGTTTTGAAACACTCTTTTGGTGAAATCTGCAAGTGGTTATTTGGAGCACTTTGAGGCCTGTGCTGGGATATGGAATATCTTCACCTAAAAACTACAGAGAAGCATTCTCAGAAAGTTCTTCACGATGCATTCATTCAACTCACAGAGTTGAACCTTCCTTTTGATAGAACAGTTTTGAAACACTCTTTTTGTAGAATCTGCAAGAGGATATTTGGAGCGTTTTGAGGCCTATGCTGGAAAAGGAAATATCTTCACCTAAAAACTAGACAGAAGCATTCTCAGAAACTTCTGTGTGATGAGTGCATTCAACTCACAGACTTGAACGTTTCTTTTGATAGAACAGTTTTGAAACATTACGTTTGTAGAATCTGCAAGTGTTTATTCGGAGCACCTTGAGGCCTATGTTGGAAAAGGAAATATCTTCACATAAAAACTAGAGAGAAGGATTCTCAGAAACTTCTTTGTGATGAGTTCATTCAACTCACAGAGTTGAACCTACCAATTGATAGAGAAGTTTGGAAACACTCTTTTTGTAGAATCTGCAAGTGGATATTTGGAGCCGTTTGAGGCCTATGCTGGAAAAGGAAATATCTTCACATAAAAACTGAACAGAAGCATTCTCAGAAACTTCTTTGTGTTGAGTGCATTCAACTCACAGACTTGAACTTATCTGTAGAAAGAGCAGTTTTGAAACACTCTTTTGGTGAAATCTGCAAGTGGTTATTTGGAGCACTTCGAGGCCTGTGCTGGGATATGGAATATCTTCACCTAAAAACTACAGAGAAGCATTCTCAGAAAGTTCTTCACGATGCATTCATTCAACTCACAGAGTTGAACCTTCCTTTTGATAGAACAGTTTTGAAACACTCTTTTTGTAGAATGTGCAAGAGGATATTTGGAGCGTTTTGAGGCCTATGCTGGAAAAGGAAATATCTTCACCTAAAAACTAGACAGAAGCATTCTCAGAAACTTCTGTGTGATGAGTGCATTCAACTCACAGACTTGAACGTTTCTTTTGATAGAACAGTTTTGAAACATTACGTTTGTAGAATCTGCAAGTGTTTATTCGGAGCACCTTGAGGCCTATGTTGGAAAAGGAAATATCTTCACATAAAAACTAGAGAGAAGGATTCTCAGAAACTTCTTTGTGATGAGTTCATTCAACTCACAGAGTTGAACCTACCAATTGATCGAGAAGTTTGGAAACACTCTTTTTGTAGAATCTGCAAGTGGATATTTGGAGCCGTTTGTGGCCTATCCTGGAAAAGGAAATATCTTCACATAAAAACTGAACAGAAGCATTCTCAGAAACTTCTTTGTGTTGAGTGCATTCAACTCACAGACTTGAACTTACCTGTAGAAAGAGCAGTTTTGAAACACTCTTTTGGTGAAATCTGCAAGTGGTTATTTGGAGCACTTCGAGGCCTGTTCTGGGATATGGAATATCTTCACCTAAAAACTACAGAGAAGCATTCTCAGAAAGTTCTTCACGATGCATTCATTCAACTCACAGAGTTGAACCTTCCTTTTGATAGAACAGTTTTGAAACACTCTTTTTGTAGAATCTGCAAGAGGATATTTGGAGCGTTTTGAGGCCTATGCTGGAAAAGGAAATATCTTCACCTAAAAACTAGACAGAAGCATTCTCAGAAACTTCTGTGTGATGAGTGAATTCAACTCACAGACTTGAACGTTTCTTTTGATAGAACAGTTTTGAAACATTACGTTTGTAGAATCTGCAAGTGTTTATTCGGAGCACCTTGAGGCCTATGTTGGAAAAGGAAATATCTTCACATAAAAACTAGAGAGAAGGATTCTCAGAAACTTCTTTGTGATGAGTTCATTCAACTCACAGAGTTGAATCTACCAATTGATAGAGAAGTTTGGAAACACTCTTTTTGTAGAATCTGCAAGTGGATATTTGGAGCCGTTTGAGGCCTATGCTGGAAAAGGAAATATCTTCACATAAAAACTGAACAGAAGCATTCTCAGAAACTTCTTTGTGTTGAGTGCATTCAACTCACAGACTTGAACTTACCTGTAGAAAGAGCAGTTTTGAAACACTCTATTGGTGAAATCTGCAAGTGGTTATTTGGAGCCCTTCGAGGCCTGTGCTGGGATATGGAATATCTTCACCTAAAAACTACAGAGAAGCATTCTCAGAAAGTTCTTCACGATGCATTCATTCAACTCACAGAGTTGAACCTTCCTTTTGATAGAACAGTTTTGAAACACTCTTTTTGTAGAATCTGCAAGAGGATATTTGGAGCGTTTTGAGGCCTATGCTGGAAAAGGAAATATCTTCACCTAAAAACTAGACAGAAGCATTCTCAGAAACTTCTGTGTGATGAGTGCATTCAACTCACAGACTTGAACGTTTCTTTTGATAGAACAGTTTTGAAACATTACGTTTGTAGAATCTGCAAGTGTTTATTCGGAGCACCTTGAGGCCTATGTTGGAAAAGGAAATATCTTCACATAAAAACTAGAGAGAAGGATTCTCAGAAACTTCTTTGTGATGAGTTCATTCAACTCACAGAGTTGAACCTACCAATTGATAGAGAAGTTTGGAAACACTCTTTTTGTAGAATCTGCAAGTGGATATTTGGAGCCGTTTGAGGCCTGTGCTGGAAAAGGAAATATCTTCACATAAAAACTGAACAGAAGCATTCTCAGAAACTTCTTTGTGTTGAGTGCATTCAACTCACGGACTTGAACTTACCTGTAGAAAGAGCAGTTTTGAAACACTCTTTTGGTAAAATCTGCAAGTGGTTATTTGGAGCACTTCGAGGCCTGTGCTGGGATATGGAATATCTTCACCTAAAAACTACAGAGAAGCATTCTCAGAAAGTTCTTCACGATGCATTCATTCAACTCACAGAGTTGAACCTTCCTTTTGATAGAACAGTTTTGAAACACTCTTTTTGTAGAATCTGCAAGAAGATATTTGGAGCGTTTTGAGGCCTATGCTGGAAAAGGAAATATCTTCACCTAAAAACTAGACAGAAGCATTCTCAGAAACTTCTGTGTGATGAGTGCATTCAACTCACAGACTTGAACGTTTCTTTTGATAGAACAGTTTTGAAACATTACGTTTGTAGGATCTGCAAGTGTTTATTCGGAGCACCTTGAGGCCTATGTTGGAAAAGGAAATATCTTCACATAAAAACTAGAGAGAAGGATTCTCAGAAACTTCTTTGTGATGAGTTCATTCAACTCACAGAGTTGAACCTACCAATTGATAGAGAAGTTTGGAAACACTCTTTTTGTAGAATCTGCAAGTGGATATTTGGAGCCGTTTGAGGCCTATGCTGGAAAAGGAAATATCTTCACATAAAAACTGAACAGAAGCATTCTCAGAAACTTCTTTGTGTTGAGTGCATTCAACTCACAGACTTGAACTTACCTGTAGAAAGAGCAGTTTTGAAACACTCTATTGGTGAAATCTGCAAGTGGTTATTTGGAGCACTTCGAGGCCTGTGCTGGGATATGGAATATCTTCACCTAAAAACTACAGAGAAGCATTCTCAGAAAGTTCTTCACGATGCATTCATTCAACTCACAGAGTTGAACCTTCCTTTTGATAGAACAGTTTTGAAACACTCTTTTTGTAGAATCTGCAAGAGGATATTTGGAGCGTTTTGAGGCCTATGCTGGAAAAGGAAATATCTTCACCTAAAAACTAGACAGAAGCATTCTCAGAAACTTCTGTGTGATGAGTGCATTCAACTCACAGACTTGAACGTTTCTTTTGATAGAACAGTTTTGAAACATTACGTTTGTAGAATCTGCAAGTGTTTATTCGGAGCACCTTGAGGCCTATGTTGGAAAAGGAAATATCTTCACATAAAAACTAGAGAGAAGGATTCTCAGAAACTTCTTTGTGATGAGTTCATTCAACTCACAGAGTTGAACCTACCAATTGATCGAGAAGTTTGGAAACACTCTTTTTGTAGAATCTGCAAGTGGATATTTGGAGCCGTTTGAGGCCTATCCTGGAAAAGGAAATATCTTCACATAAAAACTGAACAGAAGCATTCTCAGAAACTTCTTTGTGTTGAGTGCATTCAACTCACAGACTTGAACTTACCTGTAGAAAGAGCAGTTTTGAAACACTCTTTTGGTGAAATCTGCAAGTGGTTATTTGGAGCACTTCGAGGCCTGTGCTGGGATATGGAATATCTTCACCTAAAAACTACAGAGAAGCATTCTCAGAAAGTTCTTCACGATGCATTCATTCAACTCACAGAGTTGGACCTTCCTTTTGATAGAACAGTTTTGAAACACTCTTTTTGTAGAATCTGCAAGAGGATATTTGGAGCGTTTTGAGGCCTATGCTGGAAAAGGAAATATCTTCACCTAAAAACTAGACAGAAGCATTCTCAGAAACTTCTGTGTGATGAGTGCATTCAACTCACAGACTTGAACGTTTCTTTTGATAGAACAGTTTTGAAACATTACGTTTGTAGAATCTGCAAGTGTTTATTCGGAGCACCTTGAGGCCTATGTTGGAAAAGGAAATATCTTCACATAAAAACTAGAGAGAAGGATTCTCAGAAACTTCTTTGTGATGAGTTCATTCAACTCACAGAGTTGAACCTACCAATTGATAGAGAAGTTTGGAAACACTCTTTTTGTAGAATCTGCAAGTGGATATTTGGAGCCGTTTGAGGCCTATGCTGGAAAAGGAAATATCTTCACATAAAAACTGAACAGAAGCATTCTCAGAAACTTCTTTGTGTTGAGTGCATTCAACTCACAGACTTGAACTTACCTGTAGAAAGAGCAGTTTTGAAACACTCTATTGGTGAAATCTGCAAGTGGTTATTTGGAGCCCTTCGAGGCCTGTGCTGGGATATGGAATATCTTCACCTAAAAACTACAGAGAAGCATTCTCAGAAAGTTCTTCACGATGCATTCATTCAACTCACAGAGTTGAACCTTCCTTTTGATAGAACAGTTTTGAAACACTCTTTTTGTAGAATCTGCAAGAGGATATTTGGAGCGTTTTGAGGCCTATGCTGGAAAAGGAAATATCTTCACCTAAAAACTAGACAGAAGCATTCTCAGAAACTTCTGTGTGATGAGTGCATTCAACTCACAGACTTGAACGTTTCTTTTGATAGAACAGTTTTGAAACATTACGTTTGTAGAATCTGCAAGTGTTTATTCGGAGCACCTTGAGGCCTATGTTGGAAAAGGAAATATCTTCACATAAAAACTAGAGAGAAGGATTCTCAGAAACTTCTTTGTGATGAGTTCATTCAACTCACAGAGTTGAACCTACCAATTGATAGAGAAGTTTGGAAACACTCTTTTTGTAGAATCTGCAAGTGGATATTTGGAGCCGTTTGAGGCCTATGCTGGAAAAGGAAATATCTTCACATAAAAACTGAACAGAAGCATTCTCAGAAACTTCTTTGTGTTGAGTGCATTCAACTCACGGACTTGAACTTACCTGTAGAAAGAGCAGTTTTGAAACACTCTTTTGGTAAAATCTGCAAGTGGTTATTTGGAGCACTTCGAGGCCTGTGCTGGGATATGGAATATCTTCACCTAAAAACTACAGAGAAGCATTCTCAGAAAGTTCTTCACGATGCATTCATTCAACTCACAGAGTTGAACCTTCCTTTTGATAGAACAGTTTTGAAACACTCTTTTTGTAGAATCTACAAGAAGATATTTGGAGCGTTTTGAGGCCTATGCTGGAAAAGGAAATATCTTCACCTAAAAACTAGACAGAAGCATTCTCAGAAACTTCTGTGTGATGAGTGCATTCAACTCACAGACTTGAACGTTTCTTTTGATAGAACAGTTTTGAAACATTACGTTTGTAGGATCTGCAAGTGTTTATTCGGAGCACCTTGAGGCCTATGTTGGAAAAGGAAATATCTTCACATAAAAACTAGAGAGAAGGATTCTCAGAAACTTCTTTGTGATGAGTTCATTCAACTCACAGAGTTGAACCTACCAATTGATAGAGAAGTTTGGAAACACTCTTTTTGTAGAATCTGCAAGTGGATATTTGGAGCCGTTTGAGGCCTATGCTGGAAAAGGAAATATCTTCACATAAAAACTGAACAGAATTATTCTCAGAAACTTCTTTGTGTTGAGTGCATTCAACTCACGGACTTGAACTTTCCTGTAGAAAGAGCAGTTTGAAACACTCTTTTGGTAAAATCTGCAAGTGGTTATTTGGAGCACTTCGAGGCCTGTGCTGGGATATGGAATATCTTCACCTAAAAACTACAGAGAAGCATTCTCAGAAAGTTCTTCACGATGCATTCATTCAACTCACAGAGTTGAACCTTCCTTTTGATAGAACAGTTTTGAAACACTCTTTTTGTAGAATCTGCAAGAGGATGTTTGGAGCGTTTTGAGGCCTATGCTGGAAAAGGAAATATCTTCACCTAAAAACTAGACAGAAGCATTCTCAGAAACTTCTGTGTGATGAGTGCATTCAACTCACAGACTTGAACGTTTCTTTTGATAGAACAGTTTTGAAACATTACGTTTGTAGAATCTGCAAGTGTTTATTCGGAGCACCTTGAGGCCTATGTTGGAAAAGGAAATATCTTTACATAAAAACTAGAGAGAAGGATTCTCAGAAACTTCTTTGTGATGAGTTCATTCAACTCACAGAGTTGAACCTACCAATTGATAGAGAAGTTTGGAAACACTCTTTTTTAGAATCTGCAAGTGGATATTTGGAGCCGTTTGAGGCCTATGCTGGAAAAGGAAATATCTTCACATAAAAACTGAACAGAAGCATTCTCAGAAACTTCTTTGTGTTGAGTGCATTCAACTCACAGACTTGAACTTACCTGTAGAAAGAGCAGTTTTGAAACACTCTATTGGTGAAATCTGCAAGTGGTTATTTGGAGCCCTTCGAGGCCTGTGCTGGGATATGGAATATCTTCACCTAAAAACTACAGAGAAGCATTCTCAGAAAGTTCTTCATGATGCATTCATTCAACTCACAGAGTTGAACCTTCCTTTTGATAGAACAGTTTTGAAACACTCTTTTTGTAGAATCTGCAAGAGGATATTTGGAGCGTTTTGAGGCCTATGCTGGAAAAGGAAATATCTTCACGTAAAAACTAGACAGAAGCATTCTCAGAAACTTCTGTGTGATGAGTGCATTCAACTCACAGACTTGAACGTTTCTTTTGATAGAACAGTTTTGAAACATTACGTTTGTAGAATCTGCAAGTGTTTATTCGGAGCACCTTGAGGCCTATGTTGGAAAAGGAAATATCTTCACATAAAAACTAGAGAGAAGGATTCTCAGAAACTTCTTTGTGATGAGTTCATTCAACTCACAGAGTTGAACCTACCAATTGATAGAGAAGTTTGGAAACACTCTTTTTGTAGAATCTGCAAGTGGATATTTGGAGCCGTTTGAGGCCTATGCTGGAAAAGGAAATATCTTCACATAAAAACTGAACAGAAGCATTCTCAGAAACTTCTTTGTGTTGAGTGCATTCAACTCACGGACTTGAACTTACCTGTAGAAAGAGCAGTTTTGAAACACTCTTTTGGTAAAATCTGCAAGTGGTTATTTGGAGCACTTCGAGGCCTGTGCTGGGATATGGAATATCTTCACCTAAAAACTACAGAGAAGCATTCTCAGAAAGTTCTTCACGATGCATTCATTCAACTCACAGAGTTGAACCTTCCTTTTGATAGAACAGTTTTGAAACACTCTTTTTGTAGAATCTGCAAGAAGATATTTGGAGCGTTTTGAGGCCTATGCTGGAAAAGGAAATATCTTCACCTAAAAACTAGACAGAAGCATTCTCAGAAACTTCTGTGTGATGAGTGCATTCAACTCACAGACTTGAACGTTTCTTTTGATAGAACAGTTTTGAAACATTACGTTTGTAGGATCTGCAAGTGTTTATTCGGAGCACCTTGAGGCCTATGTTGGAAAAGGAAATATCTTCACATAAAAACTAGAGAGAAGGATTCTCAGAAACTTCTTTGTGATGAGTTCATTCAACTCACAGAGTTGAACCTACCAATTGATAGAGAAGTTTGGAAACACTCTTTTTGTAGAATCTGCAAGTGGATATTTGGAGCCGTTTGAGGCCTATGCTGGAAAAGGAAATATCTTCACATAAAAACTGAACAGAAGCATTCTCAGAAACTTCTTTGTGTTGAGTGCATTCAACTCACGGACTTGAACTTACCTGTAGAAAGAGCAGTTTTGAAACACTCTATTGGTGAAATCTGCAAGTGGTTATTTGGAGCACTTCGAGGCCTGTGCTGGGATATGGAATATCTTCACCTAAAAACTACAGAGAAGCATTCTCAGAAAGTTCTTCACGATGCATTCATTCAACTCACAGAGTTGAACCTTCCTTTTGATAGAACAGTTTTGAAACACTCTTTTTGTAGAATCTGCAAGAGGATATTTGGAGCGTTTTGAGGCCTATGCTGGAAAAGGAAATATCTTCACCTAAAAACTAGACAGAAGCATTCTCAGAAACTTCTGTGTGATGAGTGCATTCAACTCACAGACTTGAACGTTTCTTTTGATAGAACAGTTTTGAAACATTACGTTTGTAGAATCTGCAAGTGTTTATTCGGAGCACCTTGAGGCCTATGTTGGAAAAGGAAATATCTTCACATAAAAACTAGAGAGAAGGATTCTCAGAAACTTCTTTGTGATGAGTTCATTCAACTCACAGAGTTGAACCTACCAATTGATAGAGAAGTTTGGAAACACTCTTTTTGTAGAATCTGCAAGTGGATATTTGGAGCCGTTTGAGGCCTATGCTGGAAAAGGAAATATCTTCACATAAAAACTGAACAGAATTATTCTCAGAAACTTCTTTGTGTTGAGTACATTCAACTCACGGACTTGAACTTTCCTGTAGAAAGAGCAGTTTGAAACACTCTTTTGGTAAAATCTGCAAGTGGTTATTTGGAGCACTTCGAGGCCTGTGCTGGGATATGGAATATCTTCACCTAAAAACTACAGAGAAGCATTCTCAGAAAGTTCTTCACGATGCATTCATTCAACTCACAGAGTTGAACCTTCCTTTTGATAGAACAGTTTTGAAACACTCTTTTTGTAGAATCTGCAAGAGGATGTTTGGAGCGTTTTGAGGCCTATGCTGGAAAAGGAAATATCTTCACCTAAAAACTAGACAGAAGCATTCTCAGAAACTTCTGTGTGATGAGTGCATTCAACTCACAGACTTGAACGTTTCTTTTGATAGAACAGTTTTGAAACATTACGTTTGTAGAATCTGCAAGTGTTTATTCGGAGCACCTTGAGGCCTATGTTGGAAAAGGAAATATCTTTACATAAAAACTAGAGAGAAGGATTCTCAGAAACTTCTTTGTGATGAGTTCATTCAACTCACAGAGTTGAACCTACCAATTGATAGAGAAGTTTGGAAACACTCTTTTTGTAGAATCTGCAAGTGGATATTTGGAGCCGTTTGAGGCCTATGCTGGAAAAGGAAATATCTTCACATAAAAACTGAACAGAAGCATTCTCAGAAACTTCTTTGTGTTGAGTGCATTCAACTCACGGACTTGAACTTACCTGTAGAAAGAGCAGTTTTGAAACACTCTTTTGGTAAAATCTGCAAGTGGTTATTTGGAGCACTTCGAGGCCTGTGCTGGGATATGGAATATCTTCACCTAAAAACTACAGAGAAGCATTCTCCGAAAGTTCTTCACAATGCATTCATTCAACTCACAGAGTTGAACCTTCCTTTTGATAGAACAGTTTGGAAACACTCTTTTTGTAGAATCTTCAAGAGGATATTTGGAGCGTTTTGAGGCCTATGCTGGAAAAGGAAATATCTTCACCTAAAAACTAGACAGAAGCATTCTCAGAAACTTCTGTGTGATGAGTGCATTCAACTCACAGACTTGAACGTTTCTTTTGATAGAACAGTTTTGAAACATTACGTTTGTAGAATCTGCAAGTGTTTATTCGGAGCACCTTGAGGCCTATGTTGGAAAAGGAAATATCTTCACATAAAAACTAGAGAGAAGGATTCTGAGAAACTTCTTTGTGATGAGTTCATTCAACTCACAGAGTTGAACCTACCAATTGATAGAGAAGTTTGGAAACACTCTTTTTGTAGAATCTGCAAGTGGATATTTGGAGCCGTTTGAGGCCTATGCTGGAAAAGGAAATATCTTCACATAAAAACTGAACAGAAGCATTCTCAGAAACTTCTTTGTGTTGAGTGCATTCAACTCACGGACTTGAACTTACCTGTAGAAAGAGCAGTTTTGAAACACTCTTTTGGTAAAATCTGCAAGTGGTTATTTGGAGCACTTCGAGGCCTGTGCTGGGATATGGAATATCTTCACCTAAAAACTACAGAGAAGCATTCTCAGAAAGTTCTTCACGATGCATTCATTCAACTCACAGAGTTGAACCTTCCTTTTGATAGAACAGTTTTGAAACACTCTTTTTGTAGAATCTGCAAGAGGATATTTGGAGCGTTTTGAGGCCTATGCTGGAAAAGGAAATATCTTCACCTAAAAACTAGACAGAAGCATTCTCAGAAACTTCTGTGTGATGAGTGCATTCAACTCACAGACTTGAACGTTTCTTTTGATAGAACAGTTTTGAAACATTACTTTTGTAGAATCTGCAAGTGTTTATTCGGAGCACCTTGAGGCCTTTGTTGGAAAAGGAAATATCTTCACATAAAAACTAGAGAGAAGGATTCTCAGAAACTTCTTTGTGATGAGTTCATTCAACTCACAGAGTTGAACCTACCAATTGATAGAGAAGTTTGGAAACACTCTTTTTGTAGAATCTGCAAGTGGATATTTGGAGCCGTTTGAGGCCTATGCTGGAAAAGGAAATATCTTCACATAAAAACTGAACAGAAGCATTCTCAGAAACTTCTTTGTGTTGAGTGCATTCAACTCACAGACTTGAACTTATCTGTAGAAAGAGCAGTTTTGAAACACTCTTTTGGTAAAATCTGCAAGTGGTTATTTGGAGCACTTCGAGGCCTGTGCTGGGATGTGGAATATCTTCACCTAAAAACTACAGAGAAGCATTCTCAGAAAGTTCTTCACGATGCATTCATTCAACTCACAGAGTTGAACCTTCCTTTTGATAGAACAGTTTTGAAACACTCTTTTTGTAGAATCTGCAAGAGGATATTTGGAGCGTTTTGAGGCCTATGCTGGAAAACGAAATATCTTCACCTAAAAACTAGACAGAAGCATTCTCAGAAACTTCTGTGTGATGAGTGCATTCAACTCACAGACTTGAACGTTTCTTTTGATAGAACAGTTTTGAAACATTACGTTTGTAGAATCTGCAAGTGTTTATTCGGAGCACCTTGAGGCCTATGTTGGAAAAGGAAATATCTTCACATAAAAACTAGAGAGAAGGATTCTCAGAAACTTCTTTGTGATGAGTTCATTCAACTCACAGAGTTGAACCTACCAATTGATAGAGAAGTTTGGAAACACTCTTTTTGTAGAATCTGCAAGTGGATATTTGGAGCCGTTTGAGGCCTATGCTGGAAAAGGAAATATCTTCACATAAAAACTGAACAGAAGCATTCTCAGAAACTTCTTTGTGTTGAGTGCATTCAACTCACAGACTTGAACTTACCTGTAGAAAGAGCAGTTTTGAAACACTCTTTTGGTGAAATCTGCAAGTGGTTATTTGGAGCACTTCGAGGCCTGTGCTGGAATATGGAATATCTTCACCTAAAAACTACAAAGAAGCATTCTCAGAAAGTTCTTCACGATGCATTCATTCAACTCACAGAGTTGAACCTTCCTTTTGATAGAACAGTTTTGAAACACTCTTTTTGTAGAATCTGCAAGAGGATATTTGGAGCGTTTTGAGGCCTATGCTGGAAAAGGAAATATCTTCACCTAAAAACTAGACAGAAGCATTCTCAGAAACTTCTGTGTGATGAGTGCATTCAACTCACAGACTTGAACGTTTCTTTTGATAGAACAGTTTTGAAACATTACTTTTGTAGAATCTGCAAGTGTTTATTCGGAGCACCTTGAGGCCTATGTAGGAAAAGGAAATATCTTCACATAAAAACTAGAGAGAAGGATTCTCAGAAACTTCTTTGTGATGAGTTCATTCAACTCACAGAGTTGAACCTACCAATTGATAGAGAAGTTTGGAAACACTCTTTTTGTAGAATCTGCAAGTGGATATTTGGAGCCGTTTGAGGCCTATGCTGGAAAAGGAAATATCTTCACATAAAAACTGAACAGAAGCATTCTCAGAAACTTCTGTGTGATGAGTGAATTCAACTCACAGACTTGAACGTTTCTTTTGATAGAACAGTTTTGAAACATTACGTTTGTAGAATCTGCAAGTGTTTATTCGGAGCACCTTGAGGCCTATGTTGGAAAAGGAAATATCTTCACATAAAAACTAGAGAGAAGGATTCTCAGAAACTTCTTTGTGATGAGTTCATTCAACTCACAGAGTTGAACCTACCAATTGATAGAGAAGTTTGGAAACACTCTTTTTGTAGAATCTGCAAGTGGATATTTGGAGCCGTTTGAGGCCTATGCTGGAAAAGGAAATATCTTCACATAAAAACTGAACAGAAGCATTCTCAGAAACTTCTTTGTGTTGAGTGCATTCAACTCACGGACTTGAACTTACCTGTAGAAAGAGCAGTTTTGAAACACTCTTTTGGTAAAATCTGCAAGTGGTTATTTGGAGCACTTCGAGGCCTGTGCTGGGATATGGAATATCTTCACCTAAAAACTACAGAGAAGCATTCTCAGAAAGTTCTTCACGATGCATTCATTCAACTCACAGAGTTGAACCTTCCTTTTGATAGAACAGTTTTGAAACACTCTTTTTGTAGAATCTGCAAGAGGATATTTGGAGCGTTTTGAGGCCTATGCTGGAAAAGGAAATATCTTCACCTAAAAACTAGACAGAAGCATTCTCAGAAACTTCTGTGTGATGAGTGCATTCAACTCACAGACTTGAACGTTTCTTTTGATAGAACAGTTTTGAAATATTACGTTTGTAGAATCTGCAAGTGTTTATTCGGAGCACCTTGAGGCCTATGTTGGAAAAGGAAATATCTTCACATAAAAACTAGAGAGAAGGATTCTCAGAAACTTCTTTGTGATGAGTTCATTCAACTCACAGAGTTGAACCTACCAATTGATAGAGAAGTTTGGAAACACTCTTTTTGTAGAATCTGCAAGTGGATATTTGGAGCCGTTTGAGGCCTATGCTGGAAAAGGAAATATCTTCACATAAAAACTGAACAGAAGCATTCTCAGAAACTTCTTTGTGTTGAGTGCATTCAACTCACAGACTTGAACTTACCTGTAGAAAGAGCAGTTTTGAAACACTCTTTTGGTGAAATCTGCAAGTGGTTATTTGGAGCACTTCGAGGCCTGTGCTGGAATATGGAATATCTTCACCTAAAAACTACAAAGAAGCATTCTCAGAAAGTTCTTCACGATGCATTCATTCAACTCACAGAGTTGAACCTTCCTTTTGATAGAACAGTTTTGAAACACTCTTTTTGTAGAATCTGCAAGAGGATATTTGGAGCGTTTTGAGGCCTATGCTGGAAAAGGAAATATCTTCACCTAAAAACTAGACAGAAGCATTCTCAGAAACTTCTGTGTGATGAGTGCATTCAACTCACAGACTTGAACGTTTCTTTTGATAGAACAGTTTTGAAACATTACTTTTGTAGAATCTGCAAGTGTTTATTCGGAGCACCTTGAGGCCTATGTAGGAAAAGGAAATATCTTCACATAAAAACTAGAGAGAAGGATTCTCAGAAACTTCTTTGTGATGAGTTCATTCAACTCACAGAGTTGAACCTACCAATTGATAGAGAAGTTTGGAAACACTCTTTTTGTAGAATCTGCAAGTGGATATTTGGAGCCGTTTGAGGCCTATGCTGGAAAAGGAAATATCTTCACATAAAAACTGAACAGAAGCATTCTCAGAAACTTCTGTGTGATGAGTGAATTCAACTCACAGACTTGAACGTTTCTTTTGATAGAACAGTTTTGAAACATTACGTTTGTAGAATCTGCAAGTGTTTATTCGGAGCACCTTGAGGCCTATGTTGGAAAAGGAAATATCTTCACATAAAAACTAGAGAGAAGGATTCTCAGAAACTTCTTTGTGATGAGTTCATTCAACTCACAGAGTTGAACCTACCAATTGATAGAGAAGTTTGGAAACACTCTTTTTGTAGAATCTGCAAGTGGATATTTGGAGCCGTTTGAGGCCTATGCTGGAAAAGGAAATATCTTCACATAAAAACTGAACAGAAGCATTCTCAGAAACTTCTTTGTGTTGAGTGCATTCAACTCACGGACTTGAACTTACCTGTAGAAAGAGCAGTTTTGAAACACTCTTTTGGTAAAATCTGCAAGTGGTTATTTGGAGCACTTCGAGGCCTGTGCTGGGATATGGAATATCTTCACCTAAAAACTACAGAGAAGCATTCTCAGAAAGTTCTTCACGATGCATTCATTCAACTCACAGAGTTGAACCTTCCTTTTGATAGAACAGTTTTGAAACACTCTTTTTGTAGAATCTGCAAGAGGATATTTGGAGCGTTTTGAGGCCTATGCTGGAAAAGGAAATATCTTCACCTAAAAACTAGACAGAAGCATTCTCAGAAACTTCTGTGTGATGAGTGCATTCAACTCACAGACTTGAACGTTTCTTTTGATAGAACAGTTTTGAAACATTACGTTTGTAGAATCTGCAAGTGTTTATTCGGAGCACCTTGAGGCCTATGTTGGAAAAGGAAATATCTTCACATAAAAACTAGAGAGAAGGATTCTCAGAAACTTCTTTGTGATGAGTTCATTCAACTCACAGAGTTGAACCTACCAATTGATAGAGAAGTTTGGAAACACTCTTTTTGTAGAATCTGCAAGTGGATATTTGGAGCCGTTTGAGGCCTATGCTGGAAAAGGAAATATCTTCACATAAAAACTGAACAGAAGCATTCTCAGAAACTTCTTTGTGTTGAGTGCATTCAACTCACAGACTTGAACTTACCTGTAGAAAGAGCAGTTTTGAAACACTCTTTTGGTAAAATCTGCAAGTGGTTATTTGGAGCACTTCGAGGCCTGTGCTGGGATATGGAATATCTTCACCTAAAAACTACAGAGAAGCATTCTCAGAAAGTTCTTCACGATGCATTCATTCAACTCACAAAGTTGAACCTTCCTTTTGATAGAACAGTTTTGAAACACTCTTTTTGTAGAATCTGCAAGAGGATATTTGGAGCGTTTTGAGGCCTATGCTGGAAAAGGAAATATCTTCACCTAAAAACTAGACAGAAGCATTCTCAGAAACTTCTGTGTGATGAGTGCATTCAACTCACAGACTTGAACGTTTCTTTTGATAGAACAGTTTTGAAACATTACGTTTGTAGAATCTGCAAGTGTTTATTCGGAGCACCTTGAGGCCTATGTTGGAAAAGGAAATATCTTCACATAAAAACTAGAGAGAAGGATTCTCAGAAACTTCTTTGTGATGAGTTCATTCAACTCACAGAGTTGAACCTACCAATTGATAGAGAAGTTTGGAAACACTCTTTTTGTAGAATCTGCAAGTGGATATTTGGAGCCGTTTGAGGCCTATGCTGGAAAAGGAAATATCTTCACATAAAAACTGAACAGAAGCATTCTCAGAAACTTCTTTGTGTTGAGTGCATTCAACTCACGGACTTGAACTTACCTGTAGAAAGAGCAGTTTTGAAACACTCTTTTGGTAAAATCTGCAAGTTGTTATTTGGAGCACTTCGAGGCCTGTGCTGGGATATGGAATATCTTCACCTAAAAACTACAGAGAAGCATTCTCAGAAAGTTCTTCACGATGCATTCATTCAACTCACAGAGTTGAACCTTCCCTTTGATAGAACAGTTTTGAAACACTCTTTTTGTAGAATCTGCAAGAGGATATTTGGAGCGTTTTGAGGCCTATGCTGGAAAAGGAAATATCTTCACCTAAAAACTGGACAGAAGCATTCTCAGAAACTTCTGTGTGATGAGTGAATTCAACTCACAGACTTGAACGTTTCTTTTGATAGAACAGTTTTGAAACATTACGTTTGTAGAATCTGCAAGTGTTTATTCGGAGCACCTTGAGGCCTATGTTGGAAAAGGAAATATCTTCACATAAAAACTAGAGAGAAGGATTCTCAGAAACTTCTTTGTGATGAGTTCATTCAACTCACAGAGTTGAACCTACCAATTGATAGAGAAGTTTGGAAACACTCTTTTTGTAGAATCTGCAAGTGGATATTTGGAGCCGTTTGAGGCCTATGCTGGAAAAGGAAATATCTTCACATAAAAACTGAACAGAAGCATTCTCAGAAACTTCTTTGTGTTGAGTGCATTCAACTCACAGACTTGAACTTACCTGTAGAAAGAGCAGTTTTGAAACACTCTTTTGGTAAAATCTGCAAGTGGTTATTTGGAGCACTTCGAGGCCTGTGCTGGGATATGGAATATCTTCACCTAAAAACTACAGAGAAGCATTCTCAGAAAGTTCTTCACGATGCATTCATTCAACTCACAGAGTTGAACCTTCCTTTTGATAGAACAGTTTTGAAACACTCTTTTTGTAGAATCTGCAAGAGGATATTTGGAGCGTTTTGAGGCCTATGCTGGAAAAGGAAATATCTTCACCTAAAAACTAGACAGAGGCATTCTCAGAAACTTCTGTGTGATGAGTGCATTCAACTCACAGACTTGAACGTTTCTTTTGATAGAACAGTTTTGAAATATTACGTTTGTAGAATCTGCAAGTGTTTATTCGGAGCACCTTGAGGCCTATGTTGGAAAAGGAAATATCTTCACAAAAAAACTAGAGAGAAGGATTCTCAGAAACTTCTTTGTGATGAGTTCATTCAACTCACAGAGTTGAACCTACCAATTGATAGAAAAGTTTGGAAACACTCTTTTTGTAGAATCTGCAAGTGGATATTTGGAGCCGTTTGAGGCCTATGCTGGAAAAGGAAATATCTTCACATAAAAACTGAACAGAAGCATTCTCAGAAACTTCTTTGTGTTGAGTGCATTCAACTCACGGACTTGAACTTATCTGTAGAAAGAGCAGTTTTGAAACACACTTTTGGTGAAATCTGCAAGTGGTTATTTGGAGCACTTCGAGGCCTGTGCTGGGATATGGAATATCTTCACCTAAAAACTACAGAGAAGCATTCTCAGAAAGTTCTTCACGATGCATTCATTCAACTCACAGAGTTGAACCTTCCTTTTGATAGAACAGTTTTGAAACACTCTTTTTGTAGAATCTGCAAGAGGATATTTGGAGCGTTTTGAGGCCTATGCTGGAAAAGGAAATATCTTCACCTAAAAACTAGACAGAAGCATTCTCAGAAACTTCTGTGTGATGAGTGCATTCAACTCACAGACTTGAACGTTTCTTTTGATAGAACAGTTTTGAGACATTACGTTTGTAGAATCTGCAAGTGTTTATTCGGAGCACCTTGAGGCCTATGTTGGAAAAGGAAATATCTTCACATAAAAACTAGAGAGAAGGATTCTCAGAAACTTCTTTGTGATGAGTTCATTCAACTCACAGAGTTGAACTTACCAATTGATAGAGAAGTTTGGAAACACTCTTTTTGTAGAATCTGCAAGTGGATATTTGGAGCCGTTTGAGGCCTATGCTGGAAAAGGAAATATCTTCACATAAAAACTGAACAGAAGCATTCTCAGAAACTTCTTTGTGTTGAGTGCATTCAACTCACAGACTTGAACTTACCTGTAGAAAGAGCAGTTTTGAAACACTCTTTTGGTAAAATCTGCAAGTGGTTATTTGGAGCACTTCGAGGCCTGTGCTGGGATATGGAATATCTTCACCTAAAAACTACAGAGAAGCATTCTCAGAAAGTTCTTCATGATGCATTCATTCAACTCACAGAGTTGAACCTTCCTTTTGATAGAACAGTTTTGAAACACTCTTTTTGTAGAATCTTCAAGAGGATATTTGGAGCGTTTTGAGGCCTATGCTGGAAAAGGAAATATCTTCACCTAAAAACTAGACAGAAGCATTCTCAGAAACTTCTGTGTGATGAGTGCATTCAACTCACAGACTTGAACGTTTCTTTTGATAGGACAGTTTTGAAACACTCCTTTTGTAGAATCTGCAAGTGTTTGTTTCGAACGCTTTGAGGCCTATGCTGGAAAAGGAAGTATCTTCACATAACGAGTACACAGAAGCATTCTCAGAAAGTTCTTTGTGATGACTGCATTCTACTCACAGACGTGAGCCTTCCTTTTGAAAGAGCAGTTTTGAAACACTCTTTTTGTAGAATCTGCAAGTGGAAATTTGGAGCGCTTTAAGGCCTATTCTGGGAAAAGAAATATCTTCACCTAAAAACTAGACAGAAGAATTCTCACAAACTTCTGTGTGATTAGTGCATTCAACTCACAGACTTGAACATTGCTTTTGATAGAGCAGTTTGGAAGCAGTCCTTTAGTAGAATCTGCAAGTGTTTATTTCGAGCGCTTTGACGCCTATGCTGGAAAAGGAAATATCTTCACATAAAAACTAGACAGAAGCATTCTCAGAAACTTCTTTGTGATGAGTGCATTCTACTCATAGAGCTGAAGACTCTTTTTGGTGGAAGAGTTTTCAGGCTGTCTTTTTGTAGAATCTGCAAGTGTATATTTGGAGCCCTCTGAGGCCTGTGCTGGGAAATGAAATATCTTCTCCTAAAAACTACACAGAAGCATTCTCAGAAACTTCTGTGTGATGAGTGCATTCAACTCACAGACTTGATCGTTTATTTTGATAGGACAGTTTTGAAACACTGCTTTCGTAGGATCTGCAAGTGTTTATTTGGAGCGCATTGAGGCCTATGCTGGAAAAGGAAGTATCTTCACATAACAACTACACAGAAGCATTCTCAGAAACTTCTTTGTGATGAGTGCATTCAACTCACAGAATTGAGCCTTCCTTTTGAAAGAGCAGTTTTGAAACACTCTTTTTGTAGAGTCTGCAAGTGGATATTTGGAGGGCTTTGAGGCCTATGCTGGGAAAAGAAATATCTTCACCTGAAACTAGACAGAAGCATTCTCACAAACTTCTGTGTGATTACTGCATTCAACTAACAGACCTGAACATTCCCTCTGATAGAGCAGTTTGGAAACACTCCTTTTGTAGAATCTGCAAGTGTTTAATTGGATCGCTTTGACGCCTATGCTGGAAAAGGAAATATCTTCACCTAAAAACTACACAGAAGCATTCTCAGAAACTTCTGTGTGATGAGTGCATTCAACTCACAGGCTTGAACGTTTCTTTTGATAGGAAAGTTTTGAAACACTCCTTTTGTAGAATCTGCAAGTGTTTGTTTCGAGCGCTTTGAGGCCTATGCTGGAAAAGGAGGTATCTTCACATAACAACTACACAGAAGCATTCTCAGAAACTTCTTTGTGATGAGTGCATTCAACTCACAGACTTGAGCCTTTCTTTTGAAAGAGCAGTTTTGAAACACTCTTTTTGTAGAATCTGCAACTGGATACTTGGAACGCTTCAAGTTATATTCTGGGAAAAGAAATAACTTCACCTAAAAACTGGACAGAAGCATTCTCACAAACTTCTGTGTGATTAGTGCATTCAGCTCACAGACTTGAACCTTCCTTTTGATAGAACAGTTTGGAAACACTCCTTTTGTAGAATCTGCAAGTGTTTATTTGGAGCGCTTTGACGCCTATGCTGGAAAAGGAAATATCTTCACCTAAAAACTAGACAGAAGCATTCTCACAAACTTCTGTGTGACTACTGCATTCAACTCACAGACTTGAACGTTCCCTCTGATAGAGCAGTTTCGATACACTCCTTTTGTAGAATCTGCAAGTGTTTATTTCGATCGCTTTGACGCCTATGCTGGAAAAGGAAATATATTCACCTAAAAACTACACAGAAGCATTCTCAGAAACTTCTCTGTGATGAGTGCATTCAACTCACAGACTTGAACGTTTCTTTTGATAGGACAGTTTTGAAACACTTCTTTTGTAGAATCTGCAAGTGTTTATTTCGAGCGCTTTGAGGCCTACGCTGGAAAAGGAAGTATCTTCACATAACAACTACACAGAAGCATTCTCAGAAACTTCTTTGTGATGAGTGCATTCAACTCACACGCTTGAGCCTTTCTTTTGAAAGAGCAGTTTTGAAACACTCTTTTTATAGAATCTGCAAGTGGATATTTGGAGCGCTTTAAGGCCTATTCTGGGAAAAGAAATATCTTCACCTAAAAACTGGACAGAAGCATTCTCACAAACTTCGGTGTGATTAGTGCATTCAACTCACAGACTTGAACCTTCCTTTTGATAGAGCAGTTTGGAAACACTCCTTTTGTAGAATCTGCAAGTGTTTATTTGGAGAGCTTGGACGCCTATGCTGGAAAAGGAAATATCTTCACATAAAAACTAGACAGAAGCATTCTCAGAAACTTCTTTCTGGTGAGTGGATTCTACTCACAGACTTGAACGTTCCTCTTGATACAGCAGTTTGGAAACACTACTTTTGTAGAATCTGCAAGTGTTTATTTGGATCGGTTTGACGCCTATGCTGGAAAAGGAAATATTTTCACCTAAAAACTACACAGAAGCATTCTCAGAAACTTCTCTGTGACGATTGCATTCAACGCACAGACTTGAACGTTTCTTTTGACAGGACAGTTTTGAAACACTCCTTTTGTAGAATCTGCAAGTGTTTATTTCGAGCGCTTTGAAGCCTATCCTGGAAAAGGAAGTATCTTCACATAACAATTACACAGAAGCATTCTCAGAAACTTCTTTGTGATGAGTGCATTCAACTCACAGACTTGAGCCTTTCTTTTGAAAGAGCAGTTTTGAAACACTCTTTTTGTGGAATCTGCAAGTGGAAATTTGGAGCGCTTTAAGGCCTATTCTGGGAAATGAAATATCTTCACCTAAAAACTAGACAGAAGCATTCTCACAAACTTCTGTGTGATTACTGCATTTAACTCACATACTTGAACATTCCCTCTGATAGAGCAGTTTGGATACACTCCTTTTGTAGAATCTGCAAGTGTTTATTTGGATCGCTTTGACGCCTATGTTGGAAAAGGAAATATCTTCACCTAAAAACTACACAGAAGCATTGTCAGAAACTTCTCTGTGATGAGTGCATTCAACTCACAGACTAGAACGTTTCTTTTGATAGGACAGTATTGAAACACTCCTTTTGTAGAATCTGCAAGTGTTTATTTCGAGCGCTTTGAGGCCTATGCTGGAAAAGGAAGTATCTTCATATAAAAATTACACAGAAGCCTTCTCAGAAACTTTTTTGTGATGAGTGCATTCAACTCAGAGACTTGAGCCTTTCTTTTGAAAGAGCAGTTTTGAAACACTCTTTTTGTAGAATCTGCAAGTGGAAATTTGGAGCGCTTTAAGGCCTATTCTGGGAAAAGAAATATCTTCACCTAAAAACTAGACAGAGGCATTCTCACAAACTTCTGTGTGATTAGTGCATTCAACTCACAGACTTGAACCTTCCTTTTGATAGAGCAGTTTGGAAACACTCCTTTTGTAGAATCTGCAAGTGTTTATTTGGAGCGCTTTGACGCCTATGCTGGAAAAGGAAATATCTTCACATAAAAACTAGACAGAAGCATTCTCAGAAACTTCTTTGTGGTGAGTGGATTCTACTCACAGACTTGAACGTTCCTCTTGATACAGCAGTTTGGAAACACTCCTTTTGTAGAATCTGCAAGTGTTTATTTGGATCGCTTTGACGCCTATGCTGGAAAAGGAAATATCTTCACCTAAAAACTACACAGAAGCATTGTCAGAAACTTCTCTGTGATGAGTGCATTCAACTCACAGACTTGAACGTTTCTTTTGACAGGAGAGTTTTGAAACACTCCTTTTGTAGAATCTGCAAGTGTTTGTTTCGAACGCTTTGAGGCCTGTGCTGGAAAAGGAAGTATCTTCACATAACGAGTACACAGAAGCATTCTCAGAAAGTTCTTTCTGATGACTGCATTCTACTCACAGACGTGAGCCTTCCTTTTGAAAGAGCAGTTTTGAAACACCCTTTTTGTAGAATCTGCAAGTGGAAATTTGGAGCGCTTTAAGGCCTATTCTGGGAAATGAAATATCTTCACCTAAAAACTAGACAGAAGCATTCTCACAAACTTCTGTGTGATTACTGCATTCAACTCACAGACTTGAACATTCCCTCTGATAGAGCAGTTTGGATATACTCCTTTAGTAGAATCTGCAAGTGTTTATTTGGATCGCTTTGACGCCTATGCTGGAAAAGGAAATATCTTCACCTAAAAACTACACAGAAGCATTCTCAGAAACTTCTCTGTGATGAGTGCATTCAACTCACAGACTAGAACGTTTCTTTTGATAGGACAGTTTTGAAACACTCCTTTTGAAGAATCTGCAAGTGTTTGTTTCGAGCGCTTTGAGGCCTATGCTGGAAACGGAAGTATCTTCACATAACGACTACACAGAAGCATTCTCAGAAACTTCTTTGTGATGAGTGCATTCAACTCACAGACTTGAGCCTTTCTTTTGAAAGAGCAGTTTTGAAACACTCTTTTTGTAGAATCTGCAACTGGATACTTGGAGCGCTTTAAGTTATATTCTGGGAAAAGAAATATCTTCACCTAAAAACTGGACAGAAGCATTCTCACAAACTTCTGTGTGATTAGTGCATTCAACTCACAGACTTGAACCTTCCTTTTGATAGAGCAGTTTGGAAACACTCCTTTTGTAGAATCTGCAAGTGTTTATTTGGAGCGCTTTGACGCCTATGCTGGAAAAGGAAATATCTTCACCTAAAAACTAGACAGAAGCATTCTCACAAACTTCTGTGTGATTACTGCATTCAACTCACAGACTTGAACATTCCCTCTGTTAGAGCAATTTGGATACACTCCTTTTGTAGAATCTGCAAGTGTTTATTTGGAGCGCTTTGACGCCTATGCTGGGAAAGGAAATATCCTCACATAAAAACTAGACAGAAGCATTCTCAGAAACTTCTTTGTGGTGAGTGGATTCTACTCACAGACTTGAACGTTCCTCTTGATACAGCAGTTTGGAAACACTACTTTTGTAGTATCTGCAAGTGTTTATTTGGATCGGTTTGACGCCTATGCTGGAAAAGGAAATATCTTCACCTAAAAACTACACAGAAGCATTCTCAGAAACTTCTCTGTGATGAGTGCATTCAACTCACAGACTTGAACGTTTCTTTTGACAGGACAGTTTTGAAACACTCCTTTTGTAGAATCTGCAAGTGTTTATTTCGAGCGCTTTGAAGCCTATCCTGGAAAAGGAAGTATCTTCACATAACAATTACACAGAAGCATTCTCAGAAACTTCTTTGTGATGAGTGCATTCAACTCACAGACTTGAGCCTTTCTTTTGAAAGAGCAGTTTTGAAACACTCTTTTTGTAGAATCTGCAAGTGGAAATTTGGAGCGCTTTAAGGCCTATTCTGGGAAATGAAATATCTTCACCTAAAAACTAGACAGAAGCATTCTCACAAACTTCTGTGTGATTACTGCATTCAACTCACATACTTGAACATTCCCTCTGATAGAGCAGTTTGGATACACTCCTTTTGTAGAATCTGCAAGTGTTTATTTGGATCGCTTTGACGCCTATGCTGGAAAAGGAAATATCTTCACCTAAAAACTACACAGAAGCATTCTCAGAAACTTCTCTGTGATGAGTGCATTCAACTCACAGACTAGAACGTTTCTTTTGATAGGACAGTTTTGAAACACTCCTTTTGTAGAATCTGCAAGTGTTTGTTTCGAGCGCATTGAGGCCTATGCTGGAAAAGGAAGTATCTTCACATAACGACTACACAGAAGCATTCTCAGAAAGTTCTTTGTGATGAGTGCATTCAACTCACAGTCTTGAGCCTTTCTTTTGAAAGAGCAGTTTTGAAGCACTCTTTTTGTAGAATCTGCAAGTGGAAATTTGGAGCGCTTTAAGGCCTGTTCTGGGAAAAGAAATATCTTCACCTAAAAACTAGACAGAGGCATTCTCACAAACTTCTGTGTGATTAGTGCATTCAACTCACAGACTTGAACATTGCTTTTGATAGAGCAGTTTGGAAACACTCCTTTAGTAGAATCTGCAAGTGTTTATTTGGAGCGCTTTGATGCCTATGCAGGAAAAGGAAATATCTTCACATAAAAACTAGACAGAAGCATTCTCAGAAACTTCTTTGTGATGAGTGCATTCTACTCATAGAGTTGAAGCCTCTTTTTGGTGGAAGAGTTTTCAGGCTCTCTTTTTGTAGAATCTGCAAGTGCATATTAGGAGGGATCCGAGGCCTGTGCTGGGAAATGAAATATCTTCACCTAAAAACAACACAGAAGCATTCTCAGAAACTTCTGTGTGATGAGTGCATTCAACTCACAGACTTGATCTTTTATTTTGATAGGACAGTTTTGAAACACTGCTTTCGTAGGATCTGCAAGTGTTTATTTGGAGCGCATTGAGGCCTATGCTGGAAAAGGAAGTATCTTCACATAACAACTACACAGAAGCATTCTCAGAAACTTCTTTGTGATGAGTGCATTCAACTCACAGAATTGAGCCTTCCTTTTGAAAGAGCAGTTTTGAAACACTCTTTTTGTAGAGTCTGCAAGTGGATATTTGGAGGGCTTTGAGGCCTATGCTGGGAAAAGAAATATCTTCACCTGAAACTAGACAGAAGCATTCTCACACACTTCTGGGTGATTACTGCATTCAACTCATAGACTTGAACATTCCCTCTGATAGAGCAGTTTGGAAACACTCCTTTTGTAGAATCTGCAAGTGTTTATTTGGTGCGCTTTGACGCCTATGCTGGAAAAGGAAATATCTTCACCTAAAAACTAGACAGAAGCATTCTCACAAACTTCTGTGTGATTACTGCATTCAACTCACAGACTTGAACATTCCCTCTGATAGAGCAGTTTGGACACACTCCTTTTGTAGAATCTGCAAGTGTTTATTTGGATCGCTTTGACGCCTATGCTGGAAAAGGAAATATCTTCACCTAAAAACTACACAGAAGCATTCTCAGAAACTTCTCTGTGATGAGTGCATTCAACTCAGAGACTTGAACGTTTCTTTTGACAGGACAGTTTTGAAACACTCCTTTTGTAGAATCTGCAAATGTTTATTTCGAGAGCTTTGAAGCCTATGCTGGAAAAGGAATTATCTTCACATAACAACTACACAGAAGCATTCTCAGAAACTTCTTTGTGATGAGTGCATTCAACTCACAGACTTGAGCCTTTCTTTTGAAAGAACAGTTTTGAAACACTCTTTTTGTAGAATCTGCAAGTGGAAATTTGGAGCGCTTTAAGGCCTATTCTGGGAAAAGAAATATCTTCACCTAAAAACTAGACAGAGGCATTCTCACAAACTTCTGTGTGATTAGTGCATTCAACTCACAGACTTGAACCTTCCTTTTGATAGAGCAGTTTGGAAACACTCCTTTTGTAGAATCTGCAAGTGTTTATTTGGAGCGCATTGACGCCTATGCTGGAAAAGGAAATATCTTCACCTAAAAACTAGACAGAAGCATTAACAGAAACTTCTTTGTGGTGAGTGGATTCTACTCACAGACTTGAACTTTCCTCTTGATACAGCAGTTTGGAAACACTTCTTTTGTAGAATCTGCAAGTGTTTATTTGGATCGCTTTGACGCCTATGCTGGAAAAGGAAATATCTTCACCTAAAAACTACACAGAAGCATTCTCAGAAACTTCTCTGTGATGAGTGCATTCAACTCACAGACTTGAATGTTTCTTTTGAAAGGACAGTTTTGAAACACTCCTTTTGTAGGATCTGCAATTGTTTATTTCGAGAGCTTTGAAGCCTATGCTTGAAAAGGAAGTATCTTCACATAACAACTACACAGAAGCATTCTCAGAAACTTTTTGTGATGAGTGCATTCAACTCACAGACTTGAGCCTTTCTTTTGAAAGAACAGTTTTGAAACACTCTTTTTGTAGAATCTGCAAGTGGAAAGTTGGAGCGCTTTAAGGCCTATTCTGGGAAAAGAAATATCTTCACCTAAAAACTAGACAGAAGCATTCTCACAAACTTCTGTGTGATTACTGCATTCAACTCACAGACTTGAACATTCCCTCTGATAGAGCAGTTTGGATACACTCCTTTTGTAGAATCTGCAAGTGTTTATTTGGATCGCTTTGACGCCTATGCTGGGAAAGGAAATATCTTCACCTAAAAACTACACAGAAGCATTCTCAGAAACTTCTCTGTGATGAGTGCATTCAACTCACAGACTAGAACGTTTCTTTTGACAGGACAGTTTTGAAACACTCCTTTTGTAGAATCTGCAAGTGTTTGTTTCGAGCGCTTTGAGGCCTATGCTGGAAAAGGAAGTATCTTCACATAACGACTACACAGAAGCATTCTCAGAAAGTGCTTTGTGATGAGTGCATTCAACTCACAGTCTTGAGCCTTTCTTTTGAAAGAGCAGGTTTGAAACACTCTTTTTGTAGAATCTGCAAGTGGAAATTTGGAGCGCTTTAAGGCCTGTTCTGGGAAAAGAAATATCTTCACCTAAAAACTAGACAGAGGCATTCTCACAAACTTCTGTGTGATTAGTGCATTCAACTCACAGACTTGAACCTTCCTTTTGATAGAGCAGTTTGGAAACACTCCTTTTGTAGAATCTGCAAGTGTTTATTTGGAGCGCTTTGACGCCTATGCTGGAAAAGGAAATATCTTCACATAAAAACTAGACAGAAGCATTCTCAGAAACTTCTTTGTGGTGAGTGGATTCTACTCACAGACTTGAACGTTCCTCTTGATACAGCAGTTTGGAAACACTCCTTTTGTAGAATCTGCAAGTGTTTATTTGGATCGCTTTGACGCCTATGCTGGAAAAGGAAATATCTTCACCTAAAAACTACACAGAAGCATTGTCAGAAACTTCTCTGTGATGAGTGCATTCAACTCACAGACTTGAACGTTTCTTTTGACAGGAGAGTTTTGAAACACTCCTTTTGTAGAATCTGCAAGTGTTTGTTTCGAACGCTTTGAGGCCTGTGCTGGAAAAGGAAGTATCTTCACATAACGAGTACACAGAAGCATTCTCAGAAAGTTCTTTCTGATGACTGCATTCTACTCACCGACGTGAGCCTTCCTTTTGAAAGAGCAGTTTTGAAACACTCTTTTTGTAGAATCTGCAAGTGGAAATTTGGAGCGCTTTAAGGCCTATTCTGGGAAATGAAATATCTTCACCTAAAAACTAGACAGAAGCATTCTCACAAACTTCTGTGTGATTACTGCATTCAACTCACAGACTTGAACATTCCCTCTGATAGAGCAGTTTGGATATACTCCTTTTGTAGAATCTGCAAGTGTTTATTTGGATCGCTTTGACGCCTATGCTGGAAAAGGAAATATCTTCACCTAAAAACTACACAGAAGCATTCTCAGAAACTTCTCTGTGATGAGTGCATTCAACTCACAGACTAGAACGTTTCTTTTGATAGGACAGTTTTGAAACACTCCTTTTGAAGAATCTGCAAGTGTTTGTTTCGATCGCTTTGAGGCCTATGCTGGAAAAGGAAGTATCTTCACATAACGACTACACAGAAGCATTCTCAGAAATTTCTCTGTGATGAGTGCATTCAACTCACAGACTTGAACGTTTGTTTTGATAGGAGAGTTTTGAAACACTCCTTTCGTAGATTCTGCAAGTGTTTATTTCGAGCGCTTTGGGGCCTATGCTGGAAAAGGAAGTATCTTCACATAACAACTACACAGAAGCATTCTCAGAAACTTCTTTGTGATGAGTGCATTCAACTCACAGACTTGAGCCTTCCTTTTGAAAGAGCAGTTTTGAAACACTCTTTTTGTAGAATCTGCAAGTGGAAATTTGGAGCGCTTTAAGCCCTATTCTGGGAAATGAAATATCTTCACCTAAAAACTAGACAGAAGCATTCTCACAAACTTCTGTGTGATTACTGCATTCAACTCACAGACTTGAACATTCCCTCTGATAGAGCGGTTTGGATACACTACTTTTGTAGAATCTGCAATTGTTTATTTGGATCGCTTTGACGCCTATGCTGGAAAAGGAAATATCTTCACCTAAAAACTACACAGAAGCATTCTCAGAAACTTCTCTGTGATGAGTGCATTCAACTCACAGACTAGAACGTTTCTTTTGATAGGACAGTATTGAAACACTCCTTTTGTAGAATCTGCAAGTGTTTATTTCGAGCGCTTTGAGGCCTATGCTGGAAAAGGAAGTATCTTCATATAAAAATTACACAGGAGCCTTCTCAGAAACTTCTTTGTGTTGAGTGCATTCAACTCACAGACTTGAGCCTTTCTTTTGAAAGAGCAGTTTTGAAACACTCTTTTTGTAGAATCTGCAAGTGGAAATTTGGAGCGCTTTAAGGCCTATTCTGGGAAAAGAAATATCTTCACCTAAAAACTAGACAGAGGCATTCTCACAAACTTCTGTGTGATTATTGCATTCAACTCACAGACTTGAACCTTCCTTTTGATAGAGCAGTTTGGAAACACTCCTTTTGTAGAATCTGCAAGTGTTTATTTGGAGCGCTTTGACGCCTATGCTGGAAAAGGAAATATCTTCACCTGAAAACTAGACAGAAGCATTAACAGAAACTTCTTTGTGGTGAGTGGATTCTACTCACAGACTTGAACTTTCCTCTTGATACAGCAGTTTGGAAACACTCCTTTTGTAGAATCTGCAAGTGTTTATTTGGATCGCTTTGACGCCTATGTGGAAAAGGAAATATCTTCACCTAAAAACTACACAGAAGCATTCTCAGAAACTTCTCTGTGATGAGTGCATTCAACTCACAGACTTGAATGTTTCTTTTGAAAGGACAGTTTTGAAACACTCCTTTTGTAGAATCTGCAAGTGTTTATTTCGAGAGCTTTGAGGCCTATGCTGGAAAAGGAAGTATCTTCACATAACGAGTACACAGAAGCATTCTCAGAAAGTTCTTTGCGATGAGTGCGTTCTACTCACAGACGTGAGCCTTCCTTTTGAAAGAGCAGTTTTGAAACACTCTTTTTGTAGAATCTGCAAGTGGAAATTTGGAGCGCTTTAAGGCCTATTCTGGGAAAGAAATATCTTCACCTAAAAACTAGACAGAAGAATTCTCACAAACTTCTGTGTGATAAGTGCATTCAACTCACAGACTTTAACGTTGCTTTTGATAGAGCAGTTTGGAAGCAATCCTTTAGTAGAATCTGCAAGTGTTTATTTGGAGCGCTTTGACGCCTATGCTGGAAAAGGAAATATCTTCACATAAAAACTAGACAGAAGCATTCTCAGAAACTTTTTGTGATGAGTGCATTCTACTCATAGAGTTGAAGCCTCTTTTTGGTGGAAGAGTTTTCAGGCTCTCTTTTTGTAGAATCTGCAAGTGCATATTTGGAGCGCTCCAAGGCCTGTGCTGGGAAATGAAATATCTTCACCTAAAAACTACACAGAAGCATTCTCAGAAACTTCTGTGTGATGAGTGCATTCAACTCACAGACCTGATCGTTTATTTTGATAGGACAGTTTTGAAACACTGCTTTCGTAGGATCTGCAAGTGTTTATTTGGAGCGCTTTGAGGCCTATGCTGGAAAAGGAAGTATCTTCACATAACAACTACACAGAAGCATTCTCAGAAACTTCTTTGTGATGAGTGCATTCAACTCACAGAATTGAGCCTTCCTTTTGAAAGAGCAGTTTTGAAACACTCTTTTTGTAGAGTCTGCAAGTGGATATTTGGAGGGCTTTGAGGCCTATGCTGGGAAAAGAAATATCTTCACCTGAAACTAGACAGAAGCATTCTCACACACTTCTCTGTGATTACTGCATTCAACTCACAGACTTGAACATTCCCTCTGATAGAGCAGTTTGGAAACACTCCTTTTGTAGAATCTGCAAGTGTTTATTTGGTGCGCTTTGACGCCTATGCTGGAAAAGGAAATATCTTCACCTAAAAACTAGACAGAAGCATTCTCACAAACTTCTGTGTGATTACTGCATTCAACTCACAGACTTGAACATTCCCTCTGATAGAGCAGTTTGGATACACACCTTTTGTAGAATCTGCAAATGTTTATTTCGAGCGCTTTGGGGCCTATGCTGGAAAAGGAAGTATCTTCACATAAAAACTACACAGAAGCATTCTCAGAAACTTCTTTGTGATGAGTGCATTCAGCTCACAGACTTGAGCCTTCCTTTTGAAAGAGCAGTTTTGAAACACTCTTTTTGTAGAATCTGCAATTGGAAATTTGGAGCGCTTTAAGGCCTATTCTGGGAAATGAAATATCTTCACCTAAAATCTAGACAGAAGCATTCTCACAAACTTCTGTGTGATTACTGCATTCAACTCACAGACTTGAACATTCCCTCTGATAGAGCGGTTTGGATACACTCCTTTTGTAGAATCTGCAAGTGTTTATTTGGATCGCTTTGACGCCTATGCTGGAAAAGGAAATATCTTCACCTAAAAACTACACAGAAGCATTCTCAGAAACTTCTCTGTGATGAGTGCATTCAACTCACAGACTAGAACGTTTCTTTTGATAGGACAGTTTTGAAACACTCCTTTTGTAGAATCTGCAAGTGTTTACTTCGAGCGCTTTGAGGCCTATGCTGGAAAAGGAAGTATCTTCACATAAAAATTACACAGAAGCATTCTCAGAAACTTCTTTGTGATGAGTGCATTCAACTCACAGACTTGAGCCTTTCTTTTGAAAGAGCAGTTTTGAAACACTCTTTTTGTAGAATCTGCAAGTGGAAATTTGGAGCGCATTAAGGCCTATTCTGGGAAAAGAAATATCTTCCCCTAAAAACTAGACAGAGGCATTCTCACAAACTTCTGTGTGATTAGTGCATTCAACTCACCGACTTGAACCTTCCTTTTGATAGAGCAGTTTGGAAACACTCCTTTTGTAGAATCTGCAAGTGTTTATTTGGAGCGCTTTGACGACTATGCTGGAATAGGAAATATCTTCACCTAAAAACTACACAGAAGCATTCTCAGAAACTTCTCTGTGATGAGTGCATTCAACTCACAGACTTGAACATTGCTTTTGATAGAGCAGTTTGGAAACACTCCTTTAGTAGAATCTGCAATTGTTTATTTCGAGCGCTTTGACGCCTATGCGGGAACAGGAAATATCTTCACATAAAAACTTGACAGAAGCATTCTCATAAACTTCTTTGTGATGAGTGCATTCTACTCATAGAGTTGAAGCCTCTTTTTGGTGGAAGAGTTTTCAAGCTCTCTTTTTGCGGAATCTGCAAATGCATATTTGGAGCGCTCTGAGGCCTGTGCTGGGAAGTGTAATATCTTCACCTAAAAACTACACAGAAGCATTCTCAGAAACTTCTGTGTGATGAGTGCATTCAACTCACAGACTTGAACGTTTATTTTGATAGGACAGTTTTGAAACACTCCTTTCGTAGGATCTGAAAGTGGTTATTTCGAGCGCACTGAGGCCTGTGCTGGAAAAGGAAGTATCTTCACATAACAACTACACAGAAGCATTCTCAGAAACTTCTTTGTGATGAGTGCATTCAACTCACAGACTTGAGCCATCCTTTTGAAAGAGCTGTTTTGAAACACTCTTTTTGTAGAGTCTGCAAGTGGATATATGGAGGGCTTTGAGGCCTATGCTGGGAAAAGAAATATCTCCACCTGAAACTAGACAGAAGCATTCTCACAAACTTCTGTGTGATTACTGCATTCAACTCACAGACTTGAATATTCCCTCTGATAGAGCAGTTCGGAAACACTCCTTTTTTAGAATCTGCAAGTGTTTATTTGGATCCCTTTGAGACCTATGCTGGAAAAGGAAATATCTTCACCTAAAAACTACACAGAAGCATTCTCACAAACTTCTGTCTGACTAGTGCATTCAACTCACGGACTTGAACATTCCCTCTGATAGAGCAGTTTGGAAACACTTCTTTTGTAGAATCTGCAAGTGTTTATTTGGAGCGCTTTGTCGCCTATGCTGGAAAAGGAAATATCTTCACATAAAAACTAGACAGAAGCATTCTCAGAAACTTCTTTGTGGTGAGTGCATCCTACTCACAGACTTGAACATTCCTCTTGATAGAGCAGTTTGGAAACACTCCTTTTGTAGAATCTGCAAGTGTTTATTTTGATCGCTTTGACGCCTATGCTGGAAAAGGAAATATCTTCACCTAAAAACTACAGAGAAGAATTCTCAGAAACTTCTCTGTGATGAGTGCATTCAACTCACAGACTTGAACGTTTCTTTTGATAGGACAGTTTTGAAACACTCCTTTTGTAGAATCTGCAAGTGTTTGTTTCGAGCGCTCTGAGGCCTATGTTCGAAAAGGAAGTATCTTCACATAACAACTACACAGAAGCATTCTCAGAAACTTTTTTGTGATGAGTGCATTCAACTCACAGACTTGCGCCTTTCTTTTGAACGAGCAGTTTTGAAACACTCTTTTTGTAGAATCTGCAAGTGGATATTTGAAGCGCTTTAAGGCCTATTCTGGGAAAAGAAATATGTTCACCTAAAAGCTAGACAGAAGCATTCTCACAAACTTCTGTGTGGTTAGTGCATTCTACTCACAGGCTTGCACCTTCCTTTTGATAGAGCAGTTTGGAAACACTCCTTTAGTAGAATCTGCAATTGTTTATTTTGAGGGCTTTGACCCCTATGAGGGAAAAGGAAATATCTTCACCTAAAAACTAGACAGAAGCATTCTCACAAACTTCTGTGTGATTACTGCATTCAACTCACAGACTTGAACATTCCCTCTGATAGAGCAGTTTGGAAACACTCCTTTTGTAGAATCTGCAAGTGTTTATTTGGATCGCTTTGACGCCTATGCTGGAAAAGGAAATATCTTCACCTAAAAACTACACAGAAGCATTCTCAGAAACTTCTCTGTGATGAGTGCATTCACCTCACAGTCTTGAACGTTTCTTTTGATAGGACAGTTTTGAAACACTCCTTTCGTAGAATCTGCAAGTGTTTATTTGGAGCGCTTTGAGGCCTATGCTGGAAAAGGAAGTATCTTCACATAACAACTACAGAGAAGCACTCTCAGAAAGTTCTTTGTGATGAGTTCATTCAACTCACAGACTTGAGCCTTCCTTTTGAAAGAGCAGTTTTGAAACACTCTTTTTGTAGAATCTGCAAGTGGAAATTTGGAGGGCTTTAAGGCCTATTCTGGGAAAAGAAATATCTTCACCTAAAAACTAGACAGAGGCATTCTCACAAACTTCTGTGTGATTAGTGCATTCAACTCACAGACTTGAACCTTCCTTTTGGTACAGCAGTTTGGAAACACTCCTTTTGTAGAATCTGCAAGTGTTTATTTGGAGCGCTTTGACGCCTATGCTGGAAAAGGAAATATCTTCACATAAAAACTAGACAGAAGCATTCTCAGAAACTTCTTTGTGGTGAGTGGATTCTACTCACAGACTTGAACTTTCCTCTTGATACACCAGTTTGGAAACACTCCTTTTGTAGTATCTGCAAGTGTTTATTTGGATCGCTTTGACGCCTATGCTGGAAAGGGAAATCTCTTCACCTAAAAACTACACAGAAGCATTCTCAGAAACTTCTCTGTGATGAGTGCATTCAACTTACAGACGTGAAAGTTTCTTTTGACAGGACAGTTTTGAAACACTCCTTTTGTAGAATCTGCAAGTGTTTATTTCGAGCGCTTTGAAGCCTACGCTGGAAAAGGAGGTATCTTCACATAACAACTACACAGAAGCATTCTCAGAAACTTCTGTGTGATGAGTGCATTCAACTCACAGACTTGAGCCTTTCTTTTGAAAGAACAGTTTTGAAACACTCTTTTTGTAGAATCTGCAGGTGGAAATTTGGAGCGCTTTAAGGCCTATTCTGGGAAAAGAAATATATTCACCTAAAACTGGACAGAAGCATTCTCACAAACTTCTGTGTGATTAGTGCATTCAACTCACAGACTTGAACCTTCCTTTTGATAGAGCAGTTTGGAAACACTCCTTTTGTAGAATCTGCAAGTGTTTATTTGGAGCGCTTTGACGCCTATGCTGGAAAAGGAAATATCTTCACCTAAAAACTAGACAGAAGCATTCTCACAAACTTCTGTGTGATTACTGCATTCAACTCACAGACTTGAACATTCGCTCTGATAGAGCAGTTTGGATACACTCCTTTTGTAGAATCTGCAAGTGTTTATTTGGATCGCTTTGACGCCTATGCTGGAAAAGGAAATATCTTCACCTAAAAACTACACAGAAGCATTCTCAGAAACTTCTCTGTGATGAGTGCATTCAACTCACAGACTTGAACGTTTCTTTTGATAGGACAGTTTTGAAACACTCCTTTTGTAGAATCTGCAAGTGTTTATTTCGAGCGCTTTGAGGCCTATGCTGGAAAAGGAAGTATCTTCACATAACAACTACACAGAAGCATTCTCAGAAACTTCTTTGTGATGAGTGCATTCAACTCACAGACTTGAGCCTTTCTTTTGAACGAGCAGTTTTGAAACACTCTTTTTATAGAATCTGCAAGAGGATATTTGGAACGCTTTAAGGCCTATTCTGGGAAAAGAAATATCTTCACCTAAAAACTGGAAAGAAGCATTCTCACAAACTTCTGTGTGATTAGTGCATTCAACTCACAGACTTGAACCTTCCTTTTGATAGAGCAGTTTGGAAACACTCCTTTTGTATAATCTGCAAGTGTTTATTTGGAGCGCTTTGACGCCTATGCTGGAAAAGGAAATATCTTCACATAAAAACTAGTCAGAAGCATTCTCAGAAACTTCTTTGTGGTGAGTGGATTCTACTCACAGACTTGAACGTTCCTCTTGATACAGCAGTTTGGAAACACTCCTTTTGTAGAATCTGCAAGTGTTTATTTGGATCGCTTTGACGCCTATGCTGGAAAAGGAAATATCTTCAATTAAAAACTAGACAGAAGCATTCTCACAAACTTCTGTGTGATTACTGCATTCAACTCACAGACTTGAACATTCCCTCTGATAGAGCAGTTTGGAAACACTCCTTTTGTAGAATCTGCAAGTGTTTATTTGGATCACTTTGAGACCTATGCTGGAAAAGGAAATATCTTCACCTAAAAACTACACAGAAGGATTCTCACAAACTTCTGTCTGACTAGTGCATTCAACTCACAGACTTGAACATTCCCTCTGATAGAGCAGTTTGGAAACACTCCTTTTGTAAAATCTGCAAGTGTTTATTTGGAGCGCTTTGACGCCTATGCTGGAAAAGGAAATATCTTCACATAAAAACTAGACAGAAGCATTCTCAGAAACTTCTTTGTGGTGAGTGCATTCTACTCACAGACTTGAACATTCCTCTTGATAGAGCAGTTTGGAAACCCTCCTTTTGTAGAATCTGCAAGTGTTTATTTGGATCGCTTTGACGGCTATGCTGGAAAAGGAAATATCTTCACCTAAAAACTACACAGAAGCATTCTCAGAAACTTCTCTGTGATGAGTGCATTCAACTCACAGACTTGAACGTTTCTTTTGATAGGACAGTTTTGAAACACTTATTTCGTAGAATCTGCAAGTGTTTATTTCGAGCGCTTTGGGGCCTATGCTGGAAAAGGAAGTATCTTCACATAACAACTACACAGAAGCATTCTCAGAAACTTCTTTGTGATGAGTGCATTCAACTCACAGACTTGAGCCTTTCTTTTGAAAGAACAGTTTTGAAACACTCTTTTTGTAGAATCTGCAAGTGGAAATTTGGAGCGCTTTAAGGCCTATTCTGTGAAAAGAAATATCTTCACCTAAAAACTGGACAGAAGCATTCTCACAAACTTCTGTGTGATTAGTGCATTCAACTCACAGACTTGAACCTTCCTTTTGATAGAGCAGTTTGGAAACACTCCTTTTGTAGAATCTGCAAGTGTTTATTTGGAGCGCTTTGTCGCCTATGCTGGAAAAGGAAATATCTTCACCTAAAAACTAGACAGAAGCATTCTCACAAACTTCTGTGTGATTACTGCATTCAACTCACAGACTTGAACATTCCCTCTGATAGAGCAGTTTGGATACACTCCTTTTGTAGAATCTGCAAGTGTTTATTTGGATCGCTTTGACGCCTATGCTGGAAAAGGAAATATCTTCACCTAAAAACTACACAGAAGCATTCTCAGAAACTTCTCTGTGATGAGTGCATCCAACTCACAGACTTGAACGTTTCTTTTGATAGGACAGTTTTGAAACACTCCTTTTGTAGAATCTGCAAGTGTTTATTTCGAGCGCTTTGAGGCCTTTGCTGGAAAAGGAAGTATCTTCACATAACAACTACACAGAAGCATTCTCAGAAACTTCTTTATGATGAGTGCATTCAACTCACAGACTTGAGCCTTTCTATTGAAAGAGCAGTTTTGAAACGCTCTTTTTATAGAATCTGCAAGAGGATATTTGGAGCGCTTTAAGGCCTATACTGGGAAAAGAAATATCTTCACCTTAAAACTGGACAGAAGCATTCTCACAAACTTCTGTGTGATTAGTGCATTCAACTCACAGACTTGAACCTTCCTTTTGATAGAGCAGTTTGGAAACACTCCTTTTGTAGTATCTGCAAGTGTTTATTTGGAGCGCTTGGACGCCTATGCTGGAAAAGGAAATATCTTCACATAAAAACTAGACAGAAGCATTCTCAGAAACTTCTTTGTGGTGAGTGGATTCTACTCACAGACTTGAACGTTCCTCTTGATACAGCAGTTTGGAAACACTCCTTTTGTAGAATCTGCAAGTGTTTATTTGGATCGGTTTAACGCCTATGCTGGAAAAGGAAATATCTTCACCTAAAAACTACACAGAAGCATTCTCAGAAACTTCTCTGTGATGAGTGCATTCAACTCATAGACTTTAACGTTTCTTTTGACAGGACAGTTTTGAAACACTCCTTTTGTAGAATCTGCAAGTGTTTATTTCGAGCGCTTTGTGGCCTATGCTGGAAAAGGAGGTATCTTCACAAAAAAACTACACAGAAGCATTCTCAGAAACTTCTTTGTGATGAGTGCATTCAACTCACAGACTTGAGCCTTTCTTTTGAAAGAGCAGTTTTGAAACACTCTTTTTGTAGAATCTGCAAGTGGAAATTTGGAGCGCTTTAAGGCCTGTTCTGGGAAAAGAAATATCTTCACCTAAAAACTAGACAGAGGCATTCTCACAAACTTCTGTGTGATAAGTGCATTCAACTGCCAGACTCGAACCTTCCTTTTGATAGAGCAGTTTGGAAACACTCCTTTTGTAGAATCTGCAAGTGTTTATTTGGAGCGCTTTGACGCCTATGCTGGAAAAGGAAATATCTTCACATAAAAACTAGACAGAAGCATTCTCAGAAACTTCTTTGTGGTGGGTGCATTCTACTCACAGACTTGAACCTTCCTTTTGATAGAGCAGTTTGGAAACAGTCCTTTTGTAGAATCTGCAAGTGTTTATTTGGAGCGCTTTGTCGCCTATGCTGGAAAAGGAAATATCTTCACCTAAACACTAGACAGAAGCATTCTCACAATCTTCTGTGTGATTACTGCATTCAACTCACAGACTTGAACATTCCCTCTGATGGAGCAGTTTGGATACACTCCTTTTGTAGAATCTGCAAGTGTTTATTTGGATCGCTTTGACGCCTATGCTGGAAAGGAAATATCTTCACCTAAAAACTACACAGAAGCATTCTCAGAAACTTCTCTGTGATGAGTGCATTCAACTCACAGACTTGAACGTTTCTTTTGATAGTACAGTTTTGAAACACTCCTTTTGTAGAATCTGCAAGTGTTTATTTCGAGTGCTTTGAGGCCTATGCTGGAAAAGGAAGTATCTTCACATAACAACTACACAGAAGCATTCTCAGAAACTTCTTTGTGATGAGTGCATTCAACTCACAGACTTGAGCCTTTCTTTTGAAAGAGCAGTTTTGAAACACTCTTTTTATAGAATCTGCAAGAGGATATTTGGAGCGCTTTAAGGCCTATTCTGGGAAAAGAAATATCTTCACCTAAAAACTGGAAAGAAGCATTCTCACAAACTTCTGTGTGATTAGTGCATTCAACTCACAGACTTGAACCTTCCTTTTGATAGAGCAGTTTGGAAACACTCCTTTTGTAGAATCTGCAAGTGTTTATTTGGAGCGCTTTGACGCCTATGCTTTAAAAGGAAATATCTTCACAGAAAAACTAGACAGAAGCATTCTCAGAAACTTCTTTGCGGTGAGTGGATTCTACTCACAGACTTGAACGTTCCTCTTGATACAGCAGTTTGGAAACACTCCTTTTGTAGAATCTGCAAGTGTTTATTTGGATCGCTTTGACTCCTATGCTGGAAAAGGAAATATCTTCACCTAAAAACTACACAGAAGCATTCTCAGAAACTTCTCTGTGATGAATGCATTCAAATCACAGACTTGAACGTTTCTTTTGACAGGACAGTTTTGAAACACTCCTTTTGTAGAATCTGCAAGTGTCTATTTCGAGCCCTTTGTGGCCTATGCTGGAAAAGGAGGTATCTTCACAAAAAAACTACACAGAAGCATTCTCAGAAACTTCTTTGTGATGAGTGCATTCAACTCATAGACTTGAGCCTTTCTTTTGAAAGAGCAGTTTTGAAACACTCTTTTTGTAGAATCTGCAAGTGGAAATTTGGAGCGCTTTAAGGCCTGTTCTGGGAAAAGAAATATCTTCACCTAAAAACTAGACAGAGGCATTCTCACAAACTTCTGTGTGATTACTGCATTCAACTCCCAGACTCGAACATTCCTTTTGATAGAGCAGTTTGGAAACACTCCTTTTGTAGAATCTGCAAGTGTTTATTTGGAGCGCTTTGACGCCTATGCTGGAAAAGGAAATATCTTCACATAAAAACTAGACAGAAGCATTCTCAGAAACTTCTTTGTGGTGAGTGGATTCTACTCACAGACTTGAACGTTCCCCTTGATACAGCAGTTTGGAAACACTCCTTTTGTAGAATCTGCAAGTGTTTATTTGGATCGCTTTGACGCCTATGCTGGAAAAGGAAATATCTTCACCTAAAAGCTACACAGAAGCATTCTCAGAAACTTCTCTGTGATGAGTGCATTCAACTCACAGACTTGAACGTTTCTTTTGACAGGACAGTTTTGAAACACTCCTTTTGTAGAATCTGCAAGTGTTTATTTCGAGCGCTTTGAAGCCTATGCTGGAAAAGGAAGTATCTTCACATAACAACTACACAGAAGCATTCTCAGAAACTTCTTTGTGATGAGTGCATTCAACTCACAGACTTGAGCCTTTCTTTTGAAAGAGCAGTTTTGAAACACTCTTTTTGTAGAATCTGCAAGTGGAAATTTGGAGCGCTTTAAGGCCTATCCTGGGAAAAGAAATATCTTCACCTAAAAACTAGACAGAGGAATTCTCACAAACTTCTGTGTGATTACGGCATTCAACTCACAGACTTGAACATTCCCTCTGATAGAGCAGTTTGGAAACACTCCTTTTGTAGAATCTGCAAGTGTTTATTTGGATCGCTTTGACGCCTATGCTGGAAAAGGAAATATCTTCACCTAAAAACTACACAGAAGCATTCTCAGAAACTTCTCTGTGATGAGTGCATTCAACTCACAGACTTGAACGTTTCTTTTGATAGGACAGTTTTGAAACACTCCTTTCGTAGGATCTGCAAGTGTTTATTTCGAGGGCTTTGGGGCCTATGCTGGAAAAGGAAGTATCTTCACATAACAACTACACAGAAGCATTCTCAGAAACTTCTTTGTGATGAGTGCATTCAACTCACAGACTTGAGCCTTTCTTTTGAAAGAGCAGTTTTGAAACACTCTTTTTGTAGAATCTGCAAGTGGAAATTTGGAGCGCTTTAAGGCCTGTTCTGGGAAAAGAAATATCTTCACCTAAAAACTAGACAGAGGCATTCTCACAAACTTCTGTGTGATTAGTGCATTCAACTCACAGACTTGAACCTTCCTTTTGATAGAGCAGTTTGGAAACACTCCTTTTGTAGAATCTGCAAGTGTTTATTTGGAGCGCTTTGACGCCTATGCTGGAAAAGGAAATATCTTCACATAAAAACTAGACAGAAGCATTCTCAGAAACTTCGTTGTGGTGAGTGGATTCTACTCACAGACTTGAACTTTCCTCTTGATACAGCAGTTTGGAAACACTCCTTTTGTAGAATCTGCAAGTGTTTATTTGGATCGCTTTGACGCCTATGCTGGAAAAGGAAATATCTTCACCTAGAAACTACACAGAAGCATTCTCAGAAACTTCTCTGTGATGAGTGCATTCAACTCACAGACTTGAACGTTTCTTTTCACAGGTCAGTTTTGAAACACTCCTTTTGTAGAATCTGCAAGTGTTTATTGCGAGCGCTTTGAAGCCTATGCTGGAAAAGGAAGTATCTTCACATAAGAACTACACAGAAGCATTCTCAGAAACTTCTTTGTGATGAGTGCATTCAACTCACAGACTTGAGCCTTTCTTTTGAAAGAACAGATTTGAAACACTCTTTTTGTAGAATCTGCAAGTGGAAATTTGGAGCGCTTTAAGGCCTATTCTGGGAAAAGAAATATCTTCACCTAAAAACTGGACAGAGGCATTCTCACAAACTTCTGTGTGATTAGCGCATTCAACTCACAGACTTGAACCTTCCTTTTGATAGAGCAGTTTGGAAACACTCCTTTTGTAGAATCTGCAAGTGTTTATTTGGAGCGCTTTGACGCCTGTGCTGGAAAAGGAAATATCTTCACATAAAAACTAGACAGAAGCATTCTCAGAAACTTCTTTGTGGTGAGTGGATTCTACTCACAGACTTGAACGTTCCTCTTGATACAGCAGTTTGGAAACACTCCTTTTGTAGAATCTGCAAGTGTTTATTTGGATCGGTTTGACGCCTATGCTGGAAAAGGAAATATCTTCACCTAAAAACTACACAGAATCATTCTCAGAAACTTCTCTGTGATGAGTGCATTCAACTCACAGACTTGAACGTTTCTTTTGACAGGACAGTTTTGAAACACTCCTTTTGTAGAATCTGAAAGCGTTTATTTCGAACGCTTTGAGCCCTATGCTGGAAAAGGAAGTATCTTCACATAAAAACTACACAGAAGCATTCTCAGAAACTTCTTTGTGATGAGTGCATTCAACTCACAGTCTTGAGCCTTTCTTTTGAAAGAGCAGTTTTGAAACACTCTTTTTGTAGAATCTGCAAGTGGAAATTTGGAGCGCTTTAAGGCCTGTTCTGGGAAAAGAAATATATTCACCTAAAAACTAGACAGAGGCATTCTCACAAACTTCTGTGTGATTAGTGCATTCGACTCACAGACTTGAACCTTCCTTTTGATAGAGCAGTTTGGAAACACTCCTTTTGTAGAATCTGCAAGTGTTTATTTGGAGCGCTTTGACGCCTATGCTGGAAAAGGAAATATCTTCACATAAAAACTAGACAGAAGCATTCTCAGAAACTTCTTTGTGATGAGTGCATTCTACTCATAGAGCTGAAGCCTCTTTTTGGTGGAAGAGTTTTCAGGCTCTCTTTTTGTAGAATCTGCAAGTGCATATTTGGAGCGCTCCGAGGCCTGTGCTGGGAAATGAAATATCTTCACCTAAAAACTACACAGAAGCATTCTCAGAAACTTCTGTGTGATTACTGCATTCAACTCACAGACTTGAACATTCCCTCTGATAGAGCAGTTTGGAAACCCTCCTTTTGTAGAATCTGCAAGTGTTTAATTGGATCGCTTTGACGCCTATGCTGGAAAAGGAAATATCTTCACCTAAAAACTACACAGAAGCATTCTCAGAAACTTCTGTGTGATGAGTGCATTGAACTCACAGGCTTGAACGTTTCTTTTGATAGGACAGTTTTGAAACACTCCTTTTGTAGAATCTGCAAGTGTTTGTTTCGAGCGCTTTGAGGCCTATGCTGGAAAAGGAGGTATCTTCACATAACAACTACACAGAAGCATTCTCAGAAACTTCTTTGTGATGAGTGCATTCAACTCACAGACTTGAGCCTTTCTTTTGAAAGAGCAGTTTTGAAACACTCTTTTTGTAGAATCTGCAACTGGATACTTGGAACGCTTTAAGTTATATTCTGGGAAAAGAAATATCTTCACCTAAAAACTGGACAGAGGCATTCTCACAAACTTCTGTGTGATTAGTGCATTCAACTCACAGACTTGAACCTTCCTTTTGATAGAGCAGTTTGGAAACACTCCTTTTGTAGAATCTGCAAGTGTTTATTTGGAGCGCTTTGATGCCTATGCTGGAAAAGGAAATATCTTCACCTAAAAACTAGACAGAAGCATTCTCACAAACTTCTGTGTGATTACTGCATTCAACTCACAGACTTGAACATTCCTTCTGATAGAGCAGTTTCGATACACTCCTTTTGTAGAATCTGCAAGTGTTTATTTCGATCGCTTTGACGCCTATGCTGGAAAAGGAAATATATTCACCTAAAAACTACACAGAAGCATTCTCAGAAACTTCTGTGTGATGAGTGCATTCAACTCACAGAACTGAGCCTTCCTTTTGAAAGAGCAGGTTTGAAACACTCTTTTTGTAGAATCTGCAAGTGGAAATTTGGAGCGCTTTAAGGCCTATTCTGGGAAAAGAAATATCTTCACCTAAAAACTAGACAGAAGAATTCTCACAAACTTCTGTGTGATTAGTGCATTCAACTCACAGACTTGAACATTGCTTTTGATAGAGCAGTTTGGAAGCACTCCTTTAGTAGAATCTGCAAGTGTTTATTTGGAGCGCTTTGACGCCTATGCTGTAAAAGGAAATACCTTAAGATAAAAACTAGACAGAAGCATTCTCAGAAACTTCTTTGTGATTAGTGCATTCAACTCACAGACTTGAGCCTTTCTTTTGAAAGAGCAGTTTTGAAACACTCTTTTTGTAGAATCTGCAAGTGGATATTTGGAGCGCTTTAAGGCCTGTTCTGGGAAAAGAAATATCTTCACCTAAAAACTAGACAGAGGCATGCTCACAAACTTCTGTGTGATTAGTGCATTCAACTCACAGGCTTGAACCTTCCTTTTGATAGAGCAGTTTGGAAACACTCCTTTTGTAGAATCTGCAAGTATTTATTTGGAGCGCTTTGACGCCATTGCTGGAAAAGGAAATATCTTCACATGAAAAATAGACAGAAGCATTCTCAGAAACTTCTTTGTGGTGAGTGGATTCTACTCACAGACTTGAACGTTCCTCTTGATACAGCAGTTTGGAAACAGTACTTTTGTAGAATCTGCAAGTTTTTATTTGGATCGGTTTGACGCCTATGCTGGAAAAGGAAATATCTTCACCTAAAAACTACACAGAAGCATTCTCAGAAATTTCTCTGTGATGAGTGCATTCAACTCACAGACTAGAACGTTTCTTCTGAGAGGACAGTTTTGAAACACTCCTTTTGTAGAATCTGCAAGTGTTTATTTCGAGCGCTTTGAGGCCTATGCTGGAAAAGGAAGTATCTTCACATAAAAATTACACAGAAGCATTCTCAGAAACTTCTTTGTGATGAGTGCATTCAACTCACAGACTTGAGCCTTTCTTTTGAAAGAGCAGTTTTGAAACACTCTTTTTGTAGAATCTGCAAGTGGAAATTTGGAGCGCTTTAAGGCCTATTCTGGGAAAAGAAATATCTTCACCTAAAAACTAGACAGAGGCATTCTCACAAACTTCTGTGTGATTAGTGCATACAACTCACAGACTTGAACCTTCCTTTTGATAGAGCAGTTTGGAAACACTCCTTTTGTAGAACCTGCAAGTGTTTATTTGAAGCGCTTTGACGCCTATGCTGGAAAAGGAAATATCTTCACATAAAAACTAGACAGAAGCATTCTCAGAAACTTCTTTGTGGTGAGTGGATTCTACTCACAGACTTGAACTTTCCTCTTGATAGAGCAGTTTGGAAACACTCCTTTTGTAGAATCTGCAAGTGTTTATTTCGAGCGCTTTGAGGCGTATGCTGGAAAAGGAAGTATCTTCACATAAAAACTACACAGAAGCATTCTCAGAAACTTCTTTGTGATGAGTGCATTCAACTCACAGACTTGAGCCTTTCTTTTGAAAGAGCAGTATTGAAACACTCTTTTTGTAGAATCTGCAAGTGGAAATTTGGAGCGCTTTAAGGCCTGTTCTGGGAAAAGAAATATCTTCACCTAAAAACTAGACAGAGGCATTCTCACAAACTTCTGTGTGATTAGTGCATTCAACTCACAGACTTGAACCTTCCTTTTGATAGAGCTGTTTGGAAACACTCCTTTTGTAGAATCTGCAAGTGTTTATTTGGAGCGCTTTGACGCCTATGCTGGAAAAGGAAATATCTTCACCTAAAAACTACACAGAAGCATTCTCAGAAACTTCTCTGTGATGAGTGCATTCAACTCACAGACTTGAACGTTTCTTTTGACAGGACAGATTTGAAACACTCCTTTTGTAGAATCTGCAAGTGTTTATTTCGAGCGCTTTGAAGCCTATCCTGGAAAAGGAAGTATCTTCACATAACAACTACACAGAAGCATTCTCAGAAACTTCTTTGTGATTAGTGCATTCAACTCACAGACTTGAGCCTTTCTTTTGAAAGAGCAGTTTTGAAACACTGTTTTTGTAGAATCTGCAAGTGGAAATTTGGAGCGCTTTAAGGCCTATTCTGGGAAATGAAATATCTTCACCTAAAAACTAGACAGAAGCATTCTCACAAACTTCTGTGTGATTACTGCATTCAACTCACAGACTTGAACTTTCCCTCTGATAGAGCAGTTTGGATACACTCCTTTTGTAGAATCTGCAAGTGTTGATTTGGATCGCTTTGACGCCTATGCTGGAAAAGGAAATATCTACACCTAAAAACTACACAGAAGCAATCTCAGAAACTTCTCTGTGATGAGTGCATTCAACTCACAAACTAGAACGTTTCTTTTGATAGGACAGTTTTGAAACACTCCTTTTGTAGAATCTGCAAGTGTTTGTTTCGAACGCTTTGAGGCCTATGCTGGAAAAGGAAGTATCTTCACATAACGAGTACACAGAAGCATTCTCAGAAAGTTCATTGTGATGAGTGCATTCTACTCACAGACGTGAGCCTTCCTTTTGAAAGAGCAGTTTTGAAACACTCTTTTCGTAGAATCTGCAAGTGAAAATTTGGAGCGCTTTAAGGCCTATTCTGGGAAAGAAATATCTTCACCTAAAAACTAGACAGAAGAATTCTCACAAACTTCTGTGTGATTAGTGCATTCAACTCACAGACTTGAACGTTGCTTTTGATAGAGCAGTTTGGAAACACTCCTTTAGTAGAATCTGCAAGTGTTTATTTGGAGCGCTTTGACGCCTATGCTGGAAAAGGAAATATCTTCACATAAAAACTAGACAGAAGCATTCTCAGAAACTTCTTTGTGATGAGTGCATTCTACTCATAGAGTTGAAGCCTCTTTTTGGTGGAAGAGTTTTCAGGCTCTCTTTTTGTAGAATCTGCAAGTGCATATTTGGAGCGCTCCGAGGCCTGTGCTGGGAAATGAAATATCTTCACCTAAAAACTACACAGAAGCATTCTCAGAAACTTCTGTGTGATGAGTGCATTCAACTCACAGACTTGATCGTTTATTTTGATAGGAGAGTTTTGAAACACTGCTTTCGTAGGATCTGCAAGTGTTTATTTGGAGCGCTTTGAGGCCTGTTCTGGAAAAGGAAGTATCTTCACATAACAACTACACAGAAGCATTCTCTGAAACTTCTTTGTGATGAGTGCATTCAACTCACAGAATTGAGCCATCCTTTTGAAAGAGCAGTTTTCAAACACTCTTTTTGTAGAGTCTGCAAGTGGATATTTGGAGGGCTTTGAGGCCTATGCTGGGAAAAAAATATCTCCACCTGAAACTAGACAGAAGCATTCTCACAAACTTCTGTGTGATTACTGCATTCAACTCACAGACTTGAACATTCCCTCTGATAGAGCAGTTTGGAAACACTCCTTTTGTAGAATCTGCAAGTGTTTATTTGGATCACTTTGAGACCTATGCTGGAAAAGGAAATATCTTCACGTAAAAACTACACAGAAGCATTCTCACAAACTTATATCTGACTAGTGCATTGAACTCACAGACTTGAACATTCCCTCTGATAGAGCAGTTTGGAAACACCCCTTTTGTAGAATCTGCAAGTGTTTATTTGGATCGCTTTGACGCCTATGCTGGAAAAGGAAATATCTTCACCTAAAAACTACACAGAAGAATTCTCAGAAACTTTTCTGTGATGAGTGCATTCAACTCACAGACTTGAACATTTCTTTTGATAGGACAGTTTTGAAACACTCCTTTTGTAGAATCTGCAAGTGTTTGTTTCTAGCGCTTTGAGGCCTATGTTCGAAAATTAAGTATCTTCACATAACAACTACACAGAAGCATTCTCAGAAACTTTTTTGTGATGCGTGCATTCAACTCACAGACTTGCGCCTTTCTTTTGAAAGAGCAGTTTTGAAACACTCTTTTTGTAGAATCTGCAAGTGGAAATTTGCAGCGCTTTAAGGCCTATTCTGGGAAAAGAAATATCTTCACCTAAAAACTAGACAGAAGCATTCTCACAAACTTCTGTGTGATTAGTGCATTCAACTCAGAGACTTGAACCTTCCCTCTGATAGAGCAGTCTGGAAACACTCCTTTGTAGAATCTGCAAGTGTTTATTTGGATCGCTTTGACGCCTATGCTGGAAAAGGAAATATCTTCACCTAAAAACTACACAGAAGCATTCTCAGAAATTTCTCTGTGATGAGTGCATTCAACTCACAGACTTGAACATTGCTTTTGATAGAGCAGTTTGGAAGCACTCCTTTAGTAGAATCTGCAAGTGTTTATTTGGAGCGCTTTGACGCCTATGCTGGAAAAGGAAATATCTTCACATAAAAACTAGACAGAAGCATTCTCAGAAACTTCTTTGTGATGAGTGCATTCTACTCATATAGTTGAAGCCTCTTTTTGGTGGAAGAGTTTTCAGGCTCTCTTTTTGTAGAATCTGCAAGTGCATATTTGGAGCGCTCCGAAGCCTGTGCTGGGAAATGAAATATCTTCACCTAAAAACTACACAGAAGCATTCAAAAAAACTTCTGTGTGATGAGTGCATTCAACTCACAGACTTGATCGTTTATTTTGATAGGACAGTTTTGAAACACTGCTTTCGTAGGATCTGCAAGTGTTTGTTTGGAGCGCATTGAGGCCTATGCTGGAAAAGGAAGTATCTTCACATAACAACTACACAGAAGCATTCTCAGAAACTTATTTGTGATGAGTGCATTCAACTCACAGAATTGAGCCTTCCTTTTGAAAGAGCAGTTTTGAAACACTCTTTTTGTAGAGTAAGCAAGTGGATATTTGGAGGGCTTTGAGGCCTATGCTGGGAAAAGAAATATCTTCACCTGAAACAAGACAGAAGCATTCTCACACACTTCTGTGTGATTACTGCATTCAACTCACAGACTTGAACATTCCCTCTGATAGAGCAGTTTGGAAACACTCCTTTTGTAGAATCTGCAAGTGTTTAATTGGATCGCTTTGACGCCTATGCTGGAAAAGGAAATAACTTCACCTAAAAACTACACAGAAGCATTCTCAGAAACTTCTGTGTGATGAGTGCATTCAACTCACAGGCTTGAACGTTTCTTTTGATAGGACTGTTTTGAAACACTCCTTTTGTATAATCTGCAAGTGTTTGTTTCGAGCTCTTTGACGCCTATGCTGGAAAAGGAAATATCTTCACATAAAAACTAGACAGAAGCATTCTCAGAAACTTCTTTGTGGTGAGTGGATTCTACTCACAGACTTGAACGTTCCTCTTGATACAGCAGTTTGGAAACACTCCTTTTGTAGAATCTGCAAGTGTTTATTTGGATCGGTTTGACGCCTATGCTGGAAAAGGAAATATCTTCACCTAAAAACTACACAGAAGCATTCTCAGAAACTTCTCTGTGATGAGTGCATTCAACTCACAGACTTGAACGTTTCTTTTGATAGGACAGTTTTGAAACACTCCTTTTGTAGAATCTGCAAGTGTTTATTTCGAGCGCTTTGAGGCCTATGCTGGAAAAGGAAGTATCTTCAGATAAAAACTACACAGAAGCATTCTCAGAAACTTCTTTGTGATGAGTGCATTCAATTCACGGACTTGAGCCTTTCTTTTGAAAGAGCAGTTTTGAAACACTCTTTTTGTAGAATCTGCAAGTGGAAATTTGTAGCGCTTTAAGGCCTGTTCTGGGAAAAGAAATATCTTCAACTAAAAACTAGACAGAGGCATTCTCACAAACTTCTGTGTGATTAGTGCATTCAACTCACAGACTTGAACCTTCCTTTTGATAGAGCAGTTTGGAAACACTCCTTTTGTAGAATCTGCAAGTGTTTATTTGGAGCGCTTTGACGCCTATGCTGGAAAAGGAAATATCTTCACATAAAAACTAGACAGAAGCATTCTCACAAACTTCTGTGTGATTACTGCATTCAACTCACAGACTTGAACATTCCCTCTGATAGAGCGGTTTGGACACACTCCTTTTGTAGAATCTGCAAGTGTTTATTTGGATCGCTTTGACGCCTATGTTGGAAAAGGAAATATCTTCACCTAAAAACTACACAGAAGCATTCTCAGAAACTTCTCTGTGATGAGTGCATTCAACTCACAGACTTGAACGTTTCTTTTGACATTACAGTTTTGAAACACTCCTTTTGTAGAATCTGCAAGTGTTTATTTCGAGAGCTTTGAAGCCTATGCTGGAAAAGGAAGTATCTTCACATAACAACTACACAGAAGCATTCTCAGAAACTTCTTTGTGATGAGTGCATTCAACTCACAGACTTGAGCCTTTCTTTTGAAAGAGCAGTTTTGAAACACTATTTTTGTAGAATCTGCAAGTGGAAATTTGGAGCGCTTTAAGGCCTATTCTGGGAAATGAAATATCTTCACCTAAATACTAGACAGAAGCATTCTCACAAACTTCTGTGTGATTACTGCATTCAACTCAAAGACTTGAACTTTCCCTCTGATAGAGCAGTTTGGATACACTCCTTTTGTAGGATCTGCAAGTGTTTATTTGGATCGCTTTGACGCCTATGCTGGAAAAGGAAATATCTTCACCTAAAAACTACACAGAAGCATTCTCAGAAACTTCTCTGTGATGAGTGCATTCAAATCACAGACTAGAACGTTTCTTTTGATAGGACAGTTTTGAAACACGCCTTTTGTAGAATCTGCAAGTGTTTGTTTCGAACGCTTTGAGGCCTATGCTGGAAAAGGAAGTATCTTCACATAACGAGTACACAGAAGCATTCTCAGAAAGTTCTTTGTGATGAGTGCATTCTACTAACAGACGTGAGCCTTCCTTTTGAAAGAGCAGTTTTGAAACACTCTTTTTGTAGAATCTGCAAGTGGAAATTTGGAGCGCTTTAAGGCCTATTCTGGGAAAAGAAATATCTTCACCTAAAAACTAGACAGAAGAATTCTCACAAACTTCTGTGTGATTAGTGCATTCAACTCACAGACTTGAACATTGCTTTTGATAGAGCAGTTTGGAAACACTCCTTTAGTAGAATCTGCAAGTGTTTATTTGGAGCGCTTTGACGCCTATGCTGGAAAAGGAAATATCTTCACATAAAAACTAGACAGAAGCATTCTCAGAAACTTCTTTGTGATGAGTGCATTCTACTCATAGAGTTGAATCCTCTTTTTGGTGGAAGAGTTTTCAGGCTCTCTTTTTGTAGAATCTGCAAGTGCATATTTGGAGCGCTCCGAGGCCTGTGCTGGGAAATGAAATATCTTCACCTAAAAACTACACAGAAGCATTCTCAGAAACTTCTGTGTGATGAGTGAATTCAACTCACAGACTTGATCGTTTATTTTGATAGGACAGTTTTGAAACACTGCTTTCGTAGGATCTGCAAGTGTTTATTTGGAGCGCATTGAGGCCTATGCTGGAAAAGGAAGTATCTTCCCATAACAACTACACACAAGCATTCTCAGAAACTTCTTTGTGATGAGTGCATTCAACTCACAGAATTGAGCCTTCCTATTGAAAGAGCAGTTTTGAAACACTCTTTTTGTAGAGTCTGCAAGTGGATATTTGGAGGGCTTTGGGGCCTATGCTGGGAAAAGAAATATCTTCACCTGAAACTAGACAGAAGCATTCTCACACACTTCTGTGTGATTACTGCACTCAACTCACAGACTTGAACATTCCCTCTGATAGAGCAGTTTGGAAACACTCCTTTTGTAGAATCTGCAAGTGTTTAATTGGATCGCTTTGATGCCTATGCTGGAAAAGGAAATATCTTCACCTAAAAACTACACAGAAGCATTCTCAGAAACTTCTCTGTGATGAGTGCATTCAACTCACAGGCTTGAACGTTTCTTTTGACAGGACAGTTTTGAAACACTCCTTTTGTAGAATCTGCAAGTGTTTGCTTCGAGCGCTTTGAGGCCTATGCTGGAAAAGGAAGTATCTTCACATAACAACTACACAGAAGCATTCTCAGAAACTTCTTTGTGATGAGTGCATTCAACTCACAGACTTGAGCCTTTCTTTTGAAAGAGCAGTTTTGAAACACTCTTTTTGTAGAATCTGCAACTGGATACTTGGAACGCTTTAAGTTCTATTCTGGGAAAAGAAATATCTTCACCTAAAAACTGGACGGAAGCATTCTCACAAACTTCTGTGTGATTAGTGCATTCAGCTCACAGACTTGAAACTTCCTTTTGATAGAGCAGTTTGGAAACACTCCTTTTGTAGAAAATGCAAGTGTTTATTTGGAGCGCTTGGACGCCTATGCTGGAAAAGGAAATATCTTCACATAAAAACTAGACAGAAGCATTCTCAGAAACTTCTTTGTGGTGAGTGGATTCTACTCACAGACTTGAACGTTCCTCTTGATACAGCAGTTTGGAGACACTACTTTTGTAGAATCTGCAAGTGTTTATTTGGATCGGTTTGACGCCTATGCTGGAAAAGGAAATATCTTCACCTAAAAACTACGCAGAAGCATTCTCAGAAACTTCTCTGTGATGAGTGCATTCAACTCACAGACTTGAACGTTTCTTTTGACAGGACAGTTTTGAAACACTCCTTTTGTAGAATCTGCAAGTGTTTATTTCGAGAGCTTTGAAGCCTATGCTGGAAAAGGAAGTATCTTCACATAACAATTACACAGAAGCATTCTCAGAAACTTCTTTGTGATGAGTGCATTCAACTCACAGACTTGAGCCTTCCTTTTGAAAGAGCAGTTTTGAAACACTCTTTTTGTAGAATCTGCAAGTGGAAATTTGGAGCGCTTTTAGGCCTATTCTGGGAAATGAAATATCTTCACCTAAAAACTAGACAGAAGCATTCTCACAAACTTCTGTGTGATTACTGCATTCAACTCACAGACTTGAACATTCCCTCTGATAGAACAGTTTGGATACACTCCTTTTGTAGAATCTGCAAGTGTTTATTTGGATCGCTTTGACGCCTATGCTGGAAAAGGAAATATCTTCACCTAAAAACTACACAGAAGCATTCTCAGAAACTTCTCTGTGATGAGTGCATTCAACTCACAGACTAGAACGTTTCTTTTGATAGGACAGTTTTGAAACACTCCTTTTGTAGAATCTGCAAGTGTTTGTTTCGAGCGCTTTGAGGCCTATGCTGGAAAAGGAAGTATCTTCACATAACGACTACACAGAAGCATTCTCAGAAAGTTCTTTGTGATGAGTGCATTCAACTCACAGACTTGAGCCTTCCTTTTGAAAGAGCAGGTGTGAAACACTCTTTTTGTAGAATCTGCAAGTGGAAATTTGGAGCGCTTTAAGGCCTATTCTGGGAAAAGAAATATCTTCACCTAAAAACTAGACAGAAGAATTCTCACAAACTTCTGTGTGATTAGTGCATTCAACTCACAGACTTGAACATTGCTTTTTATAGAACAGTTTGGAAGCACTCCTTTAGTGGAATCTGCAAGTGTTTATTTGGAGCGCTTTGATGCCTATGCTGGAAAAGGAAATATCTTCACATAAAAACTAGACAGAAGCATTCTCAGAAACTTCTTTGTGATGAGTGCATTCTACTCATAGAGCTGAAGCCTCTTTTTGGTGGAAGGGTTTTCAGGCTCTCTTTTTGTAGAATCTGCAAGTGCATATTTGGAGCGCTCCGAGGCCTGTGCTGGGAAATGAAATATCTTCACCTAAAAACTACACAGAAGCAATCTCAGAAACTTCTGTGTGATGAGTGCATTCAACCCACAGACTTGATGGTTTATTTTGATAGGACAGTTTTGAAACACTGCTTTCGTAGGATCTGCAAGTGTTTATTTGGAGCGCATTGAGGCCTATGCTGGAAAAGGAAGTATCTTCACATAACAACTACACAGAAGCATTCTCAGAAACTTCTTTGTGATGAGTGCATTCAACTCACAGAATTGAGCCTTCCTTTTGAAAGAGCAGTTTTGAAACACTCTTTTTGTAGTGTCTGCAAGTGGATATTTGGAGGGCTTTGAGGCCTATGCTGGGAAAAGAAATATCTTCACCTGAAACTAGACAGAAGCATTCTCACAAACTTCTGTGTGATTACTGCATTCAACTCACAGACCTGAACATTCCCTCTGATAGAGCAGTTTGGAAACACTCCTTTTGCAGAATCTGCAAGTGTTTATTGCGATCGCTTTGACGCCTATGCTGGAAAAGGAAATATATTCACCTAAAAACTACACAGAAGCATTCTCAGAAACTTCTCTGTGATGAGTGCATTCAACTCACAGACTTGAACGTTTCTTTTGATAGGACAGTTTTGAAACACTTCTTTTGTAGAATCTGCAAGTGTTTATTTCGAGCGCTTTGAGGCCTATGCTGGAAAAGGAAGTATCTTCACATAACAACTACACAGAAGCATTCTCAGAAACTTCTTTGTGATGAGTGCATTCAACTCACACGCTTGAGCCTTTCTTTTGAAAGAGCAGTTTTGAAACACTCTTTTTATAGAATCTGCAAGTGGATATTTGGAGCGCTTTAAGGCCTATTCTGGGAAAAGAAATATCTTCACCTAAAAACTGGACAGAAGCATTCTCACAAACTTCTGTGTGATTAGTGCATTCAACTCACAGACTTGAACCTTCCTTTTGATACAGCAGTTTGGAAACACTCCTTTTGTAGAATCTGCAAGTGTTTATTTGGAGCGCTTTGACGCCTATGCTGGAAAAGGAAATATCTTCACATAAAAACTAGACAGAAGCATTCTCAGAAACTTCTTTGTGGTGAGTGGATTCTACTCACAGACTTGAACGTTCCTCTTGATACAGCAGTTTGGAAACACTCCTTTTGTAGAATCTGCAAGTGTTTATTTGGATCGGTTTGACGCCTATGCTGGAAAAGGAAATATCTTCACCTAAAAACTACAAAGAAGCATTCTCAGAAACTTCTCTGTGATGAGTGCACTCAACTCACAGAATTGAGCCTTCTTTTTGAAAGAGCAGTTTTGAAACACTCTTTTTGTAGAGTCTGCAAGTGGATATTTGGAGGGCTTTGAGGCCTATGCTGGGAAAAGAAATATCTTCACCTGAAACTAGACAGAAGCATTCTCACACACTTCTGTGTGATTACTGCATTCAACTCACAGACTTGATCATTCCCTCTGATAGAGCAGTTTGGAAACACTCCTTTTGTAGAATCTGCAAGTGTTTAATTGGATCGCTTTGACGCCTATGCTGGAAAAGGAAATATCTTCACCTAAAAACTACACAGAAGCATTCTCAGAAACTTCTCTGTGATGAGTGCATTCAACTCACAGGCTTGAACGTTTCTTTTGACAGGACAGTTTTGAAACACTCCTTTTCTAGAATCTGCAAGTGTTTGCTTCGAGCGCTTTGAGACCTATGCTGGAAAAGGAAGTATCTTCACATAACAACTACACAGAAGCATTCTCAGAAACTTCTTTGTGATGAGTGCATTCAACTCACAGACTTGAGCCTTTCTTTTGAAAGAGCAGTTTTGAAACACTCTTTTTGTAGAATCTGCAAGTGGAAATTTGGAGCGCTTTAAGGCCTGTTCTGGGAAAAGAAATATCTTCACCTAAAAACTAGACAGAGGCATTCTCACAAACTTCTGTGTGATTAGTGCATTCAACTCACAGACTTGAACCTTCCTTTTGATAGAGCAGGTTGGAAACACTCCTTTTGTAGAATCTGCAAGTGTTTATTTGGAGCGCTTTGACGCCTATGCTGGAAAAGGAAATATCTTCACGTAAAAACTAGACAGAAGCATTCTCAGAAACTTCTTTGTGGTGAGTGGATTCTACTCACAGGCTTGAACGTTCGTCTTGATACAGCAGTTTGGAAACACTCCTTTTGTAGAATCTGCAAGTGTTTATTTGGATCGCTTTGACGCCTATGCTGGAAAAGGAAATATCTTCACCTAAAAACTACACAGAAGCATTCTCAGAAACTTCTCTGTGATGAGTGCATTCAACTCACAGACTTGAACGTTTCTTTTGACAGGACAGTTTTGAAACACTCCTTTTGTAGAATCTGCAAGTGTTTATTTCAAGCGCTTTGAAGCCTATCCTGGAAAACGAAGTATCTTCACATAACAACTATACAGAAGCATTCTCAGAAACTTCTTTGTGATTAGTGCATTCAACTCACAGACTTGAACCTTTCTTTTGAAAGAGCAGTTTTGAAACACCGTTTTTATAGAATCTGCAAGTGGAAATTTGGAGCGCTTTAAGGCCTATTCTGGGAAATGAAATATCTTCACCTAAATACTAGACAGAAGCATTCTCACAAACTTCTGTGTGATTACTGCATTCAACTCAAAGACTTGAACTTTCCCTCTGATAGAGCAGTTTGGATACACTCCTTTTGTAGAATCTGCAAGTGTTTATTTGGATCGCTTTGACGCCTATGCTGGAAAAGGAAATATCTTTACCTAAAAACTACACAGAAGCATTCTCAGAAACTTCTCTGTGATGAGTGCATTCAAATCACAGACTAGAACGTTTCTTTTGATAGGACAGTTTTGAAACACGCCTTTTGTAGAATCTGCAAGTTTTTGTTTCGAACGCTTTGAGGCCTATGCTGGAAAAGGAAGTATCTTCACATAACGAGTACACAGAAGCATTCTCAGAAAGTTCTTTGTGATGAGTGCATTCTACTCACAGACGTGAGCCTTCCTTTTGAAAGAGCAGTTTTGAAACACTCTTTTTGTAGAATCTGCAAGTGGAAATTTGGAGCGCTTTAAGGCCTATTCTGGGAAAGAAATATCTTCACCTAAAAACTAGACAGAAGAATTCTCACAAACTTCTGTGTGATTAGTGCATTCAACTCACAGACTTGAACGTTGCTTTTGATAGAGCAGTTTGGAAGCAATCCTTTAGTAGAATCTGCAAGTGTTTATTTGGAGCGCTTTGACGCCTATGCTGGAAAAGGAAACATCTTCACATAAAAACTAGACAGAAGCATTCTCAGAAACTTCTTTGTGATGAGTGCATTCTACTCATAGAGTTGAAGCCTCTTTTTGGTGGAAGGGTTTTCAGGCTCTCTTTTTGTAGAATCTGCAAGTGCATATTTGGGGCGCTCCGAGGCCTGTGCTGGGAAATGAAATATCTTCACCTAAAAACTACACAGAAGCATTCTCAGAAACTTCTGTGTGATGAGTGCATTCAACTCACAGACTTGATCGTTTATTTTGATTGGACAGTTTTGAAACACTGCTTTCGTAGGATCTGCAAGTGTTTATTTGGAGCGCTTTGAGGCCTACGCTGGAAAAGGAAGTATCTTCACATAACAACTACACAGAAGCATTCTCAGAAACTTCTTTGTGATGAGTGCATTCAACTCACAGAATTGAGCCATGCTTTTGAAAGAGCAGTTTTGAAACACTCTTTTTGTAGAGTCTGCAAGTGGATATTTGGAGGGCTTTGAGGCCTATGCTGGGAAAAGAAATATCTTCACCTGAAACTAGACAGAAACATTCTCACACACTTCTGTGTGATTACTGCATTCAACTCACAGACTTGAACATTCCCTCTGATAGAGCAGTTTGGAAACACTCCTTTTGTAGAATCTGCAAGTGTTTAATTGGATCGCTTTGACGCCTATGCTGGAAAAGGAAATATCTTCACCTAAAAACTACACAGAAGCATTCTCAGAAACTTCTGTGTGATGAGTGCATTCAACTCACATGCTTGAACGTTTCTTTTGATAGGACAGTTTTGAAACACTCCTTTTGTAGAATCTGCAAGTGTTTGTTTCGAGCGCTTTGAGGCCTATGCTGGAAAAGGAAGTATCTTCACATAACAACTACACAGAAGCATTCTCAGAAACTTCTTTGTGATGAGTGCATTCAACTCACAGACTTGAGACTTTCTTTTGAAAGAGCAGTTTTGAAACACTCTTTTTGTAGAATCTGCAACTGGATACTTGGAACGCTTTAAGTTATATTCTGGGAAAAGGAATATCTTCACCCAAAAACTGGAGAGAAGCATTCTCACAAACTTCTGTGTGATTAGTGCATTCAACTCACAGACTTGAACCTTCCTTTTGATAGAGCAGTTTGGAAACACTTCTTTTGTAGAATCTGCAAGTGTTTATTTGGAGCGCTTTGACGCCTATGCTGGAAAAGGAAATATCTTCACATAAAAACTAGACAGAAGCATTCTCAGAAACTTCTTTGTGGTGAGTGGATTCTACTCACAGACTTGAGCTTTCCTCTTGATACAGCAGTTTGGAAACACTCCTTTTGTAGAATCTGCAAGTGTTTATTTGGATCGCTTTGACGCCTATGCTGGAAAAGGAAATATCTTCACCTAAAAACTACACAGAAGCATTCTCAGAAATTTCTCTGTGAGGAGTGCATTCAACTCACAGACTTGAACGTTTCTTTTGATGGGACAGTTTTGAAACACTCCTTTCGTAGAATCTGCAAGTGTTTATTTCGAGCGCTTTGGGGCCTATGCTGGAAAAGGAAGTATCTTCACATAACAACTACACAGAAGGATTCTCAGAAACTTCTTTGTGATGAGTGCATTCAACTCACAGACTTGAGCCTTCCTTTTGAAAGAGCAGTTTTGAAACACTCTTTTTGTAGAATCTGCAAGTGGAAATTTGGAGCGCTTTAAGGCCTATTCTGGGAAATGAAATATCTTCACCTAAAAACTAGACAGAAGCGTTCTCACAAACTTCTGTGTGATTACTGCATTCAACTCACATACTTGAACATTCCCTCTGATAGAGCAGTTTGGATACACTTCTTTTGTAGAATCTGCAAGTGTTTATTTGGAGCGCTTTGACGCCTATGCTGGAAAAGGAAATATCTTCACCTAAAAACTACACAGAAGCATTCTCAGAAACTTCTGTGTGATTACTGCATTCAACTCACAGACTTAAACATTCCCTCTGATAGAGCAGTTTCGATACACTCCTTTTGTAGAATCTGCAAGTGTTTATTTCGATCGCTTTGACGCCTATGCTGGAAAAGGAAATATATTCACCTAGAAACTACACAGAAGCATTCTCAGAAACTTCTCTGTGATGAGTGCATTCAACTCACAGACTTGAACGTTTCTTTTGATAGGACAGTTTTGAAACACTTCTTTTGTAGAATCTGCAAGTGTTTATTTCGAGCGCTTTGAGGCCTATGCTGGAAAAGGAAGTATCTTCACATAACAACTACACAGAAGCATTCTCAGAAACTTCTTTGTGATGAGTGCATTCAACTCACACGCTTGAGCCTTTCTTTTGAAAGAGCAGTTTTGAAACACTCTTTTTATAGAATCTGCAAGTGGATATTTGGAGTGCTTTAAGGCCTATTCTGGGAAAAGAAATATCTTCACCTAAAAACTGGACAGAATCATTCTCACAAACTTCTGTGTGATTAGTGCATTCAACTCACAGACTTGAACCTTCCTTTTGATAGAGCAGTTTGGAAACAGTCCTTTTGTAGAATCTACAAGTGTTTATTTGGAGCGCTTGGACGCCTATGCTGGAAAAGGAAATATCTTCACATAAAAACTAGACAGAAGCATTCTCAGAAACTTCTTTGTGGTGAGTGGATTCTACTCACAGACTTGAACGTTCCTCTTTATACAGCAGTTTGGAAACACTACTTTTGTAGAATCTGCAAGTGTTTATTTGGATCGGTTTGACGCCTATGCTGGAAAAGGAAATATCTTCACCTAAAAACTACACAGAAGCATTCTCAGAAACTTCTCTGTGATGAGTGCATTCAACTCACAGACTTGAACGTTTCTTTTGACAGGAGAGTTTTGAAACACTCCTTGTGTAGAATCTGCAAGTGTTTATTTCGAGCGCTTTGAAGCCTATCCTGGAAAAGGAAGTATCTTCACATAAAAATTACACAGAAGCATTCTCAGAAACTTCTTTGTGATGAGTGCCTTCAACTCACAGACTTGAGCCTTTGTTTTGAAAGAGCAGTTTTGAAACACTCTTTTTGTAGAATCTGCAAGTGGAAATTTGGAGCGCTTTAAGGCCTATTCTGGGAAAAGAAATATCTTCACCTAAAAACTAGACGGAAGCATTCTCACAAACTCCTTTGTGATTACTGCATTCAACTCACAGACTTGAACATTCCCTCTGATAGAGCAGTTTGGAAACTCTCCTTTTGTAGAATCTGCAAGTGTTTATTTGGATCGCTTTGACGCCTATGCTGGAAAAGGAAATATCTTCACCTAAAAACTACACAGAAGCATTCTCAGAAATTTCTCTGTGATGAGTGCATTCAACTCACAGACTTGAACGTTTCTTTTGATAGGACAGTTTTGAAACACTCCTTTCGTAGAATCTGCAAGTGTTTATTTCGAGCGCTTTGGGGCCTATGCTAAAAAAGGAAGTATCTTCACATAACAACTACACAGAAGCATTCTCAGAAACTTCTTTGTGATGAGTGCATTCAACTCACAGACTTGAGCCTTCCTTTTGAAAGAGCAGTTTTGAAACACTCTTTTGTAGAATCTGCAAGTGGAAATTTGGAGCGCTTTAAGGCCTATTCTGGGAGATGAAATATCTTCACCTAAAAACTAGACAGAAGCATTCTCACAAACTCCTGTGTGATTACTGCATTCAACTCACAGACTTGAACATTCCCTCTGATAGAGCAGTTTGGAAACTCTCCTTTTGTAGAATCTGCAAGTGTTTATTTGGATCGCTTTGACGCCTATGCTGGAAAAGGAAATATCTTCACCTGAAAATTACACAGAAGCATTCTCAGAAATTTCTCTGTGATGAGTGCATTCAACTCACAGACTTGAACGTTTCTTTTGATGGGACAGTTTTGAAACACTCCTTTCGTAGAATCTGCAAGTGTTTATTTCGAGCGCTTTGGGGCCTATGCTGGAAAAGGAAATATCTACACATAACAACTACACAGAAGGATTCTCAGAAACTTCTTTGTGATGAGTGCATTCATCTGACAGACTTGAGCCTTCCTTTTGAAAGAGCAGTTTTGAAACACTCTTTTTGTAGAATCTGCAAGTGGAAATTTGGAGCGCTTTAAGGCCTATTCTGGGAAATGAAATATCTTCACCTAAAAACTAGACAGAAGCATTCTTAGAAACTTCTGTGTGATTACTGCATTCAACTCACATACTTGAACATTCCCTCTGATAGAGCAGTTTGGATACACTTCTTTTGTAGAATCTGCAAGTGTTTGTTTCGAGCGCTTTGAGGCCTATGCTGGAAAAGGAAGTATCTTCACATAACGACTACACAGAAGCATTCTCAGAAAGTTCTTTGTGATGAGTGCATTCAACTCACAGAACTGAAGCCTCTTTTTGGTGGAAGAGTTTTCAGGCTCTCTTTTTGTAGAATCTGCAAGTGCATATTTGGAGCGCTCCGAGGCCTGTGCTGGGAAATGAAATATCTTCACCTAAAAAGTACACAGAAGCATTCTCAGAAACTTCTGTGTGATCAGTGCATTCAACTCACAGACTTGATCGTTTATTTTGATAGGACAGTTTTGAAACACTGCTTTCGTAGGATCTGCAAGTGTTTATTTGGAGCGCATTGAGGCCTATGCTGGAAAAGGAAGTATCTTCACATAACAACTACACAGAAGCATTCTCAGAAACTTCTTTGTGATGAGTGCATTCAACTCACAGACTTGAGCCTTTCTTTTGAAAGAGCAGTTTTGAAACACTCTTTTTATAGAATCTGCAAGAGGATATTTGGAGCGCTTTAAGTTATATTCTGGGAAAAGAAATATCTTCACCTGAAACTAGACAGAAGCATTCTCACACACTTCTGTGTGATTAGTGCATTCAACTCACAGTCTTGAACCTTCCTTTTGATAGAGCAGTTTGGAAACACTCCTTTTGTAGAATCTGCAAGTGTTTATTTGGAGCGCTTTGACGCCTATGCTGGAAAAGGAAATATCTTCACATAAAACTAGACAGAAGCATTCTCAGAAACTTCTTTGTGGTGAGTGGATTCTACTCACAGACTTGAACGCTCCTCTTGATACAGCAGTTTGGAAACACTACTTTTGTAGAATCTGCAAGTGTTTATTTGGATCGGTTTGTCGCCTATGCTGGAAAAGGAAATATCTTCACCTAAAAACTACACAGAAGCATTCTCAGAAACTTCTCTGTGATGAGTTCATTCAACTCACAGACTTGAACGTTTCTTCTGACAGGACAGTTTTGAAACACTCCTTTTGTAGAATCTGCAAGTGTTTATTTCGAGCGCTTTGAGGCCTATGCTGGAAAAGGAAGTATCTTCACATAAAAATTGCACAGAAGCATTCTCAGAAACTTCTTTGTGATGAGTGCATTCAACTCACAGACTTGAGCCTTTCTTTTCAAATAGCAGTTTTGAAACACTCTTTTTGTAGAATCTGCAAGTGGAAATTTGGAGCGCTTTATGGCCTATCCTGGGAAAAGAAATATCTTCACCTAAAAACTAGACAGAGGCATTCTCACAAACTTCTGTGTGATTAGTGCATTCAACTCACAGACTTGAACCTTCCTTTTGATAGAGCAGTTTGGAAACACTCCTTTTGTAGAATCTGCAAGTGTTTATTTGGAGCGCTTTGACGCCTATGCTGGAAAAGGAAATATCTTCACATAAAAACTAGACAGAAGCATTCTCAGAAACTTCTTTGTGGTGTGTGGATTCTACTCACAGACGTGAACTTTCCTCTTGATAGAGCAGTTTGGAAACACTCCTTTTGTAGAATCTGCAAGTGTTTATTTGGATCGCTTTGAAGCCTATGCTGGAAAAGGAAATATCTTCACCTAAAAACTACACAGAAGCAATCTCAGCAACTTCTCTGTGATGAGTGCATTCAACTCACAGACTTGAACGTTTCTTTTGACAGGACAGTTTTGAAACACTCCTTTTGTAGAATCTGCAAGTGTTTGTTTCGAGCGCTTTGAAGCCTATGCTGGAAAAGGAAGTATCTTCACATAACAACTACACAGAAGCATTCTCAGAATCTTCTTGGTGATGAGTGCATTCAACTCACAGACTTGAGCCTTTATTTTGAAAGAACAGTTTTGAAACACTCTTTTTGTAGAATCTGCAAGTGGAAATCTGGAGCGCTTTAATGCCTATTCTGGGAAAAGGAATATCTTCACCTAAAAACTGGACAGAAGCATTCTCACAAACTTCTGTGGATTAGTGCATTCAACTCACAGACTTGAACCTTCCTTTTGATAGAGCAGTTTGGAAACACTCCTTTAGTAGAATCTGCAAGTGTTTATTTGGAGCGCTTTGACGCCTATGCTGGAAAAGGAAATATCTTCAACTAAAAACTAGACAGAAGCATTCTCACAAACTCCTGTGTGATTACTGCATTCAACTCACAGACTTGAACATTCCCTCTGATAGAGCAGTTTGGAGACACTCCTTTTGTAGAATCTGCAAGTGTTTATTTGGATCGCTTTGACCCCTATGCTGGAAAAGGAAATATCTTCACCTAAAAATTACACAGAAGAATTCTCAGAAATTTCTCTGTGATGAGTGCATTCAACGCACAGACTTGAACGTTTCTTTTGATGGGACAGTTTTGAAACACTCCTTTCGTAGAATCTGCAAGTGTTTATTTCGAGCGCTTTTGGGCCTATGCTGGAAAAGGAACTATCTTCACATAACAACTACACAGAAGGATTCTCAGAAACTTCTTTGTGATGAGTGCATTCAACTCACAGACTTGAGCCTTCCTTTTGAAAGAGCAGTTTTGAAACACTCTTTTTGTAAAATCTGGAAGTGGTAATTTGGAGCGCTTTAAGGCCTATTCTGGGAAATGAAATATCTTCACCTAAAAACTAGACAGAAGCATTCTCACAAACTTCTGTGTGATTACTGCATTCAACTCACAGACTTGAACATTCTCTCTGATAGAGCAGTTTGGATACACTCCTTTTGTAGAATCTGCAAGTGTTTATTTGGAGCGCTTTGACGCCTATGCTGGAAAAGGAAATCTCTTCACATAAAAACTAGACAGAAGCATTCTCAGAAACTTCTTTGTGATGAGTGCATTCTACTCATAGAGCTGAAGCCTCTTTTTGGTGGAAGAGTTTTCAGGCTCTCTTTTTGTAGAATCTGCAAGTGCATATTTGGAGCGCTCCGAGGCCTGTGCTGGGAAATGAAATATCTTCACCTAAAAACTACACAGAAGCATTCTGAGACACTTCTGTGTGATCAGTGCATTCAACTCACAGACTTGATCGTTTATTTTGATAGGACAGTTTTGAAACAGTGCTTTCGTAGGATCTGCAAGTGTTTATTTGGAGCGCATTGAGGCCTATGCTGGAAAAGGAAGTATCTTAACATAACAACTACACAGAAGCATTCTCAGAAACTTCTTTGTGATGAGCGCATTCAACTCACAGACTTGAGCCTTTCTTTTGAAAGAGCAGTTTTGAAGCACTCTTTTTATAGAATCTGCAAGAGGATATTTGGAGCGCTTTAAGTTATATTCTGGGAAAAGAAATATCTTCACCTAAAAACTGGACAGAAGCATTCTCACAAACTTCTGTGTGATTAGTGCATTCAACTCACAGACTTGAACCTTTCTTTTGATAAAGCAGTTTGGAAACACTCCTTTTGTAGAATCTGCAAGTGTTTATTTGGAGCGCTTTGACGCCTATGCTGGAAAAGGAAATATCTTCACCTAAAAACTAGACAGAAGCATTCTCAGAAACTTCCTTGTGGTGAGTGGATTCTACTCACAGACTTGAACGTTCCTCTTGATACTGCAGTTTGGAAACACTCCTTTTGTAGAATCTGCAAGTGTTTATTTGGATCGGTTTGAAGCGTATGCTGGAAAAGGAAAGATCTTCACCTAAAAACTACATAGAAGCATTCTCAGAAACTTCTCTGTGATGAGTGCATTCAACTCACAGACTTGAACGTTTCTTTTGACAGGACAGTTTTGAAACACTCCTTTTGTAGAATCTGCAAGTGTTTATTTCGAGCGCTTTGAGACCTATGCTGGAAAAGGAAGTATCTTCACATAAACACTACACAGAAGCATTCTCAGAAACTTCTTTGTGATGAGTGCATTCAACTCACAGACTTGAGCCTTCCTTTTGAAAGAGCAGTTTTGAAACACTCTTTTTGTAGAGTCTGCAAGTGGAAATTTGGAGCGCCTTAAGGCCTATTCTGGGAAAAGAAATATCTTCTGCTAAAACTGGACAGAAGCATTCTCACAAACTTCTGTGTGATTACTGCATTCAACTCACAGACTTGAACATTCCCTCTGTTAGAGCAGTTTGGAAACACTGCTTTTGTAGAATCTGCAAATGTTTATTTGGAGCGCTTTGACGCCTATGCTGGAAAAGGAAATATCTTCACCTAAAAACTAGACAGAAGCATTCTCACAAACTTCTGTGTGATTACTGCATTCAACTCACAGACTTGAACATTCCCTCTGATAGAGCAGTTTGGATACACTCCTTTTGTAGAATCTGCAAGTGTTTATTTGGAGCGCTTTGACGCCTATGCTGGAAAAGGAAATATCTTCACATAAAAACTAGACAGAAGCAGTCTCAGAAACTTCTTTGTGGTGAGTGGATTCTACTCACAGACTTGAACGTTCCCCTTGATACAGCAGTTTGGAAACACTCCTTTTGTAGAATCTGCAAGTGTTTATTTGGATCGCTTTGACGCCTATGCTGGAAAAGGAAATATCTTCACCTAAAAGCTACACAGAAGCATTCTCAGAAACTTCTCTGTGATGAGTGCATTTAACTCACAGACTTGAACGTTTCTTTTGACAGGACAGTTTTGAAACACTCCTTTTGTAGAATCTGCAAGTGTTTATTTCGAGCGCTTTGAAGCCTATGCTGGAAAAGGAAGTATCTTCACATAACAACTACACAGAAGCATTCTCAGAAACTTCTTTGTGATGAGTGCATTCAACTCACAGACTTGAGACTTTCTTTTGAAAGAGTAGTTTTGAAACACTCTTTTTGTAGAATCTGCAAGTGGAAATTTGGAGCGCTTTAAGGCCTATTCTGGGAAAAGAAATATCTTCACCTAAAAACTAGACAGAAGCATTCTCACAAACTTCTGTGTGATTACTGCATTCAACTCACAGACTTGAACATTCCCTCTGATAGAGCAGTTTGGATACACTCCTTTTGTAGAATCTGCAAGTGTTTATTTGGATCGCTTTGACGCCTATGCTGGAAAAGGAAATATCTTCACCTAAAAACTACACAGAAGCATTCTCAGAAACTTCTTTGTGATGAGTGCATTCTACTCATAGAGTTGAAGCCTCTTTTTGGTGGAAGAGTTTTCAAGTTCTCTTTTTGTAGAATCTGCAAATGCATATTTGGAGCGCTCTGAGGCCTGGGCTGGGAAATGAAATATCTTCACCTAAAAACTACACAGAAGCATTCTCAGAAACTTCTGTGTGATGAGTGCATTCAACTCACAGACTTGAACTTTTATTTTGATAGGACAGTTTTGAAACACTCCTTTCGTAGGATCTGCAAGTGTTTATTTCGAGCGCACTGAGGCCTCTGCTGGAAAAGGAAGTATCTTCACATAACAACTACACAGAAGCATTCTCAGAAACTTCTTTGTGATGAGTGCATTCAACTCACAGGCTTGAGCCATCCTTTTGAAAGAGCAGTTTTGAAACACTCTTTTTGTAGAGTCTGCAAGAGGATATTTGGAGGGCTTTGAGGCCTATGCTGGGAAAAGAAATATCTCCACCTGAAACTAGACAGAAGCATTCTCACAAACTTCTGTGTGATTACTGCATTCAACTCACAGACTTGAACATTCCCTCTGATAGATCAGTTTTTAAACACTCCTTTTGTGGAATCTGCAAGTGTTTATTTGGATCACTTTGAGACCTACGCTGGAAAAGGAAATATCTTCACCTAAAAGCTACACAGAAGCATTCTCACAAACTTCTGTCTGACTAGTGCATTCAACTCACAGACTTGAACTTTCCCTCTGATAGAGCAGTTTGGAAACACTCCTTTGGTAGAATCTGCAAGTGTTTATTTGGAGCGCTTTGACGCCTATGCTGGAAAAGGAAATATCTTCACATAAAAACTAGACAGAAGCATTCTCAGAAACTTCTTTGTGGTGAGTGCATTCTACTCACAGACTTGAACATTCCTCTTGATAGAGCAGTTTGGAAACACTCCTTTTGTAGAATCTGCAAGTGTTTATTTGGATCGCTTTGACGCCTATGCTGGAAAAGGAATTATCTTCACCTAAAAACTACACAGAAGCATTCTCAGAAACTTCTCTGTGATGAGTGTATTAAACTCACAGACTTGGACGTTTCTTTTGATACGACAGTTTTGAAACACTCCTTTCGTAGAATCTGCAAGTGTTTATTTCGAGCGCTTTGGGGCCTATGCTGGAAAAGGAAGTATCTTCACATAACAACTACACAGAAGCATTCTCAGAAACTTCTTTGTGATGAGTGCATTCAACTCACAGACTTGAGCCTTCCTTTTGAAAGAGCAGTTTTGAAACACTCTTTTTGTAGAATCTGCAAGTGGAAACTTGAAGCGCTTTCAGGCCTATTCTGGAAATGAAATATCTTCACCTAAAAACTAGACAGAAGCATTCTCACAAATTTCTGTGTGATTACTGCATTCAACTCACAGACTTGAACATTCCCTCTGATAGAGCAGTTTGGAAACACTCCTTTTGTAGAATCTGCAAGTGTTTATTTGGATCGCTTTGACGCCTATGCTGGAAAAGGAAATATCTTCACTGAAAAACTACACAGAAGCATTCTCAGAAACTTCTCTGTGATGAGTGCATTCAACTCACAGACTTGAACGTTTCTTTTGATAGGACAGTTTTGAAACACTCCTTTCGTAGAATCTGCAAGTGTTTATTTCGAGCGCTTTCAGGCCTATGCTGGAAAAGGAAGTATCTTCACATAACAACTACACAGAAGCATTCTCAGAAACTTCTTTGTGATGAGTGCATTCAACTCACAGACTTGAGCCATCCTTTTGAAAGAGCAGTTTTGAAACACTCTTTTTGTAGAGTCTGCAAGTGGATATTTGGAGGGCTTTGAGGCCTATGCTGGGAAAAGAAATATCTCCACCTGAAACTAGACAGAAGCATTCTCACAAACTTCTGTGTGATTACTGCATTCAACTCACAGACTTGAACATTGCCTCTGATAGAGCAGTTTGGAAACACTCCTTTTGTAGAATCTGCAAGTGTTTATTTGGATCACTTTGAGACCTATGCTGGAAAAGGAAATATCTTCACCTAAAAACTACACAGAAGCATTCTCACAAACTTCTGTCTGACTAGTGCATTCAACTCACAGACTTGAACATTCCCTCTGATAGAGCAGTTTGGAAACACTCCTTTTGTAGAATCTGCAAGTGTTTATTTGGATCGCTTTGACGCCTATGCTGGAAAAGGAAATATCTTCACCCAAAAACTACACAGAAGCATTCTCAGAAACTTCTCTGTGATGAGTGCATTCAACTCACAGACTTGAACGTTTCTTTTGATAGGACAGTTTTGAAACACTCCTTTCGTAGAATCTGCAAGTGTTTATTTCGAGCGCTTTGGGGCCTATGATAGAAAAGGAAGTATCTTCACATGACAACTACACAGAAGCATTCTCAGAAACTTCTTTGTGATGAGTGCATTCTACTCATAGAGTTGAAGCCTCTTTTTGGTGGAAGAGTTTTCAAGCTCTCTTTTTGTAGAATCTGCAAATGCATATTTGGAGCGCTCTGAGGCCTGTGCTGGGAAATGAAATATCTTCACCTAAAAACTACACAGAAGCATTCTCAGAAACTTCTGTGTGATGAGTGCATTCAACTCACAGACTTGAACGTTTATTTTGATAGGACAGTTTTGAAACACTCCTTTCGTAGGATCTGCAAGTGTTTATTTCGAGCGCACTGAGGCCTGTGCTGGAAAAGGAAGTATCTTCACATAACAACTACACAGAAGCATTCTCAGAAACTTCTTTGTGATGAGTGCATTCAACTCACAGACTTGAGCCATCCTTTTGAAAGAGCAGTTTTGAAACACTCTTTTTGTAGAGTCTGCAAGTGGATATTTGGAGGGCTTTGAGACATATGCTGGGAAAAGAAATATCTCCACCTGAAACTAGACAGAAGCATTCTCACAAACTTCTGTGTGATTACTGCATTCAACTCACAGACTTGAACATTCCATCTGATAGAGCAGTTTGGAAACACTCCTTTTGTAGAATCTGCAAGTGTTTATTTGGATCGCTTTGAGACCTATGCTGGAAAAGGAAATATCTTCACATAAAAACTACACAGAAGCATTCTCACAAACTTCTGTCTGACTAGTGCATTCAACACACAGACTTGAACATTCCCTCTGATAGAGCAGTTTGGAAACACCCCTTTCGTAGAATCTGCAAGTGTTTATTTGGATCGCTTTGACGCCTATGCTGGAAAAGGAAATATCTTCACCTAAAAACTACACAGAAGCATTCTCAGAAACTTCTCTTTGATGAGTGCATTCAACTCACAGACTTGAACGTTTCTTTTGATAGGACAGTTTTGAAACACTCCTTTTGTAGAATCTGCAAGTGTTTATTTCGAGCGCTTTGAGGCCTATGCTGGAAAAGGAAGTATCTTCACATAACAACTACACAGAAGCATTCTCAGAAACTTCTTTGTGATGAGTGCATTCAACTCACAGACTTGAGCCTTTCTTTTGAAAGAGCAGTTTTGAAACATTCTTTTTGTAGAATCTGCAAGTGGAAATTTGGAGCGCTTTAAGGCCTATTCTGGGAAAAGAAATATCTTCACCTAAAAACTAGACAGAAGCATTCTCACAAACTTCTGTGTGATTACTGCATTCAACTCACAGACTTGAACATTCCCTCTGATAGAGCAGTTTGGATACACTCCTTTTGTAGAATCTGCAAGTGTTTATTTGGATCTCTTTGACGCCTATGCTGGAAAAGGAATTATCTTCACCTAAAAACTACACAGAAGCATTCTCAGAAACTTCTCTGTGATGAGTGCATTCAACTCACACACTTGAACATTGCTTTTGATAGAGCAGTTTGGAAACACTACTTTAGTAGAATCTGCAAGTGTTTATTTGGAGCGATTTGACGCCTATGCTGGAAAAGGAAATATCTTCACCTAAAAACTACACAGAAGCATTCTCCGAACTTCTGTGTGATGAGTGCATTCAACTCACAGACTTGAACGTTTCTTTTGATAGGACAGTTTTGAAACACTCCTTTCGTAGAATCTGCAAGTGTTTGTTTCGAGCGCTTTGGGGCGTATGCTGGAAAAGGAAGTATATTCACATAACAACTACACAGAAGCATTCTCAGAAACTTCTTTGTGATGAGTGCATTCAACTCACAGACTTGAGCCTTTCTTTTGAAAGAGTAGTTTTGAAACACTCTTTTTGTAGAATCTGCAAGTGCAAATTTGGAGCGCTTTAAGGCCTATTCTGGGAAAAGAAATATCTTCACCTAAAAACTAGACAGAAGCATTCTCACAAACTTCTGTGTGATTACTGCATTCAACTCACAGACTTGAACATTCCCTCTGATAGAGCAGTTTGGATACACTCCTTTTGTAGAATCTGCAAGTGTTTATTTGGATCGCTTTGACGCCTATGCTGGAAAAGGAAATATCTTCACCTAAAAACTACACAGAAGCATTCTCAGAAACTTCTTTGTGATGAGTGCATTCTACTCATAGAGTTGAAGCCTCTTTTTGGTGGAAGAGTTTTCAAGTTCTCTTTTTGTAGAATCTGCAAATGCATATTTGGAGCGCTCTGAGGCCTGGGCTGGGAAATGAAATATCTTCACCTAAAAACTACACAGAAGCATTCTCAGAAACTTCTGTGTGATGAGTGCATTCAACTCACAGACTTGAACTTTTATTTTGATAGGACAGTTTTGAAACACTCCTTTCGTAGGATCTGCAAGTGTTTATTTCGAGCGCACTGAGGCCTCTGCTGGAAAAGGAAGTATCTTCACATAACAACTACACAGAAGCATTCTCAGAAACTTCTTTGTGATGAGTGCATTCAACTCACAGGCTTGAGCCATCCTTTTGAAAGAGCAGTTTTGAAACACTCTTTTTGTAGAGTCTGCAAGAGGATATTTGGAGGGCTTTGAGGCCTATGCTGGGAAAAGAAATATCTCCACCTGAAACTAGACAGAAGCATTCTCACAAACTTCTGTGTGATTACTGCATTCAACTCACAGACTTGAACATTCCCTCTGATAGATCAGTTTTTAAACACTCCTTTTGTGGAATCTGCAAGTGTTTATTTGGATCACTTTGAGACCTACGCTGGAAAAGGAAATATCTTCACCTAAAAGCTACACAGAAGCATTCTCACAAACTTCTGTCTGACTAGTGCATTCAACTCACAGACTTGAACTTTCCCTCTGATAGAGCAGTTTGGAAACACTCCTTTGGTAGAATCTGCAAGTGTTTATTTGGAGCGCTTTGACGCCTATGCTGGAAAAGGAAATATCTTCACATAAAAACTAGACAGAAGCATTCTCAGAAACTTCTTTGTGGTGAGTGCATTCTACTCACAGACTTGAACATTCCTCTTGATAGAGCAGTTTGGAAACACTCCTTTTGTAGAATCTGCAAGTGTTTATTTGGATCGCTTTGACGCCTATGCTGGAAAAGGAATTATCTTCACCTAAAAACTACACAGAAGCATTCTCAGAAACTTCTCTGTGATGAGTGTATTAAACTCACAGACTTGGACGTTTCTTTTGATACGACAGTTTTGAAACACTCCTTTCGTAGAATCTGCAAGTGTTTATTTCGAGCGCTTTGGGGCCTATGCTGGAAAAGGAAGTATCTTCACATAACAACTACACAGAAGCATTCTCAGAAACTTCTTTGTGATGAGTGCATTCAACTCAGAGACTTGAGCCTTCCTTTTGAAAGAGCAGTTTTGAAACACTCTTTTTGTAGAATCTGCAAGTGGAAACTTGAAGCGCTTTCAGGCCTATTCTGGAAATGAAATATCTTCACCTAAAAACTAGACAGAAGCATTCTCACAAATTTCTGTGTGATTACTGCATTCAACTCACAGACTTGAACATTCCCTCTGATAGAGCAGTTTGGAAACACTCCTTTTGTAGAATCTGCAAGTGTTTATTTGGATCGCTTTGACGCCTATGCTGGAAAAGGAAATATCTTCACTGAAAAACTACACAGAAGCATTCTCAGAAACTTCTCTGTGATGAGTGCATTCAACTCACAGACTTGAACGTTTCTTTTGATAGGACAGTTTTGAAACACTCCTTTCGTAGAATCTGCAAGTGTTTATTTCGAGCGCTTTCAGGCCTATGCTGGAAAAGGAAGTATCTTCACATAACAACTACACAGAAGCATTCTCAGAAACTTCTTTGTGATGAGTGCATTCAACTCACAGACTTGAGCCATCCTTTTGAAAGAGCAGTTTTGAAACACTCTTTTTGTAGAGTCTGCAAGTGGATATTTGGAGGGCTTTGAGGCCTATGCTGGGAAAAGAAATATCTCCACCTGAAACTAGACAGAAGCATTCTCACAAACTTCTGTGTGATTACTGCATTCAACTCACAGACTTGAACATTGCCTCTGATAGAGCAGTTTGGAAACACTCCTTTTGTAGAATCTGCAAGTGTTTATTTGGATCACTTTGAGACCTATGCTGGAAAAGGAAATATCTTCACCTAAAAACTACACAGAAGCATTCTCACAAACTTCTGTCTGACTAGTGCATTCAACTCACAGACTTGAACATTCCCTCTGATAGAGCAGTTTGGAAACACTCCTTTTGTAGAATCTGCAAGTGTTTATTTGGAGCGCATTGACGCCTATGCTGGAAAAGGAAATATCTTCACATAAAAACTAGACAGAAGCATTCTCAGAAACTTCTTTGTGGTGAGTGGATTCTACTCACAGACTTGAACGTTCCTCTTGATACAGCAGTTTGGAAACACTCCTTTTGTAGAATCTGCAAGTGTTTATTTGGATCGCTTTGACGCCTATGCTGGAAAAGGAAATATCTTCACCTAAAAACTAGACAGAAGCATTCTCAGAAACTTCTCTGTGATGGGTGCATTCAACTCACAGACTTGAACGTTTCTTTTGATAGGACAGTTTTGAAACACTCCTTTCGTAGAATCTGCAAGTGTTTATTTCGAGCGCTTTGGGGCCTATGCTGGAAAAGGAAGTATCTTCACATAACAACTACACAGAAGCATTCTCAGAAACTTCTTTGTGATAAGTGCATTCAACTCACAGACTTGAGCCTTCCTTTTGAAAGAGTAGTTTTGAAACACTCTTTTTGTAGAATCTGCAAGTGGAAATTTGGAGCGCTTTAAGGCCTATTCTGGGAAAAGAAATATCTTCACCTAAAAACTAGACAGAAGCATTCTCAAAAACTTCTGTGTGATTACTGCATTCAACTCACAGACTTGAACATTCCGTCTGATAGAGCAGTTTGGAAACACTCCTTTTGTAGAATCTGCAAGTGTTTGTTTGGATCGCTTTGACGCCTAAGCTGGAAAAGGAAATATCTTCAACTAAAAACTACACAGAAGCATTCCCAGAAACTTCTCTGTGATGAGTGCATTCAACTCACAGACTTGAACGTTTCTTTTGATAGGACAGTTTTGAAACACTCGTTTCGTAGAATCTGCAAGTGTTTATTTCGAGCGCTTTGAGGCCTATGCTGGAAAAGGAAGTATCTTCACATAACAACTACACAGAAGCATTCTCAGAAACTTCTTTGTGATGAGTGCATTCAACTCACAGACTTGAGCCTTCCTTTTGAAAGAGCAGTTTTGAAACACTCTTTTTGTAGAATCTGCAAGTGGAAATTTGGAGCGCTTTAAGGCCTACTCTGGGAAAAGAAATATCTTCACCAAAAAACTAGACAGAAGCATTCTCACAAACTTCTGTGTGATTACTGCATTCAACTCACAGACTTGAATATTCCCTCTGATAGAGCAGTTTGGATACACTCCTTTTGTAGAATCTGCAAGTGTTTATTTGGATCGCTTTGACGCCTATGCTGGAAAAGGAAATATCTTCACCTAAAAACTACACAGAAGCATTCTCAGAAACTTCTCTGTGATGAGTGCATTCAACTCACAGACTTGAACATTGCTTTTGATAGAGCAGTTTGGAAACACTCCTTTAGTAGAATCTGCATGTGTTTATTTGGAGCGCTTTGACGCCTATGCTGGAAAAGGAAATATCTTCACATGAAAACTAGACAGAAGCATTCTCAGAAACTTCTTTGTGGTGAGTGCATTCTACTCACAGACTTGAACATTCCTCTCGATAGAGCAGTTTGGAAACACTCCTTTTTTAGAATCTGCAAGTGTTTATTTGGATCGCTTTGACGCCTATGCTGGAAAAGGAAATATCTTCACCTAAAAACTACACAGAAGCATTCTCAGAAACTTCTCTGTGATGAGTGCATTCAACTCACAGACTTGAACATTGCTTTTGATAGAGCAGTTTGGAAACACTCCTTTAGTAGAATCTGCAAGTGTTTATATGGAGCGCTTTGACGCCTATGCTGGAAAAGGAAATATCTTCACATAAAAACAAGACAGAAGCATTCTCCGAAACTTCTGTGTGATGAGTGCATTCAACTCACAGACTTGAACGTTTCTTTTGATAGGACAGTTTTGAAACACTCCTTTCGTAGAATCTGCAAGGGTTTGTTTCGAGCGCTTTGGGGCCTATGCTGGAAAAGGAAGTATGTTCACATAACAGCTACACAGAAGCATTCTCAGAAACTTCTTTGTGATGAGTGCATTCAACTCACAGACTTCAGCCTTTCTTTTGAAAGAGTAGTTTTGAAACACTCTTTTTGTAGAATCTGCAATTGGAAATTTGGAGCGCTTTAAGGCCTATTCTGGGAAAAGAAATATCTTCACCTAAAAACTAGACAGAAGCATTCTCACAAACTTCTGTGTGATTACAGCATTCAACTCACAGAGTTGAACATTCCCTCTGATAGAGCAGTTTGGAAACACTCCTTTTGTAGAATCTGCTAGTGTTTATTTGGATCACTTTGAGACCTATGCTGGAAAAGGAAATATCTTCACATAAAAACTACACAGAAGCATTCTCACAAACTTCTGTCTGACTAGTGCATTCAACTCACAGACTTGAACATTCCCTCTGATAGAGCAGTTTGGAAACACCCCTTTTGTAGAATCTGCAAGTGTTTATTTGGAGCGCTTTGACGCCTATGCTGGAAAAGGAAATATCTTCACCTAAAAACTACACAGAAGCATTCTCAGAAATTTCTCTGTGATGAGTGCATTCAACTCACAGACTTGAACATTGCTTTTGATGGAGCGGTTTGGAAGCACTCCTTTAGTAGAATCTGCAAGTGTTTATTTGGATCGCTTTGACGCCTATGCGGGAAAAGGAAATAACTTCACCTAAAAACTACACAGAAGCATTCTCAGAAACTTCTGTGTGATGAGTGCATTCAACTCACAGGCTTGAACGTTTCTTTTGATAGGACAGTTTTGAAACACTCCTTTTGTAGAATCTGCAAGTGTTTGTTTCGAGCGCTTTGAGGCCTATGCTGGAAAAGGAAGTATCTTCACATAACAACTACACAGAAGCATTCTCAGAAACTTCTTTGTGATGAGTGCATTCAACTCACAGACTTGAGCCTTTCTTTTGAAAGAGCAGTTTTGAAACACTCTTTTTGTAGAATCTGCAACTGGATACTTGGAACGCTTTAAGTTATATTCTGGGAAAAGAAATATCTTCACCTAAATACTGGACAGAAGCATTCTCACAAACTTCTGTGTGATTAGTGCATTCAACTCACAGACTTGAACATTCCTTTTGATAGAGCAGTTTGGAAACACTACTTTTGTAGAATGTCCAAGTGTTTATTTGGAGCGCTTTGACGCCTATGCTGGAAAAGGAGATATCTTAACCTAAAAACTACACAGAAGCATTGTCACAAACTTCTGTGTGATTACTGCATTCAACTCACAGACTTGAACATTCCGTCTGATAGAGCAGTTTGGATGCACTCCTTTTGTAGAATCTGCAAGTGTTTATTTGGATCGGTTTGACGCCTATGCTGGAAAAGGAAATATCTTCAGCTAAAAACTACACAGAAGCATTCTCAGAAACTTCTCTGTGATGAGTGCATTCAACTCACAGACTTGAACCTTTCTTTTGACAGGACAGTTTTGAAACACTCCTTTTGTAGAATCTGCTAGTGTTTATTTCGAGCGCTTTGAGGCCTATGCTGGATAAGGAAGTATCTTCACATAAAAACTACACAATAGCATTCTCAGAAACTTCTTTGGAATGAGTGCATTCAACTCACAGACTTGAGCCTTTCTTTTGAAAGAGCAGTTTTGAAACTGTCTTTTTGTAGAATCTGCAAGTGGAAATTTGGAGCGCTTTAAGGCCTATTCTGGGAAAAGAAATATCTTCACCTAAAAACTAGACAGAGGCATTCTCACAAACTTCTGTGTGATTAGTGCATTCAACTCACAGACTTGAACCTTCCTTTTGATAGAGCAGTTTGGAAACACTCCTTTTGTAGAATCTGCAAGTGTTTATTTGGAGCGCTTTGACGCCTATGCTGGAAAAGGAAGTATCTTCACATAACAACTACACAGAAGCATTCTCAGAAACTTCTTTGTGATGATGCATTCAACTCACAGACTTGAGCCTTTCTTTTGAAAGAGCAGTTTTGAAACACTCTTTTTGCAGAAACTGCAAGTGGAAATTTGGAGCGCTTAAAGGCCTATTCTGGGAAAAGAAATATCTTCACCTAAAAACTAGACAGAAGCATTCTCACAAACTTCTGTGTGATTACTGCATTCAACTCACAGACTTGAACATTCCCTCTGATAGAGCAGTTTGGAAACACTCCTTTTGTAGAATCTGCAAGTGTTTATTTTGATCGCTTTGACGCCTATGCTGGAAAAGGAAATATCTTCACCTAAAAACTACACAGAAGCATTCTCAGAAACTTCTCTGTGATGAGTGCATTCAACTCACAGACTTGAACGTTTCTTTTGATAGGACAGTTTTGAAACACTCCTTTCGTAGAATCTGCAAGCGTTTATTTCGAGCGCTTTGGGGCCTATGCTGGAAAAGGAAGTATCTTCACATAACAACTACACAGAAGCATTCTCAGAAACTTCTTTGTGATGAGTGCATTCAACTCACAGACTTGAGCCTTCCTTTTGAAAGAGCAGTTTTGAAACACTCCTTTTGTAGAATCTGCAATTGGAAATTTGGAGCGCTTTAAGGCCTACTCTTGGAAAAGAAATATTTTCACCAAAAAACTAGACAGAAGCATTCTCACAAACTTCTGTGTGATTACTGCATTCAACTCACAGACTTGAACATTCCCTCTGATAGAGCAGTTTGGATACACACCTTTTGTAGAATCTGCAAGTGTTTATTTGGATCGCTTTGACGCCTATGCTGGAAAAGGAAGTATCTTCACATAACAACTACACAGAAGCATTCTCAGAAACTTCTTTGTGATGAGTGCATTCTACTCATAGAGTTGAAGCCTCTTTTTGGTGGAAGAGTTTTCAAGCTCTCTTTTTGTAGAATCTGCAAATGCATATTTGGAGCGCTCTGAGGCCTGTGCTGGGAAATGAAATATCTTCACCTAAAAACTACACAGAAGCATTCTCAGAAACTTCTGTGTGATGAGTGCATTCAACTCACAGACTTGAACGTTTATTTTGATAGGACAGTTTTGAAACACTCCTTTCGTAGGATCTGCAAGTGTTTATTTCGAGCGCACTGAGGCCTGTGCTGGAAAAGGAAGTATCTTCACATAACAACTACACAGAAGCATTCTCAGAAACTTCTTTTAATGAGTGCATTCTACTCAGAGAGTTGAAACCTCTTTTTGGTGGAAGAGTTTTCAGGCTCTCTTTTTGTAGATTCTGCAAGTGCATATTTGGAGCGCTCCGAGGCCTGTGCTGGGAAATGAAATATCTTCACCTAAAAACTACACAGAAGCATTCTCAGAAACTTCTGTGTGATGAGTGCATTCAACTCACAGACTTGAGCCTTTCCTTTGAAAGAACGGTTTTGAAACACTCTTTTTGTAGAATTTGCAAGTGGAAATTTGGAGCGCTTTAAGGCCTATTCTGGGAAAAGAAATATCTTCACCTAAAAACTAGACAGAGGCATTCTCACAAACTTCTGTGTGATTAGTGCATTCAACTCACAGACTTGAACCTTCCTTTTGATAGAGCAGTTTGGAAACACTCCTTTTGTAGAATCTGCAAGTGTTTATTTGGAGCGCTTTGACGCCTATGCTGGAAAAGGAAATATCTTCACATAAAAACTAGACAGAAGCATTCTCAGAAACTTCTTTGTGGTGAGTGGATTCTGCTCACAGACTTGAACGTTCCTCTTGTTACAGCAGTTTGGAAACACTCCTTTTGTAGAATCTGCAAGTGTTTATTTGGATCGCTTTGACGCCTATGCTGGAAAAGGAAATATCTTCACCTAAAAACTACACAGAAGCATTCTCAGAAACTTCTCTGTGATGAGTGCATTCAACTCACAGACTTGAACGTTTCTTTTGACAGGACAGTTTTGAAACACTCCTTTTGTAGAATCTGCAAGTGTTTATTTCGAGCGCTTTGAAGCTTATGCTGGAAAAGGAAGTATCTTCACATAATAACTACACAGAAGCATTCTCAGAAACTTCTTTGTGATGAGTGCATTCAACTCACAGACTTGAGCCTTCCTTTTGAAAGAGCAGTTTTGAAACACTCTTTTTGTAGAATCTGCAAGTGGAAATTTGGAGCGCTTTAAGGCCTATTCTGGGAAATGAAATATCCTCACCTAAAAACTAGACAGAAGCATTCTCACAAACTTCTGTGTGATTACTGCATTCAACTCACAGACTTGAACATTCCCTCTGATAGAGCAGTTTGGATACACTCCTTTTGTAGAATCTGCAAGTGTTTATTTGGATCGCTTTGACGCCTATGCTGGAAAAGGAAATATCTTCACCTAAAAACTACACAGAAGCATTCTCAGAAACTTCTCTGTGATGAGTGCATTCAACTCACAGACTAGAACGTTTCTTTTGATAGGACAGTTTTGAAACACTCCTTTTGTAGAATCTGCAAGTGTTTGTTTCGAGCGCTTTGGGGCCTATGCTGGAAAAGGAAGTATCTTCACATAACGACTACACAGAAGAATTCTCAGAAAGTTCTTTGTGATGAGTGCATTCAACTCACAGACTTGAGCTTTCATTTTGAAAGAGCAGTTTTGAAACACTCTTTTTGTGGAATCTGCAAGTGTAAATTTGGAGCGCTTTAAGGCCTATTCTGGGAAAAGAAATATCTTCACCTAAAAACTAGACAGACGAATTCTCACAAACTTCTGTGTGATTAGTGCATTCAACTCACAGACTTGAACATTGCTTTTGATAGAGCAGTTTGGAAGCACTCCTTTAGTAGAATCTGCAAGTGTTTATTTGGAGCGCTTTGACGCCTATGCTGGAAAAGGAAATATCTTCACATAAAAACTAGACAGAAGCATTCTCAGAAACTTCTTTGTGATGAGTGCATTCTACTCATAGAGTTGAAACATCTTTTTGGTGGAAGAGTATTCAGGCTCTCTTTTTGTAGAATCTGCAAGTGCATATTTGGAGCGCTCCGAGGCCAGTGCTGGGAAATGAAATATCTTCACCTAAAAACTACACAGAAGCATTCTCAGAAACTTCTGTGTGATGAGTGCATTCAACTCACAGACTTGATCGTTTATTTTGATAGGACAGTTTTGAAACACTGTTTTCGTAGGATCTGCAAGTGTTTATTTGGAGCGCATTGAGGCCTATGATGGAAAAGGAAGTATCTTCACATAACAACTACACAGAAGCATTCTCAGAAACTTCTTTGTGATCAGTGCATTCAACTCACAGACTTGAGCGTTTCTTTTGAAAGAGCAGTTTTGAAACACTCTTTTTGTAGAATCTGCACCTGGATACTTGGAACGCTTTAAGTTATATTCTGGGAAAAGAAATATCTTCACCTAAAAACTGGACAGAAGCATTCTCACAAACTTCTGTGTGATTGGTGCATTCAACTCCCAGACTTGAACCTTCCTTTTGATAGCGCAGTTTGGAAACACTCCTTTTGTAGAATCTGCAAGTGTTTATTTGGAGCGCTTTGACGCCTATGCTGGAAAAGGAAATATCTTCACCTAAAAACTAGACAGAAGCATTCTCACAAACTTCTGTGTGATTACTGCATTCAACTCACAGACTTGAACATTCCGTCTGATAGAGCAGTTTGGATGCACTCCTTTTGTAGAATCTGCAATTGTTTATTTGGATCGCTTTGACGCCTATGCTGGAAAAGGAAATATCTTCACCTAAAAACTACACAGAAGCATTCTCAGAAAGTTCTCTGTGATGAGTGCATTCAACTCACAGACTTGAACGTTTCTTTTGATAGGACAGTTTTGAAACACTCCTTTTGTAGAATCTGCAAGTGTTTGTTTCGAGCGCTTTGAGGCCTATGCTGGAAAAGGAAGTATCTTCACATAACAACTACACAGAAGCATTCTCAGAAACTTTTTTGTGATGAGTGCATTCAACTCACAGACTTGAGCCTTTCTTTTGAAAGAGCAGTTTTGAAACACTCTTTTTGTAGAATTTGCAAGGGGAAATTTGGAGCGCTTTAAGGCCTATTCTGGGAAAAGAAATATCTTCACCTAAAAACTAGACAGAGGCATTCTCACAAACTTCTGTGTGATTAGTGCATTCAACTCACAGACTTGAACCTTCCTTTTGATAGAGCAGTTTGGAAACACTCCTTTTGTAGAATCTGCAAGTGTTTATTTGGATCGCTTTGACGCCTATGCTGGAAAAGGAAATATCTTCACATAAAAACTAGACAGAAGCATTCTCAGAAACTTCTTTGTGGTGAGTGGATTCTACTCACAGACTTGAACGTTCCTCTTGATACAGCAGTTTGGAAACACTCCTTTTGTAGAATCTGCAAGTGTTTATTTGGATCGCTTTGACGCCTATGCTGGAAAAGAATATATCTTCACCTAAAAACTACACAGAAGCATTCTCAGAAACTTCTCTGTGATGAGTGCATTCAACTCACAGACTTGAACATTGCTTTTGGTAGAGCAGTTTGGAAACACTCCTTTAGTAGAATCTGCAAGTGTTTATTTGGAGCGCTTTGACACCTATGCTGGAAAAAGAAATATATTCACATAAGAAGTAGACAGAAGCATTCTCCGAAACTTCTGTGTGATGAGTGCATTCAACTCACAGACTTGAACGTTTCTTTTGATAGGACAGTTTTGAAACACTCCTTTTGTAGAGTCTGCAAGTGTTTGTTTCGAACGCTTTGAGGCCTACGCTGGAAAAGGAAGTATCTTCACATAACAACTACACAGAAGCATTCTCAGAAACTTCTTTGTGATGACTGCATTCAACTCACAGACTTGAGCCTTTCTTTTGAAAGAGCAGTTTTGAAACACTCTTTTTGTAGAATCTGCAAGTGGAAATTTGGAGCGCTTTAAGGCCTATTCTGGGAAAAGAAATATCTTCACCTAAAAACTAGACAGAAGCATTCTCACAAACTTCTGTGTGATTACTGCATTCAACTCACAGACTTGAACATTCCCTCTGATAGAGCAGTTTGGATACACTCCTTTTGTAGAATCTGCAAGTGTTTATTTGGATCGCTTTGACGCCTATGCTGGAAAAGGGAATATCTTCACCTAAAAACTACACAGAAGCATTCTCAGAAACTTCTCTGTGATGAGTGCATTCAACTCACAGACTTGAACATTGCTTTTGATAGAGCAGTTTGGAAACACTCCTTTAGTAGAATCTGCAAGTGTTTATTTGGAGTGCTTTGACGCCTATGCTGGAAAAAGAAATATTTTCACATAAAAACTAGACAGAAGCATTCTCCGAAACTTCTGTGTGATGAGCGCATTCAACTCACAGACTTGAACGTTTCTTTTGATAGGACAGTTTTGAAACACTCCTTTTGTAGAATCTGCAAGTGTTTGTTTCGAGCGCTTTGAGGCCTACGCTGGAAAAGGAAGTATCTTCACATAACAACTACACAGAAGCATTCTCAGAAACTTCTTTGTGATGACTGCATTCAACTCACAGACTTGAGCCTTTCTTTTGAAAGAGCAGTTTTGAAAAACTCTTTTTGTAGAATCTGCAAGTGGAAACTTGGAGCGCTTTAAGGCCTATCCTGGGAAATGAAATATCTTCACATAAAAACTAGACAGAAGCATTCTCACAAACTTCTGTGTGATTACTGCATTCAACTCACAGACTTGAACATTCCCTCTGATAGAGCAGTTTGGAAACACTCCTTTTGTAGAATCTGCAAGTGTTTACTTGGATCGCTTTGACGCCTATGCTGGAAAAGGAAATATCTTCACCTAAAAACTACACAGAAGCATTCTCAGAAACTTCTCTGTGATGAGTGCATTCAACTGACAGACTTGAACGTTTCTTTTGATAGGACAGTTTTGAAACACTGCTTTTGTAGAATCTGCAAGTGTTTATTTCGAGCGCTTTGAGGCCTATGCTGGAAAAGGAAGTATCTTCACATAACAACTACACAGAAGCATTCTCAGAAACTTCTTTGTGATGAGTGCAATCAACTCACAGACTTGAGCCTTCCTTTTGAAAGAGCAGTTTTGAAACACTCTTTTTATAGAATCTGCAAGTGGATATTTGGAGCGCTTTAAGGCCTATTCTGGGAAAAGAAATATCTTCACCTAAAAACTGGACAGAAGCATTCTCACAAACTTCTGTGTGATTAGTGCATTCAACTCACAGACTTGAACCTTCCTTTTGATAGAGCAGTTTGGAAACACTCCTTTAGTAGAATCTGCAAGTGTTTATTTGGAGCGCTTTGACGCCTATGCTAGAAAAGGAAATATCTTCACATAAAAACTAGACAGAAGCATTCTCAGAAACTTCTTTGTGATGAGTGCATTCTACTCATAGAGTTGAAGCCTCTTTTTGGTGGAAGAGTTTTCAAGCTCTCTTTTTGTAAAATCTGCAAATGCATTTTTGGAGCGCTCTGAGGCCTGTGCTGGGAAATGAAATATCTTCACCTAAAAACTACACAGAAGCATTCTCAGAAACTTCTGTGTGATGAGTGCATTCAACTCACAGACTTGAACGTTTATTTTGATAGGACAGTTTTGAAACACTCCTTTCGTAGGATCTGCAAGTGTTTATTTCGAGCGCACTGAGGCCTGTGCTGGAAATGGAAGTATCTTCACATAACAACTACACAGAAGCAATCTCAGAAACTTCTTTGTGATGAGTGCATTCAACTCACAGAGTTGAGCCACCCTTTTGAAAGAGCAGTTTTGAAACACTCTTTTTGTAGAGTCTGCAAGAGCATATTTGGAGGGCTTTGAGGCCTATGCTGGGAAAAGAATTATCTCCACCTGAAACTAGACAGAAGCATTCTCACAAACTTCTGTGTGATTACTGCATTCAACTCACAGACTTGAACATTCCCTCTGATAGAGCAGTTTGGAAACACTCCTTTTGTAGAATCTGCAAGTGTTTATTTGGTTCGCGTTGACGCCTATGCTGGAAAAGGAAATATCTTCACCTAAAAACTACACAGAAGCATTCTCAGAAACTTCTCTGTGATGAGTGCATTCAACTCACAGACTTGAACGTTTCTTTTGATAGGACAGTTTTGAAACACTCCTTTTGTATAATCTGCAAGTGTTTATTTCGAGTGCTTTGAGGCCTATGCTGGAAAAGGAAGTATCTTCACATAACAACTACACAGAAGCATTCTCAGAAACTTCTTTGTGATGAGTGCATTCAACTCACAGACTTGAGCCTTTCTTTTGAAAGAGCAGTTTTGAAACACTCTTTTTGTAGAATCTGCCAGTGGATATTTGGAGCGCTTTAAGGCCTATTCTGGGAAAAGAAATATCTTCACCTAAAAACTGGACAGAAGCATTCTCACAGACTTCTTTGTGATTAGTGCATTCAACTCACAGACTTGAACCTTCCTTTTGATAGAGCAGTTTGGAAACACTCCTTTTGTAGAATCTGCAAGTGTTTATTTGGAGCGCTTTGACGCCTATGCTGGAAAAGGAAATATCTTCACATAAAAAGTAGACAGAAGCATTCTCAGAAACTTCTTTGTGGTGAGTGGATTCTACTCACAGACTTGAACGTTCCTCTTGATACAGCAGTTTGGAAACACTCCTTTTGTAGAATCTGCAAGTGTTTATTTGGATCGGTTTGACGCCTATGCTGGAAAAGGAAATATCTTCACATAAAAACTAGACAGAAGGATTCTCACAAACTTCTTGGTGATGAGTGCATTCTACTCATAGAGTTGAAGCCTCTTTTTGGTGGAAGAGTTTTCAAGCTCTCTTTTTGTAGAATCTGCAAATGCGTATTTGGAGCGCTCTGAGGTCTGTGCTGGGAAATGAAATATCTTCACCTAAAAACTACACAGAAGCATTCTCAGAAACTTCTATGTGATGAGTGCATTCAACTCACAGACTTGAACGTTTATTTTTATAGGACAGTTTTGAAACACTCCTTTCGTAGGATCTGCAAGTGTTTATTTCGAGCGCACTGAGGCCTGTGCTGGAAAAGGAAGTATCTTCACATAACAACTACACAGAAGCATTCTCAGAAACTTCTTTGTGATGAGTGCATTCAACTCACAGACTTGAGCCATCCTTTTGAAAGAGCAGTTTTGAAACACTCTTTTTGTAGAGTCTGCAAGTGGATATTTGGAGGGCTTTGAGGCCTATGCTGGGAAAAGAAATATCTCCACCTGAAACTAGACAGAAGCATTCTCACAAACTTCTGTGTGATTACTGCATTCAACTCACAGACTTGAACATTCCCTCTGATAGAGCAGTTTGGAAACACTCCTTTTGAAGAATCTGCAAGTGTTTATTTGGATCACTTTGAGACCTATGCTGGAAAAGGAAATATCTTCACCTAAAAACTACACAGAAGCATTCTCACAAACTTCTGTCTGACTAGTGCATTCAACTCACAGACTTGAACATTCCCTCTGATAGAGCAGTTTGGAAACACTCCTTTGTTAGAATCTGCAAGTGTTTATTTGGAGCGCTTTGACGCCTATGCTGGAAAAATAAATATCTTCACATAAAAACTAGACAGAAGCATTCTCAGAAACTTCTTTGTGGTGAGTGCATTCTACTCACAGGCTTGGACATTACTCTTGATAGAGCAGTTTGGAAACACTCCTTTTGTAGAATCTGCAAGTGTTTATTTGGATCGCTTTGACGCCTATGCTGGAAAAGGAAATATCTTCACCTAAAAACTACACAGAAGCATTCTCAGAAACTTCTCTGTGATGAGTGCATTCAACTCACAGACTTGAACGTTTCTTTTGATAGGACAGTTTTGAAACACTCCTTTCGTAGAATCTGTAAGTGTTTATTTCGAGCGCTTTGGGGCCTATGTTGGAAAAGGAAGTATCTTCACATAACAACTACACAGAAGCATTCTCAGAAACTTATTTGTGATGAGTGCATTCAACTCACAGACTTGAGCCTTCCTTTTGAAAGAGCAGTTTTGAAACACTCTTTTTGTAGAATCTGCAAGTGGAAACTTGGAGCGCCTTAAGGCCTATCCTGGGAAATGAAATATCTTCACCTAAAAACAAGACAGAAGCATTCTCACAAACTTCTGTGTGATTACTGCATTCAACTCACAGACTTGAACATTCCCTCTGATAGAGCAGTTTGGAAACACTCCTTTTGTAGAATCTGCAAGTGTTTATTTGGAGTGCTTTGACGCCTATGCTGGAAAAGGAAATATCTTCACCTAAAAACTACACAGAAGCATTCTCAGAAACTTCTCTGTGATGAGTGCATTCAACTCACAGACTTGAACGTTTCTTTTGATAGGACAGTTTTGAAACACTCCTTTTGTAGAATCTGCAAGTGTTTATTTGGAGTGCTTTGACGCCTATGCTGGAAAAGGAAATATCTTCACATAAAAACTAGACAGAAGCATTCTCAGAAACTTCTTTGTGATGAGTGCATTCTACTCATAGAGTTGAAGCCTCTTTTTGGTTTAAGAGTTTTCAAGCTCTCTTTTTGTAAAATCTGCAAATGCATTTTTGGAGCGCTCTGAGGCCTGTGCTGGGAAATGAAATATCTTCACCTAAAAACTACACAGAAGCATTCTCAGAAACTTCTGTGTGATGAGTGCATTCAACTCACAGACTTGAACGTTTATTTTTATAGGACAGTTTTGAAACACTCCTTTCCTAGGATCTGCAAGTGTTTATTTCGAGCGCACTGAGGCCTGTGCTGGAAAAGGAAGTATCTTCACATAACAACTACACAGAAGCATTCTCAGAAACTTCTTTGTGATGAGTGCATTCAACTCACAGAATTGAGCCATCCTTTTGAAAGAGCAGTTTTGAAACACTCTTTTAGTAGAGTCTGCAAGAGGATATTTGGAGGGCTTTGAGGCCTATGCTGGGAAAAGAATTATCTCCACCTGAAACTAGACAGAAGCATTCTCACAAACTTCTGTGTGACTACTGCATTCAACTCACAGACTTGAACATTCCCTCTGATAGAGCAGTATGGAAACACTCCTTTTGTAGAATCTGCAAGTGTTTATTTGGATCACTTTGAGACCTATGCTGGAAAAGGAAATATCTTCACCTAAGAACTACACAGAAGCATTCTCACAAACTTCTGTCTGACTAGTGCATTCAACTCACAGACTTGAACATTCCCTCTGATAGAGCAGTTTGGAAACACTCCTTTGTTAGAATCTGCAAGTGTTTATTTGGAGCGCTTTGACGCCTATGCTGGAAAAGGAAATATCTTCACATAAAAACTAGACAGAAGCATTCTCAGAAACTTCCTTGGGGTGAGTGCATTCTACTCACAGACTTGAACATTCCTCTTGATAGAGCAGTTTGGAAACACTCCTTTTGTAGAATCTGCAAGTGTTTATTTGGATCGCTTTGACGCCTATGTTGGAAAAGGAAATATCTTCACCTAAAAACTACACAGAAGCATTCTCAGAAACCTCTCTGTGATGAGTGCATTCAACTCACAGACTTGAACGTTTCTTTTGATAGGACAGTTTTGAAACACTCCTTTCGTAGAATCTGCAAGTGTTTATTTCGAGCGCTTTGAGGCCTATGCTGGAAAAGGAAGTATCTTCACATAACAACTACACAGAAGCATTCTCAGAAACTTCTTTCTGATGAGTGCATTCAACTCACAGCCTTGAGCCTTCCTTTTGAAAGAGCAGTTTTGAAACACTCTTTTTGTAGAATCTGCAAGTTGAAACTTGGAGCGCTTTAAGGCCTATTCTGGGAAATGAAATATCTTCACCTAAAAACTAGACAGAAGCATTCTCACAAACTTCTGTGTGATTACTGCATTCAACTCACAGACTTGAACATTCCCTCTGATAGAGCAGTTTGGAAACACTCCTTTTGTAGAATCTGCAAGTGTTTATTTGGAGTGCTTTGACGCCTATGCTGGAAAAGGAAATATCTTCACATAAAAACTAGACAAAAGCATTCTCAGAAACTTCTTTGTGGTGAGTGGATTCTACTCACAGACTTGAACGTTCCTCTTGATACAGCAGTTTGGAAACATTCCTTTTGTAGGATCTGCAAGTGTTTATTTGGATCGCTTTGACGCCTATGCTGGAAAAGGAAATATCTTCACCTAAAAACTACACAGAAGCATTCTCAGAAACTTCTCTGTGATGAGTGCATTCAACTCACAGACTTGAACGTTTCTTTTGATAGGACAGTTTTGAAACACTCCTTTCGTAGAATCTGCAAGTGTTCATTTCGAGCGCTTTGGGGCCTATGCTGGAAAAGGAAGTATCTTCACATAACAACTACACAGAAGCATTCTCAGAAACTTCTTTGTGATGAGTGCATTCAACTCACAGACTTGAGCCTTCCTTTTGAAAGAGTAGTTTTGAAACACTCTTTTTGTAGAATCTGAAAGTGGAAATTTGGAGCGCTTTAAGGCCTATTCTGGGAAAAGAAATATCTTCACCTAAAAACTAGACGGAAGCATTCTCACAAACTTCGGTGTGATTACTGCATTCAACTCACAGACTTGAACATTCCCTCTGATAGAGCAGTTTGGAAACACTCCTTTTGTAGAATCTGCAAGTGTTTATTTGGATCGCTTTGACGCCTATGCTGGAAAAGGAAATATCTTCACCTAAAAACTACACAGAAGAATTCTCAGAAATTTCTCTGTGATGAGTGCATTCAACTCACACACTTGAACATTGCTTTTGATAGAGCAGTTTGGAAACACTCCTTTAGTAGAATCTGCAAGTGTTTATTTGGAGCACTTTGACGCCTATGCTGGAAAAGGAAATATCTTCACATAAAAACTAGACAGAAGCATTCTCCGAAACTTCTGTGTGATGAGTGCATTCAACTCACAGACTTGAGCCTTCCTTTTGAAAGAGCAGTTTTGAAACACTCTTTTTGTAGAATCTGCAAGTGGGAATTTGGAGCGCTTTAAGGCCTATTCTGGGAAATGAAATATCCTCACCTAAAAACTAGACAGAAGCATTCTCACAAACTTCTGTGTGATTACTGCATTCAACTCACAGACTTGAACATTCCCTCTGATAGAGCAGTTTGGATACACTCCTTTTGTACAATCTGCAAGTGTTTATTTGGATCGCTTTGACGCCTATGCTGGAAAATGAAATATCTTCACCTAAAAACTACACAGAATCTCTGGGATGCATTCAAAGCAGTGTGTAGAGGGAAATTTATAGCACTAAATGCCCACAAGAGAAAGCAGGAAAGATCCAAAATGGACACCCTAACATCACAATTAAAAGAACTAGAAAAGCAAGAGCAAACACATTCAAAAGCTAGCAGAAGGCAAGAAATAACTAAAATCAGAGCAGAACTGAAGGAAATAGAGACACAAAAAACCCTTCAAAAAATAAATGAATCCAGGAGCTGGTTTTTTGAAAGGATCAACAAAATTGATAGACCGCTAGCAAGATTAATAAAGAAAAAAAGAGAGAAGAATCAAATAGATGCAATAAAAAATGGTAAAGGGGATATCACCACCGATCCCACAGAAATACAAACTACCATCAGAGAATATTACAAACACCTCTATGCAAATAAACTAGAAAATCTAGAAGAAATGGATAAATTCCTCAACACATACACCCTCCCAAGACTAAACCAGGAAGAAGTTGAATCTCTGAATAGACCAATAACAGGAGCTGAAATTGGGGCAATAATCAATAGCTTACCAACCAAAAAAAGTCCAGGTCCAGATGGATTCACAGCCGAATTCTACCAGAGGTACAAGGAGGAGCTGGTACCATTCCTTCTGAAACTATTCCAATCAATAGAAAAAGAGGGAATCCTCCCTAACTCATTTTATGAGGCCAGCATCATCCTGATACCAAAGCCTGGCAGAGACACAACAAAAAAAGAGAATTTTAGACCAATATCCTTGATGAACATTGATGCAAAAATCCTCAATAAAATACTGGCAAATCGAATCCAGCAGCACATCAAAAAGCTTATCCACCATGATCAAGTGGGCTTCATCCCTGGGATGCAAGGCTGGTTCAATATACGCAAATCAATAAATGTAATCCAGCATATAAACAGAACGAAAGACAAAAACCACATGATTATCTCAATAGATGCAGAAAAGGCCTTTGACAAAATTCAACAACCCTTCATGCTAAAAACTCTCAATAAATTAGGAATTGATGGGACGTATCTCAAAATCATAAGAGCTATCTATGACAAACCCACAGCCAATATCATACTGAATGGGCAAAAACTGGAAGCATTCCCTTTGAAAACTGGCACAAGACAGGGATGCCCTCTCTCACCACTTCTATTCAACATAGTGTTGGAAGTTCTGGCCAGGGCAATTAGGCAGGAGAAGGAAATCAAGGGTATTCAATTAGGAAAAGAGGAAGTCAAATTGTCCCTGTTTGCAGATGACATGATAGTATATCTAGAAAACCCCATTGTCTCAGCCCAAAATCTCCTTAAGCTGATAAGCAACTTCAGCAAAGTCTCAGGATACAAAATTAATGTGCAAAAATCACAAGCGTTCTTATACATCAATAACAGACAAACAGAGAGCCAAATCATGAGTGAACTCCCATTCACAATTGCTTCAAAGAGAATAAAATACCTAGGAATCCAACTTACAAGGGATGTGAAAGACCTCTTCAAGGAGAACTACAAACCACTGCTCAAGGAAATAAAAGAGGATACAAACAAATGGAAGAACATTCCATGCTCATGGGTAGGAAGAATCAATATCATGAAAATGGCCATCCTTCCCAAGGTAATTTACAGATTCAATGCCATCCCCATCAAACTACCAATGACTTTCTTCACAGAATTGGAAAAAACTACTTTCAAGTTCATATGGAACCAAAAAAGAGCCCGCATCGCCAAGTCAATCCTAAGCCAAAAGAACAAAGCTGGAGGCATCACACTACCTGACTTCAAACTATACTACAAGGCTACAGTAACCAAAACAGCATGGTACTGGTACCAAAACAGAGATATAGATCAATGGAACAGAACAGAGCCATCAGAAATAATGCCACATATCTACAAGTATCTGATCTTTGACAAACCTGACAAAAACAAGAAATGGGGAAAGGATTCCCTATTTAATAAATGGTGCTGGGAAAACTGGCTAGCCATATGTAGAAAGCTGAAACTGGATCCCTTCCTTACACCTTATACAAAAATCAATTCAAGATGGATTAAAGACTTAAATGTTAGACCTAAAACCATAAAAACCCTAGAAGAAAACCTAGGCATTACCATTCAGGACATAGGCATGGGCAAGGACTTCATGTCTAAAACACCAAAAGCAATGGCAACAAAAGCCAAAATTGACAAATGGGATCTAATTAAACTCAAGAGCTTCTGCACAGCAAAAGAAACTACCATCAGAGTGAACAGGCAACCTACAAAATGGGAGAAAATTTTCGCAACCTACTCATCTGACAAAGGGCTAATATCCAGAATCTACAATGAACTCCAACAAATTTACAAGAAAAAAACAAACAACCCCATCAAAAAGTGGGAAAAGGACATGAACAGACACTTCTCAAAAGAAGACATTGATGCAGCCAAAAAACACATGAAAAAATGCTCACCATCACTGGCTATCAGAGAAATGCAAATCAAAACCACAATGAGATACCATCTCACACCAGTTAGAATGGCAATCATTAAAAAGTCAGGAAACAACAGGTGCTGGAGAGGATGTGGAGAAATAGGAACACTTTTACACTGTTGGTGGGACTGTAAACTAGTTCAACCCTTGTGGAAGTCAGTGTGGCGATTCCTCAGGGATCTAGAACTAGAAATTCCATTCGACCCAGCCATCCCATTACTGGGTATATACCCAAAGGACTATAAATCATGCTGCTATAAAGACACATGCACACGTATGTTTATTGCCGCATTATTCACAATAGCAAAGACTTGGAACCAACCCAAATGTCCAACAATGATAGACTGGATTAAGAAAATGTGGCACATATACACCATGGAATACTATGCAGCCATAAAAAATGATGAGTTCACGTCCTTTGTAGGGACATGGATGAAATTGGAAATCATCATTCTCAGTAAACTATCGCAAGAACAAAAAACCAAACACCGCATATTCTCACTCATAGGTGGGAATTGAACAATGAGAACACATGGACACAGGAAGGGGAACATCACACTCTGGGGACTGTTGTGGGGTGGGGGGAGGGGGGAGGGATAGCATTGGGAGATATACCTAATGCTAGATGACGAGTCAGTGGGTGCAGCGCAACAGCATGGCACATGTATACATATGTAACTTCCCTGCACATTGTGCACATGTACCATAAAACCTAAAGTATAATAATAATAATAAAAAAAGAAAAAAAAAAAAAAAATAAATAAATAAATAAATAAATTCCAGTGTAAAAAAAAAAAAAAAAAAAAAAACTACACAGAAGCATTCTCAGAAACTTCTCTGTGATGAGTGCATTCAACTCACAGACTTGAACATTGCTTTTGATAGAGCAGTTTGGAAACACTCCTTTATTAGAATCTGCAAGTGTTTATTTGGAGCGCTTTGACGCCTATGCTGGAAAAGGAAATATCGTCACATAAAAACTAGACAGAAGCATTCTCAGAAACTTCTTTGTGATGAGTGCTTTCTACTCATAGAGTTGAAGCCTCTTTTTGGTGGAAGAGTTTTCAAGCTCTCTTTCTGTAGAATCTGTAAATGCATATTTGGAGCGCTCTCAGGCCTGTGCTGGGAAATGAAATAACTTCACCTAAAAACTACACAGAAGCATTCTCAGAAACTTCTGTGTGATGAGTGCATTCAACTCACAGACTTGAACGTTTCTTTTGATAGGACAGTTTTGAAACACTCCTTTTGTAGAATCTGCAAGTGTTTGTTTCGAGCGCTTTGAGGCCTACGCTGGAAAAGGAAGTATCTTCACATAACAACTACACAGAAGCATTCTCAGAAACTTCTTTGTGATGACTGCATTCAACTCACAGACTTCAGCCTTTCTTTTGAAAGAGCAGTTTTGAAACACTCTTTTTGTAGAATCTGCAAGTGGAAATTTGGAGCGCTTTAAGGCCTATTCTGGGAAAAGAAATATCTTCACCTAAAAACTAGACAGAAGCATTCTCACAAACTTCTGTGTGACTACTGCATTCAACTCACAGACTTGAACATTCCCTCTGATAGAGCAGTTTGGAAACACTCCTTTTGTAGAATCTGCAAGTGTTTATTTGGATCGCTTTGACGCCTATGCTGGAAAAGGAAATATCTTCACCTAAAAACTACACAGAAGCATTCTCAGAAACTTCTCTGTGAGGAGTGCATTCAACTCACAGACTTGAACGATTCTTTTGATAGGACAGTTTTGAAACACTCCTTTCGTAGAATCTGCAAGTGTTTATTTCGAGCGCTTTGAGGCCTATGCTGGAAAAGGAAGTATCTTCACATAACAACTACACAGAAGCATTCTCAGAAACTTCTTTGTGATGAGTGCATTCAACTCACAGACTTGAGCCTTCCTTTTGAAAGAGCAGTTTTGAAACAGTCTTTTTGTAGGATCTGCAAGTGGAAACTTGGAGCGCTTTAAGGCCTATTCTGGGAAAAGAAATATCTTCACCTAAAAACTAGACAGAAGCATTCTCACAAACTTCTGTGTGATTACTGCATTCAACTCACAGACTTGAACATTCCCTCTGATAGAGCAGTTTGGATACACTCCTTTTGTAGAATCTGCAAGTGTTTATTTGGATCGCTTTGACGCCTATGCTGGAAAAGGGAATATCTTCACCTAAAAACTACACAGAAGCATTCTCAAAAACTTCTCTGTGATGAGTGCATTCAACTCACAGACTTGAACATTGCTTTTGATAGAGCAGTTTGGAAACACTCCTTTAGTAGAATCTGCAAGTGTTTATTTGGAGCGCTTTGACGCCTATGCTGGAAAAAGAAATATATTCACATAAAAACTAGACAGAAGCATTCTCCGAAACTTCTGTGTGATGAGCGCATTCAACTCACAGACTTGAACGTTTCTTTTGATAGGACAGTTTTGAAACACTCCTTTTGTAGAATCTGCAAGTGTTTGTTTCGAGCGCTTTGAGGCCTACGCTGGAAAAGGAAGTATCTTCACATAACAACTACACAGAAGCATTCTCAGAAACTTCTTTGTGATGACTGCATTCAACTCACAGACTTGAGCCTTTCTTTTGAAAGAGCAGTTTTGAAAAACTCTTTTTGTAGAATCTGCAAGTGGAAATTTGGAGCGCTTTAAGGCCTATTCTGGGAAAAGAAATATCTTCACCTAAAAACTAGACAGAAGCATTCTCACAAACTTCTGTGTGATTACTGCATTCAACTCACAGACTTGAACATTCCCTCTGATAGAGCAGTTTGGAAACACTCCTTTTGTAGAATCTGCAAGTGTTTATTTGGATCGCTTTGACGCCTATGCTGGAAAAGGAAATATCTTCACCTAAAAACTACACAGAAGCATTCTCAGAAACTTCTCTGTGATGAGTGCATTCAACTCACAGACTTGAACGTTTCTTTTGATAGGACAGTTTTGAAACACTCCTTTCGTAGAATCTGCAAGTGTTTATTTCGAGCGCTTTGGGGACTATGCTGGAAAAGGAAGTAACTTCACATAACAACTACACAGAAGCATTCTCAGAAACTTCTTTGTGATGAGTGCATTCAACTCACAGACTTGAGCCATCCTTTTGAAAGAGCAGTTTTGAAACACTCTTTTTGTAGAGTCTGCAAGTGGATATTTGGAGGGCTTTGAGGCCTATGCTGGGAAAAGAAATATCTCCTCCTGAAACTAGGCAGAAGCATTCTCACAAACTTCTGTGTGATTACAGCATTCAACTCACAGACTTGAACATTCTGTCTGATAGAGTCGTTTGGAAACACTCCTTTTGTAGAATCTGCAAGTGTTTATTTGGATCACTTTGAGACCTATGCTGGAAAAGGAAATATATTCACATAAAAACTACACAGAAGCACTCTCACAAACTTCTGTCTGACTAGTGCATTCAACTCACAGACTTGAACATTCCCTCTGATAGAGCAGTTTGGAAACACCCCTTTTGTAGTATCTGCAAGTGTTTATTTGGAGCGCTTTGACGCCTATGCTGGAAAAGGAAATATCTTCACATAAAAACTAGACAGAAGCATTCTCAGAAACTTCTTTGTGGTGAGTGGATTCTACTCACAGACTTGAACATTGCTTTTGATAGAGCAGTTTGGAAACACTCCTTTTGTAGAATCTGCAAGTGTTTATTTGGATCGGTTTGACGCCTATGCTGGAAAGGGAAATATCTTCACATAAAAACTAGACAGAAGGATTCTCACAAACTTCTTTGTGATGAGTGCATTCTACTCATAGAGTTGAAGCCTCTTTTTGGTGGAAGAGTTTTCAAGCTCTCTTTTTGTAGAATCTGCAAATGCGTTTTTGGAGCGCTCTGAGGCCTGTGCTGGGAAATGAAATATCTTCACCTAAAAACTACACAGAAGCATTCTCAGAAACTTCTATGTGATGAGTGCATTCAACTCACAGACTTGAACGTTTATTTTTATAGGACAGTTTTGAAACACTCCTTTCGTAGGATCTGCAAGTGTTTATTTCGAGCGCACTGAGGCCTGTGCTGGAAAAGGAAGTATCTTCACATAACAACTACACAGAAGCATTCTCAGAAACTTCTTTGTGATGAGTGCATTCAACTCACAGACTTGAGCCATCCTTTTGAAAGAGCAGTTTTGAAACACTCTTTTTGTAGAGTCTGCAAGTGGATATTTGGAGGGCTTTGAGGCCTATGCTGGGAAAAGAAATATCTCCACCTGAAACTAGACAGAAGAATTCTCACAAACTTCTGTGTGATTACTGCATTCAACTCACAGACTTGAACATTCCCTCTGATAGAGCAGTTTGGAAACACTCCTTTTGGAGAATCTGCAAGTGTTTATTTGGATCACTTTGAGACCTATGCTGGAAAAGGAAATATCTTCACCTAAAAACTACACAGAAGCATTCTCACAAACTTCTGTCTGACTAGTGCATTCAACTCACAGACTTGAACATTCCCTCTGATAGAGCAGTTTGGAAACACTCCTTTGTTAGAATCTGCAAGTGTTTATTTGGAGCGCTTTGACGCCTATGCTGGAAAAATAAATATCTTCACATAAAAACTAGACAGAAGCATTCTCAGAAACTTCTTTGTGGTGAGTGCATTCTACTCACAGGCTTGAACATTACTCTTGATAGAGCAGTTTGGAAACACTCCTTTTGTAGAATCTGCAAGTGTTTATTTGGATCGCTTTGACGCCTACGCTGGAAAAGGAAATATCTTCACCTAAAAACTACACAGAAGCATTCTCAGAAACTTCTCTGTGATGAGTGCATTCAACTCACAGACTTGAACGTTTCTTTTGATAGGACAGTTTTGAAACACTCCTTTCGTAGAATCTGTAAGTGTTTATTTCGAGCGCTTTGGGGCCTATGTTGGAAAAGGAAGTATCTTCACATAACAACTACACAGAAGCATTCTCAGAAACTTCTTTGTGATGAGTGCATTCAACTCACAGACTTCAGCCTTCCTTTTGAAAGAGCAGTTTTGAAACACTCTTTTTGTAGAATCTGCAAGTGGAAACTTGGAGCGCTTTAAGGCCTATCCTGGGAAATGAAATATCTTCACATAAAAACTAGACAGAAGCATTCTCACAAACTTCTGTGTGATTACTGCATTCAACTCACAGACTTGAACATTCCCTCTGATAGAGCAGTTTGGAAACACTCCTTTTGTAGAATCTGCAAGTGTTTACTTGGATCGCTTTGACGCCTATGCTGGAAAAGGAAATATCTTCACCTAAAAACTACACAGAAGCATTCTCAGAAACTTCTCTGTGATGAGTGCATTCAACTCACAGACTTGAACGTTTCTTTTGATAGGACAGTTTTGAAACACTGCTTTTGTAGAATCTGCAAGTGTTTATTTCGAGCGCTTTGAGGCCTATGCTGGAAAAGGAAGTATCTTCACATAACAACTACACAGAAGCATTCTCAGAAACTTCTTTGTGATGAGTGCAATCAACTCACAGACTTGAGCCTTCCTTTTGAAAGAGCAGTTTTGAAACACTCTTTTTATAGAATCTGGAAGTGGATATTTGGAGCGCTTTAAGGCCTATTCTGGGAAAAGAAATATCTTCACCTAAAAACTGGACAGAAGCATTCTCACAAACTTCTGTGTGATTAGTGCATTCAACTCACAGACTTGAACCTTCCTTTTGATAGAGCAGTTTGGAAACACTCCTTTAGTAGAATCTGCAAGTGTTTATTTGGAGCGCTTTGACGCCTATGCTAGAAAAGGAAATATCTTCACATAAAAACTAGACAGAAGCATTCTCAGAAACTTCTTTGTGATGAGTGCATTCTACTCATAGAGTTGAAGCCTCTTTTTGGTGGAAGAGTTTTCAAGCTCTCTTTTTGTAAAATCTGCAAATGCATTTTTGGAGCGCTCTGAGGCCTGTGCTGGGAAATGAAATATCTTCACCTAAAAACTACACAGAAGCATTCTCAGAAACTTCTGTGTGATGAGTGCATTCAACTCACAGACTTGAACGTTTATTTTGATAGGACAGTTTTGAAACACTCCTTTCGTAGGATCTGCAAGTGTTTATTTCGAGCGCACTGAGGCCTGTGCTGGAAAAGGAAGTATCTTCACATAACAACTACACAGAAACAATCTCAGAAACTTCTTTGTGATGAGTGCATTCAACTCACAGAGTTGAGCCACCCTTTTGAAAGAGCAGTTTTGAAACACTCTTTTTGTAGAGTCTGCAAGAGGATATTTGGAGGGCTTTGAGGCCTATGCTGGGAAAAGAATTATCTCCACCTGAAACTAGACAGAAGCATTCTCACAAACTTCTGTGTGATTACTGCATTCAACTCACAGACTTGAACATTCCCTCTGATAGAGCAGTTTGGAAACACTCCTTTTGTAGAATCTGCAAGTGTTTATTTGGTTCGCTTTGACGCCTATGCTGGAAAAGGAAATATCTTCACCTAAAAACTACACAGAAGCATTCTCAGAAACTTCTCTGTGATGAGTGCATTCAACTCACAGACTTGAACGTTTCTTTTGATAGGACAGTTTTGAAACACTCCTTTTGTATAATCTGCAAGTGTTTATTTCGAGTGCTTTGAGGCCTATGCTGGAAAAGGAAGTATCTTCACATAACAAATACACAGAAGCATTCTCAGAAACTTCTTTGTGATGAGTGCATTCAACTCACAGAATTGAGCCTTTCTTTTGAAAGAGCAGTTTTGAAACACTCTTTTTGTAGAATCTGCCAGTGGATATTTGGAGCGCTTTAAGGCCTATTCTGGGAAAAGAAATATCTTCACCTAAAAACTGGACAGAAGCATTCTCACAAACTTCTGTGTGACTACTGCATTCAACTCACAGACTTGAACATTCCCTCTGATAGAGCAGTTTGGAAACACTCCTTTTGTAGAATCTGCAAGTGTTTATTTGGATCACTTTGAGACCTATGCTGGAAAAGGAAATATCTTCACCTAAGAACTACACAGAAGCATTCTCACAAACTTCTGTCTGACTAGTGCATTCAACTCACGGACTTGAACATTCCCTCTGATAGAGCAGTTTGGAAACACTCCTTTGTTAGAATCTGCAAGTGTTTATTTGGAGCGCTTTGACGCCTATGCTGGAAAAGGAAATATCTTCACATAAAAACTAGACAGAAGCATTCTCAGAAACTTCCTTGGGGTGAGTGCATTCTACTCACAGACTTGAACATTCCTCTTGATAGAGCAGTTTGGAAACACTCCTTTTGTAGAATCTGCAAGTGTTTATTTGGATCGCTTTGACGCCTATGCTGGAAAAGGAAATATCTTCACCTAAAAACTACACAGAAGCATTCTCAGAAACCTCTCTGTGATGAGTGCATTCAACTCACAGACTTGAACGTTTCTTTTGATAGGACAGTTTTGAAACACTCCTTTCGTAGAATCTGCAAGTGTTTATTTCGAGCGCTTTGGGGCCTATGCTGGAAAAGGAAGTATCTTCACATAACAACTACACAGAAGCATTCTCAGAAACTTCTTTCTGATCAGTGCATTCAACTCACAGCCTTGAGCCTTCCTTTTGAAAGAGCAGTTTTGAAACACTCTTTTTGTAGAATCTGCAAGTTGAAACTTGGAGCGCTTTAAGGCCTATTCTGGGAAATGAAATATCTTCACCTAAAAACTAGACAGAAGCATTCTCACAAACTTCTGTGTGATTACTGCATTCAACTCACAGACTTGAACATTCCCTCTGATAGAGCAGTTTGGAAACACTCCTTTTGTAGAATCTGCAAGTGTTTATTTGGAGTGCTTTGACGCCTATGCTGGAAAAGGAAATATCTTCACATAAAAACTAGACAAAAGCATTCTCAGAAACTTCTTTGTGGTGAGTGGATTCTACTCACAGACTTGAACGTTTCTCTTGATACAGCAGTTTGGAAACATTCCTTTTGTAGGATCTGCAAGTGTTTATTTGGATCGCTTTGACGCCTATGCTGGAAAAGGAAATATCTTCACCTAAAAACAACACAGAAGCATTCTCAGAAACTTCTCTGTGATGAGTGCATTCAACTCACAGACTTGAACGTTTCTTTTGATAGGACAGTTTTGAAACACTCCTTTCGTAGAATCTGCAAGTGTTCATTTCGAGCGCTTTGGGGCCTATGCTGGAAAAGGAAGTATCTTCACATAACAACTACACAGAAGCATTCTCAGAAACTTCTTTGTGATGAGTGCATTCAACTCACAGACTTGAGCCTTCCTTTTGAAAGAGTAGTTTTGAAACACTCTTTTTGTAGAATCTGAAAGTGGAAATTTGGAGCGCTTTAAGGCCTATTCTGGGAAAAGAAATATCTTCACCTAAAAACTAGACGGAAGCATTCTCACAAACTTCGGTGTGATTACTGCATTCAACTCACAGACTTGAACATTCCCTCTGATAGAGCAGTTTGGAAACACTCCTTTTGTAGAATCTGCAAGTGTTTATTTGGATCGCTTTGACGCCTATGCTGGAAAAGGAAATATCTTCACCTAAAAACTACACAGAAGCATTCTCAGAAATTTCTCTGTGATGAGTGCATTCAACTCACACACTTGAACATTGCTTTTGATAGAGCAGTTTGGAAACACTCCTTTAGTAGAATCTGCAAGTGTTTATTTGGAGCGCTTTGACGCCTATGCTGGAAAAAGAAATATATTCACATAAAAACTAGACAGAAGCATTCTCCGAAACTTCTGTGTGATGAGCGCATTCAACTCACAGACTTGAACGTTTCTTTTGATAGGACAGTTTTGAAACACTCCTTTTGTAGAATCTGCAAGTGTTTGTTTCGAGCGCTTTGAGGCCTACGCTGGAAAAGGAAGTATCTTCACATAACAACTACACAGAAGCATTCTCAGAAACTTCTTTGTGATGACTGCATTCAACTCACAGACTTGAGCCTTTCTTTTGAAAGAGCAGTTTTGAAAAACTCTTTTTGTAGAATCTGCAAGTGGAAATTTGGAGCGCTTTAAGGCCTATTCTGGGAAAAGAAATATCTTCACCTAAAAACTAGACAGAAGCATTCTCACAAACTTCTGTGTGATTACTGCATTCAACTCACAGACTTGAACATTCCCTCTGATAGAGCAGTTTGGAAACACTCCTTTTGTAGAATCTGCAAGTGTTTATTTGGATCGCTTTGACGCCTATGCTGGAAAAGGAAATATCTTCACCTAAAAACTACACAGAAGCATTCTCAGAAACTTCTCTGTGATGAGTGCATTCAACTCACAGACTTGAACGTTTCTTTTGATAGGACAGTTTTGAAACACTCCTTTCGTAGAATCTGCAAGTGTTTATTTCGAGCGCTTTGGGGACTATGCTGGAAAAGGAAGTAACTTCACATAACAACTACACAGAAGCATTCTCAGAAACTTCTTTGTGATGAGTGCATTCAACTCACAGACTTGAGCCATCCTTTTGAAAGAGCAGTTTTGAAACACTCTTTTTGTAGAGTCTGCAAGTGGATATTTGGAGGGCTTTGAGGCCTATGCTGGGAAAAGAAATATCTCCTCCTGAAACTAGGCAGAAGCATTCTCACAAACTTCTGTGTGATTACGGCATTCAACTCACAGACTTGAACATTCCGTCTGATAGAGTCGTTTGGAAACACTCCTTTTGTAGAATCTGCAAGTGTTTATTTGGATCACTTTGAGACCTATGCTGGAAAAGGAAATATATTCACATAAAAACTACACAGAAGCATTCTCACAAACTTCTGTCTGACTAGTGCATTCAACTCACAGACTTGAACATTCCCTCTGATAGAGCAGTTTGGAAACACCCCTTTTGTAGTATCTGCAAGTGTTTATTTGGAGCGCTTTGACGCCTATGCTGGAAAAGGAAATATCTTCACATAAAAACTAGACAGAAGCATTCTCAGAAACTTCTTTGTGGTGAGTGGATTCTACTCACAGACTTGAACATTGCTTTTGATAGAGCAGTTTGGAAACACTCCTTTTGTAGAATCTGCAAGTGTTTATTTGGATCGGTTTGACGCCTATGCTGGAAAGGGAAATATCTTCACATAAAAACTAGACTGAAGGATTCTCACAAACTTCTTTGTGATGAGTGCATTCTACTCATAGAGTTGAAGCCTCTTTTTGGTGGAAGAGTTTTCAAGCTCTCTTTTTGTAGAATCTGCAAATCCGTTTTTGGAGCGCTCTGAGGCCTGTGCTGGGAAATGAAATATCTTCACCTAAAAACTACACAGAAGCATTCTCAGAAACTTCTATGTGATGAGTGCATTCAACTCACAGACTTGAACGTTTATTTTTATAGGACAGTTTTGAAACACTCCTTTCGTAGGATCTGCAAGTGTTTATTTCGAGCGCACTGAGGCCTGTGCTGGAAAAGGAAGTATCTTCACATAACAACTACACAGAAGCATTCTCAGAAACTTCTTTGTGATGAGTGCATTCAACTCACAGACTTGAGCCATCCTTTTGAAAGAGCAGTTTTGAAACACTCTTTTTGTAGAGTCTGCAAGTGGATATTTGGAGGGCTTTGAGGCCTATGCTGGGAAAAGAAATATCTCCACCTGAAACTAGACAGAAGAATTCTCACAAACTTCTGTGTGATTACTGCATTCAACTCACAGACTTGAACATTCCCTCTGATAGAGCAGTTTGGAAACACTCCTTTTGAAGAATCTGCAAGTGTTTATTTGGATCACTTTGAGACCTATGCTGGAAAAGGAAATATCTTCACCTAAAAACTACACAGAAGCATTCTCACAAACTTCTGTCTGACTAGTGCATTCAACTCACAGACTTGAACATTCCCTCTGATAGAGCAGTTTGGAAACACTCCTTTGTTAGAATCTGCAAGTGTTTATTTGGAGCGCTTTGACGCCTATGCTGGAAAAATAAATATCTTCACATAAAAACTAGACAGAAGCATTCTCAGAAACTTCTTTGTGGTGAGTGCATTCTACTCACAGGCTTGAACATTACTCTTGATAGAGCAGTTTGGAAACACTCCTTTTGTAGAATCTGCAAGTGTTTATTTGGATCGCTTTGACGCCTACGCTGGAAAAGGAAATATCTTCACCTAAAAACTACACAGAAGCATTCTCAGAAACTTCTCTGTGATGAGTGCATTCAACTCACAGACTTGAACGTTTCTTTTGATAGGACAGTTTTGAAACACTCCTTTCGTAGAATCTGTAAGTGTTTATTTCGAGCGCTTTGGGGCCTATGTTGGAAAAGGAAGTATCTTCACATAACAACTACACAGAAGCATTCTCAGAAACTTCTTTGTGATGAGTGCATTCAACTCACAGACTTCAGCCTTCCTTTTGAAAGAGCAGTTTTGAAACACTCTTTTTGTAGAATCTGCAAGTGGAAACTTGGAGCGCTTTAAGGCCTATCCTGGGAAATGAAATATCTTCACATAAAAACTAGACAGAAGCATTCTCACAAACTTCTGTGTGATTACTGCATTCAACTCACAGACTTGAACATTCCCTCTGATAGAGCAGTTTGGAAACACTCCTTTTGTAGAATCTGCAAGTGTTTACTTGGATCGCTTTGACGCCTATGCTGGAAAAGGAAATATCTTCACCTAAAAACTACACAGAAGCATTCTCAGAAACTTCTCTGTGATGAGTGCATTCAACTCACAGACTTGAACGTTTCTTTTGATAGGACAGTTTTGAAACACTGCTTTTGTAGAATCTGCAAGTGTTTATTTCGAGCGCTTTGAGGCCTATGCTGGAAAAGGAAGTATCTTCACATAACAACTACACAGAAGCATTCTCAGAAACTTCTTTGTGATGAGTGCAATCAACTCACAGACTTGAGCCTTCCTTTTGAAAGAGCAGTTTTGAAACACTCTTTTTATAGAATCTGGAAGTGGATATTTGGAGCGCTTTAAGGCCTATTCTGGGAAAAGAAATATCTTCACCTAAAAACTGGACAGAAGCATTCTCACAAACTTCTGTGTGATTAGTGCATTCAACTCACAGACTTGAACCTTCCTTTTGATAGAGCAGTTTGGAAACACTCCTTTAGTAGAATCTGCAAGTGTTTATTTGGAGCGCTTTGACGCCTATGCTAGAAAAGGAAATATCTTCACATAAAAACTAGACAGAAGCATTCTCAGAAACTTCTTTGTGATGAGTGCATTCTACTCATAGAGTTGAAGCCTCTTTTTGGTGGAAGAGTTTTCAAGCTCTCTTTTTGTAAAATCTGCAAATGCATTTTTGGAGCGCTCTGAGGCCTGTGCTGGGAAATGAAATATCTTCACCTAAAAACTACACAGAAGCATTCTCAGAAACTTCTGTGTGATGAGTGCATTCAACTCACAGACTTGAACGTTTATTTTGATAGGACAGTTTTGAAACACTCCTTTCGTAGGATCTGCAAGTGTTTATTTCGAGCGCACTGAGGCCTGTGCTGGAAAAGGAAGTATCTTCACATAACAACTACACAGAAGCAATCTCAGAAACTTCTTTGTGATGAGTGCATTCAACTCACAGAGTTGAGCCACCCTTTTGAAAGAGCAGTTTTGAAACACTCTTTTTGTAGAGTCTGCAAGAGGATATTTGGAGGGCTTTGAGGCCTATGCTGGGAAAAGAATTATCTCCACCTGAAACTAGACAGAAGCATTCTCACAAACTTCTGTGTGATTACTGCATTCAACTCACAGACTTGAACATTCCCTCTGATAGAGCAGTTTGGAAACACTCCTTTTGTAGAATCTGCAAGTGTTTATTTGGTTCGCTTTGACGCCTATGCTGGAAAAGGAAATATCTTCACCTAAAAACTACACAGAAGCATTCTCAGAAACTTCTCTGTGATGAGTGCATTCAACTCACAGACTTGAACGTTTCTTTTGATAGGACAGTTTTGAAACACTCCTTTTGTATAATCTGCAAGTGTTTATTTCGAGTGCTTTGAGGCCTATGCTGGAAAAGGAAGTATCTTCACATAACAACTACACAGAAGCATTCTCAGAAACTTCTTTGTGATGAGTGCATTCAACTCACAGACTTGAGCCTTTCTTTTGAAAGAGCAGTTTTGAAACACTCTTTTTGTAGAATCTGCCAGTGGATATTTGGAGCGCTTTAAGGCCTATTCTGGGAAAAGAAATATCTTCACCTAAAAACTGGACAGAAGCATTCTCACAAACTTCTGTGTGACTACTGCATTCAACTCACAGACTTGAACATTCCCTCTGATAGAGCAGTTTGGAAACACTCCTTTTGTAGAATCTGCAAGTGTTTATTTGGATCACTTTGAGACCTATGCTGGAAAAGGAAATATCTTCACCTAAGAACTACACAGAAGCATTCTCACAAACTTCTGTCTGACTAGTGCATTCAACTCACAGACTTGAACATTCCCTCTGATAGAGCAGTTTGGAAACACTCCTTTGTTAGAATCTGCAAGTGTTTATTTGGAGCGCTTTGACGCCTATGCTGGAAAAGGAAATATCTTCACATAAAAACTAGACAGAAGCATTCTCAGAAACTTCCTTGGGGTGAGTGCATTCTACTCACAGACTTGAACATTCCTCTTGATAGAGCAGTTTGGAAACACTCCTTTTGTAGAATCTGCAAGTGTTTATTTGGATCGCTTTGACGCCTATGCTGGAAAAGGAAATATCTTCACCTAAAAACTACACAGAAGCATTCTCAGAAACCTCTCTGTGATGAGTGCATTCAACTCACAGACTTGAACGTTTCTTTTGATAGGACAGTTTTGAAACACTCCTTTCGTAGAATCTGCAAGTGTTTATTTCGAGCGCTTTGGGGCCTATGCTGGAAAAGGAAGTATCTTCACATAACAACTACACAGAAGCATTCTCAGAAACCTCTTTCTGATGAGTGCATTCAACTCACAGCCTTGAGCCTTCCTTTTGAAAGAGCAGTTTTGAAACACTCTTTTTGTAGAATCTGCAAGTTGAAACTTGGAGCGCTTTAAGGCCTATTCTGGGAAATGAAATATCTTCACCTAAAAACTAGACAGAAGCATTCTCACAAACTTCTGTGTGATTACTGCATTCAACTCACAGACTTGAACATTCCCTCTGATAGAGCAGTTTGGAAACACTCCTTTTGTAGAATCTGCAAGTGTTTATTTGGAGTGCTTTGACGCCTATGCTGGAAAAGGAAATATCTTCACATAAAAACTAGACAAAAGCATTCTCAGAAACTTCTTTGTGGTGAGTGGATTCTACTCACAGACTTGAACGTTTCTCTTGATACAGCAGTTTGGAAACATTCCTTTTGTAGGATCTGCAAGTGTTTATTTGGATCGCTTTGACGCCTATGCTGGAAAAGGAAATATCTTCACCTAAAAACTACACAGAAGCATTCTCAGAAACTTCTCTGTGATGAGTGCATTCAACTCACAGACTTGAACGTTTCTTTTGATAGGACAGTTTTGAAACACTCCTTTCGTAGAATCTGCAAGTGTTCATTTCGAGCGCTTTGGGGCCTATGCTGGAAAAGGAAGTATCTTCACATAACAACTACACAGAAGCATTCTCAGAAACTTCTTTGTGATGAGTGCATTCAACTCACAGACTTGAGCCTTCCTTTTGAAAGAGTAGTTTTGAAACACTCTTTTTGTAGAATCTGAAAGTGGAAATTTGGAGCGCTTTAAGGCCTATTCTGGGAAAAGAAATATCTTCACCTAAAAACTAGACGGAAGCATTCTCAGAAACTTCGGTGTGATTACTGCATTCAACTCACAGACTTGAACATTCCCTCTGATAGAGCAGTTTGGAAACACTCCTTTTGTAGAATCTGCAAGTGTTTATTTGGATCGCTTTGACGCCTATGCTGGAAAAGGAAATATCTTCAACTAAAAACTACACAGAAGCATTCTCAGAAATTTCTCTGTGATGAGTGCATTCAACTCACACACTTGAACATTGCTTTTGATAGAGCAGTTTGGAAACACTCCTTTAGTAGAATCTGCAAGTGTTTATTTGGAGCACTTTGACGCCTATGCTGGAAAAGGAAATATCTTCACATAAAAACTAGACAGAAGCATTCTCCGAAACTTCTGTGTGATGAGTGCATTCAACTCACAGACTTGAACGTTTCTTTTGATAGGACAGTTTTGAAACACTCCTTTTGTAGAATCTGCAATTGTTTGTTTCGAGCGCTTTGAGGCCTACGCTGGAAAAGGAAGTATCTTCACATAACAACTACACAGAAGCATTCTCAGAAACTTCTTTGTGATGACTGCATTCAACTCACAGACTTGAGCCTTTCTTTTGAAAGAGCAGTTTTGAAACACTCTTTTTGTAGAATCTGCAAGTGGAAATTTGGAGCGCTTTAAGGCCTATTCTGGGAAAAGAAATATCTTCACCTAAAAACTAGACAGAAGCATTCTCACAAACTTCTGTGTGATTACTGCATTCAACTCAGAGACTTGAACATTCCCTCTGATAGAGCAGTTTGGAAACACTCCTTTTGTTGAATCTGCAAGTGTTTATTTGGATCGCTTTGACGCCTATGCTGGAAAAGGAAATATCTTCACCTAAAAACTACACAGAAGCATTCTCAGAAACTTCTCTGTGATGAGTGCATTCAACTCACAGACTTGAACGTTTCTTTTGATAGGACAGTTTTGAAACACTCCTTTCGTAGAATCTGCAAGTGTTTATTTCGAGCGCTTTGAGGCCTATGCTGGAAAAGGAAGTATCTTCACATAACAACTACACAGAAGCATTCTCAGAAACCTCTTTGTGATGAGTGCATTCAACTCACAGACTTGAGCCTTCCTTTTGAAAGAGCAGTTTTGAAACACTCTTTTTGTAGAATATGCAAGAGGAAATTTGGAGCGCTTTAAGTTATATTCTGGGAAAAGAAATATCTTCACCAAAAACCTAGACAGAAGCATTCTCACAAACTTCTGTGTGATTACTGCATTCAACTCACAGACTTGAACATTCCCTCTGATAGAGCAGTTTGGATACACTCCTTTTGTACAATCTGCAAGTGTTTATTTGGATCGCTTTGACGCCTATGCTGGAAAAGGAAATATCTTCACCTAAAAACTACACAGAATCTCTGGGATGCATTCAAAGCAGTGTGTAGAGGGAAATTTATAGCACTAAATGCCCACAATGAAAGCAGGAAAGATCCAAAATGGACACCCTAACATCACAATTAAAAGAACTAGAAAAGCAAGAGCAAACACATTCAAAAGCTAGCAGAAGGCAAGAAATAACTAAAATCAGAGCAGAACTGAAGGAAATAGAGACACAAAAAACCCTTCAAAAAATAAATGAATCCAGGAGCTGGTTTTTTGAAAGGATCAACAAAATTGATAGACCGCTAGCAAGATTAATAAAGAAAAAAAGAGAGAAGAATCAAATAGATGCTATAAAAAATGATAAAGGGGATATCACCACCGATCCCACAGAAATACAAACTACCATCAGAGAATATTACAAACACCTCTATGCAAATAAACTAGAAAATCTAGAAGAAATGGATAAATTCCTCAACACATACACCCTCCCAAGACTAAACCAGGAAGAAGTTGAATCTCTGAATAGACCAATAACAGGAGCTGAAATTGGGGCAATAATCAATAGCTTACCAACCAAAAAAAGTCCAGGTCCAGATGGATTCACAGCCGAATTCTACCAGAGGTACAAGGAGGAGCTGGTACCATTCCTTCTGAAACTATTCCAATCAATAGAAAAAGAGGGAATCCTCCCTAACACATTTTATGAGGCCAGCATCATCCTGATACCAAAGCCTGGCAGAGACACAACAAAAAAAGAGAATTTTAGACCAATATCCTTGATGAACATTGATGCAAAAATCCTCAATAAAATACTGGCAAATCGAATCCAGCAGCACATCAAAAAGCTTATCCACCATGATCAAGTGGGCTTCATCCCTGGGATGCAAGGCTGGTTCAATATACGCAAATCAATAAATGTAATCCAGCATATAAACAGAACGAAAGACAAAAACCACATGATTATCTCAATAGATGCAGAAAAGGCCTTTGACAAAATTCAACAACCCTTCATGCTAAAAACTCTCAATAAATTAGGAATTGATGGGACGTATCTCAAAATCATAAGAGCTATCTATGACAAACCCACAGCCAATATCATACTGAATGGGCAAAAACTGGAAGCATTCCCTTTGAAAACTGGCACAAGACAGGGATGCCCTCTCTCACCACTTCTATTCAACATAGTGTTGGAAGTTCTGGCCAGGGCAATTAGGCAGGAGAAGGAAATCAAGGGTATTCAATTAGGAAAAGAGGAAGTCAAATTGTCCCTGTTTGCAGATGACATGATAGTATATCTAGAAAACCCCATTGTCTCAGCCCAAAATCTCCTTAAGCTGATAAGCAACTTCAGCAAAGTCTCAGGATACAAAATTAATGTGCAAAAATCACAAGCGTTCTTATACATCAATAACAGACAAACAGAGAGCCAAATCATGAGTGAACTCCCATTCACAATTGCTTCAAAGAGAATAAAATACCTAGGAATCCAACTTACAAGGGATGTGAAAGACCTCTTCAAGGAGAACTACAAACCACTGCTCAAGGAAATAAAAGAGGATACAAACAAATGGAAGAACATTCCATGCTCATGGGTAGGAAGAATCAATATCATGAAAATGGCCATCCTTCCCAAGGTAATTTACAGATTCAATGCCATCCCCATCAAACTACCAATGACTTTCTTCACAGAATTGGAAAAAACTACTTTCAAGTTCATATGGAACCAAAAAAGAGCCCGCATCGCCAAGTCAATCCTAAGCCAAAAGAACAAAGCTGGAGGCATCACACTACCTGACTTCAAACTATACTACAAGGCTACAGTAACCAAAACAGCATGGTACTGGTACCAAAACAGAGATATAGATCAATGGAACAGAACAGAGCCATCAGAAATAATGTCACATATCTACAAGTATCTGATCTTTGACAAACCTGACAAAAACAAGAAATGGGGAAAGGATTCCCTATTTAATAAATGGTGCTGGGAAAACTGGCTAGCCATATGTAGAAAGCTGAAACTGGATCCCTTCCTTACACCTTATACAAAAATCAATTCAAGATGGATTAAAGACTTAAATGTTAGACCTAAAACCATAAAAACCCTAGAAGAAAACCTAGGCATTACCATTCAGGACATAGGCATGGGCAAGGACTTCATGTCTAAAACACCAAAAGCAATGGCAACAAAAGCCAAAATTGACAAATGGGATCTAATTAAACTCAAGAGCTTCTGCACAGCAAAAGAAACTACCATCAGAGTGAACAGGCAACCTACAAAATGGGAGAAAATTTTCGCAACCTACTCATCTGACAAAGGGCTAATATCCAGAATCTACAATGAACTCCAACAAATTTACAAGAAAAAAACAAACAACCCCATCAAAAAGTGGGCAAAGGACATGAACAGACACTTCTCAAAAGAAGACATTGATGCAGCCAAAAAACACATGAAAAAATGCTCACCATCACTGGCTATCAGAGAAATGCAAATCAAAACCACAATGAGATACCATCTCACACCAGTTAGAATGGCAATCATTAAAAAGTCAGGAAACAACAGGTGCTGGAGAGGATGTGGAGAAATAGGAACACTTTTACACTGTTGGTGGGACTGTAAACTAGTTCAACCCTTGTGGAAGTCAGTGTGGCGATTCCTCAGGGATCTAGAACTAGAAATTCCATTCGACCCAGCCATCCCATTACTGGGTATATACCCAAAGGACTATAAATCATGCTGCTATAAAGACACATGCACACGTATGTTTATTGCCGCATTATTCACAATAGCAAAGACTTGGAACCAACCCAAATGTCCAACAATGATAGACTGGATTAAGAAAATGTGGCACATATACACCATGGAATACTATGCAGCCATAAAAAATGATGAGTTCACGTCCTTTGTAGGGACATGGATGAAATTGGAAATCATCATTCTCAGTAAACTATCGCAAGAACAAAAAACCAAACACCGCATATTCTCACTCATAGGTGGGAATTGAACAATGAGAACACATGGACACAGGAAGGGGAACATCACACTCTGGGGACTGTTGTGGGGTGGGGGGAGGGGGGAGGGATAGCATTGGGAGATATACCTAATGCTAGATGACGAGTCAGTGGGTGCAGCGCACCAGCATGGCACATGTATACATATGTAACTTACCTGCACATTGTGCACATGTACCATAAAACCTAAAGTATAATAATAATAATAAAAAAAGAAAAAAAAAAAGAAAAAAAAAAAAAATAAATAAATAAATAAATTCCAGTGTAAAAAAAAAAAAAAAAAAAAAAACTACACAGAAGCATTCTCAGAAACTTCTCTGTGATGAGTGCATTCAACTCACAGACTTGAACATTGCTTTTGATAGAGCAGTTTGGAAACACTCCTTTATTAGAATCTGCAAGTGTTTATTTGGAGCGCTTTGACGCCTATGCTGGAAAAGGAAATATCGTCACCTAAAAACTAGACAGAAGCATTCTCAGAAACTTCTTTGTGATGAGTGCATTCTACTCATAGAGTTGAAGCCTCTTTTTGGTGGAAGAGTTTTCAAGCTCTCTTTCTGTAGAATCTGTAAAGGCATATTTGGAGCGCTCTCAGGCCTGTGCTGGGAAATGAAATAACTTCACCTAAAAACTACACAGAAGCATTCTCAGAAACTTCTGTGTGATGAGTGCATTCAACTCAGAGACTTGAACGTTTATTTTGATAGGACAGTTTTGAAACACTCCTTTCGTAGGATCTGCAAGTGTTTATTTCGAGCGCACTGAGGCCTGTGCTGGAAAAGGAAGTATCTTCACATAACAACTACACAGAAGCATTCTCAGAAACTTCTTTGTGATGAGTGCATTCAACTCACAGACTTGAGCCATCCTTTTGAAAGAGCAGTTTTGAAACACTCTTTTTGTAGAGTCTGCAAGTGGATATTTGGAGGGCTTTGAGGCCTATGCTGGGAAAAGAAATATCTCCACCTGAAACTAGACAGAAGCATTCTCACAAACTTCTGTGTGATTACTGCATTCAACTCACAGACTTGAACATTCCCTCTGATAGAGCAGTTTGGAAACACTCCTTTTGAAGAATCTGCAAGTGTTTATTTGGATCACTTTGAGACCTATGCTGGAAAAGGAAATATCTTCACCTAAAAACTACACAGAAGCATTCTCACAAACTTCTGTCTGACTAGTGCATTCAACTCACAGACTTGAACATTCCCTCTGATAGAGCAGTTTGGAAACACTCCTTTGTTAGAATCTGCAAGTGTTTATTTGGAGCGCTTTGACGCCTATGCTGGAAAAATAAATATCTTCACATAAAAACTAGACAGAAGCATTCTCAGAAACTTCTTTGGGGTGAGTGCATTCTACTCACATGCTTGAACATTACTCTTGATAGAGCAGTTTGGAAACACTCCTTTTGTAGAATCTGCAAGTGTTTATTTGGATCGCTTTGACGCCTATGCTGGAAAAGGAAATATCTTCACCTAAAAACTACACAGAAGCATTCTCAGAAACTTCTCTGTGATGAGTGCATTCAACTCACAGACTTGAACGTTTCTTTTGATAGGACAGTTTTGAAACACTCCTTTCGTAGAATCTGTAAGTGTTTATTTCGAGCGCTTTGGGGCCTATGTTGGAAAAGGAAGTACCTTCACATAACAACTACACAGAAGCATTCTCAGAAACTTCTTTGTGATGAGTGCATTCAACTCACAGACTTGAGCCTTCCTTTTGAAAGAGCAGTTTTGAAACACTCTTTTTGTAGAATCTGCAAGTGGAAACTTGGAGCGCCTTAAGGCCTATCCTGGGAAATGAAATATCTTCACCTAAAAACTAGACAGAAGCATTCTCACAAACTTCTGTGTGATTACTGCATTCAACTCACAGACTTGAACATTCCCTCTGATAGAGCAGTTTGGAAACACTCCTTTTGTAGAATCTGCAAGTGTTTATTTGGATCGCTTTGACGCCTATGCTGGAAAAGGAAATATCTTCACCTAAAAACTACACAGAAGCATTCTCAGAAACTTCTCTGTGATGAGTGCATTCAACTCACAGACTTGAACGTTTCTTTTGATAGGACAGTTTTGAAACACTGCTTTTGTAGAATCTGCAAGTGTTTATTTCGAGCGCTTTGAGGCCTATGCTGGAAAAGGAAGTATCTTCACATAACAACTACACAGAAGCATTCTCAGAAACTTCTTTGTGATGAGTGCATTCAACTCACAGACTTGAGCCTTCCTTTTGAAAGAGCAGTTTCGAAACACTCTTTTTATAGAATCTGCAAGTGGATATTTGGAGCGCTTTAAGGCCTATTCTGGGAAAAGAAATATCTTCACCTAAAAACTGGACAGAAGCATTCTCACAAACTTCTGTGTGATTAGTGCATTCAACTCACAGACTTGAACCTTCCTTTTGATAGAGCAGTTTGGAAACACTCCTTTAGTAGAATCTGCAAGTGTTTATTTGGAGCGCTTTGACGCATATGCTGGAAAAGGAAATATCTTCACATAAAAACTAGACAGAAGCATTCTCAGAAACTTCTTTGTGATGAGTGAATTCTACTCATAGAGTTGAAGCCTCTTTTTGGTGGAAGAGTTTTCAAGCTCTCTTTTTGTAAAATCTGCAAATGCATTTTTGGAGCGCTCTGAGGCCTGGGCTGGGAAATGAAATATCTTCACCTAAAAACTACACAGAAGCATTCTCAGAAACTTCTGTGTGATGAGTGCATTCAACTCACAGAATTGAACGTTTATTTTGATAGGACAGTTTTGAAACACTCCTTTCGTAGGATCTGCAAGTGTTTATTTGGAGCGCACTGAGGCCTGTGCTGGAAAAGGAAGTATCTTCACATAACAACTACACAGAAGCATTCTCAGAAACTTCTTTGTGATGAGTGCATTCAACTCACGGACTTGAGCCATCCTTTTGAAAGAGCAGTTTTGAAACACTCTTTTTGTAGAGTCTGCAAGAGGATATTTGGAGGGCTTTGAGGCCTATGCTGGGAAAAGAATTATCTCCACCTGAAACTAGACAGAAGCATTCTCACAAACTTCTGTGTGACTACTGCATTCAACTCACAGACTTGAACATTCCCTCTGATAGAGCAGTTTGGAAACACTCCTTTTGTAGAATCTGCAAGTGTTTATTTGGATCACTTTGAGACCTATGCTGGAAAAGGAAATATCTTCACCTAAGAACTACACAGAAGCATTCTCACAAACTTCTGTCTGACTAGTGCATTCAACTCACAGACTTGAACATTCCCTCTGATAGAGCAGTTTGGAAACACTCCTTTGTTAGAATCTGCAAGTGTTTATTTGGAGCGCTTTGACGCCTATGCTGGAAAAGGAAATATCTTCACATAAAAACTAGACAGAAGCATTCTCAGAAACTTCCTTGGGGTGAGTGCATTCTACTCACAGACTTGAACATTCCTCTTGATAGAGCAGTTTGGAAACACTCCTTTTGTAGAATCTGCAAGTGTTTATTTGGATCGCTTTGACGCCTATGCTGGAAAAGGAAATATCTTCACCTAAAAACTACACAGAAGCATTCTCAGAAACCTCTCTGTGATGAGTGCATTCAACTCACAGACTTGAACGTTTCTTTTGATAGGACAGTTTTGAAACACTCCTTTCGTAGAATCTGCAAGTGTTTATTTCGAGCGCTTTGGGGCCTACGCTGGAAAAGGAAGTATCTTCACATAACAACTACACAGAAGCATTCTCAGAAACTTCTTTCTGATGAGTGCATTCAACTCACAGCCTTGAGCCTTCCTTTTGAAAGAGCAGTTTTGAAACACTCTTTTTGTAGAATCTGCAAGTTGAAACTTGGAGCGCTTTAAGGCCTATTCTGGGAAATGAAATATCTTCACCTAAAAACTAGACAGAAGCATTCTCACAAACTTCTGTGTGATTACTGCATTCAACTCACAGACTTGAACATTCCCTCTGATAGAGCAGTTTGGAAACACTCCTTTTGTAGAATCTGCAAGTGTTTATTTGGAGTGCTTTGACGCCTATGCTGGAAAAGGAAATATCTTCACATAAAAACTAGACAAAAGCATTCTCAGAAACTTCTTTGTGGTGAGTGGATTCTACTCACAGACTTGAACGTTCCTCATGATACAGCAGTTTGGAAACATTCCTTTTGTAGGATCTGCAAGTGTTTATTTGGATCGCTTTGACGCCTATGCTGGAAAAGGAAATATCTTCACCTAAAAACTACACAGAAGCATTCTCAGGAACTTCTCTGTGATGAGTGCATTCAACTCACAGACTTGAACGTTTCTTTTGATAGGACAGTTTTGAAACACTCCTTTCGTAGAATCTGCAAGTGTTCATTTCGAGCGCTTTGGGGACTATGCTGGAAAAGGAAGTATCTTCACATAACAACTACACAGAAGCATTCTCAGAAACTTCTTTGTGATGAGTGCATTCAACTCACTGACTTGAGCCTTTCTTTTGAAAGAGCAGTTTTGAAACACTCTTTTTGTAGAATCTGCAAGTAGAAATTTGGAGCGCTTTAAGGCCTATTCTGGGAAAAGAAATATCTTCACCTAAAAACTAGACAGAAGCATTCTCACAAACTTCTGTGTGATTACTGCATTCAACTCACAGACTTGAACATTCCCTCTGATAGAGCAGTTTGGAAACACTCCTTTTGTTGAATCTGCAAGTGTTTATTTGGATCGCTTTGACGCCTATGCTGGAAAAGGAAATATCTTCACCTAAAAACTACACAGAAGCATTCTCAGAAACTTCTCTGTGATGAGTGCATTCAACTCACAGACTTGAACGTTTCTTTTGATAGGACAGTTTTGAAACACTCCTTTCGTAGAATCTGCAAGTGTTTATTTGGAGCGCTTTGACGCCTATGCTGGAAAAGGAAATATCGTCACATAAAAACTAGACAGAAGCATTCTCAGAAACTTCTTTGTGATGAGTGAATTCTACTCATAGAGTTGAAGCCTCTTTTTGGTGGAAGAGTTTTCAAGCTCTCTTTCTGTAGAATCTGTAAATGCATATTTGGAGCGCTCTCAGGCCTGTGCTGGGAAATGAAATATCTTCACCTAAAAACTACACAGAAGCATTCTCAGAAACTTCTGTGTGATGAGTGCATTCAACTCACAGACTTGAACGTTTATTTTGATAGGACAGTTTTGAAACACTCCTTTCGTAGGATCTGCAAGTGTTTATTTCGAGCGCACTGAGGCCTGTGCTGGAAAAGGAAGTATCTTCACATAACAACTACACAGAAGCATTCTCAGAAACTTCTTTGTGATGAGTGCATTCAACTCACAGACTTGAGCCATCCTTTTGAAAGAGCAGTTTTGAAACACTCTTTTTGTAGAGTCTGCAAGTGGATATTTGGAGGGCTTTGAGGCCTATGCTGGGAAAAGAAATATCTCCACCTGAAACTAGACAGAAGCATTCTCACAAACTTCTGTGTGATTACTGCATTCAACTCACAGACTTGAACATTCCCTCTGATAGAGCAGTTTGGAAACACTCCTTTTGTAGAATCTGCAAGTGTTTATTTGGATCACTTTGAGACCTATGCTGCGAAAGGAAATATCTTCACCTAAAAACTACACAGAAGCATTCTCACAAACTTCTGTCTGACTAGTGCATTGAACTCACAGACTTGAACATTCCCTCTGATAGAGCAGTTTGGAAACACTCCTTTAGTAGAATCTGCAAGTGTTTATTTGGAGCCCTTTGACGCCTATGCTGGAAAAGGAAATATCTTCACATAAAAACTAGACAGAAGCATTCTTAGAAAATTCTTTGTGGTGAGTGGATTCTACTCACGGACTTGAACGTTCCTCCTGATACATCAGTTTGGAAACACTCCTTTTGTAGAATCTGCATGTGTTTATTTGGATCGCTTTGACGCCAATGCTGGAAAAGGAAATATCTTCACCTAAAAACTACACAGAAGAATTCTCAGAAACTTCTGTCTGACTAGTGCATTGAACTCACAGACTTGAACATTCCCTCTGATAGAGCAGTTTGGAAACACCCATTTTGTAGAATCTGCAAGTGTTTATTTGGATCGCTTTGACGCCTATGCTGGAAAAGGAAATATCTTCACCTAAAAACTACACAGAAGAGTTCTCAGAAACTTCTCTGTGATGAGTGCATTCAACTCACAGACTTGAAAGTTTCTTTTGATAGGACAGTTTTGAAACACTCCTTTTGTAGAATCAGCAAGTGTTTGTTTCGAGCGCTTTGAGGCCTATGTTCGAAAAGGAAGTATCTTTACATAACAACTACACAGAAGCATTCTCAGAAACTTTTTTGTGATGAGTGCATTCAACTCACAGACTTGCGCCTTTCTTTTGAAAGAGCAGTTTTGAAACACTCTTTTTGTAGAATCTGCAAGTGGATATTTGGAGCCCTTTAAGGCCTATTCTGGGAAAAGAAATATCTTCACCTAAAAGCTAGACAGAAGCATTCTCACAAACTTCTGTGTGATTAGTGCATTCAACTCACAGACTTGAACATTGCTTTTGATGGAGCAGTTTGGAAGCACTCCTTTAGTAGAATCTGCAAGTGTTTATTTGGATCGCTTTGACGCCTATGCTGGAAAAGGAAATAACTTCATCTAAAAACTGCACAGAAGCATTCTCAGAAACTTCTGTGTGATGAGTGCATTGAACTCACAGGCTTGAACGTTTCTTTTGATAGGACAGTTTTGAAACACTCCTTTTGTAGAATCTGCAAGTGTTTGTTTCGAGCGCTTTGAGGCCTATGCTGGAAAAGGAAGTATCTTTACATAACGACTACACAGAAGCATTCTCAGAAACTTCTTTGTGATGAGTGCATTCAACTCACAGACTTGAGCCTTTCTTTTGAAAGAGCAGTTTTGAAACACTCTTTTTGTAGAATCTGCAAGTGGATACTTGGAACGCTTTAAGTTATATTCTGGGAAAAGAAATACCTTCACCTAAAAACTGGACAGAAGCATTCTCACAAACTTCTGTGCGATTAGTGCATTCAACTCACAGACTTGAACATTCCTTTTGATAGAGCAGTTTGGAAACACTACTTTTGTAGAATCTGCAAGTGTTTATTTGGAGCGCTTTGACGCCTATGCTGGAAAAGGAAATATCTTCACCTAAAAACTACACAGAAGCATTCTCATAAATTTCTGTGTGATTACTGCATTCAACTCACAGACTTGAACATTCCCTCTGATAGAGCAGTTTGGATGCCCTCCTTTTGTAGAATATGCAAGTGTTTATTTGGATCGGTTTGACGCCTATGCTGGAAAAGGAAATATCTGCACCTAAAAACTACACAGAAGCATTCTCAGAAACTTCTCTGTGATGAGTGCATTCAACTCACAGACTTGAACCTTTCTTTTGACAGGACAGTTTTGAAACACTCCTTTTGTAGAATCTGCAAGTGTTTATTTTGAGCTCTTTGAGGCCTATGCTGGAAAAGGAAGTATCTTCACATAAAAACTACACAGAAGCATTCTCAGAAACTTCTTTGTGATGAGTGCATTCAACTCACAGACTTGAGCCTTTCTTTTGAAAGAGCAGTTTTGAAACACTCTTTTTGTAGAATCTGCAAGTGGAAATTTGGAGCGCTTTAAGGCCTATTCTGGGAAAAGAAATATCTTCACCTAAAAACTAGACAGAGGCATTCTCACAAACTTCTGTGTGATTAGTGCACTCAATTCACAGACTTGAACCTTCCTTTTGATAGAGCAGTTTGGAAACACTCCTTTAGTAGAATCTGCAAGTGTTTATTTGGAGCGCTTTGACGCCTATGCTGGAAAAGGAAATATCTTCACATAAAAACTAGACAGAAGCATTCTCAGAAACTTCTTTGTGATGAGTGCATTCTACTCATAGAGTTGAAGCGTCTTTTTGGTGGAAGAGTTTTCAAGCTCTCTTTTTGTAGAATCTGCAAATGCATATTTGGAGCGCTCTGAGGCCTGGGCTGGGAAATGAAATATCTTCACCTAAAAACTACACAGAAGCATTCTCAGAAACTTCTGTGTGATGAGTGCATTCAACTCAGAGACTTGAACGTTTATTTTGATAGGACAGTTTTGAAACACTCCTTTCGTAGGATCTGCAAGTGTTTATTTGGAGCGCACTGAGGCCTGTGCTGGAATAGGAAGTATCTTCACATAACAACTACACAGAAGCATTCTCAGAAACTTCTTTGTGATGAGTGCATTCTACTCATAGAGTTGAAACCTCTTTTTGGTGGAAGAGTTTTCAGGCTCTCTTTTTGTAGAATCTGCAAGTGCATATTTGGAGCGCTCCGAGGCCTGTGCTGGGAAATGAAATATCTTCACCTAAAAACTACACAGAAGCATTCTCAGAAACTTCTGTGTGATGAGTGCATTCAACTCACAGACTTGATCGTTTATTTTGATAGGACAGTTTTGAAACACTGCTTTCTTGGGATCTGCAAGTGTTTATTTGGAGCGCATTGAGGCCTATGCTGGAAAACGCAGTATCTTCACATAACAACTACACAGAAGCATTCTCAGAAATCTCTCTGTGATGAGTGCATTCAACTCACAGACTTGAACGTTTCTTTTGATAGGACAGTTTTGAAACACTCCTTTCGTAGAATCTGCAAGTGTTTATTTCGAGCGCTTTGGGGCCTATGCTGGAAAAGGAAGTATCTTCACATAACAACTACACAGAAGCATTCTCAGAAACCTCTTTGTGATGAGTGCATTCAACTCACAGACTTGAGCCTTCCTTTTGAAAGAGCAGTTTTGAAACACTCTTTTTGTAGAATCTGCAAGTGGAAATTTGGAGCGCTTTAAGGCCTATTCTGGGAAATGAAATATCCTCACCTAAAAACTAGACAGAAGCATTCTCACAAACTTCTGTGTGATTACTGCATTCAACTCACAGACTTGAACATTCCCTCTGATAGAGCAGTTTGGATACACTCCTTTTGTACAATCTGCAAGTGTTTATTTGGATCGCTTTGACGCCTATGCTGGAAAATGTAATATCTTCACCTAAAAACTACACAGAATCTCTGGGATGCATTCAAAGCAGTGTGTAGAGGGAAATTTATAGCACTAAATGCCCACAAGAGAAAGCAGGAAAGATCCAAAATGGACACCCTAACATCACAATTAAAAGAACTAGAAAATCAAGAGCAAACACATTCAAAAGCTAGCAGAAGGCAAGAAATAACTAAAATCAGAGCAGAACTGAAGGAAATAGAGACACAAAAAACCCTTCAAAAAATAAATGAATCCAGGAGCTGGTTTTTTGAAAGGATCAACAAAATTGATAGACCGCTAGCAAGATTAATAAAGAAAAAAGAGAGAAGAATCAAATAGATGCAATAAAAAATGATAAAGGGGATATCACCACCGATCCCACAGAAATACAAACTACCATCAGAGAATATTACAAACACCTCTATGCAAATAAACTAGAAAATCTAGAAGAAATGGATAAATTCCTCAACACATACACCCTCCCAAGACTAAACCAGGAAGAAGTTGAATCTCTGAATAGACCAATAACAGGAGCTGAAATTGGGGCAATAATCAATAGCTTACCAACCAAAAAAAGTCCAGGTCCAGATGGATTCACAGCCGAATTCTACCAGAGGTACAAGGAGGAGCTGGTACCATTCCTTCTGAAACTATTCCAATCAATAGAAAAAGAGGGAATCCTCCCTAACTCATTTTATGAGGCCAGCATCATCCTGATACCAAAGCCTGGCAGAGACACAACAAAAAAAGAGAATTTTAGACCAATATCCTTGATGAACATTGATGCAAAAATCCTCAATAAAATACTGGCAAATCGAATCCAGCAGCACATCAAAAAGCTTATCCACCATGATCAAGTGGGCTTCATCCCTGGGATGCAAGGCTGGTTCAATATACGCAAATCAATAAATGTAATCCAGCATATAAACAGAACGAAAGACAAAAACCACATGATTATCTCAATAGATGCAGAAAAGGCCTTTGACAAAATTCAACAACCCTTCATGCTAAAAACTCTCAATAAATTAGGAATTGATGGGACGTATCTCAAAATAATAAGAGCTATCTATGACAAACCCACAGCCAATATCATACTGAATGGGCAAAAACTGGAAGCATTCCCTTTGAAAACTGGCACAAGACAGGGATGCCCTCTCTCACCACTTCTATTCAACATAGTGTTGGAAGTTCTGGCCAGGGCAATTAGGCAGGAGAAGGAAATCAAGGGTATTCAATTAGGAAAAGAGGAAGTCAAATTGTCCCTGTTTGCAGATGACATGATAGTATATCTAGAAAACCCCATTGTCTCAGCCCAAAATCTCCTTAAGCTGATAAGCAACTTCAGCAAAGTCTCAGGATACAAAATTAATGTGCAAAAATCACAAGCGTTCTTATACATCAATAACAGACAAACAGAGAGCCAAATCATGAGTGAACTCCCATTCACAATTGCTTCAAAGAGAATAAAATACCTAGGAATCCAACTTACAAGGGATGTGAAAGACCTCTTCAAGGAGAACTACAAACCACTGCTCAAGGAAATAAAAGAGGATACAAACAAATGGAAGAACATTCCATGCTCATGGGTAGGAAGAATCAATATCATGAAAATGGCCATCCTTCCCAAGGTAATTTACAGATTCAATGCCATCCCCATCAAACTACCAATGACTTTCTTCACAGAATTGGAAAAAACTACTTTCAAGTTCATATGGAACCAAAAAAGAGCCCGCATCGCCAAGTCAATCCTAAGCCAAAAGAACAAAGCTGGAGGCATCACACTACCTGACTTCAAACTATACTACAAGGCTACAGTAACCAAAACAGCATGGTACTGGTACCAAAACAGAGATATAGATCAATGGAACAGAACAGAGCCATCAGAAATAATGCCACATATCTACAAGTATCTGATCTTTGACAAACCTGACAAAAACAAGAAATGGGGAAAGGATTCCCTATTTAATAAATGGTGCTGGGAAAACTGGCTAGCCATATGTAGAAAGCTGAAACTGGATCCCTTCCTTACACCTTATACAAAAATCAATTCAAGATGGATTAAAGACTTAAATGTTAGACCTAAAACCATAAAAACCCTAGAAGAAAACCTAGGCATTACCATTCAGGACATAGGCATGGGCAAGGACTTCATGTCTAAAACACCAAAAGCAATGGCAACAAAAGCCAAAATTGACAAATGGGATCTAATTAAACTCAAGAGCTTCTGCACAGCAAAAGAAACTACCATCAGAGTGAACAGGCAACCTACAAAATGGGAGAAAATTTTCGCAACCTACTCATCTGACAAAGGGCTAATATCCAGAATCTACAATGAACTCCAACAAATTTACAAGAAAAAAACAAACAACCCCATCAAAAAGTGGGCAAAGGACATGAACAGACACTTCTCAAAAGAAGACATTGATGCAGCCAAAAAACACATGAAAAAATGCTCACCATCACTGGCTATCAGAGAAATGCAAATCAAAACCACAATGAGATACCATCTCACACCAGTTAGAATGGCAATCATTAAAAAGTCAGGAAACAACAGGTGCTGGAGAGGATGTGGAGAAATAGGAACACTTTTACACTGTTGGTGGGACTGTAAACTAGTTCAACCCTTGTGGAAGTCAGTGTGGCGATTCCTCAGGGATCTAGAACTAGAAATTCCATTCGACCCAGCCATCCCATTACTGGGTATATACCCAAAGGACTATAAATCATGCTGCTATAAAGACACATGCACACGTATGTTTATTGCCGCATTATTCACAATAGCAAAGACTTGGAACCAACCCAAATGTCCAACAATGATAGACTGGATTAAGAAAATGTGGCACATATACACCATGGAATACTATGCAGCCATAAAAAATGATGAGTTCACGTCCTTTGTAGGGACATGGATGAAATTGGAAATCATCATTCTCAGTAAACTATCGCAAGAACAAAAAACCAAACACCGCATATTCTCACTCATAGGTGGGAATTGAACAATGAGAACACATGGACACAGGAAGGGGAACATCACACTCTGGGGACTGTTGTGGGGTGGGGGGAGGGGGGAGGGATAGCATTGGGAGATATACCTAATGCTAGATGACGAGTCAGTGGGTGCAGCGCACCAGCAAGGCACATGTATACATATGTAACTTCCCTGCACATTGTGCACATGTACCATAAAACCTAAAGTATAATAATAATAATAAAAAAAGAAAAAAAAAAAATAAAAAATAAATAAATAAATAAATAAATAAATTCCAGTGTAAAAAAAAAAAAAAAAAAAAAAACTACACAGAAGCATTCTCAGAAACTTCTCTGTGATGAGTGCATTCAACTCACAGACTTGAACGTTTCTTTTGATAGGACAGTTTTGAAACACTCCTTTCGTAGAATCTGTAAGTGTTTATTTCGAGCGCTTTGGGGCCTATGTTGGAAAAGGAAGTATCTTCACATAACAACTACACAGAAGCATTCTCAGAAACTTCTTTGTGATGAGTGCATTCAACTCACAGACTTGAGCCTTCCTTTTGAAAGAGCAGTTTTGAAACACTCTTTTTGTAGAATCTGCAAGTGGAAACTTGGAGCGCCTTAAGGCCTATTCTGGGAAATGAAATATCTTCACCTAAAAACTAGACAGAAGCATTCTCACAAACTTCTGTGTGATTACTGCATTCAACTCACAGACTTGAACATTCCCTCTGATATAGCAGTTTGGAAACACTGCTTTTGTAGAATCTGCAAGTGTTTATTTGGATCGCTTTGACGCCTATGCTGGAAAAGGAAATATCTTCACCTAAAAACTACACAGAAGCATTCTCAGAAACTTCTCTGTGATGAGTGCATTCAACTCACATACTAGAACGTTTCTTTTGATAGGACAGTTTTGAAACACTCCTTTTGTAGAATCTGCAAGTGTTTGTTTCGAGCGCTTTGAGGCCTATGCTGGAAAAGGAATTATCTTCACATAATGACTACACAGAAGCATTCTCAGAAACTTCTTTTTGATGATTGCATTCAACTCACAGAATTGAGCCTTCCTTTTGAAAGAGCAGGTTTGAAACACTCTTTTTGTAGAATCTGCAAGTGGAAATTTGGAGCGCTTTAAGGCCTATTCTGGGAAAAGAAATATCTTCACCTAAAAACTAGACAGAAGAATTCTCACAAACTTCTGTGTGATTAGTGCATTCAACGCACAGACTTCAACATTGCTTTTGATAGAGCAGTTTGGAAGCACTCCTTTAGTAGAATCGGCAAGTGTTTATTTGGAGCGCTTTGACGCCTAAGCTGGAAAAGGAAATATCTTCACATAAAAACTAGACAGAAGCATCCTCAGAAACTTCGTTGTGGTGAGTGGATTCTACTCACAGACTTGAACTTTCCTCTTGATACAGCAATTTGGAAACACTCCTTTTGTAGAATCTGCAAGTGTTTATTTGGATCGCTTTGACGCCTATGCTGGAAAAGGAAATATCTTCACCTAGAAACTACACAGAAGCATTCTCAGAAACTTCTCTGTGATGAGTGCATTCAACTCACAGACTTGAACGTTTCTTTTCACAGGTCAGTTTTGAAACACTCCTTTTGTAGAATCTGCAAGTGTTTATTGCGAGCGCTTTGAAGCGTATGCTGGAAAAGGAAGTATCTTCACATAAGAACTACACAGAAGCATTCTCAGAAACTTCTTTGTGATGAGTGCATTCAACTCACAGACTTGAGCCTTTCTTTTGAAAGAACAGTTTTGAAACACTCTTTTTGTAGAATCTGCAAGTGGAAATTTGGAGCGCTTTAAGGCCTATTCTGGGAAAAGAAATATCTTCACCTAAAAACTGGACAGAGGCATTCTCACAAACTTCTGTGTGATTAGCGCATTCAACTCACAGACTTGAACCTTCCTTTTGATAGAGCAGTTTGGAAACACTCCTTTTGTAGAATCTGCAAGTGTTTATTTGGAGCGCTTTGACGCCTGTGCTGGAAAAGGAAATATCTTCACATAAAAACTAGACAGAAGCATTCTCAGAAACTTCTTTGTGGTGAGTGGATTCTACTCACAGCCTTGAACGTTCCTCTTGATACAGCAGTTTGGAAACACTCCTTTTGTAGAATCTGCAAGTGTTTATTTGGATCGGTTTGACGCCTATGCTGGAAAAGGAAATATCTTCACCTAAAAACCACACAGAATCATTCTCAGAAACTTCTCTGTGATGAGTGCATTCAACTCACAGACTTGAACGTTTCTTTTGACAGGACAGTTTTGAAACACTCCTTTTGTAGAATCTGCAAGCGTTTATTTCGAACGCTTTGAGCCCTATGCTGGAAAAGGAATTATCTTCACATAAAAACTACACAGAAGCATTCTCAGAAACTTCTTTGTGATGAGTGCGTTCAACTCACAGTCTTGAGCCTTTCTTTTGAAAGAGCAGTTTTGAAACACTCTTTTTGTAGAATCTGCAAGTGGAAATTTGGAGCGCTTTAAGGCCTGTTCTGGGAAAAGAAATATCTTCACCTAAAAACTAGACAGAGGCATTCTCACAAACTTCTGTGTGATTAGTGCATTCGACTCACAGACTTGAACCTTCCTTTTGATAGAGCAGTTTGGAAACACTCCTTTTGTAGAATCTGCAAGTGTTTATTTGGAGCGCTTTGACGCCTATGCTGGAAAAGGAAATATCTTCACATAAAAACTAGACAGAAGCATTCTCAGAAACTTCTTTGTGATGAGTGCATTCTACTCATAGAGCTGAAGCCTCTTTTTGGTGGAAGAGTTTTCAGGCTCTCTTTTTGTAGAATCTGCAAGTGCATATTTGGAGCGCTCCGAGGCCTGTGCTGGGAAATGAAATATCTTCACCTAAAAACTACACAGAAGCATTCTCAGAAACTTCTGTGTGATTACTGCATTCAACTCACAGACTTGAACATTCCCTCTGATAGAGCAGTTTGGAAACACTCCTTTTGTAGAATCTGCAAGTGTTTAATTGGATCGCTTTGACGCCTATGCTGGAAAAGGAAATATCTTCACCTAAAAACTACACAGAAGCATTCTCAGAAACTTCTGTGTGATGAGTGCATTGAACTCACAGGCTTGAACGTTTCTTTTGATAGGACAGTTTTGAAACACTCCTTTTGTAGAATCTGCAAGTGTTTGTTTCGAGCGCTTTGAGGCCTATGCTGGAAAAGGAGGTATCTTCACATAACAACTACACAGAAGCATTCTCAGAAACTTCTTTGTGATGAGTGCATTCAACTCACAGACTTGAGCCTTTCTTTTGAAAGAGCAGTTTTGAAACACTCTTTTTGTAGAAGCTGCAACTGGATACTTGGAACGCTTTAAGTTATATTCTGGGCAAAGAAATATCTTCAGCTAAAAGCTGGACAGAAGCATTCTCAGAAACTTCTGTGTGATTAGTGCATTCAACTCACAGAGTTGAACCTTCCTTTTGATAGAGCAGTTTGGAAACACTCCTTTTGTAGAATCTGCAAGTGTTTATTTGGAGCGCTTTGATGCCTATGCTGGAAAAGGAAATATCTTCACCTAAAAACTAGACAGAAGCATTCTCACAAACTTCTGTGTGATTACTGCATTCAACTCACAGACTTGAACATTCCTTCTGATAGAGCAGTTTCGATACACTCCTTTTGTAGAATCTGCAAGTGTTTATTTCGATCGCATTGACGCCTATGCTGGAAAAGGAAATATATTCACCTAAAAACTACACAGAAGCATTCTCAGAAACTTCTCTGTGATGAGTGCATTCAACTCACAGACTTGAACGTTTCTTTTGATAGGACAGTTTTGAAACACTTCTTTTGTAGAATCTGCAAGTGTTTATTTCGAGCGCTTTGAGGCCTATGCTGGAAAAGGAAGTATCTTCACATAACAACTACACAGAAGCATTCTCAGAAACTTCTTTGTGATGAGTGCATTCAACTCACACGCTTGAGCCTTTCTTTTGAAAGAGCAGTTTTGAAACACTCTTTTTATAGAATCTGCAAGTGGATATTTGGAGCGCTTTAAGGCCTATTCTGGGAAAAGAAATATCTTCACCTAAAAACTGGACAGAAGCATTCTCACAAACTTCTGTGTGATTAGTGCATTCAACTCACAGACTTGAACCTTCCTTTTGATAGAGCAGTTTGGAAACACTCCTTTTGTAGAATCTGCAAGTGTTTATTTGGAGCGCTTGGACGCCTATGCTGGAAAAGGAAATATCTTCACATAAAAACTAGACAGAAGCATTCTCAGAAACTTCTTTGTGGTGAGTGGATTCTACTCACAGACTTAAACGTTCCTCTTGATACAGCAGTTTGGAAACACTACTTTTGTAGAATCTGCAAGTGTTTATTTGGATCGGTTTGACGCCTATGCTGGAAAAGGAAATATCTTCACTTAAAACTACACAGAAGCATTCTCAGAAACTTCTCTGTGATGAGTGCATTCAACTCACAGACTTGAACGTTTCTTTTGACAGGACAGTTTTGAAACACTCCTTTTGTGGAATCTGCAAGTGTTTATTTCGAGCGCTTTGAAGCCTAACCTGGAAAAGGAAGTATCTTCACATAACAATTACACAGAAGCATTCTCAGAAACTTCTTTGTGATGAGTGCATTCAACTCACAGACTTGAGCCTTTCTTTTGAAAGAGCAGGTTTGAAACACTCTTTTTGTAGAATCTGCAAGTGGAAATTTGGAGCGCTTTAAGGCCTATTCTGGGAAAAGAAATATCTTCACCTAAAAACTAGATAGAAGCATTCTCACAAACTCCTGTGTGATTACTGCATTCAACTCACAGACTTGAACATTCCCTCTGATAGAGCAGTTTGGAAACTCTCCTTTTGTAGAATCTGCAAGTGTTTATTTGCATCGCTTTGACGCCTATGCTGGAAAAGGAAATATCTTCACCTAAAAATTACACAGAAGCATTCTCAGAAATTTCTCTGTGATGAGTGCATTCAACTCACAGACTTGAACGTTTCTTTTGATGGGACAGTTTTGAAACACTCCTTTTGTAGAATCTGCAAGTGTTTGTTTCGAGCGCTTTGAGGCCTATGCTGGAAAAGGAAGTATCTTCACATAACGACTACACAGAAGCATTCTAAGAAAGTTCTTTGTGATGAGTGCATTCAACTCACAGAACTGAGCCTTCCTTTTGAAAGAGCAGGTTTGAAACACTCTTTTTGTAGAATCTGCAAGTGGAAATTTGGAGCGCTTTAAGGCCTATTCTGGGAAAAGAAATATCTTCACCTAAAAACTAGACAGAAGAATTCTCACAAACTTCTGTGTGATTAGTGCTTTCAACTCACAGACTTGAACATTCCTTCTGATAGAGCAGTTTGGAAACTCTCCTTTTGTAGAATCTGCAAGTGTTTATTTGGATCGCTTTGACGCCTATGCTGGAAAAGGAAATATCTTCACCTAAAAACTACACAGAAGCATTCTCAGAAATTTCTCTGTGATGAGTGCATTCAACTCACAGACTTGAACGTTTCTTTTGATAGGACAGTTTTGAAACACTCCTTTCGTAGAATCTGCAAGTGTTTATTTCGAGCGCTTTGGGGCCTATGCTGGAAAAGGAAGTATCTTCACATAACAACTACACAGAAGTATTCTCAGAAACTTCTTTGTGATGAGTGCATTCAACTCACAGACTTGAGCCTTCCTTTTGAAAGAGTAGTTTTGAAACACTCTTTTTGTAGAATCTGCAAGTGGAAATTTGGAGCGCTTTAAGGCCTATTCTGGGAAATGAAATATCTTCACCTAAAAACTAGACAGAAGCATTCTCACAAACTTCTGTGTGATTACTGCATTCAACTCACAGACTTGAACATTCCCTCTGATAGAGCAGTTTGGAAACACTCCTTTTGTAGAATCTGCAAGTGTTTATTTGGATCGCTTTGACGCCTATGCTGGAAAAGGAAATATCTTCACCTAAAAACTACACAGAGGCATTCTCAGAAACTTCTCTGTGATGAGTGCATTCAACTCACAGTCTTGAACGTTTCTTTTGATAGGACAGTTTTGAAACACTCCTTTCGTAGAATCTGCAAGTGTTTATTTCGAGCGCTTTTAGGCCTATGCTGGAAAAGGAAGTATCTTCACATAACAACTACACAGAAGCACTCTCAGAAAGTTCTTTGTGATGAGTGCATTCAACTCACAGACTTGAGCCTTCCTTTTGAAAGAGCAGTTTTGAAACACTCTTTTTGTAGAATCTGCAAGTGGAAATTTGGAGCGCTTTAAGGCCTATTCTGGGAAAAGAAATATCTTCACCTAAAAACTAGACAGAAGCATTCTCACAAACTTCTGTGTGATTACTGCATTCAACTCACAGACTTGAACATTCCCTCTGACAGAGCAGTTTGGATACACTCCTTTTGTAGAATCTGCAAGTGTTTATTTGGATCGCTTTGACGCCTATGCTGGAAAAGGAAATATCTTCACCTAAAAACTACACAGAAGCATTCTCAGAAACTTCTCTGTGATGAGTGCATTCAACTCACAGACTTGAACATTGCTTTTGATAGAGCAGTTTGGAAACACTCCTTTAGTAGAATCTGCAAGTGTTTATTTGGAGCGCTTTGACGCCTATGCTGGAAAAGGAAATATCTTCACATAAAAACTAGACAGAAGCATTCTCAGAAACTTCTTTGTGATGAGTGCATTCTACTCATGGAGTTGAAGCCTCTTTTTGGTGGAAGAGTATTCAGGCTCTCTTTTTGTAGAATCTGCAAGTGCATATTTGGAGCGCTCCGAGGCCTGTGCTGGGAAATGAAATATCTTCACCTAAAAACTACACAGAAGCATTCTCAGAAACTTCTGTGTGATGAGTGCATTCAACTCACAGACTTGATCGTTTATTTTGATAGGACAGTTTTGAAACACTGCTTTCGTAGGATCTGCAAGTGTTTATTTGGAGCGCATTGAGGTCTATGCTGGAAAAGGAAGTATCTTCACATAACAACTACACAGAAGCATTCTCAGAAACTTCTTTGTGATGAGTGCATTCAACTCACAGAATTGAGCCTTCCTTTTGAAAGAGCAGTTTTCAAACACTCTTTTTGTAGAGTCTGCAAGTGGATATTTGGAGGGCTTTGAGGCCTATGCTGGGAAAAGAAATATCTTCACCTGAAACAAGACAGAAGCATTCTCACAAACTTCTGTGTGATTACTGCATTCAACTCACAGACCTGAACATTCCCTCTGATAGAGCAGTTTGGAAACACTCCTTTTGTAGGATCTGCAAGTGTTTAATTTGATCGCTTTGACGCCTATGCTGGAAAAGGAAATATCTTCACCTAAAAACTACACAGAAGCATTCTCAGAAACTTCTCTGTGATGAGTGCATTCAACTCACAGGCTTGAACGTTTCTTTTGATAGGAAAGTTTTGAAACACTCCTTTTGTAGAATCTGCAAGTGTTTGTTTCGAGCGCTTTGAGGCCTATGCTGGAAAAGGAGGTATCTTCACATAACAACTACACAGAAGCATTCTCAGAAACTTGTTTGTGATGAGTGCATTCAACTCACAGACTTGAGCCTTTCTTTTGAAAGAGCAGTTTTGAAACACTCTTTTTGTAGAATCTGCAACTGGATACTTGGAACGCTTTAAGTTATATTCTGGGAAATGAAATATCTTCACCTAAAAACTGGACAGAAACATTCTCACAAACTTCTGTGTGATTAGTGCATTCAACTCACAGACTTGAACCTTCCTTTTGATAGAGCAGTTTGGAAACACTCCTTTTGTAGAATCTGCAAGTGTTTATTTGGAGCGTTTTGACGCCTATGCTGGAAAGGGAAATATCTTCACCTAAAAACTAGACAGAAGCATTCTCACAAACTTCTGTGTGTTTACTGCATTCAACTCACAGACTTGAACATTCCCTCTGATAGAGCAGTTTGGAAACACTCCTTTTGTAGAATCTGCAAGTGTTTATTTGGATCGGTTTGACGCCTATGCTGGAAAAGGAAATATCTTCACCTAAAAACTACACAGAAGCATTCTCAGAAACTTCTCTGTGATGAGTGCATTCAACTCACAGACTTGAACGTTTCTTTTGACAGGACAGTTTTGAAACACTCCTTTTGTAGGATCTGTAAGTGTTTATTTCGAGTGCTTTGAGGCCTATGCTGGAAAAGGAAGTATCTGCACATAAAAACTACAAAGAAGCATTCTCAGAAACTTCTTTGTGATGAGTGCGTTCAACTCACAGACTTGAGCCTTTCTTTTGAAAGAGCAGTTTTGAAACACTCTTTTTGTAGAATCTGCAAGTGGAAATTTGGAGCGCTTTAAGGCCTGTTCTGGGAAAAGAATTATCTTCACCTAAAAACTAGACAGAGGCATTCTCACAAACTTCTGTGTGATTAGTGCATTCAACTCACAGACTTGAACCTTCCTTTTGATAGAGCAGTTTGGAAACACTCCTTTTGTAGAATCTGCAAGTGTTTATTTGGAGCATTTTGACGCCTATGCTGGAAAAGGAAATATCTTCACATAAAAACTAGACAGAAGCATTCTCAGAAACTTCTTTGTGGTGAGTGGATTCTACTCACAGACTTGAACGTTCCTCTTGATACAGCACTTTGGAAACACTCCTTTTGTAGAATCTGCAAGTGTTTATTTGGATCGCTTTGACGCCTATGCTGGAAAAGGAAATATCTTCACCTAAAAACTACACAGAAGCATTCTCAGAAACTTCTCTGTGATGAGTGCATTCAACTCACAGACTTGAACGTTTCTTTTGAAAGGACAGTTTTGAAACACTCCTTTTGTAGAATCTGCAAGTGTTTATTTCGAGCGCTTTGAAACCTATCCTGGAAAAGGAAGTATCTTCACATAACAACTACACAGAAGCATTCTCAGAAACTTCTTTGTGATGAGTGCATTCAACTCACAGACTTGAGCCTTTCTTTTGAAAGAGCAGTTTTGAAACACTCTTTTTGTAGAATTTGCAACTGGATACTTGGAACGCCTTAAGTTATATTCTGGGAAAAGAAATATCTTCAACTAAAAACTGGACAGAAGCATTCTCACAAACTTCTGTGTGATTAGTGCATTCAACTCACAGACTTGAACCTTCCTTTTGATAGAGCAGTTTGGAAACACTCCTTTTGTAGAATCTGCAAGTGTTTATTTGGAGCGATTTGACGCCTATGCTGAAAAAGGAAATATCTTCACCTGAAAACTAGACAGAAGCATTCTCCCAAACTTCTGTGTGATTACTGCATTCAACTCACAGACTTGAACATTCCCTCTGATAGAGCAGTTTGGATACACTCCTTTTGTAGAATCTGCAGGTGTTTATTTGGATCGCTTTGACGCCTATGCTGGAAAAGGAAATATCTTCACCTAAAAACCACACAGAAGCATTCTCAGAAACTTCTCTGTGATGAGTGCATTCAACTCACAGACTTGAACGTTTCTTTTGATAGAACAGTTTTGAAACACTCCTTTTGTAGAATCTGCAAGTGTTTATTTCGAGCGCTCTGAGGCCTATGCTGGAAAAGGAAGTATCTTCACATAACAACTACACAGAAGGATTCTCAGAAACTTCTTTGTGATGAGTGCATTCAACTCACAGACTTGAGCCTTTCTTTTGAAAGAGCAGTTTTGAAACACTCTTTTTATAGAATCTGCAAGTGGATATTTGGAGCGCTTTAAGGCCTATTCTGGGAAAAGAAATATCTTCACCTAAAAACTGGACAGAAGCATTCTCACAAACTTCTGTGTGATTAGTGCATTCAACTCACAGACTTGAACCTTCCCTTTGATAGAGCAGTTTGGAAACACTCCTTTTGTAGAATCTGCAAGTGTTTATTTGGAGCGCTTTGACGCCTATGCTGGAAAAGGAAATATCTTCACCTAAAAACTAGACAGAAGCATTCTCGGAAACTTCTTTGTGGTGAGTGGATTCTACTCACAGACTTGAACGTTCCTCTTGATACAGCAGTTTGGATACACTCCTTTTGTAGAATCTGCAAGTGTTTATTTGGATCGCTTTGACGCCTATGCTGGAAAAGGAAATATCTTCACCTAAAAACTACACAGAAGCATTCTCAGAAACTTCTCTGTGATGAGTGCATTCAACTCACAGACTTAAACGTTTCTTTTGACAGGACAGTTTTGAAACACTCCTTTTGTAGAATCTGCAAGTGTTTATTTCGAGCGCTTTGAGGCCTATGCTGGAAAAGGAAGTATCTTCACATAACAACTACACAGAAGCATTCTCAGAAACTTCTTTGTGATGAGTGCATTCAACTCACAGACTTGAGCCTTTCTTTTGAAAGAGCAGTTTTGAAACCCTCTTTTTGTAGAATCTGCAAGTGGAAATTTGGAGCGCTTTAAGGCCTATTCTGGGAAAAGAAATATCTTCACCTAAAAACTAGACAGAAGCATTCTCACAAACTTCTGTGTGATTACTGCATTCAACTCACAGACTTGAACATTCCCTCTGATAGAGCAGTTTGGAAACTCTCCTTTTGTAGAATCTGCAAGTGTTTATTTGGATCGCTTTGACTCCTATGCTGGAAAAGGAAATATCTTCACCTAAAAACTACACAGAAGCATTCTCAGAAACTTCTCTGTGATGAGTGCATTCAACTCACAGACTTGAACGTTTCTTTTGATAGGACAGTTTTGAAACACTCCTTTTATAGAATCTGCAAGTGTTTATTTCGAGCGCTTTGAGGCCTATGCTGGAAAAGGAATTATCTTCACATAACAACTACACGGAAGCATTCTCAGAAACTTCTTTGTGATGAGTGCATTCAACTCACAGACTTGAGCCTTTCTTTTGAAAGAGCAGTTTTGAAACACTCTTTTTATAGAATCTGCAAGAGGATATTTGGAGCGCTTTAAGGCCTATTCTGGGAAAAGAAATATCTTCACCTAAAAACTGGACAGAAGCATTCTCACAAACTTCTGTGTGATTAGTGCATTCAACTCACAGACTTGAACCTTCCTTTTGATAGAGCAGTTTGGAAACACTCCTTTTGTAGAATCTGCAAGTGTTTATTTGGAGCGCTTTGACGCCTATGCTGGAAAAGGAAATATCTTCACATAAAAACTAGACAGAAGCATTCTCAGAAACTTCTTTGTGGTGAGTGGATGCTACTCACAGACTTGAACGTTCCTCTTGATACAGCAGTTTGGAAACACTCCTTTTGTAGAATCTGCAAGTGTTTATTTGGATCGGTTTGAAGCCTATGCTGGAAAAGGAAATATCTTCACCTAAAAACTACACAGAAGCATTCTCAGAAACTTCTCTGTGATGAGTGCATTCAACTCACAGTCTTGAAGGTTTCTTTTGACAGGACAGTTTTGAAACACTCCTTTTGTAGAATCTGCAAGTGTTTATTTCGAGCGCTTTGAGGCCTATGCTGGAAAAGGAAGTATCTTCACATAAAAACTACACAGAAGCATTCTCAGAAACTTCTTTGTGATGAGTGCATTCAACTCACAGACTTGAGCCTTTCTTTTGAAAGAGCAGTTTTGAAACACTCTTTTTGTAGAATCTGCAAGTGGAAATTTGGAGCGCTTTAAGGCCTGTTCTGGGAAAAGAAATATCTTCACCTAAAAACTAGACAGAGGCATTCTCACAAACTTCTGTGTGATTAGCGCATTCAACTCACAGACTTGAACCTTCCTTTTAATAGAGCAGTTTGGAAACACTCCTTTTGTAGAATCTGCAAGTGTTTATTTGGAGCGCTTTGACGCCTATGCTGGAAAAGGAAATATCTTCACATAAAAACTAGTCAGAAGCATTCTCAGAAACTTCTTTGTGGTGAGTGGATTCTACTCACAGACTTGAACGTTTCTCTTGATACAGCAGTTTGGAAACACTCCTTTTGTAGAATCTGCAAGTGTTTATTTGGATCGCTTTGACGCCTCTGCTGGAAAAGGAAATATCTTCACCTAAAAACTACACAGAAGCATTCTCAGAAACTTCTCTGTGATGAGTGCATTCAACTCACAGACTTGAAAGTTTCTTTTGACAGGACAGTTTTGAAACACTACTTTTGTAGAATCTGCAAGTGTTTATTTCGAGCGCTTTGAGGCCTATGCTGGAAAAGGAAGTATCCTCACATAAAAATTACACAGAAGCATTCTCAGAAACTTCTTTGTGATGAGTCCATTCAACTCACAGACTTGAGCCTTTCTTTTGAAAGAGCAGTTTTGAAACCCTCTTTTTGTAGAATCTGCAAGTGGAAATTTGGAGCGCTTTAAGGCCTATTCTGGGAAAAGAAATATCTTCACCTAAAAACTAGACAGAAGCATTCTCACAAACTTCTGTGTGATTACTGCATTCAACTCACAGACTTGAACATTCCCTCTGATAGAGCAGTTTGGAAACTCTCCTTTTGTAGAATCTGCAAGTGTTTATTTGGATCGCTTTGACTCCTATGCTGGAAAAGGAAATATCTTCACCTAAAAACTACACAGAAGCATTCTCAGAAACTTCTCTGTGATGAGTGCATTCAACTCACAGACTTGAACGTTTCTTTTGATAGGACAGTTTTGAAACACTCCTTTTATAGAATCTGCAAGTGTTTATTTCGAGCGCTTTGAGGCCTATGCTGGAAAAGGAATTATCTTCACATAACAACTACACAGAAGCATTCTCAGAAACTTCTTTGTGATGAGTGCATTCAACTCACAGACTTGAGCCTTTCTTTTGAAAGAGCAGTTTTGAAACACTCTTTTTATAGAATCTGCAAGAGGATATTTGGAGCGCTTTAAGGCCTATTCTGGGAAAAGAAATATCTTCACCTAAAAACTGGACAGAAGCATTCTCACAAACTTCTGTGTGATTAGTGCATTCAACTCACAGACTTGAACCTTCCTTTTGATAGAGCAGTTTGGAAACACTCCTTTTGTAGAATCTGCAAGTGTTTATTTGGAGCGCTTTGACGCCTATGCTGGAAAAGGAAATATCTTCACATAAAAACTAGACAGAAGCATTCTCAGAAACTTCTTTGTGGTGAGTGGATGCTACTCACAGACTTGAACGTTCCTCTTGATACAGCAGTTTGGAAACACTCCTTTTGTAGAATCTGCAAGTGTTTATTTGGATCGCTTTGACGCCTCTGCTGGAAAAGGAAATATCTTCACCTAAAAACTACACAGAAGCATTCTCAGAAACTTCTCTGTGATGAGTGCATTCAACTCACAGACTTGAAAGTTTCTTTTGACAGGACAGTTTTGAAACACTACTTTTGTAGAATCTGCAAGTGTTTATTTCGAGCGCTTTGAGGCCTATGCTGGAAAAGGAAGTATCCTCACATAAAAATTACACAGAAGCATTCTCAGAAACTTCTTTGTGATGAGTCCATTCAACTCACAGACTTGAGCCTTTCTTTTGAAAGAGCAGTTTTGAAACCCTCTTTTTGTAGAATCTGCAAGTGGAAATTTGGAGCGCTTTAAGGCCTATTCTGGGAAAAGAAATATCTTCACCTAAAAACTAGACAGAAGCATTCTCACAAACTTCTGTGTGATTACTGCATTCAACTCACAGACTTGAACATTCCCTCTGATAGAGCAGTTTGGAAACTCTCCTTTTGTAGAATCTGCAAGTGTTTATTTGGATCGCTTTGACTCCTATGCTGGAAAAGGAAATATCTTCACCTAAAAACTACACAGAAGCATTCTCAGAAACTTCTCTGTGATGAGTGCATTCAACTCACAGACTTGAACGTTTCTTTTGATAGGACAGTTTTGAAACACTCCTTTTATAGAATCTGCAAGTGTTTATTTCGAGCGCTTTGAGGCCTATGCTGGAAAAGGAATTATCTTCACATAACAACTACACAGAAGCATTCTCAGAAACTTCTTTGTGATGAGTGCATTCAACTCACAGACTTGAGCCTTTCTTTTGAAAGAGCAGTTTTGAAACACTCTTTTTATAGAATCTGCAAGAGGATATTTGGAGCGCTTTAAGGCCTATTCTGGGAAAAGAAATATCTTCACCTAAAAACTGGACAGAAGCATTCTCACAAACTTCTGTGTGATTAGTGCATTCAACTCACAGACTTGAACCTTCCTTTTGATAGAGCAGTTTGGAAACACTCCTTTTGTAGAATCTGCAAGTGTTTATTTGGAGCGCTTTGACGCCTATGCTGGAAAAGGAAATATCTTCACATAAAAACTAGACAGAAGCATTCTCAGAAACTTCTTTGTGGTGAGTGGATGCTACTCACAGACTTGAACGTTCCTCTTGATACAGCAGTTTGGAAACACTCCTTTTGTAGAATCTGCAAGTGTTTATTTGGATCGGTTTGAAGCCTATGCTGGAAAAGGAAATATCTTCACCTAAAAACTACACAGAAGCATTCTCAGAAACTTCTCTGTGATGAGTGCATTCAACTCACAGTCTTGAAGGTTTCTTTTGACAGGACAGTTTTGAAACACTCCTTTTGTAGAATCTGCAAGTGTTTATTTCGAGCGCTTTGAGGCCTATGCTGGAAAAGGAAGTATCTTCACATAAAAACTACACAGAAGCATTCTCAGAAACTTCTTTGTGATGAGTGCATTCAACTCACAGACTTGAGCCTTTCTTTTGAAAGAGCAGTTTTGAAACACTCTTTTTGTAGAATCTGCAAGTGGAAATTTGAAGCGCTTTAAGGCCTGTTCTGGGAAAAGAAATATCTTCACCTAAAAACTAGACAGAGGCATTCTCACAAACTTCTGTGTGATTAGCGCATTCAACTCACAGACTTGAACCTTCCTTTTAATAGAGCAGTTTGGAAACACTCCTTTTGTAGAATCTGCAAGTGTTTATTTGGAGCGCTTTGACGCCTATGCTGGAAAAGGAAATATCTTCACATAAAAACTAGTCAGAAGCATTCTCAGAAACTTCTTTGTGGTGAGTGGATTCTACTCACGGACTTGAACGTTTCTCTTGATACAGCAGTTTGGAAACACTCCTTTTGTAGAATCTGCAAGTGTTTATTTGGATCGCTTTGACGCCTCTGCTGGAAAAGGAAATATCTTCACCTAAAAACTACACAGAAGCATTCTCAGAAACTTCTCTGTGATGAGTGCATTCAACTCACAGACTTGAAAGTTTCTTTTGACAGGACAGTTTTGAAACACTACTTTTGTAGAATCTGCAAGTGTTTATTTCGAGCGCTTTGAGGCCTATGCTGGAAAAGGAAGTATCCTCACATAAAAATTACACAGAAGCATTCTCAGAAACTTCTTTGTGATGAGTCCATTCAACTCACAGACTTGAGCCTTTCTTTTGAAAGAGCAGTTTTGAAACACTCTTTTTGTAGAATCTGCAAGTGTTTATTTTGAGCGCTTTGAAGCCTATGCTGGAAAAGGAAGTATCTTCACATAACAACTACACAGAAGCATTCTCAGAAACTTCTTTGTGATGAGTGCATTCAACTCACAGACTTGAGCCTTTCTTTTGAAAGAACAGTTTTGAAACACTCTTTTTGTAGAATCTGCAAGTGGAAATTTGGAGCGCTTTAAGGCCTATTCTGGGAAAAGATATATCTTCACTTAAAACTCGACAGAAGCATTCTCACAAACTTCTGCATGATTAGTGCATTCAACTCACAGACTTGAACCTTCCTTTTGATAGAGCAGTTTGGAAACACTCGTTTTGTAGAATCTGCAAGTGTTTATTTGGAGCGCTTTATCGCCTATGCTGGAAAAGGAAATATCTTCACCTAAAAACTAGACAGAAGCATTCTCACAAACTTCTGTGTGATTACTGCATTCAACTCACAGACTTGAACGTTTCTTTTGATAGGACAGGTTTGAAACACTCCTTTTGCAGAATCTGCAAGTGTTTATTTGGATCGCTTTGACGCCTATGCTGGAAAAGGAAATATCTTCACCTAAAAACTAGACAGAAGCATTCTCACAAACTTCTGTGTGATTACTGCATTCAACTCACAGACTTGAACATTCCCTCTGATAGAGCAGTTTGGATACACTCCTTTTGTAGAATCTGCAAGTGTTTATTTGGATCGCTTTGACGCCTATGCTGGAAAAGGAAATATCTTCACATAAAAACTAGACAGAAGCAGTCTCAGAAACTTCTTTGTGGTGAGTGGATTCTACTCACAGACTTGAACGTTCCCCTTGATACAGCAGTTTGGAAACACTCCTTTTGTAGAATCTGCAAGTGTTTATTTGGATCGCTTTGACGCCTATGCTGGAAAAGGAAATATCTTCACCTAAAAGCTACACAGAAGCATTCTCAGAAACTTCTCTGTGATGAGTGCATTCTACTCATAGAGTTGAAGCCTCTTTTTGGTGGAAGAGTTTTCAAGCTCTCTTTTTGAAGAATCTGCAAATGCATATTTGGAGCGCTCTGAGGCCTGTGCTGGGAAATGAAATATCTTCACCTAAAAGCTACACAGAAGCATTCTCAGAAACTTCTGTGTGATGAGTGCATTCAACTCACCGACTTGAACGTTTATTTTGATAGGACAGTTTTGAAACACTCCTTTCATAGGATCTGCAAGTGTTTATTTCGAGCGCACTGAGGCCTGTGCTGGAAAAGGAAGTATCTTCACATAACAACTACACAGAAGCATTCTCAGAAACTTCTTTGTGATGAGTGCATTCAACTCACAGACTTGAGCCATCCTTTTGAAGGAGCAGTTTTGAAACACTCTTTTTGTAGAGTCTGCAAGTGGATATTTGGAGGGCTTTGAGACCTATGCTGGGAAAAGAAATATCTCCACCTGAAACTAGACAGAAGCATTCTCACAAACTTCTGTGTGATTACTGCATTCAACTCACAGACTTGAACATTCCATCTGATAGAGCAGTTTGGAAACACTCCTTTTGTAGAATCTGCAAGTGTTTATTTGGATCGCTTTGAGACCTATGCTGGAAAAGGAAATATCTTCACATAAAAACTACACAGAAGCATTCTCACAAACTTCTGTCTGACTAGTGCATTCAACTCACAGACTTGAACATTCCCTCTGATAGAGCAGTTTGGAAACACCCCTTTCGTAGAATCTGCAAGTGTTTATTTGGATCGCTTTGACGCCTATGCTGGAAAAGGAAATAACTTCACCTAAAAACTACACAGAAGCATTCTCAGAAACTTCTCTTTGATGAGTGCATTCAACTCACAGACTTGAACGTTTCTTTTGATAGGACAGTTTTGAAACACTCCTTTTGTAGAATCTGCAAGTGTTTATTTGGAGCGCTTTGACGCCTATGCTGGAAAAGGAAATATCTTCACATAAAAACTAGACAGAAGCATTCTCGGAAACTTCTTTGTGGTGAGTGGATTCTACTCACAGACTTGAATGTTCCTCTTGATACAGCAGTTTGGAAACACTCCTTTTGTGGAATCTGCAAGTGTTTATTTGGATCGCTTTGACGACTATGTTGGAAAAGGAAATATCTTCAACTAAAAACTACACAGAAGCATTCTCAGAAACTTCTCTGTGATGAGTGCATTCAACTCACAGACTTGAACGTTTCTTTTGAGAGGACAGTTTTGAAACACTCCTTTTGTAGAATCTGCAAGTGTTTATTTCGAGCGCTTTGAAGCCTATGCTGGAAAAGGAAGTATCTTCACATAACAACTGCACAGAAGCATTCTCAGAAAATTCTTTGTGTTGATTGCATTCAACTCACAGACTTGAGCCTTTCTTTTGAAAGAGCGGTTTTGAAACACTCTTTTTGTAGAATCTGCAAGTGGAAATTTGGAGCGCTTTAAGGCCTATTCTGGGAAAAGAAATATCTTCACCTAAAAACTAGACAGAAGCATTCTCACAAACTTCTGTGTGATTACTGCATTCAACTCACAGACTTGAACATTCCCTCTGATAGAGCAGTTTCGATACACTCCTTTTGTAGAATCTGCAAGTGTTTATTTGGATCTCTTTGACGCCTATGCTGGAAAAGGAATTATCTTCACCTAAAAACTACACAGAAGCATTCTCAGAAACTTCTCTGTGATGAGTGCATTCAACTCACACACTTGAACATTGCTTTTGATAGAGCAGTTTGGAAACACTCCTTTAGTAGAATCTGCAAGTGTTTATTTGGAGCGATTTGACGCCTATGCTGGAAAAGGAAATATCTTCACCTAAAAACTACACAGAATCATTCTCCGAACTTCTGTGTGATGAGTGCATTCAACTCACAGACTTGAACGTTTCTTTTGATAGGACAGTTTTGAAACACTCCTTTCGTAGAATCTGCAAGTGTGTGTTTCGAGCGCTTTGGGGCCTATGCTGGAAAAGGAAGTATATTCACATAACAACTACACAGAAGCATTCTCAGAAACTTCTTTGTGATGAGTGCATTCAACTCACAGACTTGAGCCTTTCTTTTGAAAGAGTAGTTTTGAAACACTCTTTTTGTAGAATCTGCAAGTGGAAATTTGGAGCGCTTTAAGGCCTATTCTGGGAAAAGAAATATCTTCACCTAAAAACTAGACAGAAGCATTCTCACAAACTCCTGTGTGATTACTGCATTCAACTCACAGACTTGAACATTCCCTCTGATAGAGCAGTTTGGATACACTCCTTTTGTAGAATCTGCAAGTGTTTATTTGGATCGCTTTGACGCCTATGCTGGAAAAGGAAATATCTTCACCTAAAAACTACACAGAAGCATTCTCAGAAACTTCTTTGTGATGAGTGCATTCTACTCATAGAGTTGAAGCCTCTTTTTGGTGGAAGAGTTTTCAAGTTCTCTTTTTGTAGAATCTGCAAATGCATATTTGGAGCGCTCTGAGGCCTGGGCTGGGAAATGAAATATCTTCACCTAAAAACTACACAGAAGCATTCTCAGAAACTTCTGTGTGATGAGTGCATTCAACTCACAGACTTGAACTTTTATTTTGATAGGACAGTTTTGAAACACTCCTTTCGTAGGATCTGCAAGTGTTTATTTCGAGCGCACTGAGGCCTCTGCTGGAAAAGGAAGTATCTTCACATAACAACTACACAGAAGCATTCTCAGAAACTTCTTTGTGATGAGTGCATTCAACTCACAGACTTGAGCCATCCTTTTGAAAGAGCAGTTTTGAAACACTCTTTTTGTAGAGTCTGCAAGAGGATATTTGGAGGGCTTTGAGGCCTATGCTGGGAAAAGAAATATCTCCACCTGAAACTAGACAGAAGCATTCTCACAAACTTCTGTGTGATTACTGCATTCAACTCACAGACTTGAACATTCGCTCTGATAGATCAGTTTGGAAACACTCCTTTTGTGGAATCTGCAAGTGTTTATTTGGATCACTTTGAGACCTACGCTGGAAAAGGAAATATCTTCACCTAAAAACTACACAGAAGCATTCTCACAAACTTCTGTCTGACTAGTGCATTCAACTCACAGACTTGAACTTTTCCTCTGATAGAGCAGTTTGGAAACACTCCTTTGGTAGAATCTGCAAGTGTTTATTTGGAGCGCTTTGACGCCTATGCTGGAAAAGGAAATATCTTCACATAAAAACTAGACAGAAGCATTCTCAGAAACTTCTTTGTGGTGAGTGCATTCTACTCACAGACTTGAACATTCCTCTTGATAGAGCAGTTTGGAAACACTCCTTTTGTAGAATCTGCAAGTGTTTATTTGGATCGCTTTGACGCCTATGCTGGAAAAGGAATTATCTTCACCTAAAAACTACACAGAAGCATTCTCAGAAACTTCTCTGTGATGAGTGCATTCAACTCACAGACTTGAACGTTTCTTTTGATACGACAGTTTTGAAACACTCCTTTCGTAGAATCTGCAAGTGTTTATTTAGAGCGCTTTGGGGCCTATGCTGGAAAAGGAAGTATCTTCACATAACAACTACACAGAAGCATTCTCAGAAACTTCTTTGTGATGAGTGCATTCAACTCACAGACTTGAGCCTTCTTTTTGAAAGAGCAGTTTTGAAACACTCTTTTTGTAGAATCTGCAAGTGGAAACTTGAAGCGCTTTCAGGCCTATTCTGGAAATGAAATATCTTCACCTAAAAACTAGACAGAAGCATTCTCACAAATTTCTGTGTGATTACTGCATTCAACTCACAGACTTGAACATTCCCTCTGATAGAGCAGTTTGGAAACACTCCTTTTGTAGAATCTGCAAGTGTTTATTTGGATCGCTTTGACGCCTATGCTGGAAAAGGAAATATCTTCACCGAAAAACTACACAGAAGCATTCTCAGAAACTTCTGTGTGATGAGTGCATTCAACTCACAGACTTGAACGTTTCTTTTGATAGGACAGTTTTGAAACACTCCTTTCGTAGAATCTGCAAGTGTTTATTTCGAGCGCTTTCAGGCCTATGCTGGAAAAGGAAGTATCTTCACATAACAACTACACAGAAGCATTCTCAGAAACTTCTTTGTGATGAGTGCATTCAAGTCACAGACTTGAGCCATCCTTTTGAAAGAGCAGTTTTGAAACACTCTTTTTGTAGAGTCTGCAAGTGGATATTTGGAGGGCTTTGAGGCCTATGCTGGGAAAAGAAATATCTCCACCTGAAACTAGACAGAGGCATTCTCACAAACTTCTGTGTGATTACTGCATTCAACTCACAGACTTGAACATTCCCTCTGATAGAGCAGTTTGGAAACACTCCTTTTGTAGAATCTGCAAGTGTTTGTTTGGATCGCTTTGACGCCTATGCTGGAAAAGGAAATATCTTCAACTAAAAACTACACAGAAGCATTCTCAGAAACTTCTCTGTGATGAGTGCATTCAACTCACAGACTTGAACGTTTCTTTTGATAGGACAGTTTTGAAACACTCATTTCGTAGAATCTGCAAGTGTTTATTTCGAGCGCTTTGAGGCCTATGCTGGAAAAGGAAGTATCTTCACATAACAACTACACAGAAGCATTCTCAGAAACTTCTTTGTGATGAGTGCATTCAACTCACAGACTTGAGCCTTCCTTTTGAAAGAGCAGTTTTGAAACACTCTTTTTGTAGAATCTGCAAGTGGAAATTTGGAGCGCTTTAAGGCCTACTCTGGGAAAAGAAATATCTTCACCAAAAAACTAGACAGAAGCATTCTCACAAACTTCTGTGTGATTACTGCATTCAACTCACAGACTTGAATATTCCCTCTGATAGAGCAGTTTGGATACACTCCTTTTGTAGAATCTGCAAGTGTTTATTTGGATCGCTTTGACGCCTATGCTGGAAAAGGAAATATCTTCACCTAAAAACTACACAGAAGCATTCTCAGAAACTTCTCTGTGATGAGTGCATTCAACTCACAGACTTGAACATTGCTTTTGATAGAGCAGTTTGGAAACACTCCTTTAGTAGAATCTGCATGTGTTTATTTGGAGCGCTTTGACGCCTATGCTGGAAAAGGAAATATCTTCACATAAAAACTAGACAGAAGCATTCTCAGAAACTTCTTTGTGGTGAGTGCATTCTACTCACAGACTTGAACATTCCTCTCGATAGAGCAGTTTGGAACACTCCTTTTTTAGAATCTGCAAGTGTTTATTTGGATCGCTTTGACGCCTATGCTGGAAAAGGAAATATCTTCACCTAAAAACTACACAGAAGCATTCTCAGAAACTTCTCTGTGATGAGTGCATTCAACTCACAGACTTGAACATTGCTTTTGATAGAGCAGTTTGGAAACACTCCTTTAGTAGAATCTGCAAGTGTTTATATGGAGCGCTTTGACGCCTATGCTGGAAAAGGAAATATCTTCACATAAAAACAAGACAGAAGCATTCTCCGAAACTTCTGTGTGATGAGTGCATTCAACTCACAGACTTGAACGTTTCTTTTGATAGGACAGTTTTGAAACACTCCTTTCGTAGAATCTGCAAGGGTTTGTTTCGAGCGCTTTGGGGCCTATGCTGGAAAAGGAAGTATGTTCACATAACAACTACACAGAAGCATTCTCAGAAACTTCTTTGTGATGAGTGCATTCAACTCACAGACTTCAGCCTTTCTTTTGAAAGAGTAGTTTTCAAACACTCTTTTTGTAGAATCTGCAATTGGAAATTTGGAGCGCTTTAAGGCCTATTCTGGGAAAAGAAATATCTTCACCTAAAAACTAGACAGAAGCATTCTCACAAACTTCTGTGTGATTACTGCATTCAACTCACAGAGTTGAACATTCCCTCTGATAGAGCAGTTTGGAAACACTCCTTTTGTAGAATCTGCAAGTGTTTATTTGGATCACTTTGAGACCTATGCTGGAAAAGGAAATATCTTCACATAAAAACTACACAGAAACATTCTCACAAACTTCTGTGTGATTAGTGCATTCAACTCACAGACTTGAACCTTCCTTTTGATAGAGCAGTTTGGAAACACTCCTTTTGTAGAATCTGCAAGTGTTTATTTGGAGCATTTGACGCCTATGCTGGAAAAGGAAATATCTTCACCTAAAAACTAGACAGAAGCATTCTCACAAACTTCTGTGTGTTTACTGCATTCAACTCACAGACTTGAACATTCCCTCTGATAGAGCAGTTTGGAAACACTCCTTTTGTAGAATCTGCAAGTGTTTATTTGGATCGGTTTGACGCCTATGCTGGAAAAGGAAATATCTTCACCTAAAAACTACACAGAAGCATTCTCAGAAACTTCTCTGTGATGAGTGCATTCAACTCACAGACTTGAACGTTTCTTTTGACAGGACAGTTTTGAAACACTCCTTTTGTAGGATCTGCAAGTGTTTATTTCGAGTGCTTTGAGGCCTATGCTGGAAAAGGAAGTATCTGCACATAAAAACTACAAAGAAGCATTCTCAGAAACTTCTTTGTGATGAGTGCGTTCAACTCACAGACTTGAGCCTTTCTTTTGAAAGAGCAGTTTTGAAACACTCTTTTTGTAGAATCTGCAAGTGGAAATTTGGAGCGCTTTAAGGCCTGTTCTGGGAAAAGAATTATCTTCACCTAAAAACTAGACAGAGGCATTCTCACAAACTTCTGTGTGATTAGTGCATTCAACTCACAGACTTGAACCTTCCTTTTGATAGAGCAGTTTGGAAACACTCCTTTTGTAGAATCTGCAAGTGTTTATTTGGAGCATTTTGACGCCTATGCTGGAAAAGGAAATATCTTCACATAAAAACTAGACAGAAGCATTCTCAGAAACTTCTTTGTGGTGAGTGGATTCTACTCACAGACTTGAACGTTCCTCTTGATACAGCAGTTTGGAAACACTCCTTTTGTAGAACCTGCAAGTGTTTATTTGGATCGCTTTGACGCCTATGCTGGAAAAGGAAATATCTTCACCTGAAAACTACACAGAAGCATTCTCAGAAACTTCTCTGTGATGAGTGCATTCAACTCACAGACTTGAACGTTTCTTTTGAAAGGACAGTTTTGAAACACTCCTTTTGTAGAATCTGCAAGTGTTTATTTCGAGCGCTTTGAAGCCTATCCTGGAAAAGGAAGTATCTTCACATAACAACTACACAGAAGCATTCTCAGAAACTTCTTTGTGATGAGTGCATTCAACTCACAGACTTGAGCCTTTCTTTTGAAAGAGCAGTTTTGAAACACTCTTTTTGTAGAATTTGCAACTGGATACTTGGAACGCCTTAAGTTATATTCTGGGAAAAGAAATATCTTCAACTAAAAACTGGACAGAAGCATTCTCACAAACTTCTGTGTGATTAGTGCATTCAACTCACAGACTTGAACCTTCCTTTTGATAGAGCAGTTTGGAAACACTCCTTTTGTAGAATCTGCAAGTGTTTATTTGGAGCGATTTGACGCCTATGCTGAAAAAGGAAATATCTTCACCTGAAAACTAGACAGAAGCATTCTCCCAAACTTCTGTGTGATTACTGCATTCAACTCACAGACTTGAACATTCCCTCTGATAGAGCAGTTTGGATACACTCCTTTTGTAGAATCTGCAGGTGTTTATTTGGATCGCTTTGACGCCTATGCTGGAAAAGGAAATATCTTCACCTAAAAACCACACAGAAGCATTCTCAGAAACTTCTCTGTGATGAGTGCATTCAACTCACAGACTTGAACGTTTCTTTTGATAGAACAGTTTTGAAACACTCCTTTTGTAGAATCTGCAAGTGTTTATTTCGAGCGCTCTGAGGCCTATGCTGGAAAAGGAAGTATCTTCACATAACAACTACACAGAAGGATTCTCAGAAACTTCTTTGTGATGAGTGCATTCAACTCACAGACTTGAGCCTTTCTTTTGAAAGAGCAGTTTTGAAACACTCTTTTTATAGAATCTGCAAGTGGATATTTGGAGCGCTTTAAGGCCTATTCTGGGAAAAGAAATATCTTCACCTAAAAACTGGACAGAAGCATTCTCACAAACTTCTGTGTGATTAGTGCATTCAACTCACAGACTTGAACCTTCCCTTTGATAGAGCAGTTTGGAAACACTCCTTTTGTAGAATCTGCAAGTGTTTATTTGGAGCGCTTTGACGCCTATGCTGGAAAAGGAAATATCTTCACCTAAAAACTAGACAGAAGCATTCTCGGAAACTTCTTTGTGGTGAGTGGATTCTACTCACAGACTTGAACGTTCCTCTTGATACAGCAGTTTGGATACACTCCTTTTGTAGAATCTGCAAGTGTTTATTTGGATCGCTTTGACGCCTATGTTGGAAAAGGAAATATCTTCACCTAAAAACTACACAGAAGCATTCTCAGAAACTTCTCTGTGATGAGTGCATTCAACTCACAGACTTAAACGTTTCTTTTGACAGGACAGTTTTGAAACACTCCTTTTGTAGAATCTGCAAGTGTTTATTTCGAGCGCTTTGAGGCCTATGCTGGAAAAGGAAGTATCTTCACATAACAACTACACAGAAGCATTCTCAGAAACTTCTTTGTGATGAGTGCATTCAACTCACAGACTTGAGCCTTTCTTTTGAAAGAGCAGTTTTGAAACCCTCTTTTTGTAGAATCTGCAAGTGGAAATTTGGAGCGCTTTAGGGCCTATTCTGGGAAAAGAAATATCTTCACCTAAAAACTAGACAGAAGCATTCTCACAAACTTCTGTGTGATTACTGCATTCAACTCACAGACTTGAACATTCCCTCTGATAGAGCAGTTTGGAAACTCTCCTTTTGTAGAATCTGCAAGTGTTTATTTGGATCGCTTTGACTCCTATGCTGGAAAAGGAAATATCTTCACCTAAAAACTACACAGAAGCATTCTCAGAAACTTCTCTGTGATGAGTGCATTCAACTCACAGACTTGAACGTTTCTTTTGATAGGACAGTTTTGAAACACTCCTTTTATAGAATCTGCAAGTGTTTATTTCGAGCGCTTTGAGGCCTATGCTGGAAAAGGAATTATCTTCACATAACAACTACACAGAAGCATTCTCAGAAACTTCTTTGTGATCAGTGCATTCAACTCACAGACTTGAGCCTTTCTTTTGAAAGAGCAGTTTTGAAACACTCTTTTTATAGAATCTGCAAGAGGATATTTGGAGCGCTTTAAGGCCTATTCTGGGAAAAGAAATATCTTCACCTAAAAACTGGACAGAAGCATTCTCACAAACTTCTGTGTGATTAGTGCATTCAACTCACAGACTTGAACCTTCCTTTTGATAGAGCAGTTTGGAAACACTCCTTTTGTAGAATCTGCAAGTGTTTATTTGGAGCGCTTTGACGCCTATGCTGGAAAAGGAAATATCTTCACATAAAAACTAGACAGAAGGATTCTCAGAAACTTCTTTGTGGTGAGTGGATGCTACTCACAGACTTGAACGTTCCTCTTGATACAGCAGTTTGGAAACACTCCTTTTGTAGAATCTGCAAGTGTTTATTTGGATCGGTTTGAAGCCTATGCTGGAAAAGGAAATATCTTCACCTAAAAACTACACAGAAGCATTCTCAGAAACTTCTCTGTGATGAGTGCATTCAACTCACAGTCTTGAACGTTTCTTTTGACAGGACAGTTTTGAAACACTCCTTTTGTAGAATCTGCAAGTGTTTATTTCGAGCGCTTTGAGGCCTATGCTGGAAAAGGAAGTATCTTCACATAAAAACTACACAGAAGCATTCTCAGAAACTTCTTTGTGATGAGTGCATTCAACTCACAGACTTGAGCCTTTCTTTTGAAAGAGCAGTTTTGAAACACTCTTTTTGTAGAATCTGCAAGTGGAAATTTGGAGCGCTTTAAGGCCTGTTCTGGGAAAAGAAATATCTTCACCTAAAAACTAGACAGAGGCATTCTCACAAACTTCTGTGTGATTAGCGCATTCAACTCACAGACTTGAACCTTCCTTTTAATAGAGCAGTTTGGAAACACTCCTTTTGTAGAATCTGCAAGTGTTTATTTGGAGCGCTTTGACGCCTATGCTGGAAAAGGAAATATCTTCACATAAAAACTAGTCAGAAGCATTCTCAGAAACTTCTTTGTGGTGAGTGGATTCTACTCACAGACTTGAACGTTTCTCTTGATACAGCAGTTTGGAAACACTCCTTTTGTAGAATCTGCAAATGTTTATTTGGATCGCTTTGACGCCTCTGCTGGAAAAGGAAATATCTTCACCTAAAAACTACACAGAAGCATTCTCAGAAACTTCTCTGTGATGAGTGCATTCAACTCACAGACTTGAACGTTTCTTTTGACAGGACAGTTTTGAAACACTACTTTTGTAGAATCTGCAAGTGTTTATTTCGAGCGCTTTGAGGCCTATGCTGGAAAAGGAAGTATCCTCACATAAAAATTACACAGAAGCATTCTCAGAAACTTCTTTGTGATGAGTCCATTCAACTCACAGACTTGAGACTTTCTTTTGAAAGAGCAGTTTTGAAACACTCTTTTTGTAGAATCTGCAAGTGTTTATTTTGAGCGCTTTGAAGCCTATGCTGGAAAAGGAAGTATCTTCACATAACAACTACACAGAAGCATTCTCAGAAACTTCTTTGTGATGAGTGCATTCAACTCACAGACTTGAGCCTTTCTTTTGAAAGAACAGTTTTGAAACACTCTTTTTGTAGAATCTGCAAGTGGAAATTTGGAGCGCTTTAAGGCCTATTCTGGGAAAAGATATATCTTCACTTAAAACTCGGCAGAAGCATTCTCACAAACTTCTGCATGATTAGTGCATTCAACTCACAGACTTGAACCTTCCTTTTGATAGAGCAGTTTGGAAACACTCCTTTTGTAGAATCTGCAAGTGTTTATTTGGAGCGCTTTATCGCCTATGCTGGAAAAGGAAATATCTTCACCTAAAAACTAGACAGAAGCATTCTCACAAACTTCTGTGTGATTACTGCATTCAACTCACAGACTTGAACGTTTCTTTTGATAGGACAGTTTTGAAACACTCCTTTTGTAGAATCTGCAAGTGTTTATTTGGATCGCTTTGACGCCTATGCTGGAAAAGGAAATATCTTCACCTAAAAACTAGACAGAAGCATTCTCACAAACTTCTGTGTGATTACTGCATTCAACTCACAGACTTGAACATTCCCTCTGATAGAGCAGTTTGGATACACTCCTTTTGTAGAATCTGCAAGTGTTTATTTGGATCGCTTTGACGCCTATGCTGGAAAAGGAAATATCTTCACATAAAAACTAGACAGAAGCAGTCTCAGAAACTTCTTTGTGGTGAGTGGATTCTACTCACAGACTTGAACGTTCCCCTTGATACAGCAGTTTGGAAACACTCCTTTTGTAGAATCTGCAAGTGTTTATTTGGATCGCTTTGACGCCTATGCTGGAAAAGGAAATATCTTCACCTAAAAGCTACACAGAAGCATTCTCAGAAACTTCTCTGTGATGAGTGCATTCTACTCATAGAGTTGAAGCCTCTTTTTGGTGGAAGAGTTTTCAAGCTCTCTTTTTGAAGAATCTGCAAATGCATATTTGGAGCGCTCTGAGGCCTGTGCTGGGAAATGAAATATCTTCACCTAAAAACTACACAGAAGCATTCTCAGAAACTTCTGTGTGATGAGTGCATTCAACTCACCGACTTGAACGTTTATTTTGATAGGACAGTTTTGAAACACTCCTTTCATAGGATCTGCAAGTGTTTATTTCGAGCGCACTGAGGCCTGTGCTGGAAAAGGAAGTATCTTCACATAACAACTACACAGAAGCATTCTCAGAAACTTCTTTGTGATGAGTGCATTCAACTCACAGACTTGAGCCATCCTTTTGAAGGAGCAGTTTTGAAACACTCTTTTTGTAGAGTCTGCAAGTGGATATTTGGAGGGCTTTGAGACCTATTCTGGGAAAAGAAATATCTCCACCTGAAACTAGACAGAAGCATTCTCACAAACTTCTGTGTGATTACTGCATTCAACTCACAGACTTGAACATTCCATCTGATAGAGCAGTTTGGAAACACTCCTTATGTAGAATCTGCAAGTGTTTATTTGGATCGCTTTGAGACCTATGCTGGAAAAGGAAATATCTTCACATAAAAACTACACAGAAGCATTCTCACAAACTTCTGTCTGACTAGTGCATTCAACTCACAGACTTGAACATTCCCTCTGATAGAGCAGTTTGGAAACACCCCTTTCGTAGAATCTGCAAGTGTTTATTTGGATCGCTTTGACGCCTATGCTGGAAAAGGAAATATCTTCACCTAAAAACTACACAGAAGCATTCTCAGAAACTTCTCTTTGATGAGTGCATTCAACTCACAGACTTGAACGTTTCTTTTGATAGGACAGTTTTGAAACACTCCTTTTGTAGAATCTGCAAGTGTTTATTTCGAGCGCTTTGAGGCCTATGCTGGAAAAGGAAGTATCTTCACATAACAACTACACAGAAGCATTCTCAGAAACTTCTTTGTGATGAGTGCATTCAACTCACAGACTTGAGCCTTTCTTTTGAAAGAGCAGTTTTGAAACACTCTTTTTATAGAATCTGCAAGTGGATATTTGGAGCGCTTTAAGGCCTTTTCTGGGAAAAGAAATATCTTCACCTAAAAACTGGACAGAAGCATTCTCACAAACTTCTGTGTGATTAGTGCATTCAACTCACAGACTTGAACCTTCCCTTTGATAGAGCAGTTTGGAAACACTCCTTTTGTAGAATCTGCAAGTGTTTATTTGGAGCGCTTTTACGCCTATGCTGGAAAAGGAAATATCTTCACATAAAAACTAGACAGAAGCATTCTCGGAAACTTCTTTGTGGTGAGTGGATTCTACTCACAGACTTGAACATTCCCTCTGATAGAGCAGTTTGGAAACACCCCTTTCGTAGAATCTGCAAGTGTTTATTTGGATCGCTTTGACGCCTATGCTGGAAAAGGAAATATCTTCACCTAAAAACTACACAGAAGCATTCTCAGAAACTTCTCTTTGATGAGTGCATTCAACTCACAGACTTGAACGTTTCTTTTGATAGGACAGTTTTGAAACACTCCTTTTGTAGAATCTGCAAGTGTTTATTTCGAGCGCTTTGAAGCCTATGCTGGAAAAGGAAGTATCTTCACATAACAACTGCACAGAAGCATTCTCAGAAAATTCTTTGTGTTGATTGCATTCAACTCACAGACTTGAGCCTTTCTTTTGAAAGTGCAGTTTTGAAACATTCTTTTTGTAGAATCTGCAAGTGGAAATTTGGAGCGCTTTAAGGCCTATTCTGGGAAAAGAAATATCTTCACCTAAAAACTAGACAGAAGCATTCTCACAAACTTCTGTGTGATTACTGCATTCAACTCACAGACTTGAACATTCCCTCTGATAGAGCAGTTTCGATACACTCCTTTTGTAGAATCTGCAAGTGTTTATTTGGATCTCTTTGACGCCTATGCTGGAAAAGGAATTATCTTCACCTAAAAACTACACAGAAGCATTCTCAGAAACTTCTCTGTGATGAGTGCATTCAACTCACACACTTGAACATTGCTTTTGATAGAGCAGTTTGGAAACACTCCTTTAGTAGAATCTGCAAGTGTTTATTTGGAGCGATTTGACGCCTATGCTGGAAAAGGAAATATCTTCACCTAAAAACTACACAGAAGCATTCTCCGAACTTCTGTGTGATGAGTGCATTCAACTCACAGACTTGAACGTTTCTTTTGATAGGACAGTTTTGAAACACTCCTTTCGTAGAATCTGCAAGTGTGTGTTTCGAGCGCTTTGGGGCCTATGCTGGAAAAGGAAGTATATTCACATAACAACTACACAGAAGCATTCTCAGAAACTTCTTTGTGATGAGTGCATTCTACTCATAGAGTTGAAGCCTCTTTTTGGTGGAAGAGTTTTCAAGTTCTCTTTTTGTAGAATCTGCAAATGCATATTTGGAGCGCTCTGAGGCCTGGGCTGGGAAATGAAATATCTTCACCTAAAAACTACACAGAAGCATTCTCAGAAACTTCTGTGTGATGAGTGCATTCAACTCACAGACTTGAACTTTTATTTTGATAGGACAGTTTTGAAACACTCCTTTCGTAGGATCTGCAAGTGTTTATTTCGAGCGCACTGAGGCCTCTGCTGGAAAACTAAGTATCTTCACATAACAACTACACAGAAGCATTCTCAGAAACTTCTTTGTGATGAGTGCATTCAACTCACAGACTTGAGCCATCCTTTTGAAAGAGCAGTTTTGAAACACTCTTTTTGTAGAGTCTGCAAGAGGATATTTGGAGGGCTTTGAGGCCTATGCTGGGAAAAGAAATATCTCCACCTGAAACTAGACAGAAGCATTCTCACAAACTTCTGTGTGATTACTGCATTCAACTCACAGACTTGAACATTCCCTCTGATAGATCAGTTTGGAAACACTCCTTTTGTGGAATCTGCAAGTGTTTATTTGGATCACTTTGAGACCTACGCTGGAAAAGGAAATATCTTCACCTAAAAACTACACAGAAGCATTCTCACAAACTTCTGTCTGACTAGTGCATTCAACTCACAGTCTTGAACTTTCCCTCTGATAGAGCAGTTTGGAAACACTCCTTTGGTAGAATCTGCAAGTGTTTATTTGGAGCGCTTTGACGCCTATGCTGGAAAAGGAAATATCTTCACATAAAAACTAGACAGAAGCATTCTCAGAAACTTCTTTGTGGTGAGTGCATTCTACTCACAGACTTGAACATTCCTCTTGATAGAGCAGTTTGGAAACACTCCTTTTGTAGAATCTGCAAGTGTTTATTTGGATCGCTTTGACGCCTATGCTGGAAAAGGAATTATCTTCACCTAAAAACTACACAGAAGCATTCTCAGAAACTTCTCTGTGATGAGTGCATTCAACTCACAGACTTGAACGTTTCTTTTGATACGACAGTTTTGAAACACTCCTTTCGTAGAATCTGCAAGTGTTTATTTAGAGCGCTTTGGGGCCTATGCTGGAAAAGGAAGTATCTTCACATAACAACTACACAGAAGCATTCTCAGAAACTTCTTTGTGATGAGTGCATTCAACTCACAGACTTGAGCCTTCTTTTTGAAAGAGCAGTTTTGAAACACTCTTTTTGTAGAATCTGCAATTGGAAACTTGAAGCGCTTTCAGGCCTATTCTGGAAATGAAATATCTTCACCTAAAAACTAGACAGAAGCATTCTCACAAATTTCTGTGTGATTACTGCATTCAACTCACAGACTTGAACATTCCCTCTGATAGAGCAGTTTGGAAACACTCCTTTTGTAGAATCTGCAAGTGTTTATTTGGATCGCTTTGACGCCTATGCTGGAAAAGGAAATATCTTCACCGAAAAACTACACAGAAGCATTCTCAGAAACTTCTGTGTGATGAGTGCATTCAACTCACAGACTTGAACGTTTCTTTTGATAGGACAGTTTTGAAACACTCCTTTCGTAGAATCTGCAAGTGTTTATTTCGAGCGCTTTCAGGCCTATGCTGGAAAAGGAAGTATCTTCACATAACAACTACACAGAAGCATTCTCAGAAACTTCTTTGTGATGAGTGCATTCAAGTCACAGACTTGAGCCATCCTTTTGAAAGAGCAGTTTTGAAACACTCTTTTTGTAGAGTCTGCAAGTGGATATTTGGAGGGCTTTGAGGCCTATGCTGGGAAAAGAAATATCTCCACCTGAAACTAGACAGAAGCATTCTCACAAACTTCTGTGTGATTACTGCATTCAACTCACAGACTTGAACATTCCCTCGGATAGAGCAGTTTGGAAACACTCCTTTTGTAGAATCTGCAAGTGTTTGTTTGGATCGCTTTGACGCCTATGCTGGAAAAGGAAATATCTTCAACTAAAAACTACACAGAAGCATTCTCAGAAACTTCTCTGTGATGAGTGCATTCAACTCACAGACTTGAACGTTTCTTTTGATAGGACAGTTTTGAAACACTCATTTCGTAGAATCTGCAAGTGTTTATTTCGAGCGCTTTGAGGCGTATGCTGGAAAAGGAAGTATCTTCACATAACAACTACACAGAAGCATTCTCAGAAACTTCTTTGTGATGAGTGCATTCAACTCACAGACTTGAGCCTTCCTTTTGAAAGAGCAGTTTTGAAACACTCTTTTTGTAGAATCTGCAAGTGGAAATTTGGAGCGCTTTAAGGCCTACTCTGGGAAAAGAAATATCTTCACCAAAAAACTAGACAGAAGCATTCTCACAAACTTCTGTGTGATTACTGCATTCAACTCACAGACTTGAATATTCCCTCTGATAGAGCAGTTTGGATACACTCCTTTTGTAGAATCTGCAAGTGTTTATTTGGATCGCTTTGACGCCTATGCTGGAAAAGGAAATATCTTCACCTAAAAACTACACAGAAGCATTCTCAGAAACTTCTGTGTGATGAGTGCATTCAACTCACAGACTTGAACATTGCTTTTGATAGAGCAGTTTGGAAACACTCCTTTAGTAGAATCTGCATGTGTTTATTTGGAGCGCTTTGACGCCTATGCTGGAAAAGGAAATATCTTCACATAAAAACTAGACAGAAGCATTCTCAGAAACTTCTTTGTGGTGAGTGCATTCTACTCACAGACTTGAACATTCCTCTCGATAGAGCAGTTTGGAAACACTCCTTTTTTAGAATCTGCAAGTGTTTATTTGGATCGCTTTGACGCCTATGCTGGAAAAGGAAATATCTTCACCTAAAAACTACACAGAAGCATTCTCAGAAACTTCTCTGTGATGAGTGCATTCAACTCACAGACTTGAACATTGCTTTTGATAGAGCAGTTTGGAAACACTCCTTTAGTAGAATCTGCAAGTGTTTATATGGAGCGCTTTGACGCCTATGCTGGAAAAGGAAATATCTTCACATAAAAACAAGACAGAAGCATTCTCCGAAACTTCTGTGTGATGAGTGCATTCAACTCACAGACTTGAACGTTTCTTTTGATAGGACAGTTTTGAAACACTCCTTTCGTAGAATCTGCAAGGGTTTGTTTCGAGCGCTTTGGGGCCTATGCTGGAAAAGGAAGTATGTTCACATAACAACTACACAGAAGCATTCTCAGAAACTTCTTTGTGATGAGTGCATTCAACTCACAGACTTCAGCCTTTCTTTTGAAAGAGTAGTTTTCAAACACTCTTTTTGTAGAATCTGCAATTGGAAATTTGGAGCGCTTTAAGGCCTATTCTGGGAAAAGAAATATCTTCACCTAAAAACTAGACAGAAGCATTCTCACAAACTTCTGTGTGATTACTGCATTCAACTCACAGAGTTGAACATTCCCTCTGATAGAGCAGTTTGGAAACACTCCTTTTGTAGAATCTGCAAGTGTTTATTTGGATCACTTTGAGACCTATGCTGGAAAAGGAAATATCTTCACATAAAAACTACACAGAAGCATTCTCACAAACTTCTGTCTGACTAGTGCATTCAACTCACAGACTTGAACATTCCCTCTGATAGAGCAGTTTGGAAACACCCCTTTTGTAGAATCTGCAAGTGTTTATTTGGAGCGCTTTGACGCCTATGCTGGAAAAGGAAATATCTTCACCTAAAAACTACACAGAAGCATTCTCAGAAATTTCTCTGTGATGAGTGCATTCAACTCACAGACTTGAACATTGCTTTTGATGGAGCAGTTTGGAAGCACTCCTTTAGTAGAATCTGCAAGTGTTTATTTGGATCGCTTTGACGCCTATGCTGGAAAAGGAAATAACTTCACCTAAAAACTACACAGAAGCATTCTCAGAAACTTCTGTGTGATGAGTGCATTCAACTCACAGGCTTGAACGTTTCTTTTGATAGGACAGTTTTGAAACACTCCTTTTGTAGAATCTGCAAGTGTTTGTTTCGAGCGCTTTGAGGCCTATGCTGGAAAAGGAAGTATCTTCACATAACAACTACACAGAAACATTCTCAGAAACTTCTTTGTGATGAGTGCATTCAACTCACAGACTTGAGCCTTTCTTTTGAAAGAGCAGTTTTGAAACACTCTTTTTGTAGAATCTGCAACTGGATACTTGGAACGCTTTAAGTTATATTCTGGGAAAAGAAATATCTTCACCTAAAACCTGGACAGAAGCATTCTCACAAACTTCTGTGTGATTAGTGCATTCAACTCACAGACTTGAACATTCCTTTTGATAGAGCAGTTTGGAAACACTACTTTTGTAGAATGTCCAAGTGTTTATTTGGAGCGCTTTGACGCCTATGCTGGAAAAGGAAATATCTTCACCTAAAAACTACACAGAAGCATTCTCACAAACTTCTGTGTGATTACTGCATTCAACTCACAGACTTGAACATTCCCTCTGATAGAGCAGTTTGGATGCACTCCTTTTGTAGAATCTGCAAGTGTTTATTTGGATCGGTTTGACGCCTATGCTGGAAAAGGAAATATCTTCACCTAAAAACTACACAGAAGCATTCTCAGAAACTTCTCTGTGATGAGTGCATTCAACTCACAGACTTGAACCTTTCTTTTGACAGGACAGTTTTGAAACACTCCTTTTGTAGAATCTGCAAGTGTTTATTTCGAGCGCTTTGAGGCCTATGCTGGAAAAGGAAGTATCTTCACATAAAAACTACACAATAGCATTCTCAGAAACTTCTTTGTGATGAGTGCATTCAACTCACAGACTTGAGCCTTTCTTTTGAAAGAGCAGTTTTGAAACAGTCTTTTTGTAGAATCTGCAAGTGGAAATTTGGAGCGCTTTAAGGCCTATTCTGGGAAAAGAAATATCTTCACCTAAAAACTAGACAGAGGCATTCTCACAAACTTCTGTGTGATTAGTGCATTCAACTCACAGACTTGAACCTTCCTTTTGATAGAGCAGTTTGGAAACACTCCTTTTGTAGAATCTGCAAGTGTTTATTTGGAGCGCTTTTACGCCTATGCTGGAAAAGGAAGTATCTTCACATAACAACTACACAGAAGCATTCTCAGAAACTTCTTTGTGATGAGTGCATTCAACTCACAGACTTGAGCCTTTCTTTTGAAAGAGCAGTTTTGAAACACTCTTTTTGTAGAATCTGCATGTGGAAATTTGGAGCGCTTAAAGGCCTATTCTGGGAAAAGAAATATCTTCATCTAAAAACTAGACAGAAGCATTCTCACAAACTTCTGTGTGATTACTGCATTCAACTCACAGACTTGAACATTCCCTCTGATAGAGCAGTTTGGAAACACTCCTTTTGTAGAATCTGCAAGTGTTTATTTGGATCGCTTTGACGCCTATGCTGGAAAAGGAAATATCTTCACCTAAAAACTACACAGAAGCATTCTCAGAAACTTCTCTGTGATGAGTGCATTCAACTCACAGACTTGAACGTTTCTTTTGATAGGACAGTTTTGAAACACTCCTTTCGTAGAATCTGCAAGCGTTTATTTCGAGCGCTTTGGGGCCTATGCTGGAAAAGGAAGTATCTTCACATAACAACTACACAGAAGCATTCTCAGAAACTTCTTTGTGATGAGTGCATTCAACTCACAGACTTGAGCCTTCCTTTTGGAAGAGCAGTTTTGAAACACTCCTTTTGTAGAATCTGCAATTGGAAATTTGGAGCGCTTTAAGGCCTACTCTTGGAAAAGAAATATTTTCACCAAAAAACTAGACAGAAGCATTCTCACAAACTTCTGTGTGATTACTGCATTCAACTCACAGACTTGAACATTCCCTCTGATAGAGCAGTTTGGATACACACCTTTTGTAGAATCTGCAAGTGTTTATTTGGATCGCTTTGACGCCTATGCTGGAAAAGGAAGTATCTTCACATAACAACTACACAGAAGCATTCTCAGAAACTTCTTTGTGATGAGTGCATTCTACTCATAGAGTTGAAGCCTCTTTTTGGTGGAAGAGTTTTCAAGCTCTCTTTTTGTAGAATCTGCAAATGCATATTTGGAGCGCTCTGAGGCCTGTGCTGGGAAATGAAATATCTTCACCTAAAAACTACACAGAAGCATTCTCAGAAACTTCTGTGTGATGAGTGCATTCAACTCACAGACTTGAACGTTTATTTTGATAGGACAGTTTTGAAACACTCCTTTCGTAGGATCTGCAAGTGTTTATTTCGAGCGCACTGAGGCCTGTGCTGGAAAAGGAAGTATCTTCACATAAAAACTACACAGAAGCATTCTCACAAACTTCTGTCTGACTAGTGCATTCAACTCACCGACTTGAACATTCCCTCTGATAGAGCAGTTTGGAAACACCCCTTTTGTAGAATCTGCAAGTGTTTATTTGGATCGCTTTGACGCCTATGCTGGAAAAGGAAATATCTTCACCTAAAACTACACAGAAGAATTCTCAGAAACTTCTCTGTGATGAGTGCATTCAACTCACAGACTTGAACGTTTCTTTTGATAGGACAGTTTTGAAACACTCCTTTTGTAGAATCTGCAAGTGTTTGTTTCGAGCGCTTTGAGGCCTATGTTCGAAAAGGAAGTATCTTCACATAACAACTACACAGAAGCATTCTCAGAAACTTTTTTGTGATGAGTGCATTCAACTCACAGACTTGCGCCTTTCTTTTGAAAGAGCAGTTTTGAAACAATCTTTTTGTAGAATCTGCAAGTGGATATTTGGAGCCCTTTAAGGCCTATTCTGGGAAGAGAAACATCTTCACCTAAAAGCTAGACAGAAGCATTCTCACAAACTTCTGTGTGATTAGTGCATTCAACTCAGAGACTTGAACCTTCCTTTTGATAGAACAGTTTGGAAACACTCCTTTAGTAGAATCTGCAATTGTTTATTTGGAGCGATTTAACGCCTATGCGGGAAAAGGAAATATCTTCACATAAAAACTAGACAGAAGCATTCTCAGAAACTTCTTTGTGGTGAGTGCATTCTACTCACAGACTTGAACTTTCCTCTTGATACAGCAGTTTGGAAACACTACTTTTGTAGAATCTGCAAGTGTTTATTTGGATCGGTTTGACGCCTATGCTGGAAAAGGAAATATCTTCACCTAAAAACTACACAGAAGCATTCTCTGAAACTTCTCTGTGATGAGTGCATTCAACTCACAGACTTGAACGTTTCTTTTGACAGGAGAGTTTTGAAACACTCCTTTTGTAGAATCTGCAAGTGTTTATTTCGAGCGCTTTGATGCCTATCCTGGAAAAGGAAGTATCTTCACATAACAATTACACAGAAGCATTCTCAGAAACTTCTTTGTGATGAGTGCATTCAACTCACAGACTTCAGCATTTCTTTTGAAAGAGCAGTTTTGAAACACCCTTTTTGTGGAATCTGCAAGTGGAAATTTGGAGCGCTTTAAAGCCTATTCTGGGAAAAGAAATATCTTCACCTAAAAACTAGACAGAAGCATTCTCACAAACTCCTGTGTGATTACTGCATTCAACTCACAGAAATGAACATTCCCTCTGATAGAGCAGTTTGGAAACTCTCCTTTTGTAGAATCTGCAAGTGTTTATTTGGATCGCTTTGACGCCTATGCTGGAAAAGGAAATATCTTCACCTAAAAATTACACAGAAGCATTCTCAGAAATTTCTCTGTGATGAGTGCATTCAACTCACAGACTTGAACGTTTCTTTTGATGGGACAGTTTTGAAACACTCCTTTCGTAGAATCTGCAAGTGTTTATTTCGAGCGCTTTGGGGCCTATGCTGGAAAAGGAAATATCTACACATAACAACTACAAAGAAGGATTCTCAGAAACTTCTTTGTGATGAGTGCATTCAACTCAAAGACTTGAGCCTTTCTTTTGAAAGAGCAGTTTTGAAACACTCTTTTTGTAGAATCTGCAACTGGATACTTGGAACGCTTTAAGTTCTATTCTGGGAAAAGAAATATCTTCACCTAAAAACTGGACAGAAGCATTCTCACAAACTTCTGTGTGATTAGTGCATTCAACTCACAGACTTGAACCTTCCTTTTGATAGAGCAGTTTGGAAACACTCCTTTTGTAGAATCTGCAAGTGTTTATTTGGAGCGCTTGGATGCCTATGCTGGAAAAGGAAATATCTTCACATAAAAACTAGATAGAAGCATTCTCAGAAACTTCTTTGTGGTGAGTGGATTCTACTCACAGACTTGAACATTCCTCTTGATACAGCAGTTTGGAAACACTACTTTTGTAGAATCTGCAAGTGTTTATTTGGATCGCTTTGACCCCTATGCTGGAAAAGGAAATATCTTCACCTAAAAACTACACAGAAGCATTCTCTGAAACTTCTCTGTGATGAGTGCATTCAACTCACAGACTTGAACGTTTCTTTTGACAGGAGAGTTTTGAAACACTCCTTTTGTAGAATCTGCAAGTGTTTATTTCGAGCGCTTTGAAGCCTATCCTGGAAAAGGAAGTATCTTCACATAACAATTACACAGAAGCATTCTCAGAAACTTCTTTGTGATGAGTGCATTCAACTCACAGACTTGAGCCTTTCTTTTGAAAGAGCAGTTTTGAAACACTCTTTTTGTGGAATCTGCAAGTGGAAATTTGGAGCGCTTTAAAGCCTATTCTGTGAAAAGAAATATCTTCACCTAAAAACTAGACAGAAGCATTCTCACAAACTCCTGTGTGATTACTGCATTCAACTCACAGACTTGAACATTCCCTCTGATAGAGCAGTTTGGAAACTCTCCTTTTGTAGAATCTGCAAGTGTTTATTTGGATCGCTTTGACGCCTATGCTGGAAAAGGAAATATCTTCACCTAAAAATTACACAGAAGCATTCTCAGAAATTTCTCTGTGATGAGTGCATTCAACTCACAGACTTGAACGTTTCTTTTGATGGGACAGTTTTGAAACACTCCTTTCGTAGAATCTGCAAGTGTTTATTTCGAGCGCTTTGGGGCCTAGGCTGGAAAAGGAAATATCTACACATAACAACTACACAGAAGGATTCTCAGAAACTTCTTCGTGATGAGTGCATTCATCTGACAGACTTGAGCCTTCCTTTTGAAAGAGCAGTTTTGAAACACTGTTTTTGTAGAATCTGCAAGTGGAAATTTGGAGCGCTTTAAGGCCTATTCTGGGAAATGAAATATCTTCACCTAAAAACTAGACAGAAGCATTCTCACAAACTTCTGTGTGATTACTGCATTCAACTCACATACTTGAACATTCCCTCTGATAGAGCAGTTTGGATACACTTCTTTTATAGAATCTGCAAGTGTTTGTTTCGAGCGCTTTGAGGCCTATGCTGGAAAAGGAAGTATCTTCACATAACGACTACACAGAAGCATTCTCAGAAAGTTCTTTGTGATGAGTGCATTCAACTCACAGAACTGAAGCCTCTTTTTGGTGGAAGAGTTTTCAGGCTCTCTTTTTGTAGAATCTGCAAGTGCATATTTGGAGCGCTCCGAGGCCTGTGCTGGGAAATGAAATATCTTCACCTAAAAAGTACACAGAAGCATTCTCAGAAACTTCTGTGTGATCAGTGCATTCAACTCACAGACTTGATCGTTTATTTTGATAGGACTGTTTTGAAACACTGCTTTCGTAGGATCTGCAAGTGTTTATTTGGAGCGCATTGAGGCCTATCCTGGAAAAGGAAGTATCTTCACATAACAACTACACAGAAGCATTCTCAGAAACTTCTTTGGGATGAGTGCATTCAACTCACAGACTTGAGCCTTTCTTTTGAAAGAGCAGTTTTGAAACACTCTTTTTATAGAATCTGCAAGAGGATATTTGGAGCGCTTTAAGTTATATTCTGGGAAAAGAAATATCTTCACCTGAAACTAGACAGAAGCATTCTCACACACTTCTGTGTGATTAGTGCATTCAACTCACAGACTTGAACCTTCCTTTTGATAGAGCAGTTTGGAAACACTCCTTTTGTGGAATCTGCAAGTGTTTATTTGGAGCGCTTTGACGCCTATGCTGGAAAAGGAAATATCTTCACATAAAACTAGACAGAAGCATTCTCAGAAACTTCTTTGTGGTGAGTGGATTCTACTCACAGACTTGAACGCTCCTCTTGATACAGCAGTTTGGAAACACTACTTTTGTAGAATCTGCAAGTGTTTATTTGGATCGTTTGACGCCTATGCTGGAAAAGGAAATATCTTCACCTAAAAACTACACAGAAGCATTCTCAGAAACTTCTGTGTGATTACTGCATTCAATTCACAGAGTTAAACATTCCCTCTGATAGAGCAGTTTCGATACACTCCTTTTGTAGAATCTGCAAGTGTTTATTTCGATCGCTTTGACGCCTATGCTGGAAAAGGAAATATATTCACCTAGAAACTACACAGAAGCATTCTCAGAAACTTCTCTGTGATGAGTGCATTCAACTCACAGACTTGAACGTTTCTTTTGATAGGACAGTTTTGAAACACTCCTTTTGTAGAATCTGCAAGTGTTTATTTCGAGCGCTTTGAGGCCTATGCTGGAAAAGGAAGTATCTTCACATAACAACTACACAGAAGCATTCTCAGAAACTTCTTTGTGATGAGTGCATTCAACTCACAGACTTGAGCCTTTCTTTTGAAAGAGCAGTTTTGAAACACTCTTTTTATAGAATCTGCAAGTGGATATTTGGAGCGCTTTAAGGCCTTTTCTGGGAAAAGAAATATCTTCACCTAAAAACTGGACAGAAGCATTCTCACAAACTTCTGTGTGATTAGTGCATTCAACTCACAGACTTGAACCTTCCCTTTGATAGAGCAGTTTGGAAACACTCCTTTTGTAGAATCTGCAAGTGTTTATTTGGAGCGCTTTTACGCCTATGCTGGAAAAGGAAATATCTTCACATAAAAACTAGACAGAAGCATTCTCGGAAACTTCTTTGTGGTGAGTGGATTCTACTCACAGACTTGAACATTCCCTCTGATAGAGCAGTTTGGAAACACCCCTTTCGTAGAATCTGCAAGTGTTTATTTGGATCGCTTTGACGCCTATGCTGGAAAAGGAAATATCTTCACCTAAAAACTACACAGAAGCATTCTCAGAAACTTCTCTTTGATGAGTGCATTCAACTCACAGACTTGAAAGTTTCTTTTGATAGGACAGTTTTGAAACACTCCTTTTGTAGAATCTGCAAGTGTTTATTTGGAGCGCTTTGACGCCTATGCTGGAAAAGGAAATATCTTCACATAAAAACTAGACAGAAGCATTCTCGGAAACTTCTTTGTGGTGAGTGGATTCTACTCACAGACTTGAATGTTCCTCTTGATACAGCAGTTTGGAAACACTCCTTTTGTGGAATCTGCAAGTGTTTATTTGGATCGCTTTGACGACTATGTTGGAAAAGGAAATATCTTCACCTAAAAACTACACAGAAGCATTCTCAGAAACTTCTCTGTGATGAGTGCATTCAACTCACAGACTTGAACGTTTCTTTTGAGAGGACAGTTTTGAAACACTCCTTTTGTAGAATCTGCAAGTGTTTATTTCGAGCGCTTTGAAGCCTATGCTGGAAAAGGAAGTATCTTCACATAACAACTGCACAGAAGCATTCTCAGAAAATTCTTTGTGTTGATTGCATTCAACTCACAGACTTGAGCCTTTCTTTTGAAAGTGCAGTTTTGAAACATTCTTTTTGTAGAATCTGCAAGTGGAAATTTGGAGCGCTTTAAGGCCTATTCTGGGAAAAGAAATATCTTCACCTAAAAACTAGACAGAAGCATTCTCACAAACTTCTGTGTGATTACTGCATTCAACTCACAGACTTGAACATTCCCTCTGATAGAGCAGTTTGGATACACTCCTTTTGTAGAATCTGCAAGTGTTTATTTGGATCTCTTTGACGCCTATGCTGGAAAAGGAATTATCTTCACCTAAAAACTACACAGAAGCATTCTCAGAAACTTCTCTGTGATGAGTGCATTCAACTCACAAACTTGAACATTGCTTTTGATAGAGCAGTTTGGAAACACTCCTTTAGTAGAATCTGCAAGTGTTTATTTGGAGCGATTTGACGCATATGCTGGAAAAGGAAATATCTTCACCTAAAAACTACACAGAAGCATTCTCCGAACTTCTGTGTGATGAGTGCATTCAACTCACAGACTTGAACGTTTCTTTTGATAGGACAGTTTTGAAACACTCCTTTCGTAGAATCTGCAAGTGTTTGTTTCGAGCGCTTTGGGGCCTATGCTGGAAAAGGAAGTATATTCACATAACAACTACACAGAAGCATTCTTAGAAACTTCTTTGTGATGAGTGCATTCAACTCACAGACTTGAGCCTTTCTTTTGAAAGAGTAGTTTTGAGACACTCTTTTTGTAGAATCTGCAAGTGGAAATTTGGAGCGCTTTAAGGCCTATTCTGGGAAAAGAAATATCTTCACCTAAAAACTAGACAGAAGCATTCTCACAAACTTCTGTGTGATTACTGCATTCAACTCACAGACTTGAACATTCCCTCTGATAGAGCAGTTTGGATACACTCCTTTTGTAGAATCTGCAAGTGTTTATTTGGATCGCTTTGACGCCTATGCTGGAAAAGGAAATATCTTCACCTAAAAACTACACAGAAGCATTCTCAGAAACTTCTTTGTGATGAGTGCATTCTACTCATAGAGTTGAAGCCTCTTTTTGGTGGAAGAGTTTTCAAGTTCTCTTTTTGTAGAATCTGCAAATGCATATTTGGAGCGCTCTGAGGCCTGGGCTGGGAAATGAAATATCTTCACCTAAAAACTACACAGAAGCATTCTCAGAAACTTCTGTGTGATGAGTGCATTCAACTCACAGACTTGAACTTTTATTTTGATAGGACAGTTTTGAAACACTCCTTTCGTAGGATCTGCAAGTGTTTATTTCGAGCGCACTGAGGCCTCTGCTGGAAAAGGAAGTATCTTCACATAACAACTACACAGAAGCATTCTCAGAAACTTCTTTGTGATGAGTGCATTCAACTCACAGACTTGAGCCATCCTTTTGAAAGAGCAGTTTTGAAACACTCTTTTTGTAGAGTCTGCAAGAGGATATTTGGAGGGCTTTGAGGCCTATGCTGGGAAAAGAAATATCTCCACCTGAAACTAGACAGAAGCATTCTCACAAACTTCTGTGTGATTACTGCATTCAACTCACAGACTTGAACATTCCCTCTGATAGATCAGTTTGGAAACACTCCTTTTGTGGAATCTGCAAGTGTTTATTTGGATCACTTTGAGACCTACGCTGGAAAAGGAAATATCTTCACCTAAAAACTACACAGAAGCATTCTCACAAACTTCTGTCTGACTAGTGCATTCAACTCACAGACTTGAACTTTCCCTCTGATAGAGCAGTTTGGAAACACTCCTTTGGTAGAATCTGCAAGTGTTTATTTGGAGCGCTTTGACGCCTATGCTGGAAAAGGAAATATCTTCACATAAAAACTAGACAGAAGCATTCTCAGAAACTTCTTTGTGGTGAGTGCATTCTACTCACAGACTTGAACATTCCTCTTGATAGAGCAGTTTGGAAACACTCCTTTTGTAGAATCTGCAAGTGTTTATTTGGATCGCTTTGACGCCTATGCTGGAAAAGGAATTATCTTCACCTAAAAACTACACAGAAGCATTCTCAGAAACTTCTCTGTGATGAGTGCATTCAACTCACAGACTTGAACGTTTCTTTTGATACGACAGTTTTGAAACACTCCTTTCGTAGAATCTGCAAGTGTTTATTTCGAGCGCTTTGGGGCCTATGCTGGAAAAGGAAGTATCTTCACATAACAACTACACAGAAGCATTCTCAGAAACTTCTTTGTGATGAGTGCATTCAACTCACAGACTTGAGCCTTCCTTTTGAAAGAGCAGTTTTGAAACACTCTTTTTGTAGAATCTGCAAGTGGAAACTTGAAGCGCTTTCAGGCCTATTCTGGAAATGAAATATCTTCACCTAAAAACTAGACAAAAGCATTCTCACAAATTTCTGTGTGATTACTGCATTCAACTCACAGACTTGAACATTCCCTCTGATAGAGCAGTTTGGAAACACTCCTTTTGTAGAATCTGCAAGTGTTTATTTGGATCGCTTTGACGCCTATGCTGGAAAAGGAAATATCTTCACCGAAAAACTACACAGAAGCATTCTCAGAAACTACTCTGTGATGAGTGCATTCAACTCACAGACTTGAACGTTTCTTTTGATAGGACAGTTTTGAAACACTCCTTTCGTAGAATCTGCAAGTGTTTATTTCGAGCGCTTTCAGGCCTATGCTGGAAAAGGAAGTATCTTCACATAACAACTACACAGAAGCATTCTCAGAAACTTCTTTGTGATGAGTGCATTCAACTCACAGACTTGAGCCTTTCTTTTGAAAGAGCAGTTTTGAAACACTCTTTTTATAGAATCTGCAAGTGGATATTTGGAGCGCTTTAAGGCCTTTTCTGGGAAAAGAAATATCTTCACCTAAAAACTGGACAGAAGCATTCTCACAAACTTCTGTGTGATTAGTGCATTCAACTCACAGACTTGAACCTTCCCTTTGATAGAGCAGTTTGGAAACACTCCTTTTGTAGAATCTGCAAGTGTTTATTTGGAGCGCTTTTACGCCTATGCTGGAAAAGGAAATATGTTCACATAAAAACTAGACAGAAGCATTCTCGGAAACTTCTTTGTGGTGAGTGGATTCTACTCACAGACTTGAATGTTCCTCTTGATACAGCAGTTTGGAAACACTCCTTTTGTGGAATCTGCAAGTGTTTATTTGGATCGCTTTGACGACTATGTTGGAAAAGGAAATATCTTCACCTAAAAACTACACAGAAGCATTCTCAGAAACTTCTCTGTGATGAGTGCATTCAACTCACAGACTTGAACGTTTCTTTTGAGAGGACAGTTTTGAAACACTCCTTTTGTAGAATCTGCAAGTGTTTATTTCGAGCGCTTTGAAGCCTATGCTGGAAAAGGAAGTATCTTCACATAACAACTGCACAGAAGCATTCTCAGAAAATTCTTTGTGTTGATTGCATTCAACTCACAGACTTGAGCCTTTCTTTTGAAAGTGCAGTTTTGAAACATTCTTTTTGTAGAATCTGCAAGTGGAAATTTGGAGCGCTTTAAGGCCTATTCTGGGAAAAGAAATATCTTCACCTAAAAACTAGACAGAAGCATTCTCACAAACTTCTGTGTGATTACTGCATTCAACTCACAGACTTGAACATTCCCTCTGATAGAGCAGTTTGGATACACTCCTTTTGTAGAATCTGCAAGTGTTTATTTGGATCTCTTTGACGCCTATGCTGGAAAAGGAATTATCTTCACCTAAAAACTACACAGAAGCATTCTCAGAAACTTCTCTGTGATGAGTGCATTCAACTCACAAACTTGAACATTGCTTTTGATAGAGCAGTTTGGAAACACTCCTTTAGTAGAATCTGCAAGTGTTTATTTGGAGCGATTTGACGCCTATGCTGGAAAAGGAAATATCTTCACCTAAAAACTACACAGAAGCATTCTCCGAACTTCTGTGTGATGAGTGCATTCAACTCACAGACTTGAACGTTTCTTTTGATAGGACAGTTTTGAAACACTCCTTTCGTAGAATCTGCAAGTGTTTGTTTCGAGCGCTTTGGGGCCTATGCTGGAAAAGGAAGTATATTCACATAACAAGTACACAGAAGCATTCTTAGAAACTTCTTTGTGATGAGTGCATTCAACTCACAGACTTGAGCCTTTCTTTTGAAAGAGTAGTTTTGAGACACTCTTTTTGTAGAATCTGCAAGTGGAAATTTGGAGCGCTTTAAGGCCTATTCTGGGAAAAGAAATATCTTCACCTAAAAACTAGACAGAAGCATTCTCACAAACTTCTGTGTGATTACTGCATTCAACTCACAGACTTGAACATTCCCTCTGATAGAGCAGTTTGGATACACTCCTTTTGTAGAATCTGCAAGTGTTTATTTGGATCGCTTTGACGCCTATGCTGGAAAAGGAAATATCTTCACCTAAAAACTACACAGAAGCATTCTCAGAAACTTCTTTGTGATGAGTGCATTCTACTCATAGAGTTGAAGCCTCTTTTTGGTGGAAGAGTTTTCAAGTTCTCTTTTTGTAGAATCTGCAAATGCATATTTGGAGCGCTCTGAGGCCTGGGCTGGGAAATGAAATATCTTCACCTAAAAACTACACAGAAGCATTCTCAGAAACTTCTGTGTGATGAGTGCATTCAACTCACAGACTTGAACTTTTATTTTGATAGGACAGTTTTGAAACACTCCTTTCGTAGGATCTGCAAGTGTTTATTTCGAGCGCACTGAGGCCTCTGCTGGAAAAGGAAGTATCTTCACATAACAACTACACAGAAGCATTCTCAGAAACTTCTTTGTGATGAGTGCATTCAACTCACAGACTTGAGCCATCCTTTTGAAAGAGCAGTTTTGAAACACTCTTTTTGTAGAGTCTGCAAGAGGATATTTGGAGGGCTTTGAGGCCTATGCTGGGAAAAGAAATATCTCCACCTGAAACAAGACAGAAGCATTCTCACAAACTTCTGTGTGATTACTGCATTCAACTCACAGACTTGAACATTCCCTCTGATAGATCAGTTTGGAAACACTCCTTTTGTGGAATCTGCAAGTGTTTATTTGGATCACTTTGAGACCTACGCTGGAAAAGGAAATATCTTCACCTAAAAACTACACAGAAGCATTCTCACAAACTTCTGTCTGACTAGTGCATTCAACTCACAGACTTGAACTTTCCCTCTGATAGAGCAGTTTGGAAACACTCCTTTGGTAGAATCTGCAAGTGTTTATTTGGAGCGCTTTGACGCCTATGCTGGAAAAGGAAATATCTTCACATAAAAACTAGACAGAAGCATTCTCAGAAACTTCTTTGTGGTGAGTGCATTCTACTCACAGACTTGAACATTCCTCTTGATAGAGCAGTTTGGAAACACTCCTTTTGTAGAATCTGCAAGTGTTTATTTGGATCGCTTTGACGCCTATGCTGGAAAAGGAATTATCTTCACCTAAAAACTACACAGAAGCATTCTCAGAAACTTCTCTGTGATGAGTGCATTCAACTCACAGACTTGAACGTTTCTTTTGATACGACAGTTTTGAAACACTCCTTTCGTAGAATCTGCAAGTGTTTATTTCGAGCGCTTTGGGGCCTATGCTGGAAAAGGAAGTATCTTCACATAACAACTACACAGAAGCATTCTCAGAAACTTCTTTGTGATGAGTGCATTCAACTCACAGACTTGAGCCTTCCTTTTGAAAGAGCAGTTTTGAAACACTCTTTTTGTAGAATCTGCAAGTGGAAACTTGAAGCGCTTTCAGGCCTATTCTGGAAATGAAACATCTTCAACTAAAAACTAGACAAAAGCATTCTCACAAATTTCTGTGTGATTACTGCATTCAACTCACAGACTTGAACATTCCCTCTGATAGAGCAGTTTGGAAACACTCCTTTTGTAGAATCTGCAAGTGTTTATTTGGATCGCTTTGACGCCTATGCTGGAAAAGGAAATATCTTCACCGAAAAACTACACAGAAGCATTCTCAGAAACTACTCTGTGATGAGTGCATTCAACTCACAGACTTGAACGTTTCTTTTGATAGGACAGTTTTGAAACACTCCTTTCGTAGAATCTGCAAGTGTTTATTTCGAGCGCTTTCAGGCCTATGCTGGAAAAGGAAGTATCTTCACATAACAACTACACAGAAGCATTCTCAGAAACTTCTTTGTGATGAGTGCATTCAACTCACAGACTTGAGCCATCCTTTTGAAAGAGCAGTTTTGAAACACTCTTTTTGTAGAGTCTGCAAGTGGATATTTGGAGGGCTTTGAGGCCTATGCTGGGAAAAGAAATATCTCCACCTGAAACTAGACAGAAGCATTCTCACAAACTTCTGTGTGATTACTGCATTCAACTCACAGACTTGAACATTCCCTCTGATAGAGCAGTTTGGAAACACTCCTTTTGTAGAATCTGCAAGTGTTTGTTTGGATCGCTTTGACGCCTATGCTGGAAAAGGAAATATCTTCAACTAAAAACTACACAGAAGCATTCTCAGAAACTTCTCTGTGATGAGTGCATTCAACTCACAGACTTGAACGTTTCTTTTGATAGGACAGTTTTGAAACACTCATTTCGTAGAATCTGCAAGTGTTTATTTCGAGCGCTTTGAGGCCTATGCTGGAAAAGGAAGTATCTTCACATAACAACTACACAGAAGCATTCTCAGAAACTTCTTTTAATGAGTGCATTCTACTCAGAGAGTTGAAACCTCTTTTTGGTGGAAGAGTTTTCAGGCTCTCTTTTTGTAGAATCTGAAAGTGCATATTTGGAGCGCTCCGAGGCCTGTGCTGGGAAATGAAATATCTTCACCTAAAAACTACACAGAAGCATTCTCAGAAACTTCTGTGTGATGAGTGCATTCAACTCACAGACTTGATCGTTTATTTTGATAGGACAGTTTTGAAACACTGCTTTCGTGGGATCTGCAAGTGTTTATTTGGAGCGCGTTGAGGCCTATGCTGGAAAACGCAGTATCTTCACATAACAACTACACAGAAGCATTCTCAGAAATTTCTCTGTGATGAGTGCATTCAACTCACAGACTTGAACGTTTCTTTTGATAGGACAGTTTTGAAACACTCCTTTCGTAGAATCTGCAAGTGTTTATTTCGAGCGCTTTGGGGCCTATGCTGGAAAAGGAAGTATCTTCACATAACAACTACACAGAAGCATTCTCAGAAACTTCTTTGTGATGAGTGCATTCAACTCACAGACTTGAGCCTTCCTTTTGAAAGAGCAGTTTTGAAACACTCTTTTTGTAGAATCTGCAAGTGGAAATTTGGAGGGCTTTAAGGCCTATTCTGGGAAATGAAATATCTTCACCAAAAAACTAGACAGAAGCATTCTCACAAACTCCTGTGTGATTACTGCATTCAACTCACAGACTTGAACATTCCCTCTGATAGAGCAGTTTGGATACACGCCTTTTGTAGAATCTGCAAGTGTTTATTTGGATCGCTTTGACGCCTATGCTGGAAAAGGAAATATCTTCACCTAAAAACTACACAGAAGCATTCTCAGAAACTTCTCTGTGATGAGTGCATTCAACTCACGGACTAGAACGTTTCTTTTGATAGGAGAGTTTTGAAACACTCCTTTTGTAGAATCTGCAAGTGTTTGTTTCGAGCGCTTTGGGGCCTATGCTGGAAAAGGAAGTATCTTCACATAACGACTACACAGAAGAATTCTCAGAAAGTTCTTTGTGATGAGTGCATTCAACTCACAGACTTGAGCCTTCCTTTTGAAAGAGCAGTTTTGAAACACTCTTTTTGTAGAATCTGCAAGTGTAAATTTCGAGCGCTTTAAGGCCTATTCTGGGAAAAGAAATATCTTCACCTAAAAACTAGACAGACGAATTCTCACAAACTTCTGTGTGATTAGTGCATTCAACTCACAGACTTGAACATTGCTTTTGATAGAGCAGTTTGGAAGCACTCCTTTAGTAGAATCTGCAAGTGTTTATTTGGAGCGCTTTGACGCCTATGCTGGAAAAGGAAATATCTTCACATAAACACTAGACAGAAGCATTCTCAGAAACTTCTTTGTGATGAGTGCATTCTACTCATGGAGTTGAAACATCTTTTTGGTGGAAGAGTATTCATGCTCTCTTTTTGTAGAATCTGCAAGTGCATATTTGGAGCGCTCCGAGGCCTGTGCTGGGAAATGAAATATCTTCACCTAAAAACTACACAGAAGCATTCTCAGAAACTTCTTTGTGATGAGTGCATTCAACTCACAGACTTGATCGTTTATTTTGATAGGACAGTTTTGAAACACTGTTTTCGTAGGATCTGCAAGAGTTTATTTGGAGCGCATTGAGGCCTATGCTGGAAAAGGAAGTATCTTCACATAACAACTACACAGAAGCATTCACAGAAACTTCTTTGTGATGAGTGCATTCAACTCACAGACTTGAGCCTTTCTTTTGAAAGAGCAGTTTTGAAACACTCTTTTTGTAGAATCTGCACCTGGATACTTGGAACGCTTTAAGTTATATTCTGGGAAAAGAAATATCTTCACCTAAAAACTGGACAGAAGCATTCTCACAAACTTCTGTGTGATTAGTGCATTCAACTCACAGACTTGAACCTTCCTTTTGATAGAGCAGTTTGGAAACACTCCTTTTGTAGAATCTGCAAGTGTTTATTTGGAGCGCTTTGACGCCTATGCTGGAAAAGGAAATATCTTCACCTAAAAACTAGACAGAAGCATTCTCACAAACTTCTGTGTGATTACTGCATTCAACTCACAGACTTGAACATTTCCTCTGATAGAGCAGTTTGGATGCACTCCTTTTGTAGAATCTGCAATTGTTTATTTGGATCGCTTTGACGCCTATGCTGGAAAAGGAAATATCTTCACCTAAAAACTACACAGAAGCATTCTCAGAAACTTCTCTGTGATGAGTGCATTCAACTCAGAGACTTGAACGTTTCTTTTGATAGAACAGTTTTGAAACACTCCTTTTGTAGAATCTGCAAGTGTTTGTTTCGAGCGCTTTGAGGCCTATGCTGGAAAAGGAAGTATCTTCACATAACAACTACACAGAAGCATCTCAGAAACTTCTTTGTGATGAGTGCATTCAACTCACAGACTTGAGCCTTTCCTTTGAAAGAACGGTTTTGAAACACTCTTTTTGTAGAATTTGCAAGTGGAAATTTGGAGCGCTTTAAGGCCTATTCTGGGAAAAGAAATATCTTCACCTAAAAACTAGACAGAGGCATTCTCACAAACTTCTGTGTGATTAGTGCATTCAACTCACAGACTTGAACCTTCCTTTTGATAGAGCAGTTTGGAAACACTCCTTTTGTAGAATCTGCAAGTGTTTATTTGGAGCGCTTTGACGCCTATGCTGGAAAAGGAAATATCTTCACATAAAAACTAGACAGAAGCATTCTCAGAAACTTCTTTGTGGTGAGTGGATTCTGCTCACAGACTTGAACGTTCCTCTTGATACAGCAGTTTGGAAACACTCCTTTTGTAGAATCTGCAAGTGTTTATTTGGATCGCTTTGACGCCTATGCTGGAAAAGGAAATATCTTCACCTAAAAACTACACAGAAGCATTCTCAGAAACTTCTCTGTGATGAGTGCATTCAACTCACAGACTTGAACGTTTCTTTTGACAGGACAGTTTTGAAACACTCCTTTTGTTGAATCTGCAAGTGTTTATTTCGAGCGCTTTGAAGCTTATGCTGGAAAAGGAAGTATCTTCACATAACAACTGCACAGAAGCATTCTCAGAAACTTCTTTGTGATGAGTGCATTCAACTCACAGACTTGTGCCATCCTTTTGAAAGAGCAGTTTTGAAACACTCTTTTTGTAGAATCTGAAAGTGGAAATTTGGAGCGCTTTAAGGCCTATTCTGGGAAAAGAAATATCTTCACCTAAAAACTAGACAGAAGCATTCTCACAAACTTCTGTGTGATTACTGCATTCAACTCACAGACTTGAACATTCCCTCTGATAGAGCAGTTTGGAAACACTCCTTTTGTAGAATCTGCAAGTGTTTATTTGGATCGCTTTGACGCCTATGCTGGAAAAGGAATTATCTTCACCTAAAAACTACACAGAAGCATTCTCAGAAACTTCTCTGTGATGAGTGCATTCAACTCACAGACTTGAACGTTTCTTTTGATAGGACAGTTTTGAAACGCTCCTTTCGTAGAATCTGCAAGTGTTTATTTCGAGCGCTTTGGGGTCTATGCTGGAAAAGGAAGTATCTTCACATAACAACTACACAGAAGCATTCTCAGAAACTTCTTTGTGATGAGTGCATTCAACTCACAGACTTGAGCCTTCCTTTTGAAAGAGTAGTTTTGAAACACTCTTTTTGTAGAAGCTGCAAGTGGAAATTTGGAGCTCTTTAAGGCCTATTCTGGGAAAAGAAATATCTTCACCTACAAACGAGACAGAAGCATTCTCACAAACTTCTGTGTGATTACTGCATTCAACTCACAGACTTGAACATTCCCTCTGATAGAGCAGTTTGGATACACACCTTTTGTAGAATCTGCAAGTGTTTATTTGGATCGCTTTGACGCCTATGCTGGAAAAGGAAGTATCTTCACATAACAACTACACAGAAGCATTCTCAGAAACTTCTTTGTGATGAGTGCATTTTACTCATAGAGTTGAAGCCTCTTTTTGGTGGAAGAGTTTTCAAGCTCTCTTTTTGTAGAATCTGCAAATGCATATTTGGAGCGCTCTGAGGCCTGTGCTGGGAAATGAAATATCTTCACCTAAAAACTAGACAGAAGCATTCTCCGAAACTTCTGTGTGATGAGTGCATTCAACTCACAGACTTGAACGTTTATTTTGATAGGACAGTTTTGAAACACTCCTTTCGTAGGATCTGCAAGTGTTTATTTCGAGCGCACTGAGGCCTGTGCTGGAAAAGGAAGTATCTTCACATAACAACTACACAGAAGCATTCTCAGAAACTTCTTTGTGATGAGTGCATTCAACTCACAGACTTGAGCCATCCTTTTGAAAGAGCAGTTTTGAAACACTCTTTTTGTAGAGTCTGCAAGTGGATATTTGGAGGGCTTTGAGGCCTATGGTGGGAAAAGAAATATCTCCACCTGAAACTAGACAGAAGCATTGTCACAAACTTCTGTGTGATTACTGCATTCAACTCACAGAGTCGAACATTCCCTCTGATAGAGCAGTTTGGAAACACTCCTTTTGTAGAATCTGCAAGTGTTTATTTGGATCACTTTGAGACCTATGCTGGAAAAGGAAATATCTTCACATAAAAACTACACAGAAGCATTCTCACAAACTTCTGTCTGACTAGTGCATTCAACTCACAGACTTGAACATTCCCTCTGATAGAGCAGTTTGGAAACACCCCTTTTGTAGAATCTGCAAGTGTTTATTTGGAGCGCTTTGACGCCTATGCTGGAAAAGGAAATATCTTCACCTAAAAACTACACAGAAGCATTCTCAGAGATTTCTCTGTGATGAGTGCATTCAACTCACAGACTTGAACATTGCTTTTGATGGAGCAGTTTGGAAGCACTCCTTTAGTAGAATCTGCAAGTGTTTATTTGGATCGCTTTGTCGCCTATGCTGGAAAAGGAAATAACTACACCTAAAAACTACACAGAAGCATTCTCAGAAACTTCTGTGTGATGAGTGTATTCAACTCACAGGCTTGAACGTTTCTTTTGACAGGACAGTTTTGAAACACTCCTTTTGGAGAATCTGCATGTGTTTATTTCGAGCGCTTTGAGGCCTATGCTGGAAAAGGAAGTATCTTCACATAACAACTACACAGAAGCATTCTCAGAAACTTTTTTGTGATGAGTGCATTCAACTCACAGACTTGCGCCTTTCTTTTGAAAGAGCAGTTTTGAAACACTCTTTTTGTAGAATCTGCAAGTGGATATTTGGAGCCCTTTAAGGCCTATTCTGGGAAAAGAAATATCTTCACCTAAAAGCTAGACAGAAGCATTCTCACAAACTTCTGTGTGATTAGTGCATTCAACTCACAGGCTTGAACGTTCCTCTTGATACAGCAGTTTGGAAACACTCCTTTTGTAGAATCTGCAAGTGTTTATTTGGAGCGCTTTGACGCCTATGCTGGAAAAGGAAATATCTTCACCTAAAAACTACACCGAAGCATTCTCACAAACTTCTGTGTGATTACTGCATTCAACTCACAGACTTGAACATTCCCTCTGATAGAGCAGTTTGGAAACACTCCTTTTGTAGAATCTGCAAGTGTTTATTTGGATCGCTTTGACGCCTATGCTGGAAAAGGAAATATCTTCACCTAAAAACTACACAGAAGCATTCTCAGAAACTACTCTGTGATGAGTGCATTCAACTCACAGACTTGAACGTTTCTTTTGATAGGACAGTTTTGAAACACTCCTTTCGTAGAACCTGCAAGTGTTTATTTCGAGCGCTTTGAGTCCTATGCTGGAAAAGGAAGTATCTTCACATAACAACTACACAGAAGCATTCTCAGAAACTTCTTTGTGATGAGTGCATTCAACTCACAGACTTGAGCCTTCCTTTTTAAAGAGCAGGTTTGAAACACTCTTTTTGTAGAATCTGCAAGTGGAAAATTGGAGCGCTTTAAGGCCTATTCTGGGAAAAGAAATATCTTCACCTAAAAACTAGACAGAAGCATTCTCACAAACTTCTGTGTGATTACTGCATTCAACTCACAGACTTGAACATTCCCTCTGATAGAGCAGTTTGGATACACTCCTTTTGTAGAATCTGCAAGTGTTTATTTGGATCGCTTTGACGCCTATGCTGGAAAAGGAAATATCTTCAACTAAAAACTACACAGAAGCATTCTCAGAAACTTCTCTGTGATGAGTGCATTCAACTCACAGACTTGAACATTGCTTTTGATAGAGCAGTTTGGAAACACTCCTTTAGTAGAATCTGCAAGTGTTTATTTGGAGCGCTTTGACGCCTATGCTGGAAAAAGAAATATATTCACATAAAAACTAGACAGAAGCATTCTCCGAAACTTCTGTGTGATGAGTGCATTCAACTCACAGACTTGAACGTTTCTTTTGATAGGACAGTTTTGAAACACCCCTTTTGTAGAATCTGCAAGTGTTTGTTTCGAGCGCTTTGAGGCCTACGCTGGAAAAGGAAGTATCTTCACATAACAACTACACAGAAGCATTCTCAGAAACTTCTTTGTGATGACTGCATTCAACTCACAGACTTGAGCCTTTCTTTTGAGAGAGCAGTTTTGAAAAACTCTTTTTGTAGAATCTGCAAGTGGAAATTTGGATCGCTTTGACGCCTATGCTGGAAAAGGAAATATCTTCACCTAAAAACTACACAGAAGCATTCTCAGAAACTTCTCTGTGATGAGTGCATTCAACTCACAGACTTGAACGTTTCTTTTGACAGGACAGTTTTGAAACACTCCTTTTGTTGAATCTGCAAGTGTTTATTTCGAGCGCTTTGAAGCTTATGCTGGAAAAGGAAGTATCTTCACATAACAACTGCACAGAAGCATTCTCAGAAACTTCTTTGTGATGAGTGCATTCAACTCACAGACTTGTGCCATCCTTTTGAAAGAGCAGTTTTGAAACACTCTTTTGGTAGAATCTGAAAGTGGAAATTTGGAGCGCTTTAAGGCCTATTCTGGGAAAAGAAATATCTTCACCTAAAAACTAGACAGAAGCATTCTCACAAACTTCTGTGTGATTACTGCATTCAACTCACAGACTTGAACATTCCCTCTGATAGAGCAGTTTGGAAACACTCCTTTTGTAGAATCTGCAAGTGTTTATTTGGATCGCTTTGACGCCTATGCTGGAAAAGGAATTATCTTCACCTAAAAACTACACAGAAGCATTCTCAGAAACTTCTCTGTGATGAGTGCATTCAACTCACAGACTTGAACGTTTCTTTTGATAGGACAGTTTTGAAACGCTCCTTTCGTAGAATCTGCAAGTGTTTATTTCGAGCGCTTTGGGGTCTATGCTGGAAAAGGAAGTATCTTCACATAACAACTACACAGAAGCATTCTCAGAAACTTCTTTGTGATGAGTGCATTCAACTCACAGACTTGAGCCTTCCTTTTGAAAGAGTAGTTTTGAAACACTCTTTTTGTAGAAGCTGCAAGTGGAAATTTGGAGCTCTTTAAGGCCTATTCTGGGAAAAGTAATATCTTCACCTACAAACGAGACAGAAGCATTCTCACAAACTTCTGTGTGATTACTGCATTCAACTCACAGACTTGAACATTCCCTCTGATAGAGCAGTTTGGATACACACCTTTTGTAGAATCTGCAAGTGTTTATTTGGATCGCTTTGACGCCTCTGCTGGAAAAGGAAGTATCTTCATATAACAACTACACAGAAGCATTCTCAGAAACTTCTTTGTGATGAGTGCATTTTACTCATAGAGTTGAAGCCTCTTTTTGGTGGAAGAGTTTTCAAGCTCTCTTTTTGTAGAATCTGCAAATGCATATTTGGAGCGCTCTGAGGCCTGTGCTGGGAAATGAAATATCTTCACCTAAAAACTACACAGAAGCATTCTCAGAAACTTCTGTGTGATGAGTGCATTCAACTCACAGACTTGAACGTTTATTTTGATAGGACAGTTTTGAAACACTCCTTTCGTAGGATCTGCAAGTGTTTATTTCGAGCGCACTGAGGCCTGTGCTGGAAAAGGAAGTATCTTCACATAACAAGTACACAGAAGCATTCTCAGAAACTTCTTTGTGATGAGTGCATTCAACTCACAGACTTGAGCCATCCTTTTGAAAGAGCAGTTTTGAAACACTCTTTTTGTAGAGTCTGCAAGTGGATATTTGGAGGGCTTTGAGGCCTATGGTGGGAAAAGAAATATCTCCACCTGAAACTAGACAGAAGCATTGTCACAAACTTCTGTGTGATTACTGCATTCAACTCACAGAGTCGAACATTCCCTCTGATAGAGCAGTTTGGAAACACTCCTTTTGTAGAATCTGCAAGTGTTTATTTGGATCACTTTGAGACCTATGCTGGAAAAGGAAATATCTTCACATAAAAACTACACAGAAGCATTCTCACAAACTTCTGTCTGACTAGTGCATTCAACTCACAGACTTGAACATTCCCTCTGATAGAGCAGTTTGGAAACACCCCTTTTGTAGAATCTGCAAGTGTTTATTTGGAGCGCTTTGACGCCTATGCTGGAAAAGGAAATATCTTCACCTAAAAACTACACAGAAGCATTCTCAGAGATTTCTCTGTGATGAGTGCATTCAACTCACAGACTTGAACATTGCTTTTGATGGAGCAGTTTGGAAGCACTCCTTTAGTAGAATCTGCAAGTGTTTATTTGGATCGCTTTGTCGCCTATGCTGGAAAAGGAAATAACTACACCTAAAAACTACACAGAAGCATTCTCAGAAACTTCTGTGTGATGAGTGTATTCAACTCACAGGCTTGAACGTTTCTTTTAACAGGACAGTTTTGAAACACTCCTTTTGTAGAATCTGCAAGTGTTTATTTCGAGCGCTTTGAGGCCTATGCTGGAAAAGGAAGTATCTTCACATAACAACTACACAGAAGCATTCTCAGAAACTTTTTTGTGATGAGTGCATTCAACTCACAGACTTGCGCCTTTCTTTTGAAAGAGCAGTTTTGAAACACTCTTTTTGTAGAATCTGCAAGTGGATATTTGGAGCCCTTTAAGGCCTATTCTGGGAAAAGAAATATCTTCACCTAAAAGCTAGACAGAAGCATTCTCACAAACTTCTGTGTGATTAGTGCATTCAACTCACAGGCTTGAACGTTCCTCTTGATACAGCAGTTTGGAAACACTCCTTTTGTAGAATCTGCAAGTGTTTATTTGGAGCGCTTTGACGCCTATGCTGGAAAAGGAAATATCTTCACCTAAAAACTACACCGAAGCATTCTCACAAACTTCTGTGTGATTACTGCATTCAACTCACAGACTTGAACATTCCCTCTGATAGAGCAGTTTGGAAACACTCCTTTTGTAGAATCTGCAAGTGTTTATTTGGATCGCTTTGACGCCTATGCTGGAAAAGGAAATATCTTCACCTAAAAACTACACAGAAGCATTCTCAGAAACTACTCTGTGATGAGTGCATTCAACTCACAGACTTGAACGTTTCTTTTGATAGGACAGTTTTGAAACACTCCTTTCGTACTATCTGCAAGTGTTTATTTCGAGCGCTTTGAGGCCTATGCTGGAAAAGGAAGTATCTTCACATAACAACTACACAGAAGCATTCTCAGAAACTTCTTTGTGATGAGTGCATTCAACTCACAGACTTGAGCCTTCCTTTTTAAAGAGCAGGTTTGAAACACTCTTTTTGTAGAATCTGCAAGTGGAAAATTGGAGCGCTTTAAGGCCTATTCTGGGAAAAGAAATATCTTCACCTAAAAACTAGACAGAAGCATTCTCACAAACTTCTGTGTGATTACTGCATTCAACTCACAGACTTGAACATTCCCTCTGATAGAGCAGTTTGGATACACTCCTTTTGTAGAATCTGCAAGTGTTTATTTGGATCGCTTTGACGCCTATGCTGGAAAAGGAAATATCTTCAACTAAAAACTACACAGATGCATTCTCAGAAACTTCTCTGTGATGAGTGCATTCAACTCACAGACTTGAACATTGCTTTTGATAGAGCAGTTTGGAAACACTCCTTTAGTAGAATCTGCAAGTGTTTATTTGGAGCGCTTTGACGCCTATGCTGGAAAAAGAAATATATTCACATAAAAACTAGACAGAAGCATTCTCCGAAACTTCTGTGTGATGAGTGCATTCAACTCACAGACTTGAACGTTTCTTTTGATAGGACAGTTTTGAAACACCCCTTTTGTAGAATCTGCAAGTGTTTGTTTCGAGCGCTTTGAGGCCTACGCTGGAAAAGGAAGTATCTTCACATAACAACTACACAGAAGCATTCTCAGAAACTTCTTTGTGATGACTGCATTCAACTCACAGACTTGAGCCTTTCTTTTGAGAGAGCAGTTTTGAAAAACTCTTTTTGTAGAATCTGCAAGTGGAAATTTGGATCGCTTTGACGCCTATGCTGGAAAAGGAAATATCTTCACCTAAAAACTACACAGAAGCATTCTCAGAAACTTCTCTGTGATGAGTGCATTCAACTCACAGACTTGAACGTTTCTTTTGACAGGACAGTTTTGAAACACTCCTTTTGTTGAATCTGCAAGTGTTTATTTCGAGCGCTTTGAAGCTTATGCTGGAAAAGGAAGTATCTTCACATAACAACTGCACAGAAGCATTCTCAGAAACTTCTTTGTGATGAGTGCATTCAACTCACAGACTTGTGCCATCCTTTTGAAAGAGCAGTTTTGAAACACTCTTTTGGTAGAATCTGAAAGTGGAAATTTGGAGCGCTTTAAGGCCTATTCTGGGAAAAGAAATATCTTCACCTAAAAACTAGACAGAAGCATTCTCACAAACTTCTGAGTGATTACTGCATTCAACTCACAGACTAGAACATTCCCTCTGATAGAGCAGTTTGGAAACACTCCTTTTGTAGAATCTGCAAGTGTTTATTTGGATCGCTTTGACGCCTATGCTGGAAAAGGAATTATCTTCACCTAAAAACTACACAGAAGCATTCTCAGAAACTTCTCTGTGATGAGTGCATTCAACTCACAGACTTGAACGTTTCTTTTGATAGGACAGTTTTGAAACGCTCCTTTCGTAGAATCTGCAAGTGTTTATTTCGAGCGCTTTGGGGTCTATGCTGGAAAAGGAAGTATCTTCACATAACAACTACACAGAAGCATTCTCAGAAACTTCTTTGTGATGAGTGCATTCAACTCACAGACTTGAGCCTTCCTTTTGAAAGAGTAGTTTTGAAACACTCTTTTTGTAGAAGCTGCAAGTGGAAATTTGGAGCTCTTTAAGGCCTATTCTGGGAAAAGTAATATCTTCACCTACAAACGAGACAGAAGCATTCTCACAAACTTCTGTGTGATTACTGCATTCAACTCACAGACTTGAACATTCCCTCTGATAGAGCAGTTTGGATACACACCTTTTGTAGAATCTGCAAGTGTTTATTTGGATCGCTTTGACGCCTCTGCTGGAAAAGGAAGTATCTTCACATAACAACTACATAGAAGCATTCTCAGAAACTTCTTTGTGATGAGTGCATTTTACTCATAGAGTTGAAGCCTCTTTTTGGTGGAAGAGTTTTCAAGCTCTCTTTTTGTAGAATCTGCAAATGCATATTTGGAGCGCTCTGAGGCCTGTGCTGGGAAATGAAATATCTTCACCTAAAAACTACACAGAAGCATTCTCAGAAACTTCTGTGTGATGAGTGCATTCAACTCACAGACTTGAACGTTTATTTTGATAGGACAGTTTTGAAACACTCCTTTCGTAGGATCTGCAAGTGTTTATTTCGAGCGCACTGAGGCCTGTGCTGGAAAAGGAAGTATCTTCACATAACAACTACACAGAAGCATTCTCAGAAACTTCTTTGTGATGAGTGCATTCAACTCACAGACTTGAGCCATCCTTTTGAAAGAGCAGTTTTGAAACACTCTTTTTGTAGAGTCTGCAAGTGGATATTTGGAGGGCTTTGAGGCCTATGCTGGGAAAAGAAATATCTCCACCTGAAACTAGACAGAAGCATTGTCACAAACTTCTGTGTGATTACTGCATTCAACTCACAGAGTCGAACATTCCCTCTGATAGAGCAGTTTGGAAACACTCCTTTTGTAGAATCTGCAAGTGTTTATTTGGATCACTTTGAGACCTATGCTGGAAAAGGAAATATCTTCACATAAAAACTACACAGAAGCATTCTCACAAACTTCTGTCTGACTAGTGCATTCAACTCACAGACTTGAACATTCCCTCTGATAGAGCAGTTTGGAAACACCCCTTTTGTAGAATCTGCACGTGTTTATTTGGAGCGCTTTGATGCCTATGCTGGAAAAGGAAATATCTTCACCTAAAAACTACACAGAAGCATTCTCAGAGATTTCTCTGTGATGAGTGCATTCAACTCACAGACTTGAACATTGCTTTTGATGGAGCAGTTTGGAAGCACTCCTTTAGTAGAATCTGCAAGTGTTTATTTGGATCGCTTTGTCGCCTATGCTGGAAAAGGAAATAACTACACCTAAAAACTACACAGAAGCATTCTCAGAAACTTCTGTGTGATGAGTGTATTCAACTCACAGGCTTGAACGTTTCTTTTGACAGGACAGTTTTGAAACACTCCTTTTGTAGAATCTGCAAGTGTTTATTTCGAGCGCTTTGAGGCCTATGCTGGAAAAGGAAGTATCTTCACATAACAACTACACAGAAGCATTCTCAGAAACTTTTTTGTGATGAGTGCATTCAACTCACAGACTTGCGCCTTTCTTTTGAAAGAGCAGTTTTGAAACACTCTTTTTGTAGAATCTGCAAGTGGATATTTGGAGCCCTTTAAGGCCTATTCTGGGAAAAGAAATATCTTCACCTAAAAGCTAGACAGAAGCATTCTCACAAACTTCTGTGTGATTAGTGCATTCAACTCACAGGCTTGAACGTTCCTCTTGATACAGCAGTTTGGAAACACTCCTTTTGTAGAATCTGCAAGTGTTTATTTGGAGCGCTTTGACGCCTATGCTGGAAAAGGAAATATCTCCACCTAAAAACTACACCGAAGCATTCTCACAAACTTCTGTGTGATTACTGCATTCAACTCACAGACTTGAACATTCCCTCTGATAGAGCAGTTTGGAAACACTCCTTTTGTAGAATCTGCAAGTGTTTATTTGGATCGCTTTGACGCCTATGCTGGAAAAGGAAATATCTTCACCTAAAAACTACACAGAAGCATTCTCAGAAACTACTCTGTGATGAGTGCATTCAACTCACAGACTTGAACGTTTCTTTTGATAGGACAGTTTTGAAACACTCCTTTCGTAGAATCTGCAAGTGTTTATTTCGAGCGCTTTGAGGCCTATGCTGGAAAAGGAAGTATCTTCACATAACAACTACACAGAAGCATTCTCAGAAACTTCTTTGTGATGAGTGCATTCAACTCACAGACTTGAGCCTTCCTTTTTAAAGAGCAGGTTTGAAACACTCTTTTTGTAGAATCTGCAAGTGGAAAATTGGAGCGCTTTAAGGCCTATTCTGGGAAAAGAAATATCTTCACCTAAAAACTAGACAGAAGCATTCTCACAAACTTCTGTGTGATTACTGCATTCAACTCACAGACTTGAACATTCCCTCTGATAGAGCAGTTTGGATACACTCCTTTTGTAGAATCTGCAAGTGTTTATTTGGATCGCTTTGACGCCTATGCTGGAAAAGGAAATATCTTCAACTAAAAACTACACAGATGCATTCTCAGAAACTTCTCTGTGATGAGTGCATTCAACTCACAGACTTGAACATTGCTTTTGATAGAGCAGTTTGGAAACACTCCTTTAGTAGAATCTGCAAGTGTTTATTTGGAGCGCTTTGACGCCTATGCTGGAAAAAGAAATATATTCACATAAAAACTAGACAGAAGCATTCTCCGAAACTTCTGTGTGATGAGTGCATTCAACTCACAGACTTGAACGTTTCTTTTGATAGGACAGTTTTGAAACACCCCTTTTGTAGAATCTGCAAGTGTTTGTTTCGAGCGCTTTGAGGCCTACGCTGGAAAAGGAAGTATCTTCACATAACAACTACACAGAAGCATTCTCAGAAACTTCTTTGTGATGACTGCATTCAACTCACAGACTTGAGCCTTTCTTTTGAGAGAGCAGTTTTGAAAAACTCTTTTTGTAGAATCTGCAAGTGGAAATTTGGATCGCTTTGACGCCTATGCTGGAAAAGGAAATATCTTCACCTAAAAACTACACAGAAGCATTCTCAGAAACTTCTCTGTGATGAGTGCATTCAACTCACAGACTTGAACGTTTCTTTTGACAGGACAGTTTTGAAACACTCCTTTTGTTGAATCTGCAAGTGTTTATTTCGAGCGCTTTGAAGCTTATGCTGGAAAAGGAAGTATCTTCACATAACAACTACACAGAAGCATTCTCAGAAACTTCTTTGTGATGAGTGCATTCAACTCACAGACTTGTGCCATCCTTTTGAAAGAGCAGTTTTGAAACACTCTTTTGGTAGAATCTGAAAGTGGAAATTTGGAGCGCTTTAAGGCCTATTCTGGGAAAAGAAATATCTTCACCTAAAAACTAGACAGAAGCATTCTCACAAACTTCTGTGTGATTACTGCATTCAACTCACAGACTTGAACATTCCCTCTGATAGAGCAGTTTGGAAACACTCCTTTTGTAGAATCTGCAAGTGTTTATTTGGATCGCTTTGACGCCTATGCTGGAAAAGGAATTATCTTCACCTAAAAACTACACAGAAGCATTCTCAGAAACTTCTCTGTGATGAGTGCATTCAACTCACAGACTTGAACGTTTCTTTTGATAGGACAGTTTTGAAACGCTCCTTTCGTAGAATCTGCAAGTGTTTATTTCGAGCGCTTTGGGGTCTATGCTGGAAAAGGAAGTATCTTCACATAACAACTACACAGAAGCATTCTCAGAAACTTCTTTGTGATGAGTGCATTCAACTCACAGACTTGAGCCTTCCTTTTGAAAGAGTAGTTTTGAAACACTCTTTTTGTAGAAGCTGCAAGTGGAAATTTGGAGCTCTTTAAGGCCTATTCTGGGAAAAGTAATATCTTCACCTACAAACGAGACAGAAGCATTCTCACAAACTTCTGTGTGATTACTGCATTCAACTCACAGACTTGAACATTCCCTCTGATAGAGCAGTTTGGATACACACCTTTTGTAGAATCTGCAAGTGTTTATTTGGATCGCTTTGACGCCTCTGCTGGAAAAGGAAGTATCTTCACATAACAACTACACAGAAGCATTCTCAGAAACTTCTTTGTGATGAGTGCATTTTACTCATAGAGTTGAAGCCTCTTTTTGGTGGAAGAGTTTTCAAGCTCTCTTTTTGTAGAATCTGCAAATGCATATTTGGAGCGCTCTGAGGCCTGTGCTGGGAAATGAAATATCTTCACCTAAAAACTACACAGAAGCATTCTCAGAAACTTCTCTGTGATGAGTGCATTCAACTCACAGACTTGAACGTTTCTTTTGACAGGACAGTTTTGAAACACTCCTTTTGTTGAATCTGCAAGTGTTTATTTCGAGCGCTTTGAAGCTTATGCTGGAAAAGGAAGTATCTTCACATAACAACTACACAGAAGCATTCTCAGAAACTTCTTTGTGATGAGTGCATTCAACTCACAGACTTGTGCCATCCTTTTGAAAGAGCAGTTTTGAAACACTCTTTTGGTAGAATCTGAAAGTGGAAATTTGGAGCGCTTTAAGGCCTATTCTGGGAAAAGAAATATCTTCACCTAAAAACTAGACAGAAGCATTCTCACAAACTTCTGTGTGATTACTGCATTCAACTCACAGACTTGAACATTCCCTCTGATAGAGCAGTTTGGAAACACTCCTTTTGTAGAATCTGCAAGTGTTTATTTGGATCGCTTTGACGCCTATGCTGGAAAAGGAATTATCTTCACCTAAAAACTACACAGAAGCATTCTCAGAAACTTCTCTGTGATGAGTGCATTCAACTCACAGACTTGAACGTTTCTTTTGATAGGACAGTTTTGAAACACTCCTTTCGTAGAATCTGCAAGTGTTTATTTCGAGCGCTTTGGGGTCTATGCTGGAAAAGGAAGTATCTTCACATAACAACTACACAGAAGCATTCTCAGAAACTTCTTTGTGATGAGTGCATTCAACTCACAGACTTGAGCCTTCCTTTTGAAAGAGTAGTTTTGAAACACTCTTTTTGTAGAAGCTGCAAGTGGAAATTTGGAGCTCTTTAAGGCCTATTCTGGGAAAAGTAATATCTTCACCTACAAACGAGACAGAAGCATTCTCACAAACTTCTGTGTGATTACTGCATTCAACTCACAGACTTGAACATTCCCTCTGATAGAGCAGTTTGGATACACACCTTTTGTAGAATCTGCAAGTGTTTATTTGGATCGCTTTGACGCCTCTGCTGGAAAAGGAAGTATCTTCACATAACAACTACACAGAAGCATTCTCAGAAACTTCTTTGTGATGAGTGCATTTTACTCATAGAGTTGAAGCCTCTTTTTGGTGGAAGAGTTTTCAAGTTCTCTTTTTGTAGAATCTGCAAATGCATATTTGGAGCGCTCTGAGGCCTGTGCTGGGAAATGAAATATCTTCACCTAAAAACTACACAGAAGCATTCTCAGAAACTTCTGTGTGATGAGTGCATTCAACTCACAGACTTGAACGTTTATTTTGATAGGACAGTTTTGAAACACTCCTTTCGTAGGATCTGCAAGTGTTTATTTCGAGCGCACTGAGGCCTGTGCTGGAAAAGGAAGTATCTTCACATAACAACTACACAGAAGCATTCTCAGAAACTTCTTTGTGATGAGTGCATTCAACTCACAGACTTGAGCCATCCTTTTGAAAGAGCAGTTTTGAAACACTCTTTTTGTAGAGTCTGCAAGTGGATATTTGGAGGGCTTTGAGGCCTATGCTGGGAAAAGAAATATCTCCACCTGAAACTAGACAGAAGCATTGTCACAAACTTCTGTGTGATTACTGCATTCAACTCACAGAGTCGAACATTCCCTCTGATAGAGCAGTTTGGAAACACTCCTTTTGTAGAATCTGCAAGTGTTTATTTGGATCACTTTGAGACCTATGCTGGAAAAGGAAATATCTTCACATAAAAACTACACAGAAGCATTCTCACAAACTTCTGTCTGACTAGTGCATTCAACTCACAGACTTGAACATTCCCTCTGATAGAGCAGTTTGGAAACACCCCTTTTGTAGAATCTGCAAGTGTTTATTTGGAGCGCTTTGATGCCTATGCTGGAAAAGGAAATATCTTCACCTAAAAACTACACAGAAGCATTCTCAGAGATTTCTCTGTGATGAGTGCATTCAACTCACAGACTTGAACATTGCTTTTGATGGAGCAGTTTGGAAGCACTCCTTTAGTAGAATCTGCAAGTGTTTATTTGGATCGCTTTGTCGCCTATGCTGGAAAAGGAAATAACTACACCTAAAAACTACACAGAAGCATTCTCAGAAACTTCTGTGTGATGAGTGTATTCAACTCACAGGCTTGAACGTTTCTTTTGACAGGACAGTTTTGAAACACTCCTTTTGTAGAATCTGCAAGTGTTTATTTCGAGCGCTTTGAGGCCTATGCTGGAAAAGGAAGTATCTTCACATAACAACTACACAGAAGCATTCTCAGAAACTTTTTTGTGATGAGTGCATTCAACTCACAGACTTGCGCCTTTCTTTTGAAAGAGCAGTTTTGAAACACTCTTTTTGTAGAATCTGCAAGTGGATATTTGGAGCCCTTTAAGGCCTATTCTGGGAAAAGAAATATCTTCACCTAAAAGCTAGACAGAAGCATTCTCACAAACTTCTGTGTGATTAGTGCATTCAACTCACAGGCTTGAACGTTCCTCTTGATACAGCAGTTTGGAAACACTCCTTTTGTAGAATCTGCAAGTGTTTATTTGGAGCGCTTTGACGCCTATGCTGGAAAAGGAAATATCTCCACCTAAAAACTACACCGAAGCATTCTCACAAACTTCTGTGTGATTACTGCATTCAACTCACAGACTTGAACATTCCCTCTGATAGAGCAGTTTGGAAACACTCCTTTTGTAGAATCTGCAAGTGTTTATTTGGATCGCTTTGACGCCTATGCTGGAAAAGGAAATATCTTCACCTAAAAACTACACAGAAGCATTCTCAGAAACTACTCTGTGATGAGTGCATTCAACTCACAGACTTGAACGTTTCTTTTGATAGGACAGTTTTGAAACACTCCTTTCGTAGAATCTGCAAGTGTTTATTTCGAGCGCTTTGAGGCCTATGCTGGAAAAGGAAGTATCTTCACATAACAACTACACAGAAGCATTCTCAGAAACTTCTTTGTGATGAGTGCATTCAACTCACAGACTTGAGCCTTCCTTTTTAAAGAGCAGGTTTGAAACACTCTTTTTGTAGAATCTGCAAGTGGAAAATTGGAGCGCTTTAAGGCCTATTCTGGGAAAAGAAATATCTTCACCTAAAAACTAGACAGAAGCATTCTCACAAACTTCTGTGTGATTACTGCATTCAACTCACAGACTTGAACATTCCCTCTGATAGAGCAGTTTGGATACACTCCTTTTGTAGAATCTGCAAGTGTTTATTTGGATCGCTTTGACGCCTATGCTGGAAAAGGAAATATCTTCAACTAAAAACTACACAGATGCATTCTCAGAAACTTCTCTGTGATGAGTGCATTCAACTCACAGACTTGAACATTGCTTTTGATAGAGCAGTTTGGAAACACTCCTTTAGTAGAATCTGCAAGTGTTTATTTGGAGCGCTTTGACGCCTATGCTGGAAAAAGAAATATATTCACATAAAAACTAGACAGAAGCATTCTCCGAAACTTCTGTGTGATGAGTGCATTCAACTCACAGACTTGAACGTTTCTTTTGATAGGACAGTTTTGAAACACCCCTTTTGTAGAATCTGCAAGTGTTTGTTTCGAGCGCTTTGAGGCCTACGCTGGAAAAGGAAGTATCTTCACATAACAACTACACAGAAGCATTCTCAGAAACTTCTTTGTGATGAGTGCATTCAACTCACAGACTTGAGCCTTTCTTTTGAAAGAGCAGTTTTGAAACACTCTTTTTATAGAATCTGCAAGTGGATATTTGGAGCGCTTTAAGGCCTTTTCTGGGAAAAGAAATATCTTCACCTAAAAACTGGACAGAAGCATTCTCACAAACTTCTGTGTGATTAGTGCATTCAACTCACAGACTTGAACCTTCCCTTTGATAGAGCAGTTTGGAAACACTCCTTTTGTAGAATCTGCAAGTGTTTATTTGGAGCGCTTTTACGCCTATGCTGGAAAAGGAAATATCTTCACATAAAAACTAGACAGAAGCATTCTCGGAAACTTCTTTGTGGTGAGTGGATTCTACTCACAGACTTGAATGTTCCTCTTGATACAGCAGTTTGGAAACACTCCTTTTGTGGAATCTGCAAGTGTTTATTTGGATCGCTTTGACGACTATGTTGGAAAAGGAAATATCTTCACCTAAAAACTACACAGAAGCATTCTCAGAAACTTCTCTGTGATGAGTGCATTCAACTCACATACTTGAACGTTTCTTTTGAGAGGACAGTTTTGAAACACTCCTTTTGTAGAATCTGCAAGTGTTTATTTCGAGCGCTTTGAAGCCTATGCTGGAAAAGGAAGTATCTTCACATAACAACTGCACAGAAGCATTCTCAGAACATTCTTTGTGTTGATTGCATTCAACTCACAGACTTGAGCCTTTCTTTTGAAAGTGCAGTTTTGAAACATTCTTTTTGTAGAATCTGCAAGTGGAAATTTGGAGCGCTTTAAGGCCTATTCTGGGAAAAGAAATATCTTCACCTAAAAACTAGACAGAAGCATTCTCACAAACTTCTGTGTGATTACTGCATTCAACTCACAGACTTGAACATTCCCTCTGATAGAGCAGTTTGGATACACTCCTTTTGTAGAATCTGCAAGTGTTTATTTGGATCTCTTTGACGCCTATGCTGGAAAAGGAATTATCTTCACCTAAAAACTACACAGAAGCATTCTCAGAAACTTCTCTGTGATGAGTGCATTCAACTCACAAACTTGAACATTGCTTTTGATAGAGCAGTTTGGAAACACTCCTTTAGTAGAATCTGCAAGTGTTTATTTGGAGCGATTTGACGCCTATGCTGGAAAAGGAAATATCTTCACCTAAAAACTACACAGAAGCATTCTCCGAACTTCTGTGTGATGAGTGCATTCAACTCACAGACTTGAACGTTTCTTTTGATAGGACAGTTTTGAAACACTCCTTTCGTAGAATCTGCAAGTGTTTGTTTCGAGCGCTTTGGGGCCTATGCTGGAAAAGGAAGTATATTCACATAACAAGTACACAGAAGCATTCTTAGAAACTTCTTTGTGATGAGTGCATTCAACTCACAGACTTGAGCCTTTCTTTTGAAAGAGTAGTTTTGAGACACTCTTTTTGTAGAATCTGCAAGTGGAAATTTGGAGCGCTTTAAGGCCTATTCTGGGAAAAGAAATATCTTCACCTAAAAACTAGACAGAAGCATTCTCACAAACTTCTGTGTGATTACTGCATTCAACTCACAGACTTGAACATTCCCTCTGATAGAGCAGTTTGGATACACTCCTTTTGTAGAATCTGCAAGTGTTTATTTGGATCGCTTTGACGCCTATGCTGGAAAAGGAAATATCTTCACCTAAAAACTACACAGAAGCATTCTCAGAAACTTCTTTGTGATGAGTGCATTCTACTCATAGAGTTGAAGCCTCTTTTTGGTGGAAGAGTTTTCAAGTTCTCTTTTTGTAGAATCTGCAAATGCATATTTGGAGCGCTCTGAGGCCTGGGCTGGGAAATGAAATATCTTCACCTAAAAACTACACAGAAGCATTCTCAGAAACTTCTGTGTGATGAGTGCATTCAACTCACAGACTTGAACTTTTATTTTGATAGGACAGTTTTGAAACACTCCTTTCGTAGGATCTGCAAGTGTTTATTTCGAGCGCACTGAGGCCTCTGCTGGAAAAGGAAGTATCTTCACATAACAACTACACAGAAGAATTCTCAGAAACTTCTTTGTGATGAGTGCATTCAACTCACAGACTTGAGCCATCCTTTTGAAAGAGCAGTTTTGAAACACTCTTTTTGTAGAGTCTGCAAGAGGATATTTGGAGGGCTTTGAGGCCTATGCTGGGAAAAGAAATATCTCCACCTGAAACAAGACAGAAGCATTCTCACAAACTTCTGTGTGATTACTGCATTCAACTCACAGACTTGAACATTCCCTCTGATAGATCAGTTTGGAAACACTCCTTTTGTGGAATCTGCAAGTGTTTATTTGGATCACTTTGAGACCTACGCTGGAAAAGGAAATATCTTCACCTAAAAACTACACAGAAGCATTCTCACAAACTTCTGTCTGACTAGTGCATTCAACTCACAGACTTGAACTTTCCCTCTGATAGAGCAGTTTGGAAACACTCCTTTGGTAGAATCTGCAAGTGTTTATTTGGAGCGCTTTGACGCCTATGCTGGAAAAGGAAATATCTTCACATAAAAACTAGACAGAAGCATTCTCAGAAACTTCTTTGTGGTGAGTGCATTCTACTCACAGACTTGAACATTCCTCTTGATAGAGCAGTTTGGAAACACTCCTTTTGTAGAATCTGCAAGTGTTTATTTGGATCGCTTTGACGCCTATGCTGGAAAAGGAATTATCTTCACCTAAAAACTACACAGAAGCATTCTCAGAAACTTCTCTGTGATGAGTGCATTCAACTCACAGACTTGAACGTTTCTTTTGATACGACAGTTTTGAAACACTCCTTTCGTAGAATCTGCAAGTGTTTATTTCGAGCGCTTTGGGGCCTATGCTGGAAAAGGAAGTATCTTCACATAACAACTACACAGAAGCATTCTCAGAAACTTCTTTGTGATGAGTGCATTCAACTCACAGACTTGAGCCTTCCTTTTGAAAGAGCAGTTTTGAAACACTCTTTTTGTAGAATCTGCAAGTGGAAACTTGAAGCGCTTTCAGGCCTATTCTGGAAATGAAATATCTTCACCTAAAAACTAGACAAAAGCATTCTCACAAATTTCTGTGTGATTACTGCATTCAACTCACAGACTTGAACATTCCCTCTGATAGAGCAGTTTGGAAACACTCCTTTTGTAGAATCTGCAAGTGTTTATTTGGATCGCTTTGACGCCTATGCTGGAAAAGGAAATATCTTCACCGAAAAACTACACAGAAGCATTCTCAGAAACTACTCTGTGATGAGTGCATTCAACTCACAGACTTGAACGTTTCTTTTGATAGGACAGTTTTGAAACACTCCTTTCGTAGAATCTGCAAGTGTTTATTTCGAGCGCTTTCAGGCCTATGCTGGAAAAGGAAGTATCTTCACATAACAACTACACAGAAGCATTCTCAGAAACTTCTTTGTGATGAGTGCATTCAACTCACAGACTTGAGCCATCCTTTTGAAAGAGCAGTTTTGAAACACTCTTTTTGTAGAGTCTGCAAGTGGATATTTGGAGGGCTTTGAGGCCTATGCTGGGAAAAGAAATATCTCCACCTGAAACTAGACAGAAGCATTCTCACAAACTTCTGTGTGATTACTGCATTCAACTCACAGACTTGAACATTCCCTCTGATAGAGCAGTTTGGAAACACTCCTTTTGTAGAATCTGCAAGTGTTTGTTTGGATCGCTTTGACGCCTATGCTGGAAAAGGAAATATCTTCAACTAAAAACTACACAGAAGCATTCTCAGAAACTTCTCTGTGATGAGTGCATTCAACTCACAGACTTGAACGTTTCTTTTGATAGGACAGTTTTGAAACACTCATTTCGTAGAATCTGCAAGTGTTTATTTCGAGCGCTTTGAGGCCTATGCTGGAAAAGGAAGTATCTTCACATAACAACTACACAGAAGCATTCTCAGAAACTTCTTTGTGATGAGTGCATTCAACTCACAGACTTGAGCCTTCCTTTTGAAAGAGCAGTTTTGAAACACTCTTTTTGTAGAATCTGCAAGTGGAAATTTGGAGCGCTTTAAGGCCTACTCTGGGAAAAGAAATATCTTCACCAAAAAACTAGACAGAAGCATTCTCACAAACTTCTGTGTGATTACTGCATTCAACTCACAGACTTGAATATTCCCTCTGATAGAGCAGTTTGGATACACTCCTTTTGTAGAATCTGCAAGTGTTTATTTGGATCGCTTTGACGCCTATGCTGGAAAAGGAAATATCTTCACCTAAAAACTACACAGAAGCATTCTCAGAAACTTCTCTGTGATGAGTGCATTCAACTCACAGACTTGAACATTCCCTCTGATAGAGCAGTTTGGAAACACTCCTTTAGTAGAATCTGCATGTGTTTATTTGGAGCGCTTTGACGCCTATGCTGGAAAAGGAAATATCTTCACATAAAAACTAGACAGAAGCATTCTCAGAAACTTCTTTGTGGTGAGTGCATTCTACTCACAGACTTGAACATTCCTCTCGATAGAGCAGTTTGGAAACACTCCTTTTTTAGAATCTGCAAGTGTTTATTTGGATCGCTTTGACGCCTATGCTGGAAAAGGAAATATCTTCACCTAAAAACTACACAGAAGCATTCTCAGAAACTTCTCTGTGATGAGTGCATTCAACTCACAGACTTGAACATTGCTTTTGATAGAGCAGTTTGGAAACACTCCTTTTGTAGAATCTGCAAGTGTTTATTTGGATCACTTTGAGACCTATGCTGGAAAAGGAAATATCGTCACATAAAAACTACACAGAAGCATTCTCACAAACTTCTGTCTGACTAGTGCATTCAACTCACAGACTTGAACATTCCCTCTGATAGAGCAGTTTGGAAACACCCCTTTTGTAGAATCTGCAAGTGTTTATTTGGAGCGCTTTGACGCCTATGCTGGAAAAGGAAATATCTTCACCTAAAAACTACACAGAAGCTTTCTCAGAAATTTCTCTGTGATGAGTGCATTCAACTCACAGACTTGAACATTGCTTTTGATGGAGCAGTTTGGAAGCACTCCTTTAGTAGAATCTGCAAGTGTTTATTTGGATCGCTTTGACCCCTATGCTGGAAAAGGAAATAACTTCACCTAAAAACTACACAGAAGCATTCTCAGAAACTTCTGTGTGATGAGTGCATTCAACTCACAGGCTTGAACGTTTCTTTTGATAGGACAGTTTTGAAACACTCCTTTTGTAGAATCTGCAAGTGTTTGTTTCGAGCGCTTTGAGGCCTATGCTGGAAAAGGAAGTATCTTCACATAACAACTACACAGAAACATTCTCAGAAACTTCTTTGTGATGAGTGCATTCAACTCACAGACTTGAGCCTTTCTTTTGAAAGAGCAGTTTTGAAACACTCTTTTTGTAGAATCTGCAACTGGATACTTGGAACGCTTTAAGTTATATTCTGGGAAAAGAAATATCTTCACCTAAAAACTGGACAGAAGCATTCTCACAAACTTCTGTGTGATTAGTGCATTCAACTCACAGACTTGAACATTCCTTTTGATAGAGCAGTTTGGAAACACTACTTTTGTAGAATGTCCAAGTGTTTATTTGGAGCGCTTTGACGCCTATGCTGGAAAAGGAAATATCTTCACCTAAAAACTACACAGAAGCATTCTCACAAACTTCTGTGTGATTACTGCATTCAACTCACAGACTTGAACATTCCCTCTGATAGAGCAGTTTGGATGCACTCCTTTTGTAGAATCTGCAAGTGTTTATTTGGATCGGTTTGACGCCTATGCTGGAAAAGGAAATATCTTCACCTAAAAACTACACAGAAGCATTCTCAGAAACTTCTCTGTGATGAGTGCATTCAACTCACAGACTTGAACCTTTCTTTTGACAGGACAGTTTTTAAACACTCCTTTTGTAGAATCTGCAAGTGTTTATTTCGAGCGCTTTGAGGCCTATGCTGGATAAGGAAGTATCTTCACATAACAACTACACAGAAGCATTCTCAGAAACTTCTTTGTGATGAGTGCATTCAACTCACAGACTTGAGCCTTCCTTTTGAAAGAGCAGTTTTGAAACACTCCTTTTGTAGAATCTGCAATTGGAAATTTGGAGCGCTTTAAGGCCTACTCTTGGAAAAGAAATATTTTCACCAAAAAACTAGACAGAAGCATTCTCACAAACTTCTGTGTGATGACTGCATTCAACTCACAGACTTGAACATTCCCTCTGATAGAGCAGTTTGGATACACACCTTTTGTAGAATCTGCAATTGTTTATTTGGATCGCTTTGACGCCTATGCTGGAAAAGGAAGTATCTTCACATAACAACTACACAGAAGCATTCTCAGAAACTTCTTTGTGATGAGTGCATTCTACTCATAGAGTTGAAGCCTCTTTTTGGTGGAAGAGTTTTCAAGCTCTCTTTTTGTAGAATCTGCAAATGCATATTTGGAGCGCTCTGAGGCCTGTGCTGGGAAATGAAATATCTTCACCTAAAAACTACACAGAAGCATTCTCAGAAACTTCTGTGTGATGAGTGCATTCAACTCACAGACTTGAACGTTTATTTTGATAGGACAGTTTTGAAACACTCCTTTCGTAGGATCTGCAAGTGTTTATTTCGAGCGCACTGAGGCCTGTGCTGGAAAAGGAAGTATCTTCACATAACAACTACACAGAAGCATTCTCAGAAACTTCTTTTAATGAGTGCATTCTACTCAGAGAGTTGAAACCTCTTTTTGGTGGAAGAGTTTTCAGGCTCTCTTTTTGTAGAATCTGAAAGTGCATATTTGGAGCGCTCCGAGGCCTGTGCTGGGAAATGAAATATCTTCACCTAAAAACTACACAGAAGCATTCTCAGAAACTTCTGTGTGATGAGTGCATTCAACTCACAGACTTGATCGTTTATTTTGATAGGACAGTTTTGAAACACTGCTTTCGTGGGATCTGCAAGTGTTTATTTGGAGCGCGTTGAGGCCTATGCTGGAAAACGCAGTATCTTCACATAACAACTACACAGAAGCATTCTCAGAAATTTCTCTGTGATGAGTGCATTCAACTCACAGACTTGAACGTTTCTTTTGATAGGACAGTTTTGAAACACTCCTTTCGTAGAATCTGCAAGTGTTTATTTCGAGCGCTTTGGGGCCTATGCTGGAAAAGGAAGTATCTTCACATAACAACTACACAGAAGCATTCTCAGAAACTTCTTTGTGATGAGTGCATTCAACTCACAGACTTGAGCCTTCCTTTTGAAAGAGCAGTTTTGAAACACTCTTTTTGTAGAATCTGCAAGTGGAAATTTGGAGGGCTTTAAGGCCTATTCTGGGAAATGAAATATCTTCACCAAAAAACTAGACAGAAGCATTCTCACAAACTTCTGTGTGATTACTGCATTCAACTCACAGACTTGAACATTCCCTCTGATAGAGCAGTTTGGATACACGCCTTTTGTAGAATCTGCAAGTGTTTATTTGGATCGCTTTGACGCCTATGCTGGAAAAGGAAATATCTTCACCTAAAAACTACACAGAAGCATTCTCAGAAACTTCTCTGTGATGAGTGCATTCAACTCACGGACTAGAACGTTTCTTTTGATAGGACAGTTTTGAAACACTCCTTTTGTAGAATCTGCAAGTGTTTGTTTCGAGCGCTTTGGGGCCTATGCTGGAAAAGGAAGTATCTTCACATAACGACTACACAGAAGAATTCTCAGAAAGTTCTTTGTGATGAGTGCATTCAACTCACAGACTTGAGCCTTCCTTTTGAAAGAGCAGTTTTGAAACACTCTTTTTGTAGAATCTGCAAGTGTAAATTTCGAGCGCTTTAAGGCCTATTCTGGGAAAAGAAATATCTTCACCTAAAAACTAGACAGACGAATTCTCACAAACTTCTGTGTGATTAGTGCATTCAACTCACAGACTTGAACATTGCTTTTGATAGAGCAGTTTGGAAGCACTCCTTTAGTAGAATCTGCAAGTGTTTATTTGGAGCGCTTTGACGCCTATGCTGGAAAAGGAAATATCTTCACATAAACACTAGACAGAAGCATTCTCAGAAACTTCTTTGTGATGAGTGCATTCTACTCATGGAGTTGAAACATCTTTTTGGTGGAAGAGTATTCATGCTCTCTTTTTGTAGAATCTGCAAGTGCATATTTGGAGCGCTCCGAGGCCTGTGCTGGGAAATGAAATATCTTCACCTAAAAACTACACAGAAGCATTCTCAGAAACTTCTTTGTGATGAGTGCATTCAACTCACAGACTTGATCGTTTATTTTGATAGGACAGTTTTGAAACACTGTTTTCGTAGGATCTGCAAGAGTTTATTTGGAGCGCATTGAGGCCTATGCTGGAAAAGGAAGTATCTTCACATAACAACTACACAGAAGCATTCACAGAAACTTCTTTGTGATGAGTGCATTCAACTCACAGACTTGAGCCTTTCTTTTGAAAGAGCAGTTTTGAAACACTCTTTTTGTAGAATCTGCACCTGGATACTTGGAACGCTTTAAGTTATATTCTGGGAAAAGAAATATCTTCACCTAAAAACTGGACAGAAGCATTCTCACAAACTTCTGTGTGATTAGTGCATTCAACTCACAGACTTGAACCTTCCTTTTGATAGAGCAGTTTGGAAACACTCCTTTTGTAGAATCTGCAAGTGTTTATTTGGAGCGCTTTGACGCCTATGCTGGAAAAGGAAATATCTTCACCTAAAAACTAGACAGAAGCATTCTCACAAACTTCTGTGTGATTACTGCATTCAACTCACAGACTTGAACATTTCCTCTGATAGAGCAGTTTGGATGCACTCCTTTTGTAGAATCTGCAATTGTTTATTTGGATCGCTTTGACGCCTATGCTGGAAAAGGAAATATCTTCACCTAAAAACTACACAGAAGCATTCTCAGAAACTTCTCTGTGATGAGTGCATTCAACTCAGAGACTTGAACGTTTCTTTTGATAGAACAGTTTTGAAACACTCCTTTTGTAGAATCTGCAAGTGTTTGTTTCGAGCGCTTTGAGGCCTATGCTGGAAAAGGAAGTATCTTCACATAACAACTACACAGAAGCATCTCAGAAACTTCTTTGTGATGAGTGCATTCAACTCACAGACTTGAGCCTTTCCTTTGAAAGAACGGTTTTGAAACACTCTTTTTGTAGAATTTGCAAGTGGAAATTTGGAGCGCTTTAAGGCCTATTCTGGGAAAAGAAATATCTTCACCTAAAAACTAGACAGAGGCATTCTCACAAACTTCTGTGTGATTAGTGCATTCAACTCACAGACTTGAACCTTCCTTTTGATAGAGCAGTTTGGAAACACTCCTTTTGTAGAATCTGCAAGTGTTTATTTGGAGCGCTTTGACGCCTATGCTGGAAAAGGAAATATCTTCACATAAAAACTAGACAGAAGCATTCTCAGAAACTTCTTTGTGGTGAGTGGATTCTGCTCACAGACTTGAACGTTCCTCTTGATACAGCAGTTTGGAAACACTCCTTTTGTAGAATCTGCAAGTGTTTATTTGGATCGCTTTGACGCCTATGCTGGAAAAGGAAATATCTTCACCTAAAAACTACACAGAAGCATTCTCAGAAACTTCTCTGTGATGAGTGCATTCAACTCACAGACTTGAACGTTTCTTTTGACAGGACAGTTTTGAAACACTCCTTTTGTTGAATCTGCAAGTGTTTATTTCGAGCGCTTTGAAGCTTATGCTGGAAAAGGAAGTATCTTCACATAACAACTGCACAGAAGCATTCTCAGAAACTTCTTTGTGATGAGTGCATTCAACTCACAGACTTGTGCCATCCTTTTGAAAGAGCAGTTTTGAAACACTCTTTTTGTAGAATCTGAAAGTGGAAATTTGGAGCGCTTTAAGGCCTATTCTGGGAAAAGAAATATCTTCACCTAAAAACTAGACAGAAGCATTCTCACAAACTTCTGTGTGATTACTGCATTCAACTCACAGACTTGAACATTCCCTCTGATAGAGCAGTTTGGAAACACTCCTTTTGTAGAATCTGCAAGTGTTTATTTGGATCGCTTTGACGCCTATGCTGGAAAAGGAATTATCTTCACCTAAAAACTACACAGAAGCATTCTCAGAAACTTCTCTGTGATGAGTGCATTCAACTCACAGACTTGAACGTTTCTTTTGATAGGACAGTTTTGAAACGCTCCTTTCGTAGAATCTGCAAGTGTTTATTTCGAGCGCTTTGGGGTCTATGCTGGAAAAGGAAGTATCTTCACATAACAACTACACAGAAGCATTCTCAGAAACTTCTTTGTGATGAGTGCATTCAACTCACAGACTTGAGCCTTCCTTTTGAAAGAGTAGTTTTGAAACACTCTTTTTGTAGAAGCTGCAAGTGGAAATTTGGAGCTCTTTAAGGCCTATTCTGGGAAAAGAAATATCTTCACCTACAAACGAGACAGAAGCATTCTCACAAACTTCTGTGTGATTACTGCATTCAACTCACAGACTTGAACATTCCCTCTGATAGAGCAGTTTGGATACACACCTTTTGTAGAATCTGCAAGTGTTTATTTGGATCGCTTTGACGCCTATGCTGGAAAAGGAAGTATCTTCACATAACAACTACACAGAAGCATTCTCAGAAACTTCTTTGTGATGAGTGCATTTTACTCATAGAGTTGAAGCCTCTTTTTGGTGGAAGAGTTTTCAAGCTCTCTTTTTGTAGAATCTGCAAATGCATATTTGGAGCGCTCTGAGGCCTGTGCTGGGAAATGAAATATCTTCACCTAAAAACTAGACAGAAGCATTCTCCGAAACTTCTGTGTGATGAGTGCATTCAACTCACAGACTTGAACGTTTATTTTGATAGGACAGTTTTGAAACACTCCTTTCGTAGGATCTGCAAGTGTTTATTTCGAGCGCACTGAGGCCTGTGCTGGAAAAGGAAGTATCTTCACATAACAACTACACAGAAGCATTCTCAGAAACTTCTTTGTGATGAGTGCATTCAACTCACAGACTTGAGCCATCCTTTTGAAAGAGCAGTTTTGAAACACTCTTTTTGTAGAGTCTGCAAGTGGATATTTGGAGGGCTTTGAGGCCTATGGTGGGAAAAGAAATATCTCCACCTGAAACTAGACAGAAGCATTGTCACAAACTTCTGTGTGATTACTGCATTCAACTCACAGAGTCGAACATTCCCTCTGATAGAGCAGTTTGGAAACACTCCTTTTGTAGAATCTGCAAGTGTTTATTTGGATCACTTTGAGACCTATGCTGGAAAAGGAAATATCTTCACATAAAAACTACACAGAAGCATTCTCACAAACTTCTGTCTGACTAGTGCATTCAACTCACAGACTTGAACATTCCCTCTGATAGAGCAGTTTGGAAACACCCCTTTTGTAGAATCTGCAAGTGTTTATTTGGAGCGCTTTGACGCCTATGCTGGAAAAGGAAATATCTTCACCTAAAAACTACACAGAAGCATTCTCAGAGATTTCTCTGTGATGAGTGCATTCAACTCACAGACTTGAACATTGCTTTTGATGGAGCAGTTTGGAAGCACTCCTTTAGTAGAATCTGCAAGTGTTTATTTGGATCGCTTTGTCGCCTATGCTGGAAAAGGAAATAACTACACCTAAAAACTACACAGAAGCATTCTCAGAAACTTCTGTGTGATGAGTGTATTCAACTCACAGGCTTGAACGTTTCTTTTGACAGGACAGTTTTGAAACACTCCTTTTGTAGAATCTGCATGTGTTTATTTCGAGCGCTTTGAGGCCTATGCTGGAAAAGGAAGTATCTTCACATAACAACTACACAGAAGCATTCTCAGAAACTTTTTTGTGATGAGTGCATTCAACTCACAGACTTGCGCCTTTCTTTTGAAAGAGCAGTTTTGAAACACTCTTTTTGTAGAATCTGCAAGTGGATATTTGGAGCCCTTTAAGGCCTATTCTGGGAAAAGAAATATCTTCACCTAAAAGCTAGACAGAAGCATTCTCACAAACTTCTGTGTGATTAGTGCATTCAACTCACAGGCTTGAACGTTCCTCTTGATACAGCAGTTTGGAAACACTCCTTTTGTAGAATCTGCAAGTGTTTATTTGGAGCGCTTTGACGCCTATGCTGGAAAAGGAAATATCTTCACCTAAAAACTACACCGAAGCATTCTCACAAACTTCTGTGTGATTACTGCATTCAACTCACAGACTTGAACATTCCCTCTGATAGAGCAGTTTGGAAACACTCCTTTTGTAGAATCTGCAAGTGTTTATTTGGATCGCTTTGACGCCTATGCTGGAAAAGGAAATATCTTCACCTAAAAACTACACAGAAGCATTCTCAGAAACTACTCTGTGATGAGTGCATTCAACTCACAGACTTGAACGTTTCTTTTGATAGGACAGTTTTGAAACACTCCTTTCGTAGAACCTGCAAGTGTTTATTTCGAGCGCTTTGAGTCCTATGCTGGAAAAGGAAGTATCTTCACATAACAACTACACAGAAGCATTCTCAGAAACTTCTTTGTGATGAGTGCATTCAACTCACAGACTTGAGCCTTCCTTTTTAAAGAGCAGGTTTGAAACACTCTTTTTGTAGAATCTGCAAGTGGAAAATTGGAGCGCTTTAAGGCCTATTCTGGGAAAAGAAATATCTTCACCTAAAAACTAGACAGAAGCATTCTCACAAACTTCTGTGTGATTACTGCATTCAACTCACAGACTTGAACATTCCCTCTGATAGAGCAGTTTGGATACACTCCTTTTGTAGAATCTGCAAGTGTTTATTTGGATCGCTTTGACGCCTATGCTGGAAAAGGAAATATCTTCAACTAAAAACTACACAGATGCATTCTCAGAAACTTCTCTGTGATGAGTGCATTCAACTCACAGACTTGAACATTGCTTTTGATAGAGCAGTTTGGAAACACTCCTTTAGTAGAATCTGCAAGTGTTTATTTGGAGCGCTTTGACGCCTATGCTGGAAAAAGAAATATATTCACATAAAAACTAGACAGAAGCATTCTCCGAAACTTCTGTGTGATGAGTGCATTCAACTCACAGACTTGAACGTTTCTTTTGATAGGACAGTTTTGAAACACCCCTTTTGTAGAATCTGCAAGTGTTTGTTTCGAGCGCTTTGAGGCCTACGCTGGAAAAGGAAGTATCTTCACATAACAACTACACAGAAGCATTCTCAGAAACTTCTTTGTGATGACTGCATTCAACTCACAGACTTGAGCCTTTCTTTTGAGAGAGCAGTTTTGAAAAACTCTTTTTGTAGAATCTGCAAGTGGAAATTTGGATCGCTTTGACGCCTATGCTGGAAAAGGAAATATCTTCACCTAAAAACTACACAGAAGCATTCTCAGAAACTTCTCTGTGATGAGTGCATTCAACTCACAGACTTGAACGTTTCTTTTGACAGGACAGTTTTGAAACACTCCTTTTGTTGAATCTGCAAGTGTTTATTTCGAGCGCTTTGAAGCTTATGCTGGAAAAGGAAGTATCTTCACATAACAACTGCACAGAAGCATTCTCAGAAACTTCTTTGTGATGAGTGCATTCAACTCACAGACTTCTGCCATCCTTTTGAAAGAGCAGTTTTGAAACACTCTTTTGGTAGAATCTGAAAGTGGAAATTTGGAGCGCTTTAAGGCCTATTCTGGGAAAAGAAATATCTTCACCTAAAAACTAGACAGAAGCATTCTCACAAACTTCTGAGTGATTACTGCATTCAACTCACAGACTTGAACATTCCCTCTGATAGAGCAGTTTGGAAACACTCCTTTTGTAGAATCTGCAAGTGTTTATTTGGATCGCTTTGACGCCTATGCTGGAAAAGGAATTATCTTCACCTAAAAACTACACAGAAGCATTCTCAGAAACTTCTCTGTGATGAGTGCATTCAACTCACAGACTTGAACGTTTCTTTTGATAGGACAGTTTTGAAACGCTCCTTTCGTAGAATCTGCAAGTGTTTATTTCGAGCGCTTTGGGGTCTATGCTGGAAAAGGAAGTATCTTCACATAACAACTACACAGAAGCATTCTCAGAAACTTCTTTGTGATGAGTGCATTCAACTCACAGACTTGAGCCTTCCTTTTGAAAGAGTAGTTTTGAAACACTCTTTTTGTAGAAGCTGCAAGTGGAAATTTGGAGCTCTTTAAGGCCTATTCTGGGAAAAGTAATATCTTCACCTACAAACGAGACAGAAGCATTCTCACAAACTTCTGTGTGATTACTGCATTCAACTCACAGACTTGAACATTCCCTCTGATAGAGCAGTTTGGATACACACCTTTTGTAGAATCTGCAAGTGTTTATTTGGATCGCTTTGACGCCTCTGCTGGAAAAGGAAGTATCTTCACATAACAACTACACAGAAGCATTCTCAGAAACTTCTTTGTGATGAGTGCATTTTACTCATAGAGTTGAAGCCTCTTTTTGGTGGAAGAGTTTTCAAGCTCTCTTTTTGTAGAATCTGCAAATGCATATTTGGAGCGCTCTGAGGCCTGTGCTGGGAAATGAAATATCTTCACCTAAAAACTACACAGAAGCATTCTCAGAAACTTCTGTGTGATGAGTGCATTCAACTCACAGACTTGAACGTTTATTTTGATAGGACAGTTTTGAAACACTCCTTTCGTAGGATCTGCAAGTGTTTATTTCGAGCGCACTGAGGCCTGTGCTGGAAAAGGAAGTATCTTCACATAACAACTACACAGAAGCATTCTCAGAAACTTCTTTGTGATGAGTGCATTCAACTCACAGACTTGAGCCATCCTTTTGAAAGAGCAGTTTTGAAACACTCTTTTTGTAGAGTCTGCAAGTGGATATTTGGAGGGCTTTGAGGCCTATGCTGGGAAAAGAAATATCTCCACCTGAAACTAGACAGAAGCATTGTCACAAACTTCTGTGTGATTACTGCATTCAACTCACAGAGTCGAACATTCCCTCTGATAGAGCAGTTTGGAAACACTCCTTTTGTAGAATCTGCAAGTGTTTATTTGGATCACTTTGAGACCTATGCTGGAAAAGGAAATATCTTCACATAAAAACTACACAGAAGCATTCTCACAAACTTCTGTCTGACTAGTGCATTCAACTCACAGACTTGAACATTCCCTCTGATAGAGCAGTTTGGAAACACTCCTTTTGTAGAATCTGCAAGTGTTTATTTGGATCGCTTTGACGCCTATGCTGGAAAAGGAAATATCTTCACCTAAAAACTACACAGAAGCATTCTCAGAAACTACTCTGTGATGAGTGCATTCAACTCACAGACTTGAACGTTTCTTTTGATAGGACAGTTTTGAAACACTCCTTTCGTAGAATCTGCAAGTGTTTATTTCGAGCGCTTTGAGGCCTATGCTGGAAAAGGAAGTATCTTCACATAACAACTACACAGAAGCATTCTCAGAAACTTCTTTGTGATGAGTGCATTCAACTCACAGACTTGAGCCTTCCTTTTTAAAGAGCAGGTTTGAAACACTCTTTTTGTAGAATCTGGAAGTGGAAAATTGGAGCGCTTTAAGGCCTATTCTGGGAAAAGAAATATCTTCACCTAAAAACTAGACAGAAGCATTCTCACAAACTTCTGTGTGATTACTGCATTCAACTCACAGACTTGAACATTCCCTCTGATAGAGCAGTTTGGATACACTCCTTTTGTAGAATCTGCAAGTGTTTATTTGGATCGCTTTGACGCCTATGCTGGAAAAGGAAATATCTTCAACTAAAAACTACACAGATGCATTCTCAGAAACTTCTCTGTGATGAGTGCATTCAACTCACAGACTTGAACATTGCTTTTGATAGAGCAGTTTGGAAACACTCCTTTAGTAGAATCTGCAAGTGTTTATTTGGAGCGCTTTGACGCCTATGCTGGAAAAAGAAATATATTCACATAAAAACTAGACAGAAGCATTCTCCGAAACTTCTGTGTGATGAGTGCATTCAACTCACAGACTTGAACGTTTCTTTTGATAGGACAGTTTTGAAACACCCCTTTTGTAGAATCTGCAAGTGTTTGTTTCGAGCGCTTTAAGGCCTACGCTGGAAAAGGAAGTATCTTCACATAACAACTACACAGAAGCATTCTCAGAAACTTCTTTGTGATGACTGCATTCAACTCACAGACTTGAGCCTTTCTTTTGAGAGAGCAGTTTTGAAAAACTCTTTTTGTAGAATCTGCAAGTGGAAATTTGGATCGCTTTGACGCCTATGCTGGAAAAGGAAATATCTTCACCTAAAAACTACACAGAAGCATTCTCAGAAACTTCTCTGTGATGAGTGCATTCAACTCACAGACTTGAACGTTTCTTTTGACAGGACAGTTTTGAAACACTCCTTTTGTTGAATCTGCAAGTGTTTATTTCGAGCGCTTTGAAGCTTATGCTGGAAAAGGAAGTATCTTCACATAACAACTACACAGAAGCATTCTCAGAAACTTCTTTGTGATGAGTGCATTCAACTCACAGACTTGTGCCATCCTTTTGAAAGAGCAGTTTTGAAACACTCTTTTGGTAGAATCTGAAAGTGGAAATTTGGAGCGCTTTAAGGCCTATTCTGGGAAAAGAAATATCTTCACCTAAAAACTAGACAGAAGCATTCTCACAAACTTCTGTGTGATTACTGCATTCAACTCACAGACTTGAACATTCCCTCTGATAGAGCAGTTTGGAAACACTCCTTTTGTAGAATCTACAAGTGTTTATTTGGATCGCTTTGACGCCTATGCTGGAAAAGGAATTATCTTCACCTAAAAACTACACAGAAGCATTCTCAGAAACTTCTCTGTGATGAGTGCATTCAACTCACAGACTTGAACGTTTCTTTTGATAGGACAGTTTTGAAACGCTCCTTTCGTAGAATCTGCAAGTGTTCATTTCGAGCGCTTTGGGGTCTATGCTGGAAAAGGAAGTATCTTCACATAACAACTACACAGAAGCATTCTCAGAAACTTCTTTGTGATGAGTGCATTCAACTCACAGACTTGAGCCTTCCTTTTGAAAGAGTAGTTTTGAAACACTCTTTTTGTAGAAGCTGCAAGTGGAAATTTGGAGCTCTTTAAGGCCTATTCTGGGAAAAGTAATATCTTCACCTACAAACGAGACAGAAGCATTCTCACAAACTTCTGTGTGATTACTGCATTCAACTCACAGACTTGAACATTCCCTCTGATAGAGCAGTTTGGATACACACCTTTTGTAGAATCTGCAAGTGTTTATTTGGATCGCTTTGACGCCTCTGCTGGAAAAGGAAGTATCTTCACATAACAACTACACAGAAGCATTCTCAGAAACTTCTTTGTGATGAGTGCATTTTACTCATAGAGTTGAAGCCTCTTTTTGGTGGAAGAGTTTTCAAGCTCTCTTTTTGTAGAATCTGCAAATGCATATTTGGAGCGCTCTGAGGCCTGTGCTGGGAAATGAAATATCTTCACCTAAAAACTACACAGAAGCATTCTCAGAAACTTCTGTGTGATGAGTGCATTCAACTCACAGACTTGAACGTTTATTTTGATAGGACAGTTTTGAAACACTCCTTTCGTAGGATCTGCAAGTGTTTATTTCGAGCGCACTGAGGCCTGTGCTGGAAAAGGAAGTATCTTCACATAACAACTACACAGAAGCATTCTCAGAAACTTCTTTGTGATGAGTGCATTCAACTCACAGACTTGAGCCATCCTTTTGAAAGAGCAGTTTTGAAACACTCTTTTTGTAGAGTCTGCAAGTGGATATTTGGAGGGCTTTGAGGCCTATGCTGGGAAAAGAAATATCTCCACCTGAAACTAGACAGAAGCATTGTCACAAACTTCTGTGTGATTACTGCATTCAACTCACAGAGTCGAACATTCCCTCTGATAGAGCAGTTTGGAAACACTCCTTTTGTAGAATCTGCAAGTGTTTATTTGGATCACTTTGAGACCTATGCTGGAAAAGGAAATATCTTCACATAAAAACTACACAGAAGCATTCTCACAAACTTCTGTCTGACTAGTGCATTCAACTCACAGACTTGAACATTCCCTCTGATAGAGCAGTTTGGAAACACCCCTTTTGTAGAATCTGCAAGTGTTTATTTGGAGCGCTTTGATGCCTATGCTGGAAAAGGAAATATCTTCACCTAAAAACTACACAGAAGCATTCTCAGAGATTTCTCTGTGATGAGTGCATTCAACTCACAGACTTGAACATTGCTTTTGATGGAGCAGTTTGGAAGCACTCCTTTAGTAGAATCTGCAAGTGTTTATTTGGATCGCTTTGTCGCCTATGCTGGAAAAGGAAATAACTACACCTAAAAACTACACAGAAGCATTCTCAGAAACTTCTGTGTGATGAGTGTATTCAACTCACAGGCTTGAACGTTTCTTTTGACAGGACAGTTTTGAAACACTCCTTTTGTAGAATCTGCAAGTGTTTATTTCGAGCGCTTTGAGGCCTATGCTGGAAAAGGAAGTATCTTCACATAACAACTACACAGAAGCATTCTCAGAAACTTTTTTGTGATGAGTGCATTCAACTCACAGACTTGCGCCTTTCTTTTGAAAGAGCAGTTTTGAAACACTCTTTTTGTAGAATCTGCAAGTGGATATTTGGAGCCCTTTAAGGCCTATTCTGGGAAAAGAAATATCTTCACCTAAAAGCTAGACAGAAGCATTCTCACAAACTTCTGTGTGATTAGTGCATTCAACTCACAGGCTTGAACGTTCCTCTTGATACAGCAGTTTGGAAACACTCCTTTTGTAGAATCTGCAAGTGTTTATTTGGAGCGCTTTGACGCCTATGCTGGAAAAGGAAATATCTCCACCTAAAAACTACACCGAAGCATTCTCACAAACTTCTGTGTGATTACTGCATTCAACTCACAGACTTGAACATTCCCTCTGATAGAGCAGTTTGGAAACACTCCTTTTGTAGAATCTGCAAGTGTTTATTTGGATCGCTTTGACGCCTATGCTGGAAAAGGAAATATCTTCACCTAAAAACTACACAGAAGCATTCTCAGAAACTACTCTGTGATGAGTGCATTCAACTCACAGACTTGAACGTTTCTTTTGATAGGACAGTTTTGAAACACTCCTTTCGTAGAATCTGCAAGTGTTTATTTCGAGCGCTTTGAGGCCTATGCTGGAAAAGGAAGTATCTTCACATAACAACTACACAGAAGCATTCTCAGAAACTTCTTTGTGATGAGTGCATTCAACTCACAGACTTGAGCCTTCCTTTTTAAAGAGCAGGTTTGAAACACTCTTTTTGTAGAATCTGCAAGTGGAAAATTGGAGCGCTTTAAGGCCTATTCTGGGAAAAGAAATATCTTCACCTAAAAACTAGACAGAAGCATTCTCACAAACTTCTGTGTGATTACTGCATTCAACTCACAGACTTGAACATTCCCTCTGATAGAGCAGTTTGGATACACTCCTTTTGTAGAATCTGCAAGTGTTTATTTGGATCGCTTTGACGCCTATGCTGGAAAAGGAAATATCTTCAACTAAAAACTACACAGATGCATTCTCAGAAACTTCTCTGTGATGAGTGCATTCAACTCACAGACTTGAACATTGCTTTTGATAGAGCAGTTTGGAAACACTCCTTTAGTAGAATCTGCAAGTGTTTATTTGGAGCGCTTTGACGCCTATGCTGGAAAAAGAAATATATTCACATAAAAACTAGACAGAAGCATTCTCCGAAACTTCTGTGTGATGAGTGCATTCAACTCACAGACTTGAACGTTTCTTTTGATAGGACAGTTTTGAAACACCCCTTTTGTAGAATCTGCAAGTGTTTGTTTCGAGCGCTTTGAGGCCTACGCTGGAAAAGGAAGTATCTTCACATAACAACTACACAGAAGCATTCTCAGAAACTTCTTTGTGATGACTGCATTCAACTCACAGACTTGAGCCTTTCTTTTGAGAGAGCAGTTTTGAAAAACTCTTTTTGTAGAATCTGCAAGTGGAAATTTGGATCGCTTTGACGCCTATGCTGGAAAAGGAAATATCTTCACCTAAAAACTACACAGAAGCATTCTCAGAAACTTCTCTGTGATGAGTGCATTCAACTCACAGACTTGAACGTTTCTTTTGACAGGACAGTTTTGAAACACTCCTTTTGTTGAATCTGCAAGTGTTTATTTCGAGCGTTTTGAAGCTTATGCTGGAAAAGGAAGTATCTTCACATAACAACTGCACAGAAGCATTCTCAGAAACTTCTTTGTGATGAGTGCATTCAACTCACAGACTTGTGCCATCCTTTTGAAAGAGCAGTTTTGAAACACTCTTTTGGAAGAATCTGAAAGTGGAAATTTGGAGCGCTTTAAGGCCTATTCTGGGAAAAGAAATATCTTCACCTAAAAACTAGACAGAAGCATTCTCACAAACTTCTGTGTGATTACTGCATTCAACTCACAGACTTGAACATTCCCTCTGATAGAGCAGTTTGGAAACACTCCTTTTGTAGAATCTGCAAGTGTTTATTTGGATCGCTTTGACGCCTATGCTGGAAAAGGAAATATCTTCACCTAAAAACTACACAGAAGCATTCTCAGAAACTTCTCTGTGATGAGTGCATTCAACTCACAGACTTGAACGTTTCTTTTGATAGGACAGTTTTGAAACACTCCTTTCGTAGAATCTGCAAGTGTTTATTTCGAGCGCTTTGGGGCCTATGCTGGAAAAGGAAGTAACTTCACATAACAACTACACAGAAGCGTTCTCAGAAACTTCTTTGTGATGAGTGCATTCAACTCACAGACTTGAGCCTTCCTTTTGAAAGAGTAGTTTTGAAACACTGTTTTTGTAGAAGCTGCAAGTGGAAATTTGGAGCGCTTTAAGGCCTATTCTGGGAAATGTAATATCTTCACCTAAAACTAGACAGAAGCATTCTCACAAACTTCTGTGTGATTACTGCATTCAACTCACAGACTTGAACATTCCCTCTGATAGAGCAGTTTGGATACACACCTTTTGTAGAATCTGCAAGTGTTTATTTGGAGCGCTTTGACGCCTATGCTGGAAAAGGAAATATCTTCACCTAAAAACTACACAGAAGCATTCTCAGAAACTTCTTTGTGATGAGTGCATTCTACTCATAGAGTTGAAGCCTCTTTTTGGTGGAAGAGTTTTCAAGCTCTCTTTTTGTAGAATCTGCAAATGCATATTTGGAGCGCTCTGAGGCCTGTGCTGGGAAATGAAATATCTTCACCTAAAAACTACACAGAAGCATTCTCAGAAACTTCTGTGTGATGAGTGCATTCAACTCACAGACTTGAACGTTTATTTTGATAGGACAGTTTTGAAACACTCCTTTCGTAGGATCTGCAACTGTTTATTTGGAGCGCACTGAGGCCTGTGCTGGAAAAGGAAGTATCTTCACATAACAACTACACAGAAGCATTCTCAGAAACTTCTTTGTGATGAGTGCATTCAACTCACAGACTTGAGCCATCCTTTTGAAAGAGCAGTTTTGAAACACTCTTTTTGTAGAGTCTGCAAGTGGATATTTGGAGGGCTTTGAGGCCTATGCTGGGAAAAGAAATATCTCCACCTGAAACTAGACAGAAGCATTCTCACAAACTTCTGTGTGATTACTGCATTCAACTCACAGACTTGAACATTCCCTCTGATAGAGCAGTTTGGAAACACTCCTTTTGTAGAATCTGCAAGTGTTTATTTGGATCACTTTGAGACCTATGCTGGAAAAGGAAATATCTTCACATAAAAACTACACAGAAGCATTCTCACAAACTTCTGTCTGACTAGTGCATTCAACTCACCGACTTGAACATTCCCTCTGATAGAGCAGTTTGGAAACACCCCTTTTGTAGAATCTGCAAGTGTTTATTTGGATCGCTTTGACGCCTATGCTGGAAAAGGAAATATCTTCACCTAAAAACTACACAGAAGAATTCTCAGAAACTTCTCTGTGATGAGTGCATTCAACTCACAGACTTGAACGTTTCTTTTGATAGGACAGTTTTGAAACACTCCTTTTGTAGAATCTGCAAGAGTTTGTTTCGAGCGCTTTGAGGCCTATGTTCGAAAAGGAAGTATCTTCACATAACAACTACACAGAAGCATTCTCAGAAACTTTTTTGTGATGAGTGCATTCAACTCACAGACTTGCGCCTTTCTTTTGAAAGAGCAGTTTTGAAACAATCTTTTTGTAGAATCTGCAAGTGGATATTTGGAGCCCTTTAAGGCCTATTCTGGGAAGAGAAACATCTTCACCTAAAAGCTAGACAGAAGCATTCTCACAAACTTCTGTGTGATTAGTGCATTCAACTCAGAGACTTGAACCTTCCTTTTGATAGAACAGTTTGGAAACACTCCTTTAGTAGAATCTGCAAGTGTTTATTTGGAGCGCTTGGATGCCTATGCTGGAAAAGGAAATATCTTCACATAAAAACTAGACAGAAGCATTCTCAGAAACTTCTTTGTGGTGAGTGGATTCTACTCACAGACTTGAACGTTCCTCTTGATACAGCAGTTTGGAAACACTACTTTTGTAGAATCTGCAAGGGTTTATTTGGATCGGTTTGACGCCTATGCTGGAAAAGGAAATATCTTCACCTAAAAACTACACAGAAGCATTCTCTGAAACTTCTCTGTGATGAGTGCATTCAACTCACAGACTTGAACGTTTCTTTTGACAGGAGAGTTTTGAAACACTCCTTTTGTAGAATCTGCAAGTGTTTATTTCGAGCGCTTTGATGCCTATCCTGGAAAAGGAAGTATCTTCACATAACAATTACACAGAAGCATTCTCAGAAACTTCTTTGTGATGAGTGCATTCAACTCACAGACTTGAGCCTTTCTTTTGAAAGAGCAGTTTTGAAACACTCTTTTTGTGGAATCTGCAAGTGGAAATTTGGAGCACTTTAAAGCCTATTCTGGGAAAAGAAATATCTTCACCTAAAAACTAGACAGAAGCATTCTCACAAACTCCTGTGTGATTACTGCATTCAACTCACAGACATGAACATTCCCTCTGATAGAGCAGTTTGGAAACTCTCCTTTTGTAGAATCTGCAAGTGTTTATTTGGATCGCTTTGACGCCTATGCTGGAAAAGGAAATATCTTCACCTAAAAATTACACAGAAGCATTCTCAGAAATTTCTCTGTGATGAGTGTATTCAACTCACAGACTTGAACGTTTCTTTTGATGGGACAGTTTTGAAACACTCCTTTCGTAGAATCTGCAAGTGTTTATTTCGAGCGCTTTGGGGCCTATGCTGGAAAAGGAAATATCTACACATAACAACTACAAAGAAGGATTCTCAGAAACTTCTTTGTGATGAGTGCATTCAACTCAAAGACTTGAGCCTTTCTTTTGAAAGAGCAGTTTTGAAACACTCTTTTTGTAGAATCTGCAACTGGATACTTGGAACGCTTTAAGTTCTATTCTGGGAAAAGAAATATCTTCACCTAAAAACTGGACAGAAGCATTCTCACAAACTTCTGTGTGATTAGTGCATTCAACTCACAGACTTGAACCTTCCTTTTGATAGAGCAGTTTGGAAACACTCCTTTTGTAGAATCTGCAAGTGTTTATTTGGAGCGCTTGGATGCCTATGCTGGAAAAGGAAATATCTTCACATAAAACTAGACAGAAGCATTGTCAGAAACTTCTTTGTGGTGAGTGGATTCTACTCACCGACTTGAACGCTCCTCTTGATACAGCAGTTTGGAAACACTACTTTTGTAGAATCTGCAAGTGTTTATTTGGATCGGTTTGTCGCCTATGCTGGAAAAGGAAATATCTTCACCTAAAAACTACACAGAAGCATTCTCAGAAACTTCTCTGTGATGAGTGCATTCAACTCACAGACTTGAACGTTTCTTGTGACAGGACAGTTTTGAAACACTCCTTTTGTAGAATCTGCAAGTGTTTATTTCGAGCGCTTTGAGGCCTATGCTGGAAAAGGAATTATCTTCACATAAAAATTACACAGAAGCATTCTCAGAAACTTCTTTGTGATGAGTGCATTCAACTCACAGACTTGAGCCTTTCTTTTCAAAGAGCAGTTTTGAAACACTCTTTTTGTAGAATCTGCAAGTGGAAATTTGGAGCGCTTTATGGCCTATTCTGGGAAAAGAAATATCTTCACCTAAAAACTAGACAGAGGCATTCTCACAAACTTCTGTGTGATTAGTGCATTCAACTCACAGACTTGAACCTTCCTTTTCATAGAGCAGTTTGGAAACACTCCTTTTGTAGAATCTGCAAGTGTTTATTTGGAGCGCTTTGACGCCTATGCTGGAAAAGGAAATATCTTCACATAAAAACTAGACAGAAGCATTCTCAGAAACTTCTTTGTGGTGTGTGGATTCTACTCACAGACGTGAACTTTCCTCTTGATAGAGCAGTTTGGAAACACTCCTTTTGTAGAATCTGCAAGTGTTTATTTGGATCGCTTTGACGCCTATGCTGGAAAAGGAAATATCTTCACCTAAAAACTACACAGAAGCATTCTCAGCAACTTCTCTGTGATGAGTGCATTCAACTCACAGACTTGAACGTTTCTTTTGACAGGACAGTTTTGAAACACTAATTTTGTAGAATCTGCAAGTGTTTGTTTCGAGCGCTTTGAAGCCTATGCTGGAAAAGGAAGTATCTTCACATAACAACTACACAGAAGCATTCTCAGAATCTTCTTTGTGATGAGTGCATTCAACTCACAGACTTGAGCCTTTCTTTTGAAAGAACAGTTTTGAAACACTCTTTTTGTACAATCTGCAAGTGGAAATCTGGAGCGCTTTAATGCCTATTCTGGGAAAAGGAATATCTTCACCTAAAAACTGGACAGAAGCATTCTCACAAACTTCTGTGGATTAGTGCATTCAACTCACAGACTTGAACCTTCCTTTTGATAGAGCAGTTTGGAAACACTCCTTTTGTAGAATCTGCAAGTGTTTATTTGGAGCGCTTTGACGCCTATGCTGGAAAAGGAAATATCTTCCCCTAAAAACTAGACAGAAGCATTCTCACAAACTCCTGTGTGATTACTGCATTCAACTCACAGACTTGAACATTCCCTCTGATAGAGCAGTTTGGAGACACTCCTTTTGTAGAATGTGCAAGTGTTTATTTGGATCGCTTTGACCCCTATGCTGGAAAAGGAAATACCTTCACCTAAAAATTACACAGAAGAATTCTCAGAAATTTCTCTGTGATGAGTGCATTCAACTCACAGACTTGAACGTTTCTTTTGATGGGACAGTTTTGAAACACTCCTTTCGTAGAATCTGCAAGTGTTTATTTCGAGCGCTTTGGGGCCTATGCTGGAAAAGGAACTATCTTCACATAACAACTACACAGAAGGATTCTCAGAAACTTCTTTGTGATGAGTGCATTCAACTCACAGACTTGAGCCTTCCTTTTGAAAGAGCAGTTTTGAAACACTCTTTTTGTAGAATCTGGAAGTGGTAATTTGGAGCGCTTTAAGGCCTATTCTGGGAAATGAAATATCTTCACCTAAAAACTAGACAGAAGCATTCTCACAAACTTCTGTGTGATTACTGCATTCAACTCACAGACTTGAACATTCCCTCTGATAGAGCAGTTTGGATACACTCCTTTTGTAGAATCTGCAAGTGTTTATTTGGTTCGCTTTGACGCCTATGCTGGAAAAGGGAATATCTTCACCTAAAAACTACACAGAAGCATTCTCAGAAACTTCTCTGTGATGAGTGCATTCAACTCACAGACTAGAACGTTTCTTTTGATAGGACAGTTTTGAAACACTCCTTTTGTAGAATCTGCAAGTGTTTGTTTCGAGCGCTTTGAGGCCTATGCTGGAAAAGGAAGTATCTTCACATAACGACTACACAGAAGCATTCTCAGAAAGTTCTTTGTGATGAGTGCATTCAACTCACAGAATTGAGCCTTCCTTTTGAAAGAGGAGGTTTGACACACTCTTTTTGTAGAATCTGCAAGTGGAAATTTGGAGCGCTTTAAGGCCTATTCTGGGAAAAGAAATAACTTCACCTAAAAACTAGACAGAAGAATTCTCACAAACTTCTGTGTGATTAGTGCATTCAACTCACAGACTTGAACATTGCTTTTGATAGAGCAGTTTGGAAGCACTCCTTTAGTAGAATCTGCAAGTGTTTATTTGGAGCGCTTTGACGCCTATGCTGGAAAAGGAAATCTCTTCACATAAAAACTAGACAGAAGCATTCTCAGAAACTTCTTTGTGATGAGTGCATTCTACTCCTAGAGCTGAAGCCTCTTTTTGGTGGAAGAGTTTTCAGGCTCTCTTTTTGTAGAATCTGCAAGTGCATATTTGGAGCGCTCCGAGGCCTGTGCTGGGAAATGAAATATCTTCACCTAAAAACTACACAGAAGCATTCTGAGACACTTCTGTGTGATCAGTGCATTCAACTCACAGACTTGATCGTTTATTTTGATAGGACAGTTTTGAAACAGTGCTTTCGTAGGATCTGCAAGTGTTTATTTGGAGCGCATTGAGGCCTATGCTGGAAAAGGAAGTATCTTAACATAACAACTACACAGAAGCATTCTCAGAAACTTCTTTGTGATGAGTGCATTCAACTCACAGACTTGAGCCTTTCTTTTGAAAGAGCAGTTTTGAAGCACTCTTTTTATAGAATCTGCAAGAGGATATTTGGAGCGCTTTAAGTTATATTCTGGGAAAAGAAATATCTTCACCTAAAAACTGGACAGAAGCATTCTCAAAAACTTCTGTGTGATTAGTGCATTCAACTCACAGACTTGAACCTTCCTTTTGATAAAGCAGTTTGGAAACACTCCTTTTGTAGAATCTGCAAGTGTTTATTTGGAGCGCTTTGACGCCTATGCTGGAAAAGGAAATATCTTCACCTAAAAACTAGACAGAAGCATTCTCAGAAACTTCCTTGGGTTGAGTGGATTCTACTCACAGACTTGAACGTTCCTCTTGATACTGCAGTTTGGAAACACTCCTTTTGTAGAATCTGCAAGTGTTTATTTGGATCGGTTTGAAGCGTATGCTGGAAAAGGAAAGATCTTCACCTAAAAACTACATAGAAGCATTCTCAGAAACTTCTCTGTGATGAGTGCATTGAACTCACAGACTTGAACGTTTCTTTTGACAGGACAGTTTTGAAACACTCCTTTTGTAGAATCTGCAAGTGTTTATTTCGAGCGCTTTGAGGCCTATGCTGGAAAAGGAAGTATCTTCACATAAACACTACACAGAAGCATTCTCAGAAACTTCTTTGTGATGAGTGCATTCAACTCACAGACTTGAGCCTTTCTTTTGAAAGATCAGATTTGAAACACTCTTTTTGTAGAATCTGAAAGTGGATATTTGCAGCGCTTTAAGGCCTGTTCTGGGAAAAGAAATATCTTCACCTAAAAACTAGACAGAGGCATTCTCACAAACTTCTGTGTGATTAGTGCATTCAACTCACAGACTTGAACCTTCCTTTTGACAGAGCAGTTTGGAAACACTCCTTTTGTAGAATCTGCAAGTGTTTATTTGGAGAGCTTTGACGCCTATGCTGGAAAAGGAAATATCTTCACATAAAAACTAGACAGAAGCATTCTCAGAAACTTCTATGTGATTACTGCATTCAACTCACAGACTTGAACGTTCCTCTTGATACAGCAGTTTGCATACACTGCTTTTGTAGAATCTGCAAGTGTTTATTTGGATCGCTTTGACGCCTATGCTGGAAAAGGAAATATCTTCACCTAAAAACTACACAGAAGCATTCTCAGAAACTTCTTTGTGGTGAGTGGATTCTACTCATGGACTTGAACGTTCCTCTTGATACAGCAGTTTGGAAACACTCCTTTTGTAGAATCTGCAAGTGTTTATTTGGATCGCTTTGACGCCTATGCTGGAAAAGGAAATATCTTCAACTAAAAACTACACAGAAGCATTCTCAGAAACTTCTCTGTGATGAGTGCATTCAACTCACAGACTTGAACGTTTCTTTTGAAAGGACAGTTTTGAAACACTCCTTTTGTAGAATCTGCAAGTGTTTATTTCGAACGCTTTGAAGCCTATCCTGGAAAAGGAAGTATCTTCACATAACAACTACACAGAAGCATTCTCAGAAACTTCTTTGTGATGAGTGCATTCAACTCACAGACTTGAGCCTTTCTTTTGAAAGAGCAGTTTTGAAACACTCTTTTTGTAGAATCTGCAACTGGATACTTGGAACGCCTTAAGTTATATTCTGGGAAAAGAAATATCTTCAACTAAAAACTGGACAGAAGCATTCTCACAAACTTCTGTCTGATTCGTGCATTCAACTCACAGACTTGAACCTTCCTTTTGATAGAGCAGTTTGGAAACACTCCTTTTGTAGAATCTGCAAGTGTTTATTTGGAGAGCTTTGACGCCTATGCTGAAAAAGGAAATATCTTCACCTGAAAACTAGACAGAAGCATTCTCACAAACTTCTGTGTGATTACTGCATTCAACTCACAGACTTGAACATTCCCTCTGATAGAGCAGTTTGGATACACTCCTTTTGTAGAATCTGCAGGTGTTTATTTGGATCGCTTTGACGCCTATGCTGGAAAAGGAAATATCTTCACCTAAAAACCACACAGAAGCATTCTCAGAAACTTCTGTGTGATGAGTGCATTCAACTCACAGGCTTGAACGTTTCTTTTGATAGGACAGTTTTGAAACACTCCTTTTGTAGAATCTGCAAGTGTTTGTTTCGAGCGCTTTGAGGCCTATGCTGGAAAAGGAAGTATCTTCACATAACAACTACACAGAAACATTCTCAGAAACTTCTTTGTGATGAGGGCATTCAACTCACAGACTTGAGCCTTTCTTTTGAAAGAGCAGTTTTGAAACACTCTTTTTGTAGAATCTGCAACTGGATACTTGGAACGCTTTAAGTTATATTCTGGGAAAAGAAATATCTTCACCTAAAAACTGGACAGAAGCATTCTCACAAACTTCTGTGTGATTAGTGCATTCAACTCACAGACTTGAACATTCCTTTTGATAGAGCAGTTTGGAAACACTACTTTTGTAGAATGTCCAAGTGTTTATTTGGAGCGCTTTGACGCCTATGCTGGAAAAGGAAATATCTTCACCTAAAAACTACACAGAAGCATTCTCACAAACTTCTGTGTGATTACTGCATTCAACTCACAGACTTGAACATTCCCTCTGATAGAGCAGTTTGGATGCACTCCTTTTGTAGAATCTGCAAGTGTTTATTTGGATCGGTTTGACGCCTATGCTGGAAAAGGAAATATCTTCACCTAAAAACTACACAGAAGCATTCTCAGAAACTTCTCTGTGATGAGTGCATTCAACTCACAGACTTGAACCTTTCTTTTGACAGGACAGTTTTGAAACACTCCTTTTGTAGAATCTGCAAGTGTTTATTTCGAGCGCTTTGAGGCCTATGCTGGATAAGGAAGTATCTTCACATAAAAACTACACAATAGCATTCTCAGAAACTTCTTTGTGATGAGTGCATTCAACTCACAGACTTGAGCCTTTCTTTTGAAAGAGCAGTTTTGAAACAGTCTTTTTGTAGAATCTGCAAGTGGAAATTTGGAGCGCTTTAAGGCCTATTCTGGGAAAAGAAATATCTTCACCTAAAAACTAGACAGAGGCATTCTCACAAACTTCTGTGTGATTAGTGCATTCAACTCACAGACTTGAACCTTCCTTTTGATAGAGCAGTTTGGAAACACTCCTTTTGTAGAATCTGCAAGTGTTTATTTGGAGCGCTTTGACGCCTATGCTGGAAAAGGAAGTATCTTCACATAACAACTACACAGAAGCATTCTCAGAAACTTCTTTGTGATGAGTGCATTCAACTCACAGACTTGAGCCTTTCTTTTGAAAGAGCAGTTTTGAAACACTCTTTTTGTAGAATCTGCAAGTGGAAATTTGGAGCGCTTAAAGGCCTATTCTGGGAAAAGAAATATCTTCACCTAAAAACTAGACAGAAGCATTCTCACAAACTTCTGTGTGATTACTGCATTCAACTCACAGACTTGAACATTCCCTCTGATAGAGCAGTTTGGAAACACTCCTTTTGTAGAATCTGCAAGTGTTTATTTGGATCGCTTTGACGCCTATGCTGGAAAAGGAAATATCTTCACCTAAAAACTACACAGAAGCATTCTCAGAAACTTCTCTGTGATGAGTGCATTCAACTCACAGACTTGAACGTTTCTTTTGATAGGACAGTTTTGAAACACTCCTTTCGTAGAATCTGCAAGCGTTTATTTCGAGCGCTTTGGGGCCTATGCTGGAAAAGGAAGTATCTTCACATAACAACTACACAGAAGCATTCTCAGAAACTTCTTTGTGATGAGTGCATTCAACTCACAGACTTGAGCCTTCCTTTTGAAAGAGCAGTTTTGAAACACTCCTTTTGTAGAATCTGCAATTGGAAATTTGGAGCGCTTTAAGGCCTACTCTTGGAAAAGAAATATTTTCACCAAAAAACTAGACAGAAGCATTCTCACAAACTTCTGTGTGATTACTGCATTCAACTCACAGACTTGAACATTCCCTCTGATAGAGCAGTTTGGATACACACCTTTTGTAGAATCTGCAAGTGTTTATTTGGATCGCTTTGACGCCTATGCTGGAAAAGGAAGTATCTTCACATAACAACTACACAGAAGCATTCTCAGAAACTTCTTTGTGATGAGTGCATTCTACTCATAGAGTTGAAGCCTCTTTTTGGTGGAAGAGTTTTCAAGCTCTCTTTTTGTAGAATCTGCAAATGCATATTTGGAGCGCTCTGAGGCCTGTGCTGGGAAATGAAATATCTTCACCTAAAAACTACACAGAAGCATTCTCAGAAACTTCTGTGTGATGAGTGCATTCAACTCACAGACTTGAACGTTTATTTTGATAGGACAGTTTTGAAACACTCCTTTCGTAGGATCTGCAAGTGTTTATTTCGAGCGCACTGAGGCCTGTGCTGGAAAAGGAAGTATCTTCACATAAAAACTACACAGAAGCATTCTCACAAACTTCTGTCTGACTAGTGCATTCAACTCACCGACTTGAACATTCCCTCTGATAGAGCAGTTTGGAAACACCCCTTTTGTAGAATCTGCAAGTGTTTATTTGGATCGCTTTGACGCCTATGCTGGAAAAGGAAATATCTTCACCTAAAAACTACACAGAAGAATTCTCAGAAACTTCTCTGTGATGAGTGCATTCAACTCACAGACTTGAACGTTTCTTTTGATAGGACAGTTTTGAAACACTCCTTTTGTAGAATCTGCAAGTGTTTGTTTCGAGCGCTTTGAGGCCTATGTTCGAAAAGGAAGTATCTTCACATAACAACTACACAGAAGCATTCTCAGAAACTTTTTTGTGATGAGTGCATTCAACTCACAGACTTGCGCCTTTCTTTTGAAAGAGCAGTTTTGAAACAATCTTTTTGTAGAATCTGCAAGTGGATATTTGGAGCCCTTTAAGGCCTATTCTGGGAAGAGAAACATCTTCACCTAAAAGCTAGACAGAAGCATTCTCACAAACTTCTGTGTGATTAGTGCATTCAACTCAGAGACTTGAACCTTCCTTTTGATAGAACAGTTTGGAAACACTCCTTTAGTAGAATCTGCAATTGTTTATTTGGAGCGATTTGACGCCTATGCGGGAAAAGGAAATATCTTCACATAAAAACTAGACAGAAGCATTCTCAGAAACTTCTTTGTGGTGAGTGCATTCTACTCACAGACTTGAACTTTCCTCTTGATACAGCAGTTTGGAAACACTACTTTTGTAGAATCTGCAAGTGTTTATTTGGATCGGTTTGACGCCTATGCTGGAAAAGGAAATATCTTCACCTAAAAACTACACAGAAGCATTCTCTGAAACTTCTCTGTGATGAGTGCATTCAACTCACAGACTTGAACGTTTCTTTTGACAGGAGAGTTTTGAAACACTCCTTTTGTAGAATCTGCAAGTGTTTATTTCGAGCGCTTTGATGCCTATCCTGGAAAAGGAAGTATCTTCACATAACAATTACACAGAAGCATTCTCAGAAACTTCTTTGTGATGAGTGCATTCAACTCACAGACTTGAGCCTTTCTTTTGAAAGAGCAGTTTTGAAACACTCTTTTTGTGGAATCTGCAAGTGGAAATTTGGAGCGCTTTAAAGCCTATTCTGGGAAAAGAAATATCTTCACCTAAAAACTAGACAGAAGCATTCTCACAAACTCCTGTGTGATTACTGCATTCAACTCACAGAAATGAACATTCCCTCTGATAGAGCAGTTTGGAAACTCTCCTTTTGTAGAATCTGCAAGTGTTTATTTGGATCGCTTTGACGCCTATGCTGGAAAAGGAAATATCTTCACCTAAAAATTACACAGAAGCATTCTCAGAAATTTCTCTGTGATGAGTGCATTCAACTCACAGACTTGAACGTTTCTTTTGATGGGACAGTTTTGAAACACTCCTTTCGTAGAATCTGCAAGTGTTTATTTCGAGCGCTTTGGGGCCTATGCTGGAAAAGGAAATATCTACACATAACAACTACAAAGAAGGATTCTCAGAAACTTCTTTGTGATGAGTGCATTCAACTCAAAGACTTGAGCCTTTCTTTTGAAAGAGCAGTTTTGAAACACTCTTTTTGTAGAATCTGCAACTGGATACTTGGAACGCTTTAAGTTCTATTCTGGGAAAAGAAATATCTTCACCTAAAAACTGGACAGAAGCATTCTCACAAACTTCTGTGTGATTAGTGCATTCAACTCACAGACTTGAACCTTCCTTTTGATAGAGCAGTTTGGAAACACTCCTTTTGTAGAATCTGCAAGTGTTTATTTGGAGCGCTTGGATGCCTATGCTGGAAAAGGAAATATCTTCACATAAAAACTAGATAGAAGCATTCTCAGAAACTTCTTTGTGGTGAGTGGATTCTACTCACAGACTTGAACGTTCCTCTTGATACAGCAGTTTGGAAACACTACTTTTGTAGAATCTGCAAGTGTTTATTTGGATCGGTTTGACGCCTATGCTGGAAAAGGAAATATCTTCACCTAAAAACTACACAGAAGCATTCTCTGAAACTTCTCTGTGATGAGTGCATTCAACTCACAGACTTGAACGTTTCTTTTGACAGGAGAGTTTTGAAACACTCCTTTTGTAGAATCTGCAAGTGTTTATTTCGAGCGCTTTGAAGCCTATCCTGGAAAAGGAAGTATCTTCACATAACAATTACACAGAAGCATTCTCAGAAACTTCTTTGTGATGAGTGCATTCAACTCACAGACTTGAGCCTTTCTTTTGAAAGAGCAGTTTTGAAACACTCTTTTTGTGGAATCTGCAAGTGGAAATTTGGAGCGCTTTAAAGCCTATTCTGGGAAAAGAAATATCTTCACCTAAAAACTAGACAGAAGCATTCTCACAAACTCCTGTGTGATTACTGCATTCAACTCACGGAAATGAACATTCCCTCTGATAGAGCAGTTTGGAAACTCTCCTTTTGTAGAATCTGCAAGTGTTTATTTGGATCGCTTTGACGCCCATGCTGGAAAAGGAAATATCTTCACCTAAAAATTACACAGAAGCATTCTCAGAAATTTCTCTGTGATGAGTGCATTCAACTCACAGACTTGAACGTTTCTTTTGATGGGACAGTTTTGAAACACTCCTTTCGTAGAATCTGCAAGTGTTTATTTCGAGCGCTTTGGGGCCTATGCTGGAAAAGGAAATATCTACACATAACAACTACACAGAAGGATTCTCAGAAACTTCTTTGTGATGAGTGCATTCATCTGACAGACTTGAGCCTTCCTTTTGAAAGAGCAGTTTTGAAACACTCTTTTTGTAGAATCTGCAAGTGGAAATTTGGAGCGCTTTAAGGCCTATTCTGGGAAATGAAATATCTTCACCTAAAAACTAGACAGAAGCATTCTCACAAACTTCTGTGTGATTACTGCATTCAACTCACATACTTGAACATTCCCTCTGATAGAGCAGTTTGGATACACTTCTTTTGTAGAATCTGCAAGTGTTTGTTTCGAGCGCTTTGAGGCCTATGCTGGAAAAGGAAGTATCTTCACATAACGACTACACAGAAGCATTCTCAGAAAGTTCTTTGTGATGAGTGCATTCAACTCACAGAACTGAAGCCTCTTTTTGGTGGAAGAGTTTTCAGGCTCTCTTTTTGTAGAATCTGCAAGTGCATATTTGGAGCGCTCCGAGGCCTGTGCTGGGAAATGAAATATCTTCACCTAAAAAGTACACAGAAGCATTCTCAGAAACTTCTGTGTGATCAGTGCATTCAACTCACAGACTTGATCGTTTATTTTGATAGGACTGTTTTGAAACACTGCTTTCGTAGGATCTGCAAGTGTTTATTTGGAGCGCATTGAGGCCTATGCTGGAAAAGGAAGTATCTTCACATAACAACTACACAGAAGCATTCTCAGAAACTTCTTTGGGATGAGTGCATTCAACTCACAGACTTGAGCCTTTCTTTTGAAAGAGCAGTTTTGAAACACTCTTTTTATAGAATCTGCAAGAGGATATTTGGAGCGCTTTAAGTTATATTCTGGGAAAAGAAATATCTTCACCTGAAACTAGACAGAAGCATTCTCACACACTTCTGTGTGATTAGTGCATTCAACTCACAGACTTGAACCTTCCTTTTGATAGAGCAGTTTGGAAACACTCCTTTTGTGGAATCTGCAAGTGTTTATTTGGAGCGCTTTGACGCCTATGCTGGAAAAGGAAATATCTTCACATAAAACTAGACAGAAGCATTCTCAGAAACTTCTTTGTGGTGAGTGGATTCTACTCACAGACTTGAACGCTCCTCTTGATACAGCAGTTTGGAAACACTACTTTTGTAGAATCTGCAAGTGTTTATTTGGATCGCTTTGACGCCTATGCTGGAAAAGGAAATATCTTCACCTAAAAACTACACAGAAGCATTCTCAGAAACTTCTGTGTGATTACTGCATTCAATTCACAGAGTTAAACATTCCCTCTGATAGAGCAGTTTCGATACACTCCTTTTGTAGAATCTGCAAGTGTTTATTTCGATCGCTTTGACGCCTATGCTGGAAAAGGAAATATATTCACCTAGAAACTACACAGAAGCATTCTCAGAAACTTCTCTGTGATGAGTGCATTCAACTCACAGACTTGAACGTTTCTTTTGATAGGACAGTTTTGAAACACTCCTTTTGTAGAATCTGCAAGTGTTTATTTCGAGCGCTTTGAGGCCTATGCTGGAAAAGGAAGTATCTTCACATAACAACTACACAGAAGCATTCTCAGAAACTTCTTTGTGATGAGTGCATTCAACACACAGACTTGAGCCTTTCTTTTGAAAGAGCAGTTTTGAAACACTCTTTTTATAGAATCTGCAAGTGGATATTTGGAGCGCTTTAAGGCCTTTTCTGGGAAAAGAAATATCTTCACCTAAAAACTGGACAGAAGCATTCTCACAAACTTCTGTGTGATTAGTGCATTCAACTCACAGACTTGAACCTTCCCTTTGATAGAGCAGTTTGGAAACACTCCTTTTGTAGAATCTGCAAGTGTTTATTTGGAGCGCTTTTACGCCTATGCTGGAAAAGGAAATATCTTCACATAAAAACTAGACAGAAGGATTCTCGGAAACTTCTTTGTGGTGAGTGGATTCTACTCACAGACTTGAACATTCCCTCTGATAGAGCAGTTTGGAAACACCCCTTTCGTAGAATCTGCAAGTGTTTATTTGGATCGCTTTGACGCCTATGCTGGAAAAGGAAATATCTTCACCTAAAAACTACACAGAAGCATTCTCAGAAACTTCTCTTTGATGAGTGCATTCAACTCACAGACTTGAACGTTTCTTTTGATAGGACAGTTTTGAAACACTCCTTTTGTAGAATCTGCAAGTGTTTATTTGGAGCGCTTTGACGCCTATGCTGGAAAAGGAAATATCTTCACATAAAAACTAGACAGAAGCATTCTCGGAAACTTCTTTGTGGTGAGTGGATTCTACTCACAGACTTGAATGTTCCTCTTGATACAGCAGTTTGGAAACACTCCTTTTGTGGAATCTGCAAGTGTTTATTTGGATCGCTTTGACGACTATGTTGGAAAAGGAAATATCTTCACCTAAAAACTACACAGAAGCATTCTCAGAAACTTCTCTGTGATGAGTGCATTCAACTCACAGACTTGAACGTTTCTTTTGAGAGGACAGTTTTGAAACACTCCTTTTGTAGAATCTGCAAGTGTTTATTTCGAGCGCTTTGAAGCCTATGCTGGAAAAGGAAGTATCTTCACATAACAACTGCACAGAAGCATTCTCAGAAAATTCTTTGTGTTGATTGCATTCAACTCACAGACTTGAGCCTTTCTTTTGAAAGTGCAGTTTTGAAACATTCTTTTTGTAGTATCTGCAAGTGGAAATTTGGAGCGCTTTAAGGCCTATTCTGGGAAAAGAAATATCTTCACCTAAAAACTAGACAGAAGCATTCTCACAAACTTCTGTGTGATTACTGCATTCAACTCACAGACTTGAACATTCCCTCTGATAGAGCAGTTTGGATACACTCCTTTTGTAGAATCTGCAAGTGTTTATTTGGATCTCTTTGACGCCTATGCTGGAAAAGGAATTATCTTCACCTAAAAACTACACAGAAGCATTCTCAGAAACTTCTCTGTGATGAGTGCATTCAACTCACAAACTTGAACATTGCTTTTGATAGAGCAGTTTGGAAACACTCCTTTAGTAGAATCTGCAAGTGTTTATTTGGAGCGATTTGACGCCTATGCTGGAAAAGGAAATATCTTCACCTAAAAACTACACAGAAGCATTCTCCGAACTTCTGTGTGATGAGTGCATTCAACTCACAGACTTGAACGTTTCTTTTGATAGGACAGTTTTGAAACACTCCTTTCGTAGAATCTGCAAGTGTTTGTTTCGAGCGCTTTGGGGCCTATGCTGGAAAAGGAAGTATATTCACATAACAACTACACAGAAGCATTCTTAGAAACTTCTTTGTGATGAGTGCATTCAACTCACAGACTTGAGCCTTTCTTTTGAAAGAGTAGTTTTGAGACACTCTTTTTGTAGAATCTGCAAGTGGAAATTTGGAGCGCTTTAAGGCCTATTCTGGGAAAAGAAATATCTTCACCTAAAAACTAGACAGAAGCATTCTCACAAACTTCTGTGTGATTACTGCATTCAACTCACAGACTTGAACATTCCCTCTGATAGAGCAGTTTGGATACACTCCTTTTGTAGAATCTGCAAGTGTTTATTTGGATCGCTTTGACGCCTATGCTGGAAAAGGAAATATCTTCACCTAAAAACTACACAGAAGCATTCTCAGAAACTTCTTTGTGATGAGTGCATTCTACTCATAGAGTTGAAGCCTCTTTTTGGTGGAAGAGTTTTCAAGTTCTCTTTTTGTAGAATCTGCAAATGCATATTTGGAGCGCTCTGAGGCCTGGGCTGGGAAATGAAATATCTTCACCTAAAAACTACACAGAAGCATTCTCAGAAACTTCTGTGTGATGAGTGCATTCAACTCACAGACTTGAACTTTTATTTTGATAGGACAGTTTTGAAACACTCCTTTCGTAGGATCTGCAAGTGTTTATTTCGAGCGCTTTCAGGCCTATGCTGGAAAAGGAAGTATCTTCACATAACAACTACACAGAAGCATTCTCAGAAACTTCTTTGTGATGAGTGCATTCAACTCACAGACTTGAGCCATCCTTTTGAAAGAGCAGTTTTGAAACACTCTTTTTGTAGAGTCTGCAAGAGGATATTTGGAGGGCTTTGAGGCCTATGCTGGGAAAAGAAATATCTCCACCTGAAACTAGACAGAAGCATTCTCACAAACTTCTGTGTGATTACTGCATTCAACTCACAGACTTGAACATTCCCTCTGATAGATCAGTTTGGAAACACTCCTTTTGTGGAATCTGCAAGTGTTTATTTGGATCACTTTGAGACCTACGCTGGAAAAGGAAATATCTTCACCTAAAAACTACACAGAAGCATTCTCACAAACTTCTGTCTGACTAGTGCATTCAACTCACAGACTTGAACTTTCCCTCTGATAGAGCAGTTTGGAAACACTCCTTTGGTAGAATCTGCAAGTGTTTATTTGGAGCGCTTTGACGCCTATGCTGGAAAAGGAAATATCTTCACATAAAAACTAGACAGAAGCATTCTCAGAAACTTCTTTGTGGTGAGTGCATTCTACTCACAGACTTGAACATTCCTCTTGATAGAGCAGTTTGGAAACACTCCTTTTGTAGAATCTGCAAGTGTTTATTTGGATCGCTTTGACGCCTATGCTGGAAAAGGAATTATCTTCACCTAAAAACTACACAGAAGCATTCTCAGAAACTTCTCTGTGATGAGTGCATTCAACTCACAGACTTGAACGTTTCTTTTGATACGACAGTTTTGAAACACTCCTTTCGTAGAATCTACAAGTGTTTATTTCGAGCGCTTTGGGGCCTATGCTGGAAAAGGAAGTATCTTCACATAACAACTACACAGAAGCATTCTCAGAAACTTCTTTGTGATGAGTGCATTCAACTCACAGACTTGAGCCTTCCTTTTGAAAGAGCAGTTTTGAAACACTCTTTTTGTAGAATCTGCAAGTGGAAACTTGAAGCGCTTTCAGGCCTATTCTGGAAATGAAATATCTTCACCTAAAAACTAGACAAAAGCATTCTCACAAATTTCTGTGTGATTACTGCATTCAACTCACAGACTTGAACATTCCCTCTGATAGAGCAGTTTGGAAACACTCCTTTTGTAGAATCTGCAAGTGTTTATTTGGATCGCTTTGACGCCTATGCTGGAAAAGGAAATATCTTCACCGAAAAACTACACAGAAGCATTCTCAGAAACTACTCTGTGATGAGTGCATTCAACTCACAGACTTGAACGTTTCTTTTGATAGGACAGTTTTGAAACACTCCTTTCGTAGAATCTGCAAGTGTTTATTTCGAGCGCTTTCAGGCCTATGCTGGAAAAGGAAGTATCTTCACATAACAACTACACAGAAGCATTCTCAGAAACTTCTTTGTGATGAGTGCATTCAACTCACAGACTTGAGCCTTTCTTTTGAAAGAGCAGTTTTGAAACACTCTTTTTATAGAATCTGCAAGTGGATATTTGGAGCGCTTTAAGGCCTTTTCTGGGAAAAGAAATATCTTCACCTAAAAACTGGACAGAAGCATTCTCACAAACTTCTGTGTGATTAGTGCATTCAACTCACAGACTTGAACCTTCCCTTTGATAGAGCAGTTTGGAAACACACCTTTTGTAGAATCTGCAAGTGTTTATTTGGAGCGCTTTTACGCCTATGCTGGAAAAGGAAATATCTTCACATAAAAACTAGACAGAAGCATTCTCGGAAACTTCTTTGTGGTGAGTGGATTCTACTCACAGACTTGAATGTTCCTCTTGATACAGCAGTTTGGAAACACTCCTTTTGTGGAATCTGCAAGTGTTTATTTGGATCGCTTTGACGTCTATGTTGGAAAAGGAAATATCTTCACCTAAAAACTACACAGAAGCATTCTCAGAAACTTCTCTGTGATGAGTGCATTCAACTCACAGACTTGAACGTTTCTTTTGAGAGGACAGTTTTGAAACACTCCTTTTGTAGAATCTGCAAGTGTTTATTTCGAGCGCTTTGAAGCCTATGCTGGAAAAGGAAGTATCTTCACATAACAACTGCACAGAAGCATTCTCAGAAAATTCTTTGTGTTGATTGCATTCAACCCACAGACTTGAGCCTTTCTTTTGAAAGTGCAGTTTTGAAACATTCTTTTTGTAGAATCTGCAAGTGGAAATTTGGAGCGCTTTAAGGCCTATTCTGGGAAAAGAAATATCTTCACCTAAAAACTAGACAGAAGCATTCTCACAAACTTCTGTGTGATTACTGCATTCAACTCACAGACTTGAACATTCCCTCTGATAGAGCAGTTTGGATACACTCCTTTTGTAGAATCTGCAAGTGTTTATTTGGATCTCTTTGACGCCTATGCTGGAAAAGGAATTATCTTCACCTAAAAACTACACAGAAGCATTCTCAGAAACTTCTCTGTGATGAGTGCATTCAACTCACAAACTTGAACATTGCTTTTGATAGAGCAGTTTGGAAACACTCCTTTAGTAGAATCTGCAAGTGTTTATTTGGAGCGATTTGACGCCTATGCTGGAAAAGGAAATATCTTCACCTAAAAACTACACAGAAGCATTCTCCGAACTTCTGTGTGATGAGTGCATTCAACTCACAGACTTGAACGTTTCTTTTGATAGGACAGTTTTGAAACACTCCTTTCGTAGAATCTGCAAGTGTTTGTTTCGAGCGCTTTGGGGCCTATGCTGGAAAAGGAAGTATATTCACATAACAACTACACAGAAGCATTCTTAGAAACTTCTTTGTGATGAGTGCATTCAACTCACAGACTTGAGCCTTTCTTTTGAAAGAGTAGTTTTGAGACACTCTTTTTGTAGAATCTGCAAGTGGAAATTTGGAGCGCTTTAAGGCCTATTCTGGGAAAAGAAATATCTTCACCTAAAAACTAGACAGAAGCATTCTCACAAACTTCTGTGTGATTACTGCATTCAACTCACAGACTTGAACATTCCCTCTGATAGAGCAGTTTGGATACACTCCTTTTGTAGAATCTGCAAGTGTTTATTTGGATCGCTTTGACGCCTATGCTGGAAAAGGAAATATCTTCACCTAAAAACTACACAGAAGCATTCTCAGAAACTTCTTTGTGATGAGTGCATTCTACTCATAGAGTTGAAGCCTCTTTTTGGTGGAAGAGTTTTCAAGTTCTCTTTTTGTAGAATCTGCAAATGCATATTTGGAGCGCTCTGAGGCCTGGGCTGGGAAATGAAATATCTTCACCTAAAAACTACACAGAAGCATTCTCAGAAACTTCTTTGTGATGAGTGCATTCAACTCACAGACTTGAGCCATCCTTTTGAAAGAGCAGTTTTGAAACACTCTTTTTGTAGAGTCTGCAAGTGGATATTTGGAGGGCTTTGAGGCCTATGCTGGGAAAAGAAATATCTCCACCTGAAACTAGACAGAAGCATTCTCACAAACTTCTGTGTGATTACTGCATTCAACTCACAGACTTGAACATTCCCTCTGATAGAGCAGTTTGGAAACACTCCTTTTGTAGAATCTGCAAGTGTTTATTTGGATCACTTTGAGACCTATGCTGGAAAAGGAAATATCTTCACATAAAAACTACACAGAAGCATTCTCACAAACTTCTGTCTGACTAGTGCATTCAACTCACCGACTTGAACATTCCCTCTGATAGAGCAGTTTGGAAACACCCCTTTTGTAGAATCTGCAAGTGTTTATTTGGATCGCTTTGACGCCTATGCTGGAAAAGGAAATATCTTCACCTAAAAACTACACAGAAGAATTCTCAGAAACTTCTCTGTGATGAGTGCATTCAACTCACAGACTTGAACGTTTCTTTTGATAGGACAGTTTTGAAACACTCCTTTTGTAGAATCTGCAAGAGTTTGTTTCGAGCGCTTTGAGGCCTATGTTCGAAAAGGAAGTATCTTCACATAACAACTACACAGAAGCATTCTCAGAAACTTTTTTGTGATGAGTGCATTCAACTCACAGACTTGCGCCTTTCTTTTGAAAGAGCAGTTTTGAAACAATCTTTTTGTAGAATCTGCAAGTGGATATTTGGAGCCCTTTAAGGCCTATTCTGGGAAGAGAAACATCTTCACCTAAAAGCTAGACAGAAGCATTCTCACAAACTTCTGTGTGATTAGTGCATTCAACTCAGAGACTTGAACCTTCCTTTTGATAGAACAGTTTGGAAACACTCCTTTAGTAGAATCTGCAAGTGTTTATTTGGAGCGCTTGGATGCCTATGCTGGAAAAGGAAATATCTTCACATAAAAACTAGACAGAAGCATTCTCAGAAACTTCTTTGTGGTGAGTGGATTCTACTCACAGACTTGAACGTTCCTCTTGATACAGCAGTTTGGAAACACTACTTTTGTAGAATCTGCAAGGGTTTATTTGGATCGGTTTGACGCCTATGCTGGAAAAGGAAATATCTTCACCTAAAAACTACACAGAAGCATTCTCTGAAACTTCTCTGTGATGAGTGCATTCAACTCACAGACTTGAACGTTTCTTTTGACAGGAGAGTTTTGAAACACTCCTTTTGTAGAATCTGCAAGTGTTTATTTCGAGCGCTTTGATGCCTATCCTGGAAAAGGAAGTATCTTCACATAACAATTACACAGAAGCATTCTCAGAAACTTCTTTGTGATGAGTGCATTCAACTCACAGACTTGAGCCTTTCTTTTGAAAGAGCAGTTTTGAAACACTCTTTTTGTGGAATCTGCAAGTGGAAATTTGGAGCACTTTAAAGCCTATTCTGGGAAAAGAAATATCTTCACCTAAAAACTAGACAGAAGCATTCTCACAAACTCCTGTGTGATTACTGCATTCAACTCACAGACATGAACATTCCCTCTGATAGAGCAGTTTGGAAACTCTCCTTTTGTAGAATCTGCAAGTGTTTATTTGGATCGCTTTGACGCCTATGCTGGAAAAGGAAATATCTTCACCTAAAAATTACACAGAAGCATTCTCAGAAATTTCTCTGTGATGAGTGTATTCAACTCACAGACTTGAACGTTTCTTTTGATGGGACAGTTTTGAAACACTCCTTTCGTAGAATCTGCAAGTGTTTATTTCGAGCGCTTTGGGGCCTATGCTGGAAAAGGAAATATCTACACATAACAACTACAAAGAAGGATTCTCAGAAACTTCTTTGTGATGAGTGCATTCAACTCAAAGACTTGAGCCTTTCTTTTGAAAGAGCAGTTTTGAAACACTCTTTTTGTAGAATCTGCAACTGGATACTTGGAACGCTTTAAGTTCTATTCTGGGAAAAGAAATATCTTCACCTAAAAACTGGACAGAAGCATTCTCACAAACTTCTGTGTGATTAGTGCATTCAACTCACAGACTTGAACCTTCCTTTTGATAGAGCAGTTTGGAAACACTCCTTTTGTAGAATCTGCAAGTGTTTATTTGGAGCGCTTGGATGCCTATGCTGGAAAAGGAAATATCTTCACATAAAACTAGACAGAAGCATTGTCAGAAACTTCTTTGTGGTGAGTGGATTCTACTCACCGACTTGAACGCTCCTCTTGATACAGCAGTTTGGAAACACTACTTTTGTAGAATCTGCAAGTGTTTATTTGGATCGGTTTGTCGCCTATGCTGGAAAAGGAAATATCTTCACCTAAAAACTACACAGAAGCATTCTCAGAAACTTCTCTGTGATGAGTGCATTCAACTCACAGACTTGAACGTTTCTTGTGACAGGACAGTTTTGAAACACTCCTTTTGTAGAATCTGCAAGTGTTTATTTCGAGCGCTTTGAGGCCTATGCTGGAAAAGGAAGTATCTTCACATAAAAATTACACAGAAGCATTCTCAGAAACTTCTTTGTGATGAGTGCATTCAACTCACAGACTTGAGCCTTTCTTTTCAAAGAGCAGTTTTGAAACACTCTTTTTGTAGAATCTGCAAGTGGAAATTTGGAGCGCTTTATGGCCTATTCTGGGAAAAGAAATATCTTCACCTAAAAACTAGACAGAGGCATTCTCACAAACTTCTGTGTGATTAGTGCATTCAACTCACAGACTTGAACCTTCCTTTTCATAGAGCAGTTTGGAAACACTCCTTTTGTAGAATCTGCAAGTGTTTATTTGGAGCGCTTTGACGCCTATGCTGGAAAAGGAAATATCTTCACATAAAAACTAGACAGAAGCATTCTCAGAAACTTCTTTGTGGTGTGTGGATTCTACTCACAGACGTGAACTTTCCTCTTGATAGAGCAGTTTGGAAACACTCCTTTTGTAGAATCTGCAAGTGTTTATTTGGATCGCTTTGACGCCTATGCTGGAAAAGGAAATATCTTCACCTAAAAACTACACAGAAGCATTCTCAGCAACTTCTCTGTGATGAGTGCATTCAACTCACAGACTTGAACGTTTCTTTTGACAGGACAGTTTTGAAACACTAATTTTGTAGAATCTGCAAGTGTTTGTTTCGAGCGCTTTGAAGCCTATGCTGGAAAAGGAAGTATCTTCACATAACAACTACACAGAAGCATTCTCAGAATCTTCTTTGTGATGAGTGCATTCAACTCACAGACTTGAGCCTTTCTTTTGAAAGAACAGTTTTGAAACACTCTTTTTGTACAATCTGCAAGTGGAAATCTGGAGCGCTTTAATGCCTATTCTGGGAAAAGGAATATCTTCACCTAAAAACTGGACAGAAGCATTCTCACAAACTTCTGTGGATTAGTGCATTCAACTCACAGACTTGAACCTTCCTTTTGATAGAGCAGTTTGGAAACACTCCTTTTGTAGAATCTGCAAGTGTTTATTTGGAGCGCTTTGACGCCTATGCTGGAAAAGGAAATATCTTCCCCTAAAAACTAGACAGAAGCATTCTCACAAACTCCTGTGTGATTACTGCATTCAACTCACAGACTTGAACATTCCCTCTGATAGAGCAGTTTGGAGACACTCCTTTTGTAGAATGTGCAAGTGTTTATTTGGATCGCTTTGACCCCTATGCTGGAAAAGGAAATACCTTCACCTAAAAATTACACAGAAGAATTCTCAGAAATTTCTCTGTGATGAGTGCATTCAACTCACAGACTTGAACGTTTCTTTTGATGGGACAGTTTTGAAACACTCCTTTCGTAGAATCTGCAAGTGTTTATTTCGAGCGCTTTGGGGCCTATGCTGGAAAAGGAACTATCTTCACATAACAACTACACAGAAGGATTCTCAGAAACTTCTTTGTGATGAGTGCATTCAACTCACAGACTTGAGCCTTCCTTTTGAAAGAGCAGTTTTGAAACACTCTTTTTGTAGAATCTGGAAGTGGTAATTTGGAGCGCTTTAAGGCCTATTCTGGGAAATGAAATATCTTCACCTAAAAACTAGACAGAAGCATTCTCACAAACTTCTGTGTGATTACTGCATTCAACTCACAGACTTGAACATTCCCTCTGATAGAGCAGTTTGGATACACTCCTTTTGTAGAATCTGCAAGTGTTTATTTGGTTCGCTTTGACGCCTATGCTGGAAAAGGGAATATCTTCACCTAAAAACTACACAGAAGCATTCTCAGAAACTTCTCTGTGATGAGTGCATTCAACTCACAGACTAGAACGTTTCTTTTGATAGGACAGTTTTGAAACACTCCTTTTGTAGAATCTGCAAGTGTTTGTTTCGAGCGCTTTGAGGCCTATGCTGGAAAAGGAAGTATCTTCACATAACGACTACACAGAAGCATTCTCAGAAAGTTCTTTGTGATGAGTGCATTCAACTCACAGAATTGAGCCTTCCTTTTGAAAGAGGAGGTTTGACACACTCTTTTTGTAGAATCTGCAAGTGGAAATTTGGAGCGCTTTAAGGCCTATTCTGGGAAAAGAAATAACTTCACCTAAAAACTAGACAGAAGAATTCTCACAAACTTCTGTGTGATTAGTGCATTCAACTCACAGACTTGAACATTGCTTTTGATAGAGCAGTTTGGAAGCACTCCTTTAGTAGAATCTGCAAGTGTTTATTTGGAGCGCTTTGACGCCTATGCTGGAAAAGGAAATCTCTTCACATAAAAACTAGACAGAAGCATTCTCAGAAACTTCTTTGTGATGAGTGCATTCTACTCCTAGAGCTGAAGCCTCTTTTTGGTGGAAGAGTTTTCAGGCTCTCTTTTTGTAGAATCTGCAAGTGCATATTTGGAGCGCTCCGAGGCCTGTGCTGGGAAATGAAATATCTTCACCTAAAAACTACACAGAAGCATTCTGAGACACTTCTGTGTGATCAGTGCATTCAACTCACAGACTTGATCGTTTATTTTGATAGGACAGTTTTGAAACAGTGCTTTCGTAGGATCTGCAAGTGTTTATTTGGAGCGCATTGAGGCCTATGCTGGAAAAGGAAGTATCTTAACATAACAACTACACAGAAGCATTCTCAGAAACTTCTTTGTGATGAGTGCATTCAACTCACAGACTTGAGCCTTTCTTTTGAAAGAGCAGTTTTGAAGCACTCTTTTTATAGAATCTGCAAGAGGATATTTGGAGCGCTTTAAGTTATATTCTGGGAAAAGAAATATCTTCACCTAAAAACTGGACAGAAGCATTCTCAAAAACTTCTGTGTGATTAGTGCATTCAACTCACAGACTTGAACCTTCCTTTTGATAAAGCAGTTTGGAAACACTCCTTTTGTAGAATCTGCAAGTGTTTATTTGGAGCGCTTTGACGCCTATGCTGGAAAAGGAAATATCTTCACCTAAAAACTAGACAGAAGCATTCTCAGAAACTTCCTTGGGTTGAGTGGATTCTACTCACAGACTTGAACGTTCCTCTTGATACTGCAGTTTGGAAACACTCCTTTTGTAGAATCTGCAAGTGTTTATTTGGATCGGTTTGAAGCGTATGCTGGAAAAGGAAAGATCTTCACCTAAAAACTACATAGAAGCATTCTCAGAAACTTCTCTGTGATGAGTGCATTGAACTCACAGACTTGAACGTTTCTTTTGACAGGACAGTTTTGAAACACTCCTTTTGTAGAATCTGCAAGTGTTTATTTCGAGCGCTTTGAGGCCTATGCTGGAAAAGGAAGTATCTTCACATAAACACTACACAGAAGCATTCTCAGAAACTTCTTTGTGATGAGTGCATTCAACTCACAGACTTGAGCCTTTCTTTTGAAAGATCAGATTTGAAACACTCTTTTTGTAGAATCTGAAAGTGGATATTTGCAGCGCTTTAAGGCCTGTTCTGGGAAAAGAAATATCTTCACCTAAAAACTAGACAGAGGCATTCTCACAAACTTCTGTGTGATTAGTGCATTCAACTCACAGACTTGAACCTTCCTTTTGACAGAGCAGTTTGGAAACACTCCTTTTGTAGAATCTGCAAGTGTTTATTTGGAGAGCTTTGACGCCTATGCTGGAAAAGGAAATATCTTCACATAAAAACTAGACAGAAGCATTCTCAGAAACTTCTATGTGATTACTGCATTCAACTCACAGACTTGAACGTTCCTCTTGATACAGCAGTTTGCATACACTGCTTTTGTAGAATCTGCAAGTGTTTATTTGGATCGCTTTGACGCCTATGCTGGAAAAGGAAATATCTTCACCTAAAAACTACACAGAAGCATTCTCAGAAACTTCTTTGTGGTGAGTGGATTCTACTCATGGACTTGAACGTTCCTCTTGATACAGCAGTTTGGAAACACTCCTTTTGTAGAATCTGCAAGTGTTTATTTGGATCGCTTTGACGCCTATGCTGGAAAAGGAAATATCTTCAACTAAAAACTACACAGAAGCATTCTCAGAAACTTCTCTGTGATGAGTGCATTCAACTCACAGACTTGAACGTTTCTTTTGAAAGGACAGTTTTGAAACACTCCTTTTGTAGAATCTGCAAGTGTTTATTTCGAGCGCTTTGAAGCCTATCCTGGAAAAGGAAGTATCTTCACATAACAACTACACAGAAGCATTCTCAGAAACTTCTTTGTGATGAGTGCATTCAACTCACAGACTTGAGCCTTTCTTTTGAAAGAGCAGTTTTGAAACACTCTTTTTGTAGAATCTGCAACTGGATACTTGGAACGCCTTAAGTTATATTCTGGGAAAAGAAATATCTTCAACTAAAAACTGGACAGAAGCATTCTCACAAACTTCTGTCTGATTCGTGCATTCAACTCACAGACTTGAACCTTCCTTTTGATAGAGCAGTTTGGAAACACTCCTTTTGTAGAATCTGCAAGTGTTTATTTGGAGAGCTTTGACGCCTATGCTGAAAAAGGAAATATCTTCACCTGAAAACTAGACAGAAGCATTCTCACAAACTTCTGTGTGATTACTGCATTCAACTCACAGACTTGAACATTCCCTCTGATAGAGCAGTTTGGATACACTCCTTTTGTAGAATCTGCAGGTGTTTATTTGGATCGCTTTGACGCCTATGCTGGAAAAGGAAATATCTTCACCTAAAAACCACACAGAAGCATTCTCAGAAACTTCTGTGTGATGAGTGCATTCAACTCACAGGCTTGAACGTTTCTTTTGATAGGACAGTTTTGAAACACTCCTTTTGTAGAATCTGCAAGTGTTTGTTTCGAGCGCTTTGAGGCCTATGCTGGAAAAGGAAGTATCTTCACATAACAACTACACAGAAACATTCTCAGAAACTTCTTTGTGATGAGGGCATTCAACTCACAGACTTGAGCCTTTCTTTTGAAAGAGCAGTTTTGAAACACTCTTTTTGTAGAATCTGCAACTGGATACTTGGAACGCTTTAAGTTATATTCTGGGAAAAGAAATATCTTCACCTAAAAACTGGACAGAAGCATTCTCACAAACTTCTGTGTGATTAGTGCATTCAACTCACAGACTTGAACATTCCTTTTGATAGAGCAGTTTGGAAACACTACTTTTGTAGAATGTCCAAGTGTTTATTTGGAGCGCTTTGACGCCTATGCTGGAAAAGGAAATATCTTCACCTAAAAACTACACAGAAGCATTCTCACAAACTTCTGTGTGATTACTGCATTCAACTCACAGACTTGAACATTCCCTCTGATAGAGCAGTTTGGATGCACTCCTTTTGTAGAATCTGCAAGTGTTTATTTGGATCGGTTTGACGCCTATGCTGGAAAAGGAAATATCTTCACCTAAAAACTACACAGAAGCATTCTCAGAAACTTCTCTGTGATGAGTGCATTCAACTCACAGACTTGAACCTTTCTTTTGACAGGACAGTTTTGAAACACTCCTTTTGTAGAATCTGCAAGTGTTTATTTCGAGCGCTTTGAGGCCTATGCTGGATAAGGAAGTATCTTCACATAAAAACTACACAATAGCATTCTCAGAAACTTCTTTGTGATGAGTGCATTCAACTCACAGACTTGAGCCTTTCTTTTGAAAGAGCAGTTTTGAAACAGTCTTTTTGTAGAATCTGCAAGTGGAAATTTGGAGCGCTTTAAGGCCTATTCTGGGAAAAGAAATATCTTCACCTAAAAACTAGACAGAGGCATTCTCACAAACTTCTGTGTGATTAGTGCATTCAACTCACAGACTTGAACCTTCCTTTTGATAGAGCAGTTTGGAAACACTCCTTTTGTAGAATCTGCAAGTGTTTATTTGGAGCGCTTTGACGCCTATGCTGGAAAAGGAAGTATCTTCACATAACAACTACACAGAAGCATTCTCAGAAACTTCTTTGTGATGAGTGCATTCAACTCACAGACTTGAGCCTTTCTTTTGAAAGAGCAGTTTTGAAACACTCTTTTTGTAGAATCTGCAAGTGGAAATTTGGAGCGCTTAAAGGCCTATTCTGGGAAAAGAAATATCTTCACCTAAAAACTAGACAGAAGCATTCTCACAAACTTCTGTGTGATTACTGCATTCAACTCACAGACTTGAACATTCCCTCTGATAGAGCAGTTTGGAAACACTCCTTTTGTAGAATCTGCAAGTGTTTATTTGGATCGCTTTGACGCCTATGCTGGAAAAGGAAATATCTTCACCTAAAAACTACACAGAAGCATTCTCAGAAACTTCTCTGTGATGAGTGCATTCAACTCACAGACTTGAACGTTTCTTTTGATAGGACAGTTTTGAAACACTCCTTTCGTAGAATCTGCAAGCGTTTATTTCGAGCGCTTTGGGGCCTATGCTGGAAAAGGAAGTATCTTCACATAACAACTACACAGAAGCATTCTCAGAAACTTCTTTGTGATGAGTGCATTCAACTCACAGACTTGAGCCTTCCTTTTGAAAGAGCAGTTTTGAAACACTCCTTTTGTAGAATCTGCAATTGGAAATTTGGAGCGCTTTAAGGCCTACTCTTGGAAAAGAAATATTTTCACCAAAAAACTAGACAGAAGCATTCTCACAAACTTCTGTGTGATTACTGCATTCAACTCACAGACTTGAACATTCCCTCTGATAGAGCAGTTTGGATACACACCTTTTGTAGAATCTGCAAGTGTTTATTTGGATCGCTTTGACGCCTATGCTGGAAAAGGAAGTATCTTCACATAACAACTACACAGAAGCATTCTCAGAAACTTCTTTGTGATGAGTGCATTCTACTCATAGAGTTGAAGCCTCTTTTTGGTGGAAGAGTTTTCAAGCTCTCTTTTTGTAGAATCTGCAAATGCATATTTGGAGCGCTCTGAGGCCTGTGCTGGGAAATGAAATATCTTCACCTAAAAACTACACAGAAGCATTCTCAGAAACTTCTGTGTGATGAGTGCATTCAACTCACAGACTTGAACGTTTATTTTGATAGGACAGTTTTGAAACACTCCTTTCGTAGGATCTGCAAGTGTTTATTTCGAGCGCACTGAGGCCTGTGCTGGAAAAGGAAGTATCTTCACATAAAAACTACACAGAAGCATTCTCACAAACTTCTGTCTGACTAGTGCATTCAACTCACCGACTTGAACATTCCCTCTGATAGAGCAGTTTGGAAACACCCCTTTTGTAGAATCTGCAAGTGTTTATTTGGATCGCTTTGACGCCTATGCTGGAAAAGGAAATATCTTCACCTAAAAACTACACAGAAGAATTCTCAGAAACTTCTCTGTGATGAGTGCATTCAACTCACAGACTTGAACGTTTCTTTTGATAGGACAGTTTTGAAACACTCCTTTTGTAGAATCTGCAAGTGTTTGTTTCGAGCGCTTTGAGGCCTATGTTCGAAAAGGAAGTATCTTCACATAACAACTACACAGAAGCATTCTCAGAAACTTTTTTGTGATGAGTGCATTCAACTCACAGACTTGCGCCTTTCTTTTGAAAGAGCAGTTTTGAAACAATCTTTTTGTAGAATCTGCAAGTGGATATTTGGAGCCCTTTAAGGCCTATTCTGGGAAGAGAAACATCTTCACCTAAAAGCTAGACAGAAGCATTCTCACAAACTTCTGTGTGATTAGTGCATTCAACTCAGAGACTTGAACCTTCCTTTTGATAGAACAGTTTGGAAACACTCCTTTAGTAGAATCTGCAATTGTTTATTTGGAGCGATTTGACGCCTATGCGGGAAAAGGAAATATCTTCACATAAAAACTAGACAGAAGCATTCTCAGAAACTTCTTTGTGGTGAGTGCATTCTACTCACAGACTTGAACTTTCCTCTTGATACAGCAGTTTGGAAACACTACTTTTGTAGAATCTGCAAGTGTTTATTTGGATCGGTTTGACGCCTATGCTGGAAAAGGAAATATCTTCACCTAAAAACTACACAGAAGCATTCTCTGAAACTTCTCTGTGATGAGTGCATTCAACTCACAGACTTGAACGTTTCTTTTGACAGGAGAGTTTTGAAACACTCCTTTTGTAGAATCTGCAAGTGTTTATTTCGAGCGCTTTGATGCCTATCCTGGAAAAGGAAGTATCTTCACATAACAATTACACAGAAGCATTCTCAGAAACTTCTTTGTGATGAGTGCATTCAACTCACAGACTTGAGCCTTTCTTTTGAAAGAGCAGTTTTGAAACACTCTTTTTGTGGAATCTGCAAGTGGAAATTTGGAGCGCTTTAAAGCCTATTCTGGGAAAAGAAATATCTTCACCTAAAAACTAGACAGAAGCATTCTCACAAACTCCTGTGTGATTACTGCATTCAACTCACAGAAATGAACATTCCCTCTGATAGAGCAGTTTGGAAACTCTCCTTTTGTAGAATCTGCAAGTGTTTATTTGGATCGCTTTGACGCCTATGCTGGAAAAGGAAATATCTTCACCTAAAAATTACACAGAAGCATTCTCAGAAATTTCTCTGTGATGAGTGCATTCAACTCACAGACTTGAACGTTTCTTTTGATGGGACAGTTTTGAAACACTCCTTTCGTAGAATCTGCAAGTGTTTATTTCGAGCGCTTTGGGGCCTATGCTGGAAAAGGAAATATCTACACATAACAACTACAAAGAAGGATTCTCAGAAACTTCTTTGTGATGAGTGCATTCAACTCAAAGACTTGAGCCTTTCTTTTGAAAGAGCAGTTTTGAAACACTCTTTTTGTAGAATCTGCAACTGGATACTTGGAACGCTTTAAGTTCTATTCTGGGAAAAGAAATATCTTCACCTAAAAACTGGACAGAAGCATTCTCACAAACTTCTGTGTGATTAGTGCATTCAACTCACAGACTTGAACCTTCCTTTTGATAGAGCAGTTTGGAAACACTCCTTTTGTAGAATCTGCAAGTGTTTATTTGGAGCGCTTGGATGCCTATGCTGGAAAAGGAAATATCTTCACATAAAAACTAGATAGAAGCATTCTCAGAAACTTCTTTGTGGTGAGTGGATTCTACTCACAGACTTGAACGTTCCTCTTGATACAGCAGTTTGGAAACACTACTTTTGTAGAATCTGCAAGTGTTTATTTGGATCGGTTTGACGCCTATGCTGGAAAAGGAAATATCTTCACCTAAAAACTACACAGAAGCATTCTCTGAAACTTCTCTGTGATGAGTGCATTCAACTCACAGACTTGAACGTTTCTTTTGACAGGAGAGTTTTGAAACACTCCTTTTGTAGAATCTGCAAGTGTTTATTTCGAGCGCTTTGAAGCCTATCCTGGAAAAGGAAGTATCTTCACATAACAATTACACAGAAGCATTCTCAGAAACTTCTTTGTGATGAGTGCATTCAACTCACAGACTTGAGCCTTTCTTTTGAAAGAGCAGTTTTGAAACACTCTTTTTGTGGAATCTGCAAGTGGAAATTTGGAGCGCTTTAAGGCCTATTCTGGGAAAAGAAATATCTTCACCTAAAAACTAGACAGAAGCATTCTCACAAACTCCTGTGTGATTACTGCATTCAACTCACGGAAATGAACATTCCCTCTGATAGAGCAGTTTGGAAACTCTCCTTTTGTAGAATCTGCAAGTGTTTATTTGGATCGCTTTGACGCCCATGCTGGAAAAGGAAATATCTTCACCTAAAAATTACACAGAAGCATTCTCAGAAATTTCTCTGTGATGAGTGCATTCAACTCACAGACTTGAACGTTTCTTTTGATGGGACAGTTTTGAAACACTCCTTTCGTAGAATCTGCAAGTGTTTATTTCGAGCGCTTTGGGGCCTATGCTGGAAAAGGAAATATCTACACATAACAACTACACAGAAGGATTCTCAGAAACTTCTTTGTGATGAGTGCATTCATCTGACAGACTTGAGCCTTCCTTTTGAAAGAGCAGTTTTGAAACACTCTTTTTGTAGAATCTGCAAGTGGAAATTTGGAGCGCTTTAAGGCCTATTCTGGGAAATGAAATATCTTCACCTAAAAACTAGACAGAAGCATTCTCACAAACTTCTGTGTGATTACTGCATTCAACTCACATACTTGAACATTCCCTCTGATAGAGCAGTTTGGATACACTTCTTTTGTAGAATCTGCAAGTGTTTGTTTCGAGCGCTTTGAGGCCTATGCTGGAAAAGGAAGTATCTTCACATAACGACTACACAGAAGCATTCTCAGAAAGTTCTTTGTGATGAGTGCATTCAACTCACAGAACTGAAGCCTCTTTTTGGTGGAAGAGTTTTCAGGCTCTCTTTTTGTAGAATCTGCAAGTGCATATTTGGAGCGCTCCGAGGCCTGTGCTGGGAAATGAAATATCTTCACCTAAAAAGTACACAGAAGCATTCTCAGAAACTTCTGTGTGATCAGTGCATTCAACTCACAGACTTGATCGTTTATTTTGATAGGACTGTTTTGAAACACTGCTTTCGTAGGATCTGCAAGTGTTTATTTGGAGCGCATTGAGGCCTATGCTGGAAAAGGAAGTATCTTCACATAACAACTACACAGAAGCATTCTCAGAAACTTCTTTGGGATGAGTGCATTCAACTCACAGACTTGAGCCTTTCTTTTGAAAGAGCAGTTTTGAAACACTCTTTTTATAGAATCTGCAAGAGGATATTTGGAGCGCTTTAAGTTATATTCTGGGAAAAGAAATATCTTCACCTGAAACTAGACAGAAGCATTCTCACACACTTCTGTGTGATTAGTGCATTCAACTCACAGACTTGAACCTTCCTTTTGATAGAGCAGTTTGGAAACACTCCTTTTGTGGAATCTGCAAGTGTTTATTTGGAGCGCTTTGACGCCTATGCTGGAAAAGGAAATATCTTCACATAAAACTAGACAGAAGCATTCTCAGAAACTTCTTTGTGGTGAGTGGATTCTACTCACAGACTTGAACGCTCCTCTTGATACAGCAGTTTGGAAACACTACTTTTGTAGAATCTGCAAGTGTTTATTTGGATCGCTTTGACGCCTATGCTGGAAAAGGAAATATCTTCACCTAAAAACTACACAGAAGCATTCTCAGAAACTTCTGTGTGATTACTGCATTCAATTCACAGAGTTAAACATTCCCTCTGATAGAGCAGTTTCGATACACTCCTTTTGTAGAATCTGCAAGTGTTTATTTCGATCGCTTTGACGCCTATGCTGGAAAAGGAAATATATTCACCTAGAAACTACACAGAAGCATTCTCAGAAACTTCTCTGTGATGAGTGCATTCAACTCACAGACTTGAACGTTTCTTTTGATAGGACAGTTTTGAAACACTCCTTTTGTAGAATCTGCAAGTGTTTATTTCGAGCGCTTTGAGGCCTATGCTGGAAAAGGAAGTATCTTCACATAACAACTACACAGAAGCATTCTCAGAAACTTCTTTGTGATGAGTGCATTCAACACACAGACTTGAGCCTTTCTTTTGAAAGAGCAGTTTTGAAACACTCTTTTTATAGAATCTGCAAGTGGATATTTGGAGCGCTTTAAGGCCTTTTCTGGGAAAAGAAATATCTTCACCTAAAAACTGGACAGAAGCATTCTCACAAACTTCTGTGTGATTAGTGCATTCAACTCACAGACTTGAACCTTCCCTTTGATAGAGCAGTTTGGAAACACTCCTTTTGTAGAATCTGCAAGTGTTTATTTGGAGCGCTTTTACGCCTATGCTGGAAAAGGAAATATCTTCACATAAAAACTAGACAGAAGGATTCTCGGAAACTTCTTTGTGGTGAGTGGATTCTACTCACAGACTTGAACATTCCCTCTGATAGAGCAGTTTGGAAACACCCCTTTCGTAGAATCTGCAAGTGTTTATTTGGATCGCTTTGACGCCTATGCTGGAAAAGGAAATATCTTCACCTAAAAACTACACAGAAGCATTCTCAGAAACTTCTCTTTGATGAGTGCATTCAACTCACAGACTTGAACGTTTCTTTTGATAGGACAGTTTTGAAACACTCCTTTTGTAGAATCTGCAAGTGTTTATTTGGAGCGCTTTGACGCCTATGCTGGAAAAGGAAATATCTTCACATAAAAACTAGACAGAAGCATTCTCGGAAACTTCTTTGTGGTGAGTGGATTCTACTCACAGACTTGAATGTTCCTCTTGATACAGCAGTTTGGAAACACTCCTTTTGTGGAATCTGCAAGTGTTTATTTGGATCGCTTTGACGACTATGTTGGAAAAGGAAATATCTTCACCTAAAAACTACACAGAAGCATTCTCAGAAACTTCTCTGTGATGAGTGCATTCAACTCACAGACTTGAACGTTTCTTTTGAGAGGACAGTTTTGAAACACTCCTTTTGTAGAATCTGCAAGTGTTTATTTCGAGCGCTTTGAAGCCTATGCTGGAAAAGGAAGTATCTTCACATAACAACTGCACAGAAGCATTCTCAGAAAATTCTTTGTGTTGATTGCATTCAACTCACAGACTTGAGCCTTTCTTTTGAAAGTGCAGTTTTGAAACATTCTTTTTGTAGTATCTGCAAGTGGAAATTTGGAGCGCTTTAAGGCCTATTGTGGGAAAAGAAATATCTTCACCTAAAAACTAGACAGAAGCATTCTCACAAACTTCTGTGTGATTACTGCATTCAACTCACAGACTTGAACATTCCCTCTGATAGAGCAGTTTGGATACACTCCTTTTGTAGAATCTGCAAGTGTTTATTTGGATCTCTTTGACGCCTATGCTGGAAAAGGAATTATCTTCACCTAAAAACTACACAGAAGCATTCTCAGAAACTTCTCTGTGATGAGTGCATTCAACTCACAAACTTGAACATTGCTTTTGATAGAGCAGTTTGGAAACACTCCTTTAGTAGAATCTGCAAGTGTTTATTTGGAGCGATTTGACGCCTATGCTGGAAAAGGAAATATCTTCACCTAAAAACTACACAGAAGCATTCTCCGAACTTCTGTGTGATGAGTGCATTCAACTCACAGACTTGAACGTTTCTTTTGATAGGACAGTTTTGAAACACTCCTTTCGTAGAATCTGCAAGTGTTTGTTTCGAGCGCTTTGGGGCCTATGCTGGAAAAGGAAGTATATTCACATAACAACTACACAGAAGCATTCTTAGAAACTTCTTTGTGATGAGTGCATTCAACTCACAGACTTGAGCCTTTCTTTTGAAAGAGTAGTTTTGAGACACTCTTTTTGTAGAATCTGCAAGTGGAAATTTGGAGCGCTTTAAGGCCTATTCTGGGAAAAGAAATATCTTCACCTAAAAACTAGACAGAAGCATTCTCACAAACTTCTGTGTGATTACTGCATTCAACTCACAGACTTGAACATTCCCTCTGATAGAGCAGTTTGGATACACTCCTTTTGTAGAATCTGCAAGTGTTTATTTGGATCGCTTTGACGCCTATGCTGGAAAAGGAAATATCTTCACCTAAAAACTACACAGAAGCATTCTCAGAAACTTCTTTGTGATGAGTGCATTCTACTCATAGAGTTGAAGCCTCTTTTTGGTGGAAGAGTTTTCAAGTTCTCTTTTTGTAGAATCTGCAAATGCATATTTGGAGCGCTCTGAGGCCTGGGCTGGGAAATGAAATATCTTCACCTAAAAACTACACAGAAGCATTCTCAGAAACTTCTGTGTGATGAGTGCATTCAACTCACAGACTTGAACTTTTATTTTGATAGGACAGTTTTGAAACACTCCTTTCGTAGGATCTGCAAGTGTTTATTTCGAGCGCTTTCAGGCCTATGCTGGAAAAGGAAGTATCTTCACATAACAACTACACAGAAGCATTCTCAGAAACTTCTTTGTGATGAGTGCATTCAACTCACAGACTTGAGCCATCCTTTTGAAAGAGCAGTTTTGAAACACTCTTTTTGTAGAGTCTGCAAGAGGATATTTGGAGGGCTTTGAGGCCTATGCTGGGAAAAGAAATATCTCCACCTGAAACTAGACAGAAGCATTCTCACAAACTTCTGTGTGATTACTGCATTCAACTCACAGACTTGAACATTCCCTCTGATAGATCAGTTTGGAAACACTCCTTTTGTGGAATCTGCAAGTGTTTATTTGGATCACTTTGAGACCTACGCTGGAAAAGGAAATATCTTCACCTAAAAACTACACAGAAGCATTCTCACAAACTTCTGTCTGACTAGTGCATTCAACTCACAGACTTGAACTTTCCCTCTGATAGAGCAGTTTGGAAACACTCCTTTGGTAGAATCTGCAAGTGTTTATTTGGAGCGCTTTGACGCCTATGCTGGAAAAGGAAATATCTTCACATAAAAACTAGACAGAAGCATTCTCAGAAACTTCTTTGTGGTGAGTGCATTCTACTCACAGACTTGAACATTCCTCTTGATAGAGCAGTTTGGAAACACTCCTTTTGTAGAATCTGCAAGTGTTTATTTGGATCGCTTTGACGCCTATGCTGGAAAAGGAATTATCTTCACCTAAAAACTACACAGAAGCATTCTCAGAAACTTCTCTGTGATGAGTGCATTCAACTCACAGACTTGAACGTTTCTTTTGATACGACAGTTTTGAAACACTCCTTTCGTAGAATCTACAAGTGTTTATTTCGAGCGCTTTGGGGCCTATGCTGGAAAAGGAAGTATCTTCACATAACAACTACACAGAAGCATTCTCAGAAACTTCTTTGTGATGAGTGCATTCAACTCACAGACTTGAGCCTTCCTTTTGAAAGAGCAGTTTTGAAACACTCTTTTTGTAGAATCTGCAAGTGGAAACTTGAAGCGCTTTCAGGCCTATTCTGGAAATGAAATATCTTCACCTAAAAACTAGACAAAAGCATTCTCACAAATTTCTGTGTGATTACTGCATTCAACTCACAGACTTGAACATTCCCTCTGATAGAGCAGTTTGGAAACACTCCTTTTGTAGAATCTGCAAGTGTTTATTTGGATCGCTTTGACGCCTATGCTGGAAAAGGAAATATCTTCACCGAAAAACTACACAGAAGCATTCTCAGAAACTACTCTGTGATGAGTGCATTCAACTCACAGACTTGAACGTTTCTTTTGATAGGACAGTTTTGAAACACTCCTTTCGTAGAATCTGCAAGTGTTTATTTCGAGCGCTTTCAGGCCTATGCTGGAAAAGGAAGTATCTTCACATAACAACTACACAGAAGCATTCTCAGAAACTTCTTTGTGATGAGTGCATTCAACTCACAGACTTGAGCCTTTCTTTTGAAAGAGCAGTTTTGAAACACTCTTTTTATAGAATCTGCAAGTGGATATTTGGAGCGCTTTAAGGCCTTTTCTGGGAAAAGAAATATCTTCACCTAAAAACTGGACAGAAGCATTCTCACAAACTTCTGTGTGATTAGTGCATTCAACTCACAGACTTGAACCTTCCCTTTGATAGAGCAGTTTGGAAACACACCTTTTGTAGAATCTGCAAGTGTTTATTTGGAGCGCTTTTACGCCTATGCTGGAAAAGGAAATATCATCACATAAAAACTAGACAGAAGCATTCTCGGAAACTTCTTTGTGGTGAGTGGATTCTACTCACAGACTTGAATGTTCCTCTTGATACAGCAGTTTGGAAACACTCCTTTTGTGGAATCTGCAAGTGTTTATTTGGATCGCTTTGACGTCTATGTTGGAAAAGGAAATATCTTCACCTAAAAACTACACAGAAGCATTCTCAGAAACTTCTCTGTGATGAGTGCATTCAACTCACAGACTTGAACGTTTCTTTTGAGAGGACAGTTTTGAAACACTCCTTTTGTAGAATCTGCAAGTGTTTATTTCGAGCGCTTTGAAGCCTATGCTGGAAAAGGAAGTATCTTCACATAACAACTGCACAGAAGCATTCTCAGAAAATTCTTTGTGTTGATTGCATTCAACCCACAGACTTGAGCCTTTCTTTTGAAAGTGCAGTTTTGAAACATTCTTTTTGTAGAATCTGCAAGTGGAAATTTGGAGCGCTTTAAGGCCTATTCTGGGAAAAGAAATATCTTCACCTAAAAACTAGACAGAAGCATTCTCACAAACTTCTGTGTGATTACTGCATTCAACTCACAGACTTGAACATTCCCTCTGATAGAGCAGTTTGGATACACTCCTTTTGTAGAATCTGCAAGTGTTTATTTGGATCTCTTTGACGCCTATGCTGGAAAAGGAATTATCTTCACCTAAAAACTACACAGAAGCATTCTCAGAAACTTCTCTGTGATGAGTGCATTCAACTCACAAACTTGAACATTGCTTTTGATAGAGCAGTTTGGAAACACTCCTTTAGTAGAATCTGCAAGTGTTTATTTGGAGCGATTTGACGCCTATGCTGGAAAAGGAAATATCTTCACCTAAAAACTACACAGAAGCATTCTCCGAACTTCTGTGTGATGAGTGCATTCAACTCACAGACTTGAACGTTTCTTTTGATAGGACAGTTTTGAAACACTCCTTTCGTAGAATCTGCAAGTGTTTGTTTCGAGCGCTTTGGGGCCTATGCTGGAAAAGGAAGTATATTCACATAACAACTACACAGAAGCATTCTTAGAAACTTCTTTGTGATGAGTGCATTCAACTCACAGACTTGAGCCTTTCTTTTGAAAGAGTAGTTTTGAGACACTCTTTTTGTAGAATCTGCAAGTGGAAATTTGGAGCGCTTTAAGGCCTATTCTGGGAAAAGAAATATCTTCACCTAAAAACTAGACAGAAGCATTCTCACAAACTTCTGTGTGATTACTGCATTCAACTCACAGACTTGAACATTCCCTCTGATAGAGCAGTTTGGATACACTCCTTTTGTACAATCTGCAAGTGTTTATTTGGATCGCTTTGACGCCTATGCTGGAAAAGGAAATATCTTCACCTAAAAACTACACAGAAGCATTCTCAGAAACTTCTTTGTGATGAGTGCATTCTACTCATAGAGTTGAAGCCTCTTTTTGGTGGAAGAGTTTTCAAGTTCTCTTTTTGTAGAATCTGCAAATGCATATTTGGAGCGCTCTGAGGCCTGGGCTGGGAAATGAAATATCTTCACCTAAAAACTACACAGAAGCATTCTCAGAAACTTCTGTGTGATGAGTGCATTCAACTCACAGACTTGAACTTTTATTTTGATAGGACAGTTTTGAAACACTCCTTTCGTAGGATCTGCAAGTGTTTATTTCGAGCGCACTGAGGCCTCTGCTGGAAAAGGAAGTATCTTCACATAACAACTACACAGAAGCATTCTCAGAAACTTCTTTGTGATGAGTGCATTCAACTCACAGACTTGAGCCATCCTTTTGAAAGAGCAGTTTTGAAACACTCTTTTTGTAGAGTCTGCAAGAGGATATTTGGAGGGCTTTGAGGCCTATGCTGGGAAAAGAAATATCTCCACCTGAAACTAGACAGAAGCATTCTCACAAACTTCTGTGTGATTACTGCATTCAACTCACAGACTTGAACATTCCCTCTGATAGATCAGTTTGGAAACACTCCTTTTGTGGAATCTGCAAGTGTTTATTTGGATCACTTTGAGACCTACGCTGGAAAAGGAAATATCTTCACCTAAAAACTACACAGAAGCATTCTCACAAACTTCTGTCTGACTAGTGCATTCAACTCACAGACTTGAACTTTCCCTCTGATAGAGCAGTTTGGAAACACTCCTTTGGTAGAATCTGCAAGTGTTTATTTGGAGCGCTTTGACGCCTATGCTGGAAAAGGAAATATCTTCACATAAAAACTAGACAGAAGCATTCTCAGAAACTTCTTTGTGGTGAGTGCATTCTACTCACAGACTTGAACATTCCTCTTGATAGAGCAGTTTGGAAACACTCCTTTTGTAGAATCTGCAAGTGTTTATTTGGATCGCTTTGACGCCTATGCTGGAAAAGGAATTATCTTCACCTAAAAACTACACAGAAGCATTCTCAGAAACTTCTCTGTGATGAGTGCATTCAACTCACAGACTTGAACGTTTCTTTTGATAGGACAGTTTTGAAACACTCCTTTCGTAGAATCTGCAAGTGTTTATTTCGAGCGCTTTGGGGCCTATGCTGGAAAAGGAAGTATCTTCACATAACAACTACACAGAAGCATTCTCAGAAACTTCTTTGTGATGAGTGCATTCAACTCACAGACTTGAGCCTTCCTTTTGAAAGAGCAGTTTTGAAACACTCTTTTTGTAGAATCTGCAAGTGGAAACTTGAAGCGCTTTCAGGCCTATTCTGGAAATGAAATATCTTCACCTAAAAACTAGACAAAAGCATTCTCACAAATTTCTGTGTGATTACTGCATTCAACTCACAGACTTGAACATTCCCTCTGATAGAGCAGTTTGGAAACACTCCTTTTGTAGAATCTGCAAGTGTTTATTTGGATCGCTTTGACGCCTATGCTGGAAAAGGAAATATCTTCACCGAAAAACTACACAGAAGCATTCTCAGAAACTACTCTGTGATGAGTGCATTCAACTCACAGACTTGAACGTTTCTTTTGATAGGACAGTTTTGAAACACTCCTTTCGTAGAATCTGCAAGTGTTTATTTCGAGCGCTTTCAGGCCTATGCTGGAAAAGGAAGTATCTTCACATAACAACTACACAGAAGCATTCTCAGAAACTTCTTTGTGATGAGTGCATTCAACTCACAGACTTGAGCCATCCTTTTGAAAGAGCAGTTTTGAAACACTCTTTTTGTAGAGTCTGCAAGTGGATATTTGGAGGGCTTTGAGGCCTATGCTGGGAAAAGAAATATCTCCACCTGAAACTAGACAGAAGCATTCTCACAAACTTCTGTGTGATTACTGCATTCAACTCACAGACTTGAACATTCCCTCTGATAGAGCAGTTTGGAAACACTCCTTTTGTAGAATCTGCAAGTGTTTGTTTGGATCGCTTTGACGCCTATGCTGGAAAAGGAAATATCTTCAACTAAAAACTACACAGAAGCATTCTCAGAAACTTCTCTGTGATGAGTGCATTCAACTCACAGACTTGAACGTTTCTTTTGATAGGACAGTTTTGAAACACTCATTTCGTAGAATCTGCAAGTGTTTATTTCGAGCGCTTTGAGGCCTATGCTGGAAAAGGAAGTATCTTCACATAACAACTACACAGAAGCATTCTCAGAAACTTCTTTGTGATGAGTGCATTCAACTCACAGACTTGAGCCTTCCTTTTGAAAGAGCAGTTTTGAAACACTCTTTTTGTAGAATCTGCAAGTGGAAATTTGGAGCGCTTTAAGGCCTACTCTGGGAAAAGAAATATCTTCACCAAAAAACTAGACAGAAGCATTCTCACAAACTTCTGTGTGATTACTGCATTCAACTCACAGACTTGAATATTCCCTCTGATAGAGCAGTTTGGATACACTCCTTTTGTAGAATCTGCAAGTGTTTATTTGGATCGCTTTGACGCCTATGCTGGAAAAGGAAATATCTTCACCTAAAAACTACACAGAAGCATTCTCAGAAACTTCTCTGTGATGAGTGCATTCAACTCACAGACTTGAACATTCCCTCTGATAGAGCAGTTTGGAAACACTCCTTTAGTAGAATCTGCATGTGTTTATTTGGAGCGCTTTGACGCCTATGCTGGAAAAGGAAATATCTTCACATAAAAACTAGACAGAAGCATTCTCAGAAACTTCTTTGTGGTGAGTGCATTCTACTCACAGACTTGAACATTCCTCTCGATAGAGCAGTTTGGAAACACTCCTTTTTTAGAATCTGCAAGTGTTTATTTGGATCGCTTTGACGCCTATGCTGGAAAAGGAAATATCTTCACCTAAAAACTACACAGAAGCATTCTCAGAAACTTCTCTGTGATGAGTGCATTCAACTCACAGACTTGAACATTGCTTTTGATAGAGCAGTTTGGAAACACTCCTTTTGTAGAATCTGCAAGTGTTTATTTGGATCACTTTGAGACCTATGCTGGAAAAGGAAATATCGTCACATAAAAACTACACAGAAGCATTCTCACAAACTTCTGTCTGACTAGTGCATTCAACTCACAGACTTGAACATTCCCTCTGATAGAGCAGTTTGGAAACACCCCTTTTGTAGAATCTGCAAGTGTTTATTTGGAGCGCTTTGACGCCTATGCTGGAAAAGGAAATATCTTCACCTAAAAACTACACAGAAGCATTCTCAGAAATTTCTCTGTGATGAGTGCATTCAACTCACAGACTTGAACATTGCTTTTGATGGAGCAGTTTGGAAGCACTCCTTTAGTAGAATCTGCAAGTGTTTATTTGGATCGCTTTGACGCCTATGCTGGAAAAGGAAATAACTTCACCTAAAAACTACACAGAAGCATTCTCAGAAACTTCTGTGTGATGAGTGCATTCAACTCACAGGCTTGAACGTTTCTTTTGATAGGACAGTTTTGAAACACTCCTTTTGTAGAATCTGCAAGTGTTTGTTTCGAGCGCTTTGAGGCCTATGCTGGAAAAGGAACTATCTTCACATAACAACTACACAGAAACATTCTCAGAAACTTCTTTGTGATGAGTGCATTCAACTCACAGACTTGAGCCTTTCTTTTGAAAGAGCAGTTTTGAAACACTCTTTTTGTAGAATCTGCAACTGGATACTTGGAACGCTTTAAGTTATATTCTGGGAAAAGAAATATCTTCACCTAAAAACTGGACAGAAGCATTCTCACAAACTTCTGTGTGATTAGTGCATTCAACTCACAGACTTGAACATTTCTTTTGATAGAGCAGTTTGGAAACACTACTTTTGTAGAATGTCCAAGTGTTTATTTGGAGCGCTTTGACGCCTATGCTGGAAAAGGAAATATCTTCACCTAAAAACTACACAGAAGCATTCTCACAAACTTCTGTGTGATTACTGCATTCAACTCACAGACTTGAACATTCCCTCTGATAGAGCAGTTTGGATGCACTCCTTTTGTAGAATCTGCAAGTGTTTATTTGGATCGGTTTGACGCCTATGCTGGAAAAGGAAATATCTTCACCTAAAAACTACACAGAAGCATTCTCAGAAACTTCTCTGTGATGAGTGCATTCAACTCACAGACTTGAACCTTTCTTTTGACAGGACAGTTTTGAAACACTCCTTTTGTAGAATCTGCAAGTGTTTATTTCGAGCGCTTTGAGGCCTATGCTGGATAAGGAAGTATCTTCACATAACAACTACACAGAAGCATTCTCAGAAACTTCTTTGTGATGAGTGCATTCAACTCACAGACTTGAGCCTTCCTTTTGAAAGAGCAGTTTTGAAACACTCCTTTTGTAGAATCTGCAATTGGAAATTTGGAGCGCTTTAAGGCCTACTCTTGGAAAAGAAATATTTTCACCAAAAAACTAGACAGAAGCATTCTCACAAACTTCTGTGTGATGACTGCATTCAACTCACAGACTTGAACATTCCCTCTGATAGAGCAGTTTGGATACACACCTTTTGTAGAATCTGCAATTGTTTATTTGGATCGCTTTGACGCCTATGCTGGAAAAGGAAGTATCTTCACATAACAACTACACAGAAGCATTCTCAGAAACTTCTTTGTGATGAGTGCATTCTACTCATAGAGTTGAAGCCTCTTTTTGGTGGAAGAGTTTTCAAGCTCTCTTTTTGTAGAATCTGCAAATGCATATTTGGAGCGCTCTGAGGCCTGTGCTGGGAAATGAAATATCTTCACCTAAAAACTACACAGAAGCATTCTCAGAAACTTCTGTGTGATGAGTGCATTCAACTCACAGACTTGAACGTTTATTTTGATAGGACAGTTTTGAAACACTCCTTTCGTAGGATCTGCAAGTGTTTATTTCGAGCGCACTGAGGCCTGTGCTGGAAAAGGAAGTATCTTCACATAACAACTACACAGAAGCATTCTCAGAAACTTCTTTTAATGAGTGCATTCTACTCAGAGAGTTGAAACCTCTTTTTGGTGGAAGAGTTTTCAGGCTCTCTTTTTGTAGAATCTGAAAGTGCATATTTGGAGCGCTCCGAGGCCTGTGCTGGGAAATGAAATATCTTCACCTAAAAACTACACAGAAGCATTCTCAGAAACTTCTGTGTGATGAGTGCATTCAACTCACAGACTTGATCGTTCATTTTGATAGGACAGTTTTGAAACACTGCTTTCGTGGGATCTGCAAGTGTTTATTTGGAGCGCGTTGAGGCCTATGCTGGAAAACGCAGTATCTTCACATAACAACTACACAGAAGCATTCTCAGAAATTTCTCTGTGATGAGTGCATTCAACTCACAGACTTGAACGTTTCTTTTGATAGGACAGTTTTGAAACACTCCTTTCGTAGAATCTGCAAGTGTTTATTTCGAGCGCTTTGGGGCCTATGCTGGAAAAGGAAGTATCTTCACATAACAACTACACAGAAGCATTCTCAGAAACTTCTTTGTGATGAGTGCATTCAACTCACAGACTTGAGCCTTCCTTTTGAAAGAGCAGTTTTGAAACACTCTTTTTGTAGAATCTGCAAGTGGAAATTTGGAGGGCTTTAAGGCCTATTCTGGGAAATGAAATATCTTCACCAAAAAACTAGACAGAAGCATTCTCACAAACTTCTGTGTGATTACTGCATTCAACTCACAGACTTGAACATTCCCTCTGATAGAGCAGTTTGGATACACGCCTTTTGTAGAATCTGCAAGTGTTTATTTGGATCGCTTTGACGCCTATGCTGGAAAAGGAAATATCTTCACCTAAAAACTACACAGAAGCATTCTCAGAAACTTCTCTGTGATGAGTGCATTCAACTCACGGACTAGAACGTTTCTTTTGATAGGACAGTTTTGAAACACTCCTTTTGTAGAATCTGCAAGTGTTTGTTTCGAGCGCTTTGGGGCCTATGCTGGAAAAGGAAGTATCTTCACATAACGACTACACAGAAGAATTCTCAGAAAGTTCTTTGTGATGAGTGCATTCAACTCACAGACTTGAGCCTTCCTTTTGAAAGAGCAGTTTTGAAACACTCTTTTTGTAGAATCTGCAAGTGTAAATTTCGAGCGCTTTAAGGCCTATTCTGGGAAAAGAAATATCTTCACCTAAAAACTAGACAGACGAATTCTCACAAACTTCTTTGTGATGAGTGCATTCAACTCACAGACTTGAGCCTTCCTTTTGAAAGAGCAGTTTTGAAACAATCTTTTTGTAGAATCTGCAAGTGGAAACTTGGAGCTCTTTAAGACCTATTCTGGGAAAAGAAGTATCTTCACCTAAAAACTAGACAGAAGCATTCTCACAAACTTCTGTGTGATTACTGCATTCAACTCACAGACTTGAACATTCGCTCTGATAGAGCAGTTTGGATACACTCCTTTTGTAGAATCTGCAAGTGTTTATTTGGATCGCTTTGACGCCTATGCTGGAAAAGGAAATATCTTCACCTAAAAACTACACAGAAGCATTCTCAGAAACTTATCTGTGATGAGTGCATTCAACTCACAGACTTGAACATTGCTTTTGATAGAGCAGTTTGGAAACACTCCTTTAGTAGAATCTGCAAGTGTTTATGTGGAGCGCTTTGACGCCTCTGCTGGAAAAGGAAATATCTCAACATAAAAACTAGACAGAAGCATTCTCCGAAACTTCTGTGTGATGAGTGCATTCAACTCACAGACTTGAACGTTTCCTTTGATAGGACAGTTTTGAAACACTCCTTTTGTAGAATCTGCAAGTGTTTGTTTCGAGCGCTTTGCGGCCTACGCTGGAAAAGGAAGTATCTTCACATAACAACTACACAGAAGCATTCTCAGAAACTTCTTTGTGATGACTGCATTCAACTCACAGACTTGAGCCTTTCTTTTGAAAGAGCAGTTTTGAAACACTCTTTTTGTAGAATCTGCAAGTGGAAATTTGGAGCGCTTTAAGGCCTATTCTGGGAAAAGAAATATCTTCACCTAAAAACTAGACAGAAGCATTCTCACAAACGTCTGTGTGATTACTGCATTCAACTCACAGACTTGAACATTCCCTCTGATAGAGCAGTTTGGAAACACTCCTTTTGTAGAATCTGCAAGTGTTTATTTGGATCGCTTTGACGCCTATGCTGGAAAAGGAAATATCTTCACCTAAAAACTACACAGAAGCATTCTCAGAAACTTCTTTGTGATGAGTGCATTCTACTCATAGAGTTGAAGCCTCTTTTTGGTGGAAGAGTTTTCAAGCTCTCTTTTTGTAGAATCTGCAAATAAATATTTGGAGCGCTCTGAGGCCTGTGCTGGGAAATGAAATATCTTCACCTAAAAACTACACAGAAGCATTCTCCGAAACTTCTGTGTGATGAGTGCATTCAACTCACCGACTTGATCGTTTATTTTGATAGGACAGTTTTGAAACACTGCTTTCGTAGGATCTGCAAGTGTTTATTTGGAGCGCATTGAGGCCTATGCTGGAAAAGGAAGTATCTTCACATAACAACTACACAGAAGCATTCTCAGAAACTTCTTTTTGATGAGTGCATTCAACTCACAGAATTGAGCCTTCCTTTTGAAAGAGCAGTTTTGAAACACTCTTTTTGTAGAGTCTGCAAGTGGATATTTGGAGGGCTTTGAGGCCTATGCTGGGAAAAGAAATATCTTCACCTGAAACAAGACAGAAGCATTCCCACAAACTTCTGTGTGATTACTGCATTCAACTCACAGACTTGAACATTCCCTCTGATAGAGCAGTTTGGAAACACTCCTTTTGTAGAATCTGCAAGTGTTTAATTGGATCGCTTTGACGCCTATGCTGGAAAAGGAAATAACTTCACCTAAAAACTACACAGAAGCATTCTCAGAAACTTCTGTGTGATGAGTGCATTCAACTCACAGGCTTGAACGTTTCTTTTGATAGGACAGTTTTGAAACACTCCTTTTGTAGAATCTGCAAGTGTTTGTTTCGAGCGCTTTGAGGCCTATGCTGGAAAAGGAAGTATCTTCACATAACAACTACACAGAAGCATTCTCAGAAACTACTTTGTGATGAGTGCATTCAACTCACAGACTTGAGCCTTTCTTTTGAAAGAGCAGTTTTGAAACACTCTTTTTGTAGAATCTGCAACTGGATACTTGGAACGCTTTAAGTTATATTCTGGCAAAAGAAATATCTTCACCTAAAAACTGGACAGAAGCATTCTCAGAAACTTCTGTGCGATTAGTGCATTCAACTCACAGACTTGAACATTCCTTTTGATAGAGCAGTTTGGAAACACTCCTTTTGTAGAATCTGCAAGTGTTTATTTGGAGCGCTTTGACGCCTATGCTGGAAAAGGAAATATCTTCACCTAAAAACTACACAGAAGTATTCTCACAAACTTCTGTGTGATTACTGCATTCAACTCACCGACTTGAACATTCCCTCTGATAGAGCAGTTTGGATGCACTCCTTTTGTAGAATCTGCAAGTGTTTATTTGGATCGGTTTGACGCCTATGCTGGAAAAGGAAATATCTTCACCTAAAAACTACACAGAAGCATTCTCACAAACTTCTGTCTGACTAGTGCATTCAACTCACAGACTTGAACATTCCCTCTGATAGAGCAGTTTGGAAACACTCCTTTGTTAGAATCTGCAAGTGTTTATTTGGAGCGCTTTGACGCCTATGCTGGAAAAATAAATATCTTCACATAAAAATTAGACAGAAGCATTCTCAGAAACTTCTTTGTGGTGAGTGCATTCTACTCACAGGCTTGAACATTACTCTTGATAGAGCAGTTTGGAAACACTCCTTTTGTAGAATCTGCAAGTGTTTATTTGGATCGCTTTGACGCCTATGCTGGAAAAGGAAATATCTTCACCTAAAAACTACACAGAAGCATTCTCAGAAACTTCTCTGTGATGAGTGCATTCAACTCACAGACTTGAACGTTTCTTTTGATAGGACAGTTTTGAAACACTCCTTTCGTAGAATCTGTAAGTGTTTATTTCGAGCGCTTTGGGGCCTATGTTGGAAAAGGAAGTATCTTCACATAACAACTACACAGAAGCATTCTCAGAAACTTCTTTGTGATGAGTGAATTCAACTCACAGACTTGAGCCTTCCTTTTGAAAGAGCAGTTTTGAAACACTCTTTTTGTAGAATCTGCAAGTGGAAACTTGGAGCGCTTTAAGGCCTATCCTGGGAAATGAAATATCTTCACCTAAAAACTAGACAGAAGCATTCTCACAAACTTCTGTGTGATTACTGCATTCAACTCACAGACTTGAACATTCCCTCTGATAGAGCAGTTTGGAAACACTCCTTTTGTAGAATCTGCAAGTGTTTATTTGGATCGCTTTGACGCCTATGCTGGAAAAGGAAATATCTTCACCTAAAAACTACACAGAAGCATTCTCAGAAACTTCTCTGTGATGAGTGCATTCAACTCACAGACTTGAACGTTTCTTTTGATAGGACAGTTTTGAAACACTGCTTTTGTAGAATCTGCAAGTGTTTATTTCGAGCGCTTTGAGGCCTATGCTGGAAAAGGAAGTATCTTCACATAACAACTACACAGAAGCATTCTCAGAAACTTCTTTGTGATGAGTGCAATCAACTCACAGACTTGAGCCTTCCTTTTGAAAGAGCAGTTTTGAAACACTCTTTTTATAGAATCTGCAAGTGGATATTTGGAGCGCTTTAAGGCCTATTCTGGGAAAAGAAATATCTTCACCTAAAAACTGGACAGAAGCATTCTCACAAACTTCTTTGTGATTAGTGCATTCAACTCACAGACTTGAACCTTCCTTTTGATAGAGCAGTTTGGAAACACTCCTTTTGTAGAATCTGCAAGTGTTTATTTGGAGCGCTTTGACGCCTATGCTGGAAAAGGAAATATCTTCACGTAAAAACTAGACAGAAGCATTCTCAGAAACTTCTTTGTGGTGAGTGGATTCTACTCACAGACTTGAACGTTCCTCTTGATACAGCAGTTTGGAAACACTCCTTTTGTAGAATCTGCAAGTGTTTATTTGGATCGGTTTGACGCCTATGCTGGAAAAGGAAATATCTTCACATAAAAACTAGACAGAAGGATTCTCACAAACTTCTTTGTGATGAGTGCATTCTACTCATAGAGTTGAAGCCTCTTTTTGGTGGAAGAGTTTTCAAGCTCTCTTTTTGTAGAATCTGCAAATGCGTTTTTGGAGCGCTCTGAGGCCTGTGCTGGGAAATGAAATATCTTCACCTAAAAACTACACAGAAGCATTCTCAGAAACTTCTATGTGATGAGTGCATTCAACTCACAGACTTGAACGTTTATTTTTATAGGACAGTTTTGAAACACTCCTTTCGTAGGATCTGCAAGTGTTTATTTCGAGCGCACTGAGGCCTGTGCTGGAAAAGGAAGTATCTTCACATAACAACTACACAGAAGCATTCTCAGAAACTTCTTTGTGATGAGTGCATTCAACTCACAGACTTGAGCCATCCTTTTGAAAGAGCAGTTTTGAAACACTCTTTTTGTAGAGTCTGAAAGTGGATATTTGGAGGGCTTTGAGGCCTATGCTGGGAAAAGATATATCTCCACCTGAAACTAGACAGAAGCATTCTCACAAACTTCTGTGTGATTACTGCATTCAACTCACAGACTTGAACATTCCCTCTGATAGAGCAGTTTGGAAACACTCCTTTTGCAGAATCTGCAAGTGTTTATTTGGATCACTTTGAGACCTATGCTGGAAAAGGAAATATCTTCACCTAAAAACTACACAGAAGCATTCTCACAAACTTCTGTCTGACTAGTGCATTCAACTCACAGACTTGAACATTCCCTCTGATAGAGCAGTTTGGAAACACTCCTTTGTTAGAATCTGCAAGTGTTTATTTGGAGCGCTTTGACGCCTATGCTGGAAAAATAAATATCTTCACATAAAAACTAGACAGAAGCATTCTCAGAAACTCCTTTGTGGTGAGTGCATTCTACTCACAGGCTTGAACATTACTCTTGATAGAGCAGTTTGGAAACACTCCTTTTGTAGAATCTGCAAGTGTTTATTTGGATCGCTTTGACGCCTATGCTGGAAAAGGAAATATCTTCACCTAAAAACAACACAGAAGCATTCTCAGAAACTTCTCTGTGATGAGTGCATTCAACTCACAGACTTGAACGTTTCTTTTGATAGGACAGTTTTGAAACACTCCTTTCGTACAATCTGTAAGTGTTTATTTCGAGCGCTTTGGGTCCTATGCTGGAAAAGGAAGTATCTTCACATAACAACTACACAGAAGCATTCTCAGAAACTTCTTTGTGATGAGTGCATTCAACTCACAGACTTGAGCCTTCCTTTTGAAAGAGCAGTTTTGAAACACTCTTTTTGTAGAATCTGCAAGTGGAAACTTGGAGCGCCTTAAGGCCTATCCTGGGAAATGAAATATCTTCACCTAAAAACTAGACAGAAGCATTCTCACAAACTTCTGTGTGATTACTGCATTCAACTCACAGACTTGAACATTCCCTCTGATAGAGCAGTTTGGAAACACTCCTTTTGTAGAATCTGCAAGTGTTTATTTGGATCGCTTTGACGCCTATGCTGGAAAAGGAAATATCTTCACCTAAAAACTACACAGAAGCATTCTCAGAAACTTCTCTGTGATGAGTGCATTCAACTCACAGACTTGAACGTTTCTTTTGATAGGACAGTTTTGAAACACTGCTTTTGTAGAATCTGCAAGTGTTTATTTCGAGCGCTTTGAGGCCTATGCTGGAAAAGGAAGTATCTTCACATAACAACTACACAGAAGCATTCTCAGAAACTTCTTTGTGATGAGTGCATTCAACTCACAGACTTGAGCCTTCCTTTTGAAAGAGCAGTTTTGAAGCACTCTTTTTATAGAATCTGCAAGTGGATATTTGGAGCGCTTTAAGGCCTATTCTGGGAAAAGAAATATCTTCACCTAAAAACTGGACAGAAGCATTCTCAGAAACTTCTGTGTGATTAGTGCATTCAACTCACAGACTTGAACCTTCCTTTTGATAGAGCAGTTTGGAAACACTCCTTTAGTAGAATCTGCAAGTGTTTATTTGGAGCGCTTGGACGCCTATGCTGGAAAAGGAAATATCTTCACATAAAAACTAGACAGAAGCATTCTCAGAAACTTCTTTGTGATGAGTGCATTCTACTCATAGAGTTGAAGCCTCTTTTTGGTGGAAGAGTTTTCAAGCTCTCTTTTTGTAAAATCTGCAAATGCATTTTTGGAGCGCTCTGAGGCCTGTGCTGGGAAATGAAATATCTTCACCTACAAACTACACAGAAGCATTCTCAGAAACTTCTGTGTGATGAGTGCATTCAACTCACAGACTTGAACGTTTATTTTGATAGGACAGTTTTGAAACACTCCTTTCGTAGGATCTGCAAGTGTTTATTTGGAGCGCACTGAGGCCTGTGCTGGAAAAGGAAGTATCTTCACATAACAACTACACAGAAGCATTCTCAGAAACTTCTTTGTGATGAGTGCATTCAACTCACGGACTTGAGCCATCCTTTTGAAAGAGCAGTTTTGAAACACTCTTTTTGTAGAGTCTGCAAGAGGATATTTGGAGGGCTTTGAGGCCTATGCTGGGAAAAGAATTATCTCCACCTGAAACTAGACAGAAGCATTCTCACAAACTTCTGTGTGACTACTGCATTCAACTCACAGACTTGAACATTCCCTCTGATAGAGCAGTTTGGAAACACTCCTTTTGTAGAATCTGCAAGTGTTTATTTGGATCACTTTGAGACCTATGCTGGAAAAGGAAATATCTTCACCTAAGAACTACACAGAAGCATTCTCACAAACTTCTGTCTGACTAGTGCGTTCAACTCACAGACTTGAACATTCCCTCTGATAGAGCAGTTTGGAAACACTCCTTTGTTAGAATCTGCAAGTGTTTATTTGGAGCGCTTTGACGCCTATGCTGGAAAAGGAAATATCTTCACATAAAAACTAGACAGAAGCATTCTCAGAAATTTCTTTGGGGTGAGTGCATTCTACTCACAGACTTGAACATTCCTCTTGATAGAGCAGTTTGGAAACACTCCCTTTGTAGAATCTGCAAGTGTTTATTTGGATCGCTTTGACGCCTATGCTGGAAAAGGAAATATCTTCACCTAAAAACTACACAGAAGCATTCTCAGAAACCTCTCTGTGATGAGTGCATTCAACTCACAGACTTGAACGTTTCTTTTGATAGGACAGTTTTGAAACACTCCTTTCGTAGAATCTGCAAGTGTTTATTTCGAGCGCTTTGGGGCCTATGCTGGAAAAGGAAGTATCTTCACATAACAACTACACAGAAGCATTCTCAGAAACTTCTTTCTGATGAGTGCATTCAACTCACAGCCTTGAGCCTTCCCTTTGAAAGAGCAGTTTTGAAACACTCTTTTTGTAGAATCTGCAAGTTGAAACTTGGAGCGCTTTAAGGCCTATTCTGGGAAATGAAATATCTTCACCTAAAAACAAGACAGAAGCATTCTCACAAACTTCTGTGTGATTACTGCATTCAACTCACAGACTTGAACATTCCCTCTGATAGAGCAGTTTGGAAACACTCCTTTTGTAGAATCTGCAAGTGTTTATTTGGAGTGCTTTGACGCCTATACTGGAAAAGGAAATATCTTCACATAAAAACTAGACAAAAGCATTCTCAGAAACTTCTTTGTGGTGAGTGGATTCTACTCACAGACTTGAACGTTCCTCTTGATACAGCAGTTTGGAAACATTCCTTTTGTAGGATCTGCAAGTGTTTATTTGGATCGCTTTGACGCCTATGCTGGAAAAGGAAATATCTTCACCTAAAAACTACACAGAAGCATTCTCAGAAACTTCTCTGTGATGAGTGCATTCAACTCACAGACTTGAACGTTTCTTTTGATAGGACAGTTTTGAAACACTCCTTTCGTAGAATCTGCAAGTGTTCATTTCGAGCGCTTTGGGGCCTATGCTGGAAAAGGAAGTATCTTCACATAACAACTACACAGAAGCATTCTCAGAAACTTCTTTGTGATGAGTGCATTCAACTCACAGACTTGAGCCTTCCTTTTGAAAGAGTAGTTTTGAAACACTCTTTTTGTAGAATCTGAAAGTGGAAATTTGGAGCGCTTTAAGGCCTATTCTGGGAAAAGAAATATCTTCACCTAAAAACTAGACGGAAGCATTCTCACAAACTTCTGTGTGATTACTGCATTCAACTCACAGACTTGAACATTCCCTCTGATAGAGCAGTTTGGAAACACTCCTTTTGTAGAATCTGCAAGTGTTTATTTGGATCGCTTTGACGCCTATGCTGGAAAAGGAAATATCTTCACCTAAAAACTACACAGAAGCATTCTCAGAAACTTCTCTGTGATGAGTGCATTCAACTCACACTCTTGAACATTGCTTTTGATAGAGCAGTTTGGAAACACTCCTTTAGTAGAATCTGCAAGTGTTTATTTGGAGCACTTTGACGCCTATGCTGGAAAAGGAAATATCTTCACATAAAAACTAGACAGAAGCATTCTCCGAAACTTCTGTGTGATGAGTGCATTCAACTCACAGACTTGAACGTTTCTTTTGATAGGACAGTTTTGAAACACTCCTTTTGTAGAATCTGCAATTGTTTGTTTCGAGCGCTTTGAGGCCTACGCTGGAAAAGGAAGTATCTTCACATAACAACTACACAGAAGCATTCTCAGAAACTTCTTTGTGATGACTGCATTCAACTCACAGACTTGAGCCTTTCTTTTGAAAGAGCAGTTTTGAAACACTCTTTTTGTAGAATCTGCAAGTGGAAATTTGGAGCGCTTTAAGGCCTATTCTGGGAAAAGAAATATCTTCACCTAAAAACTAGACAGAAGCATTCTCACAAACTTCTGTGTGATTACTGCATTCAACTCACAGACTTGAACATTCCCTCTGATAGAGCAGTTTGGAAACACTCCTTTTGTTGCATCTGCAAGGGTTTATTTGGATCGCTTTGACGCCTATGCTGGAAAAGGAAATATCTTCACCTAAAAACTACACAGAAGCATTCTCAGAAACTTCTCTGTGATGAGTGCATTCAACTCACAGACTTGAACGTTTCTTTTGATAGGACAGTTTTGAAACACTCCTTTCGTAGAATCCGCAAGTGTTTATTTCGAGCGCTTTGAGGCCTATGCTGGAAAAGGAAGTATCTTCACATAACAACTACACAGAAGCATTCTCAGAAACCTCTTTGTGATGAGTGCATTCAACTCACAGACTTGAGCCTTCCTTTTGAAAGAGCAGTTTTGAAACACTCTTTTTGTAGAATATGCAAGTGGAAATTTGGAGCGCTTTAAGGCCTACTCTGGGAAAAGAAATATCTTCACCAAAAACCTAGACAGAAGCATTCTCACAAACTTCTGTGTGATTACTGCATTCAACTCACAGACTTGAACATTCCCTCTGATAGAGCAGTTTGGATACACTCCTTTTGTACAATCTGCAAGTGTTTATTTGGATCGCTTTGACGCCTATGCTGGAAAAGGAAATATCTTCACCTAAAAACTACACAGAAGCATTCTCAGAAACTTCTCTGTGATGAGTGCATTCAACTCACAGACTTGAACATTGCTTTTGATAGAGCAGTTTGGAAGCACTCCTTTAGTAGAATCTGCAAGTGTTTATTTGGAGCGCTTTGACGCCTATGCTGGAAAAGGAAATATCTTCACATAAAAACTAGACAGAAGCATTCTCAGAAACTTCTTTGTGATGAGTGCATTCTACTCATAGAGTTGAAACCTCTTTTTGGTGGAAGAGTTTTCAGGCTCTCTTTTTGTAGAATCTGCAAGTGCATATTTGGAGCGCTCCGAGGCCTGTGCTGGGAAATGAAATATCTTCACCTAAAAACTACACAGAAGCATTCTCAGAAACTTCTCTGTGATGAGTGCATTCAACTCACAGACTTGAACGTTTCTTTTGATAGGACAGTTTTGAAACACTCCTTTCGTAGGATCTGCAAGTGTTTATTTCGAGCGCACTGGGGCCTGTGCTGGAAAAGGAAGTATCTTCACATAACAACTACACAGAAGCATTCTCAGAAACTTCTTTGTGATGAGTGCATTCAACTCACAGACTTGAGCCATCCTTTTGAAAGAGCAGTTTTGAAACACTCTTTTTGTAGAGTCTGCAAGTGGATATTTGGAGGGCTTTGAGGCCTATGCTGGGAAAAGAAATATCTCCACCTGAAACTAGACAGAAGCATTCTCACAAACTTCTGTGTGATTACTGCATTCAACTCACGGAGTCGAACATTCCCTCTGATAGAGCAGTTTGGAAACACTCCTTTTGTAGAATCTGCAAGTGTTTATTTGGATCACTTTGAGACCTATGCTGGAAAAGGAAATATCTTCACATAAAAACTACACAGAAGCATTCTCACAAACTTCTGTCTGACTAGTGCATTCAACTCACGGACTTGAACATTCCCTCTGATAGAGCAGTTTGGAAACACCCCTTTTTTAGAATCTGCAAGTGTTTATTTGGAGCGCTTTGACGCCTATGCTGGAAAAGGAAATATCTTCACCTAAAAACTACACAGAAGCATTCTCAGAGATTTCTCTGTGATGAGTGCATTCAACTCACAGACTTGAATATTGCTTTTGATGGAGCAGTTTGGAAGCACTCCTTTAGTAGAATCTGCAAGTGTTTATTTGGATCGCTTTGTCGCCTATGCTGGAAAAGGAAATAACTACACCTAAAAACTACACAGAAGCATTCTCAGAAACTTCTGTGTGATGAGTGCATTCAACTCACAGGCTTGAACGTTTCTTTTGACAGGACACTCTTGAAACACTCCTTTTGTAGAATCTGCAAGTGTTTATTTCGAGTGCTTTGAGGCCTATGCTGGAAAAGGAAGTATCTTCACATAACAACTACACAGAAGCATTCTCAGAAACTTTTTTGTGATGAGTGCATTCAACTCACAGACTTGCGCCTTTCTTTTAAAAGAGCAGTTTTGAAACACTCTTTTTGTAGAATCTGCAAGTGGATATTTGGAGCCCTTTAAGGCCTATTCTGGGAAAAGAAATATCTTCACCTAAAAGCTAGACAGAAGCATTCTCACAAACTTCTGTGTGATTAGTGCATTCAACTCACAGGCTTGAACGTTCCTCTTGATACAGCAGTTTGGAAACACTCCTTTTGTAGAATCTGCAAGTGTTTATTTGGAGCGCTTTGACGCCTATGCTGGAAAAGGAAATATCTTCAACTAAAAACTACACAGAAGCATTCTCACAAACTTCTGTGTGATTACTGCATTCAACTCACAGACTTGAACATTCCCTCTGATAGAGCAGTTTGGAAACACTCCTTTTGTAGAATCTGCAAGTGTTTATTTGGATCGCTTTGACGCCTATGCTGGAAAAGGAAATATCTTCACCTAAAAACTACACAGAAGCATTCTCAGAAACTTCTCTGTGATGAGTGCATTCAACTCACAGACTTGAACGTTTCTTTTGATAGGACAGTTTTGAAACACTCCTTTCATAGAATCTACAAGTGTTTATTTCGAGCGCTTTGAGGCCTATGCTGGAAAAGGAAGTATCTTCACATAACAACTACACAGAAGCATTCTCAGAAACTTCTTTGTGATGAGTGCATTCAACTCACAGACTTGAGCCTTCCTTTTGAAAGAGCAGTTTTGAAACAATCTTTTTGTAGAATCTGCAAGTGGAAACTTGGAGCTCTTTAAGACCTATTCTGGGAAAAGAAGTATCTTCACCTAAAAACTAGACAGAAGCATTCTCACAAACTTCTGTGTGATTACTGCATTCAACTCACAGACTTGAACATTCGCTCTGATAGAGCAGTTTGGATACACTCCTTTTGTAGAATCTGCAAGTGTTTATTTGGATCGCTTTGACGCCTATGCTGGAAAAGGAAATATCTTCACCTAAAAACTACACAGAAGCATTCTCAGAAACTTATCTGTGATGAGTGCATTCAACTCACAGACTTGAACATTGCTTTTGATAGAGCAGTTTGGAAACACTCCTTTAGTGGAATCTGCAAGTGTTTATGTGGAGCGCTTTGACGCCTCTGCTGGAAAAGGAAATATCTCAACATAAAAACTAGACAGAAGCATTCTCCGAAACTTCTGTGTGATGAGTGCATTCAACTCACAGACTTGAACGTTTCCTTTGATAGGACAGTTTTGAAACACTCCTTTTGTAGAATCTGCAAGTGTTTGTTTCGAGCGCTTTGCGGCCTACGCTGGAAAAGGAAGTATCTTCACATAACAACTACACAGAAGCATTCTCAGAAACTTCTTTGTGATGACTGCATTCAACTCACAGACTTGAGCCTTTCTTTTGAAAGAGCAGTTTTGAAACACTCTTTTTGTAGAATCTGCAAGTGGAAATTTGGAGCGCTTTAAGGCCTATTCTGGGAAAAGAAATATCTTCACCTAAAAACTAGACAGAAGCATTCTCACAAACGTCTGTGTGATTACTGCATTCAACTCACAGACTTGAACATTCCCTCTGATAGAGCAGTTTGGAAACACTCCTTTTGTAGAATCTGCAAGTGTTTATTTGGATCGCTTTGACGCCTATGCTGGAAAAGGAAATATCTTCACCTAAAAACTACACAGAAGCATTCTCAGAAACTTCTTTGTGATGAGTGCATTCTACTCATAGAGTTGAAGCCTCTTTTTGGTGGAAGAGTTTTCAAGCTCTCTTTTTGTAGAATCTGCAAATAAATATTTGGAGCGCTCTGAGGCCTGTGCTGGGAAATGAAATATCTTCACCTAAAAACTACACAGAAGCATTCTCCGAAACTTCTGTGTGATGAGTGCATTCAACTCACCGACTTGATCGTTTATTTTGATAGGACAGTTTTGAAACACTGCTTTCGTAGGATCTGCAAGTGTTTATTTGGAGCGCATTGAGGCCTATGCTGGAAAAGGAAGTATCTTCACATAACAACTACACAGAAGCATTCTCAGAAACTTCTTTTTGATGAGTGCATTCAACTCACAGAATTGAGCCTTCCTTTTGAAAGAGCAGTTTTGAAACACTCTTTTTGTAGAGTCTGCAAGTGGATATTTGGAGGGCTTTGAGGCCTATGCTGGGAAAAGAAATATCTTCACCTGAAACAAGACAGAAGCATTCCCACAAACTTCTGTGTGATTACTGCATTCAACTCACAGACTTGAACATTCCCTCTGATAGAGCAGTTTGGAAACACTCCTTTTGTAGAATCTGCAAGTGTTTAATTGGATCGCTTTGACGCCTATGCTGGAAAAGGAAATAACTTCACCTAAAAACTACACAGAAGCATTCTCAGAAACTTCTGTGTGATGAGTGCATTCAACTCACAGGCTTGAACGTTTCTTTTGATAGGACAGTTTTGAAACACTCCTTTTGTAGAATCTGCAAGTGTTTGTTTCGAGCGCTTTGAGGCCTATGCTGGAAAAGGAAGTATCTTCACATAACAACTACACAGAAGCATTCTCAGAAACTACTTTGTGATGAGTGCATTCAACTCACAGACTTGAGCCTTTCTTTTGAAAGAGCAGTTTTGAAACACTCTTTTTGTAGAATCTGCAACTGGATACTTGGAACGCTTTAAGTTATATTCTGGCAAAAGAAATATCTTCACCTAAAAACTGGACAGAAGCATTCTCAGAAACTTCTGTGCGATTAGTGCATTCAACTCACAGACTTGAACATTCCTTTTGATAGAGCAGTTTGGAAACACTCCTTTTGTAGAATCTGCAAGTGTTTATTTGGAGCGCTTTGACGCCTATGCTGGAAAAGGAAATATCTTCACCTAAAAACTACACAGAAGTATTCTCACAAACTTCTGTGTGATTACTGCATTCAACTCACCGACTTGAACATTCCCTCTGATAGAGCAGTTTGGATGCACTCCTTTTGTAGAATCTGCAAGTGTTTATTTGGATCGGTTTGACGCCTATGCTGGAAAAGGAAATATCTTCACCTAAAAACTACACAGAAGCATTCTCACAAACTTCTGTCTGACTAGTGCATTCAACTCACAGACTTGAACATTCCCTCTGATAGAGCAGTTTGGAAACACTCCTTTGTTAGAATCTGCAAGTGTTTATTTGGAGCGCTTTGACGCCTATGCTGGAAAAATAAATATCTTCACATAAAAATTAGACAGAAGCATTCTCAGAAACTTCTTTGTGGTGAGTGCATTCTACTCACAGGCTTGAACATTACTCTTGATAGAGCAGTTTGGAAACACTCCTTTTGTAGAATCTGCAAGTGTTTATTTGGATCGCTTTGACGCCTATGCTGGAAAAGGAAATATCTTCACCTAAAAACTACACAGAAGCATTCTCAGAAACTTCTCTGTGATGAGTGCATTCAACTCACAGACTTGAACGTTTCTTTTGATAGGACAGTTTTGAAACACTCCTTTCGTAGAATCTGTAAGTGTTTATTTCGAGCGCTTTGGGGCCTATGTTGGAAAAGGAAGTATCTTCACATAACAACTACACAGAAGCATTCTCAGAAACTTCTTTGTGATGAGTGAATTCAACTCACAGACTTGAGCCTTCCTTTTGAAAGAGCAGTTTTGAAACACTCTTTTTGTAGAATCTGCAAGTGGAAACTTGGAGCGCTTTAAGGCCTATCCTGGGAAATGAAATATCTTCACCTAAAAACTAGACAGAAGCATTCTCACAAACTTCTGTGTGATTACTGCATTCAACTCACAGACTTGAACATTCCCTCTGATAGAGCAGTTTGGAAACACTCCTTTTGTAGAATCTGCAAGTGTTTATTTGGATCGCTTTGACGCCTATGCTGGAAAAGGAAATATCTTCACCTAAAAACTACACAGAAGCATTCTCAGAAACTTCTCTGTGATGAGTGCATTCAACTCACAGACTTGAACGTTTCTTTTGATAGGACAGTTTTGAAACACTGCTTTTGTAGAATCTGCAAGTGTTTATTTCGAGCGCTTTGAGGCCTATGCTGGAAAAGGAAGTATCTTCACATAACAACTACACAGAAGCATTCTCAGAAACTTCTTTGTGATGAGTGCAATCAACTCACAGACTTGAGCCTTCCTTTTGAAAGAGCAGTTTTGAAACACTCTTTTTATAGAATCTGCAAGTGGATATTTGGAGCGCTTTAAGGCCTATTCTGGGAAAAGAAATATCTTCACCTAAAAACTGGACAGAAGCATTCTCACAAACTTCTTTGTGATTAGTGCATTCAACTCACAGACTTGAACCTTCCCTTTGATAGAGCAGTTTGGAAACACTCCTTTTGTAGAATCTGCAAGTGTTTATTTGGAGCGCTTTGACGCCTATGCTGGAAAAGGAAATAACTTCACATAAAAACTAGACAGAAGCATTCTCGGAAACTTCTTTGTGGTGAGTGGATTCTACTCACAGACTTGAACGTTCCTCTTGATACAGCAGTTTGGATACACTCCTTTTGTAGAATCTGCAAGTGTTTATTTTGATCGCTTTGACGCCTATGTTGGAAAAGGAAATATCTTCACCTAAAAACTACACAGAAGGATTCTCAGAAACTTCTCTGTGATGAGTGCATTCAACTCACAGACTTGAACGTTTCTATTGACAGGACAGTTTTGAAACACTCCTTTTGTAGAATCTGCAAGTGTTTATTTCGAGCGCTTTGAGGCCTATGCTGGAAAAGGAAGTATCTTCACATAACAACTACACAGAAGCATTCTCAGAAACTTCTTTGTGATGAGTGCATTCAACTCACAGACTTGAGCCTTTCTTTTGAAAGAGCAGTTTTGAAACCCTCTTTTTGTAGAATCTGCAAGTGGAAATGTGGAGCGCTTTAAGGCCTATTCTGGGAAAAGAAATATCTTCACCTAAAAACTAGACAGAAGCATTCTCACAAACTTCTGTGTGATTACTGCATTCAACTCACAGACTTGAACATTCCCTCTGATAGAGCAGTTTGGAAACACTCCTTTTGTAGAATCTGCAAGTGTTTATTTGGATCGGTTTGACGCCTATGCTGGAAAAGGAAATATCTTAACCTAAAAACTACACAGAAGCATTCTCAGAAACTTCTCTGTGATGAGTGCATTCAACTCACAGACTTGAACGTTTCTTTTGACAGGACAGTTTTGAAACACTCCTTTTGTAGGATCTGCAAGTGTTTATTTCGAGTGCTTGGAGGCCTATGCTGGAAAAGGAAGTATCTGCACATAAAAACTACAAAGAAGCATTCTCAGAAACTTCTTTGTGATGAGTGCATTCAACTCACAGACTTGAGCCTTTCTTTTGAAAGAGCAGTTTTGAAACACTCTTTTTGTAGAATCTGCAAGTGGAAATTTGGAGCGCTTTAAGGCCTGTTCTGGGAAAAGAATTATCTTCACCTAAAAACTAGACAGAGGCATTCTCACAAACTTCTGTGTGATTAGTGCATTCAACTCACAGACTTGAACCTTCCTTTTGATAGAGCAGTTTGGAAACTCTCCTTTTGTAGAATCTGCAAGTGTTTATTTGGAGCATTTTGACGCCTATGCTGGAAAAGGAAATATCTTCACATAAAAACTAGACAGAAGCATTCTCAGAAACTTCTTTGTGGTGAGTGCATTCTACTCACAGACTTGAACGTTCCTCTTGATACAGCAGTTTGGAAACACTCCTTTTGTAGAATCTGCAAGTGTTTATTTGGATCGCTTTGACGCCTATGCTGGAAAAGGAAATATCTTCACCTAAAAACTACACAGAAGCATTCTCAGAAACTTCTCTGTGATGAGTGCATTCAACTCACAGACTTGAACGTTTCTTTTGAAAGGACAGTTTTGAAACACTCCTTTTGTAGAATCTGCAAGTGTTTATTTCGAGCGCTTTAAAGCCTATCCTGGAAAAGGAAGTATCTTCACATAACAACTACACAGAAGCATTCTCAGAAACTTCTTTGTGATGAGTGCATTCATCTCACAGACTTGAGCCTTTCTTTTGAAAGAGCAGTTTTGAAACACTCTTTTTGTAGAATCTGCAACTGGATACTTGGAACGCCTTAAGTTATATTCTGGGAAAAGAAATATCTTCAACTAAAAACTGGACAGAAGCATTCTCACAAACTTCTGTGTGATTAGTGCATTCAACTCACAGACTTGAACCTTCCTTTCGATAGAGCAGTTTGGAAACACTCCTTTTGTAGAATCTGCAAGTGTTTATTTGGAGCGCTTTGACGCCTATGCTGAAAAAGGAAATATCTTCACCTGAAAACTAGACAGAAGCATTCTCACAAACTTCTGTGTGATTACTGCATTCAACTCACAGACTTGAACATTCCCTCTGATAGAGCAGTTTGGATACACTCCTTTTGTAGAATCTGCAGGTGTTTATTTGGATCGCTTTGACGCCTATGCTGGAAAAGGAAATATCTTAACCTAAAAACTACACAGAAGCATTCTCAGAAACTTCTCTGTGATGAGTGCATTCAACTCACAGACTTGAACGTTTCTTTTGACAGGACAGTTTTGAAACACTCCTTTTGTAGGATCTGCAAGTGTTTATTTCGAGTGCTTTGAGGCCTATGCTGGAAAAGGAAGTATCTGCACATAAAAACTACAAAGAAGCATTCTCAGAAACTTCTTTGTGATGAGTGCATTCAACTCACAGACTTGAGCCTTTCTTTTGAAAGAGCAGTTTTGAAACACTCTTTTTGTAGAATCTGCAAGTGGAAATTTGGAGCGCTTTAAGGCCTGTTCTGGGAAAAGAATTATCTTCACCTAAAAACTAGACAGAGGCATTCTCACAAACTTCTGTGTGATTAGTGCATTCAACTCACAGACTTGAACCTTCCTTTTGATAGAGCAGTTTGGAAACTCTCCTTTTGTAGAATCTGCAAGTGTTTATTTGGAGCATTTTGACGCCTATGCTGGAAAAGGAAATATCTTCACATAAAAACTAGACAGAAGCATTCTCAGAAACTTCTTTGTGGTGAGTGCATTCTACTCACAGACTTGAACGTTCCTCTTGATACAGCAGTTTGGAAACACTCCTTTTGTAGAATCTGCAAGTGTTTATTTGGATCGCTTTGACGCCTATGCTGGAAAAGGAAATATCTTCACCTAAAAACTACACAGAAGCATTCTCAGAAACTTCTCTGTGATGAGTGCATTCAACTCACAGACTTGTACGTTTCTTTTGAAAGGACAGTTTTGAAACACTCCTTTTGTAGAATCTGCAAGTGTTTATTTCGAGCGCTTTAAAGCCTATCCTGGAAAAGGAAGTATCTTCACATAACAACTACACAGAAGCATTCTCAGAAACTTCTTTGTGATGAGTGCATTCATCTCACAGACTTGAGCCTTTCTTTTGAAAGAGCAGTTTTGAAACACTCTTTTTGTAGAATCTGCAACTGGATACTTGGAACGCCTTAAGTTATATTCTGGGAAAAGAAATATCTTCAACTAAAAACTGGACAGAAGCATTCTCACAAACTTCTGTGTGATTAGTGCATTCAACTCACAGACTTGAACCTTCCTTTTGATAGAGCAGTTTGGAAACACTCCTTTTGTAGAATCTGCAAGTGTTTATTTGGAGCGCTTTGACGCCTATGCTGAAAAAGGAAATATCTTCACCTGAAAACTAGACAGAAGCATTCTCACAAACTTCTGTGTGATTACTGCATTCAACTCACAGACTTGAACATTCCCTCTGATAGAGCAGTTTGGATACACTCCTTTTGTAGAATCTGCAGGTGTTTATTTGGATCGCTTTGACGCCTATGCTGGAAAAGGAAATATCTTCACCTAAAAACTACACAGAAGCATTCTCAGAAACTTCTCTGTGATGAGTGCATTCAACTCACAGACTTGAACGTTTCTTTTGACAGGACAGTTTTGAAACACTCCTTTTGTAGGATCTGCAAGTGTTTATTTCGAGTGCTTTGAGGCCTATGCTGGAAAAGGAAGTATCTGCACATAAAAACTACAAAGAAGCATTCTCAGAAACTTCTTTGTGATGAGTGCATTCAACTCACAGACTTGAGCCTTTCTTTTGAAAGAGCAGTTTTGAAACACTCTTTTTGTAGAATCTGCAAGTGGAAATTTGGAGCGCTTTAAGGCCTGTTCTGGGAAAAGAATTATCTTCACCTAAAAACTAGACAGAGGCATTCTCACAAACTTCTGTGTGATTAGTGCATTCAACTCACAGACTTGAACCTTCCTTTTGATAGAGCAGTTTGGAAACTCTCCTTTTGTAGAATCTGCAAGTGTTTATTTGGAGCATTTTGACGCCTATGCTGGAAAAGGAAATATCTTCACATAAAAACTAAACAGAAGCATTCTCAGAAACTTCTTTGTGGTGAGTGAATTCTACTCACAGACTTGAACGTTCCTCTTGATACAGCAGTTTGGAAACACTCCTTTTGTAGAATCTGCAAGTGTTTATTTGGATCGCTTTGACGCCTACGCTGGAAAAGGAAATATCTTCACCTAAAAACTACACAGAAGCATTCTCAGAAACTTCTCTGTGATGAGTGCATTCAACTCACAGACTTGAACGTTTCTTTTGAAAGGACAGTTTTGAAACACTCCTTTTGTAGAATCTGCAAGTGTTTATTTCGAGCGCTTTAAAGCCTATCCTGGAAAAGGAAGTATCTTCACATAACAACTACACAGAACCATTCTCAGAAACTTCTTTGTGATGAGTGCATTCATCTCACAGACTTGAGCCTTTCTTTTGAAAGAGCAGTTTTGAAACACTCTTTTTGTAGAATCTGCAACTGGATACTTGGAACGCCTTAAGTTATATTCTGGGAAAAGAAATATCTTCAACTAAAAACTGGACAGAAGCATTCTCACAAACTTCTGTGTGATTAGTGCATTCAACTCACAGACTTGAACCTTCCTTTTGATAGAGCAGTTTGGAAACACTCCTTTTGTAGAATCTGCAAGTGTTTATTTGGAGCGCTTTGACGCCTATGCTGAAAAAGGAAATATCTTCACCTGAAAACTAGACAGAAGCATTCTCACAAACTTCTGTGTGATTACTGCATTCAACTCACAGACTTGAACGTTTCTTTTGATAGGACAGTTTTGAAACACTCCTTTTGTAGAATCTGCAAGTGTTTATTTGGATCGCTTTGACGCCTAAGCTGGAAAAGGTAATATCTTCACCTAAAAACTAGACAGAAGCATTCTCACAAACTTCTGTGTGATTACTGCATTCAACTCACAGACTTGAACATTCCCTCTGATAGAGCAGTTTGGATACACTCCTTTTGTAGAATCTGCAAGTGTTTATTTGGATCGCTTTGACGCCTATGCTGGAAAAGGAAATATCTTCACCTAAAAACTACACAGAAGCATTCTCAGAAACTTCTGTGTGATGAGTGCATTCAACTCACAGACCTGAACGTTTCTTTTGATAGGACAGTTTTGAAACACTCCTTTTGTACAATCTGCAAGTGTTTATTTCGAGCGCTTTGAGGCCTTTGCTGGAAAAGGAAGTATCTTCACATAACAACTACACAGAAGCATTCTCAGAAACTTCTTTATGATGAGTGCATTCAACTCACAGACTTGAGCCTTTCTATTGAAAGAGCAGTTTTGAAACACTCTTTTTATAGAATCTGCAAGAGGATATTTGGAGCGCTTTAAGGCCTATTCTGGGAAAAGAAATAACTTCACCTAAAAACTGGACAGAAGCATTCTCACAAACTTCTGTGTGATTAGTGCATTCAACTCACAGACTTGAACCTTCCTTTTGATAGAGCAGTTTGGAAACACTCCTTTTGTAGAATCTGCAAGTGTTTATTTGGAGCGCTTTGACGCCTATGCTGGAAAAGGAAATATCTTCACATAAAAACTAGACTGAAGCATTCTCAGAAACTTCTTTGTGGTGAGTGGATTCTACTCACAGACTTGAACGTTCCTCTTGATACAGCAGTTTGGAAACACTCCTTTTGTAGAATCTGCAAGTGTTTATTTGGATCGGTTTGACGCCTATGCTGGAAAAGGAAATATCTTCACCTAAAAACTACACAGAAGCATTCTCAGAAACTTCTCCTTGATGAGTGCATTCAAATCACAGACTTGAACGTTTCTTTTGACAGGACAGTTTGGAAACACTCCTTTTGTAGTTTCTGCAAGTGTTTATTTCGAGCGCTTTGTGGCCTATGCTGGAAAAGGAGGTATCTTCACAAAAAAACTACACAGAAGCATTCTCAGAAACTTCTTTGTGATGAGTGCATTCAACTCACAGACTTGAGCCTTCCTTTTGAAAGAGTAGTTTTGAAAAACTCTTTTTGTAGAATCTGCAAGTGGAAATTTGGAGCGCTTTAAGGCCTATTCTGGGAAATGAAATATCTTCACCTAAAAACGAGACAAAAGCATTCTCACAAACTTCTGTGTGATTACTGCATTCAACTCACAGACTTGAACATTCCCTCTGATATAGCAGTTTGGATACACTCCTTTTGTAGAATCTGCAAGTGTTTATTTGGATTGCTTTGACACCTATGCTGGAAAAGGAAATATCTTCACCTAAAAACTACACAGAAGCATTCTCCGAAACTTCTTTGTGATGAGTGCATTCAACTCACAGACTTGAGCCTTTCTTTTGAAAGAGCAGTTTTGAAACACTCTTTTTATAGAATCTGCAAGTGGATATTTGGAGCGCTTTAAGGCCTATTCTGGGAAAAGAAATATCTTCACCTAAAAACTGGACAGAAGCATTCTCACAAACTTCTGTGTGATTACTGCATTCAACTCACAGACTTGAACCTTCCCTTTGATAGAGCAGTTTGGAAACACTCCTTTTGTAGAATCTGCAAGTGTTTATTTGGAGCGCTTTGTCGCCTATGCTGGAAAAGGAAATATCTTCACCTAAAAACTAGACAGAAGCATTCTCACAAACTTCTGTGTGATTACTGCATTCAACTCACAGACTTGAACTTTCCCTCTGATAGAGCAGTTTGGATACACTCCTTTTGTAGAATTTGCACGTATTTATTTGGAGCGCTTTGACGCCTATGCTGGAAAAGGAAATATCTTCACAAAAAAACTAGACAGAAGCATTCTCGGAAACTTCTTTGTGGTGAGTGGATTCTACTCACAGACTTGAACGTTCCTCTTGATACAGCAGTTTGGATACACTCCTTTTGTAGAATCTGCAAGTGTTTATTTTGATCGCTTTGACGCCTATGTTGGAAAAGGAAATATCTTCACCTAAAAACTACACAGAAGCATTCTCAGAAACTTCTCTGTGATGAGTGAATTCAACTCACAGACTTTAACGTTTCTTTTGACAGGACAGTTTTGAAACACTCCTTTTGTAGAATCTGCAAGTGTTTATTTCGAGCGCTTTGAGGCCTATGCTGGAAAAGGAAGTATCTTCACATAACAACTACACAGAAGCATTCTCAGAAACTTCTTTGTGATGAGTGCATTCAACTCACAGACTTGAGCCTTTCTTTTGAAAGAGCAGTTTTGAAACCCTCTTTTTGTAGAATCTGCAAGTGGAAATTTGGAGCGCTTTAAGGCCTATTCTGGGAAAAGAAATATCTTCACCTAAAAACTAGACAGAAGCATTCTCACAAACTACTGTGTGATTACTGCATTCAACTCACAGACTTGAACATTCCCTCTGATAGAGCAGTTTGGAAACACTCCTTTTGTAGAATCTGCAAGTGTTTAATTGGATCGCTTTGACGCCTATGCTGGAAAAGGAAATATCTTCACCTAAAAACTACACAGAAGCATTCTCAGAAACTTCTGTGTGATGAGTGCATTCAACTCACAGGCTTGAACGTTTCTTTTGATAGGACAGTTTTGAAACACTCCTTTTGTAGAATCTGCAAGTGTTTGTTTCGAGCGCTTTGAGGCCTATGCTGGAAAAGGAAGTATCTTCACATAACAACTACACAGAAGCATTCTCAGAAACTTCTTTGTGATGAGTGCATTCAACTCACAGACTTGAGCCTTTCTTTTGAAAGAGCAGTTTTGAAACACTCTTTTTGTAGAATCTGCAAGTGGAAATTTGGAGCGCTTTAAGGCCTGTTCTGGGAAAAGAAATATCTTCACCTAAAAACTAGACAGAGGCATTCTCACAAACTTCTGTGTGATTAGCGCATTCAACTCACAGACTTGAACCTTCCTTTTAATAGAGCAGTTTGGAAACACTCCTTTTGTAGAATTTGCAAGTGTTTATTTGGAGCGCTTTGACGCCTATGCTGGAAAAGGAAATATCTTCACATAAAAAGTAGTCAGAAGCATTCTCAGAAACTTCTTTGTGGTGAGTGGATTCTACTCACAGACTTGAACGTTTCTCTTGATACAGCAGTTTGGAAACACTCCTTTTGTAGAATCTGCAAGTGTTTATTTGGATCGCTTTGAAGCCTCTGCTGGAAAAGGAAATATCTTCTCCTAAAAACTACACAGAAGCATTCTCAGAAACTTCTCTGTGATGAGTGCATTCAACTCACAGACTTGAACGTTTCTTTTGACAGGACAGTTTTGAAACACTACTTTTGTAGAATCTGCAAGTGTTTATTTCGAGCGCTTTGAGGCCTATGCTGGAAAAGGAAGTATCCTCACATAAAAATTACACAGAAGCATTCTCAGAAACTTCTTTGTGATGAGTCCATTCAACTCACAGACTTGAGCCTTTCTTTTGAAAGAGCAGTTTTGAAACACTCTTTTTGTAGAATCTGCAAGTGTTTATTTTGAGCGCTTTGAAGCCTATGCTGGAAAAGGGAGTATCTTCACATAACAACTACACAGAAGCATTCTCAGAAACTTCTTTGTGATGAGTGCATTCAACTCACAGACTTGAACCTTTCTTTTGAAAGAACAGTTTTGAAACACTCTTTTTGTAGAATCTGCAAGTGGAAATTTGGAGCGCTTTAAGGCCTATTCTGGGAAAAGATATATCTTCACTTAAAACTGGACAGAAGCATTCTCACAAACTTCTGTGTGATTAGTGCATTCAACTCACAGACTTGAACCTTCCTTTTGATAGAGCAGTTTGGAAACACTCCTTTTGTAGAATCTGCAAGAGTTTATTTGGAGCGCTTTGTCGCCTATGCTGGAAAAGGAAATATCTTCACCTAAAAACTAGACAGAAGCACTCTCACAAACTTCTGTGTGATTACTGCATTCAACTCACAGACTTGAACGTTTCTTTTGATAGGACAGTTTTGAAACACTCCTTTTGTAGAATCTGCAAGTGTTTATTTGGATCGCTTTGACGCCTATGCTGGAAAAGGTAATATCTTCACCTAAAAACTAGACAGAAGCATTCTCACAAACTTCTGTGTGATTACTGCATTCAACTCACAGACTTGAACATTCCCTGTGATAGAGCAGTTTGGATACACTCCTTTTGTAGAATCTGCAAGTGTTTATTTGGATCGCTTTGACGCCTATGCTGGAAAAGGAAATATCTTCACCTAAAAACTACACAGAAGCATTCTCAGAAACTTCTCTGTGATGAGTGCATTCAACTCACAGACCTGAACGTTTCTTTTGATAGGACAGTTTTGAAACACTCCTTTTGTAGAATCTGCAAGTGTTTATTTCGAGCGCTTTGAGGCCTTTGCTGGAAAAGGAAGTATCTTCACATAACAACTACACAGAAGCATTCTCAGAAACTTCTTTATGATGAGTGCATTCAACTCACAGACTTGAGCCTTTCTGTTGAAAGAGCAGTTTTGAAACACTCTTTTTATAGAATCTGCAAGAGGATATTTGGAGCGCTTTAAGGCCTATTCTGGGAAAAGAAATAACTTCACCTAAAAACTGGACAGAAGCATTCTCACAAACTTCTGTGTGATTAGTGCATTCAACTCACAGACTTGAACCTTCCTTTTGATAGAGCAGTTTGGAAACACTCCTTTTGTAGAATCTGCAAGTGTTTATTTGGAGCGCTTTGACGCCTATGCTGGAAAAGGAAATATCTTCACATAAAAACTAGACTGAAGCATTCTCAGAAACTTCTTTGTGGTGAGTGGATTCTACTCACAGACTTGAACGTTCCTCTTGATACAGCAGTTTGGAAACACTCCTTTTGTAGAATCTGCAAGTGTTTATTTGGATCGGTTTGACGCCTATGCTGGAAAAGGAAATATCTTCACCTAAAAACTACACAGAAGCATTCTCAGAAACTTCTCCTTGATGAGTGCATTCAATTCACAGACTTGAACGTTTCTTTTGACAGGACAGTTTGGAAACACTCCTTTTGTAGAATCTGCAAGTGTTTATTTCGAGCGCTTTGTGGCCTATGCTGGAAAAGGAGGTATCTTCACAAAAAAACTACACAGAAGCATTCTCAGAAACTTCTTTGTGATGAGTGCATTCAACTCACAGACTTGAGCCTTCCTTTTGAAAGAGTAGTTTTGAAAAACTCTTTTTGTAGAATCTGCAAGTGGAAATTTGGAGCGCTTTAAGGCCTATTCTGGGAAATGAAATATCTTCACCTAAAAACGAGACAAAAGCATTCTCACAAACTTCTGTGTGATTACTGCATTCAACTCACAGACTTGAACATTCCCTCTGATATAGCAGTTTGGATACACTCCTTTTGTAGAATCTGCAAGTGTTTATTTGGATCGCTTTGACACCTATGCTGGAAAAGGAAATATCTTCACCTAAAAACTACACAGAAGCATTCTCCGAAACTTCTTTGTGATGAGTGCATTCAACTCACAGACTTGAGCCTTTCTTTTGAAAGAGCAGTTTTGAAACACTCTTTTTATAGAATCTGCAAGTGGATATTTGGAGCGCTTTAAGGCCTATTCTGGGAAAAGAAATATCTTCACCTAAAAACTGGACAGAAGCATTCTCACAAACTTCTGTGTGATTAGTGCATTCAACTCACAGACTTGAACCTTCCCTTTGATAGAGCAGTTTGGAAACACTCCTTTTGTAGAATCTGCAAATGTTTATTTGGAGCGCTTTGTCGCCTATGCTGGAAAAGGAAATATCTTCACCTAAAAACTAGACAGAAGCATTCTCACAAACTTCTGTGTGATTACTGCATTCAACTCACAGACTTGAACATTCCCTCTGATAGAGCAGTTTGGATACACTCCTTTTGTAGAATTTGCAAGTATTTATTTGGAGCGCTTTGACGCCTATGCTGGAAAGGGAAATATCTTCACAAAAAAACTAGACAGAAGCATTCTCAGAAACTTCTTTGTGGTGAGTGGATTCTACTCACAGACTTGAACGTTCCTCTTGATACAGCAGTTTGGAAACACTCGTTTTGTATAATCTGCAAGTGTTTATTTGGATCTCTTTGATGCCTATGCTGGAAAAGGAAATATCTTCACCTAAAAATTACACAGAAGCATTCTCTGAAACTTCTCTGTGATGAGTGCATTCAACTCACAGACTTGAACGTTTCTTTTGATAGGACAGTTTTGAAACACTCCTTTCGTAGAATGTGCAAGTGTTTATTTCGAGCGCTTTGGGGCCTATGCTGGAAAAGGAACTATCTTCACATAACAACTACACAGAAGCATTCTCAGAAACTTCTTTGTGATGAGTGCATTCAACTCACAGACTTGAGCCTTTCTTTTGAAAGAGTAGTTTTGAAACACTCTTTTTGTAGAATCTGCAAGTGGAAATTTGGAGCGCTTTAAGGCCTATTCTGGGAAATGAAATATCTTCACCTAAAAACGAGACAGACGCATTCTCACAAACTTCTGTGTGATTACTGCATTCAACTCACAGACTTGAACATTCCCTCTGATAGAGCAGTTTGGATACACACCTTTTGTAGAATCTGCAAATGTTTAATTGGATCGCTTTGACGCCTATGCTGGAAAAGGAAATATCTTCACCTAAAAATTACACAGAAGCATTCTCAGAAACTTCTGTGTGATGAGTGCATTCAACTCACAGACTTGAACGTTTCTTTTGATAGGACAGTTTTGAAACACTCCTTTTGTAGAATCTGGAAGTGTTTGTTTCGAGCGCTTTGGGGCCTATGCTGGAAAAGGAAGTATCTTCACATAACGACTACACAGAAGAATTCTCAGAAAGTTCTTTGTGATGAGTGCATTCAACTCACAGACTTGAGCCTTCCTTTTGAAAGAGCAGTTTTGAAACACTCTTTTTGTAGAATCTGCAAGTGGAAATTTGGAGCTCTTTAAGGCCTATTCTGGCAAAAGAAATATCTTCACCTAAAAACTGGACAGAAGTATTCTCAGAAACTTCTGTGCGATTAGTGCATTCAACTCACAGACTTGAACATTCCTTTTGATAGAGCAGTTTGGAAACACTCCTTTTGTAGAATCTGCAAGTGTTTATTTGGAGCGCTTTGACGCCTATGCTGGAAAAGGAAATATCTTCACCTAAAAACTACACAGAAGTATTCTCACAAACTTCTGTGTGATTACTGCATTCAACTCACCGACTTGAACATTCCCTCTGATAGAGCAGTTTGGATGCACTCCTTTTGTAGAATCTGCAAGTGTTTATTTGGATCGGTTTGACGCCTATGCTGGAAAAGGAAATATCTTCACCTAAAAACTACACAGAAGCATTCTCACAAACTTCTGTCTGACTAGTGCATTCAACTCACAGACTTGAACATTCCCTCTGATAGAGCAGTTTGGAAACACTCCTTTGTTAGAATCTGCAAGTGTTTATTTGGAGCGCTTTGACGCCTATGCTGGAAAAATAAATATCTTCACATAAAAATTAGACAGAAGCATTCTCAGAAACTTCTTTGTGGTGAGTGCATTCTACTCACAGGCTTGAACATTACTCTTGATAGAGCAGTTTGGAAACACTCCTTTTGTAGAATCTGCAAGTGTTTATTTGGATCGCTTTGACGCCTATGCTGGAAAAGGAAATATCTTCACCTAAAAACTACACAGAAGCATTCTCAGAAACTTCTTTTTGATGAGTGCATTCAACTCACAGACTTGAACGTTTCTTTTGATAGGACAGTTTTGAAACACTCCTTTCGTAGAATCTGTAAGTGTTTATTTCGAGCGCTTTGGGGCCTATGTTGGAAAAGGAAGTATCTTCACATAACAACTACACAGAAGCATTCTCAGAAACTTCTTTGTGATGAGTGCATTCAACTCACAGACTTGAGCCTTCCTTTTGAAAGAGTAGTTTTGAAAAACTCTTTTTGTAGAATCTGCAAGTGGAAATTTGGAGCGCTTTAAGGCCTATTCTGGGAAATGAAATATCTTCACCTAAAAACGAGACAAAAGCATTCTCACAAACTTCTGTGTGATTACTGCATTCAACTCACAGACTTGAACATTCCCTCTGATATAGCAGTTTGGATACACTCCTTTTGTAGAATCTGCAAGTGTTTATTTGGATCGCTTTGACACCTAAGCTGGAAAAGGAAATATCTTCACCTAAAAACTACACAGAAGCATTCTCCGAAACTTCTTTGTGATGAGTGCATTCAACTCACAGACTTGAGCCTTTCTTTTGAAAGAGCAGTTTTGAAACACTCTTTTTATAGAATCTGCAAGTGGATATTTGGAGCGCTTTAAGGCCTATTCTGGGAAAAGAAATATCTTCACCTAAAAACTGGACAGAAGCATTCTCACAAACTTCTGTGTGATTAGTGCATTCAACTCACAGACTTGAACCTTCCTTTTGATAGAGCAGTTTGGAAACACTCCTTTAGTAGAATCTGCAAGTGTTTATTTGGAGCGCTTTGACGCCTATGCTGGAAAAGGAAATATCTTCACATAAAAAGTAGACAGAAGCATTCTCAGAAACTTCTTTGTGATGAGTGCATTCTACTCATAGAGTTGAAGCCTCTTTTTGGAGGAAGAGTTTTCAAGCTCTCTTTTTGTAAAATCTGCAAATGCATTTTTGGAGCGCTCTGAGGCCTGTGCTGGGAAATGAAATATCTTCACCTAAAAACTACACAGAAGCATTCTCAGAAACTTCTGTGTGATGAGTGCATTCAACTCACAGACTTGAACGTTTATTTTGATAGGACAGTTTTGAAACACTCCTTTCGTAGGATCTGCAAGTGTTTATTTCGAGCGCACTGAGGCCTGTGCTGGAAAAGGAAGTATCTTCACATAACAACTACACAGAAGCAATCTCAGAAACTTCTTTGTGATGAGTGCATTCAACTCACAGACTTGAGCCACCCTTTTGAAAGAGCAGTTTTGAAACACTCTTTTTGTAGAGTCTGCAAGAGGATATTTGGAGGGCTTTGAGGCCTATGCTGGGAAAAGAATTATCTCCACCTGAAACTAGACAGAAGCATTCTCACAAACTTCTGTGTGATTACTGCATTCAACTCACAGACTTGAACATTCCCTCTGATAGAGCAGTTTGGAAACACTCCTTTTGTAGAATCTGCAAGTGTTTATTTGGTTCGCTTTGACGCCTATGCTGGAAAAGGAAATATCTTCACATAAAAACTACACAGAAGCATTCTCAGAAACTTCTCTGTGATGAGTGCATTCAACTCACAGACTTGAACGTTTCTTTTGATAGGACAGTTTTGAAACACTCCTTTTGTATTATCTGCAAGTGTTTATTTCGAGTGCTTTGAGGCCTATGCTGGAAAAGGAAGTATCTTCACATAACAACTACACAGAAGCATTCTCAGAAACTTCTTTGTGATGAGTGCATTCAACTCACAGACTTGAGCCTTTCTTTTGAAAGAGCAGTTTTGAAACACTCTTTTTGTAGAATCTGCCAGTGGATATTTGGAGCGCTTTAAGGCCTATTCTGGGAAAAGAAATATCTTCACCTAAAAACTGGACAGAAGCATTCTCACAAACTTCTTTGTGATTAGTGCATTCAACTCACAGACTTGAACCTTCCTTTTGATAGAGCAGTTTGGAAACACTCCTTTTGTAGAATCTGCAAGTGTTTATTTGGAGCGCTTTGACGCCTATGCTGGAAAAGGAAATATCTTCACATAAAAACTAGACAGAAGCATTCTCAGAAACTTCTTTGTGGTGAGTGGATTCTACTCACAGACTTGAACGTTCCTCTTGATACAGCAGTTTGGAAACACTCCTTTTGTAGAATCTGCAAGTGTTTATTTGGATCGGTTTGACGCCTATGCTGGAAAAGGAAATATCTTCACATAAAAAATAGACAGAAGGATTCTCACAAACTTCTTTGTGATGAGTGCATTCTACTCATAGAGTTGAAGCCTCTTTTTGGTGGAAGAGTTTTCAAGCTCTCTTTTTGTAGAATCTGCAAATGCGTTTTTGGAGCGCTCTGAGGCCTGTGCTGGGAAATGAAATATCTTCACCTAAAAACTACACAGAAGCATTCTCAGAAACTTCTATGTGATGAGTGCATTCAACTCACGGACTTGAACGTTTATTTTTATAGGACAGTTTTGAAACACTCCTTTCGTAGGATCTGCAAGTGTTTATTTCGAGCGCACTGAGGCCTGTGCTGGAAAAGGAAGTATCTTCACATAACAACTACACAGAAGCATTCTCAGAAACTTCTTTGTGATGAGTGCATTCAACTCACAGACTTGAGCCATCCTTTTGAAAGAGCAGTTTTGATACACTCTTTTTGTAGAGTCTGCAAGTGGATATTTGGAGGGCTTTGAGGCCTATGCTGGGAAAAGAAATATCTCCACCTGAAACTAGACAGAAGCATTCTCACAAACTTCTGTGTGATTACTGCATTCAACTCACAGACTTGAACATTCCCTCTGATAGAGCAGTTTGGAAACACTCCTTTTGAAGAATCTGCAAGTGTTTATTTGGATCACTTTGAGACCTATGCTGGAAAAGGAAATATCTTCACCTAAAAACTACACAGAAGCATTCTCACAAACTTCTGTCTGACTAGTGCATTCAACTCACAGACTTGAACATTCCCTCTGATAGAGCAGTTTGGAAACACTCCTTTGTTAGAATCTGCAAGTGTTTATTTGGAGCGCTTTGACGCCTATGCTGGAAAAATAAATATCTTCACATAAAAACTAGACAGAAGCATTCTCAGAAACTCCTTTGTGGTGAGTGCATTCTACTCACAGGCTTGAACATTACTCTTGATAGAGCAGTTTGGAAACACTCCTTTTGTAGAATCTGCAAGTGTTTATTTGGATCGCTTTGACGCCTATGCTGGAAAAGGAAATATCTTCACCTAAAAACAACACAGAAGCATTCTCAGAAACTTCTCTGTGATGAGTGCATTCAACTCACAGACTTGAACGTTTCTTTTGATAGGACAGTTTTGAAACACTCCTTTCGTAGAATCTGTAAGTGTTTATTTCGAGCGCTTTGGGTCCTATGCTGGAAAAGGAAGTATCTTCACATAACAACTACACAGAAGCATTCTCAGAAACTTCTTTGTGATGAGTGCATTCAACTCACAGACTTGAGCCTTCCTTTTGAAAGAGCAGTTTTGAAACACTCTTTTTGTAGAGTCTGCAAGTGGAAACTTGGAGCGCCTTAAGGCCTATCCTGGGAAATGAAATATCTTCACCTAAAAACTAGACAGAAGCATTCTCACAAACTTCTGTGTGATTACTGCATTCAACTCACAGACTTGAACATTCCCTCTGATAGAGCAGTTTGGAAACACTCCTTTTGTAGAATCTGCAAGTGTTTATTTGGATCGCTTTGACGCCTATGCTGGAAAAGGAAATATCTTCACCTAAAAACTACACAGAAGCATTCTCAGAAACTTCTCTGTGATGAGTGCATTCAACTCACAGACTTGAACGTTTCTTTTGATAGGACAGTTTTGAAACACTGCTTTTGTAGAATCTGCAAGTGTTTATTTCGAGCGCTTTGAGGCCTATGCTGGAAAAGGAAGTATCTTCACATAACAACTACACAGAAGCATTCTCAGAAACTTCTTTGTGATGAGTGCATTCAACTCACAGACTTGAGCCTTCCTTTTGAAAGAGCAGTTTTGAAGCACTCTTTTTATAGAATCTGCAAGTGGATATTTGGAGCGCTTTAAGGCCTATTCTGGGAAAAGAAATATCTTCACCTAAAAACTGGACAGAAGCATTCTCACAAACTTCTGTGTGATTAGTGCATTCAACTCACAGACTTGAACCTTCCTTTTGATAGAGCAGTTTGGAAACACTCCTTTAGTAGAATCTGCAAGTGTTTATTTGGAGCGCTTGGACGCCTATGCTGGAAAAGGAAATATCTTCACATAAAAACTAGACAGAAGCATTCTCAGAAACTTCTTTGTGATGAGTGCATTCTACTCATAGAGTTGAAGCCTCTTTTTGGTGGAAGAGTTTTCAAGCTCTCTTTTTGTAAAATCTGCAAATGCATTTTTGGAGCGCTCTGAGGCCTGTGCTGGGAAATGAAATATCTTCACCTACAAACTACACAGAAGCATTCTCAGAAACTTCTGTGTGATGAGTGCATTCAACTCACAGACTTGAACGTTTATTTTGATAGGACAGTTTCGAAACACTCCTTTCGTAGGATCTGCAAGTGTTTACTTGGAGCGCACTGAGGCCTGTGCTGGAAAAGGAAGTATCTTCACATAACAACTACACAGAAGCATTCTCAGAAACTTCTTTGTGATGAGTGCATTCAACTCACGGACTTGAGCCATCCTTTTGAAAGAGCAGTTTTGAAACACTCTTTTTGTAGAGTCTGCAAGAGGATATTTGGAGGGCTTTGAGGCCTATGCTGGGAAAAGAATTATCTCCACCTGAAACTAGACAGAAGCATTCTCACAAACTTCTGTGTGACTACTGCATTCAACTCACAGACTTGAACATTCCCTCTGATAGAGCAGTTTGGAAACACTCCTTTTGTAGAATCTGCAAGTGTTTATTTGGATCACTTTGAGACCTATGCTGGAAAAGGAAATATCTTCACCTAAGAACTACACAGAAGCATTCTCACAAACTTCTGTCTGACTAGTGCGTTCAACTCACAGACTTGAACATTCCCTCTGATAGAGCAGTTTGGAAACACTCCTTTGTTAGAATCTGCAAGTGTTTATTTGGAGCGCTTTGACGCCTATGCTGGAAAAGGAAATATCTTCACATAAAAACTAGACAGAAGCATTCTCAGAAACTTCTTTGGGGTGAGTGCATTCTACTCACAGACTTGAACATTCCTCTTGATAGAGCAGTTTGGAAACACTCCTTTTGTAGAATCTGCAAGTGTTTATTTGGATCGCTTTGACGCCTATGCTGGAAAAGGAAATATCTTCACCTAAAAACTACACAGAAGCATTCTCAGAAACCTCTCTGTGATGAGTGCATTCAACTCACAGACTTGAACGTTTCTTTTGATAGGACAGTTTTGAAACACTCCTTTCGTAGAATCTGCAAGTGTTTATTTCGAGCGCTTTGGGGCCTATGCTGGAAAAGGAAGTATCTTCACATAACAACTACACAGAAGCATTCTCAGAAACTTCTTTCTGATGAGTGCATTCAACTCACAGCCTTGAGCCTTCCTTTTGAAAGAGCAGTTTTGAAACACTCTTTTTGTAGAATCTGCAAGTTGAAACTTGGAGCGCTTTAAGGCCTATTCTGGGAAATGAAATATCTTCACCTTAAAACTAGACAGAAGCATTCTCACAAACTTCTGTGTGATTACTGCATTCAACTCACAGACTTGAACATTCCCTCTGATAGAGCAGTTTGGAAACACTCCTTTTGTAGAATCTGCAAGTGTTTATTTGGAGTGCTTTGACGCCTATGCTGGAAAAGGAAATATCTTCACATAAAAACTAGACAAAAGCATTCTCAGAAACTTCTTTGTGGTGAGTGGATTCTACTCACAGACTTGAACGTTCCTCTTGCTACAGCAGTTTGGAAACATTCCTTTTGTAGGATCTGCAAGTGTTTATTTGGATCGCTTTGACGCCTATGCTGGAAAAGGAAATATCTTCACCTAAAAACTACACAGAAGCATTCTCAGAAACTTCTCTGTGATGAGTGCATTCAACTCACAGACTTGAACGTTTCTTTTGATAGGACAGTTTTGAAACACTCCTTTCGTAGAATCTGCAAGTGTTCATTTCGAGCGCTTTGGGGCCTATGCTGGAAAAGGAAGTATCTTCACATAACAACTACACAGAAGCATTCTCAGAAACTTCTTTGTGATGAGTGCATTCAACTCACATACTTGAGCCTTCCTTTTGAAAGAGTAGTTTTGAAACACTCTTTTTGTAGAATCTGAAAGTGGAAATTTGGAGCGCTTTAAGGCCTATTCTGGGAAAAGAAATATCTTCACCTAAAAACTAGACGGAAGCATTCTCACAAACTTCTGTGTGATTACTGCATTCAACTCACAGACTTGAACATTCCCTCTGATAGAGCAGTTTGGAAACACTCCTTTTGTAGAATCTGCAAGTGTTTATTTGGATCGCTTTGACGCCTATGCTGGAAAAGGAAATATCTTCACCTAAAAACTACACAGAAGCATTCTCAGAAACTTCTCTGTGATGAGTGCATTGAACTCACACACTTGAACATTGCTTTTGATAGAGCAGTTTGGAAACACTCCTTTAGTAGAATCTGCAAGTGTTTATTTGGAGCACTTTGACGCCTATGCTGGAAAAGGAAATATCTTCACATAAAAACTAGACAGAAGCATTCTCCGAAACTTCTGTGTGATGAGTGCATTCAACTCACAGACTTGAACGTTTCTTTTGATAGGACAGTTTTGAAACACTCCTTTTGTAGAATCTGCAATTGTTTGTTTCGAGCGCTTTGAGGCCTACGCTGGAAAAGGAAGTATCTTCACATAACAACTACACAGAAGCATTCTCAGAAACTTCTTTGTGATGACTGCATTCAACTCACAGACTTGAGCCTTTCTTTTGAAAGAGCAGTTTTGAAACACTCTTTTTGTAGAATCTGCAAGTGGAAATTTGGAGCGCTTTAAGGCCTATTCTGGGAAAAGAAATATCTTCACCTAAAAACTAGACAGAAGCATTCTCACAAACTTCTGTGTGATTACTGCATTCAACTCACAGACTTGAACATTCCCTCTGATAGAGCATTTTGGAAACACTCCTTTTGTTGCATCTGCAAGGGTTTATTTGGATCGCTTTGACGCCTATGCTGGAAAAGGAAATATCTTCACCTAAAAACTACACAGAAGCATTCTCAGAAACTTCTCTGTGATGAGTGCATTCAACTCACAGACTTGAACGTTTCTTTTGATAGGACAGTTTTGAAACACTCCTTTCGTAGAATCTGTAAGTGTTTATTTCGAGCGCTTTGGGGCCTATGTTGGAAAAGGAAGTATCTTCACATAACAACTACACAGAAGCATTCTCAGAAACTTCTTTGTGATGAGTGCATTCAACTCACAGACTTGAGCCTTCCTTTTGAAAGAGCAGTTTTGAAACACTCTTTTTGTAGAATCTGCAAGTGGAAACTTGGAGCGCTTTAAGGCCTATCCTGGGAAATGAAATATCTTCACCTAAAAACTAGACAGAAGCATTCTCACAAACTTCTGTGTGATTACTGCATTCAACTCACAGACTTGAACCTTCCCTCTGATAGAGCAGTTTGGAAACACTCCTTTTGTAGAATCTGCAAGTATTTATTTGGTTCGCTTTGACGCCTATGCTGGAAAAGGAAATATCTTCACCTAAAAACTACACAGAAGCATTCTCAGAAACTTCTCTGTGATGAGTGCATTCAACTCACAGACTTGAACGTTTCTTTTGATAGGACAGTTTTGAAACACTCCTTTTGTATAATCTGCAAGTGTTTATTTCGAGTGCTTTGAGGCCTATGCTGGAAAAGGAAGTATCTTCACATAACAACTACACAGAAGCATTCTCAGAAACTTCTTTGTGATGAGTGCATTCAACTCACAGACTTGAGCCTTTCTTTTGAAAGAGCAGTTTTGAAACACTCTTTTTGTAGAATCTGCCAGTGGATATTTGGAGCGCTTTAAGGCCTATTCTGGGAAAAGAAATATCTTCACCTAAAAACTGGACAGAAGCATTCTCACAAACTTCTTTGTGATTAGTGCATTCAACTCACAGACTTGAACCTTCCTTTTGATAGAGCAGTTTGGAAACACTCCTTTTGTAGAATCTGCAAGTGTTTATTTGGAGCGCTTTGACGCCTATGCTGGAAAAGGAAATATCTTCACATAAAAACTAGACAGAAGCATTCTCAGAAACTTCTTTGTGGTGAGTGGATTCTACTCACAGACTTGAACGTTCCTCTTGATACAGCAGTTTGGAAACACTCCTTTTGTAGAATCTGCAAGTGTTTATTTGGATCGGTTTGACGCCTATGCTGGAAAAGGAAATATCTTCACATAAAAAATAGACAGAAGGATTCTCACAAACTTCTTTGTGATGAGTGCATTCTACTCATAGAGTTGAAGCCTCTTTTTGGTGGAAGAGTTTTCAAGCTCTCTTTTTGTAGAATCTGCAAATGCGTTTTTGGAGCGCTCTGAGGCCTGTGCTGGGAAATGAAATATCTTCACCTAAAAACTACACAGAAGCATTCTCAGAAACTTCTATGTGATGAGTGCATTCAACTCACAGACTTGAACGTTTATTTTTATAGGACAGTTTTGAAACACTCCTTTCGTAGGATCTGCAAGTGTTTATTTCGAGCGCACTGAGGCCTGTGCTGGAAAAGGAAGTATCTTCACATAACAACTACACAGAAGCATTCTCAGAAACTTCTTTGTGATGAGTGCATTCAACTCACAGACTTGAGCCATCCTTTTGAAAGAGCAGTTTTGATACACTCTTTTTGTAGAGTCTGCAAGTGGATATTTGGAGGGCTTTGAGGCCTATGCTGGGAAAAGAAATATCTCCACCTGAAACTAGACAGAAGCATTCTCACAAACTTCTGTGTGATTACTGCATTCAACTCACAGACTTGAACATTCCCTCTGATAGAGCAGTTTGGAAACACTCCTTTTGAAGAATCTGCAAGTGTTTATTTGGATCACTTTGAGACCTATGCTGGAAAAGGAAATATCTTCACCTAAAAACTACACAGAAGCATTCTCAGAAACTTCTGTCTGACTAGTGCATTCAACTCACAGACTTGAACATTCCCTCTGATAGAGCAGTTTGGAAACACTCCTTTGTTAGAATCTGCAAGTGTTTATTTGGAGCGCTTTGACGCCTATGCTGGAAAAATAAATATCTTCACATAAAAACTAGACAGAAGCATTCTCAGAAACTCCTTTGTGGTGAGTGCATTCTACTCACAGGCTTGAACATTACTCTTGATAGAGCAGTTTGGAAACACTCCTTTTGTAGAATCTGCAAGTGTTTATTTGGATCGCTTTGACGCCTATGCTGGAAAAGGAAATATCTTCACCTAAAAACAACACAGAAGCATTCTCAGAAACTTCTCTGTGATGAGTGCATTCAACTCACAGACTTGAACGTTTCTTTTGATAGGACAGTTTTGAAACACTCCTTTCGTAGAATCTGTAAGTGTTTATTTCGAGCGCTTTGGGTCCTATGCTGGAAAAGGAAGTATCTTCACATAACAACTACACAGAAGCATTCTCAGAAACTTCTTTGTGATGAGTGCATTCAACTCACAGACTTGAGCCTTCCTTTTGAAAGAGCAGTTTTGAAACACTCTTTTTGTAGAGTCTGCAAGTGGAAACTTGGAGCGCCTTAAGGCCTATCCTGGGAAATGAAATATCTTCACCTAAAAACTAGACAGAAGCATTCTCACAAACTTCTGTGTGATTACTGCATTCAACTCACAGACTTGAACATTCCCTCTGATAGAGCAGTTTGGAAACACTCCTTTTGTAGAATCTGCAAGTGTTTATTTGGATCGCTTTGACGCCTATGCTGGAAAAGGAAATATCTTCACCTAAAAACTACACAGAAGCATTCTCAGAAACTTCTCTGTGATGAGTGCATTCAACTCACAGACTTGAACGTTTCTTTTGATAGGACATATTTGAAACACTGCTTTTGTAGAATCTGCAAGTGTTTATTTCGAGCGCTTTGAGGCCTATGCTGGAAAAGGAAGTATCTTCACATAACAACTACACAGAAGCATTCTCAGAAACTTCTTTGTGATGAGTGCATTCAACTCACAGACTTGAGCCTTCCTTTTGAAAGAGCAGTTTTGAAGCACTCTTTTTATAGAATCTGCAAGTGGATATTTGGAGCGCTTTAAGGCCTATTCTGGGAAAAGAAATATCTTCACCTAAAAACTGGACAGAAGCATTCTCACAAACTTCTGTGTGATTAGTGCATTCAACTCACAGACTTGAACCTTCCTTTTGATAGAGCAGTTTGGAAACACTCCTTTAGTAGAATCTGCAAGTGTTTATTTGGAGCGCTTGGACGCCTATGCTGGAAAAGGAAATATCTTCACATAAAAACTAGACAGAAGCATTCTCAGAAACTTCTTTGTGATGAGTGCATTCTACTCATAGAGTTGAAGCCTCTTTTTGGTGGAAGAGTTTTCAAGCTCTCTTTTTGTAAAATCTGCAAATGCATTTTTGGAGCGCTCTGAGGCCTGTGCTGGGAAATGAAATATCTTCACCTACAAACTACACAGAAGCATTCTCAGAAACTTCTGTGTGATGAGTGCATTCAACTCACAGACTTGAACGTTTATTTTGATAGGACAGTTTCGAAACACTCCTTTCGTAGGATCTGCAAGTGTTTACTTGGAGCGCACTGAGGCCTGTGCTGGAAAAGGAAGTATCTTCACATAACAACTACACAGAAGCATTCTCAGAAACTTCTTTGTGATGAGTGCATTCAACTCACGGACTTGAGCCATCCTTTTGAAAGAGCAGTTTTGAAACACTCTTTTTGTAGAGTCTGCAAGAGGATATTTGGAGGGCTTTGAGGCCTATGCTGGGAAAAGAATTATCTCCACCTGAAACTAGACAGAAGCATTCTCACAAATTTCTGTGTGACTACTGCATTCAACTCACAGACTTGAACATTCCCTCTGATAGAGCAGTTTGGAAACACTCCTTTTGTAGAATCTGCAAGTGTTTATTTGGATCACTTTGAGACCTATGCTGGAAAAGGAAATATCTTCACCTAAGAACTACACAGAAGCATTCTCACAAACTTCTGTCTGACTAGTGCGTTCAACTCACAGACTTGAACATTCCCTCTGATAGAGCAGTTTGGAAACACTCCTTTGTTAGAATCTGCAAGTGTTTATTTGGAGCGCTTTGACGCCTATGCTGGAAAAGGAAATATCTTCACATAAAAACTAGACAGAAGCATTCTCAGAAACTTCTTTGGGGTGAGTGCATTCTACTCACAGACTTGAACATTCCTCTTGATAGAGCAGTTTGGAAACACTCCTTTTGTAGAATCTGCAAGTGTTTATTTGGATCGCTTTGACGCCTATGCTGGAAAAGGAAATATCTTCACCTAAAAACTACACAGAAGCATTCTCAGAAACCTCTCTGTGATGAGTGCATTCAACTCACAGACTTGAACGTTTCTTTTGATAGGACAGTTTTGAAACACTCCTTTCGTAGAATCTGCAAGTGTTTATTTCGAGCGCTTTGGGGCCTATGCTGGAAAAGGAAGTATCTTCACATAACAACTACACAGAAGCATTCTCAGAAACTTCTTTCTGATGAGTGCATTCAACTCACAGCCTTGAGCCTTCCTTTTGAAAGAGCAGTTTTGAAACACTCTTTTTGTAGAATCTGCAAGTTGAAACTTGGAGCGCTTTAAGGCCTATTCTGGGAAATGAAATATCTTCACCTTAAAACTAGACAGAAGCATTCTCACAAACTTCTGTGTGATTACTGCATTCAACTCACAGACTTGAACATTCCCTCTGATAGAGCAGTTTGGAAACACTCCTTTTGTAGAATCTGCAAGTGTTTATTTGGAGTGCTTTGACGCCTATGCTGGAAAAGGAAATATCTTCACATAAAAACTAGACAAAAGCATTCTCAGAAACTTCTTTGTGGTGAGTGGATTCTACTCACAGACTTGAACGTTCCTCTTGCTACAGCAGTTTGGAAACATTCCTTTTGTAGGATCTGCAAGTGTTTATTTGGATCGCTTTGACGCCTATGCTGGAAAAGGAAATATCTTCACCTAAAAACTACACAGAAGCATTCTCAGAAACTTCTCTGTGATGAGTGCATTCAACTCACAGACTTGAACGTTTCTTTTGATAGGACAGTTTTGAAACACTCCTTTCGTAGAATCTGCAAGTGTTCATTTCGAGCGCTTTGGGGCCTATGCTGGAAAAGGAAGTATCTTCACATAACAACTACACAGAAGCATTCTCAGAAACTTCTTTGTGATGAGTGCATTCAACTCACATACTTGAGCCTTCCTTTTGAAAGAGTAGTTTTGAAACACTCTTTTTGTAGAATCTGAAAGTGGAAATTTGGAGCGCTTTAAGGCCTATTCTGGGAAAAGAAATATCTTCACCTAAAAACTAGACGGAAGCATTCTCACAAACTTCTGTGTGATTACTGCATTCAACTCACAGACTTGAACATTCCCTCTGATAGAGCAGTTTGGAAACACTCCTTTTGTAGAATCTGCAAGTGTTTATTTGGAGTGCTTTGACGCCTATGCTGGAAAAGGAAATATCTTCACCTAAAAACTACACAGAAGCATTCTCAGAAACTTCTCTGTGATGAGTGCATTGAACTCACAGACTTGAACATTGCTTTTGATAGAGCAGTTTGGAAACACTCCTTTAGTAGAATCTGCAAGTGTTTATTTGGAGCACTTTGACGCCTATGCTGGAAAAGGAAATATCTTCACATAAAAACTAGACAGAAGCATTCTCCGAAACTTCTGTGTGATGAGTGCATTCAACTCACAGACTTGAACGTTTCTTTTGATAGGACAGTTTTGAAACACTCCTTTTGTAGAATCTGCAATTGTTTGTTTCGAGCGCTTTGAGGCCTACGCTGGAAAAGGAAGTATCTTCACATAACAACTACACAGAAGCATTCTCAGAAACTTCTTTGTGATGACTGCATTCAACTCACAGACTTGAGCCTTTCTTTTGAAAGAGCAGTTTTGAAACACTCTTTTTGTAGAATCTGCAAGTGGAAATTTGGAGCGCTTTAAGGCCTATTCTGGGAAAAGAAATATCTTCACCTAAAAACTAGACAGAAGCATTCTCACAAACTTCTGTGTGATTACTGCATTCAACTCACAGACTTGAACATTCCCTCTGATAGAGCATTTTGGAAACACTCCTTTTGTTGCATCTGCAAGGGTTTATTTGGATCGCTTTGACGCCTATGCTGGAAAAGGAAATATCTTCACCTAAAAACTACACAGAAGCATTCTCAGAAACTTCTCTGTGATGAGTGCATTCAACTCACAGACTTGAACGTTTCTTTTGATAGGACAGTTTTGAAACACTCCTTTCGTAGAATCTGTAAGTGTTTATTTCGAGCGCTTTGGGGCCTATGTTGGAAAAGGAAGTATCTTCACATAACAACTACACAGAAGCATTCTCAGAAACTTCTTTGTGATGAGTGCATTCAACTCACAGACTTGAGCCTTCCTTTTGAAAGAGCAGTTTTGAAACACTCTTTTTGTAGAATCTGCAAGTGGAAACTTGGAGCGCTTTAAGGCCTATCCTGGGAAATGAAATATCTTCACCTAAAAACTAGACAGAAGCATTCTCACAAACTTCTGTGTGATTACTGCATTCAACTCACAGACTTGAACCTTCCTTTTGATAGAGCAGTTTGGAAACACTCCTTTTGTAGAATCTGCAAGTGTTTATTTGGATCGCTTTGACGCCTATGCTGGAAAAGGAAATATCTTCACCTAAAAACTGCACAGAAGCATTCTCAGAAACTTCTCTGTGATGAGTGCATTCAACTCACAGACTTGAACGTTTCTTTTGATAGGACAGTTTTGAAACACTGCTTTTGTAGAATCTGCAAGTGTTTATTTCGAGCGCTTTGAGGCCTATGCTGGAAAAGGAAGTATCTTCACATAACAACTACACAGAAGCATTCTCAGAAACTTCTTTGTGATGAGTGCAATCAACTCACAGACTTGAGCCTTCCTTTTGAAAGAGCAGTTTTGAAACACTCTTTTTATAGAATCTGCAAGTGGATATTTGGAGCGCTTTAAGGCCTATTCTGGGAAAAGAAATATCTTCACGTAAAAACTGGACAGAAGCATTCTCACAAACTTCTGTGTGATTAGTGCATTCAACTCACAGACTTGAACCTTCCTTTTGATAGAGCAGTTTGGAAACACTCCTTTAGTAGAATCTGCAAGTGTTTATTTGGAGCGCTTTGACGCCTATGCTGGAAAAGGAAATATCTTCACATAAAAACTAGACAGAAGCATTCTCAGAAACTTCTTTGTGATGAGTGCATTCTACTCATAGAGTTGAAGCCTCTTTTTGGAGGAAGAGTTTTCAAGCTCTCTTTTTGTAAAATCTGCAAATGCATTTTTGGAGCGCTCTGAGGCCTGTGCTGGGAAATGAAATATCTTCACCTAAAAACTACACAGAAGCATTCTCAGAAACTTCTGTGTGATGAGTGCATTCAACTCACAGACTTGAACGTTTATTTTGATAGGACAGTTTTGAAACACTCCTTTCGTAGGATCTGCAAGTGTTTATTTCGAGCGCACTGAGGCCTGTGCTGGAAAAGGAAGTATCTTCACATAACAACTACACAGAAGCAATCTCAGAAACTTCTTTGTGATGAGTGCATTCAACTCACAGACTTGAGCCACCCTTTTGAAAGAGCAGTTTTGAAACACTCTTTTTGTAGAGTCTGCAAGAGGATATTTGGAGGGCTTTGAGGCCTATGCTGGGAAAAGAATTATCTCCACCTGAAACTAGACAGAAGCATTCTCACAAACTTCTGTGTGATTACTGCATTCAACTCACAGACTTGAACATTCCCTCTGATAGAGCAGTTTGGAAACACTCCTTTTGTAGAATCTGCAAGTGTTTATTTGGTTCGCTTTGACGCCTATGCTGGAAAAGGAAATATCTTCACCTAAAAACTACACAGAAGCATTCTCAGAAACTTCTCTGTGATGAGTGCATTCAACTCACAGACTTGAACGTTTCTTTTGATAGGACAGTTTTGAAACACTCCTTTTGTATAATCTGCAAGTGTTTATTTCGAGTGCTTTGAGGCCTATGCTGGAAAAGGAAGTATCTTCACATAACAACTACACAGAAGCATTCTCAGAACCTTCTTTGTGATGAGTGCATTCAACTCACAGACTTGAGCCTTTCTTTTGAAAGAGCAGTTTTGAAACACTCTTTTTGTAGAATCTGCCAGTGGATATTTGGAGCGCTTTAAGGCCTATTCTGGGAAAAGAAATATCTTCACCTAAAAACTGGACAGAAGCATTCTCACAAACTTCTTTGTGATTAGTGCATTCAACTCACAGACTTGAACCTTCCTTTTGATAGAGCAGTTTGGAAACACTCCTTTTGTAGAATCTGCAAGTGTTTATTTGGAGCGCTTTGACGCCTATGCTGGAAAAGGAAATATCTTCACATAAAAACTAGACAGAAGCATTCTCAGAAACTTCTTTGTGGTGAGTGGATTCTACTCACAGACTTGAACGTTCCTCTTGATACAGCAGTTTGGAAACACTCCTTTTGTAGAATCTGCAAGTGTTTATTTGGATCGGTTTGACGCCTATGCTGGAAAAGGAAATATCTTCACATAAAAAATAGACAGAAGGATTCTCACAAACTTCTTTGTGATGAGTGCATTCTACTCATAGAGTTGAAGCCTCTTTTTGGTGGAAGAGTTTTCAAGCTCTCTTTTTGTAGAATCTGCAAATGCGTTTTTGGAGCGCTCTGAGGCCTGTGCTGGGAAATGAAATATCTTCACCTAAAAACTACACAGAAGCATTCTCAGAAACTTCTATGTGATGAGTGCATTCAACTCACAGACTTGAACGTTTATTTTTATAGGACAGTTTTGAAACACTCCTTTCGTAGGATCTGCAAGTGTTTATTTCGAGCGCACTGAGGCCTGTGCTGGAAAAGGAAGTATCTTCACATAACAACTACACAGAAGCATTCTCAGAAACTTCTTTCTGATGAGTGCATTCAACTCACAGACTTGAGCCATCCTTTTGAAAGAGCAGTTTTGATACACTCTTTTTGTAGAGTCTGCAAGTGGATATTTGGAGGGCTTTGAGGCCTATGCTGGGAAAAGAAATATCTCCACCTGAAACTAGACAGAAGCATTCTCACAAACTTCTGTGTGATTACTGCATTCAACTCACAGACTTGAACATTCCCTCTGATAGAGCAGTTTGGAAACACTCCTTTTGAAGAATCTGCAAGTGTTTATTTGGATCACTTTGAGACCTATGCTGGAAAAGGAAATATCTTCACCTAAAAACTACACAGAAGCATTCTCACAAACTTCTGTCTGACTAGTGCATTCAACTCACAGACTTGAACATTCCCTCTGATAGAGCAGTTTGGAAACACTCCTTTGTTAGAATCTGCAAGTGTTTATTTGGAGCGCTTTGACGCCTATGCTGGAAAAATAAATATCTTCACATAAAAACTAGACAGAAGCATTCTCAGAAACTCCTTTGTGGTGAGTGCATTCTACTCACAGGCTTGAACATTACTCTTGATAGAGCAGTTTGGAAACACTCCTTTTGTAGAATCTGCAAGTGTTTATTTGGATCGCTTTGACGCCTATGCTGGAAAAGGAAATATCTTCACCTAAAAACAACACAGAAGCATTCTCAGAAACTTCTCTGTGATGAGTGCATTCAACTCACAGACTTGAACGTTTCTTTTGATAGGACAGTTTTGAAACACTCCTTTCGTAGAATCTGTAAGTGTTTATTTCGAGCGCTTTGGGTCCTATGCTGGAAAAGGAAGTATCTTCACATAACAACTACACAGAAGCATTCTCAGAAACTTCTTTGTGATGAGTGCATTCAACTCACAGACTTGAGCCTTCCTTTTGAAAGAGCAGTTTTGAAACACTCTTTTTGTAGAATCTGCAAGTGGAAACTTGGAGCGCCTTAAGGCCTATCCTGGGAAATGAAATATCTTCACCTAAAAACTAGACAGAAGCATTCTCACAAACTTCTGTGTGATTACTGCATTCAACTCACAGACTTGAACATTCCCTCTGATAGAGGAGTTTGGAAACACTCCTTTTGTAGAATCTGCAAGTGTTTATTTGGATCGCTTTGACGCCTATGCTGGAAAAGGAAATATCTTCACCTAAAAACTACACAGAAGCATTCTCAGAAACTTCTCTGTGATGAGTGCATTCAACTCACAGACTTGAACGTTTCTTTTGATAGGACAGTTTTGAAACACTGCTTTTGTAGAATCTGCAAGTGTTTATTTCGAGCGCTTTGAGGCCTATGCTGGAAAAGGAAGTATCTTCACATAACAACTACACAGAAGCATTCTCAGAAACTTCTTTGTGATGAGTGCATTCAACTCACAGACTTGAGCCTTCCTTTTGAAAGAGCAGTTTTGAAGCACTCTTTTTATAGAATCTGCAAGTGGATATTTGGAGCGCTTTAAGGCCTATTCTGGGAAAAGAAATATCTTCACCTAAAAACTGGACAGAAGCATTCTCACAAACTTCTGTGTGATTAGTGCATTCAACTCACAGACTTGAACCTTCCTTTTGATAGAGCAGTTTGGAAACACTCCTTTAGTAGAATCTGCAAGTGTTTATTTGGAGCGCTTGGACGCCTATGCTGGAAAAGGAAATATCTTCACATAAAAACTAGACAGAAGCATTCTCAGAAACTTCTTTGTGATGAGTGCATTCTACTCATAGAGTTGAAGCCTCTTTTTGGTGGAAGAGTTTTCAAGCTCTCTTTTTGTAAAATCTGCAAATGCATTTTTGGAGCGCTCTGAGGCCTGTGCTGGGAAATGAAATATCTTCACCTACAAACTACACAGAAGCATTCTCAGAAACTTCTGTGTGATGAGTGCATTCAACTCACAGACTTGAACGTTTATTTTGATAGGACAGTTTTGAAACACTCCTTTCGTAGGATCTGCAAGTGTTTACTTGGAGCGCACTGAGGCCTGTGCTGGAAAAGGAAGTATCTTCACATAACAACTACACAGAAGCATTCTCAGAAACTTCTTTGTGATGAGTGCATTCAACTCACGGACTTGAGCCATCCTTTTGAAAGAGCAGTTTTGAAACACTCTTTTTGTAGAGTCTGCAAGAGGATATTTGGAGGGCTTTGAGGCCTATGCTGGGAAAAGAATTATCTCCACCTGAAACTAGACAGAAGCATTCTCACAAACTTCTGTGTGACTACTGCATTCAACTCACAGACTTGAACATTCCCTCTGATAGAGCAGTTTGGAAACACTCCTTTTGTAGAATCTGCAAGTGTTTATTTGGATCACTTTGAGACCTATGCTGGAAAAGGAAATATCTTCACCTAAGAACTACACAGAAGCATTCTCACAAACTTCTGTCTGACTAGTGCGTTCAACTCACAGACTTGAACATTCCCTCTGATAGAGCAGTTTGGAAACACTCCTTTGTTAGAATCTGCAAGTGTTTATTTGGAGCGCTTTGACGCCTATGCTGGAAAAGGAAATATCTTCACATAAAAACTAGACAGAAGCATTCTCAGAAACTTCTTTGGGGTGAGTGCATTCTACTCACAGACTTGAACATTCCTCTTGATAGAGCAGTTTGGAAACACTCCTTTTGTAGAATCTGCAAGTGTTTATTTGGATCGCTTTGACGCCTATGCTGGAAAAGGAAATATCTTCACCTAAAAACTACACAGAAGCATTCTCAGAAACCTCTCTGTGATGAGTGCATTCAACTCACAGACTTGAACGTTTCTTTTGATAGGACAGTTTTGAAACACTCCTTTCGTAGAATCTGCAAGTGTTTATTTCGAGCGCTTTGGGGCCTATGCTGGAAAAGGAAGTATCTTCACATAACAACTACACAGAAGCATTCTCAGAAACTTCTTTCTGATGAGTGCATTCAACTCACAGCCTTGAGCCTTCCTTTTGAAAGAGCAGTTTTGAAACACTCTTTTTGTAGAATCTGCAAGTTGAAACTTGGAGCGCTTTAAGGCCTATTCTGGGAAATGAAATATCTTCACCATAAAACTAGACAGAAGCATTCTCACAAACTTCTGTGTGATTACTGCATTCAACTCACAGACTTGAACATTCCCTCTGATAGAGCAGTTTGGAAACACTCCTTTTGTAGAATCTGCAAGTGTTTATTTGGAGTGCTTTGACGCCTATGCTGGAAAAGGAAATATCTTCACATAAAAACTAGACAAAAGCATTCTCAGAAACTTCTTTGTGGTGAGTGGATTCTACTCACAGACTTGAACGTTCCTCTTGATACAGCAGTTTGGAAACATTCCTTTTGTAGGATCTGCAAGTGTTTATTTGGATCGCTTTGACGCCTATGCTGGAAAAGGAAATATCTTCACCTAAAAACTACACAGAAGCATTCTCAGAAACTTCTCTGTGATGAGTGCATTCAACTCACAGACTTGAACGTTTCTTTTGATAGGACAGTTTTGAAACACTCCTTTCGTAGAATCTGCAAGTGTTCATTTCGAGCGCTTTGGGGCCTATGCTGGAAAAGGAAGTATCTTCACATAACAACTACACAGAAGCATTCTCAGAAACTTCTTTGTGATGAGTGCATTCAACTCACATACTTGAGCCTTCCTTTTGAAATAGTAGTTTTGAAACACTCTTTTTGTAGAATCTGAAAGTGGAAATTTGGAGCGCTTTAAGGCCTATTCTGGGAAAAGAAATATCTTCACCTAAAAACTAGACGGAAGCATTCTCACAAACTTCTGTGTGATTACTGCATTCAACTCACAGACTTGAACATTCCCTCTGATAGAGCAGTTTGGAAACACTCCTTTTGTAGAATCTGCAAGTGTTTATTTGGATCGCTTTGACGCCTATGCTGGAAAAGGAAATATCTTCACCTAAAAACTACACAGAAGCATTCTCAGAAACTTCTCTGTGATGAGTGCATTCAACTCACACACTTGAACATTGCTTTTGATAGAGCAGTTTGGAAACACTCCTTTAGTAGAATCTGCAAGTGTTTATTTGGAGCACTTTGACGCCTATGCTGGAAAAGGAAATATCTTCACATAAAAACTAGACAGAAGCATTCTCCGAAACTTCTGTGTGATGAGTGCATTCAACTCACAGACTTGAACGTTTCTTTTGATAGGACAGTTTTGAAACACTCCTTTTGTAGAATCTGCAATTGTTTGTTTCGAGCGCTTTGAGGCCTACGCTGGAAAAGGAAGTATCTTCACATAACAACTACACAGAAGCATTCTCAGAAACTTCTTTGTGATGACTGCATTCAACTCACAGACTTGAGCCTTTCTTTTGAAAGAGCAGTTTTGAAACACTCTTTTTGTAGAATCTGCAAGTGGAAATTTGGAGCGCTTTAAGGCCTATTCTGGGAAAAGAAATATCTTCACCTAAAAACTAGACAGAAGCATTCTCACAAACTTCTGTGTGATTACTGCATTCAACTCACAGACTTGAACATTCCCTCTGATAGAGCATTTTGGAAACACTCCTTTTGTTGCATCTGCAAGGGTTTATTTGGATCGCTTTGACGCCTATGCTGGAAAAGGAAATATCTTCACCTAAAAACTACACAGAAGCATTCTCAGAAACTTCTCTGTGATGAGTGCATTCAACTCACAGACTTGAACGTTTCTTTTGATAGGACAGTTTTGAAACACTCCTTTCGTAGAATCCGCAAGTGTTTATTTCGAGCGCTTTGAGGCCTATGCTGGAAAAGGAAGTATCTTCACATAACAACTACACAGAAGCATTCTCAGAAACCTCTTTGTGATGAGTGCATTCAACTCACAGACTTGAGCCTTCCTTTTGAAAGAGCAGTTTTGAAACACTCTTTTTGTAGAATATGCAAGTGGAAATTTGGAGCGCTTTAAGGCCTACTCTGGGAAAAGAAATATCTTCACCAAAAACCTAGACAGAAGCATTCTCACAAACTTCTGTGTGATTACTGCATTCAACTCACAGACTTGAACATTCCCTCTGATAGAGCAGTTTGGATACACTCCTTTTGTACAATCTGCAAGTGTTTATTTGGATCGCTTTGACGCCTATGCTGGAAAAGGAAATATCTTCACCTAAAAACTACACAGAAGCATTCTCAGAAACTTCTCCGTGATGAGTGCATTCAACTCACAGACTTGAACATTGCTTTTGATAGAGCAGTTTGGAAACACTCCTTTATTAGAATCTGCAAGTGTTTATTTGGAGCGCTTTGACGCCTATGCTGGAAAAGGAAATATCGTCACATAAAAACTAGACAGAAGCATTCTCAGAAACTTCTTTGTGATGAGTGCATTCTACTCATAGAGTTGAAGCCTCTTTTTGGTGGAAGAGTTTTCAAGCTCTCTTTCTGTAGAATCTGTAAATGCATATTTGGAGCGCTCTCAGGCCTGTGCTGGGAAATGAAATATCTTCACCTAAAAACTACACAGAAGCATTCTCAGAAACTTCTGTGTGATGAGTGCATTCAACTCACAGACTTGAACGTTTATTTTGATAGGACAGTTTTGAAACACTCCTTTCGTAGGATCTGCAAGTGTTTATTTCGAGCGCACTGAGGCCTGTGCTGGAAAAGGAAGTATCTTCACATAACAACTACACAGAAGCATTCTCAGAAACTTCTTTGTGATGAGTGCATTCAACTCACAGACTTGAGCCATCCTTTTGAAAGAGCAGTTTTGAAACACTCTTTTTGTAGAGTCTGCAAGGGGATATTTGGAGGGCTTTGAGGCCTATGCTGGGAAAAGAAATATCTCCACCTGAAACTAGACAGAAGCATTCTCACAAACTTCTGTGTGATTACTGCATTCAACTCACAGACTTGAACATTCCCTCTGATAGAGCAGTTTGGAAACACTCCTTTTGAAGAATCTGCAAGTGTTTATTTGGATCACTTTGAGACCTATGCTGGAAAAGGAAATATCTTCACCTAAAAACTACACAGAAGCATTCTCACAAACTTCTGTCTGACTAGTGCATTCAACTCACAGACTTGAACATTCCCTCTGATAGAGCAGTTTGGAAACACTCCTTTGTTAGAATCTGCAAGTGTTTATTTGGAGCGCTTTGACGCCTATGTTGGAAAAAAAAATATCTTCACATAAAAACTAGACAGAAGCATTCTCAGAAACTTCTTTGTGGTGAGTGCATTCTACTCACATGCTTGAACATTACTCTTGATAGAGCAGTTTGGAAACACTCCTTTTGTAGAATCTGCAAGTGTTTATTTGGATCGCTTTGACGCCTATGCTGGAAAAGGAAATATCTTCACCTAAAAACTACACAGAAGCATTCTCAGAAACTTCTCTGTGATGAGTGCATTCAACTCACAGACTTGAACGTTTCTTTTGATAGGACAGTTTTGAAACACTCCTTTCGTAGAATCTGTAAGTGTTTATTTCGAGCGCTTTGGGGCCTATGTTGGAAAAGGAAGTATCTTCAAATAACAACTACACAGAAGCATTCTCAGAAACTTCTTTGTGATGAGTGCATTCAACTCACAGACTTGAGCCTTCCTTTTGAAAGAGCAGTTTTGAAACACTCTTTTTGTAGAATCTGCAAGTGGAAACTTGGAGCGCTTTAAGGCCTATCCTGGGAAATGAAATATCTTCACCTAAAAACTAGACAGAAGCATTCTCACAAACTTGTGTGTGATTACTGCATTCAACTCACAGACTTGAACATTCCCTCTGATAGAGCAGTTTGGAAACACTCCTTTTGTAGAATCTGCAAGTGTTTATTTGGATCGCTTTGACGCCTATGCTGGAAAAGGAAATATCTTCACCTAAAAACTACACAGAAGCATTCTCAGAAACTTCTCTGTGATGAGTGCATTCAACTCACAGACTTGAACGTTTCTTTTGATAGGACAGTTTTGAAACACTGCTTTTGTAGAATCTGCAAGTGTTTATTTCGAGCGCTTTGAGGCCTATGCTGGAAAAGGAAGTATCTTCACATAACAACTACACAGAAGCATTCTCAGAAACTTCTTTGTGATGAGTGCATTCAACTCACAGACTTGAGCCTTCCTTTTGAAAGAGCAGTTTTGAAACACTCTTTTTATAGAATCTGCAAGTGGATATTTGGAGCGCTTTAAGGCCTATTCTGGGAAAAGAAATATCTTCACTTAAAAACTGGACAGAAGCATTCTCACAAACTTCTGTGTGATTAGTGCATTCAACTCACAGACCTGAACCTTACTTTTGATAGAGCAGTTTGGAAACACTCCTTTAGTAGAATCTGCAAGGGTTTATTTGGAGCGCTTTGACGCCTATGCTGGAAAAGGAAATATCTTCACATAAAAACTAGACAGAAGCATTCTCAGAAACGTCTTTGTGATGAGTGCATTCCACTCATAGAGTTGAAGCCTCTTTTTGGTGGAAGAGTTTTCAAGCTCTCTTTTTGTAAAATCTGCAAATGCATTTTTGGAGCGCTCTGAGGCCTGTGCTGGGAAATGAAATATCTTCACCTGAAAACTACACAGAAGCATTCTCAGAAACTTCTGTCTGATGAGTGCATTCAACTCACAGACTTGAACGTTTATTTTGATAGGACAGTTTTGAAACACTCCTTTCGTAGGATCTGCAAGTGTTTATTTCGAGCGCACTGAGGCCTGTGCTGGAAAAGGAAGTATCTTCACATAACAACTACACAGAAGCATTCTCAGAAACTTCTTTGTGATGAGTGCATTCAACTCACAGACTTGAGCCATCCTTTTGAAAGAGCAGTTTTGAAACACTCTTTTTGTAGAGTCTGCAAGAGGATATTTGGAGGGCTTTGAGGCCTATGCTGGGAAAAGAATTATCTCCACCTGAAACTAGACAGAAGCATTCTCACAAACTTCTGTGTGACTACTGCATTCAACTCACAGACTTGAACATTCCCTCTGATAGAGCAGTTTGGAAACACTCCTTTTGTAGAATCTTCAAGTGTTTATTTGGTTCACTTTGAGACCTATGCTGGAAAAGGAAATATCTTCACCTAAGAACTACACAGAAGCATTCTCACAAACTTCTGTCTGACTAGTGCATTCAACTCACAGACTTGAACATTCCCTCTGATAGAGCAGTTTGGAAACACTCCTTTGTTAGAATCTGCAAGTGTTTATTTGGAGCGCTTTGACGCCTATGCTGGAAAAGGAAATATCTTCACATAAAAACTAGACAGAAGCATTCTCAGAAACTTCTTTGGGGTGAGTGCATTCTACTCACAGACTTGAACATTCCTCTTGATAGAGCAGTTTGGAAACACTCCTTTTGTAGAATCTGCAAGTGTTTATTTGGATCGCTTTGACGCCTATGCTGGAAAAGGAAATATCTTCACCTAAAAACTACACAGAAGCATTCTCAGAAACCTCTCTGTGATGAGTGCATTCAACTCACAGACTTGAACGTTTCTTTTGATAGGACAGTTTTGAAACACTCCTTTCGTAGAATCTGCAAGTGTTTATTTCGAGCGCTTTGGGGCCTATGCTGGAAAAGGAAGTATCTTCACATAACAACTACACAGAAGCATTCTCAGAAACTTCTTTCTGATGAGTGCATTCAACTCACAGCCTTGAGCCTTCCTTTTGAAAGAGCAGTTTTGAAACACTCTTTTTGTAGGATCTGCAAGTTGAGACTTGGAGCGCTTTAAGGCCTATTCTGGGAAATGAAATATCTTCACCTAAAAACTAGACAGAAGCATTCTCACAAACTTCTGTGTGATTACTGCATTCAACTCACAGACTTGAACATTCCCTCTGATAGAGCAGTTTGGAAACACTCCTTTTGTAGAATCTGCAAGTGTTTATTTGGAATGCTTTGACGCCTATGCTGGAAAAGGAAATATCTTCACATAAAAACTAGAGAAAAGCATTCTCAGAAACTTCTTTGTGGTGAGTGGATTCTACTCACAGACTTGAACGTTCCTCTTGATACAGCAGTTTGGAAACATTCCTTTTGTAGGATCTGCAAGTGTTTATTTGGATCGCTTTGACGCCTATGCTGGAAAAGGAAATATCTTCACCTAAAAACTACACAGAAGCATTCTCAGAAACTTCTCTGTGATGAGTGCATTCAACTCACAGACTTGAACGTTTCTTTTGATAGGACAGTTTTGAAACACTCCTTTCGTAGAATCTGCAAGTGTTCATTTCGAGCGCTTTGGGGCCTATGCTGGAAAAGGAAGTATCTTCACATAACAACTACACAGAAGCGTTCTCAGAAACTTCTTTGTGATGAGTGCATTCAACTCACAGACTTGAGCCTTCCTTTTGAAAGAGTAGTTTTGAAACACTCTTTTTGTAGAATCTGAAAGTGGAAATTTGGAGCGCTTTAAGGCCTATTCTGGGAAAAGAAATATCTTCACCTAAAAACTAGACGGAAGCATTCTCACAAACTTCTGTGTGATTACTGCATTCAACTCACAGACTTGAACATTCCCTCTGATAGAGCAGTTTGGAAACACTCCTTTTGTAGAATCTGCAAGTGTTTATTTGGATCGCTTTGACGCCTATGCTGGAAAAGGAAATATCTTCACCTAAAAACTACACAGAAGCATTCTCAGAAACTTCTCTGTGATGAGTGCATTCAACTCACACACTTGAACATTGCTTTTGATAGAGCAGTTTGGAAACACTCCTTTAGTAGAATCTGCAAGTGTTTATTTGGAGCACTTTGACGCCTATGCTGGAAAAGGAAATATCTTCACATAAAAACTAGACAGAAGCATTCTCCGAAACTTCTGTGTGATGAGTGCATTCAACTCACAGACTTGAACGTTTCTTTTGATAGGACAGTTTTGAAACACTCCTTTTGTAGAATCTGCAATTGTTTGTTTCGAGCGCTTTGAGGCCTACGCTGGAAAAGGAAGTATCTTCACATAACAACTACACAGAAGCATTCTCAGAAACTTCTTTGTGATGACTGCATTCAACTCACAGACTTGAGCCTTTCTTTTGAAAGAGCAGTTTTGAAACACTCTTTTTGTAGAATCTGCAAGTAGAAATTTGGAGGGCTTTAAGGCCTATTCTGGGAAAAGAAATATCTTCACCTAAAAACTAGACAGAAGCATTCTCACAAACTTCTGTGTGATTACTGCATTCAACTCACAGACTTGAACATTCCCTCTGATAGAGCAGTTTGGAAACACTCCTTTTGTTGAATCTGCAAGTGTTTATTTGGATCGCTTTGACGCCTATGCTGGAAAAGGAAATATCTTCACCTAAAAACTACACAGAAGCATTCTCAGAAACTTCTCTGTGATGAGTGCATTCAACTCACAGACTTCAACGTTTCTTTTGATAGGACAGTTTTGAAACACTCCTTTCGTAGAATCTGCAAGTGTTTATTTCGAGCGCTTTGAGGCCTATGCTGGAAAAGGAAGTATCTTCACATAACAACTACACAGAAGCATTCTCAGAAACCTCTTTGTGATGAGTGCATTCAACTCACAGACTTGAGCCTTCCTTTAGAAAGAGCAGTTTTGAAACACTCTTTTTGTAGAATATGCAAGTGGAAATTTGGAGCGCTTTAAGGCCTACTCTGGGAAAAGAAATATCTTCACCAAAAACCTAGACAGAAGCATTCTCACAAACTTCTGTGTGATTACTGCATTCAACTCACAGACTTGAACATTCCCTCTGATAGAGCAGTTTGGATACACTCCTTTTGTACAATCTGCAAGTGTTTATTTGGATCGCTTTGACGCCTATGCTGGAAAAGGAAATATCTTCACCTGAAAACTACACAGAAGCATTCTCAGAAACTTCTCTGTGATGAGTGCATTCAACTCACAGACTTGAACATTGCTTTTGATAGAGCAGTTTGGAAACACTCCTTTATTAGAATCTGCAAGTGTTTATTTGGAGCGCTTTGACGCCTATGCTGGAAAAGGAAATATCGTCACATAAAAACTAGACAGAAGCATTCTCAGAAACTTCTTTGTGATGAGTGCATTCTACTCATAGAGTTGAAGCCTCTTTTTGGTGGAAGAGTTTTCAAGCTCTCTTTCTGTAGAATCTGTAAATGCATATTTGGAGCGCTCTCAGGCCTGTGCTGGGAAGTGAAATATCTTCACCTAAAAACTACACAGAAGCATTCTCAGAAACTTCTGTGTGATGAGTGCATTCAACTCACAGACTTGAACGTTTATTTTGATAGGACAGTTTTGAAACACTCCTTTCGTAGGATCTGCAAGTGTTTATTTCGAGCGCACTGAGGCCTGTGCTGGAAAAGGAAGTATCTTCACATAACAACTACACAGAAGCATTCTCAGAAACTTCTTTGTGATGAGTGCATTCAACTCACAGACTTGAGCCATCCTTTTGAAAGAGCAGTTTTGAAACACTCTTTTTGTAGAGTCTGCAAGTGGATATTTGGAGGGCTTTGAGGCCTATGCTGGGAAAAGAAATATCTCCACCTGAAACTAGACAGAAGCATTCTCACAAACTTCTGTGTGATTACTGCATTCAACTCACAGACTTGAACATTCCCTCTGATAGAGCAGTTTGGAAACACTCCTTTTGTAGAATCTGCAAGTGTTTATTTGGATCACTTTGAGACCTATGCTGGAAAAGGAAATATCTTCACCTAAAAACTACACAGAAGCATTCTCACAAACTTCTGTCTGACTAGTGCATTGAACTCACAGACTTGAACATTCCCTCTGATAGAGCAGTTTGGAAACACTCCTTTTGTAGAATCTGCAAGTGTTTATTTGGAGCCCTTTGACGCCTATGCTGGAAAAGGAAATATCTTCACATAAAAACTAGACAGAAGCATTCTTAGAAAATTCTTTGTGGTGAGTGGATTCTACTCACAGACTTGAACGTTCCTCCTGATACATCAGTTTGGAAACACTCCTTTTGTAGAATCTGCATGTGTTTATTTGGATCGCTTTGACGCCAATGCTGGAAAAGGAAATATCTTCACGTAAAAACTACACAGAAGCATTCTCAGAAACTTCTCTGTGATGAGTGCATTCAACTCACAGACTTGAACGTTTCTTTTGATAGGACAGTTTTGAAACACTCCTTTCGTAGAATCTGCAAGTGTTTATTTCGAGCGCTTTGGGGCCTATGCTGGAAAAGGAAGTATCTTCACATAACAACTACACAGAAGCATTCTCAGAAACTTCTTTGTGATGAGTGCATTCAACTCACAGACTTGAGCCTTCCTTTTGAAAGAGTAGTTTTGAAACACACTTTTTGTAGAATCTGCAAGTGGAAATTTGGAGCGCTTTAAGGCCTATTCTGGGAAAAGAAATATCTTCAACTAAAAACTAGACAGAAGCATTCTCACAAACTTCTGTGTGATTACTGCATTCAACTCACAGACTTGAACATTCCCTCTGATAGAGAAGTTTGGAAACACTCCTTTTGTAGAATCTGCAAGTGTTTATTTGGAGCGCTTTGAAGCCTATGCTGGAAAAGGAAATATCTTCACATAAAAACTAGACAGAAGCATTCTCAGAAACTTCTTTGTAGTGAGTGCATTCTACTCACAGACTTGAACATTCCTCTTGATAGAGCAGTTTGGAAACACTCCTTTTGTAGAATCTGCAAGTGTTTATTTCGAGCGCTTTGAGGCCTATGCTGGAAAAGGAAGTATCTTCACATAACAACTACACAGAAGCATTCTCAGAAACTTCTTTGTGATGAGTGCATTCAACTCACAGACTTGAGCCTTCCTTTTGAAAGAGCAGTTTTGAAACACTCTTTTTATAGAATCTGCAAGTGGATATTTGGAGCGCTTTAAGGCCTATTCTGGGAAAAGAAATATCTTCACCTAAAAACTGGACAGAAGCATTCTCACAAACTTCTGTGTGATTAGTGCATTCAACTCACAGACTTGAACCTTCCTTTTGATAGAGCAGTTTGGAAACACTCCTTTAGTAGAATCTGCAAGTGTTTATTTGGAGCGCTTTGACGCCTATGCTGGAAAAGGAAATATCTTCACATAAAAACTAGACAGAAGCATTCTCACAAACTTCTTTGTGATGATTGCATTCTACTCATAGAGTTGAAGCCTCTTTTTGGTGGAAGAGTTTTCAAGCTCTCTTTTTGTAGAATCTGTAAATGCATTTTTGGAGCGCTCTGAGGCCTGTGCTGGGAAATGAAATATCTTCACCTAAAAACTACACAGAAGCATTCTCAGAAACTTCTGTGTGATGAGTGCATTCAACTCACAGACTTGAACGTTTATTTTGATAGGACAGTTTTGAAACACTCCTTTCGTAGGATCTGCAAGTGTTTATTTCGAGCGCACTGAGGCCTGTGCTGGAAAAGGAAGTATCTTCACATAACAACTACACAGAAGCATTCTCAGAAACTTCTTTGTGATGAGTGCATTCAACTCACAGACTTGAGCCATCCTTTTGAAAGAGCAGTTTTGTATCACTCTTTTTGTAGAGTATGCAAGTGGATATTTGGAGGGCTTTGAGGCCTATGCTGGGAAAAGAAATATCTCCACCTGAAACTAGACAGAAGCATTCTCACAAACTTCTGTGTGATTACTGCATTCAACTCACAGACTTGAACATTCCCTCTGATAGAGCAGTTTGGAAACACTCCTTTTGAAGAATCTGCAAGTGTTTATTTGGATCACTTTGAGAACTAATCTGGAAAAGGAAATATCTTCACCTAAAAACTACACAGAAGCATTCTCAGAAACTTCTGTCTGAGTAGTGCATTCAACTCACAGACTTGAACATTCCCTCTGATAGAGCAGTTTGGAAACACTCCTTTGTTAGAATCTGCAAGTGTTTAATTGGAGCGCTTTGACGCCTATGCTAGAAAAGGAAATATCTTCACATAAAAACTAGACAGAAGCATTCTCAGAAACTTCTTTGTGGTGAGTGCATTCTACTCACAGGCTTGAATATTCCTCTTGATAGAGCAGTTTGGAAACACTCCTTTTGTAGAATCTGCAAGTGTTTATTTCGAGCGCTTTGAGGCCTATGCTGGAAAAGGAAGTATCTTCACATAACAACTACACAGAAGCATTCTCAGAAACTTCTTTGTGATGAGTGCATTCAACTCACAGACTTGAGCCTTCCTTTTGAAAGAGCAGTTTTGAAACACTCTTTTTACAGAATCTGCAAGTGGTTATTTGGAGCGCTTTAAGGCCTATTCTGGGAAAAGAAATATCTTCACCTAAAAACTGGACAGAAGCATTCTCACAAACTTCTGTGTGATTAGTGCATTCAACTCACAGACTTGAACCTTCCTTTTGATAGAGCAGTTTGGAAACACTCCTTTAGTAGAATCTGCAAGTGTTTATTTGGAGCGCTTTGACGCCTATGCTGGAAAAGGAAATATCTTCACATAAAAACTAGACAGAAGCATTCTCAGAAACTTCTTTGTGATGAGTGCATTCTACTCATAGAGTTGAAGCCTCTTTTTGGTGGAAGAGTTTTCAAGCTCTCTTTTTGTAGAATCTGCAAATGCATATTTGGAGCGCTCTGTGGCCTGTGCTGGGAAATGAAATATCTTCACCTAAAAACTACACAGAAGCATTCTCAGAAACTTCTGTGTGATGAGTGCATTCAACTCACAGACTTGAACGTTTATTTTGATAGGACAGTTTTGAAACACTCCTTTCGTAGGATCTGCAAGTGTTTATTTCGAGCGCACTGAGGCCTGTGCTGGAAAAGGAAGTATCTTCACATAACAACTACACAGAAGCATTCTCAGAAACTTCTTTGTGATGAGTGCATTCAACTCACAGACTTGAGCCATCCTTTTGAAAGAGCAGTTTTGAAACACTCTTTTTGTAGAGTCTGCAAGAGGATATTTGGAGGGCTTTGAGGCCTATGCTGGGAAAAGAATTATCTCCACCTGAAACTAGACAGAAGCATTCTCACAAACTTCTGTGTGACTACTGCATTCAACTCACAGACTTGAACATTCCCTCTGATAGAGCAGTTTGGAAACACTCCTTTTGTAGAATCTGCAAGTGTTTATTTGGATCACTTTGAGACCTATGCTGGAAAAGGAAATATCTTCACCTAAGAACTACACAGAAGCATTCTCACAAACTTCTGTCTGACTAGTGCATTCAACTCACAGACTTGAACATTCCCTCTGATAGAGCAGCTTGGAAACACTCCTTTGTTAGAATCTGCAAGTGTTTATTTGGAGCGCTTTGACGCCTATGCTGGAAAAGGAAATATCTTCACATAAAAACTAGACAGAAGCATTCTCAGAAACTTCTTTGGGGTGAGTGCATTCTACTCACGGACTTGAACATTCCTCTTGATAGAGCAGTTTGGAAACACTCCTTTTGTAGAATCTGCAAGTGTTTATTTGGATCGCTTTGACGCCTATGCTGGAAAAGGAAGTATCTTCACATAACAACTACACAGAAGCATTCTCAGAAACTTCTTTGTTATGAGTGCATTCAACTCACAGACTTGAGCCTTCCTTTTGAAAGAGCAGTTTTGAAACACTCTTTTTATAGAATCTGCAAGTGGATATTTGGAGCGCTTTAAGGCCTATTCTGGGAAAAGAAATATCTTCACCTACAAACTGGACAGAAGCATTCTCACAAACTTCTGTGTGATTAGTGCATTCAACTCACAGACTTGAACCTTCCTTTTGATAGAGGAGTTTGGAAACACTCCTTTAGTAGAATCTGCAAGTGTTTATTTGGAGCGCTTTGACGCCTATGCTGGAAAAGGAAATATCTTCACATAAAAACTAGACAGAAGCATTCTCAGAAACTTCTGTGTGATGAGTGCATTCAACTCACAGACTTGAACGTTTCTTTTGATAGGACAGTTTTGAAACACTCCTTTTGTAGAATCTGCAAGTGTTTGTTTCGAGCGCTTTGAGGCCTACGCTGGAAAAGGAAGTATCTTCACATAACAACTACACAGAAGCATTCTCAGAAACTTTTTGTGATGACTGCATTCAACTCACAGACTTGAGCCTTTCTTTTGAAAGAGCAGTTTTGAAACTCTCTTTTTGTAGAATCTGCAATTGGAAATTTGGAGCGCTTTAAGGCCTATTCTGGGAAAAGAAATATCTTCACCTAAAAACTAGACAGAAGCCTTCTCAGAAACTTCTGTGTGATTACTGCATTCAACTCACAGACTTGAACATTCCCTCTGATAGAGCAGTTTGGAAACACTCCTTTTGTTGAATCTGCAAGTGTTTATTTGGATCGCTTTGACGCCTATGCTGGAAAAGGAAATATCTTCACCTAAAAACTACACAGAAGCATTCTCAGAAACTTCTCTGTGATGAGTGCATTCAAATCACAGACTTGAACGTTTCTTTTGATAGGACAGTTTTGAAACACTCCTTTCGTAGAATCTGCAAGTGTTTATTTCGAGCGCTTTGAGGCCTATGTTGGAAAAGGAAGTATCTTCACATAACAACTACACAGAAGCATTCTCAGAAACTTCTTTGTGATGAGTGCATTCAACTCACAGACTTGAGCCTTCCTTTTGAAAGAGCAGTTTTGAAACACTCTTTTTATAGAATCTGCAAGTGGATATTTGGAGCGCTTTAAGGCCTATTCTGGGAAAAGAAATATCTTCACCTACAAACTGGACAGAAGCATTCTCACAAACTTCTGTGTGATTAGTGCATTCAACTCACAGACTTGAACCTTCCTTTTGATAGAGGAGTTTGGAAACACTCCTTTAGTAGAATCTGCAAGTGTTTATTTGGAGCGCTTTGACGCCTATGCTGGAAAAGGAAATATCTTCACATAAAAACTAGACAGAAGCATTCTCAGAAACTTCTGTGTGATGAGTGCATTCAACTCACAGACTTGAACGTTTCTTTTGATAGGACAGTTTTGAAACACTCCTTTTGTAGAATCTGCAAGTGTTTGTTTCGAGCGCTTTGAGGCCTACGCTGGAAAAGGAAGTATCTTCACATAACAACTACACAGAAGCATTCTCAGAAACTTTTTGTGATGACTGCATTCAACTCACAGACTTGAGCCTTTCTTTGAAAGAGCAGTTTTGAAACACTCTTTTTGTAGAATCTGCAATTGGAAATTTGGAGCGCTTTAAGGCCTATTCTGGGAAAAGAAATATCTTCACCTAAAAACTAGACAGAAGCCTTCTCAGAAACTTCTGTGTGATTACTGCATTCAACTCACAGACTTGAACATTCCCTCTGATAGAGCAGTTTGGAAACACTCCTTTTGTTGAATCTGCAAGTGTTTATTTGGATCGCTTTGACGCCTATGCTGGAAAAGGAAATATCTTCACCTAAAAACTACACAGAAGCATTCTCAGAAACTTCTCTGTGATGAGTGCATTCAAATCACAGACTTGAACGTTTCTTTTGATAGGACAGTTTTGAAACACTCCTTTCGTAGAATCTGCAAGTGTTTATTTCGAGCGCTTTGAGGCCTATGCTGGAAAAGGAAGTATCTTCACATAACAACTACACAGAAGCATTCTCAGAAACCTCTTTGTGATGAGTGCATTCAACTAACAGACTTTAGCCTTCCTTTTGAAAGAGCAGTTTTGAAACACTCTTTTTGTAGAATCTGCAAGTGGAAACTTGGAGCGCTTTACGGCCTATCCTGGGAAATGAAATATCTTCACCTAAAAACTAGACAGAAGCATTCTCACAAACTTCTGTGTGATTACTGCATTCAACCCACAGACTTGAACATTCCCTCTGATAGAGCAGTTTGGAAACACTCCTTTTGTAGAATCTGCAAGTGTTTATTTGGAGTGCTTTGACGCCTATGCTGGAAAAGGAAATATCTTCACATAAAAACTATACAGAAGCATTCTCAGAAACTTCTTTGTGGTGAGTGGATTCTACTCACGGACTTGAACGTTCCTCTTGATACAGCAGTTTGGAAACATTCCTTTTGTAGGATCTGCAAGTGTTTATTTGGATCGCTTTGACGCCTATGCTGGAAAAGGAAATATCTTCACGTAAAAACTACACAGAAGCATTCTCAGAAACTTCTCTGTGATGAGTGCATTCAACTCACAGACTTGAACATTGCTTTTGATAGAGCAGTTTGGAAACACTCCTTTAGTAGAATCTGCAAGTGTTTATTTGGAGCGCTTTGACGCCTATGCTGGAAAAAGAAATATCTTCACATAAAAACTAGACAGAAGCATTCTCAGAAACTTCTTTGTGATGAGTGAATTCTACTCATGGAGTTGAAGCCTCTTTTTGGTGGAAGAGTTTTCAAGCTCTCTTTTTGTAGAATCTGCAAATGCATATTTGGAGCGCTCTGAGGCCTGTGCTGGGAAATGTAATATCTTCACCTAAAAACTACACAGAAGCACTCTCAGAAACTTCTGGGTGATGAGTGCATTCAACTCACAGACTTGAACGTTTATTTTGATAGGACAGTTTTGAAACACTTCTTTCGTAGGATCTGCAAGTGTTTATTTCGAGCGCACTGAGGCCTGTGTTGGAAAAGGAAGTATCTTCACATAACAACTACACAGAAGCATTCTCAGAAACTTCTTTGTGATGAGTGCATTCAAAACACAGACTTGAGCCTTTCTTTTGAAAGAGCAGTTTTGAAACACTCTTTTTGTAGAATCTGCAAGTGGAAATTTGGAGCGCTTTAAGGCCTATTCTAGGAAAAGAAATATCTTCACCTAAAAACTAGACAGAGGCAGTCTCACAAACTTCTGTGTGATTAGTGCATTCAACTCACCGACTTGAACCTTCCTTTTGATAGAGCAGTTTGGAAACACTCCTTTTGTAGAATCTGCAAGTGTTTATTTGGAGCGCTTTGACGCCTATGCTGGAAAAGGAAATATCTTCATATAAAAACTAGACAGAAGCATTCTCAGAAACTTCTTTGTGGTGAGTGGATTCTACTCACAGACTTGAACGTTCCTCTTGATACAGCAGTTTGGAAACACTCCTTTTGTAGAATCTGCAAGTGTTTATTTGGATCGCTTTGAAGCCTATGCTGGAAAAGGAAATATCTTCACCTAAAAACTACACAGAAGCATTCTCAGAAACTTCTCTGTGATGAGTGCATTCAACTCACAGACTTGAACGTTTCTTTTGATAGGGCAGTTTTGAAACACTCCTTTCGTAGTATCTGCAAGTGTTTATTTCGAGCTCTTTGGGGCCTATGCTGGAAAAGGAAGTATCTTCACATAACAACTACACAGAAGCATTCTCAGAAACTTCTTTGTGATGACTGCATTCAACTCACAGACTTGAGCCTTTCCTTTGAAAGAGCAGTTTTGAAACACTCTTTTTGTAGAATCTGCAAGTGGAAATTTGGAGCGCTTTAAGGCCTATTCTGGGTAAAGAAATATCTTCACCTAAGAACTAGACAGAAGCATTCTCACAAACTTCTGTGTGAGTACTGCATTCAACTCACAGACTTGAACATTCCCTCTGATAGAGCAGTTTGGAAACACTCCTTTTGTAGAATCTGCAAGTGTTTATTTGGATCGCTTTGACGCCTATGCTGGAAGAGGAAATATCGTCACCTAAAAACTACACAGAAGCATTCTCAGAAACTTCTCTGTGTTGAGTGCATTCAACTCACAGACTTGAACGTTTCTTTTGATAGGACAGTTTTGAAACACTCCTTTCATAGAATCTGCAAGTGTTTATTTCGAGCGCTTTGAGGCCTATGCTGGAAAAGGAAGTATCTTCACATAACAACTACACAGAAGCATTCTCAGAAACTTCTTTGTGATGAGTGCATTCAACTCACAGACTTGAGCCTTCCTTTTGAAAGAGCAGTTTTGAAACACTCTTTTTGTAGAATCTGCAAGTGGAAACTTGTAGCGCTTTAAGGCCTATTCTGGGAAAAGAAATATCTTCACCTAAAAACTAGACAGAAGCATTCTCACAAACTTCTGTGTGATTACTGCATTCAACTCACAGACTTGAACATTCCCTCTGATAGAGCAGTTTGGATACACTCCTTTTATAGAATCTGCAAGTGTTTATTTGGATCGCTTTGACGCCTATGCTGGAAAAGGAAATATCTTCACCTAAAAACTACACAGAAGCATTCTCAGAAACTTCTCTGTGATGAGTGCATTCAACTCACAGACTTGAACATTGCTTTTGATAGAGCAGTTTGGAAACACTCCTTTAGTAGAATCTGCATGTGTTTATTTGGAGCGCTTTGACGCCTATGCTGGAAAAGGAAATATCTTCACATAAAAACTAGACAGAAGCATTCTCCGAAACTTCTGTGTGATGAGTGCATTCAACTCACAGACTTGAACGTTTCTTTTGATAGGACAGTTTTGAAACACTCCTTTTGTAGAATCTGCAAGTGTTTGTTTCGAGCGCTTTGAGGCCTACGCTGGAAAAGGAAGTATCTTCACATAACAACTACACAGAAGCATTCTCAGAAACTTCTTTGTGATGACTGCATTCAACTCACAGACTTGAGCCTTCCTTTTGAAAGAGCAGTTTTGAAACACTCTTTTTGTAGAATCTGCAAGTGGAAATTTGGAGCGCTTTAAGGCCTACTCTGGGAAAAGAAATATCTTCACCAAAAAACTAGACAGAAGCATTCTCACAAACTTCTGTGTGATTACTGCATTCAACTCACAGACTTGAACATTCCCTCTGATAGAGCAGTTTGGATACACTCCTTTTGTAGAATCTGCAAGTGTTTATTTGGATCGCTTTGACGCCTATGCTGGAAAAGGAAATATCTTCACCTAAAAACTACACAGAAGCATTCTCAGAAACTTCTCTGTGATGAGTGCATTCAACTCACAGACTTGAACATTGCTTTTGATAGAGCAGTTTGGAAACACTCCTTTAGTAGAATCTGCAAGTGTTTATTTGGAGCGCTTTGACGCCTATGCTGGAAAAAGAAATATCTTCACATAAAAACTAGACAGAAGCATTCTCAGAAACTTCTTTGTGATGAGTGAATTCTACTCATAGAGTTGAAGCCTCTTTTTGGTGGAAGAGTTTTCAAGCTCTCTTTTTGTAGAATCTGCAAATGCATATTTTGAGCGCTCTGAGGCCTGTGCTGGGAAATGAAATATCTTCACCTAAAAACTACACAGAAGCATTCTCAGAAACTTCTGTGTGATGAGTGCATTCAACTCACAGACTTGAACGTTTCTTTTGATAGGACAGTTTTGAAACACTCCTTTCGTAGGATCTGCAATTGTTTAATTCGAGCGCACTGAGGCCTGTGCTGGAAAAGGAAGAATCTTCACATAACAACTACACAGAAGTATTCTCAGAAACTTCTTTGTGATGAGTGCATTCAACTCACAGACTTGAGCCATCCTTTTGCAAGAGCAGTTTTGAAACACTCTTTTTGTAGAATCTGCAACTGGATACTTGGAACGCTTTAAGTTATATTCTGGGAAAAGAAATATCTTCACCTAAAAACTGGACAGAAGCATTCTCACAAACTTCTGTGTGATTAGTGCATTCAACTCACAGACTTGAACCTTCCTTTTGACAGAGCAGTTTGGAAACACTCCTTTTGTAGGATCTGCAAGTGTTTATTTGGAGCGCTTTGACGCCTATGCTGGAAAAGGAAATATCTTCACCTAAAAACTAGACAGAAGCATTCTCACAAACTTCTGTGTGATTACTGAATTCAACTCACAGACTTGAACATTCCCTCTGATAGAGCAGTTTGGATACACTCCTTTTGTAGAATCTGCAAGGGTTTATTTGGATCGCTTTGACGCCTATGCTGGAAAAGGAAATATCTTCACCTAAAAACTACACAGAAGCATTCTCAGAAACTTCTCTGTGATGAGTGCATTCAACTCACAGACTTGAACGTTTCTTTTGATAGGACAGTTTTGAAACACTCCTTTTGTAGAATCTGCAAGTGTTTATTTCGAGCGCTGTGAGGCCTTTGCTGGAAAAGGAAGTATCTTCACATAACAACTACACAGAAGCATTCTCAGAAACTTCTTTGGGATGAGTGCATTCAACTCACAGACGTGAGCCTTTCTTTTGAAAGAGCAGTTTTGAAACACTCTTTTTGTAGAATCTGCAAGTGGAAATTTGCAGCGCTTTAAGGCCTATTCTGGGAAAAGAAATATCTTCACATAAAAACTAGACAGAAGCATTCTCAGAAACTTCTTTGTGGTGAGTGGATTCTACTCACAGACTTGAACGTTCCTCTTGATACAGCAGTTTGGAAACACTCCTTTTGTAGAATCTGCAAGTGTTTGTTTTGATCGCTTTGACGCCTATGCTGGAAAAGGAAATATCTTCACCTAAAAACTACACAGAAGCATTCTCAGAAACTTCTCTGTGATGAGTGCATTCAACTCACAGACTTGAACGTTTCTTTTGATAGGACAGTTTTGAAACACTACTTTTGTAGAATCTGCAAGTGTTTATTTCGAGCGCTGTGAGGCCTATGCTGGAAAAGGAAGTATCTTCACATAACAACTACACAGAAGCATTCTCAGAAACTTCTTTGTGATGAGTGCATTCAACTCACAGACTTGAGCCTTTCTTTTGAAAGAGCAGTTTTGAAACACTCTTTTTGTAGAATCTGCAAGTGGAAATTTGAAGCGCTTTAAGGCCTATTCTGGGAAAAGAAATATCTTCACATAAAAACTAGACAGAAGCATTCTCAGAAACTTCTTTGTGGTGAGTGGATTCTACTCACAGACTTGAACGTTCCTCTTGATACAGCAGTTTGGAAACACTCCTTTTGTAGAATCTGCAAGTGTTTGTTTTGATCGCTTTGACGCCTATGCTGGAAAAGGAAATATCTTCACCTAAAAACTACACAGAAGCATTCTCAGAAACTTCTCTGTGATGAGTGCATTCAACTCACAGACTTGAACATTGCTTTTGATAGAGCAGTTTGGAAACACTCCTTTAGTAGAATCTGCAAGTGTTTATTTGGAGCGCTTTGACGCCTATGCTGGAAAAGGAAATATCTTCACATAAAAACTAGACAGAAGCATTCTCAGAAACTTCTTTGTGATGAGTGCATTCTACTCATAGAGTTGAAGCCTCTTTTTGGTGGAAGAGTTTTCAAGCTCTCTTTTTGTAGAATCTGCAAATGCATATTTGGAGCGCTCTGAGGCCTGTGCTGGGAAATGAAATATCTTCACCTAAAAACTACACAGAAGCATTCTCAGAAACTTCTTTGTGATGAGTGCATTCAACTCACAGACTTGAAAGTTTGTTTTGATAGGACAGTTTTGAAACACTCCTTTCGTAGGATCTGCAAGTGTTTATTTCGAGCGCACTGAGGCCTGTGCTGGAAAAGGAAGTATCTTCACATAACAACTACACAGAAGCATTCTCAGAAACTACTTTGCGATGAGTGCATTCAACACACAGACTTGAGCCTTTCTTTTGAAAGAGCAGTTTTGAAACACTCTTTTTGTAGAATCTGCAAGTGGAAATTTGGAGCGCTTTAAGGCCTATTCTGGGAAAAGAAATATCTTCACCTAAAAACTGGAGAGAAGCATTCTCACAAACTTCTGTGTGATTAGTGCATTCAACTCACAGACTTGAACCTTCCTTTTGATACAGCAGTTTGGAAACACTCCTTTTGTAGGATCTGCAAGTGTTTATTTGGAGCGCTTTGACGCCTAGGCTGGAAAAGGAAATATCTTCACCTAAAAACTAGACAGAAGCATTCTCACAAACTTCTGTGTGATGACTGAATTCAACTCACAGACTTGAACATTCTCTCTGATAGAGCAGTTTGGATACACTCCTTTTGTAGAATCTGCAAGTGTTTATTTGGATCGCTTTGACGCCTATGCTGGAAAAGGAAATATCTTCAGCTAAAAACTACACAGAAGCATTCTCAGAAACTTCTCTGTGATGAGTGCATTCAACTCTCAGACTTGAACGTTTCTTTTGATAGGACAGTTTTGAAACACTCCTTTCGTAGAATCTGCAAGTGTTTATTTCTAGCGCTTTGGGGCCTATGCTGGAAAAGGAAGTGTCTTCACATAACAACTACACAGAAGCATTCTCAGAAACTTCTTTGTGATGAGTGCATTCTACTCATAGAGTTGAAGCCTCTTTTTGGTGGAAGAGTTTTCAAGCTCTCTTTTTGTGGAATCTGCAAATGCATATTTGGAGCGCTCTGAGGCCTGTGCTGGGAAATGAAATATCTTCACCTAAAAACTACACAGAAGCATTCTCAGAAACTTCTGTGTGATGAGTGCATTCAACTCACAGACTTGAGCCATCCTTTTGAAAGAGCAGTTTTGAAACACTCTTTTTGTAGAGTCTGCAAGTGGATATTTGGAGGGCTTTGAGGCCTATGCTGGGAAAAGAAATATCTCCACCTGAAACTAGACAGAAGCATTCTCACAAACTTCTGTGTGATTACTGCATTCAACTCACAGAGTTAAACATTCCCTCTGATAGAGCAGTTTGGAAACACTCCTTTTGTAGAATCTGCAAGTGTTTATTTGGATCACTTTGAGACCTACGCTGGAAAAGGAAATATCTTCACATAAAAACTACACAGAAGCATTCTCACAAACTTCTGTCTGACTAGTGCATTCAACTCACAGACTTGAACATTCCCTCTGATAGAGCAGTTTGGAAACACCCCTTTTGTAGAATCTGCAAGTGTTTATTTGGAGCGCTTTGACGCCTATGCTGGAAAGGGAAATATCTTCACATAAAAACTAGACAGAAGCATTCTCAGAAACTTCTTTGTGGTGAGTGCATTCTACTCACAGACTTGAACATTCCTCTTGATAGAGCAGTTTGGAAACACTCCTTTTGTAGAATCTGCAAGTGTTTATTTGGATCGCTTTAACGCCTATGCTGGAAAAGGAAATATCTTCACCTAAAAACTACACAGAAGCATTCTCAGAAACTTCTCTGTGATGAGTGCATTCAACTCACAGACTTGAACGTTTCTTTTGATAGGACAGTTTTGAAACACTCCTTTTGTAGAATCTGCAAGTGTTTGTTTCGAGTGCTTTGAGGCCTATGTTCGAATAGGAAGTATCTTCACATAACAACTACACAGAAGCATTCTCAGAAACTTCTTTGTGATGAGTGCATTCAATTCACAGACTTGAGACTTTCTTTTGAAAGATCAGTTTTGAAACACTCTTTTTGTAGAATCTGCAACTGGATATTTGGAACGCTTAAGTTCTATTCTGGGAAAAGAAATATCTTCACCTAAAAACTGGACAGAAGCATTCTCACAAACCTCTGTGTGATTAGTGCATTCAGCTCACAGACTTGAACCTTCCTTTTGATAGAGCAGTTTGGAAACACTCCTTTTGTAGAATCTGCAAGTGTTTATTTGGAGCGCTTTGACGCCTATGCTGGAAAAGGAAATATCTTCACCTAAAAACTAGACAGAAGCATTCTCACAAACTTCTGTGTGATTACTGCATTCAACTCACAGACTTGAACATTCCCTCTGTTAGAGCAGTTTGGATACACTCCTTTTGTAGAATCTGCAAGTGTTTATTTGGATCGCTTTGACGCCTATGTTGGAAAAGGAAATATCTTCACCTAAAAACTACACAGAAGCATTCTCAGAAACTTCTCTTTGATGAGTGCATTCAACTCACAGACTTGAACGTTTCTTTTGATAGGACAGTTTTGAAACACTCCTTTTGTAGAATCTGCAAGTGTTTATTTCGAGCGCTTTGAGGCCTATGCTGGAAAAGGAAGTATCTTCACATAACAACTACACAGATGCATTCTCAGAAACTTCTTTGTGATGAGTGCATTGAACTCACAGACTTGAGCCTTTCTTTTGAAAGAGCAGTTTTGAAACACTCTTTTTATAGAATCTGCAAGTGGATATTTGGAGTGCTTTAAGGCCTATTCTGGGTAAAGAAATATCTTCACCTAAAAACTGGACAGAAGCATTCTCACAAACTTCTGTGTGATTAGTGCATTCAACTCACAGACTTGAAACTTCCCTTTGATAGAGCAGTTTGGAAACACTCCTTTTGTAGAATCTGCAAGTGTTTATTTGGAGCGCTTTGACGCCTATGCTGGAAAAGGAAATATCTTCACATAAAAACTACACAGAAGCATTCTCGGAAACTTCTTTGTGGTGGGTGGATTCTACTCACAGACTTGAACGTTCCTCTTGATACAGCAGTTTGGAAACACTCCTTTTGTAGAATCTGCAAGTGTTTATTTGGATCGGTTTGACGCCTATGCTGGAAAAGGAAATATCTTCACCTAAACACTACACAGAAGCATTCTCAGAAACTTCTCTGTGATGAGTGCATTCAACTCACAGACTTGAACGTTTCTTTTGACAGGACAGTTTTGAAACACTCGTTTTGTAGAATCTGCAAGTGTTTATTTCGAGCGCTTTGAAGCCTATGCTGGAAAAGGAAGTATTTTCACATAACAACTACACAGAAGCATTCTCAGAAACTTCTTTGTGATGAGTGCATTCAACTCACAGACTTGAGCCTTTCTTTTGAAAGAGCAGTTTTGAAACACTCTTTTTGTAGAATCTGCAAGTGGAAATTTGGAGCGCTTTAAGGCCTATTCTGGGAAAAGAAATATCTTCACCTAAAAACTAGACAGAAGCATTCTCACAAACTTCTGTGTGATTACTGCATTCAACTCACGGACTTGAACATTCCCTCTGATAGAGCAGTTTGGAAACACTCCTTTTGTAGAATCTGCAAGTGTTTATTTGGATCGCTTTGACGCCTATGCTGGAAAAGGAAATATCTTCACCTAAAAACTACACAGAAGCATTCTCAGAAACTTCTCTGTGATGAGTGCATTCAACTCACAGACTTGAACGTTTCTTTTGATAGGACAGTTTTGAAACACTCCTTTCATAGAATCTGCAAGTGTTTATTTCGAGCGCTTTGAGGCCTATGCTGGAAAAGGAAGTATCTTCACATAACAACTACACAGAAGCATTCTCAGAAACTTCTTTGTGATGAGTGCATTCAACTCACAGACTTGAGCCTTTCTTTTGAAAGAGCAGTTTTGAAACACTCTTTTTGTAGAATCTGCAAGTGGAAATTTGGAGCGCTTTAAGGCCTATTCTGGGAAAAGAAATATCTTCACCTAAAAACTAGACGGAAGCATTCTCACAAACTTCTGTGTGATTACTGCGTTCAACTCACAGAGTTGAACATTCCCTCTGATAGAGCAGTTTGGAAACACTCCTTTTGTAGAATCTGCAAGTGTTTATTTGGATCGCTTTGACGCCTATGCTGGAAAAGGAAATATCTTCACCTAAAAACTACACAGAAGAATTCTCAGAAACTTCTCTGTGATGAGTGCATTCAACTCACAGACTTGAACATTGCTTTTGATAGAGCAGTTTGGAAACACTCCTTTAGTAGAATCTGCAAGTGTTTATTTGGAGCGCTTTGACGCCTATGCTGGAAAAGGAAATATCTTCACATAAAAACTAGACAGAAGCATTCTCCGAAACTTCTGTGTGATGAGTGCATTCAACTCACAGACTTGAACGTTTCTTTTGATAGGACAGTTTTGAAACACTCCTTTTGTAGAATCTGCAAGTGTTTGTTTCGAGCGCTTTGAGGCCTACGCTGGAAAAGGAAGTATCTTCACATAACAGCTACACAGAAGCATTCTCAGAAACTTCTTTGTGATGACTGCATTCAACTCACAGACTTGAGCCTTCCTTTTGAAAGAGCAGTTTTGAAACACTCTTTTTGTAGAATCTGCAAGTGGAAATTTGGAGCGCTTTAAGGCCTACTCTGGGAAAAGAAATATCTTCACCAAAAAACTAGACAGAAGCATTCTCACAAACTTCTGTGTGATTACTGCATTCAACTCACAGACTTGAACATTCCCTCTGATAGAGCAGTTTGGATACACTCCTTTTGTAGAATCTGCAAGTGTTTATTTGGATCGCTTTGACGCCTATGCTGGAAAAGGAAATATCTTCACCTAAAAACTACACAGAAGCATTCTCAGAAACTTCTCTGTGATGAGTGCATTCAACTCACAGACTTGAACATTGCTTTTGATAGAGCAGTTTGGAAACACTCCTTTAGTAGAATCTGCAAGTGTTTATTTGGAGCGCTTTGACGCCTATGATGGAAAAAGAAATATCTTCACATAAAAACTAGACAGAAGCATTCTCAGAAACTTCTTTGTGATGAGTGAATTCTACTCATAGACTTGAAGCCTCTTTTGGGTGGAAGAGTTTTCAAGTTCTCTGTTTGTAGAATCTGCAAATGCATATTTGGAGCGCTCTGAGGCCTGTGCTGGGAAATGAAATATCTTCACCTAAAAACTACACAGAAGCATTCTCAGAAACTTCTGTTTGATGAGTGCATTCAACTCACAGACTTCAACGTTTATTTTGATAGGACAGTTTTGAAACACTCCTTTCGTAGGATCTGCAAGTGTTTATTTCGAGCGCACTGAGGCCTGTGCTGGAAAAGGAAGTATCTTCACATAACAACTACATAGAAGCATTCTCAGAAACTTCTTTGTGATGAGTGCATTCAACTCACAGACTTGAGCCATCCTTTTGAAAGAGCAGTTTTGAAACACTCTTTTTGTAGAATCTGCAACTGGATACTTGGAACACTTTAAGTTATATTCTGGGAAAAGAAATATCTTCACCTAAAAACTGGACAGAAGCATTCTCACAAACTTCTGTGTGATTAGTGCGTTCAACTCACAGACTTGAACCTTCCTTTTGATAGAGCAGTTTGGAAACACTCCTTTTGTAGAATCTGCAATTGTTTATTTGGAGCGTTTTGACGCCTATGCTGGAAAAGGAAATATCTTCACCTAAAAACTAGACAGAAGCATTCTCACAATCTTCTGTGTGATTACTGAATTCAACTCACAGACTTGAACATTCCCTCTGATAGAGCAGTTTGGATACACTCCTTTTGTAGAATCTGCAAGTGTTTATTTGGATCGCTTTGACGCCTACGCTGGAAAAGGAAATATCTTCACCTAAAAACTACACAGAAGCATTCTCAGAAACTTCTCTGTGATGAGTGCATTCAACTCACAGACTTGAACGTTTCTTTTGAAAGGACAGTTTTGAAACACTCCTTTTGTAGAATCTGCAAGTGGATATTTGGAGCGCTTTAAGGCCTATTCGGGGAAAAGAAATATCTTCACCTAAAAACTGGACAGAAGCATTCTCACAAACTTCTGTGTGATTAGTGCATTCAACTCACAGACTTGAACCTTCCCTTTGATAGGGCAGTTTGGAAACACTCCTTTTGTAGAATCTGCAAGTGTTTATTTGGAGCGCATTGACGCCTATGTTGGAAAAGGAAATATCTTCACATAAAAACTAGACAGAAGCATTCTCGGAAACTTCTTTGTGGTGAGTGGATTCTACTCATAGACTTGAACGTTCCTCTTGATGCAGCAGTTTGGAAACACTCCTTTTGTAGAATCTGCAAGTGTTTATTTGGATCGGTTTGACGCCTATGCTGGAAAAGGAAATATCTTCACCTAAAAACTACACAGAAGCATTCTCAGAAACTTCTGTGTGATGAGTGCATTGAACTCACAGACTTGAACGTTTCTTTTGACAGGACAGTTTAGAAACACGCCTTTTGTAGAATCTGCAAGTGTTTATTTCGAGCGTTTTGAAGCCTATGCTGGAAAAGGAAGTATCTTCACATAACAACTACACAGAAGCATTCTCAGAAACTTCTTTGTGATGAGTGCATTCAACTCACAGACTTGAGCCTTCCTTTTGAAAGAGTAGTTTTGAAACACTCTTTTTGTAGAATCTGCAAGTGGAAATTTGGAGCACTTTAAGGCCTATTCTGGGAAATGTAATATCTTCACCTAAAAACGAGACAGAAGCATTCTCACAAACTTCTGTGTGATTACTGCATTCAACTCACAGACTTGAACATTCCCTCTGATAGAGCAGTTTGGATACACACCTTTTGTAGAATCTGCAAGTGTTTTTTTGGATCGCTTTGACGCCTATGCTGGAAAAGGAAGTATCTTCACATAACAACTACACAGAAGCATTCTCAGAAACTTCTTTGTGATGAGTGCATTCTACTCATAGAGTTGAAGCCTCTTTTTGGTGGAAGAGTTTTCAAGCTCTCTTTTTGTAGAATCTGCAAATGCATATTTAGAGCGCTCTGAGGCCTGTGCTGGGAAATGAAATATCTTCACCTAAAAACTACACAGAAGCATTCTGAGAAACTTCTGTGTGATGAGTGCTTTCAACTCACAGACTTGAACGTTTATTTTGATAGGACAGTTTTGAAAGACTCCTTTCGTAGGATCTGCAAGTGTTTATTTCGAGCGCACTGAGGCCTGTGCTGGAAAAGGAAGTATCTTCACATAACAACTACACAGAAGCATTCTCAGAAACTTCTTTGTGATGAGTGCATTCAACTCACAGACTTGAGCCATCCTTTTGAAAGAGCAGTTTTGAAACACTCTTTTTGTAGAGTCTGCAAGTGGATATTTGGAGGGCTTTGAGGCCTATGCTGGGACAAGAAATATCTCCACCTGAAACTAGACAGAAGCATTCTCACAAACTTCTGTGTGATTACTGCATTCAACTCACAGAGTTGAACATTCCCTCTGATAGAGCAGTTTGGAAACACTCCTTTTGTAGAATCTGCAAGTATTTATTTGGATCACTTTGAGACCTATGCTGGAAAAGGAAATATCTTCACATAAAAACTACACAGAAGCATTCTCACAAACTTCTGTCTGACTAGTGCATTCAACTCACGGACTTGAACATTCCCTCTGATAGAGCAGTTTGGAAACACCCCTTTTGTAGAATCTGCAAGTGTTTATTTGGAGCGCTTTGACGCCTCTGTTGGAAAAGGAAATATCTTCACATAAAAACTAGACAGAAGCATTCTCAGAAACTTCTTTGTGGTGAGTGCATTCTACTCACAGACTTGAACATTCCTCTTGATAGAGCAGTTTGGAAACACTCCTTTTGTAGAATCTGCAAGTGTTTATTTGGATCGCTTTGACGCCTATGCTGGAAAAGGAAATATCTTCACCTAAAAACTACACAGAAGCATTCTCAGAAACTTCTCTGTGATGAGTGCATTCAACTCACAGACTTGAACGTTTCTTTTGATAGGACAGTTTTGAAACACTCCTTTTGTAGAATCTGCAAGTGTTTGTTTCGAGCGCTTTGAGGCCTATGTTCGAATAGGAAGTATCTTCACATAAAAACTACACAGAAGCATTCTCAGAAACTTTTTTGTGATGCGTGCATTCAACTCACAGACTTGCGCCTTTCTTTTGAAAGAGCAGTTTTGAAACACTCTTTTTGTAGAATCTGCAAGTGGATATTTGGAGCCCTTTAAGGCCTATTCTGGGAAAAGACATATCTTCACCTAAAAGCTAGACAGAAGCATTCTCACAAACTTCTGTGTGATTAGTGCATTCAACTCACAGACTTGAACCTTCCCTTTGATAGAGCAGTTTGGAAACACTCCTTTTGTAGAATCTGCAAGTCTTTATTTGGATCGCTTTGACGCCTATGCTGGAAAAGGAAATATCTTCACATAAAAACTAGACAGAAGCATTCTCGGAAACTTCTTTGTGGTGAGTGGATTCTACTCACAGACTTGAACGTTCCTCTTGATACAGCAGTTTGGAAACACTCCTTTTGTAGAATCTGCAAGTGTTTATTTGGATCGGTTTGACGCCTATGCTGGAAAGGGAAATATCTTCACCTAAAAACTACACAGAATCATTCTCAGAAACTTCTCTGTGATGAGTGCATTCAACTCACAGACTTGAACGTTTCTTTTGACAGGACAGTTTTGAAACACTCCTTTTGTAGAATCTGCAAGTGTTTATTTCGAGCGCTTTGAAGCCTATGCTGGAAAAGGAAGTATCTTCACATAACAACTACACAGAAGCATTCTCAGAAACTTCTTTGTGATGAGTGCATTCAACTCACAGACTTGAACCTTCCTTTTGAAAGAGTAGTTTTGAAACACTCTTTTTGTAGAATCTGCAAGTGGAAATTTGGAGCGCTTTAAGGCCTATTCTGGGAAATGTAATATCTTCACCTAAAAACGAGACAGAAGCATTCTCACAAACTTCTGTGTGATTACTGCATTCAACTCACAGACTTGAACATTCCCTCTGATAGAGCAGTTTGCATACACACCTTTTGTAGAATCTGCAAGTGTTTATTTGGATCGCTTTGACGCCTATGCTGGAAAAGGAAGTATCTTCACTTAACAACTACACAGAAGCATTCTCAGAAACTTCTTTGTGATGAGTGCATTCTACTCATAGAGTTGAAGCCTCTTTTTGGTGGAAGAGTTTTCAAGCTCTCTTTTTGTAGAATCTGCAAATGCATATTTGGAGCGCTCTGAGGAATGTGCTGGGAAATGAAATATCTTCACCTAAAAACTACACAGAAGCATTCTGAGAAACTTCTGTGTGATGAGTGCTTTCAACTCACAGACTTGAACGTTTATTTTGATAGGACAGTTTTGAAAGACTCCTTTCGTAGGATCTGCAAGTGTTTATTTCGAGCGCACTGAGGCCTGTGCTGGAAAAGGAAGTATCTTCACATAACAACTACACAGAAGCATTCTCAGAAACTTCTTTGTGATGAGTGCATTCAACTCACAGACTTGAGCCATCCTTTTGAAAGAGCAGTTTTGAAACACTCTTTTTGTAGAGTCTGCAAGTGGATATTTGGAGGGCTTTGAGGCCTATGCTGGGAAAAGAAATATCTCCACCTGAAACTAGACAGAAGCATTCTCACAAACTTCTGTGTGATTACTGCATTCAACTCACAGAGTTGAACATTCCCTCTGATAGAGCAGTTTGGAAACACTCCTTTTGTAGAATCTGCAAGTGTTTATTTGGATCACTTTGAGACCTATGCTGGAAAAGGAAATATCTTCACATAAACACTACACAGAAGCATTCACACAAACTTCTGTCTGACTAGTGCATTCAACTCACAGACTTGAACATTCCCTCTGATAGAGCAGTTTGGAAACACCCCTTTTGTAGAATCTGCAAGTGTTTATTTGGAGCGCTTTGATGCCTATGCTGGAAAAGGAAATATCTTCACCTAAAAACTAGACAGAAGCATTCTCACAAACTTCTGTGTGATTACTGCATTCAACTCACAGACTTGAACATTCCCTCAGATAGAGCAGTTTGGATACACACCTTTTGTAGAATCTGCAAGTGTTTTTTTGGATCGCTTTGACGCCTATGCTGGAAAAGGAAGTATCTTCACATAACAACTACACAGAAGCATTCTCAGAAACTTCTTTGTGATGAGTGCATTCTACTCATAGAGTTGAAGCCTCTTTTTGGTGGAAGAGTTTTCAAGCTCTCTTTTTGTAGAATCTGCAAATGTATATTTAGAGCGCTCTGAGGCCTGTGCTGGGAAATGAAATATCTTCACCTAAAAACTACACAGAAGCATTCTGAGAAACTTCTGTGTGATGAGTGCTTTCAACTCACAGACTTGAACGTTTATTTTGATAGGACAGTTTTGAAAGACTCCTTTCGTAGGATCTGCAAGTGTTTATTTCGAGCGCACTGAGGCCTGTGCTGGAAAAGGAAGTATCTTCACATAACAACTACACAGAAGCATTCTAAGAAACTTCTTTGTGATGAGTGCATTCAACTCACAGACTTAAGCCATCCTTTTGAAAGAGCAGTTTTGAAACACTCTTTTTGTAGAGTCTGCAAGTGGATATTTGGAGGGCTTTGAGGCCTATGCTGGGAAAAGAAATATCTCCACCTGAAACTAGACAGAAGCATTCTCACAAACTTCTGTGTGATTACTGCATTCAACTCACAGAGTTGAACATTCCCTCTGATAGAGCAGTTTGGAAACACTCCTTTTGTAGAATCTGCAAGTGTTTATTTGGATCACTTTGAGACCTATGCTGGAAAAGGAAATATCTTCACATAAAAACTACACAGAAGCATTCTCACAAACTTCTGTCTGACTAGTGCATTCAACTCACGGACTTGAACATTCCCTCTGATAGAGCAGTTTGGAAACACCCCTTTTGTAGAATCTGCAAGTGTTTATTTGGAGCGCTTTGACGCTTATGCTGGAAAAGGAAATATCTTCACATAAAAACTAGACAGAAGCATTCTCAGAAACTTCTTTGTGGTGAGTGCATTCTACTCACAGACTTGAACATTCCTCTTGCTAGAGCAGTTTGGAAACACTCCTTTTGTAGAATCTGCAAGTGTTTATTTGGATCGCTTTGACGCCTATGCTGGAAAAGGAAATATCTTCACCTAAAAACTACACAGAAGCATTCTCAGAAACTTCTCTGTGATGAGTGCATTCAACTCACAGACTTGAACGTTTCTTTTGATAGGACAGTTTTGAAACACTCCTTTTGTAGAATCTGCAAGTGTTTGTTTCGAGCGCTTTGAGGCCTATGTTCGAATAGGAAGTATCTTCACATAACAACTACACAGAAGCATTCTCAGAAACTTTTTTGTGATGAGTGCATTCAACTCACAGACTTGCGCCTTTCTTTTGAAAGAGCAGTTTTGAAACACTCTTTTTGTAGAATCTGCAAGTGGATATTTGGAGCCCTTTAAGGCCTATTCTGGGAAAAGAAATATCTTCACCTAAAAGCTAGACAGAAGCATTCTCACAAACTTCTGTGTGATTAGTGCATTCAACTCACAGACTTGAACCTTCCCTTTGATAGAGCAGTTTGGAAACACTCCTTTTGTAGAATCTGCAAGTCTTTATTTGGATCGCTTTGACGCCTATGCTGGAAAAGGAAATATCTTCACATAAAAACTAGACAGAAGCATTCTCGGAAACTTCTTTGTGGTGAGTGGATTCTACCCACAGACTTGAACGTTCCTCTTGATACAGCAGTTTGGAAACACTCCTTTTGTAGAATCTGCAAGTGTTTATTTGGATCGGTTTGACGCCTATGCTGGAAAGGGAAATATCTTCACCTAAAAACTACACAGAAGCATTCTCAGAAACTTCTCTGTGATGAGTGCATTCTACTCATAGAGTTGAAGCCTCTTTTTGGTGGAAGAGTTTTCAAGCTCCCTTTTTGTAGAATCTGCAAATGCATATTTGGAGCGCTCTGAGGCCTGTGCTGGGAAATGAAATATCTTCACCTAAAAACTACACAGAAGCATTCTGAGAAACTTCTGTGTGATGAGTGCTTTCAACTCACAGACTTGAACGTTTATTTTGATAGGACAGTTTTGAAAGACTCCTTTCGTAGGATCTGCAAGTGTTTATTTCGAGCGCACTGAGGCCTGTGCTGGAAAAGGAAGTATCTTCACATAACAACTACACAGAAGCATTCTCAGAAACTTCTTTGTGATGAGTGCATTCAACTCACAGACTTGAGCCATCCTTTTGAAAGAGCAGTTTTGAAACACTCTTTTTGTAGAGTCTGCAAGTGGATATTTGGAGGGCTTTGAGGCCTATGCTGGGAAAAGAAATATCTCCACCTGAAACTAGACAGAAGCATTCTCACAAACTTCTGTGTGATTACTGCATTCAACTCACAGAGTTGAACATTCCCTCTGATAGAGCAGTTTGGAAACACTCCTTTTGTAGAATCTGCAAGTGTTTATTTGGATCACTTTGAGACCTATGCTGGAAAAGGAAATATCTTCACATAAACACTACACAGAAGCATTCTCACAAACTTCTGTCTGACTAGTGCATTCAACTCACAGACTTGAACATTCCCTCTGATAGAGCAGTTTGGAAACACTCCTTTTGTAGAATCTGCAAGTGTTTATTTGGATCACTTTGAGACCTATGCTGGAAAAGGAAATATCTTCACATAAACACTACACAGAAGCATTCTCACAAACTTCTGTCTGACTAGTGCATTCAACTCACAGACTTGAACATTCCCTCTGATAGAGCAGTTTGGAAACACCCCTTTTGTAGAATCTGCAAGTGTTTATTTGGAGCGCTTTGATGCCTATGCTGGAAAAGGAAATATCTTCACCTAAAAACTAGACAGAAGCATTCTCACAAACTTCTGTGTGATTACTGCATTCAACTCACAGACTTGAACATTCCCTCTGATAGAGCAGTTTGGATACACACCTTTTGTAGAATCTGCAAGTGTTTTTTTGGATCGCTTTGACGCCTATGCTGGAAAAGGAAGTATCTTCACATAACAACTACACAGAAGCATTCTCAGAAACTTCTTTGTGATGAGTGCATTCTACTCATAGAGTTGAAGCCTCTTTTTGGTGGAAGAGTTTTCAAGCTCTCTTTTTGTAGAATCTGCAAATGTATATTTAGAGCGCTCTGAGGCCTGTGCTGGGAAATGAAATATCTTCACCTAAAAACTACACAGAAGCATTCTGAGAAACTTCTGTGTGATGAGTGCTTTCAACTCACAGACTTGAACGTTTATTTTGATAGGACAGTTTTGAAAGACTCCTTTCGTAGGATCTGCAAGTGTTTATTTCGAGCGCACTGAGGCCTGTGCTGGAAAAGGAAGTATCTTCACATAACAACTACACAGAAGCATTCTAAGAAACTTCTTTGTGATGAGTGCATTCAACTCACAGACTTAAGCCATCCTTTTGAAAGAGCAGTTTTGAAACACTCTTTTTGTAGAGTCTGCAAGTGGATATTTGGAGGGCTTTGAGGCCTATGCTGGGAAAAGAAATATCTCCACCTGAAACTAGACAGAAGCATTCTCACAAACTTCTGTGTGATTACTGCATTCAACTCACAGAGTTGAACATTCCCTCTGATAGAGCAGTTTGGAAACACTCCTTTTGTAGAATCTGCAAGTGTTTATTTGGATCACTTTGAGACCTATGCTGGAAAAGGAAATATCTTCACATAAAAACTACACAGAAGCATTCTCACAAACTTCTGTCTGACTAGTGCATTCAACTCACGGACTTGAACATTCCCTCTGATAGAGCAGTTTGGAAACACCCCTTTTGTAGAATCTGCAAGTGTTTATTTGGAGCGCTTTGACGCCTATGCTGGAAAAGGAAATATCTTCACATAAAAACTAGACAGAAGCATTCTCAGAAACTTCTTTGTGGTGAGTGCATTCTACTCACAGACTTGAACATTCCTCTTGATAGAGCAGTTTGGAAACACTCCTTTTGTAGAATCTGCAAGTGTTTATTTGGATCGCTTTGACGCCTATGCTGGAAAAGGAAATATCTTCACCTAAAAACTACACAGAAGCATTCTCAGAAACTTCTCTGTGATGAGTGCATTCAACTCACAGACTTGAACGTTTCTTTTGATAGGACAGTTTTGAAACACTCCTTTTGTAGAATCTGCAAGTGTTTGTTTCGAGCGCTTTGAGGCCTATGTTCGAATAGGAAGTATCTTCACATAACAACTACACAGAAGCATTCTCAGAAACTTTTTTGTGATGAGTGCATTCAACTCACAGACTTGCGCCTTTCTTTTGAAAGAGCAGTTTTGAAACACTCTTTTTGTAGAATCTGCAAGTGGATATTTGGAGCCCTTTAAGGCCTATTCTGGGAAAAGAAATATCTTCACCTAAAAGCTAGACAGAAGCATTCTCACAAACTCCTGTGTGATTAGTGCATTCAACTCACAGACTTGAACCTTCCCTTTGATAGAGCAGTTTGGAAACACTCCTTTTGTAGAATCTGCAAGTCTTTATTTGGATCGCTTTGACGCCTATGCTGGAAAAGGAAATATCTTCACATAAAAACTAGACAGAAGCATTCTCGGAAACTTCTTTGTGGTGAGTGGATTCTACTCACAGACTTGAACGTTCCTCTTGATACAGCAGTTTGGAAACACTCCTTTTGTAGAATCTGCAAGTGTTTATTTGGATCGGTTTGACGCCTATGCTGGAAAGGGAAATATCTTCACCTAAAAACTACACAGAAGCATTCTCAGAAACTTCTCTGTGATGAGTGCATTCAACTCACAGACTTGAACGTTTCTTTTGACAGGACAGTTTTGAAACACTCCTTTTGTAGAATCTGCAAGTGTTTATTTCGAGCGCTTTGAAGCCTATGCTGGAAAAGGAAGTATCTTCACATAACAACTATACAGAAGCATTCTCAGAAACTTCTTTGTGATGAGTGCATTCAACTCACAGACTTGAGCCTTCCTTTTGAAAGAGTAGTTTTGAAACACTCTTTTTGTAGAATCTGCAAGTGGAAATTTGGAGCGCTTTAAGGCCTATTCTGGGAAATGTAATATCTTCACCTAAAAACGAGACAGAAGCATTCTCACAAACTTCTGTGTGATTACTGCATTCAACTCACAGACTTGAACATTCCCTCTGATAGAGCAGTTTGGATACACACCTTTTGTAGAATCTGCAAGTGTTTATTTGGATCGCTTTGACGCCTATGCTGGAAAAGGAAGTATCTTCACATAACAACTACACAGAAGCATTCTCAGAAACTTCTTTGTGATGAGTGCATTCTACTCATAGAGTTGAAGCCTCTTTTTGGTGGAAGAGTTTTCAAGCTCCCTTTTTGTAGAATCTGCAAATGCATATTTGGAGCGCTCTGAGGCCTGTGCTGGGAAATGAAATATCTTCACCTAAAAACTACACAGAAGCATTCTCAGAAACTTCTGTGTGATGAGTGCTTTCAACTCACAGACTTGAACGTTTATTTTGATAGGACAGTTTTGAAAGACTCCTTTCGTAGGATCTGCAAGTGTTTATTTCGAGCGCACTGAGGCCTGTGCTGGAAAAGGAAGTATCTTCACATAACAACTACACAGAAGCATTCTCAGAAACTTCTTTGTGATGAGTGCATTCAACTCACAGACTTGAGCCATCCTTTTGAAAGAGCAGTTTTGAAACACTCTTTTTGTAGAGTCTGCAAGTGGATATTTGGAGGGCTTTGAGGCCTATGCTGGGAAAAGAAATATCTCCACCTGAAACTAGACAGAAGCATTATCACAAACTTCTGTGTGATTACTGCATTCAACTCACAGAGTTGAACATTCCCTCTGATAGAGCAGTTTGGAAACACTCCTTTTGTAGAATCTGCAAGTGTTTATTTGGATCACTTTGAGACCTATGCTGGAAAAGGAAATATCTTCACATAAACACTACACAGAAGCATTCTCACAAACTTCTGTCTGACTAGTGCATTCAACTCACAGACTTGAACATTCCCTCTGATAGAGCAGTTTGGAAACACCCCTTTTGTAGAATCTGCAAGTGTTTATTTGGAGCGCTTTGATGCCTATGCTGGAAAAGGAAATATCTTCACATAAAAACTAGACAGAAGCATTCTCAGAAACTTCTTTGTGGTGAGTGAATTCTACTCACAGACTTGAACATTCCTCTTGATAGAGCAGTTTGGAAACACTCCGTTTGTAGAATCTGCAAGTGTTTATTTGGATCGCTTTGACGCCTATGCTGGAAAAGGAAATATCTTCACCTAAAAACTACACAGAATCATTCTCAGAAACTTCTCTGTGATGAGTGCATTCAACTCACAGACTTGAACGTTTCTTTTGATAGGACAGTTTTGAAACACTCCTTTTGTAGAATCTGCAAGTGTTTCTTTCGAGCGCTTTGAGGCCTATGTTCGAATAGGAAGTATCTTCACATAACAACTACACAGAAGCATTCTCAGAAACTTTTTTGTGATGAGTGAATTGAACTCACAGACTTGCGCCTTTCTTTTGAAAGAGCAGTTTTGAAACACTCTTTTTGTAGAATCTGCAAGTGGATATTTGGAGCCCTTTAAGGCCTATTCTGGGAAAAGAAATATCTTCACCTAAAAGCTAGACAGAAGCATTCTCACAAACTTCTGTGTGATTAGTGCATTCAACTCACAGACTTGAACCTTCCTTTTGATAGAGCAGTTTGGAAACACTCCTTTAGTAGAATCTGCAATTGTTTATTTGGAGCGCTTTGACGCCTATGCGGGAAAGGAAATATCTTCACATAAAAACTAGACAGAAGCATTCTCAGAAACTTCTTTGTGGTGAGTGCATTCTACTCACGGACTTGAACGTTCCTCTTGATACAGCAGTTTGGAAACACTCCTTTTGTAGAATCTGCAAGTGTTTGTTTCGAGCGCTTTGAGGCCTATGCTGGAAAAGGAAGTATCTTCACATAACAACTACACAGAACCATTCTCAGAAACTTCTTTGTGATGAGTGCATTCAACTCACAGACTTGAGCCTTTCTTTTGAAAGAGCAGTTTTGAAACACTCTTTTTGTAGAATCTGCAAGTGGAAATTTGAAGCGCTTTAAGGCCTATTCTGGGAAAAGAAATATCTTCACCTAAAAACTAGACAGAGGCATTCTCACAAACTTCTGTGTGATTAGTGCATTCAACTCACAGTCTTGAACCTTCCTTTTGATAAAGCAGTTTGGAAACACTCCTTTTGTAGAATCTGCAAGTGTTTATTTGGAGCGCTGTGACGCCTATGCTGGAAAAGGAAATATCTTCACATAAAAACTAGACAGAAGCATTCTCAGAAACTTCTTTGTGGTGAGTGCATTCTACTCACAGGCTTGAACATTCCTCTTGATAGAGCAGTTTGGAAACACTCCTTTTGTAGAATCTGCAAGTGTTTATTTGGATCGCTTTGACGCCTATGCTGGAAAAGGAAATATCTTCACCTAAAAACTACACAGAAGCATTCTCACAAACTTCTGTCTGACTAGTGCATTCAACTCACAGACTTGAAAATTCCCTCTGATAGAGCAGTTTGGATACACTCCTTTGTTAGAATCTGCAAGTGTTTATTTGGAGCGCTTTGACGCCTATCCTGGAAAAGGAAATATCTTCACATAAAAACTAGACAGAAGCATTCTCAGAAACTTCTTTGTGGTGAGTGCATTCTACTCACAGGCTTGAACATTCCTCTTGATAGAGCAGCTGGAAACACTCCTTTTGTAGAATCTGCAAGTGTTTATTTGGATCGCTTTGACGCCTATGCTGGAAAAGGAAATATCTTCACCTAAAAACTACACAGAAGCATTCTCAGAAACTTCTCTGTGATGAGTGCATTCAACTCACAGACTTGAACGTTTCTTTTGATAGGACAGTTTTGAAACACTCCTTTCGTAGAATCTGCAAGTGTTTATTTCGAGCGCTTTGGGGCCTATGTTGGAAAAGGAAGTATCTTCACATAACAACTACACAGAAGCATTCTCAGAAACTTCTTTGTGATGAGTGCATTCAACTCACAGACTTGAGCCTTCCTTTTGAAAGAGCAGTTTTGAAACACTCTTTTTATAAAATCTGCAAGTGGAAACTTGGAGCGCTTTAAGGCCTATCCTGGGAAATGAAATATCTTCACCTAAAAACTAGACAGAAGCATTCTCACAAACTTCTGTGTGATTACTGCATTCAACTCACAGACTTGAACATTCCCTCTGATAGAGCAGTTTGGAAACACTCCTTTTGTAGAATCTGCAAGTGTTTATTTGGATCGCTTTGACGCCTATGCTGGAAAAGGAAATATCTTCACCTAAAAACTACACAGAAGCATTCTCAGAAACTTCTCTGTGATGAGTGCATTCAACTCACAGACTTGAACATTGCTTTTGATAGAGCAGTTTGGAAACACTCCTTTAGTAGAATCTGCAAGCGTTTATTTGGGGCGCTTTGACGCCTATGCTGGAAAAAGAAATATCTTCACATAAAAACTAGACAGAAGCATTCTCAGAAACTTCTTTGTGATGAGTGAATTCTACTCATAGAGTTGAAGCCTCTTTTAGGTGGAAGAGTTTTCAAGTTCTCTTTTTGTAGAATCTGCAAATGCATATTTTGAGCGCTCTGAGGCCTGTGCTGGGAAATGAAATATCTTCACCTAGAAACTACACAGAAGCATTCTCAGAAACTTCTGTTTGATGAGTGCATTCAACTCACAGACTTGAACGTTTATTTTGATAGGACAGTTTTGAAACACTCCTTTCGTAGGATCTGCAAGTGTTTATTTCGAGCGCACTGAGGCCTGTGCTGGAAAAGGAAGTATCTTCACATAACAACTACACAGAAGCATTCTCAGAAACTTCTTTGTGATGAGTGCATTCAACTCACAGACTTGAGCCATCCTTTTGAAAGAGCAGTTTTGAAACACTCTTTTTGTAGAATCTGCAACTGGATACTTGGAACGCTTTAAGTTATATTCTGGGAAAAGAAATATCTTAACCTAAAAACTGGACAGAAGCATTCTCACAAACTTCTGTGTGATTAGTGCGTTCAACTCACAGACTTGAACCTTCCTTTTGATAGAGCAGTTTGGAAACACTCCTTTTGTAGAATCTGCAAGTGTTTATTTGGAGCGCTTTGACGCCTATGCTGGAAAAGGAAATATCTTCACCTAAAAACTACACAGAAGCATTCTCAGAAACTTCTGTGTGATGAGTGCATTCAACTCACAGGCTTGAACGTTTCTTTTGATAGGACAGTTTTGAAACACACCTTTTGTAGAATCTGCAAGTGTTTATTTCGAGCGCTTTGAGGCCTATGCTGGAAAAGGAAGTATCTTCACATAACAACTACACAGAAGCATTCTCAGAAACTTCTTTCTGATGAGTGCATTCAACTCACAGACTTGAGCCTTTGTTTTGAAAGAGCAGTTTTGAAACACTCTTTTTGTAGAATCTGCAACTGGATACTTGGAACGCTTTAAGTTATATTCTGGGAAAAGAAATATCTTCACCTAAAAACTGGACAGAAGCATTCTCACAAACTTCTGTGTGATTAGTGCATTCAACTCACAGACTTGAACCTTCCTTTTGATAGAGCAGTTTGGAAACACTCCTTTAGTAGAATCTGCAAGTGTTTATTTGGAGCGCTTTGACGCCTATGCTGGAAAAGGAAATATCTTCACCTAAAAACTAGACAGAAGCATTCTCACAAACTTCGGTGTGATTACTGCATTCAACTCACAGACTTGAACATTCGCTCTGATAGAGCAGTTTGGATGCACTCCTTTTGTAGAATCTGCAATTATTTGGATCGCTTTGACGCCTATGCTGGAAAAGGAAATATCTTCACCTAAAAACTACACAGAAGCATTCTCAGAAACTTCTCTGTGATGAGTGCATTCAACTCACAGACTTGAACGTTTCTTTTGACAGGACAGTTTTGAAACACTCCTTTTGTAGAATCTGCAAGTGTTTATTTCGAGCGCTTTGAAGCCTATGCTGGAAAAGGAAGTATCTTCACATAACAACTACACAGAAGCATTCTCAGAAACTTCTTTGTGATGAGTCTATTCAACTCACAGACTTGTGCCATCCTTTTGAAAGAGCAGTTTTGAAACACTCTTTTTGTAGAATCTGCAAGTGGAAATTTGGAGCGCTTTAAGGCCTATTCTGGGAAAAGAAATATCTTCACCTAAAAACTAGACAGAAGCATTCTCACAAACTTCTGTGTGATTACTGCATTCAACTCACAGACTTGAACATTCCCTCTGATAGAGCAGTTTGGAAACACTCCTTTTGTAGAATCTGCAAGTGTTTATTTGGATCGCTTTGACGCCTATGCTGGAAAAGGAATTATCTTCACCTAAAAACTACACAGAAGCATTCTCAGAAACTTCTGTGTGATGAGTGCATTCAACTCACAGACTTGAACGTTTATTTTGATAGGACAGTTTTGAAACACTCCTTTCGTAGGATCTGCAAGTGTTTATTTCGAGCGCACTGAGGCCTGTGCTGGAAAAGGAAGTATCTTCACATAAAAACTACACAGAAGCATTCTCAGAAACTTCTTTTTGATGAGTGCATTCTACTCATAGAGGTGAAACCTCTTTTTGGTGGAAGAGTTTTCAGGCTCTCTTTTTGTAGAATCTGCAAGTGCATATTTGGAGCGCTCCGAGGCCTGTGCTGGGAAATGAAATATCTTCACCTAAAAACTACACAGAAGCATTCTCAGAAACTTCTGTGTGATGAGTGCATTCAACTCACAGACTTGATCGTTTATTTTCATAGGACAGTTTTGAAACACTGCTTTCGTGGGATCTGCAAGTGTTTATTTGGAGCGCATTGAGGCCTATGCTGGAAAACGAAGTATCTTCACATAACAACTACACAGAAGCATTCTCAGAAATTTCTCTGTGATGAGTGCATTCAACTCACAGACTTGAACGTTTCTTTTGATAGGACAGTTTTGAAACACTCCTTTCGTAGAATCTGCAAGTGTTTATTTCGAGCGCTTTGGGGCCTATGCTGGAAAAGGAAGTATCTTCACATAACAACTACCCAGAAGCATTCTCAGAAACTTCTTTGTGATGAGTTTATTCAACTCACAGACTTGAGCCTTCCTTTTGAAAGAGCAGTTTTGAAACACTCTTTTTGTAGAATCTGCAAGTGGAAATTTGGAGCGCTTTAAGGCCTATTCTGGGAAATGAAATATCTTCACCTAAAAACTAGACAGAAGCATTCTCACAAACTTCTGTGTGATTAGTGCATTCAACTCACAGACTTGAACATTCCCTCTGATAGAGCAGTTTGGATACACTCCTTTTGTAGAATCTGCAAGTGTTTATTTGGAGCGCTTTGACGCCTATGCTGGAAAAGGAAATATCTTCACATAAAAACTAGACAGAAGCATTCTCAGAAACTTCTTTGTGATGAGTGCATTCTACTCATAGAGTTGAAACCTCTTTTTGGTGGAAGAGTATTCAGGCTCTCTTTTTGTAGAATCTGCAAGTGCATATTTGGAGCGCTCCGAGGCCTTTGCTGGGAAATGAAATATCTTCACCTAAAAACTACACAGAAGCATTCTCAGAAACTTCTGTGTGATGAGTGCATTCAACTCACAGACTTGATCGTTTATTTTGATAGGACAGTTTTGAAACACTGCTTTCGCAGGATCTGCAAGTGTTTATTTGGAGCGCACTGAGGCCTATGCTGGAAAAGGAAGTATGTTCACATAACAACTACACAGAAGCATTCTCAGAAACTTCTTTGTGATGAGTGCATTCAACTCACAGAATTGAGCCTTCCTTTTGAAAGAGCAGTTTTGAAACACTCTTTTTGTAGAATCTGCAAGTGGATATTTGGAGGGCTTTGAGGCCTATGCTGGGAAAAGAAAGATCTTCACCTGAAACAAGACAGAAGCATTCTCACAAACTTCTGTGTGATTACTGCATTCAACTCACAGACTTGAACATTCCCTCTGATAGAGCAGTTTGGAAACACTCCTTTTGTAGAATCTGCAAGTGTTTAACTGGATCGCTTTGACGCCTATGCTGGAAAAGGAAATATCTTCACCTAAAAACTACACAGAAGCATTCTCAGAAACTTCTGTGTGATGAGTGCATTCAACTCACAGGCTTGAACGTTTCTTTTGATAGGACAGTTTTGAAACACTCCTTTTGTAGAATCTGCAAGTGTTTGTTTCGAGCGCTTTGAGGCCTATGCTGGAAAAGGAAGTATCTTCACATAACAACTACACAGAAGCATTCTCAGAAACTTCTTTCTGATGAGTGCATTCAACTCACAGACTTGAGCCTTTCTTTTGAAAGAGCAGTTTTGAAACACTCTTTTTGTAGAATCTGCAACTGGATACTTGGAACGCTTTAAGTTATATTCTGGGAAAAGAAATATCTTCACCTTAAAACTGGACAGAAGCATTCTCACAAACTTCTGTGTGATTAGTGCATTCAACTCACAGACTTGAACCTTCCTTTTGATAGAGCAGTTTGGAAACACTCCTTTTGTAGAATCTGCAAGTGTTTATTTGGAGCGCTTTGACGCCTATGCTGGAAAAGGAAATATCTTCACCTAAAAACTAGACAGAAGCATTCTCACAAACTTCGGTGTGATTACTGCATTCAACTCACAGACTTGAACATTCGCTCTGATAGAGCAGTTTGGATGCACTCCTTTTGTAGAATCTGCAATTATTTGGATCGCTTTGACGCCTATGCTGGAAAAGGAAATATCTTCACCTAAAAACTACACAGAAGCATTCTCAGAAACTTCTCTGTGATGAGTGCATTCAACTCACAGACTTGAACGTTTCTTTTGATAGGACAGTTTTGAAACACTCCTTTTGTAGAATCTGCAAGTATTTGTTTCGAGCGCTTTGAGGCCTATGCTGGAAAAGGAAGTATCTTCACATAACAACTACACAGAAGCATTCTCAGAAACTTCTTTGTGATGAGTCTATTCAACTCACAGACTTGAACGTTTATTTTGATAGGACAGTTTTGAAAGACTCCTTTCGTAGGGTCTGCAAGTGTTTATTTCGAGCGCACTGAGGCCTGTGCTGGAAAAGGAAGTATCTTCACATAACAACTACACAGAAGCATTCTCAGAAACTTCTTTGTGATGAGTGCATTCAACTCACAGACTTGAGCCATCCTTTTGAAAGAGCAGTTTTGAAACACTCTTTTTGTAGAGTCTGCAAGTGGATATTTGGAGGGCTTTGAGGCCTATGCTGGGAAAAGAAATATCTCCACCTGAAACTAGACAGAAGCATTCTCACAAACTTCTGTGTGATTACTGCATTCATCTCACAGAGTTGAACATTCCCTCTGATAGAGCAGTTTGGAAACACTCCTTTTGTAGAATCTGCAAGTGTTTATTTGGATCACTTTGAGACCTATGCTGGAAAAGGAAATATCTTCACATAAAAACTACACAGAAGCATTCTCACAAACTTCTGTCTGACTAGTGCATTCAATTCACAGACTTGAACATTCCCTCTGATAGAGCAGTTTGGAAACACCCCTTTTGTAGAATCTGCACGTGTTTATTTGGAGCGCTTTGACGCCTATGCTCGAAAAGGAAATATCTTCACATAAAAACTAGACAGAAGCATTCTCAGAAACTTCTTTGTGGTGAGTGCATTCTACTCACAGACTTGAACATTCCTCTTGATAGAGCAGTTTGAAAAAACTCCTTTTGTAGAATCTGCAAGTGTTTATTTGGATCGCTTTGACGCCTATGCTGGAAAAGGAAATATCTTCACCTAAAAACTACACAGAAGCATTCTCAGAAACTTCTCTGTGATGAGTGCATTCAACTCACAGACTTGAACGTTTCTTTTGATAGGACAGTTTTGAAACACTCCTTTTGTAGAATCTGCAAGTGTTTGTTTCGAGCGCTTTGAGGCCTATGCTGGAAAAGGAAGTATCTTCACATAACAACTACACAGAAGCATTCTCAGAAACTTCTTTGTGATGAGTGCATTCATCTCACAGACTTGAGCCTTTCTTTTGAAAGAGCAGTTTTGAAACACTCTTTTTGTAGAATTTGCAAGTGGAAATTTGGAGAGCTTTAAGGCCTATTCTGGGAAAAGAAATATCTTCACCTAAAAACTAGACAGAGGCATTCTCACAAACTTCTGTGTGATTAGTGCATTCAACTCACAGACTTGAACCTTCCTTTCGATAGAGCACTTTGGAAACACTCCTTTTGTAGAATCTGCAAGTGTTTATTTGGAGCGCTTTGACGCCTATGCTGGAAAAGGAAATATCTTCACATAAAAACTAGACAGAAGCATTCTCAGAAACTTCTTTGTGGTGAGTGGATTCTACTCACAAACTTGAACCTTCCTTTTGATAGAGCAGTTTGGAAACACTCCTTTAGTAGAATCTGCAATTGTTTATTTGGAGCGCTTTGACGCCTATGCGGGAAAAGGAAATATCTTCACATAAAAACTAGACAGAAACATTCTCAGAAACTTCTTTGTGGTGAGTGCATTCTACTCACAGACTTGAACGTTCCTCTTGATACAGCAGTTTGGAAACACTCCTTTTGTAGAATCTGCAAGTGTTTATTTCGAGCGCTTTGGGGCCTATGCTGGAAAAGGAAGTATCTTCACATAACAACTACACAGAAGCATTCTCAGAAACTTCTTTGTGATGAGTGCATTCAACTCACAGACTTGAGCCTTTCTTTTGAAAGAACAGTTTTGAAACACTCTTTTTGTAGAATCTGCAAGTGGATATTTGGAACGCTTTAAGTTATATTCTGGGAATAGAAATATCTTCACCTAAAAACTGGACAGAAGCATTCTCACAAACTTCTGTGTGATTAGTGCATTCAACTCACAAACTTGAACCTTCCTTTTGATAGAGCAGTTTGGAAACACTCCTTTTGTAGAATCTGCAAGTGTTTATTTGGAGCGCTTTGACGCCTATGCTGGAAAAGGAAATATCTTCAACTAAAATCTAGACAGAAGCATTCTCACAAACTTCTGTGTGATTACTGCATTCAACTCACAGACTTGAACATTCCCTCTGTTAGAGCAGTTTGGATACACTCCTTTTGTAGAATCTGCAAGTGTTTATTTGGATCGCTTTGACGCCTATGTTGGAAAAGGAAATATCTTCGCCTAAAAACTACACAGAAGCATTCTCAGAAACTTCTCTTTGATGAGTGCATTCAACTCACAGACTTGAACGTTTCTTTTGATAGGACAGTTTTGAAACACTCCTTTTGTAGAATCTGCAAGTGTTTATTTCGAGCGCTTTGAGGCCTATGCTGGAAAAGGAAGTATCTTCACATAACAACTACACAGAAGCATTCTCAGAAACTTCTTTGTGATGAGTGCATTCAACTCACAGACTTGAGCCTTTCTTTTGAAAGAGCAGTTTTGAAACACTCTTTGTATAGAATCTGCAAGTGGATATTTGGAGCGCTTTAAGGCCTATTCTGGGAAAAGAAATATCTTCACCTGAAAACTGGACAGAAGCATTCTCACAAACTTCTGTGTGATTAGTGCATTCAACTCACAGACTTGAACCTTCCCTTTGATAGAGCAGTTTGGAAACACTCCTTTTGTAGAATCTGCAAGTGTTTATTTGGAGCGTTTGACGCCTATGCTGGAAAAGGAAATATCTTCACATAAAAACTAGACAGAAGCATTCTCAGAAACTTCTTTGTGGTGAGTGGATTCTACTCACAGACGTGAACGTTCCTCTTGATACAGCAGTTTGGAAACACTCCTTTTGTAGAATCTGCAAGTGTTTATTTGGATCGGTTTGACGCCTATGCTGGAAAAGGAAATATCTTCACCTAAAAACTACACAGAAGCATTCTCAGAAACTTCTCTGTGATGAGTGCATTCAACTCACAGACATGAACGTTTCTTTTGACAGGGCAGTTTTGAAACACTCCTTTTGTAGAATCTGCAAGTGTTTATTTCGAGCGCTTTGAAGCCTATGCTGGAAAAGGAAGTATCTTCACATAACAACTACACAGAAGCATTCTCAGAAACTTCTTTGTGATGAGTGCATTCAACTCACAGACTTGAGCCTTCCTTTTGAAAGAGTAGTTTTGAAACACTCTTTTTGTAGAATCTGCAAGTGGAAATTTGAAGCGCTTTAAGGCCTATTCTGGGAAATGAAATATCTTCACCTAAAAACGAGACAGAAGCATTCTCACAAACTTCTGTGTGATTACTGCATTCAACTCACAGACTTGAACATTCCCTCTGATAGAGCAGTTTGGATACACACCTTTTGTAGAATCTGCAAGTGTTTATTTGGATCGCTTTGACGCCTATGCTGGAAAAGGAAGTATCTTCACATAACAACTACACAGAAGCATTCTCAGAAACTTCTTTGTGATGATTGCATTCTACTCATAGAGTTGAAGCCGCTTTTTGGTGGAAGAGTTTTCAAGCTCTCTTTTTGTAGAATCTGCAAATGCATATTTGGAGCGCTCTGAGGCCTGTGCTGGGAAATGAAATATCTTCACCTAAAAACTACACAGAAGCATTCTCAGAAACTTCTGTGTGATGAGTGCATTCAACTCTCAGACTTGAACGTTTATTTTGATAGGACAGTTTTGAAACACTCCTTTCGTAGGATCTGCAAGTGTTTATTTCGAGCGCACTGAGGCCTGTGCTGGAAAAGGAAGTATCTTCACATAACAACTACACAGAAGCATTCTCAGAAACTTTTTTGTGATGAGTGCATTCAACTCACAGACTTGCGCCTTTCTTTTGAAAGAGCAGTTTTGAAACACTCTTTTTGTAGAATCTGCAAGTGGATATTTGGAGCCCTTTAAGGCCTATTCTGGGAAAAGAAATATCTTCACCTAAAAGCTAGACAGAAGCATTCCCACAAACTTCTTTGTGATTAGTGCATTCAACTCACAAACTTGAATCTTCCTTTTGATAGAGCAGTTTGGAAACACTCCTTTAGTAGAATCTGCAATTGTTTATTTGGAGCGCTTTGACGCCTATGCGGGAAAAGGAAATATCTTCACATAAAAACTAGACAGAAGCATTCTCAGAAACTTCTTTGTGGTGAGTGCATTCTACTCACAGACTTGAACGTTCCTCTTGATACAGCAGTTTGGAAACACTCCTTTTGTAGAATCTGCAAGTGTTTATTTCGAGCGCTTTGGGGCCTATGCTGGAAAAGGAAGTATCTTCACATAACAACTACACAGAAGCATTCTCAGAAACTTCTTTGTGATGAGTGCATTCAACTCACAGACTTGAGCCTTTCTTTTGAAAGAACAGTTTTGAAACACTCTTTTTGTAGAATCTGCAAGTGGGTATTTGGAACGCTTTAAGTTATATTCTGGGAATAGAAATATCTTCACCTAAAAACTGGACAGAAGCATTCTCACAAACTTCTGTGTGATTAGTGCATTCAACTCACAAACTTGAACCTTCCTTTTGATAGAGCAGTTTGGAAACACTCCTTTTGTAGAATCTGCAAGTGTTTATTTGGAGCGCTTTGACGCCTATGCTGGAAAAGGAAATATCTTCAACTAAAATCTAGACAGAAGCATTCTCACAAACTTCTGTGTGATTACTGCATTCAACTCACAGACTTGAACATTCCCTCTGTTAGAGCAGTTTGGATACACTCCTTTTGTAGGATCTGCAAGTGTTTATTTGGATCGCTTTGACGCCTATGTTGGAAAAGGAAATATCTTCGCCTAAAAACTACACAGAAGCATTCTCAGAAACTTCTCTTTGATGAGTGCATTCAACTCACAGACTTGAACGTTTCTTTTGATAGGACAGTTTTGAAACACTCCTTTTGTAGAATCTGCAAGTGTTTATTTCGAGCGCTTTGAGGCCTATGCTGGAAAAAGAAGTATCTTCACAAAACAACTACACAGAAGCATTCTCAGAAACTTCTTTGTGATGAGTGCATTCAACTCACAGACTTGAGCCTTTCTTTTGAAAGAGCAGTTTTGAAACACTCTTTGTATAGAATCTGCAAGAGGATATTTGGAGCGCTTTAAGGCCTATTCTGGGAAAAGAAATATCTTCACCTGAAAACTGGACAGAAGCATTCTCACAAACTTCTGTGTGATTAGTGCATTCAACTCACAGACTTGAACCTTCCCTTTGATAGAGCAGTTTGGAAACACTCCTTTTGTAGAATCTGCAAGTGTTTATTTGGAGCGTTTGACACCTATGCTGGAAAAGGAAATATCTTCACATAAAAACTAGACAGAAGCATTCTCAGAAACTTCTTTGTGGTGAGTGGATTCTACTCACAGACGTGAACGTTCCTCTTGATACAGCAGTTTGGAAACACTCCTTTTGTAGAATCTGCAAGTGTTTATTTGGATCGGTTTGACGCCTATGCTGGAAAAGGAAATATCTTCACCTAAAAACTACACAGAAGCATTCTCAGAAACTTCTCTGTGATGAGTGCATTCAACTCACAGACTTGAACGTTTCTTTTGACAGGACAGTTTTGAAACACTCCTTTTGTAGAATCTGCAAGTGTTTATTTCGAGCGCTTTGAAGCCTATGCTGGAAAAGGAAGTATCTTCACATAACAACTACACAGAAGCATTCTCAGAAACTTCTTTGTGATGAGTGCATTCAACTCACAGACTTGAGCCTTCCTTTTGAAAGAGTAGTTTTGAAACACTCTTTTTGTAGAATCTGCAAGTGGAAATTTGAAGCGCTTTAAGGCCTATTCTGGGAAATGTAATATCTTCACCTAAAAACGAGACAGAAGCATTCTCACAAACTTCTGTGTGACTACTGCATTCAACTCACAGACTTGAACATTCCCTCTGATAGAGCAGTTTGGATACACACCTTTTGTAGAATCTGCAAGTGTTTATTTGGATCGCTTTGACGCCTATGCTGGAAAATGAAGTATCTTCACATAACAACTACACAGAAGCATTCTCAGAAACTTCTTTGTGATGAGTGCATTCTACTCATAGAGTTGAAGCCTCTTTTTGGTGGAAGAGTTTTCAAGCTCTCTTTTTGTAGAATCTGCAAATGCATATTTGGAGCGCTCTGAGGCCTGTGCTGGGAAATGAAATATCTTCACCTAAAAACTACACAGAAGCATTCTCAGAAACTTCTGTGTGATGAGTGCATTCAACTCACAGACTTGAACGTTTATTTAGATAGGACAGTTTTGAAAGACTCCTTTCGTAGGATCTGCAAGTGTTTATTTCGAGCGCACTGAGGCCTGTGCTGGAAAAGGAAGTATCTTCACATAACAACTACACAGAAGCATTCTCAGAAACTTCTTTGTGATGAGTGCATTCAACTCACAGACTTGAGCCATCGTTTTGAAAGAGCAGTTTTAAAACACTCTTTTTGTAGAGTCTGCAAGTGGATATTTGGAGGGCTTTGAGGCCTATGCTGGGAAAAGAAATATCTCCACCTGAAACTAGACAGAAGCATTCTCACAAACTTCTGTGTGTTTACTGCATTCAACTCACAGAGTTGAACATTCCCTCTGATAGAGCAGTTTAGAAACACTCCTTTTGTGGAATCTGCAAGTGTTTATTTGGATCACTTTGAGACCAATGCTGGAAAAGGAAATATCTTCACATAAAAACTACACAGAAGCATTCTCACAAACTTCTGTCTGACTAGTGCATTCAACTCACAGACTTGAGCATTCCCTCTGATAGAGCAGTTTGGAAACACCCCTTTTGTAGAATCTGCAAGTGTTTATTTGGAGCGCTTTGACGCCTATGCTGGAAAAGGAAATATCTTCACATAAAAACTAGACAGAAGCATTCTCAGAAACTTCTTTGTGGTGAGTGCATTCTACTCACAGACTTGAACATTCCTCTTGATAGAGCAGTTTGGAAACACTCCTTTTGTAGAATCTGCAAGTGTTTATTTGGATCGCTTTGACGCCTATGCTGGAAAAGGAAATATCTTCACCTAAAAACTACACAGAAGCATTCTTAGAAACTTCTCTGTGATGAGTGCATTCAACTCACAGACTTGAACGTTTCTTTTGATAGGACAGTTTTGAAACACTCCTTTTGTAGAATCTGCAAGTGTTTGTTTCGAGGGCTTTGAGGCCTATGTTCGAATAGGAAGTATCTTCACATAACAACTACACAGAAGCATTCTCAGAAACTTTTTTGTGATGAGTGCATTCAACTCACAGACTTGCGTCTTTCTTTTGAAAGAGCAGTTTTGAAACCCTCTTTTTGTAGAATCTGCAAGTGGATATTTGGAGCCCTTTAAGGCCTATTCTGGGAAAAGAAATATCTTCACCTAAAAGCTAGACAGAAGCATTCTCACAGACTTCTGTGTGATTAGTGCATTCAACTCACAGACTTGAACCTTCCTTTTGATAGAGCAGTTTGGAAACACTCCTTTAGTAGAATCTGCAATTGTTTATTTGGCGCGCTTTGACGCCTATGCGGGAAAAGGAAATATCTTCACATAAAAACTAGACAGAAGCATTCTCAGAAACTTCTTTGTGGTGAGTGCATTCTACTCACAGACTTGAACGTTCCTCTTGATACAGCAGTTTTGAAACACTCCTTTTGTAGAATCTGCAAGTGTTTATTTGGATCGCTTTGACGCCTATGCTGGAAAAGGAAATATCTTTACCTAAAAACTACACAGAAGCATTCTCCGAAACTTCTGTGTGATGAGTGCATTCAACTCACAGACTTGAACGTTTCCTTTGATAGGACAGTTTTGAAACACTCCTTTTTTAGAATCTGCAAGTGTTTGTTTCGAGCGCTTTGAGGCCTACGCTGGAAAAGGAAGTATCTTCACATAACAACTACACAGAAGCATTCTCAGAAACTTCTTTGTGATGACTGCATTCAACTCACAGACTTGAGCCTTTCTTTTGAAAGAGCAGTTTTGAAACACTCTTTTTGTAGAATCTGCAAGTGGAAATTTGGAGCGCTTTAAGGCCTATTCTGGGAAAAGAAATATCTTCACCTAAAAACTAGACAGAAGTATTCTCACAAACTTCTGTGTGATTACTGCATTCAACTCACAGACTAGAACATTCCCTCTGATAGAGCAGTTTGGAAACACTCCTTTTGTAGAATCTGCAAGTGTTTATTTGGATCGCTTTGACGCCTATGCTGGAAAAGGAAATATCTTCACCTAAAAACTACACAGAAGCATTCTCAGAAACTTCTCTGTGATGAGTGCATTCAACTCACAGACTTGAACGTTTCTTTTGATAGGACAGTTTTGAAACACTCCTTTAGTAGAATCTGCACGTGTTTATTTCGAGCGCTTGGAGGCCTATGCTGGAAAAGGAAGTATCTTCACATAACAACTACACAGAAGCATTCTCAGAAACTTCTTTGTGATGAGTGCATTCAACTCACAGACTTGAGCCTTCCTTTTGAAAGAGCAGTTTTGAAACACTCTTTTTGTAGAATCTGCAACAGGAAACTTGGAGCGCTTTAAGGCCTATTCTGGGAAAAGAAATATCTTCACCTAAAAACGAGACAGAAGCATTCTCACAAACTTCTGTGTGATTACTGCATTTAACTCACAGACTTGAACATTCCCTCTGATAGAGCAGTTTGGATACACTCCTTTTGTAGAATCTGCAAGTGTTTATTTGGATCGCTTTGACGCCTATGCTGGAAAAGGAAATATCTTCACCTAAAAACTACACAGAAGAATTCTCAGAAACTTCTCTGTGATGAGTGCATTCAACTCACAGACTTGAACATTGCTTTTGATAGAGCAGTTTGGAAACACTCCTTTAGTAGAATCTGCATTTGTTTATTTGGAGCGCTTTGACGCCTATGCGGGAAAAGGAAATATCTTCACATAAAAACTAGACAGAAGCATTCTCAGAAACTTCTTTGTGGTGAGTGCATTCTACTCACAGACTTGAACGTTCCTCTTGATACAGCACTTTGGAAACACTCCTTTTGTAGAATCTGCAAGTGTTTATTTCGAGCGCTTTGGGGCCTATGCTGGAAAAGGAAGTATCTTCACATAACAACTACACAGAAGCATTCTCAGAAACTTCTTTGTGATGAGTGCATTCAACTCACAGACTTGAGCCTTTCTTTTGAAAGAACAGTTTTGAAACACTCTTTTTGTAGAATCTGCAAGTGGATATTTGGAACGCTTTAAGTTCTATTCTGGGAAAAGAAATATCTTCACCTAAAAACTGGACAGAAGCATTCTCACAAACTTCTGTGTGATTAGTGCATTCAACTCACAGACTTGAACCTTCCTTTTGATAGAGCAGTTTGGAAACACTCCTTTTGTAGAATCTGCAAGTCTTTATTTGGAGCGCTTTGACGCCTAGGCTGGAAAAGGAAATATCTTCACCTAAAATCTAGACAGAAGCATTCTCACAAACTTCTGTGTGATTACTGCATTCAACTCACAGTCTTGAACATTCCCTCTGTTAGAGCAGTTTGGATACACTCCTTTTGTAGAATCTGCAAGTGTTTATTTGGATCGCTTTGACGCCTATGTTGGAAAAGGAAATATCTTCACCTAAAAACTACACAGAAGCATTCTCAGAAAATTCTCTTTGATGAGTGCATTCAACTCACAGACTTGAACGTTTCTTTTGATAGGACAGTTTTGAAACACTCCTTTTGTAGAATCTGCAAGTGTTTATTTCGAGCGTTTTGAGGCCTATGCTGGAAAAGGAAGTATCTTCACATAACAACTACACAGAAGCATTCTCAGATACTTCTTTGTGATGAGTGCATTCAACTCACAGACTTGAGCCTTTCTTTTGAAAGAGCAGTTTTGAAACACTCTTTTTATAGAATCTGCAAGTGGATATTTGGAGCGCTTTAAGGCCTATTCTGGGAAAAGAAATATCTTCACCTGAAAACTGGACAGAAGCATTCTCACAAACTTCTGTGTGATTAGTGCATTCAACTCACAGACTTGAACCTTCCCTTTGATAGAGCAGTTTGGAAACACTCCTTTTGTAGAATCTGCAAGTGTTTATTTGGAGCGCTTTTACGCCTATGCTGGAAAAGGAAATATCTTCACATAAAAACTAGACAGAAGCATTCTCGGAAACTTCTTTGTGGTGAGTGGATTCTACTCACAGATTTGAACGTTCCTCTTGATACAGCAGTTTGGAAACACTCCTTTTGTAGAATCTGCAAGTGTTTATTTGGATCGGTTTGACGCCTATGCTGGAAAAGGAACTATCTTCACCTAAAAACTACACAGAAGCATTCTCAGAAACTTCTCTTCGATGAGCGCATTCAACTCACAGACTTGAACGTTTCTTTTGACAGGACAGTTTTGAAACACTCCTTTTGTAGAATCTGCAAGTGTTTATTTCGAGCGCTTTGAAGCCTATGCTGGAAAAGGAAGTATCTTCACATAACAACTACACAGAAGCATTCTCAGAAACTTCTTTGTGATGAGTGCATTCAACTCACAGACTTGAGCCTTCCTTTTGAAAGAGTAGTTTTGAAACACTCTTTTTGTAGAATCTGCAAGTGGAAATTTGAAGCGCTTTAAGGCCTATTCTGGGAAATGTAATATCTTCACCTAAAAACGAGACAGAAGCATTCTCACAAACTTCTGTGTGACTACTGCATTCAACTCACAGACTTGAACATTCCCTCTGATAGAGCAGTTTGGATACACACCTTTTGTAGAATCTGCAAGTGTTTATTTGGATCGCTTTGACGCCTAAGCTGGAAAAGGAAGTATCTTCACATAACAACTACACAGAAGCATTCTCAGAAACTTCTTTGTGATGAGTGCATTCTACTCATAGAGTTGAAGCCTCTTTTTGGTGGAAGAGTTTTCAAGCTCTCTTTTTGTAGAATCTGCAAATGCATATTTGGATCGCTCTGAGGCCTGTGCTGGGAAATGAAATATCTTCACATAACAACTACACAGAAGCATTCTCAGAAACTTCTTTGTGATGAGTGCATTCAACTCACAGAATTGAGCCTTCCTTTTGAAAGAGCAGTTTTGAAACACTCTTTTTGTAGAGTATGCAAGTGGATATTTGGAGGGCTTTGAGGCCTATGCTGGGAAAAGAAAGATCTTCACCTGAAACAAGACAGAAGCATTCTCACAAACTTCTGTGTGATTAGTGCATTCAACTCACAGACTTGAACCTTCCTTTTGATAGAGCAGTTTGGAAACACTCCTTTTGTAGAATCTGCAAGTGTTTATTTGGAGCGCTTTGACGCCTATGCTGGAAAAGGAAATATCTTCACCTAAAAACTAGACAGAAGCATTCTCACAAACTTCTGTGTGATTACTGCATTCAACTCACAGACTTGAACATTCCCTCTGATAGAGCAGTTTGGATGCACTCCTTTTGTAGAATCTGCAATTGTTTATTTGGATCGTTTGACGCCTATGCTGGAAAAGGAAATATCTTCACCTAAAAACTACACAGAAGCATTCTCAGAAACTTCTCTGTGATGAGTGCATTCAACTCACAGACTTGAACGTTTCTTTTGATAGGACAGTTTTGAAACACTCCTTTTGTAGAATCTGCAAGTGTTTGTTTCGAGCGCTTTGAGGCCTATGCTGGAAAAGGAAGTATCTTCACATAACAACTACACAGAAGCATTCTCAGAAACTTCTTTGTGATGAGTGAATTCAACTCACAGACTTGAGCCTTCCTTTTGAAAGAGCAGTTTTGAAACACTCTTTTTGTAGAATCTGCAAGTGGAAACTTGGAGCGATTTATGGCCTATTCTGGGAAAAGAAATATCTTCACCTAAAAACTAGACAGAAGCATTCTCACAAACTTCTGTGTGATTACTGCATTTAACTGACAGACTTGAACATTCCCTCTGATAGAGCAGTTTGGATACACTCCTTTTGTAGAATCTGCAAGTGTTTATTTGGATCGCTTTGACGCCTATGCTGGAAAAGGAAATATCTTCACCTAAAAACTAGACAGAAGAATTCTCAGAAACTTCTCTGTGATGAGTGCATTGAACTCACAGACTTGAACATTGCTTTTGATAGAGCAGTTTGGAAACACTCCTTTAGTAGAATCTGCAAGTGTTTATTTGGAGCGCTTTGACGCCTATGCTGGAAAAGGAAATATCTTCACATAAAAACTAGACAGAAGCATTCTCCGAAATTTCTGTGTGATGAGTGCATTCAACTCACAGACTTGAACGTTTCTTTTCATAGGACAGTTTTGAAACACTCCTTTTGTAGAATCTGCAAGTGTTTGTTTCGAGCGCTTTGAGGCCTACGCTGGAAAAGGAAGTATCTTCACATAACAACTACACAGAAGCATTCTCAGAAACTTCTTTGTGATGACTGCATTCAACTCACAGACTTGAGCCTTCCTTTTGAAAGAGCAGTTTTGAAACACTCTTTTTGTAGTATCTGCAAGTGGAAATTTGGAGCGCTTTAAGGCCTACTCTGGGAAAAGAAATATCTTCACCAAAAAACTAGACAGAAGCATTCTCACAAACTTCTGTGTGATTACTGCATTCAACTCACAGACTTGAACATTCCCTCTGATAGAGCAGTTTGGATACACTCCTTTTGTAAAATCTGCAAGTGTTTATTTGGATCGCTTTGACGCCTATGCTGGAAAAGGAAATATCTTCACCTAAAAACTACACAGAAGCATTCTCAGAAACTTCTCTGTGATGAGTGCATTCAAGTCACAGACTTGAATATTGCTTTTGATAGAGCAGTTTGGAAACACTCCTTTAGTAGAATCTGCAAGTGTTTATTTGGAGCGCTTTGACGCCTATGCTGGAAAAGGAAATATCTTCACATAAAAACTAGACAGAAGCATTCTCAGAAACTTCTTTGTGATGAGTGCATTCTACTCATAGAGTTGAAGCCTCTTTTTGGTGGAAGAGTTTTCAAGCTCTCTTTTTGTAGAATCTGCAAATGCATATTTGGAGCGCTCTGAGGCCTGTGCTGGGAAATGAAATATCTTCACCTAAAAACTACACAGAAGCATTCTCAGAAACTTCTGTGTGATGAGTGCATTCAACTCACAGACTTGAACGTTTGTTTTGATAGGACAGTTTTGAAACACTCCTTTCGTAGGATCTGCAAGTGTTTATTTCGAGCGCACTGAGGCCTGTGCTGGAAAAGGAAGTATCTTCACATAACAACTACACAGAAGCATTCTCAGAAACTTCTTTGTGATGAGTGCATTCTACTCATAGAGTTGAAACCTCTTTTTGGTGGAAGAGTTTTCAGGCTCTCTTTTTGTAGAATCTGCAAGTGCATATTTGGAGCGCTCCGAGGCCTGTGCTGGGAAATGAAATATCTTCACCTAAAAACTACACAGAAGCATTCTCAGAAACTTCTGTGTGATGAGTGCATTCAACTCACAGACTTGATCGTTTATTTTGATAGGACAGTTTTGAAACACTGCTTTCATGGGATCTGCAAGTGTTTATTTCGAGGGCATTGCGCCTATGCTGGAAAAGGAAGTATCTTCACATAACAACTACACAGAAGCATTCTCAGAAACTTCTTTGTGATGAGTGCATTCAACTCACAGAATTGAGCCTTCCTTTTGAAAGAGCAGTTTTGAAACACTCTTTTTGTAGAGTATGCAAGTGGATATTTGGAGGGCTTTGAGGCCTATGCTGGGAAAAGAAAGATCTTCACCTGAAACAAGACAGAAGCATTCTCACAAACTTCTGTGTGATTACTGCATTCAACTCACAGACTTGAACATTCCCTCTGATAGAGCAGTTTGGAAACACTCCTTTTGTAGAATCTGCAAGCGTTTAATTGGATCGCTTTGACGCCTATGCTGGAAAAGGAAATATCTTCACCTAAAAACTACACAGAAGCATTCTCAGAAACTTCTGTGTGATGAGTGCATTCAACTCACAGGCTTGAACCTTCCTTTTGATAGAGCAGTTTGGAAACACTCCTTTTGTAGAATCTGCAAGTGTTTATTTTTAGCGCTTTGACGCCTATGCTGGAAAAGGAAATATCTTCACATAAAAACTAGACAGAAGCATTCTCAGAAACTTCTTTGTGGTGAGTGGATTCTACTCACAGACTTGAACGTTCCTCTTGATACAGCAGTTTGGAAACACTCCTTTTGTAGAATCTGCAAGTGTTTATTTGGATCGCTTTGACGCCTATGCTGGAAAAGGAAATATCTTCACCTAAAAACTACACAGAAGCATTCTCAGAAACCTCTCTGTGATTATTGCATTCAACTCACAGACTTGAACGTTTCTTTTGACAGGACAGTTTTGAAACACTCCTTTTGTAGAATCTGCAAGTGTTTATTTCGAGCGCTTTGAAGCCTATGCTGGAAAAGGAAGTATCTTCACATAACAACTACACAGAAGCGTTCTCAGAAACTTCTTTGTGATGAGTTCAACTCACAGACTTGTGCCATCCTTTTGAAAGAGCAGTTTTGAAACACTCTTTTTGTAGAATCTGCAAGTGGAAATTTGGAGCGCTTTAAGGCCTATTCTGGGAAAAGAAATATCTTCACCTAAAAACTAGACAGAAGCATTCTCACAAACTTCTCTGTGATTACTGCATTCAACTCACAGACTTGAACATTCCCTCTGATAGGGCAGTTTAGAAACACTCCTTTTGTAGAATCTGCAAGTGTTTATTTGGATCGCTTTGACGCCTATGCTGGAAAAGGAATTATCTTCACCTAAAAACTACACAGAAGCATTCTCAGAAACTTCTCTGTGATGAGTGCATTCAACTCACAGACTTGAACGTTTCTTTTGATAGGACAGTTTTGAAACACTCCTTTCGTAGAATCTGCAAGTGTTTATTTCGAGCGCTTTGGGGCCTATGCTGGAAAAGGAAGTATCTTCACATAACAACTACACAGAAGCATTCTCAGAAACTTCTTTGTGATGAGTGCATTCAACTCACAGACTTGAGCCTTCCTTTTGAAAGAGAAGTTTTGAAACACTCTTTTTGTAGAATCTGCAAGTGGAAATTTGGAGCGCTTTAAGGCCTATTCTGGGAAATGTAATATCTTCACCTAAAAACGAGACAGAAGCATTCTCACAAACTTCTGTGTGATTACTGCATTCAACTCACAGACTTGAACATTCCCTCTGATAGAGCAGTTTGGATACACACCTTTTGTAGAATCTGCAAGTGTTTATTTGGATCGCTTTGACGCCTATGCTGGAAAAGGAAGTGTCTTCACATAAAAACTACACAGAAGCATTCTCAGAAACTTCTTTGTGATGAGTGCATTCTACTCATAGAGTTGAAGCCTCTTTTTGGTGGAAGAGTTTTCAAGCTCTCTTTTTGTAGAATCTGCAAATGCATATTTGGAGCGCTCTGAGGCCTGTGCTGGGAAATGAAATATCTTCACCTAAAAACTACACAGAAGCATTCTCAGAAACTTCTGTGTGATGAGTGCATTCAACTCACAGACTTGAACGTTTATTTTGATAGGACAGTTTTGAAAGACTCCTTTCGTAGTATCTGCAAGTGTTTATTTCGAGCGCACTGAGGCCTGCGCTGGAAAAGGAAGTATCTTCACATAACAACTACACAGAAGCATTCTCAGAAACTTCTTTGTGATGAGTGCATTCAACTCACAGACTTGAGCCATCCTTTTGAAAGAGCAGTTTTGAAACACTCTTTTTGTAGAGTCTGCAAGTGGATATTTGGAGGGCTTTGAGGCCTATGCTGGGACAAGAAATATCTCCACCTGAAACTAGACAGAAGCATTCTCACAAACTTCTGTGTGATTACTGCATTCAACTCACAGAGTTGAACATTCCCTCTGATAGAGCAGTTTGGAAACACTCCTTTTGTAGAATCTGCAAGTGTTTATTTGGATCACTTTGAGACCTATGCTGGAAAAGGAAATATCTACACATAAAAACTACACAGAAGCATTCTCACAAACTTCTGTCTGACTAGTGCATTCAACTCACAGAATTGAACATTCCCTCTGATAGAGCAGTTTGGAAACACCCCTTTTGTAGAATCTGCAAGTGTTTATTTGGAGCGCTTTGACGCCTATGCTGGAAAAGGAAATATCTTCACATAAAAACTAGACAGAAGCATTCTCAGAAACTTCTTTGTGGTGAGTGCATTCTACTCACAGACTTGAACATTCCTCTTGATAGAGCAGTTTGGAAACACTCCTTTTGTAGAATCTGCAAGTGTTTATTTGGATCGCTTTGACGCCTATTCTGTAAAAGGAAATATCTTCACCTAAAAACTACACAGAAGCATTCTCAGAAACTTCTCTGTGATGAGTGCATTCAACTCACTGACTTGAACGTTTCTTTTGATAGGACAGTTTTGAAACACTCCTTTTGTAGAATCTGCAAGTGTTTGTTTCGAGCGCTTTGAGGCCTATGTTCGAATAGGAAGTATCTTCACATAACCACTACACAGAAGCATTCTCAGAAACTTTTTTGTGATGAGTGCATTCAACTCACAGACTTGCGCCTTTCTTTTGAAAGAGCAGTTTTGAAACACTCTTTTTGTAGAATCTGCAAGTGGATATTTGGAGCCCTTTAAGGCCTATTCTGGGAAAAGAAATATCTTCACCTAAAAGCTAGACAGAAGCATTCTCACAAACTTCTGTGTGATTACTGCATTCAACTCACAGACTTGAACCTTCCTTTTGATAGAGCAGTTTGGAAACACTCCTTTTGTAGAATCTGCAGGTGTTTATTTGGAGCGCTTTGACGCCTATGCTGGAAAAGGAAATATCTTCACCTAAAAACTAGACAGAAGCATTCTCAGAAACTTCTTTGTGGTGAGTGCATTCTACTCACAGACTTGAACGTTCCTCTTGATACAGCAGTTTGGAAACACTCCTTTTGTAGAATCTGCAAGTGTTTATTTGGATCGGTTTGACGCCTATGCTGGAAAAGGAAATATCTTCACCTAAAAACTACACAGAAGCATTCTCAGAAACTTCTCCGTGATGAGTGCATTCAACTCACAGACTGGAACGTTTCTTTTGACAGGACAGTTTTGAAACACTCCTTTTGTAGAATCTGCAAGTGTTTATTTCGAGCGCTTTGAAGCCTATGCTGGAAAAGGAAGTATCTTCACATAACAACTACACAGAAGCATTCTCAGAAACTTCTTTGTGATGAGTGCATTCAACTCACAGACTTGAGCCTTCCTTTTGAAAGAGTAGTTTTGAAACACTCTTTTTGTAGGATCTGCAAGTGGAAATTTGGAGCGCTTTAAGGCCTATTCTGGGGAATGTAATATCTTCACCTAAAAACGAGACAGAAGCATTCTCACAAACTTCTGTGTGATTACTGCATTCAACTCACAGACTTGAACATTCCCTCTGATAGAGCAGTTTGTATACACACCTTTTGTAGAATCTGCAAGTGTTTATTTGGATCGCTTTCACGCCTATGCTGGAAAAGGAAGTATCTTCACATAGCAACTACACAGAAGCATTCTCAGAAACTTCTTTGTGATGAGTGCATTCTACTCATAGAGTTGAAGCCTCTTTTTGGTGGAAGAGTTTTCAAGCTCTCTTTTTGTAGAATCTGCAAGTGCATATTTGGAGCGCTCTGAGGCCTGTGCTGGGAAATGAAATATCTTCACCTAAAAACTACACAGAAGCATTCTCAGAAACTTCTGTGTGATGAGTGCATTCAACTCACAGACTTGAACGTTTATTTTGATAGGACAGTTTTGAAAGACTCCTTTCGTAGGATCTGCAAGTGTTTATTTCGAGCGCACCTGATGCCTGTGCTGGAAAAGGAAGTATCTTCACATAACAACTACACAGAAGCATTCTCAGAAACTTCTTTGTGATGAGTGCATTCAACTCACAGACTTGAGCCATCCTTTTGAAAGAGCAGTTTTGAAACACTCTTTTTGTAGAGTCTGCAAGTGGATATTTGGAGGGCTTTGAGGCCTATGTTGGGAAAAGAAATATCTCCACCTGAAACTAGACAGAAGCATTCTCACAAACTTCTGTGTGATTAGTGCATTCATCTCACAGACTTGAACCTTCCTTTTGATAGAGCAGTTTGGAAACACTCCTTTAGTAGAATCTGCAATTGTTTATTTGGAGCGATTTGACGCCTATGCGGGAAAAGGAAATATCTTCACATAAAAACTAGACAGAAGCATTCTCAGAAACTTCTTTGTTTTGAGTGCATTCTACTCACATACTTGAACGTTCCTCTTGATACAGCAGTTTGGAAACACTCCTTTTGTAGAATCTGCAAGTGTTTATTTGGATCGCTTTGACGCCTATGCTGGAAAAGGAAATATCTTCACCTAAAAACTACACAGAAGCATTCTCAGAAACTTCTCTGTGATGAGTGCATTCAACTCACAGACTTGAACGTTTCTTTTCATAGGATAGTTTTGAAACACTCCTTTTGTAGAATCTGCAAGTGTTTATTTCGAGCGCTTTGAGGCCTATGCTGGAAAAGGAAGTATCTTCACATAACAACTACACAGAAGCATTCTCAGAAACTTCTTTGTGATGACTGCATTCAACTCACAGACTTGAGCCTTTCTTTTGAAAGAGCAGTTTTGAAACACTCTTTTTATAGAATCTGCAAGTGGATATTTGGAGCGCTTTAAGGCCTATTCTGGGAAAAGAAATATCTTCACCTAAAAACTGGACAGAAGCATTCTCACAAACTTCTGTGTGATTAGTGCATTCAACTCACAGACTTGAACCTTCCGTTTGATAGAGCAGTTTGGAAACACTCCTTTTGTAGAATCTGCAAGTGTTTATTTGGAGCGCTTTGACGCCTATGCTGGAAAAGGAAATATCTTCACATAAAAACTAGACAGAAGCATTCTCGGAAACTTCTTTGTGGTGATTGGATTCTACTCACAGACTTGAACGTTCCTCTTGATACAGCTGTTTGGAAACACTCCTTTTGTAGAATCTGCAAGTGTTTATTTGGATCGGTTTGACGCCTATGTTGGAAAAGGAAATATCTTCACCTAAAAACTACACAGAAGTATTCTCAGAAACTTCTGTGTGATTACTACATTCAACTCACAGACTTGAACGTTTCTTTTGACAGGACAGTTTTGAAACACTCCTTTTGTAGAATCTGCAAGTGTTTATTTCGAGTGCTTTGAGGCCTATGCTGGAAAAGGAAGTATCTTCACATAACAACTACACAGAAGTATTCTCAGAAACTTCTTTGTGATGAGTGCATTCAACTCACAGACTTGAGCCTTTCTTTTGAAAGAGCAGATTGGAAACACTCTTTTTGTAGAATCTGCAAGTGGAAATTTGGAGCGCTTTGAGGCCTATTCTGGGAAAAGAAATATCTTCACCTAAAAACTAGACAGAGGCATTCTCACAAACTTCTGTGTGATTAGTGCATTGAACTCACAGACTTGAACCTTCGTTTTGATAGAGCAGTTTGGAAACACTCCTTTTGTAGAATCTGCAAGTGTTTATTTGGATCGGTTTGACGCCTATGTTGGAAAAGGAAATATCTTCACCTAAAAACTACACAGAAGCATTCTCAGAAACTTCTGTGTGATGAGTGCATTCAACTCACAGACTTGAACGTTTATTTGGATAGGACAGTTTTGAAAGACTCCTTTCGTAGGATCTGCAAGTGTTTATTTCGAGCGCACTGAGGCCTGTGCTGGAAAAGGAAGTATCTTCACATAACAACTACACAGAAGCATTCTCAGAAACTTCTTTGTGATGAGTGCATTCAACTCACAGACTTGAGCCATCCTTTTGAAAGAGCAGTTTTGAAACACTCTTTTTGTAGAGTCTGCAAGTGGATATTTGGAGGGCTTTGAGGCCTATGTTGGGAAAAGAAATATCTCCACCTGAAACTAGACAGAAGCATTCTCACAAACTTCTGTGTGATTAGTGCATTCAACTCACAGACTTGAACCTTCCTTTTGATAGAGCAGTTTGGAAACACTCCTTTAGTAGAATCTGCAATTGTTTATTTGGAGCGATTTGACGCCTATGCGGGAAAAGGAAATATCTTCACATAAAAACTAGACAGAAGCATTCTCAGAAACTTCTTTGTGGTGAGTGCATTCTACTCACATACTTGAACGTTCCTCTTGATACAGCAGTTTGGAAACACTCCTTTTGTAGAATCTGCAAGTGTTTATTTGGATCGCTTTGACGCCTATGCTGGAAAAGGAAATATCTTCACCTAAAAACTACACAGAAGCATTCTCAGAAACTTCTCTGTGATGAGTGCATTCAACTCACAGACTTGAACGTTTCTTTTCATAGGATAGTTTTGAAACACTCCTTTTGTAGAATCTGCAAGTGTTTATTTCGAGCGCTTTGAGGCCTATGCTGGAAAAGGAAGTATCTTCACATAACAACTACACAGAAGCATTCTCAGAAACTTCTTTGTGATGACTGCATTCAACTCACAGACTTGAGCCTTTCTTTTGAAAGAGCAGTTTTGAAACACTCTTTTTATAGAATCTGCAAGTGGATATTTGGAGCGCTTTAAGGCCTATTCTGGGAAAAGAAATATCTTCACCTAAAAACTGGACAGAAGCATTCTCACAAACTTCTGTGTGATTAGTGCATTCAACTCACAGACTTGAACCTTCCGTTTGATAGAGCAGTTTGGAAACACTCCTTTTGTAGAATCTGCAAGTGTTTATTTGGAGCGCTTTGACGCCTATGCTGGAAAAGGAAATATCTTCACATAAAAACTAGACAGAAGCATTCTCGGAAACTTCTTTGTGGTGATTGGATTCTACTCACAGACTTGAACGTTCCTCTTGATACAGATGTTTGGAAACACTCCTTTTGTAGAATCTGCAAGTGTTTATTTGGATCGGTTTGACGCCTATGTTGGAAAAGGAAATATCTTCACCTAAAAACTACACAGAAGTATTCTCAGAAACTTCTGTGTGATTACTACATTCAACTCACAGACTTGAACATTTCTTTTGACAGGACAGTTTTGAAACACTCCTTTTGTAGAATCTGCAACTGTTTATTTCGAGTGCTTTGAGGCCTATGCTGGAAAAGGAAGTATCTTCACATAACAACTACACAGAAGTATTCTCAGAAACTTCTTTGTGATGAGTGCATTCAACTCACAGACTTGAGCCTTTCTTTTGAAAGAGCAGATTGGAAACACTCTTTTTGTAGAATCTGCAAGTGGAAATTTGGAGCGCTTTAAGGCCTATTCTGGGAAAAGAAATATCTTCAACTAAAAACTAGACAGAGGCATTCTCACAAACTTCTGTGTGATTAGTGCATTCAACTCACAGACTTGAACCTTCCTTTTGATAGAGCAGTTTGGAAACACTCCTTTTGTAGAATCTGCAAGTGTTTATTTGGATCGGTTTGACGCCTATTTTGGAAAAGGAAATATCTTCACCTAAAAACTACACAGAAGCATTCTCAGAAACTTCTGTGTGATGAGTGCATTCAACTCACAGACATGAACGTTTATTTGTATAGGACAGTTTTGAAAGACTCCTTTCGTAGGATCTGCAAGTGTTTATTTCGAGCGCACTGAGGCCTGTGCTGGAAAAGGAAGTATCTTCACATAACAACTACACAGAAGCATTCTCAGAAACTTCTTTGTGATGAGTGCATTCAACTCACAGACTTGAGCCATCCTTTTGAAAGAGCAGTTTTGAAACACTCTTTTTGTAGAGTCTGCAAGTGGATATTTGGAGGGCTTTGAGGCCTATGTTGGGAAAAGAAATATCTCCACCTGAAACTAGACAGAAGCATTCTCACAAACTTCTGTGTGATTAGTGCATTCAACTCACAGACTTGAACCTTCCTTTTGATAGAGTAGTTTGGAAACACTCCTTTAGTAGAATCTGCAATTGTTTATTTGGAGCGCTTTGACGCCTATGCGGGAAAAGGAAATATCTTCACATAAAAACTAGACAGAAGCATTCTCAGAAACTTCTTTGTGGTGAGTGCATTCTACTCACATACTTGAACGTTCCTCTTGATACAGCAGTTTGGAAACACTCCTTTTGTAGAATCTGCAAGTGTTTATTTGGATCGCTTTGACGCCTATGCTGGAAAAGGAAATATCTTCACCTAAAAACTACACAGAAGCATTCTCAGAAACTTCTCTGTGATGAGTGCATTCAACTCACAGACTTGAACGTTTCTTTTCATAGGATAGTTTTGAAACACTCCTTTTGTAGAATCTGCAAGTGTTTATTTCGAGCGCTTTGAGGCCTATGCTGGAAAAGGTAGTATCTTCACATAACAACTACACAGAAGCATTCTCAGAAACTTCTTTGTGATGACTGCATTCAACTCACAGACTTGAGCCTTTCTTTTGAAAGAGCAGTTTTGAAACACTCTTTTTGTAGAATCTGCAAGTGGAAATTTGGAGCGCTTTAAGGCCTATTCTGGGAAAAGAAATATCTTCACCTAAAAACTAGACAGAAGTATTCTCACAAACTTCTGTGTGATTACTGCATTCAACTCACAGACTAGAACATTCCCTCTGATAGAGCAGTTTGGAAACACTCCTTTTGTAGAATCTGCAGGTGTTTATTTGGATCGCTTTGACGCCTATGCTGGAAAAGGAAATATCTTCACCTAAAAACTACACAGAAGCATTCTCAGAAACTTCTCTGTGATGAGTGCATTCAACTCACAGACTTGAACGTTTCTTTTGATAGGACAGTTTTGAAACACTCCTTTAGTAGAATCTGCACGTGTTTATTTCGAGCGCTTGGAGGCCTATGCTGGAAAAGGAAGTATCTTCACATAACAACTACACAGAAGCATTCTCAGAAACTTCTTTGTGATGAGTGCATTCAACTCACAGACTTGAGCCTTCCTTTTGAAAGAGCAGTTTTGAAACACTCTTTTTGTAGAATCTGCAACAGGAAACTTGGAGCGCTTTAAGGCCTATTCTGGGAAAAGAAATATCTTCACCTAAAAACGAGACAGAAGCATTCTCACAAACTTCTGTGTGATTACTGCATTTAACTCACAGACTTGAACATTCCCTCTGATAGAGCAGTTTGGATACACTCCTTTTGTAGAATCTGCAAGTGTTTATTTGGATCGCTTTGACGCCTATGCTGGAAAAGGAAATATCTTCACCTAAAAACTACACAGAAGAATTCTCAGAAACTTCTCTGTGATGAGTGCATTCAACTCACAGACTTGAACATTGCTTTTGATAGAGCAGTTTGGAAACACTCCTTTAGTAGAATCTGCATTTGTTTATTTGGAGCGCTTTGACGCCTATGCGGGAAAAGGAAATATCTTCACATAAAAACTAGACAGAAGCATTCTCAGAAACTTCTTTGTGGTGAGTGCATTCTACTCACAGACTTGAACGTTCCTCTTGATACAGCACTTTGGAAACACTCCTTTTGTAGAATCTGCAAGTGTTTATTTCGAGCGCTTTGGGGCCTATGCTGGAAAAGGAAGTATCTTCACATAACAACTACACAGAAGCATTCTCAGAAACTTCTTTGTGATGAGTGCATTCAACTCACAGACTTGAGCCTTTCTTTTGAAAGAACAGTTTTGAAACACTCTTTTTGTAGAATCTGCAAGTGGATATTTGGAACGCTTTAAGTTCTATTCTGGGAAAAGAAATATCTTCACCTAAAAACTGGACAGAAGCATTCTCACAAACTTCTGTGTGATTAGTGCATTCAACTCACAGACTTGAACCTTCCTTTTGATAGAGCAGTTTGGAAACACTCCTTTTGTAGAATCTGCAAGTCTTTATTTGGAGCGCTTTGACGCCTAGGCTGGAAAAGGAAATATCTTCACCTAAAATCTAGACAGAAGCATTCTCACAAACTTCTGTGTGATTACTGCATTCAACTCACAGTCTTGAACATTCCCTCTGTTAGAGCAGTTTGGATACACTCCTTTTGTAGAATCTGCAAGTGTTTATTTGGATCGCTTTGACGCCTATGTTGGAAAAGGAAATATCTTCACCTAAAAACTACACAGAAGCATTCTCAGAAAATTCTCTTTGATGAGTGCATTCAACTCACAGACTTGAACGTTTCTTTTGATAGGACAGTTTTGAAACACTCCTTTTGTAGAATCTGCAAGTGTTTATTTCGAGCGTTTTGAGGCCTATGCTGGAAAAGGAAGTATCTTCACATAACAACTACACAGAAGCATTCTCAGATACTTCTTTGTGATGAGTGCATTCAACTCACAGACTTGAGCCTTTCTTTTGAAAGAGCAGTTTTGAAACACTCTTTTTATAGAATCTGCAAGTGGATATTTGGAGCGCTTTAAGGACTATTCTGGGAAAAGAAATATCTTCACCTGAAAACTGGACAGAAGCATTCTCACAAACTTCTGTGTGATTAGTGCATTCAACTCACAGACTTGAACCTTCCCTTTGATAGAGCAGTTTGGAAACACTCCTTTTGTAGAATCTGCAAGTGTTTATTTGGAGCGCTTTTACGCCTATGCTGGAAAAGGAAATATCTTCACATAAAAACTAGACAGAAGCATTCTCGGAAACTTCTTTGTGGTGAGTGGATTCTACTCACAGATTTGAACGTTCCTCTTGATACAGCAGTTTGGAAACACTCCTTTTGTAGAATCTGCAAGTGTTTATTTGGATCGGTTTGACGCCTATGCTGGAAAAGGAACTATCTTCACCTAAAAACTACACAGAAGCATTCTCAGAAACTTCTCTTCGATGAGCGCATTCAACTCACAGACTTGAACGTTTCTTTTGACAGGACAGTTTTGAAACACTCCTTTTGTAGAATCTGCAAGTGTTTATTTCGAGCGCTTTGAAGCCTATGCTGGAAAAGGAAGTATCTTCACATAACAACTACACAGAAGCATTCTCAGAAACTTCTTTGTGATGAGTGCATTCAACTCACAGACTTGAGCCTTCCTTTTGAAAGAGTAGTTTTGAAACACTCTTTTTGTAGAATCTGCAAGTGGAAATTTGAAGCGCTTTAAGGCCTATTCTGGGAAATGTAATATCTTCACCTAAAAACGAGACAGAAGCATTCTCACAAACTTCTGTGTGACTACTGCATTCAACTCACAGACTTGAACATTCCCTCTGATAGAGCAGTTTGGATACACACCTTTTGTAGAATCTGCAAGTGTTTATTTGGATCGCTTTGACGCCTAAGCTGGAAAAGGAAGTATCTTCACATAACAACTACACAGAAGCATTCTCAGAAACTTCTTTGTGATGAGTGCATTCTACTCATAGAGTTGAAGCCTCTTTTTGGTGGAAGAGTTTTCAAGCTCTCTTTTTGTAGAATCTGCAAATGCATATTTGGATCGCTCTGAGGCCTGTGCTGGGAAATGAAATATCTTCACATAACAACTACACAGAAGCATTCTCAGAAACTTCTTTGTGATGAGTGCATTCAACTCACAGAATTGAGCCCTCCTTTTGAAAGAGCAGTTTTGAAACACTCTTTTTGTAGAGTATGCAAGTGGATATTTGGAGGGCTTTGAGGCCTATGCTGGGAAAAGAAAGATCTTCACCTGAAACAAGACAGAAGCATTCTCACAAACTTCTGTGTGATTAGTGCATTCAACTCACAGACTTGAACCTTCCTTTTGATAGAGCAGTTTGGAAACACTCCTTTTGTAGAATCTGCAAGTGTTTATTTGGAGCGCTTTGACGCCTATGCTGGAAAAGGAAATATCTTCACCTAAAAACTAGACAGAAGCATTCTCACAAACTTCTGTGTGATTACTGCATTCAACTCACAGACTTGAACATTCCCTCTGATAGAGCAGTTTGGATGCACTCCTTTTGTAGAATCTGCAATTGTTTATTTGGATCGTTTGACGCCTATGCTGGAAAAGGAAATATCTTCACCTAAAAACTACACAGAAGCATTCTCAGAAACTTCTCTGTGATGAGTGCATTCAACTCACAGACTTGAACGTTTCTTTTGATAGGACAGTTTTGAAACACTCCTTTTGTAGAATCTGCAAGTGTTTGTTTCGAGCGCTTTGAGGCCTATGCTGGAAAAGGAAGTATCTTCACATAACAACTACACAGAAGCATTCTCAGAAACTTCTTTGTGATGAGTGCATTCAACTCACAGACTTGAGCCTTCCTTTTGAAAGAGCAGTTTTGAAACACTCTTTTTGTAGAATCTGCAAGTGGAAACTTGGAGCGATTTATGGCCTATTCTGGGAAAAGAAATATCTTCACCTAAAAACTAGACAGAAGCATTCTCACAAACTTCTGTGTGATTACTGCATTTAACTGACAGACTTGAACATTCCCTCTGATAGAGCAGTTTGGATACACTCCTTTTGTAGAATCTGCAAGTGTTTATTTGGATCGCTTTGACGCCTATGCTGGAAAAGGAAATATCTTCACCTAAAAACTAGACAGAAGAATTCTCAGAAACTTCTCTGTGATGAGTGCATTGAACTCACAGACTTGAACATTGCTTTTGATAGAGCAGTTTGGAAACACTCCTTTAGTAGAATCTGCAAGTGTTTATTTGGAGCGCTTTGACGCCTATGCTGGAAAAGGAAATATCTTCACATAAAAACTAGACAGAAGCATTCTCCGAAATTTCTGTGTGATGAGTGCATTCAACTCACAGACTTGAACGTTTCTTTTCATAGGACAGTTTTGAAACACTCCTTTTGTAGAATCTGCAAGTGTTTGTTTCGAGCGCTTTGAGGCCTACGCTGGAAAAGGAAGTATCTTCACATAACAACTACACAGAAGCATTCTCAGAAACTTCTTTGTGATGACTGCATTCAACTCACAGACTTGAGCCTTCCTTTTGAAAGAGCAGTTTTGAAACACTCTTTTTGTAGTATCTGCAAGTGGAAATTTGGAGCGCTTTAAGGCCTACTCTGGGAAAAGAAATATCTTCACCAAAAAACTAGACAGAAGCATTCTCACAAACTTCTGTGTGATTACTGCATTCAACTCACAGACTTGAACATTCCCTCTGATAGAGCAGTTTGGATACACTCCTTTTGTAAAATCTGCAAGTGTTTATTTGGATCGCTTTGACGCCTATGCTGGAAAAGGAAATATCTTCACCTAAAAACTACACAGAAGCATTCTCAGAAACTTCTCTGTGATGAGTGCATTCAAGTCACAGACTTGAATATTGCTTTTGATAGAGCAGTTTGGAAACACTCCTTTAGTAGAATCTGCAAGTGTTTATTTGGAGCGCTTTGACGCCTATGCTGGAAAAGGAAATATCTTCACATAAAAACTAGACAGAAGCATTCTCAGAAACTTCTTTGTGATGAGTGCATTCTACTCATAGAGTTGAAGCCTCTTTTTGGTGGAAGAGTTTTCAAGCTCTCTTTTTGTAGAATCTGCAAATGCATATTTGGAGCGCTCTGAGGCCTGTGCTGGGAAATGAAATATCTTCACCTAAAAACTACACAGAAGCATTCTCAGAAACTTCTGTGTGATGAGTGCATTCAACTCACAGACTTGAACGTTTGTTTTGATAGGACAGTTTTGAAACACTCCTTTCGTAGGATCTGCAAGTGTTTATTTCGAGCGCACTGAGGCCTGTGCTGGAAAAGGAAGTATCTTCACATAACAACTACACAGAAGCATTCTCAGAAACTTCTTTGTGATGAGTGCATTCTACTCATAGAGTTGAAACCTCTTTTTGGTGGAAGAGTTTTCAGGCTCTCTTTTTGTAGAATCTGCAAGTGCATATTTGGAGCGCTCCGAGGCCTGTGCTGGGAAATGAAATATCTTCACCTAAAAACTACACAGAAGCATTCTCAGAAACTTCTGTGTGATGAGTGCATTCAACTCACAGACTTGATCGTTTATTTTGATAGGACAGTTTTGAAACACTGCTTTCATGGGATCTGCAAGTGTTTATTTCGAGGGCATTGCGCCTATGCTGGAAAAGGAAGTATCTTCACATAACAACTACACAGAAGCATTCTCAGAAACTTCTTTGTGATGAGTGCATTCAACTCACAGAATTGAGCCTTCCTTTTGAAAGAGCAGTTTTGAAACACTCTTTTTGTAGAGTATGCAAGTGGATATTTGGAGGGCTTTGAGGCCTATGCTGGGAAAAGAAAGATCTTCACCTGAAACAAGACAGAAGCATTCTCACAAACTTCTGTGTGATTACTGCATTCAACTCACAGACTTGAACATTCCCTCTGATAGAGCAGTTTGGAAACACTCCTTTTGTAGAATCTGCAAGCGTTTAATTGGATCGCTTTGACGCCTATGCTGGAAAAGGAAATATCTTCACCTAAAAACTACACAGAAGCATTCTCAGAAACTTCTGTGTGATGAGTGCATTCAACTCACAGGCTTGAACCTTCCTTTTGATAGAGCAGTTTGGAAACACTCCTTTTGTAGAATCTGCAAGTGTTTATTTGTAGCGCTTTGACGCCTATGCTGGAAAAGGAAATATCTTCACATAAAAACTAGACAGAAGCATTCTCAGAAACTTCTTTGTGGTGAGTGGATTCTACTCACAGACTTGAACGTTCCTCTTGATACAGCAGTTTGGAAACACTCCTTTTGTAGAATCTGCAAGTGTTTATTTGGATCGCTTTGACGCCTATGCTGGAAAAGGAAATATCTTCACCTAAAAACTACACAGAAGCATTCTCAGAAACCTCTCTGTGATTATTGCATTCAACTCACAGACTTGAACGTTTCTTTTGACAGGACAGTTTTGAAACACTCCTTTTGTAGAATCTGCAAGTGTTTATTTCGAGCGCTTTGAAGCCTATGCTGGAAAAGGAAGTATCTTCACATAACAACTACACAGAAGCGTTCTCAGAAACTTCTTTGTGATGAGTTCAACTCACAGACTTGTGCCATCCTTTTGAAAGAGCAGTTTTGAAACACTCTTTTTGTAGAATCTGCAAGTGGAAATTTGGAGCGCTTTAAGGCCTATTCTGGGAAAAGAAATATCTTCACCTAAAAACTAGACAGAAGCATTCTCACAAACTTCTCTGTGATTACTGCATTCAACTCACAGACTTGAACATTCCCTCTGATAGGGCAGTTTAGAAACACTCCTTTTGTAGAATCTGCAAGTGTTTATTTGGATCGCTTTGACGCCTATGCTGGAAAAGGAATTATCTTCACCTAAAAACTACACAGAAGCATTCTCAGAAACTTCTCTGTGATGAGTGCATTCAACTCACAGACTTGAACGTTTCTTTTGATAGGACAGTTTTGAAACACTCCTTTCGTAGAATCTGCAAGTGTTTATTTCGAGCGCTTTGGGGCCTATGCTGGAAAAGGAAGTATCTTCACATAACAACTACACAGAAGCATTCTCAGAAACTTCTTTGTGATGAGTGCATTCAACTCACAGACTTGAGCCTTCCTTTTGAAAGAGAAGTTTTGAAACACTCTTTTTGTAGAATCTGCAAGTGGAAATTTGGAGCGCTTTAAGGCCTATTCTGGGAAATGTAATATCTTCACCTAAAAACGAGACAGAAGCATTCTCACAAACTTCTGTGTGATTACTGCATTCAACTCACAGACTTGAACATTCCCTCTGATAGAGCAGTTTGGATACACACCTTTTGTAGAATCTGCAAGTGTTTATTTGGATCGCTTTGACGCCTATGCTGGAAAAGGAAGTGTCTTCACATAAAAACTACACAGAAGCATTCTCAGAAACTTCTTTGTGATGAGTGCATTCTACTCATAGAGTTGAAGCCTCTTTTTGGTGGAAGAGTTTTCAAGCTCTCTTTTTGTAGAATCTGCAAATGCATATTTGGAGCGCTCTGAGGCCTGTGCTGGGAAATGAAATATCTTCACCTAAAAACTACACAGAAGCATTCTCAGAAACTTCTGTGTGATGAGTGCATTCAACTCACAGACTTGAACGTTTATTTTGATAGGACAGTTTTGAAAGACTCCTTTCGTAGTATCTGCAAGTGTTTATTTCGAGCGCACTGAGGCCTGCGCTGGAAAAGGAAGTATCTTCACATAACAACTACACAGAAGCATTCTCAGAAACTTCTTTGTGATGAGTGCATTCAACTCACAGACTTGAGCCATCCTTTTGAAAGAGCGGTTTTGAAACACTCTTTTTGTAGAGTCTGCAAGTGGATATTTGGAGGGCTTTGAGGCCTATGCTGGGACAAGAAATATCTCCACCTGAAACTAGACAGAAGCATTTTCACAAACTTCTGTGTGATTACTGCATTCAACTCACAGAGTTGAACATTCCCTCTGATAGAGCAGTTTGGAAACACTCCTTTTGTAGAATCTGCAAGTGTTTATTTGGATCACTTTGAGACCTATGCTGGAAAAGGAAATATCTACACATAAAAACTACACAGAAGCATTCTCACAAACTTCTGTCTGACTAGTGCATTCAACTCACAGAATTGAACATTCCCTCTGATAGAGCAGTTTGGAAACACCCCTTTTGTAGAATCTGCAAGTGTTTATTTGGAGCGCTTTGACGCCTATGCTGGAAAAGGAAATATCTTCACATAAAAACTAGACAGAAGCATTCTCAGAAACTTCTTTGTGGTGAGTGCATTCTACTCACAGACTTGAACATTCCTCTTGATAGAGCAGTTTGGAAACACTCCTTTTGTAGAATCTGCAAGTGTTTATTTGGATCGCTTTGACGCCTATTCTGTAAAAGGAAATATCTTCACCTAAAAACTACACAGAAGCATTCTCAGAAACTTCTCTGTGATGAGTGCATTCAACTCACTGACTTGAACGTTTCTTTTGATAGGACAGTTTTGAAACACTCCTTTTGTAGAATCTGCAAGTGTTTGTTTCGAGCGCTTTGAGGCCTATGTTCGAATAGGAAGTATCTTCACATAACCACTACACAGAAGCATTCTCAGAAACTTTTTTGTGATGAGTGCATTCAACTCACAGACTTGCGCCTTTCTTTTGAAAGAGCAGTTTTGAAACACTCTTTTTGTAGAATCTGCAAGTGGATATTTGGAGCCCTTTAAGGCCTATTCTGGGAAAAGAAATATCTTCACCTAAAAGCTAGACAGAAGCATTCTCACAAACTTCTGTGTGATTACTGCATTCAACTCACAGACTTGAACCTTCCTTTTGATAGAGCAGTTTGGAAACACTCCTTTTGTAGAATCTGCAGGTGTTTATTTGGAGCGCTTTGACGCCTATGCTGGAAAAGGAAATATCTTCACCTAAAAACTAGACAGAAGCATTCTCAGAAACTTCTTTGTGGTGAGTGCATTCTACTCACAGACTTGAACGTTCCTCTTGATACAGCAGTTTGGAAACACTCCTTTTGTAGAATCTGCAAGTGTTTATTTGGATCGGTTTGACGCCTATGCTGGAAAAGGAAATATCTTCACCTAAAAACTACACAGAAGCATTCTCAGAAACTTCTCCGTGATGAGTGCATTCAACTCACAGACTGGAACGTTTCTTTTGACAGGACAGTTTTGAAACACTCCTTTTGTAGAATCCGCAAGTGTTTATTTCGAGCGCTTTGAAGCCTATGCTGGAAAAGGAAGTATCTTCACATAACAACTACACAGAAGCATTCTCAGAAACTTCTTTGTGATGAGTGCATTCAACTCACAGACTTGAGCCTTCCTTTTGAAAGAGTAGTTTTGAAACACTCTTTTTGTAGGATCTGCAAGTGGAAATTTGGAGCGCTTTAAGGCCTATTCTGGGGAATGTAATATCTTCACCTAAAAACGAGACAGAAGCATTCTCACAAACTTCTGTGTGATTACTGCATTCAACTCACAGACTTGAACATTCCCTCTGATAGAGCAGTTTGTATACACACCTTTTGTAGAATCTGCAAGTGTTTATTTGGATCGCTTTCACGCCTATGCTGGAAAAGGAAGTATCTTCACATAGCAACTACACAGAAGCATTCTCAGAAACTTCTTTGTGATGAGTGCATTCTACTCATAGAGTTGAAGCCTCTTTTTGGTGGAAGAGTTTTCAAGCTCTCTTTTTGTAGAATCTGCAAGTGCATATTTGGAGCGCTCTGAGGCCTGTGCTGGGAAATGAAATATCTTCACCTAAAAACTACACAGAAGCATTCTCAGAAACTTCTGTGTGATGAGTGCATTCAACTCACAGACTTGAACGTTTATTTTGATAGGACAGTTTTGAAAGACTCCTTTCGTAGGATCTGCAAGTGTTTATTTCGAGCGCACCTGATGCCTGTGCTGGAAAAGGAAGTATCTTCACATAACAACTACACAGAAGCATTCTCAGAAACTTCTTTGTGATGAGTGCATTCAACTCACAGACTTGAGCCATCCTTTTGAAAGAGCAGTTTTGAAACACTCTTTTTGTAGAGTCTGCAAGTGGATATTTGGAGGGCTTTGAGGCCTATGTTGGGAAAAGAAATATCTCCACCTGAAACTAGACAGAAGCATTCTCACAAACTTCTGTGTGATTAGTGCATTCATCTCACAGACTTGAACCTTCCTTTTGATAGAGCAGTTTGGAAACACTCCTTTAGTAGAATCTGCAATTGTTTATTTGGAGCGATTTGACGCCTATGCGGGAAAAGGAAATATCTTCACATAAAAACTAGACAGAAGCATTCTCAGAAACTTCTTTGTTTTGAGTGCATTCTACTCACATACTTGAACGTTCCTCTTGATACAGCAGTTTGGAAACACTCCTTTTGTAGAATCTGCAAGTGTTTATTTGGATCGCTTTGACGCCTATGCTGGAAAAGGAAATATCTTCACCTAAAAACTACACAGAAGCATTCTCAGAAACTTCTCTGTGATGAGTGCATTCAACTCACAGACTTGAACGTTTCTTTTCATAGGATAGTTTTGAAACACTCCTTTTGTAGAATCTGCAAGTGTTTATTTCGAGCGCTTTGAGGCCTATGCTGGAAAAGGAAGTATCTTCACATAACAACTACACAGAAGCATTCTCAGAAACTTCTTTGTGATGACTGCATTCAACTCACAGACTTGAGCCTTTCTTATGAAAGAGCAGTTTTGAAACACTCTTTTTATAGAATCTGCAAGTGGATATTTGGAGCGCTTTAAGGCCTATTCTGGGAAAAGAAATATCTTCACCTAAAAACTGGACAGAAGCATTCTCACAAACTTCTGTGTGATTAGTGCATTCAACTCACAGACTTGAACCTTCCGTTTGATAGAGCAGTTTGGAAACACTCCTTTTGTAGAATCTGCAAGTGTTTATTTGGAGCGCTTTGACGCCTATGCTGGAAAAGGAAATATCTTCACATAAAAACTAGACAGAAGCATTCTCGGAAACTTCTTTGTGGTGATTGGATTCTACTCACAGACTTGAACGTTCCTCTTGATACAGCTGTTTGGAAACACTCCTTTTGTAGAATCTGCAAGTGTTTATTTGGATCGGTTTGACGCCTATGTTGGAAAAGGAAATATCTTCACCTAAAAACTACACAGAAGTATTCTCAGAAACTTCTGTGTGATTACTACATTCAACTCACAGACTTGAACGTTTCTTTTGACAGGACAGTTTTGAAACACTCCTTTTGTAGAATCTGCAAGTGTTTATTTCGAGTGCTTTGAGGCCTATGCTGGAAAAGGAAGTATCTTCACATAACAACTACACAGAAGTATTCTCAGAAACTTCTTTGTGATGAGTGCATTCAACTCACAGACTTGAGCCTTTCTTTTGAAAGAGCAGATTGGAAACACTCTTTTTGTAGAATCTGCAAGTGGAAATTTGGAGCGCTTTGAGGCCTATTCTGGGAAAAGAAATATCTTCACCTAAAAACTAGACAGAGGCATTCTCACAAACTTCTGTGTGATTAGTGCATTGAACTCACAGACTTCAACCTTCGTTTTGATAGAGCAGTTTGGAAACACTCCTTTTGTAGAATCTGCAAGTGTTTATTTGGATCGGTTTGACGCCTATGTTGGAAAAGGAAATATCTTCACCTAAAAACTACACAGAAGCATTCTCAGAAACTTCTGTGTGATGAGTGCATTCAACTCACAGACTTGAACGTTTATTTGGATAGGACAGTTTTGAAAGACTCCTTTCGTAGGATCTGCAAGTGTTTATTTCGAGCGCACTGAGGCCTGTGCTGGAAAAGGAAGTATCTTCACATAACAACTACACAGAAGCATTCTCAGAAACTTCTTTGTGATGAGTGCATTCAACTCACAGACTTGAGCCATCCTTTTGAAAGAGAAGTTTTGAAACACTCTTTTTGTAGAGTCTGCAAGTGGATATTTGGAGGGCTTTGAGGCCTATGTTGGGAAAAGAAATATCTCCACCTGAAACTAGACAGAAGCATTCTCACAAACTTCTGTGTGATTAGTGCATTCAACTCACAGACTTGAACCTTCCTTTTGATAGAGCAGTTTGGAAACACTCCTTTAGTAGAATCTGCAATTGTTTATTTGGAGCGATTTGACGCCTATGCGGGAAAAGGAAATATCTTCACATAAAAACTAGACAGAAGCATTCTCAGAAACTTCTTTGTGGTGAGTGCATTCTACTCACATACTTGAACGTTCCTCTTTATACAGCAGTTTGGAAACACTCCTTTTGTAGAATCTGCAAGTGTTTATTTGGATCGCTTTGACGCCTATGCTGGAAAAGGAAATATCTTCACGTAAAAACTACACAGAAGCATTCTCAGAAACTTCTCTGTGATGAGTGCATTCAACTCACAGACTTGAACGTTTCTTTTCATAGGATAGTTTTGAAACACTCCTTTTGTAGAATCTGCAAGTGTTTATTTCGAGCGCTTTGAGGCCTATGCTGGAAAAGGAAGTATCTTCACATAACAACTACACAGAAGCATTCTCAGAAACTTCTTTGTGATGACTGCATTCAACTCACAGACTTGAGCCTTTCTTTTGAAAGAGCAGTTTTGAAACACTCTTTTTATAGAATCTGCAAGTGGATATTTGGAGCGCTTTAAGGCCTATTCTGGGAAAAGAAATATCTTCACCTAAAAACTGGACAGAAGCATTCTCACAAACTTCTGTGTGATTAGTGCATTCAACTCACAGACTTGAACCTTCCGTTTGATAGAGCAGTTTGGAAACACTCCTTTTGTAGAATCTGCAAGTGTTTATTTGGAGCGCTTTGACGCCTATGCTGGAAAAGGAAATATCTTCACATAAAAACTAGACAGAAGCATTCTCGGAAACTTCTTTGTGGTGATTGGATTCTACTCACAGACTTGAACGTTCCTCTTGATACAGATGTTTGGAAACACTCCTTTTGTAGAATCTGCAAGTGTTTATTTGGATCGGTTTGACGCCTATGTTGGAAAAGGAAATATCTTCACCTAAAAACTACACAGAAGTATTCTCAGAAACTTCTGTGTGATTACTACATTCAACTCACAGACTTGAACGTTTCTTTTGACAGGACAGTTTTGAAACACTCCTTTTGTAGAATCTGCAACTGTTTATTTCGAGTGCTTTGAGGCCTATGCTGGAAAAGGAAGTATCTTCACATAACAACTACACAGAAGTATTCTCAGAAACTTCTTTGTGATGAGTGCATTCAACTCACAGACTTGAGCCTTTCTTTTGAAAGAGCAGATTGGAAACACTCTTTTTGTAGAATCTGCAAGTGGAAATTTGGAGCGCTTTAAGGCCTATTCTGGGAAAAGAAATATCTTCAACTAAAAACTAGACAGAGGCATTCTCACAAACTTCTGTGTGATTAGTGCATTCAACTCACAGACTTGAACCTTCCTTTTGATAGAGCAGTTTGGAAACACTCCTTTTGTAGAATCTGCAAGTGTTTATTTGGATGGGTTTGACGCCTATTTTGGAAAAGGAAATATCTTCACCTAAAAACTACACAGAAGCATTCTCAGAAACTTCTGTGTGATGAGTGCATTCAACTCACAGACATGAACGTTTATTTGTATAGGACAGTTTTGAAAGACTCCTTTCGTAGGATCTGCAAGTGTTTATTTCGAGCGCACTGAGGCCTGTGCTGGAAAAGGAAGTATCTTCACATAACAACTACACAGAAGCATTCTCAGAAACTTCTTTGTGATGAGTGCATTCAACTCACAGACTTGAGCCATCCTTTTGAAAGAGCAGTTTTGAAACACTCTTTTTGTAGAGTCTGCAAGTGGATATTTGGAGGGCTTTGAGGCCTATGTTGGGAAAAGAAATATCTCCACCTGAAACTAGACAGAAGCATTCTCACAAACTTCTGTGTGATTAGTGCATTCAACTCACAGACTTGAACCTTCCTTTTGATAGAGCAGTTTGGAAACACTCCTTTAGTAGAATCTGCAATTGTTTATTTGGAGCGCTTTGACGCCTATGCGGGAAAAGGAAATATCTTCACATAAAAACTAGACAGAAGCATTCTCAGAAACTTCTTTGTGGTGAGTGCATTCTACTCACATACTTGAACGTTCCTCTTGATACAGCAGTTTGGAAACACTCCTTTTGTAGAATCTGCAAGTGTTTATTTGGATCGCTTTGACGCCTATGCTGGAAAAGGAAATATCTTCACCTAAAAACTACACAGAAGCATTCTCAGAAACTTCTCTGTGATGAGTGCATTCAACTCACAGACTTGAACGTTTCTTTTCATAGGATAGTTTTGAAACACTCCTTTTGTAGAATCTGCAAGTGTTTATTTCGAGCGCTTTGAGGCCTATGCTGGAAAAGGAAGTATCTTCACATAACAACTACACAGAAGCATTCTCAGAAACTTCTTTGTGATGACTGCATTCAACTCACAGACTTGAGCCTTTCTTCTGAAAGAGGAGTTTTGAAACACTCTTTTTATAGAATCTGCAAGTGGATATTTGGAGCGCTTTAAGGCCTATTCTGGGAAAAGAAATATCTTCACCTAAAAACTGGACAGAAGCATTCTCACAAACTTCTGTGTGATTAGTGCATTCAACTCACAGACTTGAACCTTCCGTTTGATAGAGCAGTTTGGAAACACTCCTTTTGTAGAATCTGCAAGTGTTTATTTGGAGCGCTTTGACGCCTATGCTGGAAAAGGAAATATCTTCACATAAAAACTAGACAGAAGCATTCTCGGAAACTTCTTTGTGGTGATTGGATTCTACTCACAGACTTGAACGTTCCTCTTGATACAGCTGTTTGGAAACACTCCTTTTGCAGAATCTGCAAGTGTTTATTTGGATCGGTTTGACGCCTATGTTGGAAAAGGAAATATCTTCACCTAAAAACTACACAGAAGTATTCTCAGAAACTTCTGTGTGATTACTACATTCAACTCACAGACTTGAACGTTTCTTTTGACAGGACAGTTTTGAAACACTCCTTTTGTAGAATCTGCAAGTGTTTATTTCGAGTGCTTTGAGGCCTATGCTGGAAAAGGAAGTATCTTCACATAACAACTACACAGAAGTATTCTCAGAAACTTCTTTGTGATGAGTGCATTCAACTCGCAGACTTGAGCCTTTCTTTTGAAAGAGCAGATTGGAAACACTCTTTTTGTAGAATCTGCAAGTGGAAATTTGGAGCGCTTTAAGGCCTATTCTGGGAAAAGAAATATCTTCACCTAAAAACTAGACAGAGGCATTCTCACAAACTTCTGTGTGATTAGTGCATTCAACTCACAGACTTGAACCTTCCTTTTGATAGAGCAGTTTGGAAACACTCCTTTTGTAGAATCTGCAAGTGTTTATTTGGATCGGTTTGACGCCTATGTTGGAAAAGGAAATATCTTCACCTAAAAACTACACAGAAGCATTCTCAGAAACTTCTGTGTGATGAGTGCATTCAACTCACAGACTTGAACGTTTATTTTGATAGGACAGTTTTGAAAGACTCCTTTCGTAGGATCTGCAAGTGTTTATTTCGAGTGCACTGAGGCCTGTGCTGGAAAAGGAAGTATCTTCACATAACAACTACACAGAAGCATTCTCAGAAACTTCTTTGTGATGAGTGCATTCAACTCACAGACTTGAGCCATCCTTTTGAAAGAGCAGTTTTGAAACACTCTTTTTGTAGAGTCTGCAAGTGGATATTTGGAGGGCTTTGAGGCCTATGTTGGGAAAAGAATTATCTCCACCTGAAACTAGACAGAAGCATTCTCACAAACTTCTGTGTGATTAGTGCATTCAACTCACAGACTTGAACCTTCCTTTTGATAGAGCAGTTTGGAAACACTCCTTTTGTAGAATCTGCAAGTGTTTATTTGGAGCGCTTTGACGCCTATGCTGGAAAAGGAAATATCTTCACCTAAAAACTAGACAGAAGCATTCTCACAAACTTCTGTGTGGTAAGTGGATTCTACTCACAGACTTGAACGTTCCTCTTGATACAGCAGTTTGGAAACACTCCTTTTGTAGAATCTGCAAGTGTTTATTTGGATCGGATTGACGCCTATGCTGGAAAAGGAAATATCTTCACCTAAAAACTACACGGAAGCATTCTCAGAAACTTCTCTGTGATGAGTACATTCAACTCACAGACTTGAACGTTTCTTTTGATAGGACAGTTTTGAAACACTCCTTTCGTAGAATCTGCAAGTGTTTATTTCGAGCGCTTTGAGGCCTATGCTGGAAAAGGAAGTATCTTCACATAAAAACTACACAGAAGCATTCTCAGAAACTTCTTTGTGATGAGTGCATTCAACTCACAGACTTGAGCCTTCCTTTTGAAAGAGCAGTTTTGAAACACTCTTTTTGTAGAATCTGCAAGTGGAAATTTGGAGCGCTTTAAGGCCTATTCTGGGAAAAGAATTATCTTCACCTAAAAACTAGATAGAAGCATTCTCACAAACTTCTGTGTGATTACTGCATTCAACTCACAGACTTGAACATTCCCTCTGATAGAGCAGTTTGTATACACTCCTTTTGTAGAATCTGCAAGTGTTTATTTGGATCACTTTGAGACCTATGCTGGAAAAGGAAATATCTTCACATAACAACTACACAGAAGCATTCTCAGAAACTTCTTTGTGATGAGTGCATTCAACTCATAGACTTGAGCCATCCTTTTGAAAGAGCAGTTTTGAAACACTCTTTTTGTAGAGTCTGCAAGGGGATATTTGGAGGGCTTTGAGGCCTATGCTGGGAAAAGAAATATCTCCACCTGAAACTAGACAGAAGCATTCTCACAAACTTCTGTGTGATTACTGCATTCAACTCACAGACTTGAACATTCCCTCTGATAGAGCAGTTTGGAAACACTCCTTTTGTAGAATCTGCAAGTGTTTATTTGGATCGCTTTGACGCCTACGCTGGAAAAGGAAATATCTTCACCTAAGAACTACACAGAACCATTCTCAGAAACTTCTCTGTGATGAGTGCATTCAACTCACAGACTTGAACGTTTCTTTTGATAGGACAGTTTTGAAACACTCCTTTCGTAGAATCTGCAAGTGTTTATTTCGAGCGCTTTGGGGCCTATGCTGGAAAAGGAACTATCTTCACATAACAACTACACAGAAGCATTCTCAGAAACTTCTTTGTGATGAGTGCATTCAACTCACAGACTTGAGCCTTCCTTTTGAAAGAGTAGTTTTGAAACACTCTTTTTGTAGAATCTGCAAGTGGAAATTTGGAGCGCTTTAAGGCCTATTCTGGGAAATGAAATATCTTCACCTAAAAACTAGACAGAAACATTCTCACAAACTTCTGTGTGATTACTGCATTCAACTCACAGACTTGAACATTCCCTCTGATAGAGCAGTTTGGATACCTCCTTTTGTAGAATCTGCAAGTGTTTATTTGGATCGCTTTGACGCCTATGCTGGAAAAGGAATTATCTTCACCTAAAAACTACACAGAAGCATTCTCAGAAACCTCTCTGTGATGAGTGCATTCAACTCACAGACTTGAACGTTTCTTTTGATAGGACAGTTTTGAAACACTCCTTTTGTAGAATCTGCAAGTGTTTGTTTCTAGGGCTTTGAGGCCTATGCTGGAAAAGGAAGTATCTTCACATAACAACTACACAGAAGCATTCTCAGAAACTTCTTTGTGATGAGTGCATTCAACTCACAGACTTGAGCCTTTCTTTTGAAAGAACAGTTTTGAAACACTCTTTTTGTAGAATCTGCAAGTGGATGTTTGTAACGCTTTAAGTTCTATTCTGGGAAAAGAAATATCTTCACCTAAAAACTGGACAGAAGTATTCTCACAAACTTCTGTGTGATTAGTGCATTCAACTTACAGACTTCAACCTTCCTTTTGATAGAGCAGTTTGGAAACACTTCTTTTGTAGAATCTGCAAGTGTTTATTTGGAGCGCTTTGACGCCTATGCTGGAAAAGGAAATATCTTCACCTAAAAACGAGACAGAAGCATTCTCACAAACTTCTGTGTGATTACTGCATTCAACTAACAGACTTGAACATTCGCTCTGATAGAGCAGTTTGGATACACTCCTTTTGTAGAATCTGCAAGTGTTTATTTGGATCGCTTTGACGCCTATGCTGGAAAAGGAAATATCTTCACATAAAAACTACACAGAAGCATTCTCAGAAACTTCTCTGTGATGAGTGCATTCAACTCACAGACTTGAACGTTTCTTTTGATAGGACAGTTTTGAAACACTCCTTTTGTAGAATCTGCAAGTGTTTATTTGGAGCGCTTTGACGCCTATGCTGGAAAAGGAAGTATCTTCACATAACAACTACACAGAAGCATTCTCAGAAACTTCTTTGTGATGAGTGCATTCAGCTCACAGACTTGAGCCTTTCTTTTGAAAGAGCAGTTTTGAAACACTCTTTTTATAGAATCGGCAAGTGGATATTTGGAGCGCTTTAAGGCCTATTCTGGGAAAAGAAATATCTTCACCTAAAAACTGGACAGAAGCATTCTCACAAACTTCTGCGTGATTAGTGCATTCAACTCACAGACTTGAACCTTCCCTTTGATAGAGCAGTTTGGAAACACTCCTTTTGTAGAATCTGCAAGTGTTTATTTGGATCGGTTTGACGCCTATGCTGGAAAAGGAAATATCTTCACCTAAAAACTACACAGAAGCATTCTCAGAAACTTCTGTGTGATTACTACATTCAACTCACAGACTTGAAAGTTTCTTTTGACAGGACAGTTTTGAAACACTCCTTTTGTAGAATCTGCAAGTGTTTATTTCGAGCGCTTTGAGGCCTATGCTGGAAAAGGAAGTATCTTCACATAACAACTACACAGAAGCATTCTCAGAAACTTCTTTGTGATGAGTGCATTCAGCTCACAGACTTGAGCCTTCCTTTTGAAAGAGCAGTTTTGAAACACTCTTATTGTAGAATCTGCAAGTGGAAATTTGGAGCGCTTTAAGGCCTATTCTGGGAAAAGAAATATCTTCACCTAAAAACTAGACAGAAGCATTCTCAAAAACTTCTGTGTGATTACTGCATTCAGCTCACAGACTTGAACATTCCCTCTGATAGAGCAGTTTGGATACACTCCTTTTGTAGAATCTGCAAGTGTTTATTTGGATCGCTTTGACGCCTATGCTGGAAAAGGAAATATCTTCACCTAAAAACTACACAGAAGCATTCTCAGAAACTTCTCTGTGATGAGTGCATTCAACTCACAGACTTGAACGTTGCTTTTGATAGAGCAGTTTGGAAACACTCCTTTAGTAGAATCTGCAAGTGTTTATTTGGAGCGCTTTGACGCCTATGCTGGAAAAGGAAATATCTTCACATAAAAACTAGACAGAAGCATTCTCAGAAACTTCTTTGTGATGAGTGCATTCTACTCATAGAGTTGAAGCCTCTTTTTGGTGGAAGAGTTTTCAAGCTCTCTTTTTGTAGAATCTGCAAATGCATATTTGGAGCGCTCTGAGGCCTGTGCTGGGAAATGAAATATCTTCACCTAAAAACTACACAGAAGCATTCTCAGAAACTTCTGTGTGCTGAGTGCATTCAACTCACAGACTTGAACGTTTATTTTGATAGGACAGTTTTGAAACACTCCTTTCGTAGGATCTGCAAGTGTTTATTTCGAGCGCACTGAGGCCTGTGCTGGAAAAGGAAGTATCTTCACATAACAACTACACAGAAGCATTCTCAGAAACTTCTTTGTGATGAGTGCATTCAACTCACAGACTTGAGCCATCCTTTTGAAAGAGCAGTTTTGAAACACTCTTTTTGTAGAGTCTGCAAGTGGATATTTGGAGGGCTTTGAGGCCTATGCTGGGAAAAAAATTATCTCCACCTGAAACTAGACAGAAGCATTCTCACAAACTTCTGTGTGATTACTGCATTCAACTCACAGACTTGAACATTCCCTCTGATAGAGCAGTTTGGAAACACTCCTTCTGTAGAATCTGCAAGTGTTTATTTGGATCACTTTGAGACCTATGCTGGAAAAGGAAATATCTTCACATAAAAACTACACAGAAGCATTCTCACAAACTTCTGTCTGACTAGTGCATTCAACTCACAGACTTGAACATTCCCTCTGATAGAGCAGTTTGGAATCACCCCTTTTGTAGAATCTGCAAGTGTTTATTTGGAGCGCTTTTGGGCCTATGCTGGAAAAGGAAATATCTTCACATAAAAACTAGACAGAAGCATTCTCAGAAACTTCTTTGTGGTGAGTGCATTCTACTCACAGACTTGAACATTCCTCTTGATAGAGCAGTTTGGAAACACTCCTTTTTTAGAATCTGCAAGTGTTTATTTGGATCGCTTTGACGCCTATGCTGGAAAAGGAAATATCTTCACCTAAAAACTACACAGAAGAATTCTCAGAAACTTCTCTGTGATGAGTGCATTCAACTCACAGACTTGAACGTTTCTTTTGATAGGACAGTTTTGAAACACTCCTTTTGTAGAATCTGCAAGGGTTTGTTTCGAGCGCTTTGAGGCCTATGTTCGAAAAGGAAGTACCTTCACATAACAACTACACAGAAGCATTCTCAGAAACTTTTTTGTGATGAGTGCATTCAACTCACAGACTTGAGCCTTTCTTTTGAAAGAGCAGTTTTGAAACACTCTTTTTGTAGAATCTGCAAGTGGATATATGGAGCGCTTTAAGGCCTATTCTGGGAAAAGAAATATCTTCACCTAAAAGCTAGACAGAAGCATTCTCACAAACTTCTGTGTGATTAGTGCATTCAACTCACAGACTTGAAACTTCCTTTTGATAGAGCAGTTTGGAAACACTCCTTTAGTAGAATGTGCAATTGTTTATTTGGAGCGCTTTGACGCCTATGCGGGAAAAGGAAATATCTTCACATAAAAACTAGACAGAAGCATTCTCAGAAACTTCTTTGTGGTGAGTGCATTCTACTCACAGACTTGAACGTTCCTCTTGATACAGCAGTTAGGAAACACTCCTTTTGTAGAATCTGCAAGTGTTTATTTCGAGCGCTTTCGGGCCTATGCTGGAAAAGTAAGTATCTTCACATAACAACTACACAGAAGCATTCTCAGAAACTTCTTTGTGATGAGTGCATTCAACTCACAGACTTGAGCCTTTCTTTTGAAAGAACAGTTTTGGAACACTCTTTTTGTAGGATCTGCAATTTGATATTTGGAACGCTTTAAGTTCTATTCTGGGAAAGAAATATCTTCACCTAAAAACTGGACAGAAGCATTCTCCCAAACTTCTGTGTGATTAGTGCATTCAACTCACAGACTTGAACCTTCCTTTTGATAGAGCAGTTTGGAAACACTCTTTTTGTAGAATCTGCAAGTGGAAATTTGGAGCGCTTTAAGGCCTACTCTGGGAAAAGAAATATCTTCACCTAAAAACTAGACAGAAGCATTCTCACAAACTTCTGTGTGATTACTGCATTCAACTCACAGACTTGAACATTCCCTCTGATAGAGCAGTTTGGAAACACTCCTTTTGTAGAATCTGCAAGTGTTTATTTGGATCGCTTTGACGCCTACGCTGGAAAAGGAAATATCTTCACCTAAAAACTACACAGAAGCATTCTCAGAAACTTCTCTGTGATGAGTGCATTAAACTCACAGACTTGAACGTTACTTTTGATAGGACAGTTTTGAAACACTCCTTTCGTAGAATCTGCAAGTGTTTATTTCGAGCGCTTTGGGGCCTATGCTGGAAAAGGAAGTATCTTCACATAACAACTACACAGAAGCATTCTCAGAAACTTCTTTGTGATGAGTGCATTCAAGTCACAGACTTGAGCCTTCCTTTTGAAAGTGTAGTTTTGAAACACTCTTTTTGTAGAATCTGCAAGTGGAAATTTGGAGCGCTTTAAGGCCTATTCTGGGAAATGAAATATCTTCACCTAAAAACGAGACAGAAGCATTCTCACAAACTTCTGTGTGATTACTGCATTCAACTCACAGACTTGAACATTCCCTCTGATAGAGCAGTTTGGATACACTCCTTTTGTAGAATCTGCAAGTGTTTATTTGGATCGCTTTGACGCCTATGCTGGAAAAGGAAGTGTCTTCACATAACAACTACACAGAAGCATTCTCAGAAACTTCTCTGTGATGAGTGCATTCAACTCACAGACTTGAACATTGCTTTTGATAGAGCAGTTTTGAAACACTCCTTTAGTAGAATCTGCAAGTGTTTATTTGGAGCGCTTTGACGCCTATGATGGAAAAGGAAATATCTTCACATAAAAACTAGACAGAAGCATTCTCAGAAACTTCTTTGTGATGAGTGCATTCTGCTCATAGAGTTGAAGCCTCTTTTTGGTGGAAGAGTTTTCAAGCTCTCTTTTTGTAGACTCTGCAAATGCATATTTGGAGCGCTCCGAGGCCTGTGCTGGGAAATGAAATATCTTCACCTAAAAACTACACAGAGGCATTCTCAGAAACTTCTGTGTGATGAGTGCATTCAACTCACAGACTTGAACGTTTATTTTGATAGGACAGTTTTGAAACACTCCTTTCGTAGGATCTGCAAGTGTTTATTTCGAGCGCACTGAGGCCTGTGCTGGAAAAGGAAGTATCTTCACATAACAACTACACAGAAGCATTCTCAGAAACTTCTTCGTGATGAGTGCATTCAACTCACAGACTTGAGCCATCCTTTTGAAAGAGCAGTTTTGAAACACTCTTTTTGTAGATTCTGCAAGTGGATATATGGAGGGCTTTGAGGCCTATGCTGGGAAAAGAAATATCTCCACTTGAAACTAGAAAGAAGCATTCTCACAAACTTCTGTGTGATTACTGCATTCGACTCACAGACTTGAACATTCCCTCTGATAGAGCAGTTTGGAAACACTCCTTTTGTAGAATCTGCAAGTGTTTATTTGGATCACTTTGAGACCTATGCTGGAAAAGGAAATATCTTCACCTAAAAACTACACAGAAGCATTCTCACAAACTTCTGTCTGACTAGTGCATTCAACTCACAGACTTGAACATTTCCTCTGATAGAGCAGTTTGGAAACACTCCTTTTGTAGAATCTGCAAGTGTTTATTTGGATCGCTTTGACGCCTATGCTGGAAAAGGAAATATCTTCACATAAAAACTAGACAGAAGCATTCTCAGAAACTTCTTTGTGGTGAGTGCATTCTACTCACAGACTTGAACATTCCTCTTGATAGAGCAGTTTGGAAACACTCCTTTTATAGAATCTGCAAGTGTTTATTTGGATCGCTTTGACGCCTATGCTGGAAAAGGAAATATCTTCACCTAAAAACTACACAGAAGCATTCTCAGAAACTTCTCTGTGATGAGTGCATTCAACTCACAGACTTGAACGTTTCTTTTGATAGGACAGTTTTGAAACACTCCTTTCGTAGAATCTGCAAGTGTTTATTTCGAGCGCTTTGGGGCCTATGCTGGAAAAGGAAGTATCTTCACATAACAACTACACAGAAGCATTCTCAGAAACTTCTTTGTGATGAGTGCATTCAACTCACAGACTTGAGCCTTCCTTTTGAAAGAGCAGTTTTGAAACACTCTTTTTGTAGAATCTGCAAGTGGAAATTTGGAGCGCTTTAAGTTCTATTCTGGGAAAGAAATATCTTCACCTAAAAACTGGACAGAAGCATTCTCCCAAACTTCTGTGTGATTAGTGCATTCAACTCACAGACTTGAACCTTCCTTTTGATAGAGCAGTTTGGAAACACTCTTTTTGTAGAATCTGCAAGTGGAAATTTGGAGCGCTTTAAGGCCTACTCTGGGAAAAGAAATATCTTCACCTAAAAACTAGACAGAAGCATTCTCACAAACTTCTGTGTGATTACTGCATTCAACTCACAGACTTGAACATTCCCTCTGATAGAGCAGTTTGTATACACTCCTTTTGTAGAATCTGCAAGTGTTTATTTGGATCGCTTTGACGCCTATGCTGGAAAAGGAAATATCTTCACCTAAAAACTACACAGAAGCATTCTCAGAAACTTCTCTGTGATGAGTGCATTCAACTCACAGACTTGAACATTGCTTTTGATAGAGCAGTTTTGAAACACTCCTTTAGTAGAATCTGCAAGTGTTTATTTGGAGCGCTTTGACGCCTATGCTGGAAAAGGAAATATCTTCACATAAAAACTAGACAGAAGCATTCTCAGAAACTTCTTTGTGATGAGTGCATTCTACTCATAGAGTTGAAGCCTCTTTTTGGTGGAAGAGTTTTCAAGCTCTCTTTTTGTAGACTCTGCAAATGCATATTTGGAGCGCTCCGAGGCCTGTGCTGGGAAATGAAATATCTTCACCTAAAAACTACACAGAAGCATTCTCAGAAACTTCTGTGTGATGAGTGCATTCAACTCACAGACTTGAACGTTTATTTTGATAGGACAGTTTTGAAACACTCCTTTCGTAGGATCTGCAAGTGTTTATTTCGAGCGCACTGAGGCCTGTGCTGGAAAAGGAAGTATCTTCACATAACAACTACACAGAAGCATTCTCAGAAACTTCTTCGTGATGAGTGCATTCAACTGACAGACTTGAGCCATCCTTTTGAAAGAGCAGTTTTGAAACACTCTTTTTGTAGATTCTGCAAGTGGATATATGGAGGGCTTTGAGGCCTATGCTGGGAAAAGAAATATCTCCACTTGAAACTAGAAAGAAGCATTCTCACAAACTTCTGTGTGATTACTGCATTCAACTCACAGACTTGAACATTCCCTCTGATAGAGCAGTTTGGAAACACTCCTTTTGTAGAATCTGCAAGTGTTTATTTGGATCACTTTGAGACCTATGCTGGAAAAGGAAATATCTTCACCTAAAAACTACACAGAAGCATTCTCACAAACTTCTGTCTGACTAGTGCATTCAACTCACAGACTTGAACATTTCCTCTGATAGAGCAGTTTGGAAACACTCCTTTTGTAGAATCTGCAAGTGTTTATTTGGATCGCTTTGACGCCTATGCTGGAAAAGGAAATATCTTCACATAAAAACTAGACAGAAGCATTCTCAGAAACTTCTTTGTGGTGAGTGCATTCTACTCACAGACTTGAACATTCCTCTTGATAGAGCAGTTTGGAAACACTCCTTTTATAGAATCTGCAAGTGTTTATTTGGATCGCTTTGACGCCTATGCTGGAAAAGGAAATATCTTCACCTAAAAACTACACAGAAGCATTCTCAGAAACTTCTCTGTGATGAGTGCATTCAACTCACAGACTTGAACGTTTCTTTTGATAGGACAGTTTTGAAACACTCCTTTCGTAGAATCTGCAAGTGTTTATTTCGAGCGCTTTGGGGCCTATGCTGGAAAAGGAAGTATCTTCACATAACAACTACACAGAAGCATTCTCAGAAACTTCTTTGTGATGAGTGCATTCAACTCACAGACTTGAGCCTTCCTTTTGAAAGAGCAGTTTTGAAACACTCTTTTTGTAGAATCTGCAAGTGGAAATTTGGAGCGCTTTAAGGCCTATTCTGGGAAATGAAATATCTTCACCTAAAAACTGGACAGAAGCATTCTCACAAACTTCTGTGTGATTAGTGCATTCAACTCACAGACTTGAACCTTCCTTTTGATAGAGCAGTTTGGAAACACTCCTTTTGTAGAATCTGCAAGTGTTTATTTGGAGCGCTTTGACGCCTATGCTGGAAAAGGAAATATCTTCACCTAAAAACTACACAGAAGCATTCTCACAAATCTCTGTGTGGAAAGTGGATTCTACTCACAGACTTGAACGTTCCTCTTGATACAGCAGTTTGGAAACACTCCTTTTGTAGAATCTGCAGGTGTTTATTTGGAGCGCTTTGACGCCTATGCTGGAAAAGGAAATATCTTCACCTAAAAACTAGACAGAAGCATTCTCAGAAACTTCTTTGTGGTGAGTGCATTCTACTCACAGACTTGAACGTTCCTCTTGATACAGCAGTTTGGAAACACTCCTTTTGTAGAATCTGCAAGTGTTTATTTGGATCGGTTTGACGCCTATGCTGGAAAAGGAAATATCTTCACCTAAAAACTACACAGAAGCATTCTCAGAAACTTCTCCGTGATGAGTGCATTCAACTCACAGACTGGAACGTTTCTTTTGACAGGACAGTTTTGAAACACTCCTTTTGTAGAATCTGCAAGTGTTTATTTCGAGCGCTTTGAAGCCTATGCTGGAAAAGGAAGTATCTTCACATAACAACTACACAGAAGCATTCTCAGAAACTTCTTTGTGATGAGTGCATTCAACTCACAGACTTGAGCCTTCCTTTTGAAACAGCAGTTTTGAAACACTCTTTTTGTAGAATCTGCAAGTGGAAATTTGGAGCGCTTTAAGGCCTATTCTGGGGAATGTAATATCTTCACCTAAAAACGAGACAGAAGCATTCTCACAAACTTCTGTGTGATTACTGCATTCAACTCACAGACTTGAACATTCCCTCTGATAGAGCAGTTTGTATACACACCTTTTGTAGAATCTGCAAGTGTTTATTTGGATCGCTTTGACGCCTATGCTGGAAAAGGAAGTATCTTCACATAACAACTACACAGAAGCATTCTCAGAAACTTCTTTGTGATGAGTGCATTCTACTCATAGAGTTGAAGCCTCTTTTTGGTGGAAGAGTTTTCAAGCTCTCTTTTTGTAGAATCTGCAAGTGCATATTTGGAGCGCTCTGAGGCCTGTGCTGGGAAATGAAATATCTTCACCTAAAAACTACACAGAAGCATTCTCAGAAACTTCTGTGTGATGAGTGCATTCAACTCACAGACTTGAACGTTTATTTTGATAGGACAGTTTTGAAAGACTCCTTTCGTAGGATCTGCAAGTGTTTATTTCGAGCGCACCTGATGCCTGTGCTGGAAAAGGAAGTATCTTCACATAACAACTACACAGAAGCATTCTCAGAAACTTCTTTGTGATGAGTGCATTCAACTCACAGACTTGAGCCATCCTTTTGAAAGAGCAGTTTTGAAACACTCTTTTTGTAGAGTCTGCAAGTGGATATTTGGAGGGCTTTGAGGCCTATGTTGGGAAAAGAAATATCTCCACCTGAAACTAGACAGAAGCATTCTCACAAACTTCTGTGTGATTAGTGCATTCATCTCACAGACTTGAACCTTCCTTTTGATAGAGCAGTTTTGAAACACTCCTTTAGTAGAATCTGCAATTGTTTATTTGGAGCGATTTGACGCCTATGCGGGAAAAGGAAATATCTTCACATAAAAACTAGACAGAAGCATTCTCAGAAACTTCTTTGTGGTGAGTGCATTCTACTCACATACTTGAACGTTCCTCTTGATACAGCAGTTTGGAAACACTCCTTTTGTAGAATCTGCAAGTGTTTATTTGGATCGCTTTGACGCCTATGCTGGAAAAGGAAATATCTTCACCTAAAAACTACACAGAAGCATTCTCAGAAACTTCTCTGTGATGAGTGCATTCAACTCACAGACTTGAACGTTTCTTTTCATAGGATAGTTTTGAAACACTCCTTTTGTAGAATCTGCAAGTGTTTATTTCGAGCGCTTTGAGACCTATGCTGGAAAAGGAAGTATCTTCACATAACAACTACACAGAAGCATTCTCAGAAACTTCTTTGTGATGACTGCATTCAACTCACAGACTTGAGCCTTTCTTTTGAAAGAGCAGTTTTGAAACACTCTTTTTATAGAATCTGCAAGTGGATATTTGGAGCGCTTTAAGGCCTATTCTGGGAAAAGAAATATCTTCACCTAAAAACTGGACAGAAGCATTCTCACAAACTTCTGTGTGATTAGTGCATTCAACTCACAGACTTGAACCTTCCGTTTGATAGAGCAGTTTGGAAACACTCCTTTTGTAGAATCTGCAAGTGTTTATTTGGAGCGCTTTGACGCCTATGCTGGAAAAGGAAATATCTTCACATAAAAACTAGACAGAAGCATTCTCGGAAACTTCTTTGTGGTGATTGGATTCTACTCACAGACTTGAACGTTCCTCTTGATACAGCTGTTTGGAAACACTCCTTTTGTAGAATCTGCAAGTGTTTATTTGGATCGGTTTGACGCCTATGTTGGAAAAGGAAATATCTTCACCTAAAAACTACACAGAAGTATTCTCAGAAACTTCTGTGTGATTACTTCATTCAACTCACAGACTTGAACGTTTCTTTTGACAGGACAGTTTTGAAACACTCCTTTTGTAGAATCTGCAAGTGTTTATTTCGAGTGCTTTGAGGCCTATGCTGGAAAAGGAAGTATCTTCACATAACAACTACACAGAAGTATTCTCAGAAACTTCTTTGTGATGAGTGCATTCAACTCACAGACTTGAGCCTTTCTTTTGAAAGAGCAGATTGGAAACACTCTTTTTGTAGAATCTGCAAGTGGAAATTTGGAGCGCTTTGAGGCCTATTCTGGGAAAAGAAATATCTTCACCTAAAAACTAGACAGAGGCATTCTCACAAACTTCTGTGTGATTAGTGCATTGAACTCACAGACTTGAACCTTCGTTTTGATAGAGCAGTTTGGAAACACTCCTTTTGTAGAATCTGCAAGTGTTTATTTGGATCGGTTTGACGCCTATGTTGGAAAAGGAAATATCTTCACCTAAAAACTACACAGAAGCATTCTCAGAAACTTCTGTGTGATGAGTGCATTCAACTCACAGACTTGAACGTTTATTTGGATAGGACAGTTTTGAAAGACTCCTTTCGTAGGATCTGCAAGTGTTTATTTCGAGCGCACTGAGGCCTGTGCTGGAAAAGGAAGTATCTTCACATAACAACTACACAGAAGCATTCTCAGAAACTTCTTTGTGATGAGTGCATTCAACTCACAGACTTGAGCCATCCTTTTGAAAGAGCAGTTTTGAAACACTCTTTTTGTAGAGTCTGCAAGTGGATATTTGGAGGGCTTTGAGGCCTATGTTGGGAAAAGAAATATCTCCACCTGAAACTAGACAGAAGCATTCTCACAAACTTCTGTGTGATTAGTGCATTCAACTCACAGACTTGAACCTTCCTTTTGATAGAGCAGTTTGGAAACACTCCTTTAGTAGAATCTGCAATTGTTTATTTGGAGCGATTTGACGCCTATGCGGGAAAAGGAAATATCTTCACATAAAAACTAGACAGAAGCATTCTCAGAAACTTCTTTGTGGTGAGTGCATTCTACTCACATACTTGAACGTTCGTCTTGATACAGCAGTTTGGAAACACTCCTTTTGTAGAATCTGCAAGTGTTTATTTGGATCGCTTTGACGCCTATGCTGGAAAAGGAAATATCTTCACCTAAAAACTACACAGAAGCATTCTCAGAAACTTCTCTGTGATGAGTGCATTCAACTCACAGACTTGAACGTTTCTTTTCATAGGATAGTTTTGAAACACTCCTTTTGTAGAATCTGCAAGTGTTTATTTCGAGCGCTTTGAGGCCTATGCTGGAAAAGGAAGTATCTTCACATAACAACTACACAGAAGCATTCTCAGAAACTTCTTTGTGATGACTGCATTCAACTCACAGACTTGAGCCTTTCTTTTGAAAGAGCAGTTTTGAAACACTCTTTTTATAGAATCTGCAAGTGGATATTTGGAGCGCTTTAAGGCCTATTCTGGGAAAAGAAATATCTTCACCTAAAAACTGGACAGAAGCATTCTCACAAACTTCTGTGTGATTAGTGCATTCAACTCACAGACTTGAACCTTCCGTTTGATAGAGCAGTTTGGAAACACTCCTTTTGTAGAATCTGCAAGTGTTTATTTGGAGCGCTTTGACGCCTATGCTGGAAAAGGAAATATCTTCACATAAAAACTAGATAGAAGAATTCTCGGAAACTTCTTTGTGGTGATTGGATTCTACTCACAGACTTGAACGTTCCTCTTGATACAGATGTTTGGAAACACTCCTTTTGTAGAATCTGCAAGTGTTTATTTGGATCGGTTTGACGCCTATGTTGGAAAAGGAAATATCTTCACCTAAAAACTACACAGAAGTATTCTCAGAAACTTCTGTGTGATTACTACATTCAACTCACAGACTTGAACGTTTCTTTTGACAGGACAGTTTTGAAACACTCCTTTTGTAGAATCTGCAACTGTTTATTTCGAGTGCTTTGAGGCCTATGCTGGAAAAGGAAGTATCTTCACATAACAACTACACAGAAGTATTCTCAGAAACTTCTTTGTGATGAGTGCATTCAACTCACAGACTTGAGCCTTTCTTTTGAAAGAGCAGATTGGAAACACTCTTTTTGTAGAATCTGCAAGTGGAAATTTGGAGCGCTTTAAGGCCTATTCTGGGAAAAGAAATATCTTCAACTAAAAACTAGACAGAGGCATTCTCACAAACTTCTGTGTGATTAGTGCATTCAACTCACAGACTTGAACCTTCCTTTTGATAGAGCAGTTTGGAAACACTCCTTTTGTAGAATCTGCAAGTGTTTATTTGGATCGGTTTGACGCCTATTTTGGAAAAGGAAATATCTTCACCTAAAAACTACACAGAAGCATTCTCAGAAACTTCTGTGTGATGAGTGCATTCAACTCACAGACATGAACGTTTATTTGTATAGGACAGTTTTGAAAGACTCCTTTCGTAGGATCTGCAAGTGTTTATTTCGAGCGCACTGAGGCCTGTGCTGGAAAAGGAAGTATCTTCACATAACAACTACACAGAAGCATTCTCAGAAACTTCTTTGTGATGAGTGCATTCAACTCACAGACTTGAGCCATCCTTTTGAAAGAGCAGTTTTGAAACACTCTTTTTGTAGAGTCTGCAAGTGGATATTTGGAGGGCTTTGAGGCCTATGTTGGGAAAAGAAATATCTCCACCTGAAACTAGACAGAAGCATTCTCACAAACTTCTGTGTGATTAGTGCATTCAACTCACAGACTTGAACCTTCCTTTTGATAGAGCAGTTTGGAAACACTCCTTTAGTAGAATCTGCAATTGTTTATTTGGAGCGATTTGACGCCTATGCGGGAAAAGGAAATATCTTCACATAAAAACTAGACAGAAGCATTCTCAGAAACTTCTTTGTGGTGAGTGCATTCTACTCACATACTTGAACGTTCCTCTTGATACAGCAGTTTGGAAACACTCCTTTTGTAGAATCTGCAAGTGTTTATTTGGATCGCTTTGACGCCTATGCTGGAAAAGGAAATATCTTCACCTAAAAACTACACAGAAGCATTCTCAGAAACTTCTCTGTGATGAGTGCATTCAACTCACAGACTTGAACGTTTCTTTTCATAGGATAGTTTTGAAACACTCCTTTTGTAGAATCTGCAAGTGTTTATTTCGAGCGCTTTGAGGCCTATGCTGGAAAAGGAAGTATCTTCACATAACAACTACACAGAAGCATTCTCAGAAACTTCTTTGTGATGACTGCATTCAACTCACAGACTTGAGCCTTTCTTCTGAAAGAGCAGTTTTGAAACACTCTTTTTATAGAATCTGCAAGTGGATATTTGGAGCGCTTTAAGGCCTATTCTGGGAAAAGAAATATCTTCACCTAAAAACTGGACAGAAGCATTCTCACAAACTTCTGTGTGATTAGTGCATTCAACTCACAGACTTGAACCTTCCGTTTGATAGAGCAGTTTGGAAACACTCCTTTTGTAGAATCTGCAAGTGTTTATTTGGAGCGCTTTGACGCCTATGCTGGAAAAGGAAATATCTTCACATAAAAACTAGACAGAAGCATTCTCGGAAACTTCTTTGTGGTGATTGGATTCTACTCACAGACTTGAACGTTCCTCTTGATACAGCTGTTTGGAAACACTCCTTTTGTAGAATCTGCAAGTGTTTATTTCGAGTGCTTTGAGGCCTATGCTGGAAAAGGAAGTATCTTCACATAACAACTACACAGAAGTATTCTCAGAAACTTCTTTGTGATGAGTGCATTCAACTCACCGACTTGAGCCTTTCTTTTGAAAGAGCAGATTGGAAACACTCTTTTTGTAGAATCTGCAAGTGGAAATTTGGAGCGCTTTAAGGCCTATTCTGGGAAAAGAAATATCTTCACCTAAAAACTAGACAGAGGCATTCTCACAAACTTCTGTGTGATTACTGCATTCAACTCACAGACTTGAACCTTCCTTTTGATAGAGCAGTTTGGAAACACTCCTTTTGTAGAATCTGCAAGTGTTTATTTGGATCGGTTTGACGCCTATGTTGGAAAAGGAAATATCTTCACCTAAAAACTACACAGAAGCATTCTCAGAAACTTCTGTGTGATGAGTGCATTCAACTCACAGACTTGAACGTTTATTTTGATAGGACAGTTTTGAAAGACTCCTTTCGTAGGATCTGCAAGTGTTTATTTCGAGCGCACTGAGGCCTGTGCTGGAAAAGGAAGTATCTTCACATAACAACTACACAGAAGCATTCTCAGAAACTTCTTTGTGATGAGTGCTTTCAACTCACAGACTTGAGCCATCCTTTTGAAAGAGCAGTTTTGAAACACTCTTTTTGTAGAGTCTGCAAGTGGATATTTGGAGGGCTTTGAGGCCTATGTTGGGAAAAGAAATATCTCCACCTGAAACTAGACAGAAGCATTCTCACAAACTTCTGTGTGATTAGTGCATTCAACTCACAGACTTGAACCTTCCTTTTGATAGAGCAGTTTGGAAACACTCCTTTTGTAGAATCTGCAAGTGTTTATTTGGAGCGCTTTGACGCCTATGCTGGAAAAGGAAATATCTTCACCTAAAAACTAGACAGAAGCATTCTCACAAACTTCTGTGTGGTAAGTGGATTCTACTCACAGACTTGAACGTTCCTCTTGATACAGCAGTTTGGAAACACTCCTTTTGTAGAATCTGCAAGTGTTTATTTGGATCGGATTGACGCCTATGCTGGAAAAGGAAATATCTTCACCTAAAAACTACACGGAAGCATTCTCAGAAACTTCTCTGTGATGAGTGCATTCAACTCACAGACTTGAACGTTTCTTTTGATAGGACAGTTTTGAAACACTCCTTTCGTAGAATCTGCAAGTGTTTATTTCGAGCGCTTTGAGGCCTATGCTGGAAAAGGAAGTATCTTCACATAAAAACTACACAGAAGCATTCTCAGAAACTTCTTTGTGATGAGTGCATTCAACTCACAGACTTGAGCCTTCCTTTTGAAAGAGCAGTTTTGAAACACTCTTTTTGTAGAATCTGCAAATGGAAATTTGGAGCGCTTTAAGGCCTATTCTGGGAAAAGAATTATCTTCACCTAAAAACTAGATAGAAGCATTCTCACAAACTTCTGTGTGATTACTGCATTCAACTCACAGACTTGAACATTCCCTCTGATAGAGCAGTTTGTATACACGCCTTTTGCAGAATCTGCAAGTGTTTATTTGGATCACTTTGAGACCTATGCTGGAAAAGGAAATATCTTCACATAACAACTACACAGAAGCATTCTCAGAAACTTCTTTGTGATGAGTGCATTCAACTCATAGACTTGAGCCATCCTTTTGAAAGAGCAGTTTTGAAACACTCTTTTTGTAGAGTCTGCAAGGGGATATTTGGAGGGCTTTGAGGCCTATGCTGGGAAAAGAAATATCTCCACCTGAAACTAGACAGAAGCATTCTCACAAACTTCTGTGTGATTACTGCATTCAACTCACAGACTTGAACATTCCCTCTGATAGAGCAGTTTGGAAACACTCCTTTTGTAGAATCTGCAAGTGTTTATTTGGATCGCTTTGACGCCTACGCTGGAAAAGGAAATATCTTCACCTAAAAACTACACAGAACCATTCTCAGAAACTTCTCTGTGATGAGTGCATTCAACTCACAGACTTGAACGTTTCTTTTGATAGGACAGTTTTGAAACACTCCTTTCGTAGAATCTGCAAGTGTTTATTTCGAGCGCTTTGGGGCCTATGCTGGAAAAGGAAGTATCTTCACATAACAACTACACAGAAGCATTCTCAGAAACTTCTTTGTGATGAGTGCATTCAACTCACAGACTTGAGCCTTCCTTTTGAAAGAGTAGTTTTGAAACACTCTTTTTGTAGAATCTGCAAGTGGAAATTTGGAGCGCTTTAAGGCCTATTCTGGGAAATGAAATATCTTCACCTAAAAACTAGACAGAAACATTCTCACAAACTTCTGTGTGATTACTGCATTCAACTCACAGACTTGAACATTCCCTCTGATAGAGCAGTTTGGATACCTCCTTTTGTAGAATCTGCAAGTGTTTATTTGGATCGCTTTGACGCCTATGCTGGAAAAGGAATTATCTTCACCTAAAAACTACACAGAAGCATTCTCAGAAACCTCTCTGTGATGAGTGCATTCAACTCACAGACTTGAACGTTTCTTTTGATAGGACAGTTTTGAAACACTCGTTTTGTAGAATCTGCAAGTGTTTGTTTCTAGGGCTTTGAGGCCTATGCTGGAAAAGGAAGTATCTTCACATAACAACTACACAGAAGCATTCTCAGAAACTTCTTTGTGATGAGTGCATTCAACTCACAGACTTGAGCCTTTCTTTTGAAAGAACAGTTTTGAAACACTCTTTTTGTAGAATCTGCAAGTGGATGTTTGTAACGCTTTAAGTTCTATTCTGGGAAAAGAAATATCTTCACCTAAAAACTGGACAGAAGTATTCTCACAAACTTCTGTGTGATTAGTGCATTCAACTTACAGACTTCAACCTTCCTTTTGATAGAGCAGTTTGGAAACACTTCTTTTGTAGAATCTGCAAGTGTTTATTTGGAGCGCTTTGACGCCGATGCTGGAAAAGGAAATATCTTCACCTAAAAACGAGACAGAAGCATTCTCACAAACTTCTGTGTGATTACTGCATTCAACTAACAGACTTGAACATTCGCTCTGATAGAGCAGTTTGGATACACTCCTTTTGTAGAATCTGCAAGTGTTTATTTGGATCGCTTTGACACCTATGCTGGAAAAGGAAATATCTTCACCCAAAAACTACACAGAAGCATTCTCAGAAACTTCTCTGTGATGAGTGCATTCAACTCACAGACTTGAACGTTTCTTTTGATAGGACAGTTTTGAAACACTCCTTTTGTAGAATCTGCAAGTGTTTATTTGGAGCGCTTTGACGCCTATGCTGGAAAAGGAAGTATCTTCACATAACAACTACACAGAAGCATTCTCAGAAACTTCTTTGTGATGAGTGCATTCAACTCACAGACTTGAGCCTTTCTTTTGAAAGAGCAGTTTTGAAACACTCTTTTTATAGAATCGGCAAGTGGATATTTGGAGCGCTTTAAGGCCTATTCTGGGAAAAGAAATATCTTCACCTAAAAACTGGACAGAAGCATTCTCACAAACTTCTGTGTGATTAGTGCATTCAACTCACAGACTTGAACCTTCCCTTTGATAGAGCAGTTTGGAAACACTCCTTTTGTAGAATCTGCAAGTGTTTATTTGGATCGGTTTGACGCCTATGCTGGAAAAGGAAATATCTTCACCTAAAAACTACACAGAAGCATTCTCAGAAACTTCTGTGTGATTACTACATTCAACTCACAGACTTGAAAGTTTCTTTTGACAGGACAGTTTTGAAACACTCCTTTCGTAGAATCTGCAAGTGTTTATTTCGAGCGCTTTGAGGCCTATGCTGGAAAAGGAAGTATCTTCACATAACAACTACACAGAAGCATTCTCAGAAACTTCTTTGTGATGAGTGCATTCAACTCACAGACTTGAGCCTTCCTTTTGAAAGAGCAGTTTTGAAACACTCTTATTGTAGAATCTGCAAGTGGAAATTTGGAGCGCTTTAAGGCCTATTCTGGGAAAAGAAATATCTTCACCTAAAAACTAGACAGAAGCATTCTCAAAAACTTCTGTGTGATTACTGCATTCAACTCACAGACTTGAACATTCCCTCTGATAGAGCAGTTTGGATACACTCCTTTTGTAGAATCTGCAAGTGTTTATTTGGATCGCTTTGACGCCTATGCTGGAAAAGGAAATATCTTCACCTAAAAACTACACAGAAGCATTCTCAGAAACTTCTCTGTGATGAGTGCATTCAACTCACAGACTTGAACGTTGCTTTTGATAGAGCAGTTTTGAAACACTCCTTTAGTAGAATCTGCAAGTGTTTATTTGGAGCGCTTTGACGCCTATGCTGGAAAAGGAAATATCTTCACATAAAAACTAGACAGAAGCATTCTCAGAAACTTCTTTGTGATGAGTGCATTCTACTCATAGAGTTGAAGCCTCTTTTTGGTGGAAGAGTTTTCAAGCTCTCTTTTTGTAGACTCTGCAAATGCATATTTGGAGCGCTCCGAGGCCTGTGCTGGGAAATGAAATATCTTCACCTAAAAACTACACAGAAGCATTCTCAGAAACTTCTGTGTGCTGAGTGCATTCAACTCACAGACTTGAACGTTTATTTTGATAGGACAGTTTTGAAACACTCCTTTCGTAGGATCTGCAAGTGTTTATTTCGAGCGCACTGAGGCCTGTGCTGGAAAAGGAAGTATCTTCACATAACAACTACACAGAAGCATTCTCAGAAACTTCTTCGTGATGAGTGCATTCAACTCACAGACTTGAGCCATCCTTTTGAAAGAGCAGTTTTGAAACACTCTTTTTGTAGATTCTGCAAGTGGATATATGGAGGGCTTTGAGGCCTATGCTGGGAAAAGAAATATCTCCACTTGAAACTAGAAAGAAGCATTCTCACAAACTTCTGTGTGATTACTGCATTCAACTCACAGACTTGAACATTCCCTCTGATAGAGCAGTTTGGAAACACTCCTTTTGTAGAATCTGAAAGTGTTTATTTGGATCACTTTGAGACCTATGCTGGAAAAGGAAATATCTTCACCTAAAAACTACACAGAAGCATTCTCACAAACTTCTGTCTGACTAGTGCATTCAACTCACAGACTTGAACATTTCCTCTGATAGAGCAGTTTGGAAACACTCCTTTTGTAGAATCTGCAAGTGTTTATTTGGATCGCTTTGACGCCTATGCTGGAAAAGGAAATATCTTCACATAAAAACTAGACAGAAGCATTCTCAGAAACTTCTTTGTGGTGAGTGCATTCTACTCACAGACTTGAACATTCCTCTTGATAGAGCAGTTTGGAAACACTCCTTTTATAGAATCTGCAAGTGTTTATTTGGATCGCTTTGACGCCTATGCTGGAAAAGGAAATATCTTCACCTAAAAACTACACAGAAGCATTCTCAGAAACTTCTCTGTGATGAGTGCATTCAACTCACAGACTTGAACGTTTCTTTTGATAGGACAGTTTTGAAACACTCCTTTCGTAGAATCTGCAAGTGTTTATTTCGAGCGCTTTGGGGCCTATGCTGGAAAAGGAAGTATCTTCACATAACAACTACACAGAAGCATTCTCAGAAACTTCTTTGTGATGAGTGCATTCAACTCACAGACTTGAGCCTTCCTTTTGAAAGAGCAGTTTTGAAACACTCTTTTTGTAGAATCTGCAAGTGGAAATTTGGAGCGCTTTAAGGCCTATTCTGGGAAATGAAATATCTTCACCTAAAAACTGGACAGAAGCATTCTCACAAACTTCTGTGTGATTAGTGCATTCAACTCACAGACTTGAACCTTCCTTTTGATAGAGCAGTTTGGAAACACTCCTTTTGTAGAATCTGCAAGTGTTTATTTGGGGCGCTTTGACGCCTATGCTGGAAAAGGAAATATCTTCACCTAAAAACTAGACAGAAGCATTCTCAGAAACTTCTGTGTGGTAAGTGGATTCTACTCACAGACTTGAACATTCCTCTTGATAGAGCAGTTTGGAAACACTAATTTTGTAGAATCTGCAAGTGTTTATTTGGATCGCTTTGACGCCTATGCTGGAAAAGGAAATATCTTCACCTAAAAACTACACAGAAGCATTCTCAGAAACTTCTCTGTGATGAGTGCATTCAACTCACAGACTTGAACGTTTCTTTTGATAGGACAGTTTTGAAACACTCCTTTCGTAGAATCTGCAAGTGTTTATTTCGAGCGCTTTGAGGCCTATGCTGGAAAAGGAAGTATCTTCACATAACAACTACATAGAAGCATTCTCAGAAACTTCTTTGTGATGAGTGCATTCAACTCACAGACTTGAGCCTTTCTTTTGAAAGAACAGTTTTGAAACACTCTTTTTGTAGAATCTGCAAGTGGAAATTTGGAGCGCTTTAAGGCCTATTCTGGGAAAAGAAATATCTTCACCTAAAAACTAGACAGAAGCATTCTCACAAACTTCTGTGTGATTACTGCATTCAACTCACAGACTTGAACATTCCCTCTGATAGAGCAGTTTGGAAACACTCCTTTTGTAGAATCTGCAAGTGTTTATTTGGATTGGTTTGACGCCTATGCTGGAAAAGGAAATATCTTCACCTAAAAACTACACAGAAGCATTCTCAGAAATTTCTCCGTGATGAGTGCATTCAACTCACAGACTTGAACGTTTCTTTTGATAGCACAGTTTTGAAACACTCCTTTCGTAGAATCTGCAAGTGTTTATTTCGAGCGCTTTGGGGCCTAAGCTTTAAAAGGAAGTATCTTCACATAACAACTACACAGAAGCATTCTCAGAAACTTCTTTGGGGTGAGTGCATTCAACTCACAGACTTGAGCCTTCCTTTTGAAAGAGCAGTTTTGAAACACTCTGTTTGTAGAATCTGCAAGTGGAAATTTGGAGCGCTTTAAGGCCTATTCTGGGAAATGAAATATCTTCACCTAAAAACTAGACAGAAGCATTCTCACAAACTTCTGTGTGATTACTGCATTCAACTCACAGACTTGAACATTCCCCCTGATAGAGCAGTTTGGATACACTCCTTTTGTAGAATCTGCAAGTGTTTATTTGGATCGCTTTGACGCCTATGCTGGAAAAGGAAATATCTTCACCTAAAAACTACACAGAAGCATTCTCAGAAACTTCTCTGTGATGAGGGCATTCAACTCACAGACTACAACGTTTCTTTTGATAGGACAGTTTTGAAACACTCCTTTTGTAGAATCTGCAAGTGTTTGTTTCGAGCGCTTTGAGGCCTATGCTGGAAAAGGAAGTATCTTCATATAACGACTACACAGAAGCATTCTCAGAAACTTCTTTGTGATGAGTGCATTCAACTCACAGACTTGAGCCTTTCTTTTGAAAGAACAGTTTTGAAACACTCTTTTTGTAGAATCTGCAAGTGGAAATTTGGAGCGCCTTAAGGCCTATTCTGGGAAAAGAAATATCTTCACCTAAAAACTAGACAGAAGCATTCTCACAAACTTCTGTGTGATTACTGCATTCAACTCACAGACTTGAACATTCCCTCTGATAGAGCAGTTTGGAAACACTCCTTTTGTAGAATCTGCAAGTGTTTATTTGGATCGCTTTGACGCCTATGCTGGAAAAGGAAATATCTTCACCGAAAAACTACACAGAAGCATTCTCAGAAATTTCTCTGTGATGAGTGCATTCAACTCACAGACTTGAACGTTTCTTTTGATAGGACAGTTTTGAAACACTCCTTTCGTAGAATCTGCAAGTGTTTATTTCGATCGCTTTGGGGCCTAAGCTTTAAAAGGAAGTATCTTCACATAACAACTACACAGAAGCATTCTCAGAAACTTCTTTGGGGTGAGTGCATTCAACTCACAGACTTGAGCCTTCCTTTTGAAAGAGCAGTTTTGAAACACTCTGTTTGTAGAATCTGCAAGTGGAAATTTGGAGTGCTTTAAGGCCTTTTCTGGGAAATGAAATATCTTCACCTAAAAACTAGACAGAAGCATTCTCACAAACTTCTGTGTGATTACTGCATTCAACTCACAGACTTGAACATTCCCTCTGATAGAGCAGTTTGGATACACTCCTTTTGTAGAATCTGCAAGTGTTTATTTGGATCGCTTTGACGCCTATGCTGGAAAAGGAAATATCTTCACCTAAAAACTACACAGAAGCATTCTCAGAAACTTCTCTGTGATGAGGGCATTCAACTCACAGACTACAACGTTTCTTTTGATAGGACAGTTTTGAAACACTCCTTTTGTAGAATCTGCAAGTGTTTGTTTCGAGCGCTTTGAGGCCTATGCTGGAAAAGGAAGTATCTTCACATAACGACTAAACAGAAGCATTCTCAGAAAGTTCTTTGTGATGAGTGCATTCAACTCACAGACGTGAGCCTTCCTTTTGAAAGAGCAGTTTTGAAACACTCTTTTTGTAGAATCTGCAAGTGGAAATTTGGAGCGCTTTAAGGCCTATTCTGGGAAAAGAAATATCTTCACCTAAAAACTAGACAGAAGAATTCTCACAAACTTCTGTGTGATTACTGCATTCAACTCACAGACTTGAACATTGCTTTTGATAGAGCAGTTTTGAAACACTCCTTTAGTAGAATCTGCAAGTGGTTATTTGGAGCGCTTTGACGCCTATGCTGGAAAAGGAAATATCTTCACATAAAAACTAGACAGAAGTATCTCAGAAACTTCTTTGTGATGAGTGCATTCTACTCATAGAGTTGAAGCCTCTTTTTGGTGGAAGAGTTTTCAAGCTCTCTTTTTGTAGACTCTGCAAATGCATATTTGGAGAGCTCTGAGGCCTGTGCTGGGAAATGAAATATCTTCACCTAAAAACTACACAGAAGCATTCTCAGAAACTTCTGTGTGATGAGTGCATTCAACTCACAGACTTGAACGTTTATTTTGATAGGACAGTTTTGAAACACTCCTTTCGTAGGATCTGCAAGTGTTTATTTCGAGGGCACTGAGGCCTGTGCTGGAAAAGGAAGTATCTTCACATAACAACTACACAGAAGCATTCTCAGAAACTTCTTCGTGATGAGTGCATTCAACTCACAGACTTGAGCCATCCTTTTGAAAGAGCAGTTTTGAAACACTCTTTTTGTAGAGTCTGCAAGTGGATATATGGAGGGCTTTGAGGCCTATGCTGGGAAAAGAAATATCTCCACCTGAAACTAGAAAGAAGCATTGTCACAAACTTCTGTGTGATTACTGCATTCAACTCACCGACTTGAACATTCCCTCTGATAGAGCAGTTTTGAAACACTCTTTTTGTAGAATCTGCAAGTGGAAATTTGGAGCGCTTTAAGACCTATTCTGGGAAAAGTAATATCTTCACCTAAAAAGTAGACAGAGGCATTCTCACAAACTTCTGTGTGATTAGTGCATTCAACTCACAGACTTGAACCTTCCTTTTGATAGAGCAGTTTGGAAACACTCCTTTTGTAGAATCTGCAAGTGTTTATTTGGAGCGCTTTGACGCCTATGCTGGAAAAGGAAATATCTTCACATAAAAACTAGACGGAAGCATTCTCAGAAACTTCTTTCTGGTGAGTGGATTCTACTCACAGACTTGAACGTTCCTCTCGATATAGCAGTTTGGAAACACTCCTTTTGTAGAATCTGCAAGTGTTTATTTGGATCGCTTTGACGCCTATGCTGGAAAAGGAAATATCTTCACCTAAAAGCTACATAGAAGCATTCTCAGAAACTTCTCTATGATGAGTGCATTCAACTCACAGACTTGAACGTTTCTTTTGATAGGACAGTTTTGAAACACTCCTTTTGTAGAATCTGCAAGTGTTTATTTCGAGCGCTTTGAAGGCTATGCTGGAAAAGGAAGTATCTTCACATAACAACTACACAGAAGCATTCTCAGAAACTTCTTTGTGATGAGTGCATTCAACTCACAGACTTGAGCTTTTCTTTTGAAAGAGCAGTTTTAAACACTGTTTTTGTAGAATCTGCAAGTGGAAATTTGGAGAGCTTTAAGGCCTATTCTGGGAAAAGAAATATCTTCACCTAAAAACTAGACAGAAGCATTCTCACAAACTTCTGTGTGATTACTGCATTCAACTCACAGACTTGAACATTCCCTCTGATAGAGCAGTTTGGAAACACTCCTTTTGTAGAATCTGCAAGTGTTTATTTGGATCGCTTTGACGCCTATGCTGGAAAAGGAAATATCTTCACCTAAAAACTACACAGAAGCATTCTCAGAAATTTCTCTGTGATGAGTGCATTCAACTCACAGACTTGAACGTTTCTTTTGATAGGACAGTTTTGAAACACTCCTTTCGTAGGATCTGCAAGTGTTTATTTCGAGCGCACTGAGGCCTGTGCTGGAAAAGGAAGTATCTTCACATAACAACTACACAGAAGCATTCTCAGAAACTTCTTTGTGATGAGTGCATTCAACTCACAGACTTGAGCCTTTCTTTTGAAAGAGCAGTTTTGAAACACTCTTTTTGTAGAGTCTGCAAGGGGATATTTGGAGGGCTTTGAGGCCTATGCTGGGAAAAGAAATATCTCCACCTGAAACTAGACAGAAGCATTCTCACAAACTTCTGTGTGATTACTGCATTCAACTCACAGACTTGAACATTCCCTCTGATAGAGCAGTTTGGAAACACTCCTTTTGTAGAATCTGCAAGTGTTTATTTGGATCACTTTGAGACCTATGCTGGAAAAGGAAATATCTTCACATAAAAACTACACAGAAGCATTCTCACAAACTTCTGTCTGACTAGTGCATTCAACTCACAGACTTGAACATTCCCTCTGATAGAGCAGTTTGGAAACACCCCTTTTGTAGAATCTGCAAGTGTTTATTTGGAGCGCTTTGACACCTATGCTGGAAAAGGAAATATCTTCACATAAAAACTAGACAGAAGCATTCTCAGAAACTTCTTTGGGGTGAGTGCATTCTACTCACAGACTTGAACATTCCTCTTGATAGAGCAGTTTGGAAACACTCCTTTTGTAGAATCTGCAAGTGTTTATTTGGATCGCTTTGACGCCTATGCTGGAAAAGGAAATATCTTCACCTAAAAACTACACAGAAGAATTCTCAGAAACTTCTCTGTGATGAGTGCATTCAACTCACAGACTTGAACGTTTCTTTTGAGAGGACAGTTTTGAAACACTCCTTTTGTAGAATCTGCAAGTGTTTGTTTCGAGCGCTTTGAGGCCTATGTTCGAAAAGGAAGTATCTTCACATAACAACTACACAGAAGCATTCTCAGAAACTTTTTTGTGATGAGTGCATTCAACTCACAGACTTGCGCCTTTCTTTTGAAAGAGCAGTTTTGAAACACTCTTTTTGTAGAATCTGCAAGTGGATATATGGAGCTTTTAAGGCCTATTCTGGGAAAAGAAATATCTTCACCTAAAAGCTAGACAGAAGCATTCTCACAAACTTCTGGGTGATTAGTGCATTCAACTCACAGACTTGAACCTTCCTTTTGATAGAGCACTTTGGAAACACTCCTTTAGTAGAATTTGCAATTGTTTATTTGGAGCGCTTTGACGCCTATGCGGGAAAAGCAAATATCTTCACATAAAAACTAGACAGAAGCATTCCCAGAAACTTCTTTGTGGTGAGTGCATTCTACTCACAGACTTGAACGTTCCTCTTGATACAGCAGTTAGGAAACACTCCTTTAGTAGAATCTGCAACTGTTTATTTGGAGCGCTTTGACGCCTATTCTGGAAAAAGAAATATCTTCACATAAAAACTAGACAGAAGCATTCTCAGAAACTTCTTTGTGATGAGTGAATTCTACTCATAGAGTTGAAGCCTCTTTTTGGTGGAAGAGTTTTCAAGCTCTCTTTTTGTAGAATCTGCAAATGCATATTTGGAGCGCTCTGAGGCCTGTGCTGGGAAATGAAATATCTTCACCTAAAAACTACACAGAAGCATTCTCAGAAACTTCTTTGTGATGAGTGCATTCAACTCACAGACTTGAGCCTTTCTTTTGAAAGAGCAGTTTTGAAACACTCTTTTTGTAGAATCTGCAATTGGAAATTTGAAGTGCTTTAAGGCCTATTCTGGGAAAAGAAATATCTTCACCTAAAAACTAGACAGAGGCATTCTCACAAACTTCTGTGTGATTAGTGCATTCAACTCACAGACTTGAACCTTCCTTTTGATAAAGCAGTTTGGAAACACTCCTTTTGTAGAATCTGCAAGTGTTTATTTGGAGCGCTTTGACGCCTATGCTGGAAAAGGAAATATCTTCACCTAAAAACTAGACAGAAGCATTCTCAGAAACTTCTTTGTGGTGAGTGCATTCTACTCACAGGCTTGAACATTCCTCTTGATAGAGCAGTTTGGAAACACTCCTTTTGTAGAATCTGCAAGTGTTTATTTGGATCGCTTTGACGCCTATGCTGGAAAAGGAAATATCTTCACCTAAAAACTACACAGAAGCATTCTCACAAACTTCTGTCTGACTAGTGCATTCAACTCACAGACTTGAAAATTCCCTCTGATAGAGCAGTTTGGATACACTCCTTTGTTAGAATCTGCAAGTGTTTATTTGGAGCGCTTTGACGCCTATCCTGGAAAAGGAAATATCTTCACATAAAAACTAGACAGAAGCATTCTCAGAAACTTCTTTGTGGTGAGTGCATTCTACTCACAGGCTTGAACATTCCTCTTGATAGAGCAGTTTGGAAACACTCCTTTTGTAGAATCTGCAAGTGTTTATTTGGATCGCTTTGACGCCTATGCTGGAAAAGGAAATATCTTCACCTAAAAACTACACAGAAGCATTCTCAGAAACTTCTCTGTGATGAGTGCATTCAACTCACAGACTTGAACGTTTCTTTTGATAGGACAGTTTTGAAACACTCCTTTCGTAGAATCTGCAAGTGTTTATTTCGAGCGCTTTGGGGCCTATGTTGGAAAAGGAAGTATCTTCACATAACAACTACACAGAAGCATTCTCAGAAACTTCTTTGTGATGAGTGCATTCAACTCACAGACTTGAGCCTTCCTTTTGAAAGAGCAGTTTTGAGACACTCTTTTTATAGAATCTGCAAGTGGAAACTTGGAGCGCTTTAAGGCCTATCCTGGGAAATGAAATATCTTCACCTAAAAACTAGACAGAAGCATTCTCACAAACTTCTGTGTGATTACTGCATTCAACTCACAGACTTGAACATTCCCTCTGATAGATCAGTTTGGAAACACTCCTTTTGTAGAATCTGCAAGTGTTTATTTGGATCGCTTTGACGCCTATGCTGGAAAAGGAAATATCTTCACCTAAAAACTACACAGAAGCATTCTCAGAAACTTCTCTGTGATGAGTGCATTCAACTCACAGACTTGAACATTGCTTTTGATAGAGCAGTTTGGAAACACTCCTTTAGTAGAATCTGCAAGTGTTTATTTGGAGCGCTTTGACGCCTATGATGGAAAAAGAAATATCTTCACATAAAAACTAGACAGAAGCATTCTCAGAAACTTCTTTGTGATGAGTGAATTCTACTCATAGAGTTGAAGCCTCTTTTGGGTGGAAGAGTTTTCAAGTTCTCTTTTTGTAGAACCTGCAAATGCATATTTGGAGCGCTCTGAGGCCTGTGCTGGGAAATGAAATATCTTCACCTAAAAACTACACAGAAGCATTCTCAGAAACTTCTGTTTGATGAGTGCATTCAACTCACAGACTTGAACGTTTATTTTGATAGGACAGTTTTGAAACACTCCTTTCGTAGGATCTGCAAGTGTTTATTTCGAGCGCACTGAGGCCTGTGCTGGAAAAGGAAGTATCTTCACATAACAACTACACAGAAGCATTCTCAGAAACTTCTTTGTGATGAGTGCATTCAACTCACAGACTTGAGCCATCCTTTTGAAAGAGCAGTTTTGAAACACTCTTTTTGTAGAATCTGCAACTGGATACTTGGAACGCTTTAAGTTATATTCTGGGAAAAGAAATATCTTCACCTAAAAACTGGACAGAAGCATTCTCACAAACTTCTGTGTGATTAGTGCGTTCAACTCACAGACTTGAACCTTCCTTTTGATAGAGCAGTTTGGAAACACTCCTTTTGTAGAATCTGCAAGTGTTTATTTGGAGCGCTTTGACGCCTATGCTGGAAAAGGAAATATCTTCACCTAAAAACTACACAGAAGCATTCTCAGAAACTTCTGTGTGATGAGTGCATTCAACTCACAGGCTTGAACGTTTCTTTTGATAGGACAGTTTTGAAACACACCTTTTGTAGAATCTGCAAGTGTTTATTTCGAGCGCTTTGAGGCCTATGCTGGAAAAGGAAGTATCTTCACATAACAACTACACAGAAGCATTCTCAGAAACTTCTTTCTGATGAGTGCATTCAACTCACAGACTTGAGCCTTTCTTTTGAAAGAGCAGTTTTGAAACACTCTTTTTGTAGAATCTGCAACTGGATACTTGGAACGCTTTAAGTTATATTCTGGGAAAAGAAATATCTTCACCTAAAAACTGGACAGAAGCATTCTCACAAACTTCTGTGTGATTAGTGCATTCAACTCACAGACTTGAACCTTCCTTTTGATAGAGCAGATTGGAAACACTCCTTTTGTAGAATCTGCAAGTGTTTATTTGGAGCGCTTTGACGCCTATGCTGGAAAAGGAAATATCTTCACCTAAAAACTAGACAGAAGCATTCTCACAAACTTCGGTGTGATTACTGCATTCAACTCACAGACTTGAACATTCGCTCTGATAGAGCAGTTTGGATGCACTCCTTTTGTAGAATCTGCAATTATTTGGATCGCTTTGACGCCTATGCTGGAAAAGGAAATATCTTCACCTAAAAACTACACAGAAGCATTCTCAGAAACTTCTCTGTGATGAGTGCATTCAACTCACAGGCTTGAACATTGCTTTTGATAGAGCAGTTTGGAAACACTCCTTTAGTAGAATCTGCAAGTGTTTATTTGGAGCGCTTTGACGCCTATGATGGAAAAAGAAATATCTTCACATAAAAACTAGACAGAAGCATTCTCAGAAACTTCTTTGTGATGAGTAAATTCTACTCATAGAGTTGAAGCCTCTTTTGGGTGGAAGAGTTTTCAAGTTCTCTTTTTGTAGAATCTGCAAATGCATATTTGGAGCGCTCTGAGGCCTGTGCTGGGAAATGAAATATCTTCACCTAAAAACTACACAGAAGCATTCTCAGAAACTTCTGTTTGATGAGTGCATTCAACTCACAGACTTGAACGTTTATTTTGATAGGACAGTTTTGAAACACTCCTTTCGTAGGATCTGCAAGTGTTTATTTCGAGCGCACTGAGGCCTGTGCTGGAAAAGGAAGTATCTTCACATAACAACTACACAGAAGCATTCTCAGAAACTTCTTTGTGATGAGTGCATTCAACTCACAGACTTGAGCCATCCTTTTGAAAGAGCAGTTTTGAAACACTCTTTTTGTAGAATCTGCAACTGGATACTTGGAACGCTTTAAGTTATATTCTGGGAAAAGAAATATCTTCACCTAAAAACTGGACAGAAGCATTCTCACAAACTTCTGTGTGATTAGTGCGTTCAACTCACAGACTTGAACCTTCCTTTTGATAGAGCAGTTTGGAAACACTCCTTTTGTAGAATCTGCAAGTGTTTATTTGGAGCGCTTTGACGCCTATGCTGGAAAAGGAAATATCTTCACCTAAAAACTACACAGAAGCATTCTCAGAAACTTCTGTGTGATGAGTGCATTCAACTCACAGGCTTGAACGTTTCTTTTGATAGGACAGTTTTGAAACACACCTTTTGTAGAATCTGCAAGTGTTTATTTCGAGCGCTTTGAGGCCTATGTTGGAAAAGGAAGTATCTTCACATAACAACTACACAGAAGCATTCTCAGAAACTTCTTTGTGATGAGTGCATTCAACTCACAGACTTGAGCCTTCCTTTTGAAAGTGCAGTTTTGAAACACTCTTTTTATAGAATCTGCAAGTGGAAACTTGGAGCGCTTTAAGGCCTATCCTGGGAAATGAAATATCTTCACCTAAAAACTAGACAGAAGCATTCTCACAAACTTCGGTGTGATTACTGCATTCAACTCACAGACTTGAACGTTCCCTCTGATAGAGCAGTTTGGAAACACTCCTTTTGTAGAATCTGCAAGTGTTTATTTGGATCGCTTTGACGCCTATGCTGGAAAAGGAAATATCTTCACCTAAAAACTACACAGAAGCATTCTCAGAAACTTCTCTGTGATGAGTGCATTCAACTCACAGTCTTGAACATTGCTTTTCATAGAGCAGTTTGGAAACACTCCTTTAGTAGAATCTGCAAGTGTTTATTTGGAGCGCTTTGACGCCTATGATGGAAAAAGAAATATCTTCACATAAAAACTAGACAGAAGCATTCTCAGAAACTTCTTTGTGATGAGTGAATTCTACTCATAGAGTTGAAGCCTCTTTTGGGTGGAAGAGTTTTCAAGTTCTCTTTTTGTAGAACCTGCAAATGCATATTTGGAGCGCTCTGAGGCCTGTGCTGGGAAATGAAATATCTTCACCTAAAAACTACACAGAAGCATTCTCAGAAACTTCTGTTTGATGAGTGCATTCAACTCACAGACTTGAACGTTTATTTTGATAGGACAGTTTTGAAACACTCCTTTCGTAGGATCTGCAAGTGTTTATTTCGAGCGCACTGAGGCCTGTGCTGGAAAAGGAAGTATCTTCACATAACAACTACACAGAAGCATTCTCAGAAACTTCTTTGTGATGAGTGCATTCAACTCACAGACTTGAGCCATCCTTTTGAAAGAGCAGTTTTGAAACACTCTTTTTGTAGAATCTGCAACTGGATACTTGGAACGCTTTAAGTTATATTCTGGGAAAAGAAATATCTTCACCTAAAAACTGGACAGAAGCATTCTCACAAACTTCTGTGTGATTAGTGCGTTCAACTCACAGACTTGAACCTTCCTTTTGATAGAGCAGTTTGGAAACACTCCTTTTGTAGAATCTGCAAGTGTTTATTTGGAGCGCTTTGACGCCTATGCTGGAAAAGGAAATATCTTCACCTAAAAACTACACAGAAGCATTCTCAGAAACTTCTGTGTGATGAGTGCATTCAACTCACAGGCTTGAACGTTTCTTTTGATAGGACAGTTTTGAAACACACCTTTTGTAGAATCTGCAAGTGTTTATTTCGAGCGCTTTGAGGCCTATGCTGGAAAAGGAAGTATCTTCACATAACAACTACACAGAAGCATTCTCAGAAACTTCTTTCTGATGAGTGCATTCAACTCACAGACTTGAGCCTTTCTTTTGAAAGAGCAGTTTTGAAACACTCTTTTTGTAGAATCTGCAACTGGATACTTGGAACGCTTTAAGTTATATTCTGGGAAAAGAAATATCTTCACCTAAAAACTGGACAGAAGCATTCTCACAAACTTCTGTGTGATTAGTGCATTCAACTCACAGACTTGAACCTTCCTTTTGATAGAGCAGATTGGAAACACTCCTTTTGTAGAATCTGCAAGTGTTTATTTGGAGCGCTTTGACGCCTATGCTGGAAAAGGAAATATCTTCACCTAAAAACTAGACAGAAGCATTCTCACAAACTTCGGTGTGATTACTGCATTCAACTCACAGACTTGAACATTCGCTCTGATAGAGCAGTTTGGATGCACTCCTTTTGTAGAATCTGCAATTATTTGGATCGCTTTGACGCCTATGCTGGAAAAGGAAATATCTTCACCTAAAAACTACACAGAAGCATTCTCAGAAACTTCTCTGTGATGAGTGCATTCAACTCACAGACTTGAACATTGCTTTTGATAGAGCAGTTTGGAAACACTCCTTTAGTAGAATCTGCAAGTGTTTATTTGGAGCGCTTTGACGCCTATGATGGAAAAAGAAATATCTTCACATAAAAACTAGACAGAAGCATTCTCAGAAACTTCTTTGTGATGAGTGAATTCTACTCATAGAGTTGAAGCCTCTTTTGGGTGGAAGAGTTTTCAAGTTCTCTTTTTGTAGAATCTGCAAATGCATATTTGGAGCGCTCTGAGGCCTGTGCTGGGAAATGAAATATCTTCACCTAAAAACTACACAGAAGCATTCTCAGAAACTTCTGTTTGATGAGTGCATTCAACTCACAGACTTGAACGTTTATTTTGATAGGACAGTTTTGAAACACTCCTTTCGTAGGATCTGCAAGTGTTTATTTCGAGCGCACTGAGGCCTGTGCTGGAAAAGGAAGTATCTTCACATAACAACTACACAGAAGCATTCTCAGAAACTTCTTTGTGATGAGTGCATTCAACTCACAGACTTGAGCCATCCTTTTGAAAGAGCAGTTTTGAAACACTCTTTTTGTAGAATCTGCAACTGGATACTTGGAACGCTTTAAGTTATATTCTGGGAAAAGAAATATCTTCACCTAAAAACTGGACAGAAGCATTCTCACAAACTTCTGTGTGATTAGTGCGTTCAACTCACAGACTTGAACCTTCCTTTTGATAGAGCAGTTTGGAAACACTCCTTTTGTAGAATCTGCAAGTGTTTATTTGGAGCGCTTTGACGCCTATGCTGGAAAAGGAAATATCTTCACCTAAAAACTACACAGAAGCATTCTCAGAAACTTCTGTGTGATGAGTGCATTCAACTCACAGGCTTGAACGTTTCTTTTGATAGGACAGTTTTGAAACACACCTTTTGTAGAATCTGCAAGTGTTTATTTCGAGCGCTTTGAGGCCTATGCTGGAAAAGGAAGTATCTTCACATAACAACTACACAGAAGCATTCTCAGAAACTTCTTTCTGATGAGTGCATTCAACTCACAGACTTGAGCCTTTCTTTTGAAAGAGCAGTTTTGAAACACTCTTTTTGTAGAATCTGCAACTGGATACTTGGAACGCTTTAAGTTATATTCTGGGAAAAGAAATATCTTCACCTAAAAACTGGACAGAAGCATTCTCACAAACTTCTGTGTGATTAGTGCATTCAACTCACAGACTTGAACCTTCCTTTTGATAGAGCAGATTGGAAACACTCCTTTTGTAGAATCTGCAAGTGTTTATTTGGAGCGCTTTGACGCCTATGCTGGAAAAGGAAATATCTTCACCTAAAAACTAGACAGAAGCATTCTCACAAACTTCGGTGTGATTACTGCATTCAACTCACAGACTTGAACATTCGCTCTGATAGAGCAGTTTGGATGCACTCCTTTTGTAGAATCTGCAATTATTTGGATCGCTTTGACGCCTATGCTGGAAAAGGAAATATCTTCACCTAAAAACTACACAGAAGCATTCTCAGAAACTTCTCTGTGATGAGTGCATTCAACTCACAGACTTGAACATTGCTTTTGATAGAGCAGTTTGGAAACACTCCTTTAGTAGAATCTGCAAGTGTTTATTTGGAGCGCTTTGACGCCTATGATGGAAAAAGAAATATCTTCACATAAAAACTAGACAGAAGCATTCTCAGAAACTTCTTTGTGATGAGTGAATTCTACTCATAGAGTTGAAGCCTCTTTTGGGTGGAAGAGTTTTCAAGTTCTCTTTTTGTAGAATCTGCAAATGCATATTTGGAGCGCTCTGAGGCCTGTGCTGGGAAATGAAATATCTTCACCTAAAAACTACACAGAAGCATTCTCAGAAACTTCTGTTTGATGAGTGCATTCAACTCACAGACTTGAACGTTTATTTTGATAGGACAGTTTTGAAACACTCCTTTCGTAGGATCTGCAAGTGTTTATTTCGAGCGCACTGAGGCCTGTGCTGGAAAAGGAAGTATCTTCACATAACAACTACACAGAAGCATTCTCAGAAACTTCTTTGTGATGAGTGCATTCAACTCACAGACTTGAGCCATCCTTTTGAAAGAGCAGTTTTGAAACACTCTTTTTGTAGAATCTGCAACTGGATACTTGGAACGCTTTAAGTTATATTCTGGGAAAAGAAATATCTTCACCTAAAAACTGGACAGAAGCATTCTCACAAACTTCTGTGTGATTAGTGCGTTCAACTCACAGACTTGAACCTTCCTTTTGATAGAGCAGATTGGAAACACTCCTTTTGTAGAATCTGCAAGTGTTTATTTGGAGCGCTTTGACGCCTATGCTGGAAAAGGAAATATCTTCACCTAAAAACTACACAGAAGCATTCTCAGAAACTTCTGTGTGATGAGTGCATTCAACTCACAGGCTTGAACGTTTCTTTTGATAGGACAGTTTTGAAACACACCTTTTGTAGAATCTGCAAGTGTTTATTTCGAGCGCTTTGAGGCCTATGCTGGAAAAGGAAGTATCTTCACATAACAACTACACAGAAGCATTCTCAGAAACTTCTTTCTGATGAGTGCATTCAACTCACAGACTTGAGCCTTTCTTTTGAAAGAGCAGTTTTGAAACACTCTTTTTGTAGAATCTGCAACTGGATACTTGGAACGCTTTAAGTTATATTCTGGGAAAAGAAATATCTTCACCTAAAAACTGGACAGAAGCATTCTCACAAACTTCTGTGTGATTAGTGCATTCAACTCACAGACTTGAACCTTCCTTTTGATAGAGCAGATTGGAAACACTCCTTTTGTAGAATCTGCAAGTGTTTATTTGGAGCGCTTTGACGCCTATGCTGGAAAAGGAAATATCTTCACCTAAAAACTAGACAGAAGCATTCTCACAAACTTCGGTGTGATTACTGCATTCAACTCACAGACTTGAACATTCGCTCTGATAGAGCAGTTTGGATGCACTCCTTTTGTAGAATCTGCAATTATTTGGATCGCTTTGACGCCTATGCTGGAAAAGGAAATATCTTCACCTAAAAACTACACAGAAGCATTCTCAGAAACTTCTCTGTGATGAGTGCATTCAACTCACAGACTTGAACATTGCTTTTGATAGAGCAGTTTGGAAACACTCCTTTAGTAGAATCTGCAAGTGTTTATTTGGAGCGCTTTGACGCCTATGATGGAAAAAGAAATATCTTCACATAAAAACTAGACAGAAGCATTCTCAGAAACTTCTTTGTGATGAGTGAATTCTACTCATAGAGTTGAAGCCTCTTTTGGGTGGAAGAGTTTTCAAGTTCTCTTTTTGTAGAATCTGCAAATGCATATTTGGAGCGCTCTGAGGCCTGTGCTGGGAAATGAAATATCTTCACCTAAAAACTACACAGAAGCATTCTCAGAAACTTCTGTTTGATGAGTGCATTCAACTCACAGACTTGAACGTTTATTTTGATAGGACAGTTTTGAAACACTCCTTTCGTAGGATCTGCAAGTGTTTATTTCGAGCGCACTGAGGCCTGTGCTGGAAAAGGAAGTATCTTCACATAACAACTACACAGAAGCATTCTCAGAAACTTCTTTGTGATGAGTGCATTCAACTCACAGACTTGAGCCATCCTTTTGAAAGAGCAGTTTTGAAACACTCTTTTTGTAGAATCTGCAACTGGATACTTGGAACGCTTTAAGTTATATTCTGGGAAAAGAAATATCTTCACCTAAAAACTGGACAGAAGCATTCTCACAAACTTCTGTGTGATTAGTGCGTTCAACTCACAGACTTGAACCTTCCTTTTGATAGAGCAGTTTGGAAACACTCCTTTTGTAGAATCTGCAAGTGTTTATTTGGAGCGCTTTGACGCCTATGCTGGAAAAGGAAATATCTTCACCTAAAAACTACACAGAAGCATTCTCAGAAACTTCTGTGTGATGAGTGCATTCAACTCACAGGCTTGAACGTTTCTTTTGATAGGACAGTTTTGAAACACACCTTTTGTAGAATCTGCAAGTGTTTATTTCGAGCGCTTTGAGGCCTATGCTGGAAAAGGAAGTATCTTCACATAACAACTACACAGAAGCATTCTCAGAAACTTCTTTCTGATGAGTGCATTCAACTCACAGACTTGAGCCTTTCTTTTGAAAGAGCAGTTTTGAAACACTCTTTTTGTAGAATCTGCAACTGGATACTTGGAACGCTTTAAGTTATATTCTGGGAAAAGAAATATCTTCACCTAAAAACTGGACAGAAGCATTCTCACAAACTTCTGTGTGATTAGTGCATTCAACTCACAGACTTGAACCTTCCTTTTGATAGAGCAGATTGGAAACACTCCTTTTGTAGAATCTGCAAGTGTTTATTTGGAGCGCTTTGACGCCTATGCTGGAAAAGGAAATATCTTCACCTAAAAACTAGACAGAAGCATTCTCACAAACTTCGGTGTGATTACTGCATTCAACTCACAGACTTGAACATTCGCTCTGATAGAGCAGTTTGGATGCACTCCTTTTGTAGAATCTGCAATTATTTGGATCGCTTTGACGCCTATGCTGGAAAAGGAAATATCTTCACCTAAAAACTACACAGAAGCATTCTCAGAAACTTCTCTGTGATGAGTGCATTCAACTCACAGACTTGAACATTGCTTTTGATAGAGCAGTTTGGAAACACTCCTTTAGTAGAATCTGCAAGTGTTTATTTGGAGCGCTTTGACGCCTATGATGGAAAAAGAAATATCTTCACATAAAAACTAGACAGAAGCATTCTCAGAAACTTCTTTGTGATGAGTGAATTCTACTCATAGAGTTGAAGCCTCTTTTGGGTGGAAGAGTTTTCAAGTTCTCTTTTTGTAGAATCTGCAAATGCATATTTGGAGCGCTCTGAGGCCTGTGCTGGGAAATGAAATATCTTCACCTAAAAACTACACAGAAGCATTCTCAGAAACTTCTGTTTGATGAGTGCATTCAACTCACAGACTTGAACGTTTATTTTGATAGGACAGTTTTGAAACACTCCTTTCGTAGGATCTGCAAGTGTTTATTTCGAGCGCACTGAGGCCTGTGCTGGAAAAGGAAGTATCTTCACATAACAACTACACAGAAGCATTCTCAGAAACTTCTTTGTGATGAGTGCATTCAACTCACAGACTTGAGCCATCCTTTTGAAAGAGCAGTTTTGAAACACTCTTTTTGTAGAATCTGCAACTGGATACTTGGAACGCTTTAAGTTATATTCTGGGAAAAGAAATATCTTCACCTAAAAACTGGACAGAAGCATTCTCACAAACTTCTGTGTGATTAGTGCGTTCAACTCACAGACTTGAACCTTCCTTTTGATAGAGCAGTTTGGAAACACTCCTTTTGTAGAATCTGCAAGTGTTTATTTGGAGCGCTTTGACGCCTATGCTGGAAAAGGAAATATCTTCACCTAAAAACTACACAGAAGCATTCTCAGAAACTTCTGTGTGATGAGTGCATTCAACTCACAGGCTTGAACGTTTCTTTTGATAGGACAGTTTTGAAACACACCTTTTGTAGAATCTGCAAGTGTTTATTTCGAGCGCTTTGAGGCCTATGCTGGAAAAGGAAGTATCTTCACATAACAACTACACAGAAGCATTCTCAGAAACTTCTTTCTGATGAGTGCATTCAACTCACAGACTTGAGCCTTTCTTTTGAAAGAGCAGTTTTGAAACACTCTTTTTGTAGAATCTGCAACTGGATACTTGGAACGCTTTAAGTTATATTCTGGGAAAAGAAATATCTTCACCTAAAAACTGGACAGAAGCATTCTCACAAACTTCTGTGTGATTAGTGCATTCAACTCACAGACTTGAACCTTCCTTTTGATAGAGCAGATTGGAAACACTCCTTTTGTAGAATCTGCAAGTGTTTATTTGGAGCGCTTTGACGCCTATGCTGGAAAAGGAAATATCTTCACCTAAAAACTAGACAGAAGCATTCTCACAAACTTCGGTGTGATTACTGCATTCAACTCACAGACTTGAACATTCGCTCTGATAGAGCAGTTTGGATGCACTCCTTTTGTAGAATCTGCAATTATTTGGATCGCTTTGACGCCTATGCTGGAAAAGGAAATATCTTCACCTAAAAACTACACAGAAGCATTCTCAGAAACTTCTCTGTGATGAGTGCATTCAACTCACAGACTTGAACATTGCTTTTGATAGAGCAGTTTGGAAACACTCCTTTAGTAGAATCTGCAAGTGTTTATTTGGAGCGCTTTGACGCCTATGATGGAAAAAGAAATATCTTCACATAAAAACTAGACAGAAGCATTCTCAGAAACTTCTTTGTGATGAGTGAATTCTACTCATAGAGTTGAAGCCTCTTTTGGGTGGAAGAGTTTTCAAGTTCTCTTTTTGTAGAATCTGCAAATGCATATTTGGAGCGCTCTGAGGCCTGTGCTGGGAAATGAAATATCTTCACCTAAAAACTACACAGAAGCATTCTCAGAAACTTCTGTTTGATGAGTGCATTCAACTCACAGACTTGAACGTTTATTTTGATAGGACAGTTTTGAAACACTCCTTTCGTAGGATCTGCAAGTGTTTATTTCGAGCGCACTGAGGCCTGTGCTGGAAAAGGAAGTATCTTCACATAACAACTACACAGAAGCATTCTCAGAAACTTCTTTGTGATGAGTGCATTCAACTCACAGACTTGAGCCATCCTTTTGAAAGAGCAGTTTTGAAACACTCTTTTTGTAGAATCTGCAACTGGATACTTGGAACGCTTTAAGTTATATTCTGGGAAAAGAAATATCTTCACCTAAAAACTGGACAGAAGCATTCTCACAAACTTCTGTGTGATTAGTGCGTTCAACTCACAGGCTTGAACGTTTCTTTTGATAGGACAGTTTTGAAACACACCTTTTGTAGAATCTGCAAGTGTTTATTTCGAGCGCTTTGAGGCCTATGCTGGAAAAGGAAGTATCTTCACATAACAACTACACAGAAGCATTCTCAGAAACTTCTTTCTGATGAGTGCATTCAACTCACAGACTTGAGCCTTTCTTTTGAAAGAGCAGTTTTGAAACACTCTTTTTGTAGAATCTGCAACTGGATACTTGGAACGCTTTAAGTTATATTCTGGGAAAAGAAATATCTTCACCTAAAAACTGGACAGAAGCATTCTCACAAACTTCTGTGTGATTAGTGCATTCAACTCACAGACTTGAACCTTCCTTTTGATAGAGCAGATTGGAAACACTCCTTTTGTAGAATCTGCAAGTGTTTATTTGGAGCGCTTTGACGCCTATGCTGGAAAAGGAAATATCTTCACCTAAAAACTAGACAGAAGCATTCTCACAAACTTCGGTGTGATTACTGCATTCAACTCACAGACTTGAACATTCGCTCTGATAGAGCAGTTTGGATGCACTCCTTTTGTAGAATCTGCAATTATTTGGATCGCTTTGACGCCTATGCTGGAAAAGGAAATATCTTCACCTAAAAACTACACAGAAGCATTCTCAGAAACTTCTCTGTGATGAGTGCATTCAACTCACAGACTTGAACATTGCTTTTGATAGAGCAGTTTGGAAACACTCCTTTAGTAGAATCTGCAAGTGTTTACTTGGAGCGCTTTGACGCCTATGATGGAAAAAGAAATATCTTCACATAAAAACTAGACAGAAGCATTCTCAGAAACTTCTTTGTGATGAGTGAATTCTACTCATAGAGTTGAAGCCTCTTTTGGGTGGAAGAGTTTTCAAGTTCTCTTTTTGTAGAATCTGCAAATGCATATTTGGAGCGCTCTGAGGCCTGTGCTGGGAAATGAAATATCTTCACCTAAAAACTACACAGAAGCATTCTCAGAAACTTCTGTTTGATGAGTGCATTCAACTCACAGACTTGAACGTTTATTTTGATAGGACAGTTTTGAAACACTCCTTTCGTAGGATCTGCAAGTGTTTATTTCGAGCGCACTGAGGCCTGTGCTGGAAAAGGAAGTATCTTCACATAACAACTACACAGAAGCATTCTCAGAAACTTCTTTGTGATGAGTGCATTCAACTCACAGACTTGAGCCATCCTTTTGAAAGAGCAGTTTTGAAACACTCTTTTTGTAGAATCTGCAACTGGATACTTGGAACGCTTTAAGTTATATTCTGGGAAAAGAAATATCTTCACCTAAAAACTGGACAGAAGCATTCTCACAAACTTCTGTGTGATTAGTGCGTTCAACTCACAGACTTGAACCTTCCTTTTGATAGAGCAGTTTGGAAACACTCCTTTTGTAGAATCTGCAAGTGTTTATTTGGAGCGCTTTGACGCCTATGCTGGAAAAGGAAATATCTTCACCTAAAAACTACACAGAAGCATTCTCAGAAACTTCTGTGTGATGAGTGCATTCAACTCACAGGCTTGAACGTTTCTTTTGATAGGACAGTTTTGAAACACACCTTTTGTAGAATCTGCAAGTGTTTATTTCGAGCGCTTTGAGGCCTATGCTGGAAAAGGAAGTATCTTCACATAACAACTACACAGAAGCATTCTCAGAAACTTCTTTCTGATGAGTGCATTCAACTCACAGACTTGAGCCTTTCTTTTGAAAGAGCAGTTTTGAAACACTCTTTTTGTAGAATCTGCAACTGGATACTTGGAACGCTTTAAGTTATATTCTGGGAAAAGAAATATCTTCACCTAAAAACTGGACAGAAGCATTCTCACAAACTTCTGTGTGATTAGTGCATTCAACTCACAGACTTGAACCTTCCTTTTGATAGAGCAGATTGGAAACACTCCTTTTGTAGAATCTGCAAGTGTTTATTTGGAGCGCTTTGACGCCTATGCTGGAAAAGGAAATATCTTCACCTAAAAACTAGACAGAAGCATTCTCACAAACTTCGGTGTGATTACTGCATTCAACTCACAGACTTGAACATTCGCTCTGATAGAGCAGTTTGGATGCACTCCTTTTGTAGAATCTGCAATTATTTGGATCGCTTTGACGCCTATGCTGGAAAAGGAAATATCTTCACCTAAAAACTACACAGAAGCATTCTCAGAAACTTCTCTGTGATGAGTGCATTCAACTCACAGACTTGAACATTGCTTTTGATAGAGCAGTTTGGAAACACTCCTTTAGTAGAATCTGCAAGTGTTTATTTGGAGCGCTTTGACGCCTATGATGGAAAAAGAAATATCTTCACATAAAAACTAGACAGAAGCATTCTCAGAAACTTCTTTGTGATGAGTGAATTCTACTCATAGAGTTGAAGCCTCTTTTGGGTGGAAGAGTTTTCAAGTTCTCTTTTTGTAGAATCTGCAAATGCATATTTGGAGCGCTCTGAGGCCTGTGCTGGGAAATGAAATATCTTCACCTAAAAACTACACAGAAGCATTCTCAGAAACTTCTGTTTGATGAGTGCATTCAACTCACAGACTTGAACGTTTATTTTGATAGGACAGTTTTGAAACACTCCTTTCGTAGGATCTGCAAGTGTTTATTTCGAGCGCACTGAGGCCTGTGCTGGAAAAGGAAGTATCTTCACATAACAACTACACAGAAGCATTCTCAGAAACTTCTTTGTGATGAGTGCATTCAACTCACAGACTTGAGCCATCCTTTTGAAAGAGCAGTTTTGAAACACTCTTTTTGTAGAATCTGCAACTGGATACTTGGAACGCTTTAAGTTATATTCTGGGAAAAGAAATATCTTCACCTAAAAACTGGACAGAAGCATTCTCACAAACTTCTGTGTGATTAGTGCGTTCAACTCACAGACTTGAACCTTCCTTTTGATAGAGCAGTTTGGAAACACTCCTTTTGTAGAATCTGCAAGTGTTTATTTGGAGCGCTTTGACGCCTATGCTGGAAAAGGAAATATCTTCACCTAAAAACTACACAGAAGCATTCTCAGAAACTTCTGTGTGATGAGTGCATTCAACTCACAGGCTTGAACGTTTCTTTTGATAGGACAGTTTTGAAACACACCTTTTGTAGAATCTGCAAGTGTTTATTTCGAGCGCTTTGAGGCCTATGCTGGAAAAGGAAGTATCTTCACATAACAACTACACAGAAGCATTCTCAGAAACTTCTTTCTGATGAGTGCATTCAACTCACAGACTTGAGCCTTTCTTTTGAAAGAGCAGTTTTGAAACACTCTTTTTGTAGAATCTGCAACTGGATACTTGGAACGCTTTAAGTTATATTCTGGGAAAAGAAATATCTTCACCTAAAAACTGGACAGAAGCATTCTCACAAACTTCTGTGTGATTAGTGCATTCAACTCACAGACTTGAACCTTCCTTTTGATAGAGCAGATTGGAAACACTCCTTTTGTAGAATCTGCAAGTGTTTATTTGGAGCGCTTTGACGCCTATGCTGGAAAAGGAAATATCTTCACCTAAAAACTAGACAGAAGCATTCTCACAAACTTCGGTGTGATTACTGCATTCAACTCACAGACTTGAACATTCGCTCTGATAGAGCAGTTTGGATGCACTCCTTTTGTAGAATCTGCAATTATTTGGATCGCTTTGACGCCTATGCTGGAAAAGGAAATATCTTCACCTAAAAACTACACAGAAGCATTCTCAGAAACTTCTCTGTGATGAGTGCATTCAACTCACAGACTTGAACATTGCTTTTGATAGAGCAGTTTGGAAACACTCCTTTAGTAGAATCTGCAAGTGTTTATTTGGAGCGCTTTGACGCCTATGATGGAAAAAGAAATATCTTCACATAAAAACTAGACAGAAGCATTCTCAGAAACTTCTTTGTGATGAGTGAATTCTACTCATAGAGTTGAAGCCTCTTTTGGGTGGAAGAGTTTTCAAGTTCTCTTTTTGTAGAATCTGCAAATGCATATTTGGAGCGCTCTGAGGCCTGTGCTGGGAAATGAAATATCTTCACCTAAAAACTACACAGAAGCATTCTCAGAAACTTCTGTTTGATGAGTGCATTCAACTCACAGACTTGAACGTTTATTTTGATAGGACAGTTTTGAAACACTCCTTTCGTAGGATCTGCAAGTGTTTATTTCGAGCGCACTGAGGCCTGTGCTGGAAAAGGAAGTATCTTCACATAACAACTACACAGAAGCATTCTCAGAAACTTCTTTGTGATGAGTGCATTCAACTCACAGACTTGAGCCATCCTTTTGAAAGAGCAGTTTTGAAACACTCTTTTTGTAGAATCTGCAACTGGATACTTGGAACGCTTTAAGTTATATTCTGGGAAAAGAAATATCTTCACCTAAAAACTGGACAGAAGCATTCTCACAAACTTCTGTGTGATTAGTGCGTTCAACTCACAGACTTGAACCTTCCTTTTGATAGAGCAGTTTGGAAACACTCCTTTTGTAGAATCTGCAAGTGTTTATTTGGAGCGCTTTGACGCCTATGCTGGAAAAGGAAATATCTTCACCTAAAAACTACACAGAAGCATTCTCAGAAACTTCTGTGTGATGAGTGCATTCAACTCACAGGCTTGAACGTTTCTTTTGATAGGACAGTTTTGAAACACACCTTTTGTAGAATCTGCAAGTGTTTATTTCGAGCGCTTTGAGGCCTATGCTGGAAAAGGAAGTATCTTCACATAACAACTACACAGAAGCATTCTCAGAAACTTCTTTCTGATGAGTGCATTCAACTCACAGACTTGAGCCTTTCTTTTGAAAGAGCAGTTTTGAAACACTCTTTTTGTAGAATCTGCAACTGGATACTTGGAACGCTTTAAGTTATATTCTGGGAAAAGAAATATCTTCACCTAAAAACTGGACAGAAGCATTCTCACAAACTTCTGTGTGATTAGTGCATTCAACTCACAGACTTGAACCTTCCTTTTGATAGAGCAGATTGGAAACACTCCTTTTGTAGAATCTGCAAGTGTTTATTTGGAGCGCTTTGACGCCTATGCTGGAAAAGGAAATATCTTCACCTAAAAACTAGACAGAAGCATTCTCACAAACTTCGGTGTGATTACTGCATTCAACTCACAGACTTGAACATTCGCTCTGATAGAGCAGTTTGGATGCACTCCTTTTGTAGAATCTGCAATTATTTGGATCGCTTTGACGCCTATGCTGGAAAAGGAAATATCTTCACCTAAAAACTACACAGAAGCATTCTCAGAAACTTCTCTGTGATGAGTGCATTCAACTCACAGACTTGAACATTGCTTTTGATAGAGCAGTTTGGAAACACTCCTTTAGTAGAATCTGCAAGTGTTTATTTGGAGCGCTTTGACGCCTATGATGGAAAAAGAAATATCTTCACAGAAAAACTAGACAGAAGCATTCTCAGAAACTTCTTTGTGATGAGTGAATTCTACTCATAGAGTTGAAGCCTCTTTTGGGTGGAAGAGTTTTCAAGTTCTCTTTTTGTAGAATCTGCAAATGCATATTTGGAGCGCTCTGAGGCCTGTGCTGGGAAATGAAATATCTTCACCTAAAAACTACACAGAAGCATTCTCAGAAACTTCTGTTTGATGAGTGCATTCAACTCACAGACTTGAACGTTTATTTTGATAGGACAGTTTTGAAACACTCCTTTCGTAGGATCTGCAAGTGTTTATTTCGAGCGCACTGAGGCCTGTGCTGGAAAAGGAAGTATCTTCACATAACAACTACACAGAAGCATTCTCAGAAACTTCTTTGTGATGAGTGCATTCAACTCACAGACTTGAGCCATCCTTTTGAAAGAGCAGTTTTGAAACACTCTTTTTGTAGAATCTGCAACTGGATACTTGGAACGCTTTAAGTTATATTCTGGGAAAAGAAATATCTTCACCTAAAAACTGGACAGAAGCATTCTCACAAACTTCTGTGTGATTAGTGCGTTCAACTCACAGACTTGAACCTTCCTTTTGATAGAGCAGTTTGGAAACACTCCTTTTGTAGAATCTGCAAGTGTTTATTTGGAGCGCTTTGACGCCTATGCTGGAAAAGGAAATATCTTCACCTAAAAACTACACAGAAGCATTCTCAGAAACTTCTGTGTGATGAGTGCATTCAACTCACAGGCTTGAACGTTTCTTTTGATAGGACAGTTTTGAAACACACCTTTTGTAGAATCTGCAAGTGTTTATTTCGAGCGCTTTGAGGCCTATGCTGGAAAAGGAAGTATCTTCACATAACAACTACACAGAAGCATTCTCAGAAACTTCTTTCTGATGAGTGCATTCAACTCACAGACTTGAGCCTTTCTTTTGAAAGAGCAGTTTTGAAACACTCTTTTTGTAGAATCTGCAACTGGATACTTGGAACGCTTTAAGTTATATTCTGGGAAAAGAAATATCTTCACCTAAAAACTGGACAGAAGCATTCTCACAAACTTCTGTGTGATTAGTGCATTCAACTCACAGACTTGAACCTTCCTTTTGATAGAGCAGATTGGAAACACTCCTTTTGTAGAATCTGCAAGTGTTTATTTGGAGCGCTTTGACGCCTATGCTGGAAAAGGAAATATCTTCACCTAAAAACTAGACAGAAGCATTCTCACAAACTTCGGTGTGATTACTGCATTCAACTCACAGACTTGAACATTCGCTCTGATAGAGCAGTTTGGATGCACTCCTTTTGTAGAATCTGCAATTATTTGGATCGCTTTGACGCCTATGCTGGAAAAGGAAATATCTTCACCTAAAAACTACACAGAAGCATTCTCAGAAACTTCTCTGTGATGAGTGCATTCAACTCACAGACTTGAACATTGCTTTTGATAGAGCAGTTTGGAAACACTCCTTTAGTAGAATCTGCAAGTGTTTATTTGGAGCGCTTTGACGCCTATGATGGAAAAAGAAATATCTTCACATAAAAACTAGACAGAAGCATTCTCAGAAACTTCTTTGTGATGAGTGAATTCTACTCATAGAGTTGAAGCCTCTTTTGGGTGGAAGAGTTTTCAAGTTCTCTTTTTGTAGAATCTGCAAATGCATATTTGGAGCGCTCTGAGGCCTGTGCTGGGAAATGAAATATCTTCACCTAAAAACTACACAGAAGCATTCTCAGAAACTTCTGTTTGATGAGTGCATTCAACTCACAGACTTGAACGTTTATTTTGATAGGACAGTTTTGAAACACTCCTTTCGTAGGATCTGCAAGTGTTTATTTCGAGCGCACTGAGGCCTGTGCTGGAAAAGGAAGTATCTTCACATAACAACTACACAGAAGCATTCTCAGAAACTTCTTTGTGATGAGTGCATTCAACTCACAGACTTGAGCCATCCTTTTGAAAGAGCAGTTTTGAAACACTCTTTTTGTAGAATCTGCAACTGGATACTTGGAACGCTTTAAGTTATATTCTGGGAAAAGAAATATCTTCACCTAAAAACTGGACAGAAGCATTCTCACAAACTTCTGTGTGATTAGTGCGTTCAACTCACAGACTTGAACCTTCCTTTTGATAGAGCAGTTTGGAAACACTCCTTTTGTAGAATCTGCAAGTGTTTATTTGGAGCGCTTTGACGCCTATGCTGGAAAAGGAAATATCTTCACCTAAAAACTACACAGAAGCATTCTCAGAAACTTCTGTGTGATGAGTGCATTCAACTCACAGGCTTGAACGTTTCTTTTGATAGGACAGTTTTGAAACACACCTTTTGTAGAATCTGCAAGTGTTTATTTCGAGCGCTTTGAGGCCTATGCTGGAAAAGGAAGTATCTTCACATAACAACTACACAGAAGCATTCTCAGAAACTTCTTTCTGATGAGTGCATTCAACTCACAGACTTGAGCCTTTCTTTTGAAAGAGCAGTTTTGAAACACTCTTTTTGTAGAATCTGCAACTGGATACTTGGAACGCTTTAAGTTATATTCTGGGAAAAGAAATATCTTCACCTAAAAACTGGACAGAAGCATTCTCACAAACTTCTGTGTGATTAGTGCATTCAACTCACAGACTTGAACCTTCCTTTTGATAGAGCAGATTGGAAACACTCCTTTTGTAGAATCTGCAAGTGTTTATTTGGAGCGCTTTGACGCCTATGCTGGAAAAGGAAATATCTTCACCTAAAAACTAGACAGAAGCATTCTCACAAACTTCGGTGTGATTACTGCATTCAACTCACAGACTTGAACATTCGCTCTGATAGAGCAGTTTGGATGCACTCCTTTTGTAGAATCTGCAATTATTTGGATCGCTTTGACGCCTATGCTGGAAAAGGAAATATCTTCACCTAAAAACTACACAGAAGCATTCTCAGAAACTTCTCTGTGATGAGTGCATTCAACTCACAGACTTGAACATTGCTTTTGATAGAGCAGTTTGGAAACACTCCTTTAGTAGAATCTGCAAGTGTTTATTTGGAGCGCTTTGACGCCTATGATGGAAAAAGAAATATCTTCACAGAAAAACTAGACAGAAGCATTCTCAGAAACTTCTTTGTGATGAGTGAATTCTACTCATAGAGTTGAAGCCTCTTTTGGGTGGAAGAGTTTTCAAGTTCTCTTTTTGTAGAATCTGCAAATGCATATTTGGAGCGCTCTGAGGCCTGTGCTGGGAAATGAAATATCTTCACCTAAAAACTACACAGAAGCATTCT